>NC_058386.1:97196770-98482603 GCF_018350175.1 Felis catus | reverse complement strand
CACCTGGTTGGCTCAGTCGGTTAAGTATCTGACTTTGGTTCAGGTCATGATCTCGGTTCATGAGTTTGAACCCCACATCGGGCTCTGTGCTGAGAGCTCAGAGCCTGGGGCCTACTTCGGATTCTCTGTCTCCCTGTCTCTCTGCTGTCCCCAGCTCGTGCTCTGTCTCTCTGTCTCTCTCAAAATTAAACATTAAAAAAACTTTAATAAAAAATTTAAAAAATGTTTGAAATAAACCAAATTGATGCTTTTGGTTGTATTTTTATACACAAGTTTTCCTTTATAAAATATTATTTGTCTTAAATAATATGCTGCCTCAGGGCACCTGGGTGGCACAATTAAACGTCTGACTCTGCATCAGGCCATGATCTCACGGTTTGTGGGTTCAAGCCCCACGTCAGGCTCTGTGCTGACAGCTCAGAGCCTGGAGCATGCTTCAGATTCTTGTCTCCATCTCTCTGCCTCTTTCTCTCTCTCTCTCTCAAAAATAAACTTTTTTTAAAAAGAGGAAAAATAAATAATATGCTGTGTCTTTGAACTTATTTGTACCCAGTCTTGTAGATAAAATCTGAATCAGTAACATAGAAAATAGTATTACTGAGGTCACGGTTACAGTTTTGATCACTGTGCACTCAATAGGCAAAAACTGTAACCCTGACCTCGCTCTGTTATTGAGGACAGAATTGGGAAGAGTGAAAGTCTAATGAAAATTGATCATGGTTGTGAATATATTTTACATATGGCTAGTGGCTACCATATTGAACAACACAGGTCTAACCAATTCCAGAAATGTTAGACCCACTGGGTGAGATGTGAATGAGAGAAAATTTGAAGTTTCTTCTAAAAGTTATTTATCTTGCTGAGTATCTTGAATGCAGTAGAAACTGCAACCTGACTTTTAGCAGGCCCTAGGCCATCTCCTTGTGTGAATTTAATCACTAGATCTTCCTCCTCAAAATGAAAACACTCAGTTTGGAGGAAAATACAGATTAGACCCCTTGCCCTTTTTCTTTTCATGTAGCTAAAAGGTTGCTTATGTATCCAATCTGATTTATAGTGCCCAGATTTTGCTGTAATGCATTTAAACTCATCTTTTGGGCTTTTTAAAAATGTTTATTTATTTTGAGAGAGAGAGACAGCAGGGGAGGGACAGAGAGAGGGGAGGACAGAGAGAACCCCAAGCAGGCTCTACACTGTCAGTGCAGAGCCCAACATGGGGTTCAAACTCACAAACTGTGAGATCATGACCCGAGCCAAAATCAAGAGTTGGACACTTAACCAACTGAACCACACAGGCACCCTTCTTTTGAGCTTTTTTTTCAAGTTTATTTATTTTGAGGGAAGTTTATTTATTTTGAGAGAGAGGAGGTAGAGAGAATCCCAAGAGGAGGTAGGTAGAATCCCAAGAAGACTCCATGCTGTCAGCATTGAGCCCAACACAGGGCTCAATCCCATGAACCATGAAATCATGACCTGAACCTAAATCAAGAGACACTTAACCAACTGAGCCACACAGGCACCCTAATTGGGCCTTCTTAAAACAGGGCACACCTGTATTAGGAAGGTTACCAAAATCACAGAGTCTAGTGATGAGGTACCACTAATTTCCCCTTAATTTTTTAAGAATATTGTGTTCCTGGGGCACCTGGGTGGCTCAGTCGGTTAAGCTTCTGACTTAGGCTCAGGTCATGATCTCACAGTTTGTGAGTTTGAGCCCCGCATCAGGCTGTGTGCGCTGTCAGCAAAGAGCCTGGAGCCTGCTTCACATTGTGTCTCCCTCTCTCTCTGGCCCTACCCCCCCCCCAAAATAAACATTAAAAAAAAAGAATACTGTGTTCCTTTTAGTGCTGGCTGACTTGTATTGATGAATTCGATGCAGGATCTGAGTGGTGTCATGAAGAGCTTTATGTTTGTAAGTTTAGCTTTTTTTTTTTTGGCATACAAAGAAATTCAGAAATGTTTGCCAACCTCTCCACAAAAGAGTCCCCCAAAGTTTAACTAAAAATCACTGAAGGGGATGGGGCGCCTGGGTAGCTCAGTCGATTAAGCGTCCAACTTTGGCTCAGGTCATGATCTCGCGGTCTGTGGGTTCAAGCCCCGCGTCGGGCTCTGTGCTGACAGCTCAGAGCCTGGAGCCTGCTTCAGATTCTGTGTCTCCCTCTCTCTCTCTGCCCCTCCCCTGCTCATGCTCTGTCTCTCTCTGTTTCCCAATAATAAATAAACATTTAAAAACATTTTTTAAAATCACTCAAGGGGCTCCTGGGTGATTCAACCGGTTAAGTGTCCAACTCTTGATTTCAGCTCAGGTGATGATCTCATGGTGGTGAGATTGAGCCCTACATCGGGCTCCATGCTGGGTTCTGCACTGGGTGTGGAGCCTTTTTTTTTTTTTCAATTTACATTCAAGTTAGTTAGCATATAGTGCAACAATGATTTCAGGAGTGGATTCCTTAATGCCCCTTACCCATTTAGCCCATCCCCCCTCCCACACCCCCTCCAGTAACCCTGTTTGTTCTCCATATTTATGAGTCTCTTATGTTTTGTCTTCCTCCCTGTTTTTATATTATTTTTGCTTCCCTTCCCTTACGTTCCTCTGTTTTGTATCTTAAAGTCCTCATATGAGTGGAGTCATATGATACTTGTCTTTCTCTAATTTTACTCCAGTTCCATCCATGTAGTTGCAAATGGCAAGCTTTCATTCTTTTTCATTGCCAAGTAATACTCCATTCTGTGTGTGTGTGTGTGTGTGTGTGTGTGTGTGTGTGTGTGTGTGTGTATACACATCTTCTTTATCCATTCATCCATTGATGGACATTTGGGCTCTTTCCATACTTTGGCTATTGTTGATAGTGTTGCTATAAACATTGGGGTGCATGTGCCCCTTCAAAACAGCATACCTGTATCCCTTGGATAAATACCTAGTAGTGCAATTGCTGGGTTATAGGGTAGTTCTATGTTTAATTTTTTGAGGAACCTCCATACTGTTTTCCAGAGTGGCTGTACCAGTTTGCATTCCCACCAACAATGCAAAAGAGATCCTCTTTCTCCGCATCCTTGCCAACATCTGTCATTGCCTGAGTTGTTAATGTTAGCCATTGTGACAGGTGTACAGTGGTATCTCATTGTGGTTTTGATTTGTATTTCCCTGATGATGAGTGATGTGGAGCATTTTTTCATGTGTCGGTTGGCCATCTGGATGTCTTCCTTGGAGAAGTGTCTATTCATGTCTTTTGCCCCTTTCTTCACTGGATTATTTGTTTTTTGGGTGTTGAGTTGGATAAGTTCTCTATCGATTTTGGATACTAACCCTTTATCTGATATGTCATTTGCAAATATCTTCTCCCATTCCATCGTTTGCCTTTTAGTTTTGCTGATTGTTTCCTTCCTGTGCAGAAGCTTTTTATTTTGATGAGGTCCCAGTAGTTCACTTTTGCTTTTGTTTCCCTTGCCTCTGGAAACTTGTTGAGTAAGAAGTTGCTGTGGCCAAGGTCAAAGAGGTTTTTGCTTGCTTTCTCCTGGAGGATTTTGATGGCTTCCTGTCTTACATTTAGGTCTTTCATCCATTTTGAAGTCTGGAGCCTGCTTTAGATTCTCTCTCTCCCTCTCCCTGTGCCCCTCCCCCCCTCAAAAAATAAAAAATAAAAAAGTTATCACTCAATAATTCCAATATCATCAAGGATAAAATTAAGTATTTAAAGGATAATGGGGGAAATGACTTGTTTAGAAAGTATGAAATGATGGTATAAATCTGAAGTTTCTACCATAATTTTAATATTTAATGGGTTTTGAGAGACAGACTCAGGGGGAGGGGTAGAGAGAAAGGGGAACAGAAGATCCAAAGCGGACTCTGTCCTGATGGCAGAGAGCCTGAAGTGGGGCTCAAACTCACGAACCGCGAGATCATGACCTGAAGTTGATCGCTTAACCAACTGAGCCACCTAGACGCCCCTACTATAATTTTATTTTTTTGAGGGGGAAAGGGGTAAGAAAGAGGGAGAGAGAGAATCCCAAGCAGGCTCCAGGCTCCACATTATCAGGGTGGAGCCAACACGGGGCTCAAACCCATGAATGGTGAGATCATAACCTGAGCCTAAGTCGGAAGGTTATCGACTTTAAAATTACCGTAATTTTTTTTTTAAAAGATAAATCTACCTTTGGGGTGCCTGGCTGGCTCAGTCAGAGGAACGTGCGACTCTTGATTTTGGGGTCATGAGTTTGAGCCCCAGGTTGGGTGTGAAGGTTACTTAAACTTTAAAAAAAGATAAATCCACCTTTATTAGTGAGACATCTGTACAACATAATGTTCCTTGCATAAACAGAGTGTCTATCAGCTCAACACTAGGCCTGGTATTTTGTGGAAAGCAAAAGAGGCCCAAAGTCATATAATTCATACAAAGAGTCAATCACTTCATGTAAGCTCTGCATGAGCAATAAAACAAGCTATAGTTCATTATTGAACTATGGTGGTCCTTTTGCCTTCAAAGTCCTCAATTTGATAAATACTCATAATTCTCATTTCTTTCATAGTTTTCACTAATTCCATGCAAGAATGGCCATATTTGATTATGCTGTTGCTTTGGCAATTTGGCAAAAGCTTTGACAGGAAGAACAGACCTAAAAAGAAGACTCAGATTTTCAACAGATGCATGGATGGATGGGAGTGATGGAGGAAGGATGCCCTTAATGGGATGGGCTTGCCTTTTTCTTTAAAAACAACATGAATGCTTTGATCTAGTGAGTGACTGATAAGAGACATCCAGGGGCGCCTGGATGGCTCAGTCAGTTAAGCATCTGACTTTGGCTCAGGTCATGATCTCACAGTTTGTGGGTTTGAGCCCTGTGTCAGTACTGTGCTGACAGCTCAGAGCCTGGAGCCTGCTTCGGATTCTATGTCTCCCTCTCTGCCCCTCCCCCGCTCTCTCTCTCAAAAATAAAAATATATATTAAAAAAAGACATCCACGTAGGTACTAAGTGTTGGATAAACGGGGATGTTCTAATAGTCAAAACAGAAGCCCCATACCATCTGAGAGGAAAGGGGAAAAACTGGTCGTAGCTTGATGGAGGAGTGAATACTGGCACCGTGAATCTTCCTTTCTGTACTTACCACTCTAAGGCACTCGAATCTAGAGGGAACTTTCAGGGAATACTGCCTATTCTCCAGTCCAGTGCCATCCAATAGAAATATGTGAGCCATGTGAGTTGTTTTAAATTTTCTAGTAGCCACATTAAAAAAGTAAAGACATGGGTGAAATTACTTTTAGTATTTTATTTTACCCAGTATATCCGAAATGTTGTCATTTCAACATGTAACCAGAAAATAAATTAATGTGCTAGTTTACATTTTTTATTAAGTCTGAAATCCAGTATGTATTTTATAGTTATAGCACATTTCTAACCAATTCCAGAAGTATAATCCCCCCCACCCCCCACCCCAAGGCTAATACATGAATGGGAGAAAACTTGAAGGTTCTTCCCAAAGTCCTATTTGTTTCTCTGGTTGTCTTGAATGCTATGTCAATTGCAACCTGACTTTTAGCAGGCCCCAGGCCATTTCCTTGCATGGACCTTCCTTCTGAAAATTAAATCACTGGATCTAGAGCAATATATAGATTAGACCCCTCAGCTTTTTTTCCTTAGATTACAACTGAACCAAACTGCTCCTGTCATTAATTTTCATATTCGCTAATCCTTTCCCCTATTTACCTTCTGAAAATATGGATAGTCATAAAGCAGCTGCTAGCCCTGCCTTTGCACATTATAATCTCCCCCACGTGACTAACCCTCCCCATTGCATCCTTTTCTAAAAAGATCCGCAAAGGCTCCTAAATGGCCTAACCTTTAAATGGTCACAAATCACATGACTTGAAGGTGACTGATAGAAAAAGTTCAGTCCTCAGGACTGAGTCCACAATTTCAGAAGGTTCTCCCCCACATAACCCGCTGATGAGGGGGAAAGAGAAATTCCCTCAGAAGCACAGATAAGACACTGTGCAAGCAACCCATTCTTCTCACCTTCAAATCCTACCCATATTTTCCCCACTGTGGAACAGAGGCCAGGCCAATTTACACTCCTCTCCAATAACCCATAAACAAAGATGGGGATACGACTGTGGGCTGAGGTTAACATTTTATGAAACGTGAGGGGAGACTTTCTGCAAAACAGGGTTTGCAGTGAGGCAGTCGTAGGTTCAAATCCCAATTCTGTCATTTATTAGTTATGTATCTTCAGGTGCCTTACTTTCCTCATTTGTAAAATGAGAATTCAAATCTACCTCACAGAATCATCGTAAAGATTAAGCAAGATACTGCAAGTAGAGCTTGTGCATATAGTAGGCACCCAGGGAATGTTATTTACCTTTCCCTCTTAGCCATTTGAACAAATTAACTAGCACTTCACACAGCTAAATATGGATCAATCCTTTTTATTAAATACCTAGATGGTAAAATATTAAAATGTTGGTGTGAATAATAGCTGGTATTGAATATTCAAATTCTAAGGGAACTCCTTAATTAAGTTTTAAGATAACATCTGTACATCTAATCTGTGCCATGCAATAAAACAGCTCTTCCTCAAACAGCTTTTTTTATAAAGTCAATATGTTTTCAGGAGAAATTCAGAAGTTGCTTTTAAGAACATTAACTGAGAGCGAGTTCCCCTTTCACAGCAAATTAGACATTATTAGAGCCAAAACTGCCCAAATCAGTATGGTTCCTATCTCTTCAGACTTTAATCAAGATGTTTCTCTTGGGGCGCCTGGGTGGCGCAGTCGGTTAAGCGTCCGACTTCAGCCAGGTCACGCTCTCGCGGTCCGTGAGTTCGAGCCCCGCGTCGGGCTCTGGGCTGATGGCTCGGAGCCTGGAGCCTGTTTCCGATTCTGTGTCTCCCTCTCTCTCTGCCCCTCCCCCGTTCATGCTCTGTCTCTCTCTGTCCCAAAAATAAATAAACGTTGAAAAAAAAAATTAAAAAAAAAAAAGATGTTTCTCTTTATATTGGCAAAAACCACTGCTTAAGTGGGACTCCTGCATCCCCAGTAAATGTAACTGGGCATTTGGTAGTTGGGAGAAAATTGGGTTTGACAACACCCAGAAGCTCATGAGGCCATGTGCCTTCTTCTCTCAGACTTCCGCATTTGGGGGCAAGAAAGGGGAGTTACTTTGTCGACCTCTTTCAAAACATTTTACAAAATATAAAATTTGTACCTTGGAAATCACAACATAAAATAAGTACAGGGCTAAGTGTCCACATTTTACTAGATTTTAGACCTACTATTTTTAAAACAGAATAAAGCACTGCCATTGACAAATATTTTCTAATCCTGGGCTTTTTGAAAGCTATTTAGGAGAAATTAATTTGATGAGTTAGAGACAGCCATTATCCCACTAAATGAAACTGTTTCTACTCTATATTCACATACATTTCAGGCTGAACTTTCTGAAATCTAAAATGCTTACACAAGCAAACTTCAGAAAGATCTTAGTCATGCAAAAGCATACTTTTTCCTAATCCTAGATAACCCAACTCTCTAAGAAACCTTCCAGAGCCTACAGGGCAAAAAGGACTCTCCTCCCATCCTCCTCATCCTGTCCAACCTAGTCCAGATGTTTAAATGAACAGTGAAGTTTGGCTTTACAAAGTGAATTCTGAATGGGGCAGCTTTTGACCTGATGAAAACAGTACCCAGACCAAGAAGTGCATACAAAATCAGATCATGAGAAACTAAAAATTATTAAGACATCAGTGTGTAGAAACAGACATTTCAAGCCCTGATAGAAAGTGCACAGCTCCTTTTAAAAGTTGTCTCAAATTTAAGCTCAATCACAGGTAGTATCAATCCAACATGCAGTTTCATCACAAAATCATCTCACTGGTTTGCAAATTTCCAAGCCTGGGGGGGGGGGGGCTTTATCATGCATCAGCCTAGGACAACCCCAGCATTTGGCGACAAAAACAGAAAGTCTCCTTTTGAAACAGAAAAGTGGAAAGAATAGGGGCGCCTGGGTGGCTCAGTCGGTTAAGCGGCCGACTTCGGCTCAGGTCGTGATCTCAGGGTCCGTGAGTTCGAGCCCCGCGTCGGGCTCTGTGCTGACCGCTCAGAGCCTGGAGCCTGTTTCAGATTCTGTGTCTCCCTCTCTCTGACCCTCCCCCGTTCGTGCTCTGTCTCTCTCTGTCTCAAAAATAAATAAATGTTAAAAAAAAAAATTTTAAAAAAAAAGAACAATCCACTTAAAAAAAAAAAAAAGTGGAAAGAATAAAAACAGATTGCCCGACCTCAAAAGTCGCCCCAATATGGCTTTCCCTGAGGCAAAAAGGGAACTGAATTTGATTTGTTTTCAAGGAGTATGTTTGGAGAAATGGCACTTCCTCCAAGCAAGCGCTTACATGATTTATTGCTTAAAACGGTTTTTTGCTCATATGCTTGTGACAATCAGAAGAAATTACTTATTTCATCATAGGAGATTAAATGAAAGTTCATAGTTATCACTCACAATCAAGTCCTGTGATAAAACATTAAAATTAGAAGGAAAGAAAATTAATCTTTGTAACTTTTCAATTTAGAGTTATTTCCCCCTATGACAGAGTTCTGGGAACACTTACAATGAACCTGAAGGGAGTGAATGATTATACCCCAAAAGTCCCCTCTATTACATATTGGCTGAAATTAAAGTACTTTAAAATTGAAGAATGGAACAAGAAGAGCAATAAAAAATATGATGTAGAAATCGTGATTTGTTTTACTTTTAAAATGAAATTTTAAAATGTATAGGATAACCCATTTAATTAGAGTGAGGCATGTCATTCTTTAACTGGGTTTTTTTGTTTGTTTGTTTGTTTTTATATTTATTTATTTTTGATAGAGACAGGGCACAAGTCGGGGAGGGGCAGAGAGAATGAGACACAGAATCTGAAGCAGGCTCCAGGCTCTGAGCTGTCAGCACAGCGCCTGATGTGGGGCTCGAACTCACAAACCATGAGATCATGACCTGAGCTGAAGTCAGATGCTTAACCGACTGAGCCACCCAGGTGCCCCAACAACTGGGGTTTTAATTAGAAAAAAAATTTTTTTTAATTTTAGAGAGTGCACACACATGAGTGGGGAAGGGGAAGGGAGGGAGAGAGAGAGAGAGAGAGAGAGGGAGGGAGGTGGGGGGGTGGGGGGGGAGAGAGAGAGACAAAAAATCTTAAGCAGGCTCCATGCTCAGCACAGAGCCCAACGTAGGGCTCGATCCCATGACCCTGGGACCATGACCTGAGCCAAAATCAAGAGTCAGACGCCCAACTGACTAAGCCACCCAGGCATCCCTTAATTAGAAATTATTTCACTAATTAATCTTTTATTTCTCAAAGTATTCAAGGATAAAATTTGGTGTCCTTTCATTTTTCACTCCAAGAGGCAAATATTAATAGTACTAATTAGTTTGGATGTTTTCATCTATTTTTCCTCCCCATGACCTGTTCTAATGAACATGATATTACCAGGAGAATTCCAGCAAATCATCTCCTGTATATTTATCCATACATAAATTATATTCTCCAAGAGGCCAACCTTTTAAACCAATCAATCAATCAACCCAACCAACCTACCTGTCTAATAGTGTCAATATAGATTTAAAAACTGGTTCTCAATCACATTCATTTATTCCTGTTCTGATGGAGTTCCAGTCCTTTACAAGTACTTAATTAGTTTTAATATAATATGAAACAAAGTAGTGTTATAGTTCATTATAGGTAGTCATTCTTTTACCTGCTACAAAAAGCATAATAAAGTATACATACAAAAATATAAAAACATAATGCAAAATATATATTTACACGCATCAGTCTCCATGTTGAAAGACAGGATTTCTTTAGGAACTGTTGCTGAGAGACTGAGATATTAAGAATACAATTATATTTAATCTAAATACAATTAACAACATACTAAACACAAGTGTTCTGAAGGGCTTTCCAAATATATTTCAGTGGCCTAATTCTTACAGGTTATAGCTTGAGTAAGCTTCTGATTGCTTGAGACCTCAGAAGTGATGGTTATAGTGACACAGGATGCATGCATTTTCATTTTTTTCCTTTCATTATAAATCAGGTTTAGTGGATACTCCTTTAGAAATTGGAACATTTTGAGTCTCCTGAAGAGCCTTGAGAGACATATTCTCAAAATTAAGGAACCTAGATAAACAAAGTTAAAAATACTTACTATATTTTGTTTGGGTATACATTCATTTCATATTCCCATTAATATATAATTGCTACATGATTAATATTCTCACAACAAAAAAGTGAAATATTTTACTGTAATGAAACACATCTGCAAATTGAGTCATTTGCCATTCTTTTATCTTCTGAAGCACTATGCTTAGAAATACTGCATCCTCAGTAGCTGATTTGTATGCAGAGGAGGAACTTGGCTAGATATAATCATTATTTGACAAATGCCATATGACCTTCTGTTTGGGGACTATCAAATCTCAAATTGGAAATGTTCATGACTACCCCTGGGATAAATCCAGCTGCCTGTTTTGGGTCCAGAACATTCACAAAAAAAAAAAAAAAAAAAAAAGAACAAGAAAAGGAAAAATGCAGCTGCCAACAAAACACCACCAAACCACTATAATAGTCTGCTAGTAGAGGGCTGAACAGGCCTTTATATTATTGCACAATGGGACAACCTTTGAGTTGGAATGCTCAATCCTTGCAACTCCAAGACATCTGGATTTTTTTAACCTTCTCACATTGGATACAATCTAAGCAATATTTTTATATTTAGCTCATGTGTAATTTGCAAATTTTAGTGACTGAAATTGGAAAAGTATTAGTAACTTCCCAGTGGCTTTATAAATTGGTATTGGGCTGCAACCATTACCTAGGTTTTCTTAAATGTCAATTTAACCACTAGACTGGAAGCTCCTTAAGGGCAAGGGCCACCTGTGTATTATTCATCTTTGTGTCACGTCACCTAGAAGCTAGCAAATATTCAATAAATGTCCATTGAGCTGAACTGACCTTGGCTGACTAAGGATGTCATATACACAGAAATGGCAAGATTGTAGGCTGGCTTGACACAAAATTAATTTGGAAACTAAAAATGAACCGAAGACACATTGCCTGAGAGAAAACAGGCTCTCCCTGTATTCGTAATCTCAGGAATGTGGGTAAACTAAGTTTCCTTTAAACGCAGCACAAAGAGGCTGATATGCTAGTTTAACCTCTTTGAATTAGCTTTCCTGCACGACCTTATGCTTAGAAACTGATCAGGCTCCCAGTGTAGAGTGACACCCCTGATTAACACCATGACCTGAGGCCTCAGACCCAGGGGAAGGAGAAAACATACATATTTAGTCCACATCACCAAGGCAACACAGTCACTGTACCTCAGCATAGTAGGAAAAACAAGCACAGATGATGATGTTAAATATTTTTAAAGTGTTCTGTACACCCACTGTTAACAGTGGTTAGAAACAAGGATAAATTATTTCAGAAACCAGGCAATTAAAGGTTTTAACTTCTCTAATATGCGAGTGCTTTGTTTTCATTGCCATCACTCCATAGGCAATCTTGGTCAATTAACATTAACTTAGTACCAACAATAAAGGTTCAAAGTTCGGTTTTGACATCAGTGACTCAGATATTTTCTTCTTAAGAACACCAGGTGCTACAGGCCTCAAATAGGGCGTCTCATCCCTCAAATGGAAAGACATCTGACTTTGAAACCAGTAAGTCAGCATAACATGAGACCTGCTGAAGAAACATACCCGGAAAGAGGATTTATAAATGGGCTACTGAGGAGACTATTTACACTTTTATACACCAGGAATAAATAGGAAAATGTAACAATATGGAAAGTTGTAGGATATAACTGTCATAACAAAAGCAAATATTCTACAAAGAACTTCAAAAGGCTATAGAAAGTAAAATATCAGGGCACCTCCATGGGCTAGGAAAGATTTTGGCAGACATAAGCATTGTAACTAATGATGAAGCAAGAAAAATTCTCTAAGCCTTACCCCAGCCCAGATGAAATATTCCCCCAAATTTTCAACCTTCCTTTACTCTTATCCAAGTTCACCAAGAAACTTCCAGTTTCCTAATTGTTTACCCTAAGCAGACTTAGCACTATAGATGAACACATTTACATTCTAATGTGGGAATCTCCAAGTCTTACAAGTTTCATTTAGTGGGAGATGGTTTCTCAGTCTGAGGGTCAGACCCTGGATCTACAACCTTCACCTATGTTGTATCTTGGGAGGCCCAGCTGCAACAGCCAGCCAAATGGTCTCCCTCTTTTTACTATCCACCCTCACCTTTCTCACCAACTTCTAACTGTAACACAGGTCACCACAATCTTGTAAATGTCTGTATCCATCTGAAAAATAAAACCACATGTCACATATTTGTAAACAACCAAATGAAAATGGCTGAGACACTAGAACAGCGAGGTTATTAGGAAGAAATGCCTATTGTCACTATGTAAATTCATAACTGCTCCTTTAACTCCCAAAAGAGCTTACTTACTGTTCTTACTGAAATAAGCCTCCATGGCCTTCATATGCCACTTAGGATAGGACATACACGCTCTTTGGGGGAATACAGTAATGACCCAAATCTGGAAGTTCTGGGCATCTGTGTAGTATGAGTTTACCCAGCTTCAGGCCAGGGCACTAAATAAATTGAACCTGAATCTCTTCAAGCCTATCTGTGTACAGGTCATACAGGGGACATAAAAACAAGTTAAATTACTTTACAGCGATACAATCAACAAAATCCAGAATGTGGGAGAAAACTCTGTAAGACAAAACAACCAGATTCCTTCAATAATTAATTTAAAGGGAAAATACAAAGGGAGACCTTCTAGATTAAGAGACTTAAATAAATAACAACTAAATGCAATATATGGACCTTGTCTGGTACCAATTTCAAGCAAACCAATGGTTAAAAAAATGAAAAAGAGAGGCAATCAAGTTCATTTGTCACATATTTAAACAAGATATTTGATCATATTAAGAAATAGTTCTTTTTTGGGGTGTGATAACGATATTTTAGGTGTAATGATGTTTTTAAAAAAATTTAGCTTTTAAAGATACATATTTAAGTTACTGTGGATAAAATGAGATATCTGGGATTTGCTTCAAAATAATCAGGGAGTGGGGTGGGGAAGGAGTAAATGAGATATAGATGAAGTAAAATTTGCCATGAATTGAAGCTGGGTGACAGATACAGAAAAGGTCCATTATACTACTATTCCCCACGTACTTTTATATATGCTTGGAATTTTCCATAATGAAAAGTTTAAAAATGACAACCAAACAAACAAAAAACACACACAAAAGAGAAGAGGCATTTCTAGGGTAATAGGAGAAAATTCCCAGTCCAGCTTCCAGCCCCATTAAGTAGCCAGATTCTCTGGGAGGTCGGCAGGTTAATCTACCAAGTCCTGCCCTTCAATTTTACATTATTGGCCTAAGAAAGGACATTAAGTTGTCTGAGTTTGATTACTTACCAGATACCTCTTAATGTCCAAGTTTGCTACCCAATTTTAACTGGACTTTAAGAAAAATTAAAATAATTTTTGAAGCTAACAGAATTTTAGCATCTGTTGAATTTATTCAGCATAACCACAGAGGTACTGTCTTCATGCTGTCACACACACAAACACAGATACAGCACAATATCCATATTTAGCCATGTGCATTCCTTCTGAGGCTCATTTATATGTCTTCATATGCCACAGCCCATCATTTAAATAATGGATATTTTCAATGCCAATTCCTTTGTTGACTTTCTCACTGTGGAAGGAGAAAAGCACATAAACATATTGTTATGAATTTTTATAGGCTTACTTATGGTAAATATAATTCCGAGTGCATTGCTATTTTGCAATTATTGAGCCCCATGCAGGGAATTTATTTATTACATTAACGTTATTGACTACATTAAATGACATTACTCTGCTGCAGTTCCTGTCTTAAAATGATTCTAGTGATCTAACTAGTGGGCCTTATAGAAACAAAGTAATGATGTCACCATACCAGGAGAACATCAGAGTGTTGTAATTGACTGTGGAACAAAATTAACAGGATTAATTTGGTCATCAAATGAGTTCCAAGTTTTTCAATATATTGACTACATTTTGGTAAATATCTTTAATACTTCCTTAATAATCTATACTACTAGGTCAAGATAGAAGATAAATACCATGTGGTACTGAACTGTGTCACAGTTTTAAAAATTAGTAGCACAACATTCTTCCCCCCAATTAAAAATTTAAGTCATACTGAATAAAAAGTTCCTGGGGCACCTGCGGGGCTCACTCAGTTAAGCATCTGACTCTTGATTTCGACTCAGGTCATGACCTCATGGTGTGAGATGAGGCAGCATCAGGCTCTGCGCTGGGCATGGAGCCTGCTTGGGATTCTCTCTCTCCCTCTCCTTCTGTCCCTACTCCCGCATCCACACGCAAGCACGTGCGTGTATACCTTCTCTCGCAAACAAAAAAAAATTTTGTTATTTCCTAAAATACCACACACATACATATAAAACAGCTGTGTTGGCACCCGGTTCTTTTCAGAGTGCTTAAGAAAGAATGCAATCCTGGAGACAAAATAGGTTTCAATGGCTTCCGAAGTGTCAGGAAAAATCAGAAACGAGGCTTCTGTGCTTAAGTATTTGTAAGATGTGATATGAATGACAGCAAATTTCACCTGTAATTCTGATGCTTCCCGCATAGGTTACCCTTTCTCAAAAGCCAAGGGGGCCTAATGTGAGACTTACATATCTTCTGCAGACATCTTCATGACTCCAACACACAGAGCATGCTGTTTTCCTTCTGCCATGATTGCCTGAAAACACACAGCTAAGAAAACTATCAAAATGCCTTGGAGAGGGGGTATCAAACAATGATCACGTTACTAGTTAAGCCACTTTGAACCCATCTTGTATCCTCACCCAGACCATCAACTCAATTGAGGGCAGGGACCTAGCAGAATCTGTGGGCACACTGTAAATATTCAATAAATGCTAAATGAATGAATCTAATAATCATTCTTGGTTTTTGAGTTAAATGTTAATACCATAACCCAATGCCAACAAAACCAAAATAAGACCTGCAAAAAAGATAAAATTTTTCATGTAAATATTAAAAACTGTGAAATAAATAAACACGATTTGTTCTAATGTTGTAATCAATGAATGCCGGTTTTATGTAATGGACACATTTTTTTAATTTTTTTTAACGTTTATTTATTTTTGAGACAGAGAGAGACAGAGCATGAACGGGGGAGGGTCAGAGAGAGAGGGAGACACAGAATCTGAAACAGGCTCCAGGCTGTGAGCTGTCAGCACAGAGCCCCGACACGAGGCTCGAACTCACGGACCGCGAGATCGTGACCTGAGCCGAAGTCGGCTGCTTAACCGACTGAGCCACCCAGGTGCCCCATGGACACATTAAAATAATAATTATACCCCCAGTCTATCTGTAACAACCCAGTGTATGTTTCAACCTTTCTAGAACAACCAAAATGTTCCTGGTTATCATTTGAAGCATTTAGAATGTTACACATTGCAGTACATATTTTACAAAGCAAAATTCCCAGGGTACACAGTATCTCCCTGCACTAGTTTTGCAACTATCTAAAAGTCTGTAATTGTTTCAAAATAAAAATTACTTTAAAAGCAAAGGTTAGGCACTTGAAAATTCTTCCATTTAAGAGAATCTCCAGAACTATAAACCTACAACACTTAGAAAAGTCAAAAACATTAAAAAGAAAACCTGTCCTCACAGAATACTTTTCTCCATCTCATTTTCAATTCATAGACTCAGCGTTCCAAAAATATTTGAGCACCTATTATGTGACCAGTATCTCTGTCGACACAAGCTGTTCCTAAGGTACCAACATATACCTTATACAATCTACCCCTTAAACATAACTGCCACAACAGAGGACACTGGGCAGTGTCGGGAGACTAGACAGTCTCCTTCAAGTACAGGACACACTCTTAAACCCACTCCAATGGCCTTCCCACTCTACAGTGATTTCCCTATACCTACCAAGTATTTTCTCAACCTGACGCAAATGGCCCCTTTATGACAAAAGAGAAGATCTCCTCCTCTCCAGACTAGTTGACAAAAACCTATTTGATCTAGAATATAGCTAAACACCACTGTAGAAATGAAAATTATGCAAAATTACTCAGTTACATCATGAGTTTTAAGGACTATCTGAAACTTTAACATTTCTCTTTGAGAAAATATGTTCTGAGGCCCAAACATCCAACTTAAAAATGATCTGTAATATAAAAGTTGGGGATTGTCAGTATTTCCCACTACCCACTTCTAACACTCTACCTGGTGCCTAAGCTATTTTCCCTTGTGAGTGCTTTTACTCCAGTATATATGGATAAGCCAACTATAAAAGTAGCAAGCTGATGGGGGCGCCTGGGCGGCTCAATCAGTTAAGCATCCCACTTTGGCTCAGGTCATGATCTTGCGGTTTGTGAGTTTGAGCCCCACGTCGGACTCTGTGCTGACAGCTCAGAGCCTGGAGCCTGCTTCAGATTCTGTGTCTCCCTCTCTCCCTGCCCCTCCCCTGCTAACACTCTGTCTCTCTCTCTTAAAAATAAACATTAAAAAAATTTTTTTAAGTAGCAAGCTGATGTCTAAAGAAGTGATCCAATCATATCATATATAGCCTCTCCATTAACAATCTAGAGTTTCAGGGGTGCCTGGTGGCTCAGTCAGTTAAGTGTCCAACCCTTGATTTCAGCTCAGGTCATGATCTCACAGTTCGTGGGTTTGAGCCCCACATCGGGCTCTGTGCTAACAGCATGGGACCGGCTTGGAATTCTCTCTCTCCCTCTCTCCCTGCCCCTCCCCTACTTGCACACACACACACTCTCTCTCAAAACAAATAAATAAACATTTTAAAAAATAATCAAGTTTTATACTGTGTCCTGAGTCTGATAACATTGGGCAGTAACTGGGCCGGAATGCAGCTGGGACTTCTTATTACTTGTTCCCATTTAACTTCTAAGATGGGACATAGAAATGATGTTATTTCCCACACATTGAAACGCAACAAGAAAGGCTGAAATGATGTTTTTTCCCACATCTTGAAATGTAACAAGAAAGTCATGAGACAACAGTAGCGGTAACCTCCAGAAAAGTACACCTAATCTTCTCTTGGGTGATAGATCTTCCAGTAATGACAAAAATACTGTGAATACATTTTTCAGCAGTTATAGCCTGGGAAGGATACAACAACTGTATCTACTGCAGCAGGGTAAAGTTGAGCTCCAGGAGAAGTTAAGCCTGGACACATGATATTTGCTCCACTGAGAACAAATTTGATGGCTCCTTTATCAACCTGCTGGTGTGGCAGGATAAAAGGATCTAGAAGAAAAGAAATACATCACATAAATTAATGAGACTAATGACTCAACAGAAAAAGGCAAAGGACATGAGCAAATATTTCCCAAAATTACAGTATTCTGAAAAATGCAAAATAAAACTGAAACACCATCCTTCATTTATCAAGTTGATAAATATTTTTAACAAAAGTAATTCCCAGTGCTTGCAAGCATTTAGGAAAACTAGCATTTTCATACACTGCTAGAAGGCTTATAATGGAGCACAACTTTTCTTTAGGACTACGTGGCAACATGTATCAACAGCCTTGAAAAGGTTCATACTCTTTGACTTGGTAATTCTCTTTCTAGGACTTTATCCTAAGAAAACATTAGAGATATACAATATATTTAGGCAGAAATATAATCATTGCAGCACTATTATTTACAATAAAAATAAACTGGAATCAACCTCAATGTCCAACAATGAAGAGATAAATGACTTAAGGTATGTCTATAGTACATATATAATAGAACAATACTTTTGGAAAATATGTATTACTCTGGGAAATGTTCATAATATAATGTTAAGAGGAAAAAAGTAAAATAAAAAAAATACCAAAGAGATCAGTGGTTGCTAGGGAGTGAGAGGAGAAAAAGCAGGAAGGGACAAATAAGTGGAGCAGAGGACTCTTAGGGCAATAAATTATACTATGATACTATCATATGACAGTATCATAGTGATACTGTAACAATGGATACATGACATTATGCATTTGGTAAAACCCACCAAATGTACAATGCAAAGAATGAACCCTAATGTAAACTATGGACTTTGGTTAATAATAATGAATCGATATTGGTTCATCAGTCATAACAAATGCATGACACCAAAGAATAATAAGGGAAGGGTGGTAGGAAGTATATGGGAACTCTTTTTTCTGCTCCATTTTACAACTGCCCTAAAAAATAAAGTCAATTAATTAAAAGCTATTTAACGGAGAGCCCAATTTAAAAAGGAAAAAATATTTTTAAAAAAGGAAAAAATATATAAACACACATACACAATATAGGAAATAATTGGATGGAAGTACACCAACATACTAACCATGGTTATCTCTAGGTCATAGGAATACAGGTGATCTTATTTCTGCACTTTCCAATTCTCTAGAATGAACACAAATTCCTTTTATAATCCCAAAAAATTTATTTGTGTGTGTGTGTGTGTGTGTGTGTGTGTGTGTGTGTGTGTCATAATCTAAGAATTAAAGGATCCCTGAAAGATTCAAAACAATGGCTGGGCGGGGCGGGGGGGGGCGGCGGGGATTTTTTAGACCTCTCAGGGCTTTCTAGGAATATTAATAATTGGTAAAATTCATTCACTTTAATGTCTTACCACTAGCCCTCCCACTATTCAGAGAATAAGTATTTTTTCTACCAAGACTACATATTAATTTAAACATCTTATTGAAAAAAAGAAACCTGAAACAAACATAATTTGTTTTCTAGTTCTCCATCCTCGTTAATACCTGCCCTTTAATAATGATGATGATAATATACAGTAGCAGTGGACAGTTACTTAACAATTACTACATCATTACAATGGCTATCATATATTGAGCCATTACTGTGTTCCAGGCATTGCATGCACGAATCTCATTTAATCCTCACAATCCTGGGAGATATGATATACAATGTATCCATTTTTTTAAAAGATAAGGAAATATAGCTTAAGGAGTGCCTGGCTGGCTCAGTGGGTAGACCATGCAATTCTTGAAGTTGGGGTTATGAGTTCAAGCCCTGTGTTGGGTGTAAAGATTATTTAAAAATAAAGTCTTTAAAAAAAAAAAAAGAAAGAAAAGGAAATAAGGCTTAAACAAGTGATGACCTGTTTAAGTGGCCTGGCATAAGTGACACACACTGGAAATTGAACCCAGGTCTGCCTAACTCCAAGTATGCTTTTAACCACCATATTATCCTGCTTCTTGCACATCAATAACTTTAGGATGTTCTAAAAGGTTGGTTCCCAGCAAAATATTATTAAATAGGAACACCTTTCTATTCCAACTTATTATGCAAATGCTTAACATACAGAAAAACCATTAAGAATAGTTTGATTGAAGGGGTGCCTGGGTGGCTCAGTCAGTTGAGCGTCCAATTTCAGCTCAGGTCATGATCTTGCCCTTCAGAGTTCCAGCCCTGCGTTGGGCTCTGTGCTCACAGCTCAGAGCCTGGAGCCTGTTTCAGATTCTGTGTCTCCCTCTCTCTCTCTCTCTGCCCCTCCCCTGCCTGTGGTGTAAGTGTGTGTCTCTCTCTCTCAAAAATAAACAAACATCAAAAAATGAAAAACAAAGAATAGTTCAATGAATACTTGGATGCCACCCACTGAGATTGAATAATTGTTCATTAACGCTTTGCTCTGTTTGCTTTATCTCTATTTATGCACACACATTTTGTCCCCTACCATTTGAAATTTCAAACATAATGCTTCACCATAAATAAGCACATATCACCTAAAAATAGTCATTCTCCTACATAACCACAATACTATTATCATACCTAAAACTGTAACAATAGTCCCACAATATTGTCTTATAGCCAAACCATATTCAGAGTTCCCCCCAAGAGCCCTAAGAAAGTGTTCTTTATCTTTTTTGTGGGGGAAGGGGGAGGGCTTGAATTTTGCTTTTCAAACCAGGATCTAATCTAGATTCATGCAATACATTTGAGTACTTTGTCTCTGTCCTCTTTTAGTTGAGTAGGAATTAACGTCACCAGAATATTTTCATTTTAAACTTTTTCCACTGCATCAGGACTCAGTTTCTCTCCAATGTGCTTTTTTAACCTGATGAAATCAATACTTAGTCAAGTAACTGTAAATAATTCTTTATAAATACTAAAATGATTCACCTCTTTTAAGATTTGCCCCACTGCTCCAGACCTCTGCTCCACCATGTAATTCAAAATTTATCTCATCTTACCAAAAACCAAACTCATTAAGTTACCACTACCACCTACACAGCCTTCCAGTCACTCCCCTTCTTTCTGCCTCTTGGCTAGAATGCCAGAAAGACACTGGTTTGAAAAGCAGAAATTTTAACTTCACAGTTGAAAACCTCTTGTGCACCAGGATTTTATCTCCTTTGAATTTTCTTTTGTAATGTACTCAATCTAACAATGTGCAAATGTAGGTATGTAACAAACATTATTTTGTTTCACAACAGCTGACCTTGCCACCCAACTAACAATAACTGGGACTACCACAATTAGCCAATGCTTTCCCTTAGATAGAGTTAATCTCTAGGAGGCATATCTAGATACGAATTTAAAAAACGGAAGTGCTCACAGCACTTATCACAGTCTGTGAATAAACATTCATGTAATGATCTAATTGTCTATTCTTCCAACTAGACTGTGAGCTTCATAAGGACAGCGACCATGTCTGCCTTTGCTTCCCATCATATTCTCAGTACCTAGCTCAGTACCTGACACATAGAAGTTCAATAAATACTTGCTGAATGAATGAATGAATGTTCTTTCTTGGCCTTTCTGGACCGCATAATGAGAGAATTTGCATTTTTCAGATTTACCACAAGACGGGGATTCATTTTAGTTTTATACCCCATATCACCTAGTATTAATAAATAAGTACCAGAAGTCACTTTCAACTCCCCTTATATCTTTCCATATCCCCAAATATGTATTTTCTAACAAGACTTACATTTGTGAAGTAACCTTAGGGTTGGATAAAAAGGCCCTTCTCTTTGTCTAAAAAACAGTAATTCTCCATTTACTGTAAGGATTTCTATATGTTCATGGCTGTAAGACAAATGTCACAAAGTACCAAGTTAGATATTTTATTCGAAAAATGAATATACCAAACACCCTTTAAATAATAACAAATATGAAACATATATATACAAAGATACAGCAGCTTCTTTTTAATTTCATTAAATATCCAGGCAATGTTTCCGATTCTGTGTCTCCCTCTCTCTCTGCCCCTCCCCCGTTCATGCTCTGTCTCTCTCTGTCCCCAAAATAAATAAACGTTGAAAAAAAAATTAAAAAAAAAAAAAAAAAATATCCAGGCAAAAAAAAACCATTATTTAAATTGTTTCATCTACCATACCAGTCCAGTAGAAAAAAAAATTTTTTTTGACCTACTGTAATTGTAGTTCACATTTTATTATTTTAATTTCATCGTTAGATAATTCAATAAAACAAATATTTACAGTACAAACTGAAATTAAATCCAAGTCTGAATAAAAACATTTAACTCTTTAATAAAACAATTAGTACACAAAGCCACATTTTTCACAAACATGAAGAAACACTTGACAATACGAATATTGTTTTAGAATTATTCTATTTATCTGCTCCTATAATTAATCTACCAATGGTTAATGTGACAATAATTCCATTTTTTATGAGTGCAATCTAATCATACAATATTAAGCTATTCTGAGCTGTGCATAGAGATAAATAAAGACTTACCATCGAACCATTTTGACAGGATCTTTCTTAGGCATGATTTGATTAAGCCATGGTTCAATACCTGGAAATTGCTCTATCAATTGGTTCTTAATACCCTTTATAACTGAGGTTTTCAACTGGATGCAGTTAGACACGTTTTCTTTTTCATCAAATCTGTCAAATGATTTTTGCAAGGAAAAAAAAGGGATTTCTAAGCAAAAATATCAGAATAGCTAAAAATATTGTTTTAATTTGTCATCTATTCCCAAGTATTTAGATGTCTAAAATAATTATGAAATAAATTGTTTTAATATAATTTCCCTTTTATTCTGTCCAGCACAAAACCAGTGTCTTAATACAATATTAAACTGTCATGTATACACAATGAAGGGGAGGGGCAGGTGGGAGGATGTGAGGCATATTTCACATTATAATCTGTAATCAGCTACACAAATGCCCTTCCTAGAAAACCCTACTCAATTCTACCCAGGGAGAAACAGTTTCCCACCTATAACAAAACCTGTGTACAAAAAAACAAAAACAAAAACAAAAAAAAAGTAAAATAAAACAAAAAACCCTCGAGCATTGAAATACAAAAGACCAACCCAAATAAAACCTAGGCAATTAGCCCCTGCTAGGCTATGTAATCTGCTGAGATTTTTTTTTAAGTGATAACGATGACTTCTAAGATTTCTATTTATTTTTGCTCAAAATGTCATGCACAAAACCCACCTTCCTTTGCCCATGTTCCCCCTTTGCTTTTTGCGTCTACCAAATCTGGAAGGCAAACCCACTAAGTAGGTTCCCAAAGAATTTTTGTCTTCCTTATACTGAGTAGCCTATGGGGCAATCACGCTATTTTCAAGACAAGGTTAATCTGGCAGCTAGGCAATAGGCATGACAGGCCGCTTGCTTCCTGTCACCCAGACTCCTTCACTCCCATGACCCAGGAAGTCAAGCCTTCCCTTATTCAGTTCATAACTAATAAACATATGGCAGTGAGTGCAGGGCTCTCCTCTCAGCTAAAGAGGATACACCCTTAAATCACAGTACAAGGATGTGATTGGTAGAACCCTAGAGATGGCGATAGGACTGGGAGAGGAGGCAAAAGAAAAAGAGGAGTAAGGAAAAAGAAAACGAGGGTGGGAAGATCAAAACCCGACTGAAGATTAGGGGTGGAAAGCTTAAATGTTGCAAGTTGCGAGTAAGAGCATAGTACTCTAGAAAACCTTAGTGAGTAAGGATGGCAGGGGCGGGGGAGAGAGAAAGAGGTTCTTTGCTCTCGCCCTCTTCCCCACTCCCACCCCACCGACTTTGTGAGCAGCCAGTGGAGCCCACAGCATGTCCTTACTTCTTGAACATGATCCAAGGTGAAGGGGGCGACGATAGGGAAGGGCCCGGAATGGGGGGAAAAAATTGAATTAGAAAGGGTCCGGCAGATCCCTTGACACGAGGAAGGCCGGCACTGACAGTCAAGAGCTGTTGTCGTTATCCGGAAAGGGAGACAGACAGCCGCACTTTACGGTTCTCAGTGAAATGTGACTACTTCCGCTCCTCTGAACACGTCGGCATTTTTGCCGACTCTTTTGGGGCTACCGATTCCTCTCCAGAGAGGAGAGCTGGAAGGGCGGGACTAGAAAGGGAAGAAGAGATAGAGCAAACATTCTGGTTGCAGGAAGAGAAGAATGAAGGGGGCGGGGAAGTCAACCAAGGCAGCATTTATGGCAGTTGCGTCAGTTACGGGCTCCTCAAAGGGTCAAGAGTGTTCCGTGTTTGGTTGCTACCTGCTGTTAACCTAAGCAATTTCTTTAATGGTAACGATTTTTGTTCCCCGAAACAACCGAATGGACTGGTGCTTACCGACCACCGGGAACCCAGGCAAGCCTCACGGCATCTTGTTAATGTACTCCTGGGCTTGCCAGGTTTAGCAAACAAAAATACAGGACATCCAATTTTTGAATTTCAGGTAAACAGTGAATTTTTTTGTTTGTTTGTTTTAGTTTGACTGCACCTCATGCGATTTTGGGGACATACTTATATTTTTAAAATTTCCTTGTTATCTGAATTTAATTGGACGTCCTGTATTTTAATCTGGCAGCCACACTCACCAGCCATAGTGAGGTGACCACATAGAATTATTCACTCGGTTGTTGTCCCCTGCCTCATCCCCATACCTATAAATTGGGCTATAACCCAAGGGAGGTAATTTCCTTGTCGATAAAATGGTCTCTAGGCAAGTAATACAAGATTAATTTTTTTACTGTTTATTTTTGAGAGAAAGAGAAAGCGCGCATGTGCGCATGAGCAGGGGAGGGGCAGGGAGAGGGAGAGAGAGAATCCCAGGCAGGTTCTGGGCTGTGGTTGCAGAGCCCGAGGGGACGGGGGTGGGGGGAGTGATTCAGTTCCAGGAACTTTGAGATCCTGACCTCAGCCCAAATTAAGAGTGGGACGCTTGGGGCGCTTGGGTGGCTCAGTCGGTTGAGTGGCTGCCTTCCTCTCAGGTCATGATCTCACGGCTCCTGAGTTTGAGCCCCGCATCGGGCTCTGTGCTGACAGCTTGGATCCTGGAGCCTATTTCAGATTCTGTGTCTCCCTCTCTCTCTCTCTCTCTCTCTGTCCCTCCCCCACTGATGCTTGCTTTCTGTCTCTCAACAAATAATAAAACATTAATTTTTTTTTTTTTAAAGAGTGGGACACTTAACTATGCAACCCAGGCACCCTCAGACTAATCCGATTGAAGAGATAATAGTTAGAGCCACCTGGGTGGCTCAGTCAGTTGAGCGACAAACTCTTGATTTCGGCTCAGGTCATGATCTCGATTGGTGAGATGAGACTTGAGCCCTGAGTGGAGCTCTGTGCTGACAGCTCCCGGTCTGCTTGGGATTCTCTCCCTCTCTCTCTGCTCCTCCCCTGCTTTCCATCTGTCTCTCTCTCTCTCTCTCTCCAAATGAATAAATAAACTTTATTTAAAAAGAGAGGTAACAGTTAAACACATTTTACTAGTGTAACTTCAAAAAAAAAAAGTGAATCGGGATGCCTGGGTGGGTCAGTCAATTAAGCAGAGGTTAAGCAGACTGACTGGAGATCCCAGCTCAGGTCTTGATCTCAGGGTTGTAAGTGCAAGCCCCGTGTTGGGCTCCACATTGGGCATAAAGCCTACTTTTTAAAAAATAGCCAAGAAACTATAGAAACATACAAAACCTAACTAAACAGACACCACCCAGGTGGTGGAGTGGATTTGCACTCACATGTAAAACAAACCAGTCTCCAGGGAGCAAATAGTATATATTGGGGAGATAGGCACTTAGAGCAATCACAACAAATGTATGTATTTGAATTGTACAACTAACTTTTCCTGGATTCTATGGTAAGAACGATCTTCTAATTATAATTTAGCTTCTCATGAAGACCTGCCTGGCAAGAATTCGCTATTTTCAAATCCTCATGAACAATTGTTCATCTTTGTAAATTAATGAACTGTCATTTTGGTTTATACATCAGTCTCTTGTCAACTTCCTTAGCGTGACTCCACCTTCCTGGCATCAATCAACTCTATGACATTTAGAATATTGAGTTTATGAACATGTAAAACTGAAGCCCAGACCCCAAGCTGTGGTTGGTGCTACACTGTCAGGCTTCTTGCCAAATAGCTTTCCTCTCCTGGCACATCACCCTGGGAGCCTGCCATGTAACAACAAATACATTAAAACAGAAATAAACAGGTATTAAGTGGTTTGAGATGAGTGTAAAAAAGATCATACTGAGGGCTCCTGGCTGGCTCAGTCAGTAGAGCATGCAACTCTTGATTTCGGGGTTGTAGGTTCAAACGCCATGTTGGGTGTAGAGATTACTTAAAAATCTTTAAAAAAAATACAGTTTATTTTCTTAGACAGGTGAAACATATTTCAAGATTTATTAGCTTTATGGCTTTGGGAAAGTTGCTTTATTTCTCTGAGAAATTGTCATAGATCTTTAAAACGGTAATTGTGGGGGCGTCTGGGTGGTTCAGTTGGTTAAGTGTCCAACTCTTGATCTCAGCTCAGGTCTTGATCTCAGGGTCATGAGTTCAAGCCCTGCATTGGGCTCTGTGCTGGCAAAAAAAAACCAGTTAAATATTTGCAGTGCTAGGAATAATAGCTTTTATTTCTATAAAATTATTCATACTCTATCCAAATTATGACAAATCTCATATCCATGGGAATAGATATATTCCCATGTACAATATGTACATATATTTTTTTTTAATTTTTTTTCAACATTTATTTATTTTTGGGACAGAGAGAGACAGAGCATGAACGGGGGAGGGGCAGAGAGAGAGGGAGACACAGAATGGGAAACAGGCTCCAGGCTCTGAGCCATCAGCCCAGAGCCTGACGCGGGACTCGAACTCCTGGACTGCGAGATCGTGACCTGGCTGAAGTCGGACGCCTAACCGACTGCGCCACCCAGGCGCCCCTGTACATATATATTTTAATCCACTTTCATACACTCTGATAATCACAGAAACTGAATCTGAATTATGACAAATGCTAAATTAGGTCATTAGCATTAATGAGATATTTAGTTCTGTATATGTGCATGAATACCTTCATTCATGACCCACCTACACAGATACATAAAGAGAACCCAATTTTCACTGTAATGTGTTTTTGGTTTTGTGTTGTAAGTGGTATCATCATAAAGTGGATTTTGTTTTTCCAAGGCTATATAATTGGGGGTTTGGTCCTGACAAAAGACTTATCTTCAAATAAATCATTGCTATAACAATATGTCACAAAAGAATACCTCATACTAAACCTCTTCAAAAATTAAAATAATGAGGGGCGCCTGGGTGGCTTAGTAGGTTAAGCGGCCGACTTC
The DNA here is from genome assembly GCF_018350175.1 of Felis catus. NCBI lineage: Eukaryota > Metazoa > Chordata > Mammalia > Carnivora > Felidae > Felis > Felis catus. The sequence goes on along the minus strand of NC_058386.1, from coordinate 98,455,934 downwards.
GGCTCAGGTCATGATCTCACGGTCCGTGAGTTCGAGCCCCGCGTCGGGCTCTGTGCTGACAGCTCAGAGCTTGGAGCCTATTTCAGATTCTGTGTCTCCCTCTCTCTGACCCTCCCCCATTCATGCTCTGTCTCTCTCTGTCTCAAAAATAAATAAACGTTAAAAAAAATTTTTAAATAATAAACTTCATTTATTCATGCAATAAGTATTTATGAAGGACTTTCACGTTTTAGTCAAACATGCTCCTCTGTGCTGTAACTTGTGCATGAATGTTGTACACAACTTATGAGGTGCTTCAACGTACATACAGCATAAGACACAGAAAACCCAAGTCTATCATATCACACGTTTTACTAAAACAAATAACCTAGCCATAATAAACATTAAATGCTTCGCAATGGTATTTGCCCCCTTAAATTTACGAAAGGATTTTACAGGGTCATCTTGACACAAAGCTCTAAAATGGTGCTAGGGGAAGTTTGCGGTAAGACCGCCTCGCTTTCTTCATAAGCTTCCTTTGGCAATGAGTCTGGCACCAAAACCGTTCAGAGCAGCCGGTAAAGAGGGGGTTCTTTAGGAGCTAGGCCACAGTTTGGAACACTGGAGAAGCGGCTCTTACTGCAAGAAAGAATTGGGTCACTGCCAGACCCCTGCTGGGCCTCACATCTCTCAGAATCTACAATCTGTGAGGGTCCCTGGGTGGCTTAATTGGTTAAGCATCCAACTTCGGCTCAGGTCATGATCTCACCCCGTGTCGGGCTCTGTGCAGACAGCTCAGAAGCTGGAGCCTGCTTGGGATTCTGTGTCTCCCTCTCTCTCTCTGCCCCTCCCCCACTTGCACTCCGTCTCTCAAAAATAAATAAAACATTAAAAAACATCTACAGCCTGTGATGTCTTCCATTAAGGTCATTTTCCCCACAAACTGCCTCTCAGCCTTACACCTTAGAGCTCTCTGCAGCCTGGCTTTGATCCCCCACTAGGGTAGGGCACACCTAAGAGTCGCACCAATATGGCAGCTCCTGCCTCCAGGGCCAAATACAGGAAAATTTGGGGAGAGCTGAGAGCCCCCTATTTATCAGAAGAGTGTTAGGACTAACAATCTTGCCAAACTTGTGATAAGTCAAACTCACCATGCCTCATTCACATCTTTGTTTTCCTCTGTCACTGTCATGTATGTAAGCACCCAGTTCAACTTATTTGCTTTGTGACCTTGGGCAAGTGACTTGAACAGACTGTGTCTGTCTTCTCATCTATACAATAAAGGCTCTATTTGATGAGGTTGCTGTGAAGATAAAATGAGCTAATCCATGCAAAGCATTCTTAGTTATTATTGTCAATATTTTTTTTAAGTAAGCTCTACACCCAGCACATTTCTTGAACTCAAGAACCTGAGATCAAGGGGTACCTGGATGGCTCAGTGGGTTAAGCGTCTGACTTCCGTTCAGGTCATGATCTTGCTGTTTGTGAGTTTGAGCCCCGCATCAGACTCTCTGCTGTCAGCGTGGAGCCTACTTCAGATCCTCAGTGTCCCTCTCTTTCTGCCCCTCTCCCACTTTCACTCTCATGCTCTCTCTCAAAAATGAACTTAAAAACAAAAAAGACCCTGAGATCAATAGTCCCATGCTCTACCAACTGAAGCAGCCAGGTGCCCCTATTATTATTATTAAATTACTATATCAATGTTGTTTTCCCCATATTCCTCTGTGCTTTCTACCTGATCTCTCATTTCTACCTTAACTTCAGGTCCTTCTGCTGTGGCTCCTAGAACACCATTCCATGACTAACAAATTCTCCTACCATCCTCTCCAACTCATCCCTGAATATTCACGGCTTTCCCATGAGGATGGAGTTTCCCTTACTGCCCTTTGAAGTGAAAACCATTTGTACCAACACATGTGTGTACCGCAGAGTCAGGAGCTGAGGTGGGAATCCTCCTCCAACCACATTACAACTTCCAGGTGATTCCTCCTTCACCCTCAGGTGAAAAACCCTGATTCTTCCTCTAAGTTTCATACCATTTGGTTACTCCTCAACACCTTTACTGATTCATTGAAGATCCTGGCATCTGGTCCACAGCCTTTCCTCTCCACCCTAGAGTTGTTAAACACTGCAAGAGAAAAAGCACATGGTTGAATAAATTGGTACTGCTCTGAATTTGTGGTTTCCAATCACAAATGGATCCTCAGCATTCCTGGGGAATCCTTTCCTGCTTTCAGCCCACTCTTATTGTCTCCGATGATTCTTTCAAAACTTCTGAATCCTCAGAACTCCCACTCCTCAGCAGCCCCTTCAGTCTTATCAAATAACTCGCCTCTTTTTTTTTTAATTTTTTTTTTATTTATTCATTTTTGAGAGACAGAGCATGATCAGGGGAGGGGCAGACAATAATGACAATAATAATAGGCAACGCCTATTGAGTACTTACCCTGTGCCTGGCACTGTTGCAAGTGCTTTCATATATTAACTCATTTAACTCTCGGAGTGACTTTATAAAATGAATACTATTATTATTTCCATTTTACAAATGAGGAAACTAAAGAAAAAGGAGGTTAAGTAACTCGCCCAAGATTATGAAGCTATGAAGTACCAGAATCTGGATTTGAACCCAAGTAGTGCTCTCTAAATCACAACAGTTCAAGTCCTCCCCCTTGCCCTGCCCTGCCCTGCCCCGCCCCACCCCACCCTCCTGGGCTCTTTCCTTCCTTCCCTTCCGTCCCCATAGGTAATAACTGGTGATGGTTTTGTGTGTATCATTCCAGAAATTTTTTGCTGTGTTTACATATATAGGTAAACATAGGTAGGATCATACTATGCATGCTATTTTGCTTTTGCTTTTTTTACTTTATGGGTGAAATGTATCTTGGAGATTTTCCTATGTCAGATTATAGATGATAGGTACACAGTACTTCATTGCTTTTGATGGCTATAGAGCATTCCACAGTATGTATGTACCATAATTTATTTAACTAGTCTCTTCTGATAGTCATTTAGGCACTGACAAGAGGATTGAAGGGTAGGACGGACCCATAGAACTCCAATGCTCTTCAGAACTTCTACTGGCCTCCCATTACGAGGGGTCAGGGCCCTGTGCTCTAACACTTATCTTAACCTCAAAAGTCCTCAACTGAGGAGCCTGGGTGGCTCTTACGATTAAACATCCGACTTTGACTCAGGTCATGATCTCCTGGTTCATGGGTTCAAGCAGTACATTGGGCTCTCTGCTGCCAGCGCAGAGCCCGCTTCAGATCTCTCTTTCTGCCCCTCCCCTGCTGGTTCTCTCTCTCCAAAATAAATATATAAACTTTTTTTAAAAATCCTCAACTGCTGGGGCGCCTGGGTGGCTCAGTCGGTTAAGCGTCCGACTTCAGCTCAGGTCACGATCTCGCGGTCCGTGGGTTCGAGCCCCACGTCGGGCTCTGGGCTGACAGCTCGGAGCCTGGAGCCTGCTTCCGATTCTGTGTCTCCCTCTCTCTCTGCCCCTCCCCCGTTCATGCTCTGTGTCTCTCTGTCTCAAAAATAAAAATAAAAGGTTAAAAAAAATTTTTGAAAAAAAAAATCCTCAACTGCACACCAGCAGGTCACTGGGGACCCCATACACAGCCCTGCCCCTCACAGAAGTCAAGAATAAACTCATACACTGGGACTAAAACCACACCTCTTGGAGGTTTTCACCCACTGTCAACAGTACTCAAAAGGGGGCCCAGAGTGGGGCAAATTTCAAGCCTCCCCACACTTCCTCACCTCTATCAACAAGAGTCAGGTGGGAGCACAGATACCCAGTGCTTCCTACCACCTCACCATCACTATCTACCTTGAAACCACCAGGGACTGCTCTCATTACAACATCTATCTCCACTTACGTCAGTCCCGTAAGAAGACCCAGACTCCCAAGTCACCCCTTATCCCACCCACTCTGATCTCTGTGGCTCTGTACATCTCCCTTCCTGTCCCCATCTCCCAATCTGCAGTCTTCTCACCTCAGTAAATGGCAATTCCATCCACCTATTTTCTTGGGTCAAAAATCATCTAAGTCCTCCCTCTCACACCCTACATCTAGTCCATCAGCAAATACTATCACCTTTATTTTCAAAATATATCCAAAATCTGGGGAGACTGGCTCAGTTGGCAGGGCATGCAACTCTTGATCTCAGGGTCGTGAGTTTAAGCCCCACATTGGACCTAGAGCTTACATTAAAAATATATATATAGGGGCGCCTGGGTGGCTCAGTCGGTTAGGTGTCTGACTTCGGCTCAGGTCATGATCTCATGGTTTGTGGGTTCGAGCCCCGCGTCGGACTCTGTGCTGACAGCTCGGAGCCTGAATCTCTCTCAGATTCTGTCTCCCTTTTTTCTGCCTCTCCCCCTCTTGCATGCCCTCTCTCTCTCTCTCTCTCTCTCTCTCTCTCTCTCTCAAAAATAAATAAACATTAAAAATTTAAAAAACATATATATACATATGTATATACAGTACATATATATCTTTATCCAAAATCATCACTTCTCACATACCTCTACCACTGCGACTTGGTCAAATCTGCTATCATCTCTCACCTTGACTACTAAACTAGCTTCTCAGTTTCCCTTCTTCCTTCCACTCTTGTGCCTGCCGCCACCTTACAGTCTACTTTTTACACAGCAGATAGGGTGAACCTTTTAAAACCTAATTCAGATGGGGCGCCTGGGTGGCTCAGTCAATTAAGCTTCTGACTTTGGCTCAGGTCATGATCTCACCTTTCATGAGTTGAAGGCCCACATCCAGTTGTCTGCTGTCAGCCCAGAGCCCACTTCGGATTCTCTGTCTCCCTCTCTCTGCCCCTCCCCCGCTCGTGTGTGCCGTCTGTCTCTCTCTCTCAAAAATAAGTAAGCATTAAAAAAAAATAAAACATAAAACATAAGTCAGATCATGTAACTCTCCTGCTTAAAACTCCAGGTGGCTTCCCATCTCAGTTATAATAATGTCCAAGGTCATCACCATGCCCTGAAGCCCCTATGCGATCTGGCCCTCAGTCATCCCTCCATGTCATCTAGTGCTACTCTCCCCTTCCTGCACTGTGCTCCAACCACAGTGGCCCTCCTGCTTTTCCACGAGAATGCCAAGCATGGTCCATATTGTTCTCAGAGCCTGTCGTTTTTTCATTGGTCCTCAGATGAACAGGACTAAATTAATCATAATCCTTGATTAATGACACATTCTCCTTATTAATCCAAGTATAGCTCAATTTTAGTTAGTTATTTTTAATAACGTAGTAAGTATCCATGAACCCAATAACCAAATCTGACTACATGGCCCCCAATCTCATTCCCCTGCCTCTACCCCACCCCCCAACCAAGGCGAAGAACCATCATCCTGAATCTGGCGTTCATCACTCTGTGGCACTCTATTTAATACAATTTTTTTTTAAGTTTATTTATTTTGAGAGAAAGACAGCACGAATGGAGGAGGAGCAGAGAGAGAGGAGAGAGAGAGAATCCCAAACAGGCTCTGAGCTGCCAGCACAGAGCTCAATTTGGGGCTTGATCAAACCCAGGAAGTCATGAGATCACAACCTGAGCCAAAACTAAGAGTCAGACGCCTAACCGACTGAGCCACCCAGATGCTCCTAATACAATTCTATTGTACTTATTTACATGTTTGTGAGTGTGTATGTGTGTGTCCATACATACATGTATAGATATATCATTCTTAAAAATGTATTTTTATTATCTTTACTTTTTAATAAGATTATTAGACTATATGTACTCTTTCAGAGCATAATTTTCCCCCTCAATATTTAATTTTCTAAGACTCATCCACGTATATTTGCACATTGCTGTGGTTCACTCATTTTGGTTGTTGTGTAATATTTCACTGTGTGTATAACACTTCGGGGTCTTTGCACTTTGCTCCCTCTAGAGTGTGCTTCTCTCAGATATCCATGTGACTCCCTCCCTCACTTTCTCCATGCCATTCCTCAAATATTACCTTATCCTAATACTATCTAAAATAGTGTTCCATTTTGGGGCTGCCTGGGTGGCTCAGTTGGTTAAGCATCTGACTTCAGCCCAGGTGATGATCTCACAGTTTGTGAGTTCAAGCCCCACATCAGGCTCCATGCACTGACAGTGTGGCACTGCTTGGGATTCTCTCTCTCTCCCTCTCTCTCTGCTCGTGCACTCTCCCTCCCCAGCTTGTGCACTTTCTCTCTCTCTCTCTTTCTCTCTCAAAATAAATATTTAAAAATAAATAAAATAGTGACCCATTTCACTTTCTATTTCTTTTCCCCTTCTTTTGCCCACAGCACTTGAATATTCTCGTGTTGCCTGTCCAGATCTGCTCTATCCCTTTCCACCCTGCTCTGAGCCCTGCAACAATAGGCTTTATGATCTTCAACAACAGGCTTCCTGGCCTTCTGGCTTCCCCTTTGGGTTGTGCCTATGAAAGGCCCCCTGAAGAGACAGGAGGGTGGGAGAGACTGAAGTTGTGGTATTAGTTCCCCATCTCCCTCCCTACCATGATTTTTTTCAGCAGCTGCCACATTCCTAGCCGGTGACTCTCTCCTAATGCTATATTTCTCTCCAAGTTCCAGTTAACTTCTTCCTCCCCTTGCCTCTTAATGACAAGCTATGGTAATGTCTTCTCACCCCTCTCCCATTCTGGGTGCTGAATCATTCCTTGTTATTTCCCTTACCATTGTTCACCATTTTGTAAATATTCTTTCATTAAACTCATCAATTCTTGCATTAGAATGTACCATCTATTTTTTGCCAGTACTCCAACTGGCAGGACTGTCTTACATTCATCTTATTTATCCATTTTTTAGTGTTGATCGTTTCTCCCACTAAATTGTAAGCTCCAAGAGGATAGGTACTTTGTCTAATTCCCTGCTCTATTCCCAAGGTCTAAAATAGTGATGAACCCATAATAAACATGCAAGAAGTATTTGTTGAATGAATTATTAATACATACAATAATGCATTTAAAATGCTTATACACAAAAAATGGCTTGCACATACCTCTTTTAAAACAGTGTTATTATTTCTTTATGCCACATTCCTCTTTTTAAAGTATTTTTTAAGTTTATTTGTTTATTTTGAAAGAGAGAGAGTGCGAATGGGGGAAGGGCAGAGAGAGAGAGGGAGGGAGAATCCCAAGCAGGCTCTGGGCTGTCAGCACAGAGCCCAACGTGGGGCTGGAACTCATGAACCGTGAGATGGTGACCTGAGCTGAAGTCGGACACTTAACCAACTGAGCCACCCAGGAGCCCCTCTTTAAGCTATATTCCTTTTTTTTTTTAATTTTTTTTTAACGTTTATTTATTTTTGAGACAGAGAGAGACAGAGCATGAACGGGGGAGGGTCAGAGAGAGGGAGACACAGAATCTGAAACAGGCTCCAGGCTCTGAGCTGTAAGCACGGAGCCCGACGCGGGGCTCGAACTCACGGACCGCGAGATCATGACCTGAGCCGAAGTCGGACGTCCAACCGACTGAGCCACCCAGGCGCCCCTTAAGCTATATTCCTAATAGAATTGCAAGGTTGAAGGTTAAGTAGATTTTTACTTTAATAGATACTACCAAATTTCCTCCATTCTCCAATAGAAAGAACCTGGGCTCCATGGAGAAATGTTGGCTGTAGGACCCAGGCAGGGAAAATATAAGATAAGACTGGGGTGTCAGAAAATTTTCAAATTATTAAAAACTGAACGGAGGCACCTGGGTCGCTCAGTCTGTTGAGCCTCCAACACCTGATTTCAGCTCAGGTAATGATCTCAGGGTCGTGCGATCAAGCCCTCATCAGGCTCTGTGCTGAGAGCATGGAGCCTGCTTAGGATTCTCTCTCTCTCCCTCTCTCTGTCCCTACCCCACTCATGCTGTCTCCCCCCCCCCCCGTCTCAAAATAAATAAACTTGAAAAAAATAAAAAATAATTTCAAAAAAGGCAAATAATATCATGTGTTGGTGCAAATGAGGAGACACTGGAGAACTATTCGAGTCATCCGGCATGAGCTTCTTCTGATGTCCCCCGTCTGAACTCTTGACACAAATAACCATGGGATATAATAATAACTGGGGGCGCTGGGAGGGCTCAGTCAGTTGAGCGTCCGACTCTTGATTCAGCTCCGGTCATGATTTCATAGTTTGTGCGATTGAGCCCTGTTTTGGGCTCTGTGCTGATGGTGTGGAGCCTGCTTGGACTTCTCTCTACCAATCTCTCTCTGCCCCTCCCCTGCTCACACTCTCTCAAAATAAATAAATAAACATTTTAAAAACTTGTAAAAAAAATAATAACTAAATTTTTGTTTTAAGCCACTAAATTTTGGGATTGTGGATTATGCAGAAATAAATAACTGGAGCAGTCAGAAATGACTTTCATCAAGGGGCGCCTGGGTAGCTCAGTCAGTTAAGCGTCCGACTTCAGCTCAGGTCACGATCTCACAGTCTGTGAGTTCGAGCCCCATGTCAGGCTCTGTGCTGACAGCTCAGAGCCTAGAGCCTGCTTCGGATTCTGTGTCTCCCTCCCTCTCCTCCAGCTCACACTCTGTGTGTGTCTCTCTTTCTGTCAAAAATAAACATTTAAAAAAGTTAAAAAAAAAAAAAGATGACCTTCATGTTGCTATAAATGTAATAGACATGTTTTCATCCTCATTTATTTACCCTGTAGGCAGCTCTTGTCATAGGTCACCGTTCCCTCTTTTTTTTTTTAATTGAAGTATCATCAACACAGAATACCCTATTAGTTTCAGGCATACGTCATAGTGGTTCTATATTTTTACACATTATGAAACAATCCCCACAATAAGTCTAGTTATTATCTGCCATACAATTACTTCAATATTATTGACTATATTCTCTATGCTGTGCTTTACATCCTCATGGCTTATTTATTTTATAACGGGAAGTATATACCTCTTTTTTTTAAACAGTTGATTTATTTATTTTGAGAAAGAGAGAGAGAGAGAGGGAGGTGGGGAGAGAGCATGTGAGTAGGGGAGGGGCAGAGAGAGAGAGGAGAGAGAGAATCCCAGGTAGACTCTTCACTGTCAGCACAGAGCCCGAAACCAGGGCTCGATGCCCTGAACCGTGAGATCATGACCCGAGCTGAAATCAACGCATTCAACCAACTGAGCCACCCAGGCACCCCTGGAAATTTATGCCTCTCAATCCCCTTCCCCTATTTTGTCCACCCAACCCCTCCCCTCTCTGGTGACCAACAGTTTGTTTCCTGTATCTATGAGTCTGTTTCTGTTTGTTTTGTTTGTTTTGTTTTTTAGATTCCTCGTAGAAGTGAAATCATATGGCATTTGTCTTTCTCTGTCTAACTGATTTCACTTAATACCCTCTGGGGCCATCCATGCTATCACAAATGGCAGGATATCATTCTTTTATATGGCTGAGTATTATACCAGTGTATATATATATCACATCTTCTTTATCCATTTATCTATCAGTGGACACTTAGGTCATTTCCACATCTTGGCTATTGTAAATAATGCATCACTGGGGGCACCTGGTTGGCTCAGTCTGTGGAGCATGTGACTCTTGATCTCAGGGTTGTGGGTTTGAGCCCCATGTTGAGTATAGAGATTACTTAGTAAAATCTTTAAACAAAATAATACTGCAATGAACGTGGAGGGCATATATCTCTTCAAATTGGTGTTTTTGTTTTCTTCCACCCAGAAGAGGAATTGCTGGATCATATGGTAGTTATATTTTTAATTTTGAGGGGAACCTCCACACAGCCTTCCCCTCTTTTTGAAATATTCCCTTTCCTTGGATTATCTGACACATCACTCTCCTGGCTTTTCTCATACCTCTTTGGTTCCTCCTTATCCTCCTTTGTTCAACCACTAAATGGTAACATTCAACTCAGTTATAGCCCATCTCCTCACTTTAAAATCTCATCCTGGGGCGCCTGGATGGTTCAGTCGGTTAAGTGTCTGACTCTTGATTTTGGCTCGGGTCATGATCTCACAGTTCATTAGATCAAGCCCCATGCTGGACTCCCCTGCTTGTGTTTGCACTGTCTCTCTCAAAAGACATCAACATTTTAAAAAAATAAAATAAAATCTCATCCAAATCCGGGATTTCAATTACCACCTGTTCGTATATCTCACAAATTTGTATCTCCAGCTTTTCTCTGAGCTTCAAATATTTTTATCCCATGCTTACTATACATCTCCTCTTGGATGTCTCGAAAGCACCTCAAACACAACATATTCAAAACCAAACTCTTTCCTTCCTCTTCCCTCTAAAAATCAGAAACAATAATCCAGTCCTCTTGCAGTGTTCCTTATCTTGGTGAACAACACCATCATCCATCCATTTGCAAGAGCCAGAAAACCAGGACAGGTCACCCTTGTCACGTCCCGGTTCTCCCGTTTTCATGCAACACCCATCCTGAAGCCTTATCAGTTTTGCTCACCAAGCACCTCTTAAAGCTCTCTTCTCTCTCAGTGTCTACCACTCTCACCACCACTAAGATATATTCTTTTCTCACCAGACAGGTAGTTGTAGTCTTCTAATTGACCTCCCTGTTTTGATGTTTGCCCCTCATCCAGTACCTTTTACAGATGGAGTTGTCTTTTTCACTTTTAATCCTTTCAATAATCCCTATTGTGCTTAGGATGACACAAATCACTAACATAGCCTCTGAGTCCCTGTACAATCTGGCCAACATCTGTCTCCTCAGCGTCATTTTATAAAATTCTCCACTTGCTGAATCACCTGGGTGGCTCAGTCGATTAGGTATCCAACTCTTGATTTCAGCTCAGGTCATGATCCCAGGGTTGTGGAATCAAGCCCTGCACTGGGCTCTGCGCTGTGCAGAGCCTGTGTGGGATTCTCTCTTCCTCTCAATCTGCCCTCCCCACCCCACCCCCACTTTCAAAATAAATAAATAAACATTTAAAATATAAATTTAATTAAAATTCTCCACTTGCTGACTGAGCCACAGCGGCACCAGCTCTCTTTTGTCCTTCATATGCAGTAGGCTTCCTCCTGCCACAGGGCCTTTGCACATGCCCTTCCCTCTTCTTGGAATATATTTTCTCCTTTCTCATCGAGTTAGTTCCCATGCACTTTTCAGATCTCTGGAGAGGTTTTGCTTGCTCAGGGAAGTTTCCCTGACCTCTCACACCTCTGTGTACCTCTCCTACAGAGCACTCATCACAGTTATAATTTTACATGTATTTGAATTAATATTTGAATAATGTTTGTCTCGGGGCGCCTGGATGGCTCAGTCAGTTAAGTGTCTGACTTTGGCTCAGGCCACTATCTCAAGGCTTGTGAGATTGAGCCCCGTGTCAGGCTCCATGCTGGCAGTGTGGAGCCTGCTTGGGATTCTCTCTCTTCCATTCTCTCTGCCCCCTCCCCCGCTTGCACTTTCTCCCTCCCAAAACAAATAAATAAACTTTTTAAAAAATGAATAACATTTGTCTCTCTGACTAGACTGTAAGCTCCACTGATTGGCAACAAGGTTGTTTTGCTTGCTATTGTGCTCACAGTACCTAACACAATACCTGACATGTATTAGCTGCTAAATATATATTTTTAGAGGAAAGTAGGGGAGAAGGTAGGAAAGGGATATGGACAGAAGGAGGGAGAGAGGAAAGGGGGAGCAAGAGGGGGGAATCTCCTTCCTATGATTGGTTATTTGTAAATTTTTATTCTCCTTGTATTTCTAACAGACTTGACTTTGTGTATCTTTCATTCATTTGTTATATGCATTAAGGTCCATGATTGTCACATGTTCTTGGTGGAATGTACCTCTTTAAGATTTTATTTTTTATTTATGTTTTTTAAAGTGTTATTTATTTATTTTGAGAGAGACAGAGAGAGAGAGAGAGAGAGAGCACGAGCCGGGGAGGGGCAGAGAGAGAGAGAGAGAGAGAGAGAGAGAGAGAGAATCCCAAGCAGGCTTTGCACTGGCATCACAGAGTCTGACATGAGGCTCAAACCCACGAACCATGAGATCACGACCTGGGCTGAAACCAAGAGTTAGACCCTTAACTGACTGAGCAACCCAGTCGCCCCAAGATTTTATTTATTTTATTGTTATTTTTTCCAAGATTTTGTTTTCAAGTAATCTCTACCCAACATGCCCCCTGAACTCACAACCCAGAGATCAAGAGTTGCATGCTCCACTGACTGAGCCAGCCAGGCGCCCCAAGTGTAACTTTTATCAGGATTAAGTATCCTTTTGTCTCTTAATATTTTTAGCTCTGAATTATATTTTCTTTTGATTCAAAGATCTTTTTTTTACACTTATTTATTTTTGAGGGAGAGAGAGAGAGAGAACAAGCAGAGGAGAGGCAGACAGAGAGGGAGACCCAGAATCTGAAGCAGGCTCCAGGCTCTGAGCTGTCAACACAGAGCCCGATGCGGGGCTTGAACCCACAAACTGTGAGATCATGACCTGTGCCAAAGTTGGCCACTTAACCAACTGAGGCACCCAGGTACCCCTGAAATGGTGCTCATTTTATGCTAGCATTTGGAAAACTCGAAGTTTTATATTTCTTTGCTTACCACTAGTTCTTACATTCTACAATGTTCCTGTTTTGAGGATTCATTTTTCATTTTGCTGTAATGCCTACCTGAGTCATTCATAGAGGTTCTGAATATGTCTACAATGTGTTCCGAATATGCCTAAAAATTAGAATCTGAAAATTGGAGTTTTGTTCTGTATATTATTTCATTCCCCACTCCCCTTCACCACTTAGGGTCAATTGTACTATTTATTCATTTTTGTTCTTCTGTTTTATGTCGTAGATTTTCTCCAAATATTTTCGGTAATTCTTTGTTATCCATATATATTCATGAATAAGGGACAAATCATTAGCAAACATAGCTTGCCTGGGTTTCCTCTGCAGATTTGTGTTCCCCAACTGGCCTGTCTCCTGAGCAGGTAGGCTCTGTATAAGTGGGTTGCATGTGCTGTTTTTAAGTGGATGGGTATACTGCGGTGCCTGGGTGGCTCAGTCTGTTAAGCGTCCAACTTCAGCTCAGGTCATGATCTCATGGTTTGTGGGTTTAAGCCCCACATCGGTCTCTCTGCTGTCAGCACAGGGCCCACTTCAGATCCTCTGTCCCCCTCTCCGTCTGCCCCCCCCCCAAAAATAAATAAACATTAAAAAAATAAAGTGGTGGGTAAAGAGGCTTCACTTTAAAGTGGGTGGGTTTAGGGGCACCTGGGTGGCTCAGTAGGTTAAGCGTCTGTCTTCGGCTCAGGTCATGATTTTGCAGTTTGTGAGTTCAAGCCCCGCATCAGGCTCTGTGCTGACCGCTCAGAGCCTGGAGCCTGCTTGGGATTCTGGGTCTCCCTTTGCCTCCCCTGCTCACACTCTGTCAATCTCTCTCTCAAAGATAAATAAACATCAAAAATAAATAAATAAATAAAGTGGGTGGGTTTGGAAGAGGTAGAAACGCTATTGCTCTAGCTCTCTGTAAATTGCCAAAACAATTTTACTTTGGCAGAGGACTTGAGGGTATTCTCTCCTGGCCAGAGGTGCTTCTTTTTTTTTGTTTTTCACATATTTTGTGAAAGTCTAGATCATACATACCAAGGTCCGCTCTGTTTTTTTCTAGAATCCTGTACTCACACAAGCCAACTTTGCAAAGTAAATCGCTCACTTAACTTTGGTGTGAAATTTTAGGTTTTAACTTTGGAGTGCGTTGAGGGATGGACAGGCAGGCTAGTCACAGAGGGGCAGAATTGATCTTTGTTTTCTGAATGCAATTCTGTAATTGACTAGAGGACACGCCCCCCCCCCCCTTTTTGTATTTCTTCATTCTGAGATTTGATTTTCTCTGGATTTGCTCAAATAATTTTCTCCTGCATGTTTTAGACTGGGCTCCTTCTCCTCTCTTATCAATATGATTATATCTGATTTCTATCCTCAAGGGATTCGTTACAATTTCTGAACTGCTGATGGTACACTTGCCTTTAATTATCCCACTCTTGGTCCTTTTAAAGGATTTGGGGAGGAGACAATAGGGACAAAGTTACTAGTGCTTAGGCTGTCATCTTGATCTAATCTGACCAAAGTAATTTTCTTACCTCAATTTGCCTGAGGCAAAGAGAGTGGCTAGAACTCACTCCGAGAGAGGCAAGGGGAAAGGGCCTCTTACGGTGCTGGCTTCTGATTACTCAGGACTTCTAATCAACCCCCATTAGGATCTAGAAACCTAGTATCTGCATTTCAGTACTTCTGAGAGGGCCAAGCTGGCCACTAGCAGAACCCTCAGAGTAGAAAAATTGCCTAAAATAAAAGTGCCCCCTCAGGGTGAATTGATTAGAAAATGGCAAAAAAAAAAAAAAAAAAAAAAAGGGGGGGGTGGCGCCTGGGTGGCTCAGTCGGTTAAGTGTCCGACTTCAGCCCGGGTCACGATCTCGCGGTCCGTGAGTTCGAGCCCCGCGTCGGGCTCTGGGCTGATGGTTCAGAGCCTGGAGCCTGCTTCCGATTCTGTCTCCCTCTCTCTCTGCCCCTCCCCCGTTCATGCTCTGTCTCTCTCTGTCTCAAAAATAAATAAACGTTAAAAAAAAAAATTAAAAAAAAAAAGAAAGAAAGAAAATGGCACCCCTTTGGATAGGCCAATTGTAAAACAAACTTGCCTTTCTCTGCCGGTAGTGGCATTCCTGCAGGAGGGCACAAGGCTAGAAGATTTTACTCCCCTCCCACATACACCTTCAAATGTGCATCCTTGTGCAGGACACATCCGGCAGAACCATATACAGCAAGTGGTAGCCTCAGCTAATGCCGATTACAATGCCCAGAGACAAAGCCTCCACCCTCTGGGGCTTCTCCCAATTTCACGCGCAGGGCTGAGAAGTCAGGTTCAAGCTCAGAGAGACTTTGCTCAAGTAGGCCTCCTATGACAGCAGCCTCTGCTCCCCACCACCCACTGCCCCAAGAGACAGGCCTCTGACCTCCCTGAGCCCTTGCAAAGCCAACATGGTAGAGTAGCCAGAGATGATGCCTCCAACAGTCGGGGACCTCTGGTTTTAAAGACTAGGCCCTCTTCACTGGAGATAGATCTGCCCTCAGCATCAAGAGCAGAGGTCTGTATTTTATTTTATTTATTTAAAGGGAAAGGTCTTTAAAAAAAATTTTTTTTATTACGTTTCTTTATTTTTAAGAGGCAGAGAGAGACAGACCACGTGTGGGGCAGGGGCAGAGAGAGGAAGACACAGAACCTGCAGCAGGCTCCAGGCTCTGAGCTGTCAGCACACAGCCCGATTTGGGTTCGAACCCATGAACCATGAGATCATGACTGGAACTGAAGTTGGACGCTTAACCAACTGAGCTACTCAGGCACCCCACAAATGGCCCATCTTTTTTTTTTTAATGTTTATTTATTTTTGAGAGAGAGAGAGAGACAGAGCATGAGTGGGGGAGGGGCAGAGAGAGAGGGAGACAGAATATGAAGCAGGCTCCAGACTCTGAGCTGTCAGCACAGACCCCGACACGGGGGCTTGAACCCACAAACTGCGAGATCATGACCTGAGCTGAAGTCAGATGCTTAACCAACTGAGCCACTCAGGCACCCCCATATTTCTAAACAAAAATAGGATTAGTCAATACACATTGGGCTATAACTGATTTTATATCCCACTTAATGCATCAAAAATACCTTTCAAATGGGTACATATAGTTCCAGCCCTTTCTTTTTTGTGGCTTCATAGTATTCCTTTGCATAGATATATCATGATTTATTTAGTTTTCCCATACAAGTACTAAACAAGCTCAGCCTTGCCTAGCTTCCAAGATCAGGTGAATTTGGGCATGTTCAGTGTGGTATGGCCATGGACTATTTAGCTGTCTTACCTTTCCACCTCTCCTCTCCTCCTCATCTTCTTGGTAGAATTACAGCAATTTTGGGATCAACTATTCTGTTTATATCATTATGATTACATAAAAAGAATTCACTGATGAGCCAGTACTATATTATGGTTATATTTCCTTTCTTAAACAACTTATTCTTTTCCTGGATTTAATAATTGTTCCTCCTTTTCATTTGCTTTGTGTGTTTTGTACAGTGTTCCTTAGATTTGTACAGCACATGGCCAGTGCAGTTATGTAATGGCAGCCCTGTCTGTACCTATGGCTAAGTCCTTCCAAACCATCCAACAAACTTTCAGTGTAACTTTTTTAAGTTAAAAAAAATGTTTATTTATTTTTGAGGTGGGGGGAGGAGCAGAGAGAGGGGCACGGAGGATCTGAATCAGGCTGTGCTGACAGCAGAGAGCACGATGCCGGGCTCAAACTCATGAACTGTGAGATCATGACCTAAGCCAAAGCCAGATGCTTAACTGACTGAGCCATGCAAGCACCCTCCATATAAATTTTTAACACAGTTAAATTAACAGATAATCTATCAGTTCCTCCTTTTTTTTTTTTAACTTGGAGCCCTCTGTCTTCCTACTCCAATCTTCTGTGTCGGATCTTCTGTTTCTTACATGCTGTGTCTTCTTCCATCTTGGTTTACTCTTTGGGGTTAGTGAAGCATGTCCTCCAGTTGCTTCTTGAGAAAACATGCACGGGAAGAAAAAGTTTTGGTAACTGCATGTCTGAAAATGTATTTATTCTACTCACTCATTTGATAGTTTGGCTGAATATAGAATTCTATCTTGGAAATTATATTCACTAAGAATACTGAACACGTGACTCCATTGCCTTTCGGCTTTACCTATTTCTGTTGAGAAGCCCAATGTTATTCTTCGTCCTAATCCTTTGTACGGGCCTTTTGTCCTGCTTCTGGAAGCTTTTAAGTTGTGCTCTTTAACTCTGGTATTCTGAAATTTCACAATGGTGTGCCTCTGTGTGGGCTTTTTGTTCCCCATTCCTGTTTCATGTTTTATGAATATAACATTGTCTCTTATTTCTCTGAAATACTAATTAGAGCAGAAGCCTAGTGGTTGTTTTTATGTTTTCATCTGCTCCCTACATTGTCCCCTTTATCCAAGTTCCTCTTTTTGTTTTTTGTTTTTGTTTTTGTTTTTTGGAATGGCCTCTGGCTTTCATGTTGAAATTTCCTTGAACTGTCTGAAATCCTGGGTCATTTGTTCATATTTAATAGCGAGGCACTAAAAAGCCAATTGGAAGTTCTGTGTGCTTGGGTTGGGGGGGTGTTTGTTGTATGTGATTGGACGAATGGCAGGATAGTTTTTGGTTGGGCTATCAGTAGTCTTTTCTCTGGGGTGGTTTAGTTCTCCAGAGAAGGACTATTTGCTTGTTTGTTCATGTGCTCTCCATGCCCAATATGGGGCTCAGACTCATAACCCTGAGATCAAGAGTTGTATGCTCTAACAACTGAGCCAGCCAGGTGCCCCTGGAGAAGGATAGTTTAAATCTATTCTACCTGGGTTGTAAGCCTGGGTGCCTGTATTCTGGGCACTGGATGTGGAAACTAAAATCCTTGACTTTCCTCCATTGCCCCTATTTTTAGTCTAGCACACTCCACTACCCTTATTTGTCTTCAAGTCTATAACCTCTCAGGTTCATTGTCATTTCTTTGTTTTTCAGTCTATTTTAAAAACTTGTTACTGACAGGTAACATACAAAAATGCACAAATGGTAAGTGTATAGGTCAGTGAACGTTCACAAGCAGAAAGAACCGTATCATGAGCATTCAGATCTCTCTCTGGTTCGGTTTCTACAAATAAGAAACCTCTTTGCCCGGGTACCATACATGAAGCACTTAGAACAGTCTATAGTAGGGGTGCCTGGGTGGCTCAGTCGGTTAAACATCTGATTCTTGGTTTCAGCTAAGGTCATGATCTCATGGTTCATGAGTTTGAGCCCCGCATTGGGCTCTGTGTTAGCAGTGCAGAGCCTGCTTGGGATTCTCTCCCTCTCTCTCTCTCTCTCTCTCTCTGCCCCTCCCCTGCTCTCTCTCTCAATATAAATAAATATACTTAAAAAAAGGAAAAAAAGAACAGTCTATAGTATACTGTGAGTGCTTCCTAATGCTAGCTATCATCATTCAGTTGCCTGTCAACCTGCTTTCCATTTTCACAACTTATGCTTTCATGTAACAGTTATCTCTTGGTTTCAGGGAAGGTGGAATCTACATTCCAGTTTTTTCTTTTCCTTATTGTTTCCAGGTGATTTATGTACTTCATTCCTTACAAAAATTGTTATTTTTTATGTCTGTCAATGGATGGACAAAAGGTACTGGATAAAAACCAGCAGCTATGCCTTATAAAAATTCTAAGTACAAAAGAATAGAAGAGAACTTTCTAAACATAGGAAAGAATATTAAAAAGCTATCTGCAAGCTTCATGATCAAGTCATCTCCCAACAAATTCAGGAATAAGGTACGGATGTCCTCTATAATGTTTTGAAGGTTCTAAAATGTAATAAATGAAGAAAATGAAAAACGCTGTATAAATCTAAAAGGAATACAGAGAAAAAAGAATAATTATTTACAGATGATATGATTATATGCATTGAGAATCCAAGAAATGTAATTTAAAAAAACATGAAAACTAAGAAGTCTATATAGTGGACATCTGCTGTTTCAGTTTGCCTGGCAGCATTCTTTCTTTCCTGCTTCTAGTAATAGCACTCTTCTTCCTTTGGAGAGCTGCTCCTCCTTCACTGTCCTTTCTCTGTTTTCAATATTTATTTATTTTTGGGAGAGAGAGAGGAGGAGAGAGAGAGAGAGAGAGAGCATTCACGAGCAGGGGAGGAGAAAAGAGAGAGGGAGAGAATCCCAAGCAGGCTCCGTGCTGTCAGCACAGAGCCCAACATAGGGCTCAATCACACGAACCATGAAATCATGACCTGAGGTGAAATCAAGAGTCTGATGCTTAACCAACTGAGCAACCCAGACACCCCACTGTCCTTTCAGTATAGTCCTGGTAGGATAGGCAATGATAGTACCTTGTCCCATTCACCTTCCACACACATGGCTGTGCACCTAACCCAGGATGAGCTAATCATAATATATATCAAACTCTGGGGGCACCTGGGTGGCTCAGTCGGTTAAGTGTCCGACTTCAGCTTAGGTCATGATCTTGTGGGTTCACATCCTGTGTCGGGCTCTGTACTGACAGCTCGGATCCTGGAGCCGGCTTCGGATTCTCTGCCTCCCTGTCTGCCCCTCCCCCACTCACACTCCATCTCTCTCTGTCTCTCAAAAATAAATAAATGTTAAAAAAATTTTTAAAAAGAAAGAAAATAATATCAAACTCTGCTGGGCACAGTAGCAGCTGCAAGGGGTAGGCATGTGTCCAAGGTCAGATATATAAGACCTTTCTTGGAATAATCCAAATCAGAGGTAAAGAAATAGCTCTCTCTTTTCCTTGGATGTTAAACTGTAAGGCTGTGACCCCAAAGCAGTTGGTAGCCATGTCTCTATCATGTGGAAGAGTGTTAGAGAATGAGGCAATCCAGAGAAGAGAGAAGCAGAGAATGGAGATGAAGAGATGACTGAGAACCTAGTCATTTGAGTCTCTGGATCCTGGTGTGTCTGAGATCTGCTTTGTCTTTCCCAGTTATAGAAGCTAATAGACTCCATTTTCCTCAAGCTTATTCAACTTGGGTTTCTGTCACTTGCAAACCAGAGTCCTAATAATACAAGCTGTATGTAAGATAGAAACACTGAATCCCATAACTTTTTTGTTTTTTTTCTTTCTTAAAGTACTATAAAGTAGCTCCCTCTTGTTTTATTTTCCAGCATGTATTATAAAAAATTTCAAATGTATAGAAAAGTTTAAAGAATTTTATAGTGAATACACACCACCTAGATTTTACAATTACCATTGTATTATTATATTCCAACAGCTTTCTTTTAAACAATAACAGGAATAGAAACAGGAAACTATCTCATTCGCAAGAGTAGAAAAAGATATGTGTGAAACACAAACTGGCACAGACAAATAAAGCTCCCACAAAATTCTTTTTCTTTTCTTCTTTTATTCTTTAAACATTTTATTTTTCGGGGCACCTGGGTTGCTGAGTCGGTTGAGCATCTGACTCTTGACATTGGTTAGGGTCCTGATCTCAGGTTCGTGGAATCCAGGCCCAAGTCGGCTCCGTGCTGAGTATGGAGCCAACTTGAGATTCATTCTCTCTCTCTCTCTCTCTCTCTCTCTCTCTCTCTCTCTCTCCCCCACCTCCCCCGCCGACCCCGTTCGGGTTCCCCCTTTCTCTTTAAAAAAAAAAAAAAGGGGGGGTGGGATCAAAATCAGATACATTTTGAGTTTTTGGTTTTTGCCTTGGCGCCAACCAGGCGTCTGTTAGATGAGTGGGGTTTTCCCTGAAGGGATTGGTCAGATCCGCTGTCAATCAGCCATCCTTGACCTATTAGATACGCCGGAACTCCAGCTTCAGTGGGCAGGACCTAGCTTTAAGAACACGCGTGTTGCTAGCGTGACTGACGGTCCTTCGTTGGCGGCCGTGGTTCGTATTTCGAGACGTTGGTTTGGAGATCCGAATCGATAGCTAAAACGCCGGTAACCACAACAAATCCCATTGGTCCTCTTGGGACGGTGAGTTAAACAGCCCCTTAGAGACTGGGGAAAGCGGAGGGGGTATCTTCTGGGGGCTTACTGAGTTTGGACCTGACTTCGGGCAGAGAGACGATAAGCCAAGGCTCCGCTTCTGGCAATTTTAAGTTATTCTCTTTGTTGTATTTCTTTTCGTTATTCGCAAGCATTTAACAGGTATGTTAGAAGTTATAGCCTTTACTCACCTGCGATATGAATTTAGGGAAAATCATGTTAGAGCCATAGTTATCTGTGGAGAAAATCTTCTTAAAGGTGGTGACCACGTGGGAGGACCCCCAACAACCGCGGCTCTGTAGCCTGACGAAGAGGCCAAAATAGAAAATAATTAGAGACCTGGTTCAGATCGCAGTGAGGTCGTACTTTGAGACCCTCCGGAATAGCTGGAGGATGTCCAGAGTCTGTCTGTTGCCGGTTAAGCAACTGGGCGGGGGGCGAGTGGGGGGCACAAGCCTTCGTAATTTAAAAGGGCATGGCAGATTAAGATGTTAGTCTGAACAATTGTGCTTTTTCTCCACAAAATAGCATTAGAGATGGAAAATAAATATAAGAATAAAGACGTTAAAAACAAAAAAAAAGGATAGAGCCGTAAAAACAGGATACACTTGGTTGAGAAGCCAGAGTCCGAGAATCCAGAACACTATACAGATACGGGAGAGGACTGCTGCAAACATGAATTCTGTTTTCTAATGCAGCCCTTCAAAGACAGAATATGTCACTGTTACCTGGATCAGGGAAAGGGAGGTATGGTGCCCTCAATTCAGAAGATAATGGTGAACAAATGAAGTAGTAAAAGCTAAATTCAGAGTTAAATACAAATAATTGTTAAGAATATGTCTAGGAAATGGTGCCTGTCTGGTTCAAGTTGGTAGGGCATGGGACTTGGGGATCTTGGAGTGGTGAGGTTGAGCCCCACATTGGGCATAGAGCTTACTTAGTAAAAAAAAAAAAAATCAAGCATGAAACTGTTCATATAAAAATTAATAGCAAGATGCAAATAAATTTCTGGAGAGAGGATGGTGGTAGAGGGCACTTATGCTTTGTTGTGGTTGTTTTACAGTGAGAATGAATTCATGTATATTTTGGCAAAAAAATTAAAGTTTGATAATTCTTAGTGTTGCTAATGGTGTGGGCAATCAGCAGTCATTCTGAAGGTGACTGTGTATGTACCACCTTTCTGAAGAGTAAGATGGCAATCTATCAACATTTTAAATATACTTTTTCCTTGATTCTGCTTCTTCAAATATATCCTCAGAACTACTTTTATGCCTGCATAAAGATTTACATCACAGGATGTTTATTGCTGCATATGTGTAGTAGAAAAAAATTAGAAATAGCCAAATATCCAAAAATAAGGGAGTGGTTAAATAAAACAAGGGATGGCTGTACTATGAAATAGTATGCAGCCCCTAAAAAGAATGAAATCTCTATGCACTGGCATGGAAAGCTGTCCGAAGTATATTGAGTTTAAAAAGCAAATTGTAGAGCCAAATTTACAGAAATGATACTATTAAAAGATACCAAAGCTGCCTATTTGTAGATATACAAATATATGTATATAAATACTGAGGAAGGCTATGCACCAAACCTACCAGTGAAGGGATTTTTTGTTTTATATTTTTCTATATGTTTTTCTACAAGAATGTGTGTGTCATTCGTGTAAGTTAACAAAACTGAAAGACAACCAGTAATAGAATTTAGTGTGTAGAACTTGCCAACCACTAATAGTTGAAAAAAAGGAAAAAGGGAAATTCAGTCAATTCAGTCAATCCAGTAAGGAGAGGGGAAAAACAAACAATAATGCAATAATTAGAATTTTTTAAAGTGAGAGGGGAATGTATATTCATATACAGTATGCTATGCTACCCTTAAAAGTGGTGGGGTAGATCTATGTATACTGACTAGGAAAGATGTCCGTGATATAATAGTAAGCAAAATAAACTCACAGAACAATTCATGTATGATCTATTTTTTTTAAAAGCAACAACTGTATGTTGCTAAAGGTGTACAGAAAGATCGTTAATTAGTAAACTGTGAACTGAAGTTATGTTTAGGGAGTGGTTTTTGTTGGGGAGCAGAGAGGGGGAGGTGTCACCTTATTTTGTAGTTAAAAGTTGTTGAGACCTGGACATCTCTAAATGCACAGCTGATCAGATTATTCCCTTCCCTGCTTGAAGCCCTTCAGTGGTTACCCATGACCTGGGGAATCAAATCTAAACCCTATAGCATGGCACAGAATGTTATCCATGATCTGAACCCTGCCTGCCTCTCTGTCTTCCTCTCCTACCATCCCCCTCTCAAACCTACTGCACATTAGTCACACAGCATAATAATACTTGCATTTGCGTAAATGGGCCATCATTTTTCTCGTATTTCCATGTGTTTGTATACACTATTCCCTTTTTCAAGTAACCCCTAGGTTTCCAGATCTCACCATCCTGATACTACAAATTACATTCAGATTTGTATAATTAATGCACAATTACAGCAACTCTTAAGTCCCCATCTTGTGGACCATGAAAAGTCTATTCTTCCATCAGCTTGAGGGTGATTCCCCCAGCCCCCAAGTAACTTGAAAGAATCCATGAGAAATGCCTAAATGTTCCAGAAATCAGTCCTAGTTGTCATTTACCATCTCTGCCAGCTATTCTTTCTCCAAACTGTTATGCACTAGTGTTCAACAAGGCACCACTTAGCCTTTTATAATTTATTCATTAATATTTAAAAAGAAAAACTTTTTTTCCAGTTTTTTAAAAGAAATCTTTATGCCCAACGTGGGGCTTGAACTCACACCCTGAGATAAAGACTTGCATGCTGTACTGACTGAGCCCCCAGGCACCCCAGTCTTTATACTTTAAAAAACTTTTTATTAGGGGCGCCTGGGTGGCTCAGTCGGTTGAGTGTCTGACTTCGGCTCGGGTCATGATCTCGCAGTCTGTGAGTTCGAGCCCTGCGTTGGGCTCTGTGCTAACAGCTCAGAGCCTGGAGCCTGCTTCGGATCCTGTGTCTTCCTCTCTCTCTGCCCCTCCCCCCACTCATGGTCTGTTTCTCTCTCAAAAATTAAAAAAATAAACATTAAAAAAATTTTTTTAAACTTTTTATTATAGGGGCGCCTGGGTGGCTCAGTTGGTTGAGCGTCCGACTTCGGCTCGGGTCATGATCTCACAGTTTGTGAGTTCGAGCCCTGTATCGGGCTCTGTGCTGACAGCTCAGAGCCTGGAGCCTGCTTCAGATTCTGTCTCCTTCTCTCTCTGCCCCTCCCCACTTGTGCTCTGTGTCTCTGTCTCTCAAAAATAAATAAATGTAAAAAAATTTAAAAAAAACCTTTTTATTATATAATTT
Organism: Felis catus; assembly: GCF_018350175.1. NCBI lineage: Eukaryota > Metazoa > Chordata > Mammalia > Carnivora > Felidae > Felis > Felis catus. The sequence goes on along the minus strand of NC_058386.1, from coordinate 98,432,106 downwards.
TAATACATACAGAAAAATGTGTGGGACATGTAAATTATGGAGCATACTAAGAAAACACACACCCATGAAACCATTTATCAATCTAAGAACTAGAACATTATCAATGCTTTTGAATCTACTTAAATTCTTCCCCGTTTCCCCTAGAGCAATCCCCTATCCTGGGTTTTGTGTTTATTTTTTCCCTTCTATCTTTTAATGATTTTTACCACATTTTCTGTCCATTGAGTCTTCCTTATTTTTGAGCTTTACAAAAAACTTATCAGTTGCGTGTGTTCTGTGATTTGCTTTTTCCATGTAACATTTTTTGTGATTTATGCATGTAAGCTGTAATTAATTTTTCAGTGTCATGTAGTATTTCATTATCTGAATATGCCACAGTTTATTTAGTCATTCTGTCAAAGAATATTCTCTTGCCATTTTTTTAAGGTTTATTTTTGAGAGAGAGACAGTGTGAGCAGGGGAGGGCAGAGAGAGAGGGAGACACAGAATCTGAAGCAGGCTCTAGGCTGTGAGCTGTCAGCACAGAGCCTGACACAGGGCTCAAACCTATGAACTGTGAGATCATGACCTGAGCCAAGGTCGGACGCTTAACTGAGTGAGCCCCCCAGGCACCCCTTTTTTGCCATTTTTTGAAGTCTGTATCAAAGGTTGATGCAGACTAGGAACAGAAAATCCTTAGCATGTTCTTTCCTTTCTTTAGCATGTGTTAAATCACTTCCCTCTTGTGCCACCACTAGACAGTCTCCATATATCTATTTTTAGCACTTAGGGCAAAAGGTCAGCAATTTCTTTTTTCTGTAAAAGACTAGATAGGAAATATTTTAGGCTCTTGCTGGCTCTATGATCTGTCCCAACTACTTAACTCTTGTTTTAGTACAAAAGCAACCACCAAAAATATGTAGATGAATGCGTATGGCAGTATTCCAATAAAACTTTCTTTATAAAAATAGGCAGCTGGCTGGGTTCAGTCGACTGACTCTCCTTTCCCAAACTCTGCTCCAGTTCATCTGAATTCTTGTAGCATTGTCCAGTACTGTGGTTACATGTGCATCTGTATTATCTCATCTCATTCTTATTACTTTATTTCCCATGCTTATCTTTCCCTGCACTCCCCCAACTTTGCGATTACTGAACCAGTGTGGCTCAAAGCAAGAATTATTATCAGTATGGGGTGCCTGGGTGGCTCAGTCGATTAAGCATCAGACTTCGGCTCAGGTCATGATCGCAGTTCATGAGTTCCAGCCCCACATCGGGCTCTGTGCTGACAGCTCAGAGCCTGGAGCCTGCTTCAGATTCTCTTTCTCTCTCTCCCTCTCTCAAAAAAATAAACATTAAAAAATTTTTTTAAATGAATTATTATCAGTAGCAATGAGAAGAAAAGCTAGTAAAAATGAGATAACAGGGACAGCCAGATGCCCGAGCCTGGATTCTCCCCTTGCATACTTTTGGCTTCTGTAATCTTGTTTGCCTCCTGTGTCCACCATCTGCCCAGTTAGCACCACTGTTAAGGGCCCTGTACCCCTTTTCTTTTGTCTCTCAACACTCTACCATCCCAGCCATAAAAGGAGGCTGATGCCAAGGTTTGAGGCTCAGCCTTTGGAGGTGACTCCACTGGGCCAGCACCAGTGCTCAATAAACAATCTTTTCCTGATTCCCCAAGTGCGTGTGGTTTGTCTCTTCCTGGGCACCGAGTATTTGCTGTAACATTTGGTGCTTTGGCCGGGAAACTCAATAGCTGCCTTGGCCCCTTGAGCCACCGTTGGTGGAGGCTAGTGGAGAGGCCACTCTTCAAGGGCTCTGTGACAGAAAGGAAGGTACAGCACCACTGATTTCACTGGATCCCAACCCTCACTGGGCCTGGCAATAATTGGCCCCCGCTGTGCTCAGACAGACTCCAGTGGGAATCAGAAAATTCTGCCAGGATAGGACATCAGATCGGGTAAGTGTCCCTGGGGACCCAGAACCAAGTTCAGGCCTGCCCTAGAGGTGGAAGGGTAGTCTGATCACCTCCCAGGCGACTCAGACACCACATAGGACAGGGAAGTCCTGGGTGGAAGTCTGCAGTCTGAATGTGTGTGTGAGTGCCCGTGCTCCATGGTCTTGGCTACAGAGCCTGAGTGGGTCCTACCCTGCAATTCCGTGACGACCTCATATGGCTCAAGGCAGAATCAGGTCCGCACAGGCCTGATCCGAGTTAGGGGTTTATACTGACCTTCCAATGCTAAGAGGCGTCTAAATCCCCACGAGGGGAGCGGCCAGGTGGACAAAGTGACCTCTTCCCTCGTGTTTGTCCTGCGACACCATACATTGGGAGGGATCTATCTAGGATACCAGGATGGGAAGAATTTCCTCAAAACCAACTGTTTTTGAATGTATGATTAAGAATTTTAAAAAGATGGGGCGCCTGGGTGGCTCAGTCGGTTAAGTGTCTGACTTCGGCTCAGGTCATGATCTCGTGGTCCTTGAGTTCAAGCCCAGCATCGGGCTCTGTGCTGAGAGCTCAGAGCCCGGAGCCTGTTTCGGATTCTGTGTCTCCCTCTCTCTCTGACCCTCCCCCGTTCATGCTCTGTCTCTCTCTGTCTCAAAAATAAATAAATGTAAAAAAAAAAAGTTAAAAAAAAAGAATAACAGAAATAATTAAAAAAAAAAGAATTTTAAAAAGAGATTTTCAGGTGACTATGGGGTCAAATTGACCCCCGGGGAAGTTACACACCCTCTGTGAATTAGAATGGCCCATGTTTGGTATAGGCTGGCCCCCAGAGGGCACCCTAGATGTCCCCAAAGTCTAAGCTATTTATAAAGTAGTTAGTGGAGACCCTGGCCTCCCAGGTCAATTCCCATACGTTGATCAATGGCTGAAAATAGCCCAAATCAAGTCTCCTTGGGTCCAGTTCTGTGTTAATAATAAGGGACAATGTAGGGTCTTAGTGGCACAGGCCAAGAAGACTTCACAGCAGAAAAAACTGTCCCCCGTTCTCCCAAGAAACTTCAGAAGTCCCTCCATTTCAGCCCCATATGCCCCAGCATCCCATCAATTGAGGGAGGGGAACCTCGCCTGCCTGATAGTCCACCTCCGTCGGTCACGCCTCTGCCAGCAGCCAGCCAGCCCCAACTTGGGACACCTGAACTGGTAGGGAAATGTCTTAGGTCTGTGGCTCAAGGTCCAAGGCCCCCAACGGCAATGCAGATGCCATTGTGGGAGACTAGGGGTCCCCAGAGAATAGGCCCCGATGGGACCCTACAAGAGGGGGATTGGTTTTCTACTACCAACCATTCCCCACTACTGACCTCCTCAACTGGAAACACCGCATGCCACCCTACTCTGAGAAGCCACAGGCGATGATAGATCTCCTAGAATCCATAATCCAGACTCACTGCCCTGCCTGGGTCGGCTGTAAGCAGCTTCTGCTTACCCTTTTCAACATGGAAGAGCACTGACGAATTGTCACTGAAGCCAGAAAATGGCTCCAGACTCAGGCACCAGATGGGAATCTAGAAGTTGAGGCTTGAGTATGGGAAGGTATGCCCGAAGAGGAGCCCTGCTGGGACCCTAACACAGAGGTGGGAAGGGCCAGATTAGGAAGATACTGATCCGCCTTCCTCCAGGAGTAGAAGCAGGGGCCAAAAAGCCCACCAAAATGGCAAAGGTATCTGAGGTCCTACAAAAGCCTTCAGAAGAGAGTCCAGCTGATTTCTATGAAAGATTTATGTGAAGCCTTCAGAATTTACACTCCATTCGACCTAGAAGCATCAGCGCATGGTCAATGCTGCCTTTGTGGGACAAGCCCAAAGTGACATTAGACAGAAGCGCAAAAAAATTGGAAGGATTCCCTGGAAAAAATCCCACCGAATTATTGGAAATTGCCAACAAGATTTCTGTAAACTAGGATCAAGGTGCCAGAAAGGAGGCAGACTGAAAAATGAAACAAAAGGCAGCTCTTCTGGCTGTGGCCTTGAGGCAACCACTCCCTCCAGAAGGGCCCCCACAGAAACCATGAGGGATGCAAGAACAAAAAAGTAGGGCCCCACGGGGATGGGATCAAGGAATGTGGACACTGGAAAAATGAATGCCCAACCGCCAAAAAGGGAAACCAAAAACCTCTTCACTCAGATGCTACCAACCAGAACCACCTAAGGCTGACCTGATTGGACTGACAGGAGTGGACTCTTACTAGGAAAGACTGAACTCTAGCTAACTAGGCCCCCATGAGCCCATGGTCAAAATGAAGGTGGGGGGCCAAATAATAGACTTCGTGGTCGACACTGGGGCTGAACACTCTGGTGGCACAAGGTGGCACCTCTGTCAGGTTGAGAAGTCACCATTGTAGGAGCCACAGATTTGCCAACAGGAAGTTAAATATTTGGGCTTCACAATTACCCAAGGCAAACAGAAGTTGGGAGCCGAAAGGTAACAGGCAATCTGTGCCATTCGGGTTCCCGCTACCCATTGGCAGATCCGAGAGTTCCTGGGAGCAGCAGGATTTTGTTGAATATGGATCCCAGGTTTCTCAGAGTTGGCCAGACCTCTATATGAGGCGCTAAAGAGGGAAGAGAGAGCACCCCTTTTCTGCGGCCCTAATAAGAAAAGACTTTCATAAAGACCATAAAAACAAAACTCACGGAGGCACCAGCCTTGGGACTCCCAGATCACGAGATTTCAACCTGTTGGTACATGAGAATAATGGGGTGGCCCTGGAGGTTCTCACTGGTGAATTTGGACCTTGGCAAAGACCAGTGGCATACCTTTCAAAGCAGATTGACTCAGTTGCGGCAGGGTGGCCTCCCTGTCTGAGGGCCCTGGTAGCCACCACACTTTTAATCAAGGAAGCAGACAAACTCATGTTGGGGCAAACCTAAATGTTAAGGTTCCCCATTCTGTTATTACCTTGATGGATGCCAGAGGGCGACACTGGCTAATGCATGCTCAGATGACACAATATCAGGGACTGCTATGTGAGAACCCATGAATAAGATTGGGAGCCATAACATTTATCCAAGGGATATAGGTGTGCTGTTTCAAAGGGACACATGCACCGCCATGTTTATAGCAGCACTATCAACAATAGCCAAAGTATGGAAAGAGCCCAAATGTCCATCGATGGATGAATGGATAAAGAAGATGTGGTATATATATATACAATGGAGTATTACTTGGCCATCAAAAAAGAACGAAATCTTGCCATTTGCAACTATGTGGATGGAACTGGAGGGTATAATGCTAAGTGAAATTAGAGAAAAACAAAAATCATATGACTTCTCTCATATGAGGACTTTAAGAGACTAAACAGATGAATATAAGGGAAGGGAAACAAAAATATAAAAACAGGGAGGGGGACAAAACATAAGAGACTCAGAAATATGGAGAACAAAATGAGGGTTACTGGAGGGATTGAGGGAAGGGGATGGGCTAAATGGGTAAGGGGGCACTAAGGAATCTACTCCTGATATCATTGTTGCACTATATGCTAACTAATTTGGATGTAAATCTAAAAACAAAAAAAAAAAGATTGGGAGCCATAACAACTATAAACCGTGCCACTTCCTTGCTCACAGCAGCATGGACCCCAGAGCATGATCTTCTAGAGGTACTTGATGAAGTCTATTCTAGCTGACCCGACCTATTAGGCTCTTACAAACCCTGACCTCATCCTGTACACCGATGGCAGCAGCTTCATGAACGAAGACAAAAGATATGCTGGTTATGCAGTAGTCTCTGATTTTGAGGTCATAGAAGCAAAGGCCCTTCCACGAGGATGGTCAGCCCAAAGAGCAGAACTGTAGGCCCTAATAAGAGCACTAGAACTCTGCAAAGACAAACAGGCCAACGTATACGCGGACTTGAGCTATGCCTTTGCCACTCTACATGTACGTGGGGCTCTATACAAGGAGAGAAGACTTTTGAGTGCAGGAGGAAGAGAAATAAAAAATCGGGAAGAAATCGTAAAACTATTAAGGGCAGTCTGGAAACCAAGTCATCCACTGCAAGGGACACCAAAGAGGAAAGGACTCAGTGTCGGAACGTAACAGACGAGCTGATGCTGCAGCTAACCAAGCAGCAGGAAAACAACACCCTCAAAAATCATGCTGGCCCCGGAACTGCCCGCTTCCCCAAGGCACACAATCCAAGAAACAAAATGGGCACAGCAGGAAAAAGGAGGCCAGACAAAAGAAGGGTGGTGGGTACTTCCAGACCAAAGAGTCTATATCACCAGAGCAGCGAGCCCACTAGGTGGTTCTCCAGCAGCCTGAGCTTGCCCACCTAGGAAAAACCGCCCTTGAAACCCCACTGAGCCGTTACTATGTAATTGCTCGACTCCCATCACTCTGTGCCTCGGTCTCTCAACACTGCCTCCTCTGTGCTCAGAATAATCCCAAACAAGGCCCCAGTGGGCCCATGGGAATCCAACGCTGTGGTCAGGCACCCTTCGAAGATTTAGAGGTAGACTTTACCAAAATAAGACCCAGCGGATGATACAAATATCTTTTGGTATTTATCTGCACGTTTTCGGGCTGGGTTGAAGCCTATCCCACACACACCAAAAAGGCAAGAGAAGTAACCAAGGCCTTGCCAAGGGGTATCATTCTCAGTTAACCAGAGGCTCAGACAATGGCCCAGCTTTCATGGCTGAGGTGGCACAACAAATAGCCAAAACCCTAGGTATCCAATGGAACTTACAGCCTACCAGCCCCAGAGTTCAGGGAAAGTGGAACGTATGAACCGGACCCTTAAATCAGCCATGGCAAAACTATGTCAGGAAACTAACTCGCCCTGGCCAGATACACTACCCCTAGCTCTTCTGTGAATACACTGCACACCCTGGGGAAAAAACAGGATTCTCCCCATTCGAGATCCTACATGGAAGACCCCCTCCACTAGTCAAATTCAAGGGGGACCTGAAAGCTAGGGAATTGAGAAATACAAAACGACTAAACGGACTAGGGAAAACTGTATTTGAGATACATAGATGGGTGACAGACAGAATGTCTATTTCCCTAGGAATAACTGTACACCCCCACAAACCTGGGGGTCAGGTTTGGATAAAAGATTGGAAAAAGGAACTGCTTAAACCTACCTGGAAGGGACCTTCTTGTGCTAACCACACCCACAGCTCTCAAGGTGCAGGACTAACCTGGATCCACCATTCTGGAGTAAAGGCAGCCCACCTGTCACCTGACAATCACTTGGAATGAAAAGTAACTGCTAACAGAATGATCCTCTACAGACCACCCTTAAGGAGACAACAGACTATACGTGGCTGGCAGCCAACACCTGAGAACTCTCTCTGTAACCAGAAGCTTGAAGAAATCACCACGCAACTTAAGTGAACTATACCAAATCGTTCTCTCTCAGATTTCATTGTCATCCCCACCTATTTCTCTTTCCATACTCGTTGCTATACTCTTTGCTGTAGGGCTGGACCTGCTAACTGCCCAAAGGAGAGGACTGTGTCTCTTCCGAAATGAAGGTTGTTGCTTCTGTGTCATCCAATCAGGGAAAGTCTGAGGTACAGTCCAGCAGTTAAAGGAGTGAATCAACAAAGGAAGACAGGAACTAGCAGATTCATGGAACTCTTGGAGCACCATATGGATGCTCCAGTTGGACTATTCTAGCTGTCGCTACTCTCCTTTGTATGATGAAGAACCCTAGCTGCCTCACCCCTTCCTTTGACGTCCCTGTCCCCTCCTTTCATTCCCTGGGCCCCACAAACTGATTTTCTCTAAGTGCTACCGCAGCTGGAGAATCAAGAGGGGGGAATGAGAAGAAAAGCTTGCTAGTAAAAACAAGATAAAAGGGTCCAGCCAGATGCCCGAGGCTGGATTCTCCCCTTGCATACTTTTGGCTTCTGTAATCTTGTTTGCCTCCTGTGTCCACCAACTGCCCAGTTAGCACCACTGATAAGGGCCCCTTCCCCTTTTTCTTTTGTCTCTCAACACCCTACCATCCCAGCCATAAAGGAGGCTGATGCCAAGGTTTGGGGCTTAGGCTTTGGAGGTGACTCCACTGGGCCGGCACCGGTGCTCAGTAACCTGTCTTTTCTGATTCCTCAAGTGCCTGTGGCTTGTCTCTTCCTGGGCGCCAAGTATATGCTGTAACAACCACAGCTCCAAGTAGGGGATACGAGTAAGGCCTGGTGCTAAGAAGCCTAGGAATTACTGTACCATAAATGAGACTGGGATGTTGCCTTAATTCCCCTCCATAGCACTCCAGGGGGATCAGTTAGGACAAACTAAACTATTCACTGACAACTAGTTTACTTGCTGATCCTGAATATGTCTTAGTCTTTCTCACCTTTAGGATTTAAACATGCACCTTAGTTTCCTTCTTTGTGCCCCTTGCCTCCTCCCATTCTCCTTGCCGGGTTAATTCCCACTTACCCTCATGGATTTAAATTGAATTATTTTCGGGGCACCTGGGTGGCTCAGTTGGTTGAGCTTCCGACTTTGGCTCAGGCCATGATCTTGCAATTCATGAGTTCCAGTTCTGCGTCAGGCTCTGTGCTGACAGTTCAGAGCCTGGAGCCTACTTCAGATTCTGTGTCTCTCTCTCTCTGCCCTTCCCCTGCTCATGGTCTCACTCAAAAAATGAAATAAAATGTTAAAAAATTTTAATTAAATTACTTTCTTTGGAAGCTATTTGTAACTCCTCACGCCCACCTTTTCTCTACCCCACCCCACCCCACCCCACCTTCCTAGGCTGTGCAGGTGTCTCTCTTTTGTGCTTCTAAAGCAGCTTTTATCACTCTGTTCTCTAATTGTCTGCCTCACCCACTAGGCCAATTGAGAACTGTTTGAGGGCAAGGGTTGTCTTTGTATACTCCGTGACAGGTCCTTAGGCAAGGCTTGTTCAGTGTTTGTCTAGATTTGGCTAGGAGAAGGAACTGGTTTCTACCTCTAGTGAAGATCAGCCATTGGGCTGAGGGTCCAGCCAAAGAATGGACTGATTCTCTAGAACCAAATGGCTACTGTCTCCTTAAATGTGCATTGCTTGCTGCTGGATCCTGCCTGAACCAAATCCAAGCTTGGTCTCCTATTGGGCTCTGTGATTTGGCTCATCTCAATAAAGGAGTTATTTTTTATTCCTCACTTTTTTTTCTTCTGGTGAGTGGGACCCTGAACGTCTTTTCCTAACTTGTCTATTACTTGAGACAATTTTATGGCATGTCTCCTTACTAAACTAGAAATTACAGGAAGTACCTTATTTGGGTTTGGAGAAAAAGTGTGTTTGGTTTACGTCTGTGTGCTTCGTGTCCTTGGCAAGTCATTTAAACCTCCTTCTCTGAGTCTGTTTCTCATCTGTAAAATGGGGATGGCACCTGACCTATCTCACAGTGTGGTTATGAGGATAAAATAAGATTGTGTGTGAAAGTGCTTTGAAAAACTGTAAAATCAACCACAAATGGAATTTCGTATTAGTTCTGTATTCCCTTATGACATCTAGCACCATGCCTTGCCCAGAGTAGTTGCTCAATACATTTTTCTTGAATGACCAAATGAATTGGCAAGAAAAATAATGCTATTGGTGGGAATAAAGGACATTTAATGGAATCAGGAAAAACAGATCATTTGGCAATAGAAACATCCATATGGTGAATAATTCAGAGTTGGGCATTTATAGATAGTCCCAAATCTACATTCTCAATGTCTGGTCTTTGTTTTGTTTATAAAAAATATTTAAATTTCTTTGAATAAGCTTTTGGCAGCTGAGATAAACTTGACTAGATCTTAAATATGCAGTCATCACAAAGCAGGATTGGCCCCAGGCAATACTGTGAGGTCAGCAAAATGTACTCTCAGAAATCTTTCCTCCCCTGCTGGTAACTTTACCCCCCCCCCCCCACATCCCCCATTGCAATGCCTCGTCCTTGTTCTGTTTACCTCCAGGCATTTAGGACTTTTGTATTATCCTTTGTTCCCCAGAACCATTCACCTTAAAGGGTCAGGAACTGAGTCTCCCTGGCTAATTTGCATTTGAAAAAAGGTTTCTTAGAGAAGGAGACTATTTTTATCAAAAGGAATGAATAAATAATTGTGAAATTTCGGGCATTAAAGAGTACAAAGGCTTATCAGCTTCATTCAAATCATGATGGTACTTAGTTCATCTACAGCTGTGGTCTCAATCTTGGAGGTATGTAGATTCACCCTGAGAACTTCTTAGAAATAATGATAGTTGAGGCCCTACTCACAGAGATTCTAATTCAGTTGGACTGGTTTCAAACCTGGGCAAAGGTGTGTTGTTTTTTTTTTTAAGTCCCCAGGCAATTCTGTTGTTTACTTGGAGTTGGGAACCACTGGTTTAAACCTTAAATTGGCCTTGCTCTGGAGAAAAAGAAAAGCCAAATGCTATTGGAATATCAAACCTTGAAGCGGGACGGGGGGGGGGGGGGGGGGCGGGGACTATGATAGTCATTGATAAAGTGAAGGGAAAGTTAAAAATAGGCCCAGCAACTCCACAATAAGCAAGTGCATGGCAGCACCAAAGAAAAAAGTCATCTGTGGTTGATCCAGTCCCCTACCCCAAACCCACAGGGAAAATGGCCTGGCCCTAACTTTCAGTCCTGAAATCTGCTTTCCAGATGGTTCACGGTAGGACTATAGGTAAAATCTCTGTGCTAAGGGGCTAAGTCCTCAAATGTTTGATGTACCCAAGTCAGTAAGTCTTAAGTTGATGAGATAATTTTACGTAGAAGATAAATGATTTTGTTAAAAATATGAGATCTGTGTTATATTTATTTACATTGCACTGAGCACCACAGGTTTAGCATTTTTTATCAAGTTTCTTGCTTTATAAAGCAACTCTAGGAGGGGTGCCTGAGTGGCTCAGTCGATTAAGCGTCTGACTTTATTTTTTAATTTTTTTTAACGTTTATTTATTTTTGAGACAGAGAGAGACAGAGCATGAACGGGGGAGGGTCAGAGAGAGGGAGACACAGAATCTGAAACAGGCTCCAGGCTCTGAGCTGTCAGCACAGAACCCGACGCGGGGCTCGAACTCACGGACCACGAGATCATGACCTGAGCCGAAGTCGGCCGCTTACCGACTGAGCCACCCAGGCGCCCCAAGCGTCTGACTTTGGCTCAGGTCCTGATCCCATGGTTCGTGGGTTTGAGCCCCACGTCAGGCTCTGCTGCCAGCTCAGAGCCTAGAGCCTGCTTCTGATTCTTTGTCTCCCTCTCTCTCTGCTCCTCCCCTGCTCACGCTCTCTCTCTCTCTCAAAAATAAACATTAAAAAAAAAGCAACTCTAGGATGGGCAAAGGGTTTAGTTGGATCATCTTTGCTTAAGCTTTGACCTCCCCAGTCGTCTCCTAGCAGCCCCTAGCTGTTGAGAGCATCACAGAGCCCTTATTATGACATCATGTTGACTACCTCACCACTGCCTGGTTTAACTTTTCTGTACTTCCCTGCTTCAAAGATGGTCCTTCCGAAAGGCCGATAGGCAGCATGGACTACGTTTTACCCACCAGTTGTCTTTTCTAGACACATTCTTAAACAATGCTCGCTGCAGAAATATCTTTAGTATTCTCCTGAGCAATCACCATCTCCTATTTAAGGAAGATTCCACCTGTGGACAACAAGGCTTCCAGGGGTGTCTATCACTGACAAATCGCTGCTCTGAGATGTCTGGAGAAGACACAAAACAAAGTAACTTGGGGAATTCCCGTGATCAAAAAAGGGAATCAGGTTATACTCTTTTTTAAAGTTTTTTAGAATTTTAGTTATTTTGAGACACAGAGACAGCATGAGCAGGAGAGGGGCAGAGAGAGGGAGAGAGAGAGAGAAAGAATCCCAAGCAGACTCTGCACTATCATTGCAGAGCCTGATGTGGGGCTAGAACTCACGAACTGTGAGATCATGACCAGAGCCAAAACCAAGAGTCGGACGATTAACTGACGACTGAGCCACCACAGCACACCTCTCTTTTAGAGACATGCCTGCCAAAATAGGGGAATGGACATTAGAAAAACTTGTCCTCTGTTTTTGTATATCTTTCTTTATACATGTTTACCTTTATAAGAAGCTACAGGTTTATTTATTTGCTTGATTAAAAGAATACCAGTAGTAACTATACTTCATCTGGCAGCACTGTAAAGTTTAATTAATGTTTCTAAGGTATGAGTTGAACTCACAAGATGAAAGATTCTATATATGGAATATGTGTTAAGTGCCCAATCTGGTTTAGTCTGATAATGGCCATAATTGTATGGTGTTCTACATTGCAGTCTTGATTATTGTGGTTTCAGTGAGTTCAACCTTGAGAAATGTATTTTAATGTTGAGAATGTGTTTAACAACGGTTGGCAAATGTTTGGGTGTACTTGATTCTTGATGTAAAAGATGTTTTACAAAGAAATATGGAAGGTTTTTCTTTTTAAATTGGTTCAAGGGTCCAAGAAGACACAAAATTCTGGTCCTCACACATCATATAGTAATATCTAAGTTGGTTTGTGCCACAAAATCTACATGCTAAATAAAAAAAATCATTATTAAAATTACATCTCCATATTAAGATATGCTAAATATGTGAGGATTGAGCTGGCACAAAATAAGGTTGTTAAGATATCAAAAGGAAGATTCGTGTTAATCACCAAGATAAAAAAGAAAAATATTTTTCCACAAAACTCATTTAAGGATATTTCATGGAAAACTTAAATAGTAGGTAGGACTGCTGGGTCATTCAAAGTGAGCTAGTGCTCAAGAGCCAAGGATCTGTGCTTTTAGAGCTAACATGTAACTTGGAAAACCGAAGGGCTTAGATAATCTTGTCAGATTGGGAGCTATTATTACCAGAGTGTAGTTGAATATTAACAAGACTCAGCTATGCTTTATGTTAGTATAAACGTTTATCTTTGTATGGCAAAAGCAGTTTTCTACCTTTATGTCCATTCCCTTTCTGTTGTACTAATATTTGTAATTTTAAAAATAGCCAGCACGTCCATATACCCTTTAAGAAATATAATTACATGAATTAAAACAAGGCCCATTTTTTTGCTCTTGAAAAGTACTTGGTTAAAATGCAAATCCTTCTAGAAAATGTATCAATTTGGGCCATTATCAGCTGGCCCATCCACACACCCTTCTAAGAAATTATAACTACACAAATTGGAACAACCTTGTTCATTAAATCCGGAAAATTAGCTAATCTTCCCTTGTAAAGATGTAAAGACACGGCATTATTTTCTCATTCAATGAAATTTTCAGTATTTACTTTGCATTTACAGTTGTTCAGCATCATGTGAAATATGAGACACACTAAAGGAAGGTTTAATGCTTTAGGATACCTTTCCTGGCTTTAAGAGTTGACAGTCATTTTAGGCAGTCAGAACAAAATGGTACATTCAAAACAGATAGGAATCCATTCCCCCTCTTTTTGGCCTCCATGTCTGTTCTCTATGGTCCTAGGGCCTAAGTTCCATTAGAGCCTTGCTCTCAGCCAATTGTCATCAAACAGCATAAAGCTGATAGTGGTTCCAGGTGGTACCTCTTCTAGGAGGATTTGCATTTTAACTACAGACTTATGAAGATCTAAATTTATTAAATAAATAAATAAAGTGGGCTTGTATGACAGCTAGAAAATTGATTCATTCTTAGAGTTCTGATTTGTCTCTCTAAAACTATTCAATACAAACTGCTTTTACTCCACCCACAGTCCTGTTACTCCCCTGCTTTTAAAAGCCTAGCTTGCTCCCTCCTTTCCTTGCTGTCTAACCTAGCCCACAGAGTAGACCAGATTTTTGGCTTTGTGTGCCAGAGGAGGGAAGGAAACATTCTTCCTCTACCCTTCAAGGTCTTCCAGCTGGATTAAGAATTAAATTCACAGGAGACAGATTAATAGGAGGAAAAAAACCCCAAAGTTTTATTACGTGGGCACAGAGATCTCGAGAAATGACCAAGGCAGGCAGTTCTTAATACATTTTAGACAATGAGACAGTAAATTTGTGAGGAATTGAAGGGATAAAGAAAACAGGTGTTTGAGAACTTTAATTAAATTACGGAATTCTAAGCGGAATTTAGGTTGAGGTAGATTAGAAAAACGTTGGTTTCTGCAGCTTTCTCAGCTTTACTGGTGATAAGGATGTCTTTTTCTTAGTACAGGGAGCATATTTGCCTTATGGGAGATTTGTTTCTTGCTTTCAGGGGGACAGAACAGGGTCTGCGTGTTCTTGTGCCAGTGGTTTCCCAAGTAGCTTCAATTCAAAATAATCAATATGCCATTGTGTTACATTTTGGGTGGACTGCTCTTGGCCTCTACCCAGGCACTCTTGAGCCTCATTTTCCTTACTTCTAACGACATCTTACTTGGTAGCTTCATTGCACTTTCCGTATTTCCATAAACAGGCCAGGCCCTTTCACAACTCCCTGCTTTGCCCATTTGCACTGCCCAGAATGCCTTTGACCTGCCCCCTCTCTCGTCTTTTTGGCAGTTCCCACTCTGACACCCAGCATAAACAATTCCTATGTGAAACCGATTATTCCAAAATTCTTCTGAATTTCTTGATTCACATGTTTCCGGAGCACTTTGTACATATGTTATACAACTGTTAGGGAAATTAGTTTTGTAACCCTTTTCCCCTACTGGTTTCTCAATGGTAGGGACCTGATAACATGTGTGGCATAAAGTCTTTCAGTTGGATGTTTCTGCAATTAGAATGATCAACAGGTTGGCAGATTTAGTTTTATTTGACATTGTGCCCCACCCCCCTGCCCTCAGGTTAAACAAAAACTCTCAGCAGGAAATTTACAAGGTTAGTGCTGCTAATTTAACCCCATTTAGAGGTTTGTTCTTAAGAGTAATCTATTTTGGAATTGGGGCTTGTGGAATATATTGGTAGAAAACATTGATTTTTGCCAATATCATTCTTCCAAAATGTGTTCTTTGAAACAGTTCTGAATTGAGATTTGGTAAAAGTCGCTTTGTTTGGTCTGTAAATTATTGGATTAATGACTGAGGAGGTCGTTGTGTATTGTGTGTGTGTGGGGGGGGGTGTTAGTTACCTGCTTGTTTCTTGGACCTTAGAATGCACCCTAACTCTGGCCAGCCATCTTAGAAAATGCTCCTGGTAGGAAGGTAAAAAGATTTTACAGCTACGTTACTGAAAAAGGTATCAAAATTCAGGCCCTATTCAGTGTTGGGTCAGCAGTGTCCTTGACATAAGAGAAACAATTTATAGCTCAATCGAAGCAAAAACTCATTTTCTTTGTATCTAACATCTTTTTCCTTTCCTATTTTAACGTCAGGACATTCCTTCTTAGCAGGCATAATGCCATGATCATATTTTCCTTCATTTCGGGTTACTCCCCATGCCTTACAACCCCTCCTTATTCCTTTATCTCTTTCAAAGTTTCCATTCTCGGTTCCCTTACTTTTTACTCCCTCCCTTCCTGTCTTCCTCCTCCTCTTTTTTCCCAGCTAGCTCACCCCGCCCCTCACCGTCACCACCTTCCCTCCCCTTCAGGCTCCTTCCCGCTGCTTCTCCCGCCACCTTCCCCCTACCCCGCCCGCCTCGCGTTCAGAAAGCTCCAATCAGGAGCTCGGGAGGTGTCTAGAAAGCCCGCCCCCTCCTCCCTTTCCACTTCTCTTACCCCCCTTTTCTCCCTCCCCCACCCCCCCCACTCAAGTCCTGCGGACCTGGGGGCTTCGGGATCTGGGCGCTATGAAAAGTGTCTGCCCAGTCACTTCCGGTAAGGGCGCTGCAGCGCGAAGCTTCCCGCGGGACCGTTAAGGAGGGGGTGGGAGTTACCGGCGGACCGGGGGAGGAGAGTGCTGCCAAGGAAGGGGAGCGGGAGAGGGAGGGGAGGAACAGTGAGAGCTAGGGAAGGAGCACGAGCGTCTTGGGCGCCTTAGCTGCCGCTTTCCCGCCGCCTCCCCAGGAGCCAGCACCCCCGCCCCTCGGGCGCCTTGCAGTGCTTCTCTCCACCCCCCACTCCCGAGGACAGACGCCGCCCCTCCCTCGCCGCCGCGTGACCGGAAGTGGCGCCATCTTTAGCCTCTTGTGCTATTGACAATAACAAGCCTTGGTTCTCTCCCCCTCCCCCCTCCCCCCAACCACGGCATCTCCCCTCCCAGAGAGAGGGAGAACAGGAGGAGGAGCTGCAGCCTCACAGACTCACTGAGTCGCTCCAGCAGAAAGGGGGGAGAGAGACCGAAAAGCAGGGGAGGGGGACGGCACCGCCGTTTACCTGTCTGCCTCCTCATTCGCTCTCCCCCCTCGTTCTGCTCACTCCTGGTGTCAGCCTATCCGCCTTCCCAAACCCTCCCATTCCCCCGGTGTAGCCCCCCCTTCACTTTCCTTCTCGTCCTCTGTGTTTCTCCTCTCTTTCTTCCCTTCCCCCTCTAGCATTGCCACCTTCTCTCCTACACGCACGCAGGCATATAAACGTAGGTTTTTGATGCTCCTCTGCCTGTTGACCCCGCTATTTTCATGTTTCCAACAGGTTTTTCTTCCCCCAATCCCTCAGCTGCTGCTGCTGCTCAGGAGGTCAGATCTGCCACTGATGGTAATACCAGCACCACTCCGCCCACCTCTGCCAAGAAGAGAAAGTTAAACAGCAGCAGCAGTAGCGGCAGTAATAGTAGTAACGAGAGAGAAGACTTTGATTCCACCTCTTCCTCTTCCACTCCTCCTTTACAACCCAGGGATTCGGCATCCCCTTCAACCTCGTCCTTCTGCCTGGGGGTTTCAGTGGCTACTTCCAGCCACGTACCGATACAGAAGAAGCTGCGTTTTGAAGACACCCTGGAGTTTGTAGGGTTTGATGCGAAGATGGCTGAGGAATCCTCCTCTTCTTCCTCCTCATCTTCACCAACTGCTGCAACATCTCAGCAGCAGCAACTTAAAAATAAGAGTATATTAATCTCTTCTGTGGCTTCGGTGCATCATGCAAACGGCCTAGCCAAATCTTCTACCACCACTTCTAGCTTTGCTAACAGCAAGCCTGGCTCTGCTAAGAAGTTAGTGATCAAGAACTTTAAAGGTAACCAAGGCCAAAATCCATAATCACCTACTAAGGATTTGACACTTGAGCGGTCACGTGCTCTGTTTATGTTAATATATTAAACAGTATAGAGGTGGCCTAATGTTTTATGCATAATCAATGAGGTGGAGGGAGGTCCTTTTTTGGGTGGAGGGTTCATTTTCCGGGGGTGGTTAGTATCCTTGTGCTGAAGCATACACCGAGTGTTTCTGGGCAGTATTTTGAGGTCTGGCTCAGCTTCTTCTATCTACTGTTACTCATTACAATACTGAGAATCGGTATGATTGATCCGGATTTTACAGGTGAGAAATTTGTATTCTAAAGAGGTTTATTTATTTCAGGTGCATAGTGAGCTTTCGTACTGGTGATTTTTATTTTTATGCTTCAGTAGGCCACATTTTCTAGTCCCTAGAAATGCAGGTAGCAATGGTGATCTTTTCATGCTCAGTGAAGATTTATAGTTAGATTTGTAATATTGAGCATTATATTTTTGAAACCCCTTGTGGAAGCAGTATTTGGAGAAAAATATTTATGATCTCTGCATTTCTTTCCAAAGGTAGGGTTTGGAAGTCAAAAACACTGTGTATACAGATAAGTAGTAACTCTGTACCACTAGTTTAAAGATGGGAACAATTACTACATCTTTTTTTTTTTTCACTAAAATGGGTTTTAAAGTACTGACCTGCAGTTCAAATTTAGGAAAATTTGTTCATTTTACATTTGAGATATGTGATTGAGAGTATTATGAATGCACTGATGTATATAAAATCAACAGATTTTGAGCTGAATTACTTTTTTCTGTTAACTGTGTTTCTAGTTTTCTGACTTAGTTTTTCAACACCCTTAACTGGCAGGTAATAGCTGCTAAGAGGTTTATTAAATGGAGAAGTAAATGAATGAACTTAAGTAATATTTACCAGATAAGTGCCTTGTGGGTAAATATTAGTATTCAGAAAATTAGCTTCTTGGTGCTTGTGCTTTCAACATTAGTGTGAAAATCAAGAATATGCTCTATTTTGTCTAAAGCAGAGGGTTATAGTGTTTATTTTTAACCTTCTCTTTTTTTTTCTGTCATTCCTCTCCCATCCCCAGGTTCTCAAGAGTGTTGTAATCTTTCTGGTTTAATAGTATACTTTTCTGAAGTGAATGTGAATTGTAATTGACTAATGTGTTCACTGTTCCACTCCAAGTATATGGATGTAATAGCCAAGGATTTTTAAAGAGATGAGCTTTATCCCTAATTTCATTTGCATACTGGTTTCAGAGATTTTGTTTGGGTTTTTTCTCTCCCTCTTAAACTAAAAACACATTAAGACATTTGAATGTTTTAATTAAAAAAATATTCCTTGTTGGTCAATGAAGTTTAAATTAAGGCCCGGGTTAAGATATTCCTTTCCACTCTGAAAATGCTACATAGGTTCTGGAGTCATTTGGATGTTTTAATTTTTAAAAATTTTACTCTGCTCATAGATGGAATTTAAATTAAAACCTGAGTTAAGATGTTTCTTTTCATTTGTAGATGCTGCATAAATTTATGTGAGAGTCAAACAGACTTGGATTAGAATTCCAGTTTTGCCATTGATTAGCTATGATGACCTTGGGCAAGCCTTACTAAATCGAGTCTTCTGGCCTCAGTTTCCTCTGTTGCAAAATAGGGGTGATAATACCTTTCTTAGAGCGTTGTTAGGAAGATTAAGAGATTTATAAAGTACTTGTACATAGTAGACATTCAGTATTTCAAATCTCAGGTACAAAATATATGTCAACTGACTTGCTAGGTTTTACATGTCCTCGAATAAGATCAGGATTGTTATTTTTTTATCTGTGATTCTTGAATTTTTATTTTTTGAAGCAATACAGTCAATAATAGAAAAAAAAAACTTCACCTAAAGGTGAATTCTAATAGGTGAGTCAAAATGACGAACAATATTCTGGCATTTCAAATTTTATTCTTTATGCTAAGCTTAAATACAGTAGTTACTTTATTTTTTATTTTTTATGTTTATTTATTTTTGAGAGACAGAGCGTGACTGGGGGAAGGGCAGAGAGAGAGGGAGACACAGAATCCGAAGCAGGATCCAGGCTCTGAGCTGTCAGCACAGAGCCCAACACGGGGCTCGAACTCATGAACTACAAGATATGACCTGAGCCGAAGTCGGATGTTTAACCTTCTGAGCCACCCAGGCGCCTCCAGTAGTTACTTTAATATTTAGATGTAATAATTATAAAAATCAAAATTTACTCTTAAAAAGCAGTAATACTATTATTTTACTTTTAATGGATCCTTTCGTTACCATATACTATATATTCTGACATCAACTTTCTACATATTATCTAGATAAGCCTAAATTACCGGAGAACTACACAGATGAAACATGGCAGAAACTGAAAGAAGCGGTGGAAGCTATCCAGAATAGTACTTCGATTAAGTACAATTTAGAAGAACTCTATCAGGTACGTGTTAATGTGGATAGCCAGATTTGGCTAGCATATATTGAGGTGGGATGTATATGGATTTTACTTTGAAATGAGTCCTTCTGTAGACTTTTGGTTCTCTTCTAATTACAATTTCTTGATTAACTTACACATTCTTTTATTATTTTTTTTTAATTTTAAAAATTTTTTTTTTCAACGTTTATTTATTTTTGGGACAGAGAGAGACAGAGCATGAACGGGGGAGGGGCAGAGAGAGAGGGAGACACAGAATCGGAAACAGGCTCCAGGCTCTGAGCCTTCAGCCCAGAGCCCGACGCGGGGCTCGAACTCCCGGACCGCGAGATCGTGACCTGGCTGAAGTCGGACGCTTAACCGACTGCGCCACCCAGGCGCCCCCGCATTCTTTTATAATCAAACCACATACTCTGACATACTCTGACATAAACTATGAGTACAGTCATATTGGTATATTTCGGGTTTATTTTGGACCCTTCCGATTAGGATTTACAGTAAGGAGTACCTTGGTATAATCAAGGTTTTACCTATAATGGAATCCTATAGCCTGGATCCCAAAGATGATATCTGGTAACATCATTCTGTTGTCGCACTTCTTGCTAAGTGGTGTTATTTGCCTATAGGAAGGGCCTCAAGAAATGCAGATACTCTGTATTTTATCCTTCTTCCTTTGTAGTAGTAGACTTTTGCCATTTCTTTTTCTTTTGAGAGAGAGAGAGAGAGAGACAGAATGCGAGAGGGGGAGGGCAGAGAGAGAAGGAGACACAGAATCAGAAAGGGGCTTCAGGCTCTGAGGTGTCAGCACAGAGCCTGATATGGGGCTTGAACTCCAGAGCCGTGAGATCATGACCTGAGCCGAAGTCAGATGCTCAACTGACTGAGCCACCCAGGCGCCCCGCCATTTCTTTTTCTTGCTCTTTACGTTTGTCTTATCTTCTGGACTGCAAGACCATCCTTAGCCAAAAAAATGAGCAGCTGATTGTAGTCCAGTGACTTCCTCTGAGGTTCAGGTTTGTTTCTTTTGCTTAACAGATGGGTCTATATTTGAAGTGTTTGGTTTAAATATACTATTAAGGGCAATTACTGATTTAGACTTCTTACTAATAAGATATTTTTCCCTACTGTATTTTTGACACAACCACTTCAAGAAGTTACTTTCCATTATAGTGTCAGCAGTTGCATATAAAAAAATATTTCAGAATCTAGTAGCTTGAATTGTTTTTATTTTTAACTTTTTTAAGTTTATTTATTTTGAGAGAGCACGCACACACAGGGATGTGGCGAGAGACAGGGAGAAAGAGAATCCCAAGCAGTTTCTCTGCTGTCAGCGTTTAGCCTAACTTGGGGCTCAAACTCACAAACCATGAGATCATGACCTGAGCTGAAACCAAGAGTCAGGAGCTTATCCAAATGAGCCACCCAAGCACTCTTAGAGTCTTTTATATTGATAAATACCTTGTAAGAAGTTAAGTTGGTTCAACTCATCAGAATTTGTAGTTTTCATCTATTGACTTTAGTTGCAGAGGCTGTGTAGTAATGGACAAACACTGGGTTAGGAGTCAGGAGACAGATTTGGGATCTGGTTTTGGCTGCTATCACCTTTGTGATCTTGAGCAAGAAATTAGACCTCTCTCGACTTCAGTTTGCTTCTCTGTAAAATAAGGGAAAGAAGAACTGTCCTATCTACCTCATGGAGCTACTTGTAAGAATCCAGTAAGATGTGAGAAACAACTCGAAGCACTATGATCTAGAAATATAAGATGATATCACTAGTACAGCTTTTTCATAAGTCACAGTGTGCCTTTTTCACTTGTAATAAGCCAATTAAGATCACCAGTTTCTGTTGCTTTGAAAATTGAATGAGTCAGTGCATGCAAAACACTCAGAACAACGTCCGAACCATAGTAATAATGTTATACAGTATTCTAATCCTTATAAAGCTATGGAAGTATCAGATAGTGGTGGTAGTAGTAATAAGTTATTACTTAAGAATGAGCCCACCTTACTTGGCTTTGTTGGTATACTGCACATGTGGCTCCTGAGTTGTACAATATTAAAAGTAGAATAACGGAATTGGAGTTGGAAGGGCTTTAAGAGATCAGATCATGTAGTCCAATAGCTTTTTTCATATAGTGCAGGTGACAGTCTACAAAGCAGGTGCATCTTTTATTATTTCATTTAAGCATTAAAGAAGAAACCTTTTGTGAAGTGTATAAGGGAGTGCTTATTATTCCTCTGTTGATGAGGAAACTGAGTCTCAGGGAAGTTAAATAATGAGATGCCTAAGTTTCAAGTCCAGTGCATTTTTACTACTATGCTGCTTCACTAATACACCACAGCTCTTTGAATACCTCTGTAGTGCAGTGTTTGAGGCAAATAAATACTTCACTTTAGGGAAAAAACTTTGTCATCAAAGAAGGTAATTTTTTCATTCGTGTACGTATATGGTGTTTAATTGGAAATGCTGGTGTACAGCATCTTTAGTTTCAATAATGTTATTTTATATATTTTGTATTTATGGCAGATTGTGATTGCTAATGAAGCCTATTTACTTTACCTTGAATATTTTTCTAGAGTTTTGGGGTTCAAAAATATTTCTCCTGGGGCGTCTGGGTGGCTCAGTTAAGCGTCTGACTTTGGCTCAGGTCACGATCTCAAGGTTGGTGGGTTCGAGCTCTGTGTTGGGCTCTGCGCTGAGCCTGCTTTGGGTTCTGTCACCCCCTCTCTCTCTGCCCCTCCCCCGCTAGCACAGGCGTGTTCTCCCTCTCTCTCCCTCTCTCTCTCTCTCAAAATTAAAGAAACATTAAAAAATTTTTCCTGATAAATTGATTCTGTTAAATGTCTTTGTTTCAGGAGCTCATAGCTTACATTTTTTCTGTTTTTCCTTTCCTGTATTTCAGAATTATTACATGCTATTGTTCAATTGCATTTTTTTTAGCCTAAAATCAGTGATACAGCTTTTTAACTCTTTGCATTTTTCATAGTTCTTTACTATTTCTGCTTTAATAAATTGAAAAGCATTTGTTTATAACTGTTTTTGTTTTTGACTTTAATTTTATAAGTGCTCGTTTGGATCATTCTCAGAAAGTTTATTTTGAGATGTTCAAGTTCACAAAAAGATAAAAAGATAAAGGGAGTAAAGTTCATACCATCTGGATTTCAGGTGCTTGTTTAATTTTGACTGGTTGAAATGTAAATTAAAAGTACTCTCCTAAAAAAAAAAGTACTCTCCTAAAATTGAAACCGTAGAAGTATGTAGTATTACACCAAGCAAAAGTTCACCAAACCTCTCATTCCCCCATGCTATCCTTTGTATCTGAAGTAAACGCTTATTTGGCATATATCTATGCAGAACTTTTTTCTCTGCACGCAAACGGTTTTAAAGCTTAATCATAGAAGTCCCTAGTATGGATGGCATGTACTGCCTCCCTGAGTTTTTAGTTTCTAGAACAGAATATGTGGTTCTGCGTGCATTTGCAAGAAACAAATGTCTTTTAAGGGTGATTTTAAATGAGAATTGTACTTGAGTTTAAAAATATCTTTCCTCGACAACCTTGAAATCCTGGTAAGTGTGAGGCAGTGGTTGGTTAATGTTATTTTAGTTTGGGGGATTTTTTTTCTTGTTTGCTTATTTTTGATTGACTACAGATAGGAGTATGGTTAAGTGCACTGACTTTTGAGTTGATCAGCCTGATTTAGATTAGAGATCTGCCACTCATGATAACTTTGGGCAAGTTACTTCTCTAAGCCTTGTTTTCCTCATTTGCAAAATGGAAGAGTAACATTATCTTTGTGTTAGGGTTGTTTAGTTGTAAACAAAATACTGCAGAAAAACTGCTTGTTACAATGTCTACTGTTTGTTGGTGTCATCATTGATAATGATGATAATAAATGAGTCTTTTAAAAAGATATCTTTATTTTTAGATTACCCTTTACTGTACAGCTCTAAAGCCACATGTTATAAAATTCTAAATCCACACTGACTCAGAACAGCTGGCTGATAAATAGATTACATTCCAGATACGTGTCAGTAGACATCATTAGCCAAATTGAAAGAATAATAAAGAGAGGAACTCTCTAGGAACAAGTATTTTTTACTTCTCAAGAATATGTCTTGTTTTTTACATGTGGTATCTTATAATAGTTGGAATTTTGGGTGTTTTAAATAATGGGATTATTTTTCTTACGTACTCAGCCTTGTATAAGTAGCTGTATAGTCTTTTAAAATCAGCTACCTTTTTTGGAGCTGGCTGGTAGTTTATATATGAAAATATAACATTTATTCTTAATATAAATGTTTATTTTATTTGAAGGCAAGTCTAGTCCATACTTCAATTCTGATGGAAATAATTTTATGTATTATTAATAATAGTGCGGGGGGGGACGCCTGGATAGCTCAGTTGGTTAAGCGTACCACTCTTGATTTTGGCTCAGGTCATGATCTCAAGGTTTGTGGATTCAAGCCCCATGTCTGGCCCGCTGCGGACAGTGAGGTGCCTGCTTCAGATTCACATCCTCTGTCTCCATCTCTCTGTGCCCCTCCCCTCCTCATGCTCTCTCTCAAAAATAAACAAACATTTTTTTTTTAAAGTGCGACTACAAATTCTTAGTCCTTGATAATTTTAGTCTTATTTAAATCCTTTTTTATTAGCTGTAAAAAGAAAAATAATTTAGGTTTCATGTCTGGTTTCCTTTCTGTAAGTTCTTAGTTTTTGATGTATTTTGAGTATCTTATTGTAGCCATTTTTCCTAAATGTAAAAAGATAAATTAGATTTTATTGCTGTATCGTTTGTTGAAAACTAGGTGGTGTGTTTTCCTTTCTTTAAATCTATGGTTTGAAGAATAACACCCAACCCATTAGGCCGACGACCAGAGTTCAGCACCCTGTGGGAATTTAATATCTTTCTTGGTGTCTATCGTTGTTAAATGAGAAAAATTTCTACATTTCCTCCCTTACTGTGTTTATTTTTGTAGTTTTTGTATTTTTTATTCTTATTTTAGTCCTCTTCATTTTTTTATTCTACTCTTACTACTTACCCTCATTTCTGTTCCTTCTCTTGCCCCTTGTGCAATCTTATGTGCCTTTGCTGTCTTAAATCCTGTATTCTCCAAAGCATCAAATTTCAGGAACTACAGTTTTACATTTTGTTTGCTACATGTTTACATTTCTTTGGAGTGTGTGGTTTTGTTTGTTTCAGACAGACACTTTTTTTTCAGACAAACATGTTTTTGATGTGATATGTATGGATTTTGGAGGGGAGGGGCTGAGATTTTGGGGAATAAAGGTTAGAAACTTGTTAGAATGTTCTATTTTATATCTGACTACATTGAAAAAGAATTAAAAAAAATTTTTTTTTAACGTTTATTTATTTTTGAGACAGAGAGAGACAGAGCATGAACGGGGGAGGGTCAGAGAGAGAGGGAGACACAGAATCTGAAACAGGCTCCAGGCTCTGAGCTGTCAGCACAGAGCCCCGACACAGGGCTCAAACTCACGGACCGCGAGATCATGACCTGAGCCGAAGTCGGACGCCCAACCGAGTGAGCCACCCAGGCGCCCCTGAAAAAGAATTTTTAAGGCAGCATATTTACCAGTAATGATTAGGAGCTTAAGTAAAAAGATAATTTTATTTAAGAGACTTTTAAAATGATCTAGAATCTGCTTGATATAAATAGTTGCATGTGAAATGAGACATAAAATAATACTAAATACATTTCTAATAGTTCATTTCAAAGATCTGGAATAAAATAGAGCTTATCCCAAACTTTAAGTAGTTATTTAACATTTTCCTATTCATGTTTCTATCCCAGTACTTAATAGGGTACAGAACACTTAGTTAAATAGTTCTTGTTGAATTAGTTACTGCTTACTGTGTGCAAAGCTGGACAGATGTCACGGACATAAAAAGATCACTTAGGCCTTTTTCCTAAGGTGCTTATATTTAAGTAGCTTCATGAAATGAGTAGTTTGTGACCAGCATTTAAAAAAATTTTTTTAATGTTTATTTTTAAGAGATAGATACAGCATGAGCGGGGAAGGGGCAGAGAGAGAGGGAGACACAGAATCTGAAACAGGTTCCAGGCACTGAGCTTGTCTACACAGAGCCCGACACGGGGCTGGAACTCATGGACTGGATGGTGAGATCATGACCTGACCTGAAGTTGGATGCTTAACCGACTGAGCCATCCAGCGCCCGCCCGCCTCCCCCCCCCCCCCCCCCCCCCCCCGGCCATGACCAGCATTTTTTAAAAGACATGAAATAGAAAATAATCAAAGAACATCACACATAGTAACAATAAGTGTAGTTTCTTGAAAATTTTGTTTAAGTTACATAAATTTATGTATAATGGATTGTGACATACAATGTGTTTCTTAACTGGCTTGTCAAAAATTTTTGGAAGTCCCTATTTTAGGCACACGTGATTGCTCCAAACAAACCTTGCTTTAAAAAGTAAGGAAAGCAGAGTGTTTAGATGATAGTATGTGTGGAAGATCATAAACAGACATGAGACTAAAATGGTAAAATTGAGCCTTGAATGCCATGCTGAAAAGTGGTGGTGGGGAAGATAGGATTTATTGGGTAAGGCAGATATTTTAAATTTTTTGAGGACTTAATGTATTCATCTAGTTCAGAATCCAAAAAATAATACAGAACATATAGTGAAAAGTTTCACTTCCACCCTATCCTCTACCCACCCCCCCCCCCCACACACACACACAACTCAGTTAGTTCCTCTCTCCACAAACACTATTAGTTTGGGGAGTATCTTTCCAGCAGTGTCTCATGTATGTAAAAACAACTGTGTGTGTGTTTTATTTGTTTTGTCTTTTTTACGTAAATGGTAGACCATGAACCACATGGTTTAGTCCTTTGTATATTTTTTTAAAGATTAAAAAAATTTTTTTAGTTTAGAGAGAGAGCGTGCAAGGGGGGAGAGAGGCAGAGGGAGGGGGGGAGAATCTTAAGCAAGCTTCATGCTTAGTGCAGAGTCCAACACAGAACTCTATCCTGTGACTCTGGGATCATGACCTGAGCTGAAATCAACCGACTGAGCCACCCCGGTGCCCCAAAGATAGATAGATTGTTTGTTTATTTATTTATTATTTCAATGTTTATTTATTTTGGGGAGAGAGAGAGCGCGCGCGCACGCGTGCATGAGCGGGGGAGGGGCAGAGAGAGAGGGAGACTCAGAATCTGAAGTAGCCTCCAGGCTCCGAGTTGTCAGCACAGAGCCCGACACGGGGCTCGAATCCAAAGACTGAGATCTTGACCTGAACTAAGTCAGACGCTCAACCGACTGAGCCACCCAGGTGCCCTGCACCAAAGATTTTTTAAAGTAGGCTCCATGCCCAATGTGGGGCTTGAACTCATGACCCCGAGATCAAGAATCGCAGTCTTCTTCCAACTGAGCCAGCCAGGTGCCCCTAAAGTTTTTTTTTTTATTTAAGAATTTATTTTTAAGTAATCTCTGCACCCAACATGGGACTTGAACTCACAACCCTGAGATCAAGAGTCACATACTCCACTGACTGAACCAACCAAGCACCCCAGCCCTTTGTATTTTTTTATACCTATTATGGGATTTCTCCAGAACAGTACTAGAGCTTGATGAAAGGTTGTCAGGGAAGGGAAATGACTAGATCTGGTCTATATATGTTGAACAGTCAAAGTTAACTAAATTAGAGAAGCAGAGTGTTCTCTTCAATTTGACCTTCAGGACTCACCTTAGATCCTTAGATGCTCCCTTTCCTGCCTTTTTTATTTTTGCCTCTTAACATTTTAAGTCACTTTTCAACTAAACATGGGGGAGATGGTAAAGCCCGGCTAAATTCTCTATTTCTCGCTATTCCCACTAGCTCTTCATTTTCTTTTGGTCTTTGGGATTCCACCTCTTTATCTCTTAGGAAGGCTTTTCTGACTTGCCCCTATCCTAAGGAGACTGGGTTAGGGCCTTGCCTCTGTGCTTATCCTTACCATAGCACCTAACAGTGTTTTGTAATTATATGTTTTCTGGTCAGTTTTCTCCTTATGCTATAAGCCCCTTCTATGTGCAAGACACACTGCTAGTTGTAAGTATGTTGGTTTTTGAATATTTACTGTATTGCCTGGTTCAGAGCCCCCAAAACATTAATAGAATATGTGGATACATAAGCACATGATCTCTTTTTCTCGTTAGGGAGAATTAGGGGATAGATATACTTGAAAAGGTAAAGTATTGACTCAGTGACAAATCACTGTGTTATGATTGGTGACAGTGCCAGGTGAGGCAGTTAGGCAAAGCTTATTGGAAGAGGTGGGACCTAGTAAGTCATAAGGGAATATGATATCTTGTGTGAGAAATACAGCAGGAGGGAATGGGAGAAGGAGGAGTCGGAGAAGTACTGGAAATGGGAAATGTGCATAAGATGAAGTACAAAGAATCTAAGCAGGGAAATAAATGCTGACAAAATGAGTCATTCAAGAGGAATACCAGATACAATGAGATTACTAAAGGAGGAAGGGGGAGAATCCATAGAGAACCAATGTGAACAGAAAGGCTCATGAAATAAGCATAAATACACCCTTTAGGTATTTGTGGCCTACCCCAAGGCCACTTGGAAAGTGGCCAGGGGAGACTGAGGCTTCTTATTCAGCCGTAGCTACTGGATCTAATTGGCCTGCTGTTTCCTGGTGAGGTGCAGTGACTTTCCTCCAATGATATAAGTGGTTTTCTTTAAGGTTTCTTTTCATTTACTAATTTATTTACTGGACCTGCATGCTGGGAATGTGACTTAAAACTACATATTTATAAAATTCCACTCCAACCAACAGAACTTGGAGTCAATTTTAATGGATTTTCTGCCTTTTGTTGTGGTGAGGAAGGAATCTTGGTGTTATGTTTAAGTTATTACTAGTTGGAATTGTAGATTATATCAGAGTTCATCCTGAGAGTTTTTTACCATGCCTGTTGTTTTAAATTTGAAAGCCTTTGATACACATAACAAGAAACTCATTGAAATCTGAAGTTTGTCCTTTTGGGATCTGAGTAAAAAAGGAAGACCAATTCAACTATTAGAATGAAGAAAAAATACAGTCATTTTGGTTATAATTAATGTTTATTCAGTTGTGCCAATTAAAAAAAAATTCTGTATTTAAATATTCTTAGACTTAAATATTGGAGAAAAGTATTTGGTATTTACCTCATACTCTTATAATACTGCTAGCAGTAATGTTTCTTGTTGTTCTGCTTAGGATGACTTTCAAAGAAAGTACAATTAAGTTTTAATTCATTGGTGGTCAAAGTGCCCAACTCATCTGATAAACAACTGGTGAAATTGTTTTTAAAACTCAAAATGGAGGGCACCTTGGTGGCTCAGTCATTTAAGTGTCCAACTTCGGCTCAGGTCATGATCTCAAGGTTCGTGAGTTTGAGCCCTGCATCAGGCTCCGTGCTGACAGCTCAGAGCCTGGAGCCTGCTTCAGATTCTGTGTCTCCCTCTCTCTCTGTCCATCCGTCACTTGTACTCTGTCTCTCTCGCTCAAAAATAAATTAAAAAATTTTTTTTAAATCTCAAAATGGGATTCTGCTTATGAAAACAATGAACATTTTAAACAAGAAAGCATTTATATATAGTAGTTGTTACAAATTGGATGTCTCCGTAGGGGGAGAACTTGACTTGATTCCCTGTGTCCTTAACCTGAACAGTATATAATATAATAAATATACTGGTGGGGATTTTTTTGGGGGGGAGGGTGGTACGTTGGTTATGAAAAAGTTCACCTGCATTCATATTTTATTTTACTTTATTTTTTTAATCTTTATTTATTTTTGAGAGAGAAGGAGAGACAGTGTAAGCGGGGGATGAACAGAGAGAGAGAGGGAGACACAAAATCTGAAGCAGCCACCGGGCTTTGAGCTGTCAGCATAGAGCCCAACATGGGGCTTGAACTCACGAACCCAACTCATGAACTGAGAGTTCATGACCTGAGCTGAAGTCAGACACTTAACCCACTGAGCCACCCAGGCCTCTTCCTTTGTGTTTTAAATGGATGAATATGGGGTGCCTGGGTAGCTCAGTCGGTTAAGCATCTGACTTCAGCTCAGACTTCAGCTCAGGTCATGATTTCATGGTTCGTGGGCCCGAGCCCCGCTTTGGGCTCTGTGCTGACAGTGCAGAGCCTAGAGCCTGCTTCAGATTCTGTGTCTCCCTCTGTCTCTCTGCCCCTCCCCTGCTCATGCTCTGTTTATCTCTCTTTCTCAAAAAGTAAATAAACATTAAATTTTTTTAATGGATGAATAAACTTTTTTAAATAAATTGATGTAAAAATAGTAAAATAGTAAGAATTTGAGGGTTTCCTGGGTGGCTCAATCAATTAACTGACTCTTGACTTCAGCTCAGGTCATGAATTCATGGTTCATGAGTTCAAGCCTCACATGGGGCTCGTGCTGGCTGTAGGAGCCTGCTTGGGATTCTCTCTCCCCTCCCACCCCTCACCCATTCACACATGTTCTTTTTCAAAATGAAAAAAAATTAAAAAAAAACTTTAAAAAAAGTTCAGAATTTGATGTAAGTAATCAAGAAATCCCTACCCCATTTTTCTCCTTAAACAAGTATGTGTTTAATCTTGCAGGCTGTGGAAAATCTCTGTTCCTACAAGATTTCTGCAAACTTGTACAAACAGCTGAGACAGATTTGTGAAGATCACATCAAAGCACAAATTCATCAGTTCAGAGAATATCCTTTTAAAAACCAAAAATACTGTTTTTTTTACCTTTGACCTCTTTTCCTATCCCTCACTATTTAACCCAACTTGAAGTGGAATGCCTGTGTTTTATAGATGTGTTGTTAATTTCATTTCTAGAGAAAGAAGAAACAAGTTTTTGACTTTTCAGCTTTAATTAGGTTCCAAATTTACATTGTAGTATAAGTTTACTCTTGTCCTAACAAATTTCCATTTTAAGAAAAAATAATCTGAGGGAAATCATAAACAACACAATGCTCACTTATATGTAAGACTTGTTCTAAAAGGTATTTTTTTAGTGGGATCTAAAACTTTTTTACAGTTTAATAGCATTTTCTATAATAAGACAAATGTGCTCTTCTATTGCTTATTACTTGTACTAAGCACTTAAAAATATCCTTGACATATTTCATGGATTCATTGGATAGTGTTCTTTTTCTAAAGAAGATTGATAGATGCTGGCAAAACCACTGCAGACAAATGGTAAGCTGGAAAAATATTGTAGTTAAATACATTTTTTCAAATACATGGATGTTTTAAAAGTTTTGCAATGTTTGGGGGATAGCCTCAGTATCTGCTCTTGTTCTGAATTGAAAACAGATTTTGTTTGAGTTTTCTACTTTAAAACTGCTAGTTATAGGAAGACCACAAGTTTAGAATGATTTGCACCTTAGGATCATTTTTATTTTTGTCATGCGTAAACTAAAAGTATTTATATGACTAAAAAAGTAACATTTTTGTCTGTTAGTCTTGATGGATATCTCACCCACCTACTTGATTACCTGTGAAGGTGCCTGATGCATTTTAGTTTATTCAGATCAGAACTTTTTCCTTTTCCCTAATCGTATTTATTTTATACCTTTTAATCGCAAATTAAAAATCTTAAAATCCCCGTACCCAAAACCCACACGTGCAATTTAAGGCAATTTCACTCTGAATGGGCACTGTTACTGAAGAAGAATTGCATGTGTGTCTCCTTGATTCTGTTTTTATTTTTGGTTACTTCTCAAGTTGCAGAGAAGTCATAGGACCATTCTAAGTGTCCCTTTTCTAGAAATTACAACAAGGATTAAGACAATAGAATAGTTTAACAAAAATGGCATGGGCATATTCTCAGGTAGATTTCTTTATCTGTGTGTTTGATTCTAGTAGTTTATGTATAAAAGTGAACCCTGCAATTTTATTCTTATTTTATCAAGAGCAAATATTTCAGCTTAACAAAATATAAAAATTGGTTTTCTTTTTCATTGGCAGATCATGATTAGAAGCATTTTTTTGTTTCTGGATAGAACTTACGTTCTTCAGAATTCAATGCTACCCTCGATTTGGTAAGAATCCCAGAAAAAATTACGAAAAGATTTGTTACAAATGATAGTTAAATCTTAATTACACTAATGGAAAGAGAGTAAGTGATTCTGTGAACATTCTCCTAAAAATTCACATTTGGCTTCTAGACTTGTATTTATAGCAGTTTTACCTTCTTAATTAGTTTTGCCTGTGTTGGAGATAGCTCGCATTCCTTGAGCATATGATACTTTATAAAGTTTTTTTGTTAGCCAAGGGATTAAAGTTTGCTCTGGACTATCTTATGAGTGTGCATTATTTTGTTGCTTATCAAGAGTTTGCTCATTATCTTTTAACTTTGTTATGGAAAATTCCATATATGAAAATAGAATAGTATAACGAGCTCTTTGCCCCACCATGTGCCTAGTATCTGCCTGCAGTAATTATCTGGAGAGTTTACTGATTTTTGAGTACTGAAGCCAGATTACAAATGACCAATTAGCCTTCATTACCAGTACAGTGAAAACCATTTTATATCTTTGAACTAATTTTGTCTCTTGATTTGACCAAGGAAGAAATCCACCAAAGGAAATAATACAACCAAACTTAGTTACGGAGGAAGACAGGAATTTAGCTTCAATTCTCATTAAAGGCAATGATTTTCCTGTATACTTTAATTCTAATAATGTTATGTAAAATTAAATGTGTGGATTTTATCTTTTCACAATTGCTGCTTCAAATCTGGGGCCCTCGTTAACATGTGGTGAGAAGTTAAGCAGGTTTCTCTAGAAGTGGTATTGTCAATTAATTATATATGTTTTTTATTTTAGGGACATGGGACTAGAGTTATTTAGGGCTCATATTATAAGTGATCAGAAAGTCCAGAATAAGACAATTGATGGCATTCTTCTCTTGATTGAGAGGGAAAGGAATGGTGAAGCAATTGATAGAAGTTTACTCCGAAGCCTTTTGAGCATGCTGTCTGACTTGCAAGTAAGTTAACTTACTTCACTTACAGAGCTGATTGCTATTCCTAGTTTGATGTTTGAAAACCAGATTCATGGTGCTATTCACATAGAGGACATTTAATAAGTATTGAATAAATGAACTCGTTTGTTTTGATTCCCCCCCACCCCCAGATTTATCAGGATTCTTTTGAACAACGGTTTTTGGAAGAAACTAACCGGCTCTATGCAGCTGAAGGCCAAAAATTAATGCAGGAAAGAGAGGTACTTAAAAATCATGATTAATAAATCCACTGTGTCTCATAATAGACCTTACTTTATAGAGCATAAGCTGCCTTTTGCATTTATCTTCTGAACATTGTGACGCTTTTCTCTCACTTGGGTTCTCCTTTCTTTTCTCTCTCCTTAAAGGCCAGAATTCTGGATCGTAAACTACCTATAATTTTACATGTTTCAGTCCTGTCATTCAGGGCTGTCCCCAGGGTATTTTGGATTTGACATTTTCTGAATGATTTATGGGGAGGAAAACAATAATATGAAAAACTGTCTTTGTAGGTTCCTGAATATCTTCATCATGTTAACAAACGTCTAGAAGAAGAAGCAGACAGACTTATTACTTACTTAGATCAGACCACCCAGTAAGTATTATATGCTCAGTCTAATAGACTTTAACCAGTGTTGTTGAATCACTTAAGGCACTAAGCATCCCCAAACCTGTTAGTACCCATTTTCAGGTGTGATTTGAGATTTTTAACAATTGTTTTCTTAATGTAAACTTCAAGTTATTTTTCTCTAGTTAATTAGATTTAATCAAGGGTTGTCTGCATGTGTTAAGGATGTAATTTAAAAATAGTATTAGAGAGGTGCCTGGCTGGCTCAGTTGGTAGAGCATTCAACTCTTGATCTCAGGGTCGTAAGTTTCAAGCCCCACATTGGACGTAGAACTTATTTTTTTTTTTTTAATGAAAAAAATACTAGGCTGATTAAAATTCAGTAGGTATGGGGCATATGGGTGGCTCCATTGGTTAAGCTTCCAACTTAAGCTCAGGTCATGATTTCATGGTTGGTGAATTCAAGCCCCGTGTCGGACTCTCTGCTGTCAGTGGGCTCTCTGCTGTCAGCGCAGAGCCCGCTTGGGATCCTCTGTCCCTACCCCTCTCTGCCGCTCACGTGCGCATGCTCTGTCTCGCTCTCTCTCTGTCAAACATAAACTTTAAAAAAATCAGTAGGTGTTTGGAGGAGAAACTTTCTGTGCTTTCCTAAATATTAACCACCAAGGAGTTCCTGTAAACAGCATGGATAACTACCTTCCTAATAAAAGCAGAGAAACTTGGAAAAAGCCAGCCACGGCAAGACCATGGAAATACTTATTTAGTGATGTAAATCAAATTCTGAAATAATGCACTTTTTCTTTTTGCATAAGTAGAGTGCCTCTGAGCACCAATAAATTTAAATGTAGGATAGGAATATTAAAATTATCATAAAATAAGCTATATGTGATTTTTCCACCCAAACAAAGGTTTTAAATTTTCAGGAAAGTCCATTGGCGGTAATTCTAAACTTTTTCTTTCTTGTAGGAAGTCATTAATTGCTACTGTAGAAAAACAACTTCTAGGTGAACACTTAACAGCAATTCTTCAGAAAGGTAATTGACAATTTATAAATAGATTACATTTTAAATGGTAGAAGCAGACAAGTAAAAAATTTTTAAGGATTACCCTTTTAAAAGCTTGATGCTGTGTGGCTGCTTTTCTGAGGATGGACAAACCCCTTTTCCCTATTCATCATTGTAAACTTTCAGGAGGTGCTTCTTGCCTTAATTTAAAGATACAGGAACTGAGGAGGCGCCTGGGTAGCTTAGTCAGTTAAGCAGCTGACCTCGGCTCAGGTCATGATCTCAAGACTCACGAGCTCATGGGTTCCAGCCCTGTGTTGGGCTCTGTGCTGCAGCTCAGGGCCTGGAGCCTGCTTTGGATTCTGTGCTCTCCACCACTCCCCAACTCACGCTTGCTCTCTCTGTCTCTCTCAAAAATAAATAAACATTAAAAAAAGATACAGGAATTGAGAATGAGAGGGGTCCACTAACACCAGCAAAAAAAAAAAAAAAAAAAAAAAAAGCAGTGGGAATTCTTGACTTAATTTGTAAGACTATGGTAACATTCCTTTTTACACTCAAGTGTTTTTATTCATAGCATATAAAACCAAGCACTTCTAATCCCAGGTGATCTTGAGGGTATACCCTGAATTTTATTTTGACAGTGCCAGGAATACACAAAAGTCTTACCTTTCTCTCCAACTACCTTTTGTATAAAATGGATATATTTTAGAACTTCAAAGCAGTTACATATTATTTCATTCTGAAAATCAAATACAGAACCTCATTTAAACTTGGCCTATTAGGGGCGCCTGGGTAGCTTAGTTGGTTAAGCATCCAACTTCGGCTCAGGTCAAGATACCATGGTCTGGGAGTTCGAGCCCCGTGTCGGGCTCTGTGCTGACAGCTTAGAGCCTGGAGCTGGCTTCAGATTCTGTGTCTCCCTTTCTCTCTCTGCCCTCCCCTGCTCGCATTCTGTCTCTCTCTCTTTCAAAAATAAACATTAAAAAAACACTTAAGCTTGGCCTATTAATGCATGGTTTTTAAAACACCACAGACTGTATCCAGTACTCTGAAAAATAGGTATACTAATTAGTGCCAGATATAATACGGCTTCCACACACATGTGCGAGTTATTTATAACGTATATTTAAGTAAATCACTTATTACAAATTGGTTTATACCTCTGATCTATGCTAAATGGAACAAACTGTTGCATAATTATTTTTGTTTTTATATAGACTAAAGCTCCCTGTATTTAGTTTTCATTTGGAAAGGTGATTTATCTATTTGGATTGACTAGAAAACAAGTGTCCGTTAAAATTCATAGACTAGTAATAGTTTAGACCACTATTACATTAATAATTTAACTTAATTTTCATTAAAATGTCTGACATTTTTGGTAACTATTTTTAATGCCAAAATATTTGAAATTCCAGGTTTAAATAACCTCCTTGATGAAAACCGAATTCAAGATTTATCTCTCCTGTATCAGCTCTTTAGTAGAGTTCGAGGTGGAGTTCAGGTTCTCTTGCAACAGTGGATTGAATACATTAAGGTATTAACAATTAACCTGTGTTTTTTTCAGCTATTATAATCTATGCAGAATGCATATCAGCAAGTATTTCTTGTTAGATTCCAATTTTTTTTAAGTAATGGGAATTTTGAAGGCGGTAAACCTGAGAATGATAGCTGTGTAACAGATCAGCAATAAAAGTTATCTTCCTGATGTCTGATATGATTTCTAGCTTCAGTACTTAGAATAGTGAATGTGGGGAGTGGGGGCAGGCAAGAGGATTTTTGTTTGGAGCCAAAATTTCTTTCCTTTCTTCAATTTTACACTGAAGCTAGATTGCTATTTTTTAAAAAAATTCAAACCTGACTTTAAAAGTAGGAACAAAAGCCCAGAGACTTACAATAATACTCCATTATGATACCATATACCCAGTAAGTCATTTCTTATTTTGTGACTGTAGATGAATTGTATCAGTCTGCATGTTTTATCACTTTAGTTTTTTCTTTTCCTGACCTCAAAAACAGCTTTACTTTAATATTTTGATATTTAAAAATGTGTGTACCTACTTAAAATATGATTTGTGGATTGTTTTCATCAGATAATTCTGCTAAAAAGTGGTCATTTTTATTTTTAGGCATTTGGCAGCACTATTGTAATTAATCCTGAAAAAGATAAAACCATGGTTCAAGAATTACTGGATTTTAAAGATAAGGTTGACCATATAATTGATATTTGTTTTCTGAAAAATGAAAAATTCATCAATGCCATGAAAGAAGCATTTGAGACATTCATTAACAAAAGACCAAACAAACCTGCTGAACTTATAGGTATTTTCCAGTATTTTTTTTCTGGCTGTTTAATGTTCTTTTATTCATAAAATTTCAATTAATTTGAAACTTTGACAAGGTTGTAGTTGATTCAACATCTCATTTATTTGGGGTTGATCAGGTGGCAGTTTCTAAGAACCTTATACTAAGGAATAAGTCTTTCGAGGTAAAGAACATAAGTCACATGTCAAACATGATGTTCTGTCTTGATAAGATCGTACATTGGACCCTATTTACTTTTATTTACACTAAGCTTGATATCTGTTTTTTAAGCCTGTAGCAATTTAGAGGTGGGACAGGGTGGTACTTCTAGAGGCCCACACTTAGGGCTACAGTAAAGTCTAGCAAGAAATTATAGTTGCTAGTGAGAAAGGAAAATGTCCAGGACAGGGGCACCTGGGCGGCTCAGTTGGTTAACATCCAGCTCTTGATTTTGGTTCAGGTCATGATCTCATGCTTCCTGAAATTGAGCCCTGTGTCAGGATCTGTGCTGACAGTGTGGAGCTTGCTTGAGATGCTCTCTATCCCTCTCTCTCTGTCCCTACCCCATTCATGCGGGCACTCTCTCTCAAACTTAGAAAAAACGCCCAGGACAAAAATAATCTGGTCATCTGGGTCCATTTAGTGTAAGGATATGATATATGGCAGTGTTTCTCAGGTTTTCCTACCAAACTACCCTTTAGTGTCAGGAGAGGTACTCTCTGAAGGTTTAGGGTCCTCTGCCAAAGGGATGAAATTTCGTTGATCTACTACTTACCTTTAAATTTTTTGGCAGATTTTGCCTTTTACTCTGTGTCTGGTTTGTTTTCATAAGTAGCGTTTAAGATTGCTTGACATCAGTATAAAATGGACACTCAGAAGATGTGCCAGGTCTTTCAGTGGCTTTTTTTGGAGATGTAATTGCCATATGTTCTATTAGTTTCAGATGTACAGCATAGTGATTCAACATTTGTATGCATTGTGAAATGGTCACCACAATAAGCCTAGTTACCATCTGTCCCCTTGTGAAGTCAATACAATATTTATGGACATTATTTATATTCCCATGACTTATCTTATAACTGAATTTGTGTTTCTTTATCCCCTTTACTCATTTTGACACCCCCAACCGCCCTTCCTCTGGCAACCACCAACCTGTTCTCGTATTTGAGTCTGAATTTTGTTTTGTTTTTTAGATTCCACATATAAGTGAAATCCCATGGTATGTGTCTTATTTCTGTGTCTTAATTTCACTTAGTGTACAACCCTCAAGATCTGTTATGCAAATGGCAAGAGTTCATTCATTTTTATGGCTGAATAGTATTCCATCACACACACACACACACACACACACGCTCTCTCGCTCGCTCTCTCGCTCTCTCTCTCAACCTTCTGTATCCGTTTATCCATTGATAGGATATTTATTTTTTTATTTTTTATTAAAAAAAATTTTTTTTTAATGTTTTTATTTTATTTTTGAGGCAGAGAGAGACAGAGCATGAATGGGGGAGGGTCAGAGAGAAAGGGAGATACAGAATCTGAAGCAGGCTCCAGGCTCTGAGCTGTCAGCACAGAGCCCGATGCGGGGCTCGAACTCACGGACCATGAGATCATGACCTGAGCGGAAGTCGGCCGCTTAACCGACTGAGCCACTCAGGCGCCCCCATTGATAGGATATTTAGATTGTTTCCCTATCTTGGCTGTTGTAAATATGCTGCAATGAACATAGGGGTACATGAATGTTTTTGAATTAGCGTGTTCATTTTCTTCATGGTGGAATTGCTGGATCATATGGTAGCTCTATTAATTTTTTGAGGAACCTCCATAATATTTTCCATGGTGGCTGCACCGGTTTACATTCCCACCAATAATGCCCGAGGGTTACCTTTTCTCCAAATCCTCACCGACACATTTTTTTGTCTTTTTGATACTAGCTGTTCTGACAGATAAAAGGTGATATCCCATTATGATTTTGATTTGCATTTCCCTGATGATTAGTGATATTGAGCATCTTTTCATGTGCTTTTTGGCCATCTGTATGTCTTTGGAAAAATATCTATTTAGGTCCTCTGCCAATTTTTTAATTGGATTTTTTTTTGTTAACTGGGTTGTAGGAGTTCTTTATCTATTTTGGATATTAACCCCTTGTTGGAAATTGGTTTTTCTGTATGGTGTAAATCATGGTCCAGTTTCATTCTTTTGCATGTGGCTGTCCAGTTTTCCTAATACCATTTATTAAAGAGACTGTCCTTTTTTCCCATTGTATGTCCTTGCTGCCTTCGGCATGGATTAATTGACCACATAAGCATGGGTTCATTTCTGGGCTATTTATTCTCTATTTATTCTATCCCATTGATACGTGTGTTTGTTTTTATGTCCACATGATACTGTTTTGATGAGGGATTCTTTTGGTTTGTTTTTTTAAATATGGAATGCTTCACGAATTTGCGTGCCATACTTGGGCCATGCTGATCTCTGTATCCTTCTGATTTTAGTATATGTGCTGCTGAAGTGAGCATTGATTACTGTAGTTTTTTTAATGTTTATTTTTTAAAAAGAGAGAATGTACGGGCATATGTGTGTGGTGGAGGGGCAGAGAGAGACAGAATCCAAAGCAGGTTGTGCACTGACAGCTGGATGTGGGGCTTGAACTCATGAGCCGTGAGATCATGACCTGAGCTGAAGTTGGTTGCTTAACTGAGCCACCCAGGCGCCCCTGATTAATGGTTTTGCAGTATAGTTTAAAATCAGGAAGCATGATGATACCCGTGGCTTTGTTGTTCTTTCTCTAGATTAGCTATTTGAGATCTTTAGTGGTTCCATACAAATTTTTAAATTATTTGTTCTAGTTCTGTGAAAAATACCATTGGAATTTTGGTAGGGATTACATTGAGTCTGTAGATTACTTTGGGTAGTATGGATGTTTTAACAATAGTAATTCTTCCAATCCATGAGCACAATATATTTTTCCATTTATTTGTATCGTCTTCAGTTTCTTTCATCAGTATCTTACAGTTTTCCACATACAGGTCTTTCACCTCTTTGGTTAAATTTATTTTTAGGTATTTTATTCTTTTTGTTACAGTTGTAAATGGGATTGTTTTCTTGAGTTCTCTTTCTGATAGTTTAGTATTAGTGTATGGAAACACGAGACTTTTCTATATTTTGTGTCCTGCAACTTTACTGAATTCATTTGTTTTAATAGCTTTGTGGTGGAGTCTTCAGGGTTTTCTATATACAGTGTCATGTACAGACAGTGACCATTTTACTTCTTCCTTTCCACTTGTATGCCTTTTATTTATTTTCCTTGCCTAATTGCTGTGACCAGACTTCCAATATGATGTTGAATGAGACTGGAAATAGTGGGCATCTTTGTCTTGTTCCTGATCTCAGAGGAAATGCTTTCAGCATTTCACTGTTGGGTATGATACTAGCTGTGGGTATGTCCTATATGGCCTTTATTTTGTTGAAGTACATCTCCCTACACCCACTTAGTTGAGAGTTTCTGTTGTAAATGGCTATTGAATTTTGTCAAATGCTTTTTCTACATCTAATGATGATCATATTATTTCTCCTTTCATTTTGTTAATGTGGGTGTATCATGTTGATTGGTTTGTGGATGTTGAACCGTCCTTTCATCCCTGAAATAAATCCCACTTGATCACTGTGTATGATCCTTTCAGTGTATTGGTTTTTTTTTTATTTTAACAGTTTTTATTTTTTTAATGTTTATTTTTTGAGAGAGCGCAAGTGGGGGAGGGACGGAGAGAGAGAGAGAGACAGAATCTGAAGCGGGCTTCAGGCTTTGAGCTGTCAGCACAGAGCCCGACATGGGGCTCAAACTCACAAACCGTGAGATCATGACCTGAGCCAAAGTCGAGACTCTTAACTGACTGAGCCACCCAGGCACCCTTCAGTGTATTGTTGAATTCAGTTAACACATGCAAGCTGATCTACCTGTACTAGTGAGCTATGTGGAAAGTGCAGTGATGATTCTAGCACCTTGATCTTCAGGGAGTATATTACCTGTATCTCTTTGCCCCCAGATCAGCAAACATATCTTCCACGTATAGCCTAGGTGCTTTTCAAAAGGCTGTTTTTTCATTGGGTCTTGAGGTGAGCCAGGCTACAAGGAGCCCTCCAAGAGGGGAATCCCCATTTCCTAGAGTACTTTGGGATCCCTGGAAATCATGTCTGTTGGTTATTTAATAATTTTTTAAAATATTTATTTTTGAAAGAGAGACAGAGCACAAGCGAGGGAGGGGTAGAGGGAGAGAGAGACAGGATCTGAAGCAGGCTCTAGGCTCTGAGCCGTCAGCACAGATCCCAACGTGTGGCTCGAAGCCACAAACCGTGAGATCATGACCTGAGCCGAAGTCAGTCGCTTAACCCAACTGAGCCACCCAGGTGCCACAAAATCTGTTGGTTTTTTAAGTCAGATGTTCCCGGGGCTCATCTCTCTGCTGCAAATCACTGAGGCCAGGGTACCCGAAGTAAGGCACCAATCCCTTGTTCCTCCAAGAGAAGCACCTGACTGGTGAAATCTTTCCCTATTGTGTGTTACAATATCGTGTCTCTGCCTCTCCTACCCATCTTGCTGTGATCCTTTTATCCTTTGTTGTAGAGAACAGTTCATCCAGTTTTCAGATGTTTTTCAAAACAAAATGCTCCATGGAGCTGTAGCTGGGGTCTGTTCATGGGAGGAAGTGAGTTTAGGCTGTTATGCTGCCATCTTGGACCCCCCCCCCCCCATCGTCAATGGTTTTGATGACTCCAGCATGGTACTGTATACACTACCTTCCCCAGGATACATATACCCCATTTTACTAACCATCAGGATAGTGGAAAGTACATGAGATATGGAGCCAGAAAACTTGGGTTTGAGTTCAGGCTCTGGTATTTATTAGCTCTGTGATGTTGAGTAAGTCACCTGATGTCCCTGACTTTGGAGACTTTAGAAATGCATGTATATCTCTGAAGCATTGAAAAATTCAGTGTATCATATTCCTATTTGGGTGTATATAGTGCTTAGTATCTTACGGATACTAATGATCACTAAACAAACTTTCCCCCCATTTTAGCTAAGTATGTAGATTCAAAGCTTCGCGCAGGCAACAAAGAAGCTACAGATGAAGAACTTGAAAAAATGTTGGATAAAATTATGATCATATTTAGATTTATCTATGGTAAGTGTTTTTGCCTTAAAATTTATCTTTTAGAACAGAGCACTCAACCTGGAGGGAGTATTTATTTGGGAGTTAGATATTTAAATTTGTATTAGATTTGTTGCATTTAATTCATTGGGGTACTTGTGGAATATTACTTAATTGCCTTGTGCTTTGACTTTTCCACTTATTAAGAGCCTTGATTTTTGCTACTTTTTTTAATCTGTTAATGCCAAAGCCACCAGTCGACTAAAACTTTTTTAAAGAAAAGTTAATGTAGTCTTCTTTACAGCAAAGAACATTTGAAATGTCTGGCATAAATATCTACCTCTAATGTCTGTTGCATTTAACGAACTTGGGTAAAATGTATAAATTTAAATAACCTGGAGTAATGGAATGATTTATTAAGCACTTGGGAGCAATTGTGTCAGAACTTTTTATTGGAAACTTAGCTGTATTTTATTTTTTTAACATAGGTAAGGATGTTTTTGAGGCCTTCTATAAGAAAGATTTAGCCAAGCGCCTGTTAGTTGGGAAAAGTGCATCTGTAGATGCTGAAAAATCAATGTTGTCCAAACTTAAACATGGTATGATTGTCATTCTTTCTATTCCTTTTCTTTGATTTCTGAGGGACAATGCTACCTTAATTTTTATTTAATTACTTGCCTCTTTCGTTAATCATTATTCAGATGATGAAAATGTAAATTGAGTTAAGTTTTTGAGGTTTCCATCCTATTGTACATATCCAAAGCGGTTGCAGTTTTTTAGAAAATAAAGCATTGTTCTTGTTTTTATTATTTGTATAAATATTTTCCATTTATCTTATGCCTAAATAGTAGATAAGGTTACTACAGGATTAAAGAGTTTGGCTCTGAATTAGTGGGGCATACACTTTGGGGTAAGGATTTTTTCATTCTTATGAACAGTTACAGATCATATTTCATGCTAAAGTACATTTTACATTTCATGTTTTCAATTTTCAATTGTTTGTTTTCACCACTTTAAAATATTATAAATGTATAAACATCTTTAATAGAATGTGGAGCTGCTTTCACCAGCAAACTTGAAGGAATGTTTAAAGACATGGAACTTTCTAAAGACATCATGATTCAGTTCAAACAGGTAAAAGTGAGTTAAACTCTTACTTAATTTCTTAAACTTAAGTGTATTTAGTTATTTCCTTTCTGTGGTTTGCACTGAAGAGGATAAATAGGAACCTACATTTGTTGTAAATACATCATAGCAGCTTAGATGATGTTCACATTAGAGAAATCACCAATGGAATATATTTGACCTACTTCAGAATTTATTCCCAGTATACACCCAGGGTAACACAAAAGCAAATAAAATGCATCGAACTGAAGTTGGGACAAGAAAAACTGTAGCTAGATCGTGAGAATGGGGCTTTCTCTAACATCCAGTCACTGTTAGTGATTTATATGTTCAAAGCTCGCAATGGGGAGAGAGGAGATTCAATAAAATGGTTGTAAAAGGCCTTTGGAGCCATTGGGAATGAAAAGCTTAGATCCACGGTTTTGTAGATGTTGGTTAAGATGATTTTGAAACATTTAAGAGCATAGGTAATAGTGATAGCAAATTAAATTTTCCTCTCAGGGTTTTTGTAATGGCTTCTTTACCACTATATTGCTATGGTGGGAAATGATAGTGGACAACGCAAGAGAAAGAGCAGCAGGATCACATTCCCATAGTAGTGGCAGAATAGGGTTTATTTGCTTTGCTCTTTCCCCTTCCTCTTCCTTCACCACTTCAGGTTACCCCCTGTAAGCAGGCAGTGGAGCACGTGAAAAAGTGGATACTTGGGCTGGCTGGTGGGGTGAGGAATGGGGGTTGCTACAAGTTGTTCAGGTCACATTAGGCGTCTCCAAAGGTGGGGACTGCAGGTGGTAGGGGGAAGAGAATGGACATGAGATTCTACCTATAACAGCCTAGCCATAAGTGAGAGATTATTGAAGTCGATAATGCCTCTAATGAGGTCACATGATCCTTGTGTGCCTTTGTAATAAAATGTTAGCTAATGCATTTGATAGAGGCTTCGTTTATAGTCCTTTTATAACAGTTCCCTTTTATTTTAAAGATGGTCAGTGTTGGCATGTAATTTTATAATGGGGAACTTCTTGAATGGGCTATTATTATGACATGAAATGTATGCACTTTTTTAAAGACCTCATTGTGTGTGTTGATCTTATTGTAGTATATGCAAAACCAGAATGTACCTGGG
Source organism: Felis catus (assembly GCF_018350175.1). Taxonomy (NCBI): domain Eukaryota; kingdom Metazoa; phylum Chordata; class Mammalia; order Carnivora; family Felidae; genus Felis; species Felis catus. The sequence continues at coordinate 98,388,389 of NC_058386.1, read as the reverse complement.
AATATTGAATTAACTGTGAATATCCTGACAATGGGTTATTGGCCAACATATGTGCCTATGGAAGTCCACTTACCACCAGAGGTAAGGGTTGCTGTTCAGGACTTGTGTTATAAGCACAGAAATACATAACACTTCTATTTTGTTTGTCATTGAAAAATAGATACTTTTTAAAGGTTTGTGTCAGCATGCCAACACCAAATGCCAACTGTTTTAATATTTTGCTCTTCCTTTTATTATTCTTGTACTTACATCGTTAAAGCATAGTTAATGATGTCAAGTTTCTGGGTCCAGAGCCAATTTTCATGACTCTTTTTCAGTTTTCCAGATTGCACCTATCTTTCTGCCCAGCTCTCAAAAATTCTTGCCCATATATCACCTGGGGGTTGGATTGCTGAGTCAATGGGCTTGAGTAAATCCATCCTAAATTCTGGGGAAATGTCTTAAGTCAGGACTGAAGCTTAGAAGCGGGGTTAAAGCTAGAGATAGATATTGAGAATCCTTCATGGAGATGATCATGGAAGCCAAGGGGGTCGAGATCTCCCTCATTAAGAGGAAAAGAATGTAGAAATAGAAAAAAATAGGGCTGAGACAGAACATTGGAAAAGGTTCACATCTGGCAGGTGGTAGGAAGAGGAATGAAACCAACAAAAAAGCAGTCATGAGGTAAAGGAAGCAGCATGATATGGAGGCACAAAGCCACTGGAGGGGAATGTTGCAAAAGAGGGGGTGTTTAAATGTTGCAGAGAGATCGAAGCGTATAAAGGCTGATGAATGCTATTAGATTTGGTAGTTGGCAGATCATTATTTTACATCAAAGTGATCAGTGGACCTACCAGGTATAAAAACTGATACTAAAAGCTTCCAGAAATTATTATACATGAGGTGAATAGAAAGAATGATGAAAGCGATACTGGATACAGAGCTTAAATAAAGCTGTATTTTATTTACTGTAGATGGTAAAACTTCAGGAGATTTTCAAGACATTTTACCTAGGCAAACATAGCGGCAGGAAACTTCAGTGGCAGTCAACCCTAGGACACTGTGTGCTAAAGGCAGAATTTAAAGAGGTAAGTAGATGTTCCCATAACTTAGTGTTCATCTTCATTTTTGTTGTTGAGGTCATCCTTTTTTCTCCTTTAAACGCTTTTTATTTGAGTATAGTTGACACACGATGTTACATTAGTTTCAGGTGTACAACATAGTGATTTAACTTCTCTGTACATTATACTATGCTCACCACAGAGGTCATTCCTTTTAACTTGACGATTTGTTTTACAAGTTTATCCTAAATATATAACAGTGACTGCTTTGTGTATATTATTAAGAATGTGGTCTTCATGGTTGAAGTGGCCCTGCTGCAAAACCACAAACAGTAACCCTTTTGTTGCCATCCTTTCCCCACCTGTGGATACAGGATTCCCATTTCCACTTCTTGACAGGAACCTTCTTGTTGCTGGGAGCTAGGGAATAGAGTGGATGTAAAGGAGAATAGTTCCCGTATCTAATTTCAAAAAATTCCTGCAACTTTTCGTGACTAATTTGAATCTAACAAGTTGAAAATGCATTTGAAATAGTGATTTCTTGCTGCTTGTGAAAAAAATCTGTAGTGATGAATAAGGCCAAGTTATTAATGTTTGGTTTTTTTTTTGAGAGATAGGGACAGAGTGCGAGCAGGGGAAGGGGAGAGAGAGGGAGACACAGAATGTGAAACAGGCTTCAGGCTCTGAGCTGTCAGTACACAGCCTGACGTGGGGCTGAAACTCGGGAATGGTGAGACCGTGACCTAGACCGAAGTTGGATGCTTAACTGACTGAGCCACCCAGGCAATAAGGCCAAGTTATTAATTTTCATTACTTTGTTGTTCTGTTTTAATTACAAGACATTTTAAAAAAGACCCATAGAAAGGTCACCCAATCCTTCTTTTCTATTTCAGGTAGGATCACACCTAAACCCTACACTGAACGTACTGGCTTTTCTGTATAATGTTAATCCACGTTTCTAAATCCACTGAAGGAAAATTGCTTTTCCTGTTAAAGATTATTGATGATTTGATTAATTTTCATGTGTTTTTTAAAAAATGATGGCTAAACTCTGCTGTTTCTCCAACAGGGTAAAAAAGAACTCCAGGTCTCTCTCTTTCAAACCCTGGTGCTGCTAATGTTTAATGAGGGAGAGGAGTTCAGTTTAGAAGAGATCAAGCAGGCTACTGGAATAGGTTTGTGTTGAGTCAATCAATTAGCAAGCATTATTCAGTGTCTGCTGTGTGCATTCCACTAAGGTTAAGAGCTCTGGGGGGATACAAAGGAATAATCCCTCTTAGCACTCATAATCATGGGGAAAGGGAAAAATGACATTTGTAATAATTTCACAACCAATAAGTATCAATCTGTGGGGCTGACTAGGACTGTGTTAAGAGTTTAGTGAAGCAAGAAACGTCTGTGGGCTGGCATAATTGGGAAATCCGTCATGAAGGAGGTGGTATTTGAGGTGGCCTTCAAGTTTTAGTTAGGGAGGTGGCATATGCTGCCAGGGGAGATAGTGTGAGAAAAGTCTTGGTAAGAATGAGCACAGTGTGGGCAGGATTCATGAAGAATGTAACTGCAGCATCGAATAGTGAGATAAGGGTAGGTAAGATGAATAGAGCCTGATCATGGAGAGCCTTGAAGATCTGGCAAATGAAACCTGCATTGTAGGGTCTCAAGTATGAGACATCATGAAAGTGGCTTATTTACACAACTTACCTGGAATCAATAGACAATAGGGCAGCTTGGAGGATGAAGAGATGCCAGTCCAGAAACTAGTCAGGGTAATTCAGGCTTAAACCGATAAGGGGCTTCGATTTGAATGAGGCCAACGAGAATGGAGAAGAGGCATCTATCTCTAAGGAAGCAGCTACTAGGTACATGAAGGAAAAAGGGGAAGGACAGTTAAAAGATGATGCCAGGGTTTCTCACCAGAGTGGATTGGTAGTTTCAGGACTAACAATTAGAAAGAATATACAGTTTTATGGGGAAGATTATGAATAAAATTTTAGACATTGGAGTTGATAGTTAAACAGCCAAGTGGAGGTGTCTTTTGAATGTGGGACTAGAAGGAAGTGAGATGTCATTTCTGAAGATTTGGTAGTTTTTCACGTGGAATAATTGGAGCCTTTAGAGAACCACAGGAAAAAGGCCATTGGATAGGGCAAAGAGGAAGACCTTGACCTTGGGGAAAAAAGGAAACAGTTTTAATCGAGGGATGGGGTAGAAGCTAGATTGAGATGAACGTAGCTGTTTATGTTGATGAGCTAGTAACAAATAATCCACTATTTCTTCTTCAGAGGATGGAGAATTAAGGAGAACACTGCAGTCATTGGCCTGTGGCAAAGCTAGAGTTCTGGCAAAAAATCCAAAGGGCAAAGATATTGAAGATGGTGACAAGTTCATTTGTAATGATGATTTCAAACACAAACTTTTCAGGATAAAGATCAATCAAATCCAGATGAAAGAAACGGTATCTCTTTTGCATTCTCCTTGTCCTGATGCACTGGAATTACATGTATTCATAATAAAAATGTATAAAGAAGGTTTCATACCTGTACTATTGGCACTAACGTTTTCTGTGCTTATATTTAGCTCAGTATATTTCAGTACTTGATCTTGCAGTTTTTTGGGGTGGGGGGGAAGTACACACAACTGGGCCTGATACTCAAGATAGTTCTGTATTCTGCTTTTTTTGCTTAACATTAAGTCTTTAGAATATTCTATGCCCTTAAATATCTTCATAAAATGTCAAGTGGCTACACAGTGTTCTTTTACATGGCCATTATAATTTATTCAACTAATGCCTGCTGGACGATTACATTCTTAATTTCTTAGTGCTGTAAACAAAACTGCCAGAAATATCTTTGTACTTTAATCTCTCTGAGACTTCCTTTATGATAAATTCATGGAGGTACGTATTTTTTGGGTTAAAGAGTATGAACAGTTTAAGAATCTTAAAACTGATGTTGTATTGTGTTCTAGAAAGACTGGACTAATTTATACTCTATCTAGCAACAAGAATGCCTGTCTTACTGGTGCCCTCACCAGCAGCACTAAAGATTGTTTTACTTTTTAAATCTGCACCAATTTGCTGGGTGAAAACTCTGGATGATTTAGTTAGTATTTCTTTGATTAACAGTGAAGTTTTTGTTTCTGCTATTTGAATTTGTAAGGGACTTGTATTGTGGAAACAAACAACTGCGGCATTTCCTGACATCATTTGGTTTCAGTTCCAAAGGTTTAATGCAGTACATGAGGAAAAATTTTAATGTGAGACAGAGGGCAGTATCTCAGACAAGTTCCTGTTTTATACACATTCACATCAAAGGTGTCATATTCCCTTAGAAGATTACTGTGTCCTTTTACAGCATTTATGCTGTATCAGAAAGAAATGGGCTGCAAAAAGCCCAAACTCTTAGGTGCTAAAGATGAACATTTTTGCCTTAGCATTAAAATTGATAAACTGACTCATAAACAACCTAAATTTCTGGTGGTTTTGAACACTATAATAACTTAACACTGCATTTCTGATATATGTATTATAAAATAATTTTTAAAAAGTTTGACTCCAGTTAGTACTATACTTTAAGTCAGAGATCAGAGTCCATCACTTCTACGGAAAAGCTAATGTCATACAGAAATCTGGTCAATAACCCCTTATGACACATTAACCAATATTGGCATTACTTCATTGGTACAGGACAATATAATTAGGACAGAAAGGTATTATTTTTACTGTCATCGTCTGTATTTATAAGCATTCTGTAAATAATTAAATATATTTAAATCATTAATTAACAGTATGTCATGGCCCTAAAATTTTCAGTTTGTGTAAGCAAATTTCACTTCAGGTGTAGTTCCTAAGTTTGAAAAAATTTTGTTGTTAGGTTGAAGAACAAGCAAGCACTACAGAAAGAGTATTTCAGGACAGACAGTACCAAATTGATGCTGCAATTGTTCGAATCATGAAGATGAGAAAGACGCTTAGCCACAATCTTCTTGTTTCAGAAGTGTACAACCAGTTGAAATTTCCAGTAAAGGTAGGTACTTGTATATTTTTGTATTGAGCTTGTTACATAAAAAGAACATGTTAGATTTTCAGACACGAATCTTTTCTTTTAAGTTTATTTATTTTGAGAGAGGGAGAGAGAATCCTAAGCAGACTCCGCACTGTCAGTGTGGAGCCCAGCATGGGGCTCAAACTAACAGAGATCGTGACCTGAGCTGAAACCCAAGAGTTGGACACTTAACCTACTGAGCCACCTAGGCGTCCCCAGACATGAATCTTAAAAACAGATTGATTTCTCCTGCTCATATATCTGTGATTCCCCCCACAAAAAAACCCTTTGTTATCATATGTGGATAGCTGTGACAACAGGGAAAACTATTTATAAGAGCTCTGCTTATACCTGAAAGTTTAGCTGCTAAATGCGAAATTTTCAGGTTCATTCACATTATTTCTTTTGATCTTGTTTTATTTTTGTTTATATTTTCTTTTTGAACTACTTTGATATTTTGACAGATTTGGTTATTTTCAGTTATATCTTGTTTTATTTAGCTTATGTAAGTGTCCATTAAAAACTGTTGAGACAGGGGTTCCTGGGCGGCTCAGTCAGTTGAGTGCCTGGCTTCAGTTCAAGTCATGATCTCACTGTTCATGAGTTCAAGCCTCGCATTGGGCTCTGTGCTAACAGTGGGGAGCATACTTGGGATTCTCTCTCCCTCTTGTCTGCCCCTTCCCACCTCAAAATTAATAAACTTTAAAGAAAAAATTCTATACAGGTAACTAGCCATCATTAGGCATCTTTTTGAAAAGTTTAGCAGTTCTGGCAACCTGAAATTGGTCATTAAATGGACATGTTCCAGTGTAGATGTTCAATATTAAAGAGGCTTAGACAGTGTGGTGTTTTACTGGCCTATTTCTCAAATTTTTTTTTTTTGAGAAGATTTCCAAACCTTTGTTATGATAAAGACTTCATAGAGTTTGCATAAACTCTTGGCTCTTGAGGTTCTCATGACCTTTAGGCTTAGGTAAATCACTTCGTCTTGTTTTGTAAAATGGGGATAATCTATTTAAATCGTAGGTTTAGGGGCGCCTGGGTGGCTCAGTCGGTTGGGCGTCCGACTTTGGCTCAGGTCAGGATCTTGCGGTCCGTGAGTTCGAGCCCCGCGTCGGGCTCTGTGCTGACCACTCAGAGCCTGGAGCCTGTTTCGGGTTCTCTGTCTCCCTCTCTCTCTGACCCTCCCCCATTCATGCTCTGTCTGTCTCTGTCTCAAAAATAAATAAATGTTAAAAAAAAAAATTAAAAAAAAATAAATCGTAGGTTTATTGCGAGGCTTAAATGAGGTATGATATATGTACAAAACTTATTAGCTTTGGGCCTGGCATGTAGTAAGTGCTCATTAGCAATTAATGTTAATAAGACGGGGCGCCTGGGTGGCGCAGTCGGTTAAGCGTCCGACTTCAGCCAGGTCACGATCTTGCGGTCCGTGAGTTCGAGCCCCGCGTCGGGCTCTGGGCTGATGGCTCAGAGCCTGGAGCCTGTTTCCGTTTCTGTGTCTCCCTCTCTCTCTGCCCCTCGCCCGTTCATGCTCTGTCTCTCTCTGTCCCAAAAATAAATAAACGTTGAAAAAAAAATTTTAATGTTAATAAGACAGGCTTTCTCTCTTCTCCAAATCTAATACTGCCTTCTCGTTACCACACTCTTACCCATATGCTCTGCCTTACAACCATTTCACCTCCAGCCAAAGAGATCACTGGTGCTACGGCAATTAAAGGATTTCTGTAATACTGTTTTTTGGCTTCCCCATCAGACCACTTTCCTTCTTCAGCCTTCTCAAGTGGCCATTTTATGCAATCTGAAAAACTATTAGCAAGATTACATTTTTTTTAATAGGCTAGATACAAAAGACAATGAGATTTTGTCATCCAAGAGCTAAGAATGCAAACATGAGAACAAGTTATAAGCTTTCTTGATTTTTCAACCATAGGTAGAGTTCAGATATCCAAATTGTTTATAGTAGATAACAGGTAAATCTTAAACCTGAAATACAGAGACCTGAATAATGAAATGGTAATTCACTTATCAGACCATTTGTTGTAGTATTTTTGTAAATAGTGTTTTCTGCAGTACATTTTTTAAATCTTAATTTATAAAAATACAACCTGACTTTGAGAACTACCTTTTGCCCAAATTTAAGGTCTACTTACTTAGTCTTTTCAGACTCTCTTAGCAAAACTAAATAGCATTCTGGTTTCCTAAACTGTAATGTATTCCTCCTGTGAAGTTACAATAAGTTAGTCTTTTGTATTTGTGCAGAGAATAGCTGGTTCTTTTTTTTTTAATGTTTTATTTATTTAGAGAGAATGCAAGCAGGGGAGGGGCAGAGAAGGGAGAGAGAATCCCAAACCCGTGCTGACAGTGCAGAGCCTGATGCAGGGCTTGAACTCATGAACCGTGAAATCATGACCTGAGCCAAAATCAAGAGTTGGACACTTAACCAATTGAGCCACCCAGGCTCCCTGAAAATAGCTGGTTCTTAAAAGACTTCCTTTGGGTTGCCTGGGTAGCTCAGTCTGACTCCAGCTCAGGTCATGATCTCATAGTTTTTGGGCCCCGTGTCGGGCTCTGTGCTAACAGTTCAGAGCCTGGATTCTGCTTCAGATTCTGTGTTTCCCTTTCTGTCTCTGCCCCTCCCCCACTCGTGTTCTAGCTCTCTTTCTCAAAAAATTAAAAATAAACATTAAAAAAAATTTTAAAGCTATCTTTAAAATAGAAAAGTAACAGTATTGTATAATGATATGACAAGATGTGACAGTATATGTATAGTATAAAAACATTTCTTAATCTGGTTTTATTTTCATTATATTTTTTCTCTTTAAAAAAGTAAGGAAATAAAATACATTAAATTAGTCAGCCAAAAAAAATTTTTAATGGGGTGTTGGTACATGGGCTTGAGCCAATGATGATGAGGTTTGCACTGAAAATTTGCCTTCTTTTACAGCCTGCTGATCTTAAGAAGAGAATAGAATCCTTAATTGATCGGGATTACATGGAAAGAGATAAAGAAAATCCAAACCAATACAATTATATTGCATAAACATTGGCCTCTGAGTATTTGGTATCATATACAGTAGCAGTGGATAAACTAACCTGTTGATCCTATATTATTTGACTTCTTTTATACTACCAATGACCAAATGAAGCAGTGTAATGGAAATAGTTGAGTCGACTTTTTCAGTGGTTAACATGCCCATTTAAAGAGTTAATACTTAACCTTTAAGAAGAATGTTGTTGAACTCTTTGCATGTTATTTAGTATGATGTGCAGAAAATTCTTAAGAAAGTACCTGGTCTTCATGATTCCTCTTTGGAACTGGGGAAGAGGTCCCTAAGGCTATTAAAAAAAAAAGGGGGGGGGTTCTTATACACCATTAATTATGAAGCAAAAGGTTTATTTGCTTAAAATGTCATTTAAAGATACTTAAACTGCATGCAAACTTTATTTACTGTACAGAGTTCTGGATGTATTTATCAAATAGAAAAACCACCCTGGACTTGGTTGTTCACATGTTTTGTGATTTCCCTTGAAAAGAAAAATAAGTTGTCGTAGCTATTGATATTTTACTAAGTAATGTTCTGTTACACTGAAAGGGATGTTTAAAAAAAACTTATTTGGAAACAAGTTTTCAAGTAGAGGGACAGTTGCTTATGTAATCTCTTGTATATACACATCCTAAGTTGTTCCATCTATGACTATGGGATGTGTGTATATGGCTTAGCCCTGAGTTTACTGTTCTGATTAACAGGTACTTATAAAAATAGCTGAAATAGAAAATTGCTGATCAGCTGTACTGGAAGATATGGTAAGAGAGAAAAAAAAATCCAACTTGTCATATGAAAAGTGAATACAATATGAACATTGCAAAAGAGACCAAAACCCATGTGTTTTGTAAATTTTTACAGAAGCAAAAATCATCAACTAGTTTTCAACTTCCTTTAGACTTTAATGTTGTTTGGGCAGTTTTATCTTTAACTTGGACCAATTGTTAGATTGTTACAGGCTTCCTAGGATTTAGCATTCCTATTTTCTCTACCAAAGTTTTTTTGGGAAGCACCCCAACTCCTTTTTGTTGCTAAATAAACCTTTCATCCTTCTTCTGACTTCCTAAAGACCTAGATATAAAGGTCCTCTCCCTTTGTTTTCCCTATATACCTCCTAGTCAGGAATTCCAAAATCTGTATTATGTTCATCTTACTCCTTTCAAAATTTCTTGAAGAGTTCTCATAGCCAGCCACTGGACATCTACTTTTCAGGGGAATGTCCTAGGATTGTTCATACATAGAAAATAGCAAAAGTATTGTTATTCAAATTGGTAATGTGAGTAAAAAGGCTTCTCTGTAGCATCGGTTGTTTTTGTTTTTGTTTTGTTTTTTTGTTTCTTTTTTTGTTTTTTTTTGCTTGTTGGTTTTTCCTTGAGAATTGATCTTGGAGGAGAAGCAGAAAATTTGTTTGGGTTTTTAAAAATCAGAATTGCTTTGATGTTTTTGGCAACAGTAGATTTCCTTGACTATTTGGAGCCATTAGAAAAAATACCTAGATCCTAACCATCAACTGAGGAGACGTTTGGCTCTTGTGTCTACTATTGTTTTCTTGAGTTCTCAAGACCTGTGACCAGCTGTTATTAAAAAGTTGCCTGTTTCTCTGATTGCATCAACTTGCACACTTTTAACAATATGTGGTATTTAGAATGCCTTCCTGATTATTTTTGAGTGTGGCCATTGTCTATATTTTCTCAGCTTCTCCCTGGTTTCCTTGCATGAGCTCATCTGACAAGGAAATGCAGTTATTTTGTTTGTCCTCTCTCCACACTGGACCATCTCTGTCAATGTTCTAACTCATCCCAGGTGGTCTCTGAGATATACAGACTATCCCACAAGACTCAATAGTTACTCTTAGGGAATTTCTAGGTAGAATTGGTCCCTGTTAGGAGGAGACTCTTGGTGTCACTTTTGTTATCTTGAAAGCTGGTCCCTTCCCTGAGGCTCTTAATTGTTTGAAAACTTGATGCTGTTTCAACTGAAAAATTGGCAAGACTATTAAAAAAAAAAGTTGAAGGGAGCTGTTTAAGAAATTGACAAGTAATTGCAAAAAACATTGGGTAATTGTGACTTTCAGTTGTTCTGTATCAGTTAAATTTTTGTGCTCTTTTCCCTGTGTACGTGGTGGTTCTATTTTTCTCCAATAAAACTTTTATTTAAAAAAAGTTTCTGGAGAAGATCTTTAAAACTGAAGTATTGTAAGAAAGTTATGAAACCACAGAACTTTGCATCTTCCTAATGACTTCATGCATTCATATTTGTCAGTTTTGTTATTTAAAATTTTCTCTTTTCTATGTGGTGGTTTGGTGATAATGCTATAGGAATGTGAAGGAGGGTGAGTCAAATTCTCAGGAATTCTCAAGGTGAGTATTTATTCTTCAGTGTCAGTATTGTAGAAAAATCAAGTGCAAGTATAAACACGGTTTCATTTAAATTCTCAAAAGTTTAATAGTTTCATAAAGTCACCATGAAACTAGATTTACATTGAGGGAAGAATAAAAGATAAAATACTTTCGTTTTTAGTAACGGCACTTGATCTACCTTTTCTATTCATATGAATTCTAGGTCATATACTCTCACTGTTAAGATGCTCCTCAAGAACCTTATCAAGCCAGGAATCAGGAAGCTTTTTTGAACCCAGTTTGTGAGTCTGCTGAACAGTCTTAACATGAGGTCTTGCCATACTCTTGAAAATTCTTATCTTTGTGCATGTGTGTACAGTTCAGGAAACTAGTTGATGCTGTTTAGGCAACTGTGTCTCAAGATTTTCAAAAGCTTGTTTTTTAATCTTAGTATCCATACATCTTTTTTTACATTAGCTGTTTTTTTTTTTTTATTTTAGTGACCATTCTGATTTATGCTGTGAATGGCAGGACGTGTTATAAATGTGTTCTGTTCCATCATCTACATAAAATTGCCAAAGTAAATTGCCCATTAAAAAGAAAAGAGCAAGGGTGCCTGGGTGGCTCATTTGGTTGTGTCTGACTCTTGATTTTGGCTCAGGTCATGATCTCATGGTTCGTGAGGTCAAACCCCTTATTGGCCTCTATGGTGGCAGCGTGAAACCTGCTTGGGATTCTCTCCCCCCACTTCTCTCTGCCCTTCCCTCACGCTTGCGCTAGCATGCTCTCTATCAGGATAAACGAACATTAAAACGTATTTCTATGTATTTTGTTCTTTTTTTGATGCTCTTGCAAATTGAATTGTTTTCTTTATTTTTCAGATTGTTCATTGCTAGCACATACAATTTTTTTAAATCTTATTTTTAAGTAATTTCTACACCCAACATGGGACTCAAACTCACAACCCTGAGATCAAAAGTTGCATGCTCTACTGACTGAGCCAGCCAGGTGACCCATACACAATTTTTTTGTGTGTTTATCTTACACCCTATAACTTTGCTGAATTTGATTATTGGGTCTAATATATTTTTGTGGATTTTTAAGGATTTTCTATTGTCTGTGAATAGAGTTAAGTTTTTGCTTTTTCCTTTCCAATGTGGGTGTGTTTTATTTCTTTTACTTGCCTACCTACTATCTCTGTCTGGAGCTCCCAATATGATGTTGAATAGAAGTGGCTAAAGCAGGCATCCTTGTCTTGTTCATCATCTTAGGGGGAAAGCTTTCAGTCTTTTGCTGTTAAGTATGATGTTAGCTGTGGGTGCTCCACAAATGTTCTTTATCGTCTTTTATTCTTAGGTTTCTGAGTTCCTATCATTAAAGACTGTTGAGATTTGTCCAATGCTTTTTCTGCATCAACTCAGACAATTGTGATTTTTTTCCTTTGTTCTATTAAATTGGTGTATTACGTCTGTTGGTTTTCATATGTTGAACCACCTTTGCATGCCTGACATAAATCCCACTTCATCATGGTGTATAATCTTTTTAATATGTTGTCATTTGGGTTGCTAGTATTTTGATGAGGATTTTTGCGTTATATATTCATAAGGGATATTGATTGGTCTGTAGTAATCTTGTGTCTTTGACTTTGCTATCAGTTGAAATAGTTACACAGTGTTATTTCCTCTTCTGTTTTTTGACAACTTTGAGAAGGGTTGGTGTTAATTCTTTAAATATTTGCACCAGTGGAGACATCTGGTCCTGGGCTTTTCTCTGTGGAGAAATTTTTAATTCATTCAGTCTCTTTGCTCATAGATCTGTTCAGGTTTTCTGTTTCTTCTTGAGTCAGATACAGTGTTTTGTCTCTAGGAGTTTGTTGATTTCATTTTGGTTATCCAATTTGTTGGTGTACAGTTGTTCACAGTGGTTTTTAAAAACTTTTTTTTAACATTCATTTATTTTTGAGAGGTAGAGTGTGAGCAGGGAAGGGGCAGAGAGAGAGGGAGATAAAGAATCTGAAGCAGCTTCCAGGCTCTGAGCTGTCAGCACAGAGCCCAGCACGGGGCTTGAACTCACATACTGTGAGATCGTGACCTGAGCCGAAGTTGGTGCTTAACCCACTGACCCACCCAGGCATCCCTGATTATTCTTTTTGATATATCGACCCTTAATATATATTATCGTTCCTTGTCTCTTGTACAGTTTTTTACTTAAGAGTTCATTTTGTCTGATAGTAATAGAGCCACTCTAGCTCTCTCTTGGTTACTGTTTGCATACAATATCTTTTTCCATTCTTTTTCACAACGTTTTTTGTGTTTGGGGTCTAAAGTGAGTCTCTTGTAGACAGCCTGTAGTTAATGTGTTTTTAATCCATTCTTCCAGTCTCTGCCTTTTTAAATTAGGAGACTTTAAGCCATTTATACTTAAAATAATGACTGATAGGACACCTGGGTCGCTCAATCATTAAGCATCTGACTCAGCTCAGGTCATGATCTCATGGTTCCTGAGTTTGAGCCCTGCACCAAGCTCTGCTGACAGCCTGGAGCCTGATTTGGATTATGTGTGTCTCTCTCTGCTACTCCCATGTTCACACTCTTGTCTGTTTCTTTCAAAAGTAAATAAAACATTAAAAATTTTTTTAGGGGTGCCTGGGTGGCTCGGTCAGTTAAGCTTCCAACTTCAGCTCAGGTCATAATCTCACAGTTTGTGAGTTCCAGCCCCCATAGGGGTCTCTGCTGTCAGCGCAGAGCCCGCTTTGGATTCTCTCTCTCTCTCTCTCTCTCTCTCTCTGTCCCCCCCCCCACTCACTCACTCTTCTTCCTCCTGATCACGCTCTCCCTCTCTCTCAAAAATAAACATTAAAAAATTTTTTTAAAATTTTTTTACATGACTGATAAAACTGCCATTTTGCTGTTTGCTATATATCTTATACTTCTGTCAACACCTTTATTACTGTTTTTTGTGTTTGTTTGTTTGTTTTTTTGTAGTATACTGGATCGATTCCCTTCTCATTCCTTTTCTCCGTCATTCTAGTTATTTTCTTGGTGGTTAGGGGTTTGCAATTGACATCTTAAATTTACGACAGTCTAGTGTGAATTAATACAAACTTAGCTGCAATAGTATACAAAAACTGTTTGTATACAACTCTGCCCTCCTCCTTTGTGTAGTTATTGTCACAAATTATATCTTTATACGTTGTACGTCCACTAACATAGAGGTAAAATCCTTTTCATGTTTCTTAAATCAGTCTTAAGTAGCCAGTTAGGCATGAAGTTGAAAATAATTATCAAGGAGTGAGTTGTTTCACGTATTTAAGTATTTTGTGATAATTAAAAGTCCCTGCTGTACATAAAAGTATTTTCTTGCTGTTAATTACTATGTAATAGAAGTTATTTTTTAAGACATTTTCCAGACAATTTTTAATATTATGTATATCTATTTCATTGTTTGTTTATTTTTTATTTATTGTCAAGCTAGCTAATGAGTGTAGTCTTGGCTTCAGGAGTAGATTCCCATGATTCATCCCTTACATATGCTACCCAGTGCTCATCCCAACAAGTGTCCTCCTCAGTGCCCATCACCCATTTTCCCCATCCCCCCAACCCCCACTCCCATCAACCCTCAGTTCTCTGTATTTAAGAATCTATTATGGTTTGCCTCCCTCTTTGTATCTTATTTTTCCTTCGCTTCCCTTGTGGTCATCTGTTAAGTTTCTCAAATTCCACATTGAGTGAAATTATATGATACCTGTCTTTCTCCGCCTGACTTATTTCGCTTAGCATAATAACCCTCCAGTTCTATCCACATTGTTAAAGATTTCATTCTTTATCGTCGCTGAGTTTTCCATTGTGTATATGTAGCACATCTTTATCCATTCATCAGTTGATGGACATTTGGCCCCTTCCTAATTTGGCTATTGTTGATAACGCTGCTATAAACATTGGGGTGCACGTGTCCCTTGGAATCAGCACTCCTGTTATGCTTTGGATAAATTCCTAGTAGTGCAATGGCTGGGTCATAGGGTTATTCTATTTTTAATTTTTTGAGGAACCTCCACACTGTTTTCCAGAATGACTGCACCAGTTTGCATTCCACCAACAGTGCAAGAGGGTTCCCATTTCTCCACATCCACGCCAGCATCTGTTGTTTCCTGAGTTGTTAATTTTAGCTGCTCTGACTGGTGTGAGGTGGTATCTCCATGTGGTTTTAATTTGTATTTCCCTGATGATGAGCAATGTTGGGCATTTTTTCATGTGTCTGTTAGCCATCTGGATACCTTTTTTAGAAGAAGTTTAGTAAGTTCTTTATAGATTTTGGATACTAACCCTTTATCTGATATGTCATTTGCAAATATCTTCTCCCATTCCATTGATTGCCTTTTAATTTTGTTGACTGTTTTCTTCACTGTGCAGAAGCTTTTTATCTTGATGAGGTCCCAGTAGTTCATTTTTGCTTTTATTTCCCTTGCCTTTGGTGACATGTCAAGTAAGAAGCTGCTGTAGCAAGGTTAAAGAGGTTGCTGCCTGTTTTCTCCTGTAGGATTTGATGGTTTCCTATCTCACATTGAGGTCTTTAATCCATTTTGGATTTATTTTTGTGGGGTGTAAGAAAGTGGTCCAGTTCATACTTCTGCATGTTGCTGTCCAGTTCTCCCAGCACCATTTGCTAGAGACTGTCTTTTTTCATTGGATACTCTTCCATGGTTTGTTGAAGATTAGTTGGCCATACATTTGTGAGTCCATTTCTGGAATATCTATTCTATTCCATTGGTCTATGTGTCTGTTTTTGTGCCAATACCATACTGTCTTGACGATTACAGCTTCCTGGTAGAGGCTAAAGTCTGGGATTGTGATGACTCTTGCTTTGGTTTTCTTCAGCGTTACTTCAGCTATTCATGGTCTTCTGTGGTTCCATACAAATCTTAGGATTGTTTGTTCTAGCTCTGTGAAGAATGCTGGTGTTATGTTGATTGGGGTTGCACTGAATATGTAGATTGCTTTGTGTAGTATTGACATTTTAACAATATTTGTTCTTCCAATCCATGAGCATGGGATGTTTCTCCATTTCTTTGGGTTGTCTTCACGTTCTTAAGCTTTCTTTAGTTTTCAGCATACAGATGTTTTACCTCTTTGGTAAGGTATATTCTTAGGTATTTTATGGTTCTTGGGGAAATTGTAAATGGGATCAATTCCTTTCTATCTCTTTGTATTGCTTCATTATTGGTATATAGAAATGCAGTCGATTTCTGTACTTTGATTTTATATCCTGCGACATTGCTGAATTCATGTATCAGCTCTGGCAGTTTTTTGGTGGAGTCTTTTGGGTTCTGCATGTAGAGTATCACGTCATCTGCGAAGAGTGAAAGTTTGACTACTTGTTTGCCAATTTTGATGCCTTTTATTTCATTTTGTTGTCTGATTGCTGATGCCAGGACTTCTAACACTATGTTAAACAACTGTGGTGAGAGCAGACATCCCTGTCATGTTCCTGATCTCGGGGGGAATGCTCTCAGTTTTTCCCCATTCAGGAGGATATTAGCCATGGGCCTTTCATATATGGCTTTTATGATGTTAAAGTATGTTCCTTCTATCCTGGCTTTCTTGAGGGTTTGTATTAAGAAAGGATGCTGTGGGGCACCTGGGTGGCTCAGTCGGTTAAGCATCCGACTTCAGCTCAGGTCACGATCTCGCGGTCTGTGGGTTCAAGCCCCGCATCGGGCTCTGGGCTGATGGCTCAGAGCCTGGAGCCTGCTTCTGATTCTATGTCTCCCTCTCTCTCTGCCCCTCCCCCGTTCATGCTCTGTCTCTCTCTGTCTCAAAAATAAATAAACGTTAGGGGCGCCTGGGTGGCGCAGTCGGTTAAGCGTCCGACTTCAGCCAGGTCACGATCTCGCGGTCCGGGAGTTCGAGCCCCGCGTCGGGCTCTGGGCTGATGGCTCAGAGCCTGGAGCCTGTTTCTGATTCTGTGTCTCCCTCTCTCTCTGCCCCTCCCCGTTCATGCTCTGTCTCTCTCTGTCCCAAAAATAAATAAACGTTGAAAAAAAAAATTTAAAAAAAAAAAAAATAAATAAATAAATAAACGTTAAAAAAATTTTTTTTTAAAAAAGGATGCTGTATTTTGTCAGATGCTTTTTCTGTATCTGTTGACAAGATCATATGATTCTTACCCTTTTTTTTTTTTAACGTGATGTATCACATTGATTGATTTGAGAATATTGAACTAGCCCTGCAGCCCAGGAATGAATCCCACTTGAGCATAGTGAAAAATTCTTTTAATATACTGTTGAATTTGATTTGCTAGTATCTTGTTGAGGATTTTTGCATCCATAATCATCAGGGATATTGGCCTGAATTCTCCTTTTAATGGGGTCTCTGTGTTGTTTGGGAATCAAGGTAATGCTGGCTTCACAGAATGAGTCTGGGAGCTTTCCTTCTGTTTTTAGGAACAGCTTCAGAGTAGGTATTAACTCTGCTCATATATGATAGAATTCCCCTGGGAAGCCATCTGGCTCATGACTTTTACTTGTTGCGAGATTTTTGATAACGGATTCAATTTCTTCACTGTTTATGGGTCTGTCCAAATTTTCTGTTTCTTCCTGTTTGAGTTTTGGTGGTGTGTGTCCAGGAATTTGTCCACTTCTTCCAGATTGTCCAGTTTGTTGGCATATAATTTTTCATAGCATTCTCTAATTATATTTCTGTGGTGTTGGTTGTGATCTCTCCTCTTTCATTCATGATCTTATCTTTTTGGGTCCTCTCTTTTCTTTTTGAGAAGTCTGGCTGGGAGTTGATCAATTTTGTTTATTCTTTCAAAAAATAGCTCTTAGACTCCTTGATCTGTTCCGGTTTTTTATTGTATATTGCTTATTTCTACTCTATTATTTCTTTTTCTGCTAGCTTTGGGCTTTCTTTGCTGTTGCCTTTTAGTTCCTTTAGGTGTGAGGTTAGGTTATGAATTTGGGACCTTTCTTGCTTCTTGAGATAGACCTGAATTGCAATGTATTTTCCTCTTGATACCACCATTGCTGCATCCCAGAGAGTTTGGATTGTTGTGTTTTCAGTTTCATTTGCTTCAATATATTTTTTAATAGCTTCTGTAATTTCCTGGTCGACCCATTCATTCTTTAGTAGGATGTTCTTTAACCTCCACGTATTTGGGGGCTTCCCATATTTTTTCCTGTGGTCGACTTCAAGTTTCATAGCATTGTGATATGAAAATGTGATGGCATGATCTCAGTTCTTTTATATTTATTGAGGGCTGTTTTGTGACCCAGTATGTGATTTATCCTAGAGAATGTTCCATGTGCGCTCGAGAAGAATGTGTATTCTGCTTTGAAAAGTTCTGAATATATTTGGTAAGTCCATCTGGTCCAATGTGTCATTCAGAACCATTGTTTCCTTATTGGTTTTCTGCCTAGATGATCTGTCCATTGTTGTAAGTGGAGTGTTAAAGTACCTTACAATCACAGTATTATTATCTATACATTTAATTTATATTTGTGATTGATTTATATATTTGGGTGCTTGCACGTTGGGGGCATAAACATTTACAAGTGTTAGCTCTTCTTGATGAATAGACCCCTTCATTATGATACAGTGTCCTTCTTCATCTGTTGTTAACAGTCTTTGTTTTAAAATCTACTTTGTCTGATATAAGAATGGCTACTCCAGCTTTCTGAGAAGTCCAATAGCATGATAGATGGTTCTCTAGCCTCTCACTTTCAATCTGCAGGTATCCTCAGATCTAAAATGAATCCCTCCCTCATAAACAGCATCTAGATGGATCTTGTTTTTTTATGCATTCTGATAGCCTGGGTCTTTTGATTGGGGCATATAGTCCATTTACATTCAGAGTGATTATTGAAAGATGGATCTAGAGGAGCACCTGGGTAGCTCAGTTGGTTAAGCGTCTGACTTCAGCCCAGGTCATGATCTCACAGTTTTGTGGGTTTGAGCCCCACGTCAGGCTCTGTGCTGAGCCTGGAGCTTGCTTTGGGTTCTGTCTCCCTCTCTTTCTGCCCCTCCCCTGCTCACACTCTCTCAAAAATCAATAAACGTTAACAACAAAACTTTCAAAGAAAAAAGATGGATTTGTTATCTTTTGTGTTATCTGTAGGTTTCATGCTTATGGTGATGCCTGTGGTCCTCTGTGGTCTTTGCTGCTTTCCACTCACAGAGTCCCCCTTACAATCTCCTGCAGGGCTGGTTTAGTGGTCATGAACTCCTTTAGTTTTTGTCTGGGAAAGCCTTTGTCTCTCCTTCTATTCTGAATGAGAGGCTTGCTGGATAAAGGATTCTTGGCTGCATATTTTTCCTATTCAGCACATTTAATATCTCCTGCCACTCTTGTAGCAAGATTCTTGCACAGAGTTTTGATACCAAGGCTTTTCTTTCCAGGAAGCAACTTTATTCATGCCGGCACTGCTCAGTTGGGTTCGTACTTGAAGAACTGACCCCTGAACACCAACTGGCGTAGTTTTTTATATATTTTTTTACTTGTTTGTCTCCCATATATGGTAACATACAAACATGTAGTCTAAGTGGTCTCATGTTACAAGGTCGTGAGGGATGTTGTCACACACGTATAGCCAGGTTGCCTTGAAGTTTTTTTTTTTTTTTCTTTCTTTATAGGGAGGGGACCCTACTACACTCCCTTCTGGCCTGCCAAGTTTCAGTGCATAGGTCTGCTACTATCCTTAATGCGTCTACCCTTGTAGGTCAAGGCCCATTTGTCTCTAGCTGCTTTCATAATTATCTTTTTATTGCCAGTTTAACTATGATGCCATGGTGTTGACTTGTTTTTGTTGATTTTGAAGGGAGTTCTCTGTGCCTCTTGGACTTGGATGCCTGTTTCCCTCTCCAGATTAGGGAAGTTCTCAGCTGTAATTTGTTCAGTAGACCTTCTGCCCCTTTCTCTTGCTCTTCTTCTGGAACTCCTATCATATGGATATCATTTTGAGTTCATTGAATCACTTAGGTTTCTAATTCTCCGCTTGTGGTCTAGTAATTTCATTTCCTTTCCCTCTTATTTCCAACTTCGTCATTTTCCATAATTTTATCTTCTATTTCACCTATTCTCTCCTCTGTTTCTTCCATCCTGGCTGTCATTGTATCTGGTTTATTTTACATTTCGTATATAGCATTTCTTAGTTCAATGTGACTGTTTCTTAGGTCTGGTCTCTGCAGCAAAAGATTCTCTGTTTTCTATGCTTTTTTTCAAGCCCAGCTATTAGTCTCATGACTGTTATTCTAAATTCTTCTTCAGATATATTGTTTTGTTCACATATATTGTTTATATCTATTTGAGCAATTATCTGGCTGTCATTTCTTCCTGGAATTTCTTTTGAGAATTCTTCTGTTTTGTCATTTTGGCTAGGTTTCTGTGTTTTACATATTTTAATAGCTTGTTATGTGTACTACACCTGCGAGAACTATATTAAAAAGGAGTCATACTGGGGCACTGGGTAGCTGAGTCAGTTGAGCGTCCAACTTCGGCTCAGGTCATCATCTCGTGGTTGATAAGTTCGAGCCCTGCGTCAGGCTCTCTGCTGACAGCTCAGAGCCTGGAGCCTGCTTCGGATTCTGTGTCTCCCTCACTCTGTGCCCCTTCCCTGTACATGCTCTGTCTCTCTCTGTCTCAAAAATAAATAAACATTAAAAAAAGGGGGGTGGTTCATACAATGTCCAGGGCCTGGCATTTCAGAAAGTGTTGTATGCACTCTGTTGTTGTGTATTTGGCTACTCTGTCCCACTGGTCAGTCCTCTGCAAAAATCCTCCTTGCTTGTAGTGGTGGAATGTTTGGACCTTCCACCAGGTGTACTTTGATTTGTTTACGTAACCCTGGAAAAAGGGATAGGGTAGGGAAGCTAATCCCATACAAAGAGAAAGTTGAAAGGGGCAAAAAAAAAAAAAGACCAAGCAGAGAATCAAAGAAACTATAAGGCTTACTCCAGAGAGAATGGAAATAAAGAAGGAGATACAGGAAAGGTGTAAAAAGAATAGAATAAAAATGGCCAACCAAACAAAACAGAAGAAAAAAGTGTGTGTATGTAATATTTTATATATAAAAATCAAATCAGAAATTATCCTGATTCTAAAAGGAAAAAAAGAAGAGGGTAGAAAGAAAAGAAAAAACATACTAACCTACAAAACCACAGGACAGTTGTCTGTCGGTGCCTGGGACCAGTGGCTATGATGGCCTGGAAGAGAGGCCCTCTGGTTCACCCAGTGTGAGTGTTCCTCCAGTAGATAAGCAGTCACCAGACACAGAGGGGTGGGGTTTGGTGTAAGCGGGTCTCGCCTCCCCTGGGGGCCGTTGTGCTGCTCCCTGAAGCCCCAGCGTGTTGGTGTCGGGGAGAAAAATGGTGACACCCCAGTCTCTTCTCCCCAGACCCGGTGTCTCGAACCACGCTGTTCAGGCAGCCCTCAGAGCAGCGTGGGCGGTCAGCTTGTCCTGCTCCACAGTCAGTCTCCTGCTCCTCAGCTGGGATTCAAAACCTGACGTCTTAAGGATCCTGCCCGCGCCCACCTGGTTCTGGGGTGGTGTCACTCCGCCCAGCGACAGAGGGCCTCTGGCTGGTGCCTGCAGGGTCTTTTTCCTTCGGTGGAGGGCGATAAAGGCTCTACCCTCTTCACACAGTACTCAAGAGCGGGGACTATTCTCTCTCAGTGCAGCCCTGAGATGCCTACAGTGCCCTGGGGCCAGCTTCCCTCCCCCGAGGCACATGCACACAGTGGCCGCTTCCATCAAGAGAAAGTTGTACACTTTTGAAAAACGATCTTCGGCTCCTAAGGCTGTTTACAAAGAAGAAATGAACAGTTCCTATTTCTCATTTCTCAGTCCGTGGTCCAGAGAAGTTTTTCTCTTAATGATGGGGTTTGTGAGCAAACAGCTAAGAAAGCATTCTTGAGACATCTTTGGTAGAAAATGATTTTATTAAAGCGCTGAGACAGGACCCATGGGCAAAAAGAGCTGCACTGGGGTTGTGAGGAGTAACTATATACTTTTAAGTTAGTGCAGGTTAGGGAGAGTGTAAGTCCAAGGAATTTGAAAGTAAGGTTTTCAGGACCTTGGGGCTAGCTAACACTAAGATAAGGTTACTTTTAGTCTTTAATAAAACAAACAAAAACATCAAGGAAGTGAGGTAGCCATGAGTTCCTTGAGTAAGGTCACACTCTGTTTCAGGTGTCTATCATTGGGCTGCAAGCTATAAGGAGATTTAATTTAAGCTACATTTCTCTTGCCTTTGTTTCCCTCGTCACTAATACAGTTCTGCAGTCCACAGCCTCTCTTTCTTTCCCTTTTGTCTCTCCACAGAAAGGGTTCCATCACCTCCATGGCCACACTGTTTTATGTCCCCCAAATCATACACATGCACCTCTGTCCCACCAAGCTGTCTCCCTCCACCTGTGGAGACTTTTCTGTCATCCTGCGGATTGATTTTATGGGTATTCCAAGTGTTCTGGCCTCGATACAGCTGTGTTTGAGGGACAAGGGAAATCCTGGTCCCCCTACTTCTCTGCCATCTTAATTCCTCCTCGTTGATTTATTTAAATCACTGGTGTATTAACATCTTGTGAAAGGATTTTTATTTTTTATTTTTTTAATGTTTATTTTTTGAGAGAGAGCATGAGTGGGGGAGGAGCAGTGAGAGGGGGAGACATAGAATCCAAAGCAGGGTCCAGGCTCTGAGCTCAGAGTCCAATGTGGCGGTCAAACTCAGGCACAGCGAGATCATGACCTGAGCCAAAGTCAGACGCTTAACCAACTGAGCCACCCACGTGCCCCAAAGATTTTTATTTTTTAACTAAAAGCATTTAAAAAATTTTTTTTAATTTTTTTTTAACATTTATTTATTTTTGAGACAGAGAGAGACAGAGCATGAACAGGGGAGGGGCAGAGAGAGAGGGAGACACAGAATCTGAAACAGGCTCCAGGCTCTGAGCGGCCAGCACAGAGCCCGACGCGGGGCTTGAACTCACGGACCGTGGGATCATGACCTGAGCCGAAGTCGGACGCTTAACCAACCGAGCCACCCAGGTGCCCCTAAAATTTTTTTTTTTTAACGTTTATTTTTTGAGACAGAGACAGAGCATGAACGGGGGAAGGTCAGAGAGAGGGAGACACAGAATCTGAAGCAGGCTCCAGGCTCTGAGCTGTCCACACAGAGCCGATGCTGGGGTCAAACTCTTGAACCATGAGATAATTACCTGAGCCAAAGTTGGATGTTTAACCAGCTGAGCCACCCAGGTGCCCCTTGTGAAAACATTTTTAAAAGATAATTGGAAATTCTTCACGGTGGTTAACATACCTAAAAGGGCAATATGGAATTTGCTAGATTTTAAGAAGATAACACACCAAAAAAGCAAAAGCAAATTTTCCTAGTATCAGATCTACATGATATTCTAAAGCACTAGTTGGAATTCAGTCCTGGAGTGGGCATTTTTCAAAGATTTGGGTCTAATTACTCTTTGAGTTAAGGAGCTTTGATTATGACATTGGTATTATACAAACATTTTTCCCTTTTGTCTGACTTTCATAAACTTAAAATATATGTTTAGGAATATTAAATATTGTGCTTAACATGTATTTGATTAAAAGGAAATTAGATCTACATGGGCCAAATATTTTAACAAAAGACCAGAATAGCATGAAAGTTTCAAGTCTCTTGAAATGAGGCCCCCACAGGCCCCATGTTAGCCTTCTCACTCTACTCTTATGTAGGCAGTAATAAGTAGAGGGTCATTTCCTTATAATTAAAGTGAACTAGAAAAGTTGATAGTTCCGAACCAATGTGTAATATCCTACATAAAATAGATCGTCAGGTTCTGTCATCTAAGAATATGTATTTTGGGTATATCAGGTTCTATTATCATACTAGAACATTCTGTGCACTTAGTTTCCAATTTATCATTCCAAAGCAGACCATTAAAATGTTCTTTTTAGAAAAAATGAGTGGGATGCAAGAAGGAATGGTGACCCAATTAATTGTTGAAATGTTCATATATTTAAGCATGGACTAAAAGTAAAAATAACTAATTTTGTTGGGTAAGGTAAAAATAAGATTGGCACTAAACTGCTAAACAAGCTAACATGGAAGATGGAAGGAGTTTGGAATATAAGTGTATTTGGGTCCCTGTTCAGAAGAAGGATAAAGATACTAACCTTGGACTCTTTAGTATGCTTAAAATTAAGAATACCTAGAAATCCCATTCCTAATCTACCCAAGATGAATGAAAACTTACATTCACACAAATGCCTGTAGGTAAATGCAGTAGTTTTATTTATAATTGCCAAAAACTTGAAACAACCACACTTCCCTTCAGCTGGTGAAAAAAACAATTATTTGGTACATACATGCAGTGGAATACTACAACTACTCAGCAATTTAAAGGATCAAACTATTGGGGTGCCTGGCTGTCTTAGTAGAGCATGCAATTCTTTTTCTTTCATTTTGTTGTTTTCTGGTGCAAAACCCCATGGGCAGGAAGAGCTGCACTGGGTTTGTGAAGAGTGACTGGTTATATAGTATGTGGCTGGGGTAGGTAAAGTCAAAAGGGAAGTTTCTGAAGAGATTTTCATATGCTAAAGACTCCTAGATTACTGGAGGCCCGGGTATTGTCAAGCTAAGGTTTTTCCCTTTAGCGAAGCATTAACAATATAGTAGGGAGTTCCTGGACTTCAGGCTATTGATGGGATTTTCTTTTTCTTGTAAACTGGTAGAGACTCTTACCAGTTTAACCATTTGTTTTTTGTCCTTTTCCTGTTTTGAGGTAGCCCAGAGTGTCCAAGGAATATCACACATGTCCCACCTGGGGGGTGGGTGTGCTAACTTGTGCTTTGCCTTCACCCTGTCTTATGCTCCCTCATCATATCCCCCCTGAACAATTTTGACCCTTAAACCTTTAAGGTTGCTGAAGGTGGAAGGTCTCATATTCTGTAGCTTCTTTCTGCTGAGTAAGGGCGTAGAGATGTCTCTACCTGTATAGGTCAATAGTGATCAGTCAGGGAACATACAGGGGAGTTAAGGTGGAGGCAGCAGAATCCAAGGCGGACAACGTGGATGAACCTTCTTGAGTAGAAAGGATCGTCTGTTGGCTTGAAGTTCCTGCAGTGATGGAGTCTTGGCACCGAGCAGAGAGACAGAGACATGGGAGAAAACAGCCAAAGATAATTAGAATAACTAGAAAGATTAGCCCAAATAAAAGTCCCTTGGTAGTTGACAAAAATCCTCTAGTCTAGGAGTTTAACCAATCACTAAAGGGAAGAGAGGGATTGTTTAAAAGCACCAATTTGAGTAAATGGCAGAAATCCAAAGATTTTTTTTGTGGTAATGTGGAATGTATACACAGTATTTTGTTTTTATAAGAGCTCAAGTTCTACCTTGTACAGCAGCGAAAAATGCCATTCTATTTTATAGAACTGTTTTATGCATTTGAGTATTTAATAACATTATTTTGAGAGTCATTTAAGGCCTTAACTGTTAGCAGGTGGTACTTAGCCATCATATAGACTGTTTTGCTTAGTAAGCAATCGGGTAATTACCGGGTACTTTTATACAAACAAGAAAAATATACGTTAATTGTTAAGAGCAAATTACAAACCCAGTGTCTACTAGTGATAATGATGAAATTTTGGGCTGATGGTGGGGTGGTCCGAAGCTGACGGCCAAGAAAGAATTCTTGAAGATGTCATTGGAAAAAGGTGATTTTATTAAAGCATGGGGATAGGACCCGTGGGCAGGAAGAGCTGCACTGGAGTCTTCACAGGTAACTGATTATATGCACTCAGGTTGGGAGGGGGTCAGGGATAGAATAAGTCTCTAAGGTATTTTGGAAGCAAGGTTTTCAGGACCTTGAGTGGATAGCTGTTGCTAGAGAAATGCCATTTATTACCGTATAGTAAAACCTCAGTCAGGGGACCCTTCAGATGTATATCAGGGGCCATAAGCTTAGAGTATGATTGCCAGCATATATCTTGGGGGAGTTAACAGGAAGATAAAAGAAGTTTCCAAAGGAATTTTTATATGTTAAAGTAGATTTAAAGGATCCTTGAGGTTGGGATAATGTTAAGATTCCCTTTTGCCCCTAGCAAAGTGTCCTCATGGAGGCTCCCTGAGGGAGTCACTGTGCTGGTTTCAAGGACTTGTCAATGGGCTGCAGGCAGTAAGGGAATTTAATTTTTGACTTGCCTTAGTTCTCCACATTACCATGGCAAACACTTAAACCCCTTTCCTTGTTCTTGGGTAGCCAGGAGTGTCCGAGGAATATCATACATATTCCACTTTGGGGGGGTGGGGGTGCTGTTAGCATGTATTTTGCCATCAGCTTGCCCTACGCCACCTCAAGATTTTTAGATGCCAGGCCTGAAGCCTCAGATAGAATGGGAAAAGGCTGCATGAATCAGATGGTCTTTCTGGTTTGTAATTCAAATGTCTCTGGTGATTCTTTTGTTTTTTAAAATATTTTTTTTTCAACGTTTATTTATTTTTGGGACAGAGAGAGACAGAGCATGAACGGGGGAGGGGCAGAGAGAGAGGGAGACACAGAATCGGAAACAGGCTCCAGGCTCTGAGCCATCAGCCCAGAGCCTGACGCGGGGCTCGAACTCACGGACTGCGAGATCGTGATCTGGCTGAAGTCGGACGCTTAACCGACTGCGCCACCCAGGCGCCCCTCTGGTGATTCTTTTGAATGGCCCATTGTAAAAAGAGTGGTCAGTATAGACTGGAGAAAGAATGAAAAAGCTACAACAATCATAAGAGAAGTTTGAGGTCTTTAACAGGTTTACAGGAATAAGAAGACACATTAGTTTGCTCCTTGATTTCCTATAAAGGGGGTACAGGTTTTATTCAGATACAGGAGCCCATGAAGACTGCTCCTCTAACTTGACTGCAGTGGGAGTACATAATATGACCCAGTAGGGGGCCCTCTTATTTTGGAGTTAAATCCCCTGGTGTATTATACTTTCAGTCTTCTAAAAAAAACAGGTCTCCTGGGTTTATATGGGGTGGGTTTCTAGTAACTGCCACGTAAAATTTAGGGAGGATGTGGTTTGCATATTCACTTACAGATTTGTGAAGAAACCCAGCCTCAAGTGAATAGTTTAATAAAGCACTACAGTCTTTATCTATTGATAGGTCTACAGTAAGAAAAGGCTTTATATACAATTATTGGGGGACTCCATCCCATTTTCTAGTTAAAATAAACATAATCCCCATGGGGTCCTGTTACTATCCCCATAGAATAATAAGCATGAGGGTTGTCCATATCTGTCCTCTTGTGACGATTTTTCTGAAGTTTACCTCAAGTTGTCTAGTTTAGGCAAACAACACTTAAAGACAACCAGAACTAGAACTTAACATCCATAAAGGTGCATTATTGAAACAGTTTTTCTCTCTAAAAACCCTCATTTCCAGAGACAGCCAAATGAAGACTAATTCACTTGTAATACAAGTCCAGTTTTAACAAACTTAGCCTAATATTTACATAAGTTCAGCAAGAACAGTGATTTATAAGGAATCTCTAGATTGAACCTTTTAATAGCCTCTCCAGGCCAGAAGCCAAGCCAAGTACTTGCCATCAGACATGCCTGCAATACCTGTTTGGCTGAATTCCTCTTCACGAGGTCCCCAAAGTGTCCTTAGGTTTCTGCACTGCCAGGAAGTGACATTCTTTACCTGGTAAGGCTGCTGGGAACGCTGTAAGCAAGGTATCAGGGCCAACATTTCCAAGGGGCTTTATGGCTCCAGGTTTCATAAAGTCAACCTTAGTTCCTTAGAGCTGTGGGGTCATATCTGAGTCTATGCATGCCTCACAAATATGACATTCCAGTCAAAGCCTTGGGAAAGCAACCAGTATTTCCAGTGGTGTCCTGTTATAAGTAGACTCTTACTGAACTTAGGCAAATAAGTAGGATTGCTGGAAGAATACTTACTGAGACTTTGAATTTTAGAGGGTTCAGGTAGAAAAGTTAAATGCTTCAGTTTGTTTACAAATGAATACTTTATTACATTCTTAAGAGAATGTTTCCTTAATCTGGAAGAGGAAACATCAGAGAACTAGCAATACTTCAAAACAAGAGTCACAAAACTATAACCATCTTTTTCAGTTTATTTAGTCCCATGTTACTAATTTTTGTTCAGTTTGAATGCAGCTTTTTAGTTCTGGAAATTCCCCATTTTAGTATTAATATTAAAGATGCCAAATACCTATTTGTCCTAAATGACCTTAGAAATCTCGTGGAAGATGAAACATGTTTTGTAAGAGGAAAAGTACAATAACTATAAATGACAAAAAACTCAAAAGTAGACATGGTTAATCTGATGAGAGTTCATTATGATGGAATTGGCAAGGTAAACTAGTTATTTCTGTGACACATAACACTTCAGCAATCAGAATATCAAGTGATAACCTTATTACCAAAACATTAAAACTTTAGGAATTGCATGTATGCAATATATATATGTGCCACACACACACACACACACACACACACACACACACACACACAATTTGCTCAGTTACAGCATTTACCCAAGCAATACAACCTAAGGTGTACCATTATTTGACAGTGTTTCCAGAGTAACTTAACATACCAAATAAAAAGGACTAATTAGTCAAAAAGACTTCATAGGGCTACAGATCATTACAAATCTTATTTATTTAACCAAGATGGCAATAAGAGATTCCAAAGGCAGATATGTAGGGTTATGTAGTTAAACAAGACCTAGCTCCTTTAACATTGAGAAGTTTTAACTAAGTAATCAAAGACCTGATAAAGGCAAAACATAAGCTTTGATTTTCCCAGCAGAAAAGAGTAAAAAACCTTTGCATATTATTTTTTTAAATCAGGAGCAGAACAATCCAAGAAAACTTTGTCTTTTGAACAGAGAAAAGCAGAATTTTTACCTTATACTAGTGTACTTTTAAAATCCATTCATTGCAAATTTATTCCATCCTAACCACACATAACATTCCTTTGCAAAGATTTACCTTCATGAACCTTCTACAACTTTCCTTTGCCTTCAAATTTTGTCCCAAGCCATTTCTCTTCAAACAACCAATCTCATTTAAGACAAAATTACTTTCTTTTACCTCCAACAAAAAATGCATTTTCATTCCTTAGGCCTTTCTTACATATCTCCTACTTTTTTACATACAGAATTGTTTTTCTTTCCGTAAGTCTTAATTATTACATTTAGCAGAATTTTAACTCTTAGGACTTAGTCTCCAGTGAAAGCTAAGTAGTTACCAATTGTGAACTGTTACACCAGAAGTTTTGGTGGCAAATTTATGAATCTATTAAGCACAAAGCATGTTTTCCACGAGACCCAAATATCCTTAGTTTTTCTGCAATAAATCAAAAGCACAAACCTACAGTTTGTAATCAGTGCTTTAGCGTTTTATCTCATTAGATATCCAATGAATTCAATCCCATTTATCGTGCAAGCAAAACTTTTAAGTTTCAGGTTACCAAAGACTGAAAGCTATCTTAATTACCCACGAAAACTTTGAGATAGACAAAATTAACCATTATTTTAAATCATCTTTTTGCTAACAAATTGCAACAGAGATAATGAGCTTATTTAACCTTTAGCAAACCTAAATAGAAAAGTTTATTTAATACTGATAAACAGGTCTATCTCAAACCAACAAACAAATTAGCTTAAACACCAAATGTGTTTCACCTGCACTCACTTCAATTTTTCCCCATTGTCAGTTTTTACCTGGGACACCAGTGCGGGAACCTGAGGTGGGCGGTCCAAGTGGATGCTCTTCACTCCTTGACATGAGGGTGGGAGGAGGAGCCAGTGGTGCTGGCTGAGGATGGTATAGGAACCAGTAATGTAGGCCACGCCCAAGGTGGTGCAGAAACAGGAAGAGGGGGAGGGGAAGGCAGAAGAGATGAGATGCCAGCAGAAGGCAGACAGAATTCCCGGTTCTAAACCTTGTCCACTCGGACAGAGGAGCAGACGCCATGTTTTTTCCACCAACGTGGAAATACGGAGTCCATGTTAGGCCGGAGTAGACAGGGAATTTCCCGGAAACAAATGGAGTTTTGGCAGCTGCTTGGGAATAGTCCTTAAAGTCCCCGTCCTGAGGTAGACTAACCAGAGTTGGCTACAATTATCATAGGCATTAACCTGGGAAATGAATGAGGGAGAGGCCCCCACATCTATTAGAAGAAGGAATAGAGAAAGAGTCAGTGTTCCCTTTGTCAGGGATGGCCTGTGTTTCCTCCAGCGACTGAGTTTTATCAGGAGGAGGCCTATTAAAACATCCAGTATGTGAGGAGGGAGTTTACTAGCCAAACCCCTTTGGGCAAACACATTCTGGAAGAGGCCTTTTGGTCCGGGTCCCAATTTAGAGCCATGAAGGCCTGGACCTAGGGTACCTCCGTCCATTTGCCCTGTTGAAGGCCGTGCAGTGTTACAGGAGAACAGTCCTTTCCTAAATTTGCAATCCAAATTGTTTCGTGGGTTAACAAGGCATCCCAGGGGAGAGTCCTTGGGGACCAAAGAGAAGCTCCCATTCTCCTAGAGAGAGAGAGAGAAGTAGAGAAGGTCCATGACTCCTGGGTGGTGTCCCACGTGCAGGATACGTCAGAGGTTACTGAGGTGTTAAAGCGACCCGAGGCATCCCTCAAATGAAGTCGCTATGATCACCGACCAGCCACTTAGGGCCTCTAAAGGAGGGATGCTAGCGTCGCACCCCCCCCCCCCACCCCACTTCCCCTTTGCATTCTAGGCTACAAATCAGTGCTGAGTTTGCCTTACTAAGAAGGCCGAGAAGAAACTGCTGTGTGTTTTTTTTTTAATGTTTATTTTTGAGATACAGAGCATGAGCAGGGGAGGGGCAGAGAGAGAGAGGGAGACACAGAATCTGAAGCAGGCTCCAGGCTCTGAGCTGTCAGTACAGAGCCTAACATGGGGCTCGAACCCATGAACCTCGAGATGATGACCTGAGCCGAAGTTGGCCGCTTAACCAACTGAGCCACCCAGGTGCCCCAGAGACCAATGTTTTTAACTCATGGAAAATACCGGAAAAGTTTTACAAGGGGGAATCACCCAATTTTATAATTTAAGTAGTAGTTAGTAGAGGACATTGACCGAAAACAGTAAACATAGAAATCCATCAAGACATTACAGCACATATAGTCTTTACAACCAACTTCCTAGGAAACAGTCCCCAATTGGGTTTTAATTCAATCTGGTACTGGTTTCGGCCAGCTCCCAGTGGAGGTCCTGTGGCCAGAGCGGCTAGACCAGAAATGTGGAGGGAATCACGTTAGACCAATGAGGAGGAAACCTCACACGGGAGTCTTTAGATTGGCAGCCTTCCTAATGACTTAGGTGGCTGTCCCGTGCCCAAGACAGACAACTTTGTATAAGGACAGGAATAAAGAGAGGGCATCTAGTTTCTGAGTCTTATTACCATTCCTGGGAGGGTACTACCAGCCAAAAGGCAGGCTTTCTCCCTGTAGAGTAGCCACGGGCTAGAGGGTTGTGGCCTGAACAATTGACATGAAAGTGTTCCAACAAAACCATACTGCTCAAAAAGACCCTGAAATGAGAATAAAGGAAGAAAAGAGAAAGTAACCACCAGGTTTGCACCATAGCTCAGAGTCCAGATGAAAAGACTCATAACCCCACACATTGAGCACCAAATGATGAAGTTTTGGGGTGATGGGTTTAGAGCTGACATCCGAGAAAGAATTCTTGAAGACATCTCTGGTGTAAAAAGGTGATTTTATTAAAGCACGGGGACAGGACCTGTGGGTAGGAAGAGCTGCAAGCATGCAATTCTTTATCTCGGGGTTGTGAGTTCAAGACCCACGTTGGGTGTAGAGATACTTAGAAAAAAATAAAAGGAATAAACTATTGATACATTGAACAATGTGAATCTCCAATGAGTCCTGTTTAAAATAGCCAGAATCGGGGCGCCTGGGTGGCGCAGTCGGTTAAGCGTCCGACTTCAGCCAGGTCACGATCTCGCAGTCCGTGAGTTCGAGCCCCGCATCAGGCTCTGGGCTGATGGCTCAGAGCCTGGAGCCTGTTTCTGATTCTGTGTCTCCCTCTCTCTCTGCCCCTCCCCCATTCATGCTCTGTCTCTCTCTGTCCCAAAAATAAATAAACGTTGAAAAAAAAAAATAAAATAAAATAGCCAGAATCAAAAGGGTACATCTGGTATAATTCCCTTTACATTACATTGTGTAATAGGCAAAACTAGAAGTGGGAAACACATTAATGATAGCATGGGTTGGTGTGGGGAGAGGGGCTGATAACAAAGGGATAGTGAGAGAGAATCTCAGGAGGTAATGGAGCTATTCAGTATCTTAATTGTGGAGTTACACTTTGCATTTGTTAAAACTTGGAAGTGTACACCAGAATGAATTGTACTCTGTGTAAGTAAGTTTTGTAAGTCAAGAAAAGCAAGCGACTCAAAAGTTAGCAAAGAATATGAATAGGCAATTCACAGAAGAGGAACCCCCAATGGCCAATGAATTTATAAGATCAATCTAATTGTGGAATGCACAATAAAACAGGTATAATTTCACATGCATCAGACCGGCAAAAATGGAAAAGTCTCACAGCACTAGATGACAGCAGTGATCAGCAGTGTAAACTCCCCAGTAGGAATATAAATTGGCACAACTTTGAAAAGCAATGTGGTGTTTTGTGAAGTCAAAGGTTCCCATGTCTTAGGACAGCAATTCTAAACTTACATGTATATCCTAGAGGAATTCTCACATCATGTACAAAGAAATACATAAGAACGTTTCTGTATCATCTGTAATTAGTAAAAATAATATTGGGACAGATTGTGTTCAGCAACAGGGGATTAATTGTGGTATATTTTAAAGTATATAATGTTATATTTAAACTTCAAATTTATAAAATATATAAATCTTACATAAGAGTTGAATGAATTAGTATTCTATCAACAGATCAATCTCTAAAACAATGGTGAAAAATGCAAGGTGCAGGGAGTACACATCCAGTGTGATACCATTTATATAAAGTAAAAAAAAAATTAATGTTTGCTTATTTTTGAGAGAGTGAATGCGAGCTGCGAAGGGGCAAGAGAGAGAGGGAGACACAGAATCTGAAGCAGGCTCCACACTTTCAGCACAAAGCCTGACATGGGGCTTGAACCCATGAACCGTGAGATCATGACCTGAGCCGAAATTGGACGCTCAACCAACTGAGCCACCCAGGCGGCCCAATATAAAATTAAAAAATTTTTTTTTTTTTTTTTTTTTTTTTTAGTAAACTCTGCACCTAATGTCAAGCTCGGGCTCAAGCTCATGACCCCGAGATCAAGAGTCACATGTTCTTCTGACTGAACCAGCCAGGTGCCCACCCCCATTTATGTAAATTTTAAATTATTTATTAAAAGTAAATAAAATTCCTTCTTTAAATTTAAAAGTATAAATATTATATTAAATTTATATTTAAAAGTATAAATAACACTTTATAATGTTTAAGGGCACATGCATACACAAACAGTTGAATTAGTAAAATTTTAAAATAGCTTTAGAATTAAAAACACAGCATCCAGGACAGTGGTAATCTCTTGGGGGAAGAGGAAGGTAAAGAGAGGGGTACATAGAACTTGAATTCTATCTGTAGTGTTTTATGAAAATGCACAAGCCCTGTGATCAAATGGTTCCACCCTCACATTGGAGAAATTTGCTCTGTGTGTACTAGAAGTCTTGTATGTGAATATTCATAGCAATCTCCAACCAAGTTTGTTGACTAGGTTCTTTGAATACTCTGTATTGTTATTAATTTTTTGTCTTTAGTTTTATTTATTTTTTTCACATTCTCAGTTACTTTTATTTTATTTTTCAATATATGAAGTTTATTGTCAAATTGGTTTCCATACAACACCCAGTGCTCATCCCAAAAGGTGCCCTCCTCAATACCCATCACCCACCTTCCCCTCCCTCCCACCCCCCATCAACCCTCAGTTTGTTCTCAGTTTTTAAGAGTCTCTTATGCTTTGGCTCTCTCCCACTCTAACCTCTTTTTTTTTTTTTTTTCCTTCCCCTCCCCCATGGGTTCCTGTTAAGTTTCTCAGGATCCACATAAGAGTGAAACCATATGGTATCTGTCTTTCTCTGTATGGCTTATTTCACTTAGCATCACACTCTCCAGTTCCATCCACGTTGCTACAAAGGGCCCTGTTTCATTTTTTCTCATTGCCACGTAGTACTCCATTGTGTATATAAACCACAATTTTTTTTTTTAATTTTTTTTTCAACGTTTTTATCTATTTTTGGGACAGAGAGAGACAGAGCATGAACGGGGGAGGGGCAGAGAGAGAGGGAGACACAGAATCAGAAGCAGGCTCCAGGCTCCGAGCCGTCAGCCCAGAGCCTGACGCGGGGCTCGAACTCACGGACCGCGAGATCGTGACCTGGCTGAAGTCGGACGCTTAACCGACTGCGCCACCCAGGCGCCCCTAAACCACAATTTTTTTATCCATTCATCAGTTGATGGACATTTAGGCTCTTTCCATAATTTGGCTATTGTTGAGACTGCTGCTACAAACATTGGGGTACAAGTGCCCCTATGCATCAGTACTCCTGTATCCCTTGGGTAAATTCCTAGCAGTGCTATTGCTGGGTCATAGGGTAGGTCTATTTTTAATTTTTTGAGGAACCTCCACACTGTTTTCCAGAGCAGCTGCACCAATTTGCATTCCCACTAACAGTGCAAGAGGGTTCCCATTTCTCCACATCCTTTTGTCTTTAGTTTTAACCTACCAATAATTGAGAAAGGAGCGTTACAATCTCCCCCCTTTTATTCTTATATAGTGACCATCTCAATCCCTAACAATGCATTTTATTTTATTTTATTTTATTTTATTATTTTTTTTAAAAGTTTATTTATTTTGAAAGAGTGAGCAAGAGTGCACACAGAGACACAGGAGGGGCAGAGAGAGAGCGAGTGGGAGAAAGAGAATCCCAAGCAGGCTCCACACTGTCAGCTTGGAGCCCAATGGGGGCTCAGACTCACGAACCATGAGATCACCACCTGAGCCAAAACCAAGAAACTGTCGGACGCTTAAAGGACTGAACCACTGAGGTGCCCCCCATAACAATGCATTTTAAGTTCCGCTTTGTCTTGTATTAATATAACTACTCTGGCTTTTGGCTATTATTTGTTTGGTATATTTTTTCATTGCTTAACGGTCAGCCTTTCTGTGTTCTCCTATTTTAGGATTGTCTTTCCATTTTAAGTGGATTTTCCTTTTCTGCCCCTTATTTGACAGTCTCTGTCTTTTAACTGGCAAATTACATCCATTTTCATCTCGTGGTCACATTTATTTGTATTTCTTTAAAAAAAATTTTTTTAATGTTTATTTTTGAGAGACAGTGTGTGAGTGGGGGGAGGGGCAGAGAGAGAGAGGCAGACATAGAATCTGAAGCAGGCTCCAGGTTCTGAACTGTTAGCACAGAGCCAGACGCAGGGCTCAAACTCATTAACTATGAGATCATAACTTGAGCCGAAGTCGCCTAACCGACTGAGCTACCCAGGTGCCCCTATTTGTATTTGTTTCTAACATCTTACTGGTTGCTCTCTATCTGTTCTATTTTCCTTTGCTTTTTCTCCTTTCTCATCTTTAAAAAAAATAGAATTTTATTTTCCTATTTCATTTTTCCCCACTACTTATTTGGAAATTAGATATCCTATTTCTGTTACTGATTACCCTTGATACGTTAGCTTGTATGCTTAAAGTCTAAAGTTAATATCTAAATTCTTCCAACTCGTATATGGATGTTAGAAAACTTGTTGTTGTTAGGACACTTTAGATACTGATCACCTCTTTCCCAACTTATATGGTATTGTCCGGTGTTTTAGTTGTGTCCTCTTTCTGAAAATAAACGCCACAAATTAAAACAGTCTGCTCAAACACCACTTTCTCAATGAGGCTTACTATAGCCGCTGTATTTTTTTTTTTTAATTTTTTTTTCAATGTTTATTTATTTTTGGGACAGAGAGAGATAGAGCATGAACGGGGGAGGGGCAGAGAGAGAGGGAGACACAGAATCGGAAACAGGCTCCAGGCTCTGAGCCATCAGCCCAGAGCCCGACGCGGGGCTTGAACTCACGGACCGTGAGATCATGACCTGAGCTGAAGTCGGACGCTCAACCAACTGAGCCACCCAGGTGACCCAGTTATGTGTCCTTTTTAATAGTTACTTTCCTATTTAATTTTTCATGGTTTACTGATAGTATTTCTAGAAAATGTTTTTTTCCCCCATATTTGAGTCTATTTATTTATGCTTTTTTTCTTTTTTTATTAACTTGTTTTATTTTTTATTTTTTAAAAATTTACATCCAAATTAGTTCGCATATAGTGCAACAATGATTTCAGGAGTAGATTCCTTAATGCCCCTTACCCATTTAGCCCATCCCCCCTCCCACAACCCCTCCAGCAACCCTCTGTTTGTTCTCCATATTTAAGAGTCTCTTCTGTTTTGTCCTCCTCCCTCTTTTTATATTATTTTTGCTTCCCTTCCCTTATGTTCATCTGTTTTGTCTCTTAAAGTCCTCATATGAGTGAAGTCATATTATTTTTGTCTTTCTCTGACTAATTTCCCTTAGCATAATACCCTCTAGTTCCATCCACGTAGTTGCAAATGGCAAGATTTCATTCTTTTTGATTGCTGAGATTTACTCCGTTGTATATAAATATCACATGTTCTTTATCCATTCATCTGTTGATGGACATTTGGGCTCTTTCCATACTTTGGCTATTGTTGATAGTGCTGCTATAAACATTGGGGTGCATGTGTCCCTTTGAAACAGCACACCTGTATCCTTTGGATAATATGGATTTTTAAAAATTTTTGGTTGTTTCAGGCAAAGGGTAAATCCAGTCGTGGTTACTCCATCTTGCCTGGACGCAGAAGTTGTCTACATTTTCATACATCTATCTTTGTGTACTAGGCATCTTAATGGCAAGCTAAACTCAATAGTAATATTTGGAATCCACAGCAATAGACACACGCACATCGGAAAGGGAGTCCAATCTTATTAAAATTTAAACCATATAACGCCCAGGGAAATCATTTTAGGAAATGTGACCAGAATCCATCCTCAGGTTTTAGTATCTGCCCCTAGCACCCTGGCCCTTCCCAGCCAGCCCTGGGTTCCAGAATAGCACATGAAGAGTTAATCCTCAAATAAGTCATTCTGTTCAACTTCCCTAAAGACTCTTGGGACAAGATGCAATTACTCATACAAGACCAATTTGTCACCAGACCAATTGCCCAAAGGCCTAATCCAGAACATAGTGTTTTGAAAGGATGCACAAAACCTATCATGCCCCACACAGTTTGGCCAGGATTGCATTTGAAGAGTACAGGTCAGCAATGTGCATTTTCCACTGAACAGATTAGGAATGTTGCCCAAAGGCCAGGGCAGTGGGCAGTACTAGTAGCCAGGGGACAAAACCCAAGGGCTAGGGCTGCTGCTGCTGCTTCCCTTCCTCATGCCACCAACAGAGCAAGCCTGCCCCTTTCTCACCTCTCCCTAGGGACACACTCCTTGTCATTAACAAAGTCCAACCCTTGGGGGCGCCTGGCTGGCTCAGTCAGAGGGGCATGTGACTCTGATGATCTCAGGGTCATGAGTTCGAGCACCACATTGGATGTAGAGATTCCTAAAACAAACTTTATTTATTTTAAGTTTACTTATTTTGAGAGGAAGAGAGAGTGTGCGCCCACATGCACACAAGTGGGGGAGTGGCAGTGAGAGGGAGAGAGAGAATCTCAAGCAGGCTCCACGCTGTCAGCACAGAGCCCTGTGCAGGGCTCAAACTCATGAACAAGATCATGACCTGACCTGAAGTCAGATGCTCAACCGACTGAGCCACCCATTCACCCCAACATTAATTTTATATATATATATATATATATATATATATATATATATATTATATTTTTTTTTTTGAAAGTAGGCCTTCACACCCAGCACGGAGCCCAACACGGGGCTTGACTCCTGACCCTGAGATCAAGACCTGAGCTGAGATGAAGAGTCAGGTGCTTAACTGACTGGGCCACCCAGGCACCCCTTCACATTACATTTTTTAATCTTAACTTTGTTGGTTATGAAACAGAAGTTTTATACATTGCTATGGTGCTTTTTGGATTTAATATCTTGGATTTAATATCTTAAACATTATCATGCCTCCACAATGATAGTGTTCTTGAAAGGATGCTTCTATGCCTTCTGGCTCCGATCTAAATTGATATCCTTAGGAAAGTGCACCCTCTGGCCTTCATCTTGCATCAGTTCAAGAGACAGTGTCCCATTAACTGTGGTCTAAGGTCCCTCTGAGCACAAATCCTCAGTCTCATGGAGGCTGTTCAAGCTGTAGATTTAATGACAGAAAACCTTTGGCTATTATAGAAAGTTCTTGTCCTTGATCTTTCAAAGGTACCACACAGCTACTAAATATATAGCCCATGTTAATATATCCATGGCACAAAGATTATAACATACAAAATGATTTTCCTAGAAGAAAAGACACAAGGATTCTGAGACCTAGGATCAAGGCCTATGAATCCACTATTACTATGTGGCCTTGGGAAAGTCCTTCCAATTGGGCTTTCCATTTTTATTTTTTAAAATTTTTAAATATTATATTTTAGAGAGAGAGTGAGAGTATGAGCAAGGCGCAGAAGGACAGAGACAGAGACAGAGAGAGAGAGAGAGAGAGAGAATCTCAAGCAGGCTCCACACTCAGTATGGAACCCGACCTGGGGCTCAATCCCACCATCCTGGCTTCATGGCCCTCAACCAAATGAGCCACCCAGGTGCCCCTAGCCTTCCATATTTTAAATGAAAAAGACTAGATCTGTGTTTCGTGAAATATGCTTTGTAGAATACTCTTAATTTTGAGGCATCACATACAAACGAGAGAAGACGAGATGCTACAAATAAATTGGAGAAATGAGGGTTAAACAAAATTAAAGTGTTTCTTTCCTGCAGGACTTCTCAGAGATTTGACAGTGCTAATCCAGTATTCTGAATTTGCAAGAACGTGGCTGTAGCTTCCCAATGGCGGCTGACTGCCGGACCTTCTGCTGGCAGAGCATCCCGCAGTGCCAATATTCTAATAAAAACATTCTTGAAAATGCTGGTCTATGCAGTGATTTAATTTGGTGCATCTTCCTGATCACTGGGTTCCTTTGCTGAATAAAGACGAGGTCAGGCAACCAATCTGCTAATGTTAGGACACCAAGTGAGTGATAAAGATCATTTGACAGCGATCATGAACATAGCCTCTTAATAACAGTAAGAAGAACAATGATAACAATAGTTCATGTTTGTCAAGTGCTCTATATGCCAAGCACTGTGCTAAGTGCATGACACATGTTACCTCATTTCATCCTTACAATGACCCATTGAGAGCATTTTTGTTATTATCATCCCCATTTTTAAAACTTTTTTTAAGGGGCACCTGGGTGGCTCAGTCGGTTAAGCGTCTGACTTTGGTTCAGGTCATGATCTTGACGTTCGTGGGTTTGAGCCCCACGTGTGGCTCTGTGCTGACAGCTCAAAGCCTGAAGCCCGCTTCAGATTCTGTCTCTGTCTGTCTGCCCCTTCCCCGCTCTCTCTCTGTCTCTTTCTCTCTCAAATATAAGTAAACATAAAAAAGATTTTTTAAAGATTTTATTTTTAAGTAATCTCCCACCCAATGTAGGGCTTGAACTCACAACCCCAAGATTAAGAGTCGCATTCTCTACCACCTGAGCCAGCCAGGTGTCCCCACTACCATCCCCATTTTTTAAAAAGTTTATTTATTTATATTGAGATAGAGACAACACTAGAGGGGAAGGGGCAGAGAGAGAGAGGGAGAGAGAGAATCCCAAGCAGACTCTGTGTTGCCAGCGTGGAGCCCAATTTGGGACTCCAACCCACGAACTGTAAGATCATGACCTGAGTTGAGCTAAGAGTCGAACTCTTAACCAACTGAGCCACCCAGGCGCCCTTTGTCCCCATTTTAAAGATGAAGATACTTGAGTTTGACAGAGACTAAGTAACTTAGTTCAGGTCACAAAGCTACTCAATTGCAAAGCTGGGATTGAAGCCTTGGCCGGCTGGTGCCATAGTTAGAGTGAATATAGCTGCTTATCCAAATGGAGGCACTTTTGAGAGTGAAGGGGGCTCTAAAAATAACTATATAATTTTTGAAATATTTATTTTTTCAACAAGACTTATTTCATTGGTGTGCAAAAACCAGTCAAAAGTAAACTCCTTTGTTAAAAAAAAATGAAAAAAAAAATCTGTGTATATCAAAGCAAGATATAAATGATTTATGTTGATTACCTGAAAATTTTTAATTTTATTTATTTATTTTGAGCCAGAGAGAGTGTAGTGGCGGAGGGGGAAAGAGAAGGGGATAGAGAGAGAGAATCCCAAGCAGGCCCCGACGCCGGGCTTGACCTCACAAACCATGAGATCAAGACCTGAGCCTGACCTGACCTGAAATCAACAGTCAGATGCTTAGTGGACTGAGCCACCCAGGCACCCCTGATTATCTGAATATTTTAAAACAGCATAAGTCGAGTAATTATTATTAGTGCATATTCTATGTGATCTGATCAACTTCTTAGTCCTGCCTTTTATAATGCATCACTGCTATTTTTGTGGAGAATGTATTTTTTTCAACATGGTTTTATTATTTAAAACTTTAAAAAATAAAATTGCAGTAATTTTCAAACTTGGATTTTATGGTTAGGAAGTTTGAAATTGTTCACACC
Source organism: Felis catus (assembly GCF_018350175.1). NCBI lineage: Eukaryota > Metazoa > Chordata > Mammalia > Carnivora > Felidae > Felis > Felis catus. The sequence continues at coordinate 98,348,138 of NC_058386.1, read as the reverse complement.
CCAATGGCTCATATCTGTAAAGCATAATTTTTGAGAAAACACTATGTCTGCAAGGTAGTGAGGCGCCCTGCAACTCATCAAGTTCTACTAAACAGAGATTATTCACAATTCCATTTTTTAAAATATTGAAATGTGTAAATGTTTAATCCCCAAATCTCACAGAAACTGCCTATTCAAAGTATTACTCTTCAACAAATGTTTTCGCAAAACAAAACTCATTGAAAAAGTTGTCTGTGTGTTTCTTTTGAAAGTTTCACCAAATTTGGATGCTGAAAATTATAGGCCTTTTCAATTTCGTTCTGTTCACATACAGAATATAAATGTACCCAGTTAGGGACGTCTGGGTGGCTCAGTCAGTTAAGCAACCAACTCTTGACTTCGGCTCGGGTCATGATCTCACGGTTGGTGAGTTGGAGTGTGGCATCGGGCTCTGTGCTGACAGCATGGAGTGTGCTTGAGATTCCGTTTCCCTCTCTCTGCCCCTCCCCTGCTCACGCGTGGGTGCTCTCTCTCTGTCTCAAAATAGACTTTAAAAAATGTACCCAATTAAAATTTTATCCAACTAAGAAATATCTTCTCACAAGTCAGGATATCCCAAAGCACCATCATAGAATTTCACAATTCAGTCCTGTTTGTTGCTCACCATAATTTGTCCCAATCCTTTTTTAGGGAGCCATTTTTTTTTAGTTTATTTATTTATTTTGAGAGAGAGAGAGAGACAGAGAGAGAGAGTGAGAATGGGAGAGGGACAGAGGGAGAGAGAGAATCCCAAGCAGGTTCTGCACAGACAGAGCCTGATGTGGGGCTTGAACTCACGAACCAAGAGATCCTGACCTGAGCCAAAATCAAGAGTCGCACACTTCACCAACTGAGCCACCCAGGTGCCCCCAGGGAGACATTTTAATGCCTCCCTGTTTTCAATAACTGCAATTTGCTAAAAACTTCAAAATCCAAAGGGATTTTTTAGCACTCTATTTGTTGAATATTTTCATTAAATATTTCCAAGTGATCTTGAACAAAATAGCCTGCAATTTTGAGAACTCTTTTGAAAAAAATTTTTTTAATTTTTAAGTTTATTTATTTATGAGAGATACAGCATGAGGTGGGGGAGGGGCAGAGAGGAAGGGAGACACAGAATGGGAAGCAGGTTCCAGGCTCTGAGCTGTCAGCACAGAGCCTGACACGGGGCTCGAACCCACAAACCATGAGATCATGACCTGAGCTGAAGTCGGACGCTCAACCGACTGAGCCACCCAGGGGCCCCTGGAACTCTTTTTTTTTTATCCAGTGCCATTTTAAGACACTTAGGTAGAGTAACAAAGTATTTCTTCAAGAGTCTGAGCGTTTCTGAAATCTGATGACAGGCAGCAAGGAGAGAAAGCAGTTGCTGCCACGCTAGGTTTTTCTTATTTTGGGGGGGATTCAACATGAACTTTGTCACCTAACAAAAACTGTTCAGACACTAATCGTACCTACAGACAAAGTATATGGGTAACTTTGACACTACAGCTTTGCCCATCTGTATAATACTGCAGCCTGTTTGGATGGAGTTATCAATTGTGTGTGCACTGTAACAAATCTCAAGGATGTTCCTGGGCTATGGATTTCTCAGTTGAGTAAAAATGTTCCTTTTACCACATTGTCCTCTGCACGACTTTGTGTCCATATTATCACTGAAAAAAACCCCCAAATTTATCTTCAGTGTTAAACTTTGTGACTGAACTTACAATAGTGTTCACAATGCTGTCAAATGTTTCACTTTACCAGAATTAATGTCCAAAATTGTTATTTGATTCAACACTTTGGGTAAAAGAATTGAAGTCGTATTAATTTAACTTGTATTTGAAACACCCAAAGACACTGAGGTAAAGTTGGTGTCATGGAACCGTTCACCTGACCGATTCAGCCACCACTTTAAACAGCTACTGCTTCACTTTTCATATATGCATAAGGAAATTTAGAACAAAATACAAAATAAGCAAAATGAATTTAGAAGAACAACCATTTGATCTACATGAAAAGTTATGCTTCACAGCATTATATGTAAACCTTCTGTATCTGCAGTGGGATCTTTGAGTACATTATTACAGTAATGGCCAACTTCTTACAAAAATCTTTTTTTAATGTTTATTTTTGAGAGAAAGAGAGAGAGAGAGAGAGAGAGAGAGAGAGACAGAGCACGAGCAGGGGAGCAGCAGAGAGAGAGAGGGAGACACAGAGTCTGAAGCGGGCTCCAGGCTCCGAGGTGTCAGCACAGAGCCTGACGTGGGGCTCGAACTCACCGACTGTGAGATCATGACCCGAGCCGGAGTTGGACGCTTAACTGGCTGAGCCAACCCAGGTGCCCCCAAGTTCTTTTTTTAATTGTAAATTCCAGTACTGTTAACATACAGTGTTCTATTAATTTCAGGTGTTGAATTTAGTGATTCAACAGTTCCAAACATCACGCAGTGCTCGTCACGACGGGTGCACTCCTTAATCCCCATCACGTATTTTATCCATCCCCCCACCTCCCCTCTGATAACCATCAGTTTTTTTCTCGATAGTTAAGAGTTCATTTCCTGTCTCTCTTTCTTTTATTTTTTCCTTTGCTTATTATTTTTTTAAAACATTTATTTTTGAGAGAGCGCAAGTGAGTGAGGGGCAGAGAGAAGGGGGGACAGAGGATCTGAAGTAGGCTCTGTGTACAGAACCCAATGCCTGGCTTGAAATCATGAATTGTGAGATCACGACCCGAGCCTAAGTTGGATGCTCAACTGACTGAGCCAATCAGGTGCCCCTGCTTACTTATTTTATTTTTTGTTTGTTTCTTAAATTCCACATACGAGTGAAATCATATGGTATTTATCTTTCGCTGACTGACTTTGCTTAGCATTATACTCTCTTGCTCCATCCATGTTGCAAATGGCAAGATTTCATTCTTTTTAGTGGCTGAATAATAGTCCATTGTGAAACAACTACCAACTTCTGAGGTAGATGCTGGTGTTTTGTCAGAGGATAGGTGTCTTCTGGTTCTTGTGGCCAGTTGTATCACTGTTACCCCCGTGGGTGGTGATGTCAATAGACATTTTGTGTGAGTTACATGTAAATCATTAAATGCAGTACCTAAATTTTCATAAACACGTATGTTCATTTATTTCTGCTCATTACTACTAAGAGGGTTTATTGCAAAATAGAAAAGCATTATCGTGGGAATGCAAACTGGTGCAGCCACTCTGGAAAACAGTACGGAGTCTCCTCAAAAAACTAAAAATAGAACTACCCTAACACCCAGCAATGGCAGTACGAGGCATTTATCCGCGGCATACAGGGGTGCTGTTTCAAAGGGACACATGCACCCCCATGTTTATAGCAGCACTGTCAACAATAGCCAAAGTATGGAAAGAGCCCAAATGTCCATCGATGGATGAACGGATAAAGAAGATGTGGTATATATATATACAATGGGGTATTACTCGGCCATCAAATAGAATGAAATCTTGCCATTTGCAACTACGTGGATGGAACTGGAGGGTATTATGCTAAGCGAAATTAGTCAGTCAGAGAAAGAGAAATATCATATGACTTCACTCATATGAGGACTTTAAGAGACAAGACAAATGAACATGAGGGAAGGGAAACAAAAATAATATAAAAACAGGGAGGGGGAAAAAACAGAAGAGACTCTGAAATATGGAGAACAAACAGAGGGTTACTGGAGGGTGTGTGGGAGGGGGGATGGGCTAAATGGGTAAAGGGCATTAAGGAATCTACTCCTGAATTCATTGTTGCACTATATGCTAACTAATTTGGACGTAAATTTTAAAAAATAAATTAAAAAATTTTTAATGTTTATTTATTTTGAGGGAGAGAGAGACAGAGTGTGAGCAGGGGAGGGGCAGAGAGAGAGGGAGACACAGAATCTGAAGAAGACTCCAGGCTCCGACTGTCAGCACAGAGCCCGATGTGGGGCTCGAACTCGCCAGCCGCAAGATTGTGACCTGAGCCGAAGTCGGACACTTAACCGACTGAACCACCCAGGCGCCCCTAAAAAATAAATTAAAAAAAAAAAAGAAAAGAAAAGCATTATCAGTCAGTAAAATAAATAGTTGTAGATTTATTTTTTAAAAAGTTTGTTTTCAAGAGAGTGTGCTTGCACGCACATGAACGAGGAAGGAGCAGAGAGAAATGATGGCAGAGAATCCCCGAAGCAGGCTCTGCACTATCGGCATGGAGCCCAGCACGGGGCTTGGACTCAAGAACCATGAAATCATGACCTGAGCCGAAATCAAGAGTCAGGCGTTAAATCAACTGAGCCACCCAGATGGCCCGATAGTTGTAGATTTATACCATGCATAAATTACATAATCACTGTTGGAAGAATTTTCAGATTGCTCTCTCCACATGCTATATGGCAGAACTGCTTAGCCTCTATTCCCTACACATATTTCGCGTACATCTAACCTGTAATTTCGCACATCTCCCATTGACCGTGCTAACTGGTGAGCCAATAGCTTCTGCAACTCACACCTGGAAGTCACAGGCCAAGGAACAACTGACTCAGGCGGTTTGACAGTGTCAAATATTTTCTCCACCACCACCTGAGACCTGAGGTTGTTAGGTGTCCTAACTGCTGTTATCTGGCCACATTTTCTTTCACCGGTGAGCTCTCTGCCTGCTTTCCTGGACGGGGAGGTTAAGAAAGATGGTTAGGAAAGAGATAGTTGTCAATCAGATTTAATCATGTGAGCACCAAAGTAAGAGCTCTGTAGAAACTGGAAGTTCAAAGTGGAAATCTATTAAACTCAAACCAAATTATTTTAGCACAGCTCTTAATTATAATACCCATTTCAAAGATGAAAAATGTGAGACGGAGTGCCTGGGTGGCTCAGTCAGTTGAGCATCCAACTCGGGTCTGATCCCAGGGTCGTGGTCCCAGGGTCTGGCTCGGGTCGTGATCCCAGGGTCGTGGGATCGATGGAGCCCCGCGTCAGGTTCCAAGCTGAGCATGGAGTCTGCTTAGGATTCTCTACTCTCTCCCTCTGACCCTCCCCCCCCCAAAAACTAAAGGTTAAAAAAAATGTGAGACAAACCTCACAGCAGTCAGAATGGCTAGAATAAAAACGGCAAGAAATAGCAAGTGTTGGCGAGGATGTGGAGAAAAGGAAAACGTCATGCACTGTTGGTGGGAATGTAAACTGATGCAGCCACCATGGAAGACAGTATGGAGGTTCTTTGGAAACTTAAAAATAGAAACGCCATCTGATCCAGTAACTCCACTTCTGGGTATTTACCTGAAGAGAATGAAAACACTAATTCAAAAAGATGTATGCACCCCCAAGATTTTGTTTCTGTTTTTTTAAGATTTTATTTTTAATGAATCTCTACACTCAACATGGGGCTCAAACCCACAGCCCCAAGATCAAAAGTCACATGCTCCACCAACTGAGCCAGCCGGGCGCCCCTACACCCCTATGTTTATTGCAGCGTTATTTACAATAGCCAAGATATGGAAGCAACCTAAGCGTCCATCAATAGATGCATGGATAAAGAGGATATAAGGTACACACACACACACACACACACACACACACACACACACACAGGACTATTACTCAGCCATAAAAAGAACGAAATCTTGCTATTCTCGACAACATGGATGGACCTAGAGGGTATTATGCTAAGTGAAATAAATCAGACAAAGACCAATACCATATTATTTCTCTTATATGTGGAAACCGGAAAACAAAACAAATTAACAAACAAAAAACCAGAAACAGGCTCATATAAATAGAGAATAAACTGGAGGTTGCCAGAGGGGATGGGGGTAGAGGTGGATGAGAACATAGGTAAAGGGGATTAAGAGGTACAAACGTCCAGTTATAAAACAAGTCACAAGGATGAAAAGTACAGCATAGGGAATATAATCAGTAATATTGTAGTAACTTTGTATGGTGACCAGGTAACTACATTTATCATGATGAGCATTTGGTAATGTATGGAATTGTCAAATCACTATGCTGTATACCTGAAGTTAATATAATATTGTGTATCAACTATACTTCAATTTAAAATAAAAAATATTTAGGGGCACTTGGGTGACTCTGTCAGTTAAGCGTCTGACTCTTGATTTCAGCTCAGGTGGTGATCTCATGGTTTGTGAGTTCAAGCCCCGCATCGGGCGGCATTGGGCTCTGCACTGACAGTGCGGAGCCTGCTTGGGATTCTCTCTTCCTCTCTCTGCCTCTCCCCCACTTGCTTGCACATGCTCTCTCTCTCAAAATAAGTAAAAACTAAAAACAAATAATAATAAAAAATAAAATAATTTTAAAATGTTTATTTTTTAGAGAGAGAGAGAGAGAGAGAGAGAGAGAGAGAGAGAGCACAGGCAGGGGAGGGGCAGAGAGAGAGGGACAAAGGATCCAAAGCGGGCTCTGCGCCGACAGCAGTGAGCCTGATGTGGGGCTCGAACTCACAAACCTTGATATCATGACCTGAGCTGAAGTCAGACGCTCAACCAACTGAGCCACCCAGGAGCCCCTTAAAATAAAAAAAAAAAAAAAATTAAAGTATAAGACAAATGCTAAATTGGATGAGAGGCAGGACAATGGGTATAAACTGAGACTGTCCCAGACAAACCAAGAATGCATGCTCATCCTGGGTACACAATTTTTCACCAGATTATCATTTATTAAATTGGGTCCCCTTTAACAACTCCACATGGTCTTAATCAATGTCCTAGAGTAATAACATGATGATGACGATGATGATGTTGATGATGAGGAACTTTGATCCCATTGGAACTTTGATCACTCCATTGATTACTCTATCCTTAAAATGTCCTTCTCTCCCATGGCTTCTGGGGAGTTTTATCTGAACTCTGATGTTCCTTTTCCTTTACCCAAGTTCTAAGTGTTAAAGGGTGTTAGGGCTCAGTCGAGGGCTTGCGTCTCGTCCTAGGGGACCTTCATCTAGGTCCATGGCTTTAAAAACCAATTCTAGGGGCGTCTGGGTGGCTCACCCGGTTAAGCATCTGACTTTGGCTCAGGTCACGATCTCACAGCTCGCGGGTTTGAGCCCCGCGTTGGGCTCTGTGCTGACAGCTCAGAGCCTGGACTCTGCTTCAAATTCTGTGTCTCCCTCTCTCTCTGCCCCTTCCCCACTCATGCTCTATCTCTCTCTCTTTCAAAAATAAATAAACATTTAAAAAACTGTTTTTAATTATAAAAAATAAACAAACCAATTCTATGTTGATGGCTCCTGAATCTATATCTGCAGCTTGGGCTTTTCCTTTATACCCAGACTCATATCCCCGCTTTCGTATCCAACATATCTACCTGGTTGTTTTAGAGGAATTTCAAAATTAACATGTCTAAAAAAGGAACTGTTGCCTGGGTTTGAACCTTGGTTATGTAATATTGGCCCTTTTTATGTGCCTTAATTTCCTTATCTCTAAAATGAGAATGTTAAGCCTATGGGGACCTTGAGAGTTGTGTTAGTCAGTGTAAAGCTTAGAACAGTATTTGGCACATATTAAACATTCCACTCAATAACTGTTGGCTATTATTATCTCTATCCCCTGTTTTTTTTCATAAAGCAATAAAATTTGAAATTATTTTGTCTGTTTACTTGATTCTCACTTGTCTCCCCTACTAGAATGTAAACTTCTTGAGGAAAGAGACAATATTTATCTTATTCATCACTGTGTCCTCAGGACCCACCAGAGTTCCTGGCTCATAAGAGGTGTTCAATAAATATTTGTTGGAATGAATAAATGAACGAATGAGTGAATGCAACAATGGCATTACCCAACGTCAAGGTCTTGAAGCAGAGTTCCCTGTCTCTCCTTTCTTTTTTTTTTAAAAAAAGTTTATTTATTTATTTTGAGAGAGACAGAGGGAGAGTGAGCAAGAACGTGAGCAGGGGAGCGGCAGAGAGAGAGGGAGAGAGAATCCTCACTCAGACTCCACACTCAGCATGGGGCCTGACTTGGGGATCAAACCCATGAACTGTGAGATCATGACCTGAGCTGAAGTCAAGAGTCAGACGCCCAAGTGACTGAGCCACCGAGGCACACCCCAGAATAGTCTCTTAAATACCAATTATACCATAATACAATTGTTGAAATATTTAACAAGAAATATGTGATGTAATAATATATGCACCTCTCTATTAACACATTAAATATCAAGATCTAGAGATGTAAAAAGTAACAGTGTTGAAGTACTGATGAACATAAGCCACGTGTCAAGATACCTACAATAATAGTAATGTGATATAAAACATATCCATGGTTTCTATTGGTGACCAAATATAGGTATTGCTAATTCTACTGTGGGTTGTTGCCTATATCCACGATTTAAGGAAATCCTGAATTTCAGTAAATGGCTGGTTCCAATAAAGATGCTATGTTTTTTCCCATCCCAGTTCATGGGCCCCTCTGAACTCTATCTACAGACCCTAGGCTTAGAGTCAGGGAGTTCAGGACACTGACTAGGAGGGAAACCACACCATTTATTTCCGTAACTTAGGAACCCATTCAGATTCCCCTTTCTCTTTTTATGTTTATTTATTTTTAAGAGAGGGAGAAAGAGACAGAGCATGAGCAGGCAGGGACAGAGAGAGAGGGAGACACAGAATCCAAAGCAGGATCCAGGCTCTGAGCTGTCAGCACAGCACAGCCGTGAGATCATGACCTGAGCCGAAGTCGGACACTTGACCAACTGAGTCACCCAGGCACCCCGTAGATTGCCCATTCTTTACATCTTCGTATGTGTTACAACATTGTTGGTTTACCCCCAGTTTGGTAGAGACAGACAACACGCCATCCTGATTGCCATTCGAGGAAGCACCTGCTGCCCAGCTGTGGAGTGTATGCTCAGACACCAGCCTTCAGCCACTTCAGGGTCTGCCTCCACTTTGGGTCATGAGGTTGTGCTCTTTCTGGGGCAGCCCACACCCCGTGATTGAAAGAGAGGGAGGTATAAAGGCCCGGTCTTGTCAGCCTGTTGTGGGACACTCTGATGGGCAATACTTGTTCCAGACCTCCCTGTGAAGTTGACCAAGACTTTGTTAGGCTGGCATCACTGTTCAACTTTTCCCTCTGCCCAAAACTGCCTCCCACCCATTTCTTTCACAGATATTGATCTCTAAATATCTTGCACCCAAAATTCCACCTCAGCATCTGCTTCTGAAAACCCCAGTCTGTGATACCCCACTTCCTGCCCTTATAGCAACCACAACTAAAGTACACAAAGTCCAGGGCGACACTTCAGTGCAAACTGAAATGCTGGCAATGACCTCAGTGGCCAACCCGGGTTTCCCACACTAGGCATCCCCAAGATGCGCTACTTTGGCATGCAGGTTATTCTGAGCTGAAAACAAGACCCAAAGACTCAAGAAGAAACTTTTGCCGGGGGGGGGGGGGAGGGACAAACAGAGAGGGAGAGAAAGAATCCCAAGCAGGCTCTGCACAGAGCCTGATGCAGGGCTCGATTCCATGACTGTGAGATCATGACCCCAGCTGAAATCAAGAGATGCTCAACCAAGAGTTGGACGCTCAACCAACTGAGCCACCCAGGGGCCCCTCAAGAAGAAACTTCGACCTCTTTCCCTAACTGCCAAAAAGAGTTTGGATAGAGGACCTGCTCCAGGAAGACAGCGATCACCATAGACAACTACTTCATATGATATTAGGAATTAGGGTGACAGACAGAAGAGAATTTAGTAAAGTCTGTTTGCTAAGATTCCTCTCTGTGTCCCGTTGTTTCTAGATGACCCAGCGAACACTTGTTTACCAAACATTTACTTTTTCAGCTTCCTGTGAATTGTTCTCCTTCCCTTTGAGGTTCCAGAACCCTACCCCCTTCTCCTCAGTTGAGGATGACACACACCTCATTTTGCCTGTCTTTGGAATCTCACGTTTGTGTGGATTCCCCACACTTGCATAAATCTTATTTTCTCCTGTTAATCTGTCTCATGTTGATTTAACTCTCAGACCAGCCAGAAGAGCTGTGAGGGGTAGAGGAAAATCCACCCCACAATGCCTATATCCTGCCCCAGGGCCACAGGAAGGGCCACAGGTGTTGAGCTGGGGGACATGAAGCAGGGAAAGCCTCACGGAGTAGTCTGAATTTGAGGTGAACAGTTCAAAGGAGAGATGAGCGGGGAGAGAACTAATACCCACTAAGTTTACCTCTTATGTCTCAGGCTATCTGCTAGGAACTTTACTTGTATGTTATTCCCTTAATGCTCTGCTCACAATGATATTATGGGGTTAGGGTTCCACCACCAACAATAACAAAATAAAAATAAGTCCATCGATGGAGTACAGTACTCACTATCTATTGGGCACTGTTCTGAGCCTTCACATTCATTGTTATCTCACTTATTCCTTAGACATCCTTGAGGCCTGGGAAGCTTTCAGATTCTGGAGACATTCACCAACCTCTACCCTCTAGTTAGTACCAGGGTTCCATGGATTTCACTTAGGATTAACTTTTTTTAAAAGTTTGTTTATTTTAAGAGAGAAAGAGAGAGACAAAGAACATGAGTGGGGGAGGGGGTGAGAGAGAGAAAGAGAGAGGGAATCCCAAGCAGGATCCACACTCAGCTTGGAGCCCGACGCGGGGCTTGACCTCGCGAACCAAGGGATCATGATCCGAGGTGAAATGAAGAGTCTGACGCTTAACTGACTGAGCCGCCCGGGCGCCCCAGGATTAACTTTTGTGTTAACCATCCTACTAGCAATTTCACATAGTTTACTACCATGCAGCCCCCCAGATTTGAGGTCCCGCTAGAGCAGAGAGCCTGCAGCCAAATGATCCCTCTAGAACGGCCCCTCCGCTGACCCTGATTCACTCAAGACTCTGTGAGGAAGCTGAGGCTCGGAGACAATAGGGAGCTTCCTTCTGCTCCCACAGCTGGATGACAAGAGTTTCGGTTCAGACCTAGGCCAGCCTGACTCCTTAGCCTGGTTCCTGACTCTGGTGCTGTGTTACCCCTTACCGGGCAGTGATGTAGCTTTTCTGTTTTGAGGCCTGATGATTTTGTGTCTTCTTAGGTGTCACAGCCGTAGTAAATAAAGTACTAATGAAGTGTCCTCATTTGGGAAAATCTTTGCATTTAAAACCATGTGTCTATATTCACAGAAATTTAAGGCTTTAAAATAAGTAACAGTTAACTCACCAAGAAAAGGCAGGAATGATTTTTTTTCACTACTCAGTGACATAGATAAAAGAAATATACTTTTGTATTTTATCACTTCCTTAATTCTGATTACCATTTATTATTTAATTCTCTGAATTGTGCTCCTTTCTTAACACTTTAAAAATATTTACTTATTTTTGAGAGAGGGGGGCGGCAGGGGCAGGGAGAGAGGGGGAAAGAGGATCTGAAGCGGGCTCTGGGCTGACAGCAGAGAGCCCGATGGGGGGCTTGAATTCACAATCTGTGAGATCATGACTTGAGCCAAAGTTGGGAACCTAACGACTGACCCACACAGGTGCCCCTGAATGTGTTCTTTTTTAAAAGATTTGTTCAGGTATTATTGACATTCAATACACTATACATACTTCAAGTGTACAATGTGATGAGTTTTGCCATATGTATACGCATGACACGACTGGGGTGTCTCTTAGTTTGGAAGTTGACCATAGCCAACCCAGGAGAGCACTGGGCTTCAGTGCAGGTTCTTGCACTCACAGAGTACTAGGTGAGTAATACACTGGGTAAAGACTTCAAAGCACCTACTGCCATTGAACTCAGAAGCACCAACTTTGGACATAAAGGAAGGCACTTTATTGTTCTTTCCACCAAGAGGCCATAATTAACTGGTAAGGACTGCACTCTACTCTTGGCGCCAAAGCCAAGAATAAAACAGCATCACGCGGCAAAAAACAAACTGCATTTAGAGGCTAGGCCTCCAGGGGGAGAAAGCTCCTGGAGAAATGCCTACAAAGCGGTAAAGCCTCCGGAGTCACTAGCTGAAAGTCCAATAGTCGCTTTGCCGAGCAAGGTCTCCTTGACCGCTGGCAGCGAGCGCAGCCTCCCGCCGCTGCAGCCGGCCCTCCAAAGTTACCAAACGCAGGAGACACAAAAAACCAATGTCTCGTCCAGATCGATGCGCTGCTGTACCCGAAACGCTGACCCACAAGTGCAAGGGCGCGCCTGCCGGCCCAGATTCCCCCTCCTTCCACCACCCGTCTCGCTCCGGCCGGCTCCCGGTGAGCCCAGTGGAGGAGCCTAAGGCTTGACTAAACCGACGCTCCCCGCGCCTGTAACAATACCAAGAGGGGGTGGGGAGGGGAGGGCAGGCTCACCACTACTGGTTAAGTTTCGTTTTTATTAAAAACTTCACGTGATTGCCCAACTCTTGACTCAGCGATTTCTCCAAACAGCCTTCTTTAATTTATTGGTTTGTCATCACCGCCTTCACCTTTTCTTTTACAGTCCTACCTACCGATTTTGAACATTGAAGCGGAATTCTTCCACTCGATACAAAGAGCGAATAAATTAGCTGTTAAATTCACTTAACCAATTCATTTCGAGCCCGCAAAATGAGAAGATAGGGGTGGTGGATTAAATAATCACGTAAGTGATTCCTTCATTCCCCACGGAAGCCACTGCCACACGTTTCATTAAGAAAATCATCAGGGTCTTCTTTTTCACTCTTTTACCAGTTCTGGATTATTACAGATCCATTTTTAAGTAGATGGGAGAATTAGATAGACTTAAACAATCGTCCTGGGACTTTTTCTCCCTTCCCCATAGATACATACCAATAATGACAATTCTGAAAAATTTTGTGCAAATTAAATTTTTAGAATACAAACCTTGAATTTTGTTTCTAAAAGTCTATTTTAGGGGCGCCTGGGTGGCGCAGTCGGTTAAGCGTCCGACTTCAGCCAGGTCACGATCTCGCGGTCCGGGAGTTCGAGCCCCGCGTCGGGCTCTGGGCTGATGGCTCAGAGCCTGGAGCCTGCTTCAGATTCTGTGTCTCCCTCTCTCTCTGCCCCTCCCCCGTTCATGCTCTGTCTCTCTCTGTTCCAAAAAATAAATAAACGTTGGAAAAAAAAATTTAAAAGTCTATTTTAATCTTTATGACGAAAATAATTAGCACTCATTGTAGAAAATGTGGGCAATCAGACAATTCAAAAGACAAAAAGGCTATTATTTACAATCTCAACACTTGGGAACAATCCCTGTTAATAATTTGGTGTCTTTCTATCCTCTTTATTATGGAATTTTGAAAACCATTTTAATTGTTGGAAAGAAAAATTTTTCTCGACCATTCAAAGATCTTTTTTTTGGTCTAAGAATTTTTTAAATTACAAAATTACAAAATTTAAATGGACAAAAGGCAGATTAACCCGAAAAAGTGAGACATCAGATTAACGTGAGACAGGTTAACAGGGGGATCCATAAGAATAGGAGACCCCTAGGCAGTTAGGCAATTGAGGTTCCTATGCCTTCTAGAGATAAGAAGAAGGGTTTAGCGTTCTTTGATCTTCAAAGGGAAGAAAGACAATTCATAGGAAGATGAAAAAGTGTAAATGTTTGGTAAACAAATGTTCACTGGGTCATACAGAAACAATGGGACATAGAGAGGAATTTTGACAAACAGATTTTGCTAACATCGCCTCCTCTAACACTGCTACTTCTTATCATAATGTAGGTGTCTAAGGTGACCTCTCCCTTCCTGGAGCAGGTCCCCTATCTAAATTCTTTTAGGCAGTGAGAGGGGAGGCAGAAAAGAAAAACTTTGTGAGTCTTCTATTTCTTTTAAATGTTTATTTATTTTTGAGAGAGAAAGAGAGAGACAGAGAGAATGCAAGTTTGAGCTGGGGAGCGCAGAGAGAGACAGAGAGAGAGAGAGAGAGAGAGAGAGAGAGAGAAACAGAGAATCTGAAGCAGGCTCCTCGCTATCAGCACAGAGCCCGATGCAGGGCTCGAACTCACAAACCATGTGATCATGACCTGAGCCGAAGTCAGATGCTTCACTGAGTCACCCAGGTGCCCCTTGAGTCTTCCATTTCTTAAAAAGAATCAGCTTAAGGGGCGCCTGGGTGGCGCAGTCGGTTAAGCGTCCGACTTCAGCCAGGTCACGATCTCGCGGTCTGTGAGTTCGAGCCCCGCGTCCGGGCTCTGGGCTGATGGCTCGGAGACTGTTTCCGATTCTGTGTCTCCCTCTCTCTCTGCCCCTCCCCCGTTCATGCTCTGTCTCTCTCTGCCCCAAAAATAAATAAAAAACGTTGAAAAAAAAAAAAGAATCAGCTTAAAATAATCCACATGCCAAAGAGACACATTTTGGGGTGGCAAATATTCCTCCCCTACATAATTATACATTTTCCATTCCAACTTTCCCCCCTCATTACAGTGTTAGCATCTTCCTATCATATTAAAAACATAACTTTTGGGGCGTCTCTGTGGCTCAGTCGGTTAAGCGTCTGACTTCAGCTCAGGTCATGATCTCAGGGTTCCTGAGTTCGAGCCCCGAGTCACGCTGTGTGGACAGCTTGGGGGCTGCTTTAGATTCTGTGTCTCCCTCTCTCTCTGCCCTCCCCCGCTCGTGCTCTGCCCCTCTCTCTGTCTCTCTCTCTCTCTCTCTCTCAAAAGTACATAAACATTAAAAGAAAGAACATAACTTTTCTGTTTTTAGCAGTCCACTGCATTAATGTAACATGCATCATCTAATCTTCCATTTGGGGACATTCAGGTTCAATATTTTCAGCTGAGCAAACTGTTTAAAATAACCTTTCTGTGGAGTGAAGCCTCCTTTGAAATGCAAATAGCCATTCTCAGACCCAATCTATTTTTAAACGTGTAGGAATGAAAAACTTTTCTCTTTTTTCCTTCTATGATTCTTAGGCCGGCCTAAGAATCACATTGACATAAGACAGATTAACATTAACAGGAGAAAAACAAACAAAATTATGAGACTCCAGGCGGTCAGGTACTAGAAGCTCTGTGTCATCCTTGGCCACAGGGAAGGGGGTAGCTAGCGGTCTGGGGCTTCAAAGGAGAGGAAGACAATTCACATGGAGATGAGAAGAACAAATATTTGCCAGCCATGGAGAGAAATCTTTCTGATAGAAAATGTTATCTCTGGTAATAGTTCTCTTCCCAATGCAGGCATCCTATCTAAATTCTTTTTCTTGGGGCTCCTGGGTGGCTTGGTCGGTTAAGCGTCGGACTTCGGCTCAGGTCATGATCTCACGGTCCGTAAGTTCAGGCCCCGCGTTGGGCACTGTGCTGACAGCTCAGAGCCTGGAGCCTGTTTCAGATTCTGTGTCTCCCTCTCTCTCTGCCCCTCCCTTGTTCATGCTCTGTCTCTCTCTGTCTCAAAAATAAATAAACGTTAAAAAAATAAAAAAAAAATAAATTCTTTTTCTTTAAAAATTTTTGATGTTTATTTATTTTTGAGGGGGGAGGAAGAATGAGCAGGAGAGGGGCAGAGAGGGAAGGAGACACAGAATCCGAAGCAGGTTCCAGGCTCTGAGCTGTCAGCACAGAGCCCGACGCGGGGCTCGAACCCACGAACCACCGGATCATGACCTGAGCTGAAGTCAGATGCTTAACCCACCGACTGAGCCACCCAGGTCAGGTGCCCCTATCCTATCTAAATTCTTTTAAGCAGTCGAGGGGGCAGAAAAGAGCTTTCCCTGAGTTTGCTGGGTTTTCATTGCCTTTCAGCTCCAAACATCCCACATGCCAAAATGACACAATTCTACCCCAAGTATTGTATTCTGCTGCCGGCCATAAGTTTCTTGAGTTCGCATTTATTGGGTTTATGTAAGGTAAAACACACCTGGACTCTTTTTTTTGTTTGTTTATTTATTTTGAGAGAGACAGAGACAGTGTGTGGGGGGGGAGGGGCAGAGAGAGAGGGAGAGAGAATCCCAAGCAGGCTCTGCACCGTCAGTTTAGAGCCTGATATGGGGCTGGAACTCATGAAAATGTGAGATCATGACCTGAGCCAAAATCAAGAGTGAGACACTTAACTGACTGAGCCACCCAGGGGCCCCTGGACTTTTTGTTTTTTTAAGTTTGGGAGTGGCTTGAGGTTTTCCTATAAATGTATGTTTGCCAGCCCCCCAAAACTCTTATTCTAAATACCTTTTGTGTTTTTCCCAATGTGTTTCAATACATCCATAAGCACCTCGACCAGTGGAAGGAGTGATTTAGCTGCCTTCCCACCCAGTCCTTTCCACTGAGAAGAGGAGAGAAATGTGGAGAGAATGGGCACCCCCAGAAGCGCAATTAGCGTGGAGGAGGGGAGAAGGGCCGAGCGCCAGGGGACCAGCTGGAAGTGAGAGAGCAGCCGTGTCCCCAGCTGTTTACAGCCCAGCCAGTCAAAGGGAAATCAAACCTGTGTGCCAACCTGGGCAGGCAGATTGTAAGTCACACAACGTCCTATTCTTTTATAGCTCCACCCCAGGATCTGGCCTAGCATGAGGGCAGAGAAGAGAATAAATTCATTCACTCAACAATAGTTAGAGTATCTACTGTGTACCAGGAGCTGTTCTTGGTGCTTAGGCTGTGTAAGGCAACATAAAAGACATAAAAGCATTTTAATGGGGGGAAGATGGACCCTAAACAATAAATATTATAATAAATAGATTATATTTTATATTCGGAGGAGACAAGTGCTGTGAAAAAAAAATGGGCAGGAAAAGGGAGTTTGAAAGTGTGTGTGTGTGTGTGTGTGTGTGTCTATTAACTAGGGTAGTCAGAATAGGCTTCATTAAGAAAGTGGCAGGAGGGGCACCTGGGTGGCTCAGTTGGTTAAGCGTCCAACTCTTGATCTCGGCTCAGGTCATGACCTCACAGTTCATGAGATTGACCCCCATGTTGGGCTCTGTGCTGACGGCGTGGAGCCTACTTGGAATTCTCTCTCTCTCTCTCTCTCTCTCTCTCTCTCTGCCCCCCCCCAAATAAATAAACTAAAAAACTAAAAAATAAATAAACTAAAAAAATAAATAAACAAAAAATAAACTAAAAAAAGGGGGGGGTGCCTGTTTGGCTCAGTCGGTTAAGCGTCCAACTTCAGCTTGGGTCATGATCTCGCGGTTCGTGAGTTTGAGCCCCACACCCGGCTCTGTGCTGACAGTGCAGAACCTGCTTCGGATCTTCTGACTCTCTGCCCCTGCCCTGCTCACTTTCTCTCTCTCAAAAACAAATAAACTTAAATAAAAAAAAATTCTCTTTATTAAAAAAAAAAAAAGAAAGTGGGAAGTAAGACTTGGAGGAAACGAGAGAGTTCATCATCTAGGTATCTGAAAAAAGAACATTCTGGAGAACATTCCAGAGAAAACAGCCAGCATAAAGCCCTGGAGTGAGACTGTACCTGAAGAATGGCAAGGCGGTTAACATGCACGGAAGGGAGCAAGTGAGTAAATGGCTAGATTACAAAGGAGGGTGTTAGCAGGTATGAAAACACCACCCACACTGCAGATGGAAGGTATGAGGGCCGGGGAAGCTGCTGAGTTGGAAAGAAGGGATCAGATGGAGGTTCTGGGCAGGCTTCCTTGAACTTGAGTGGTGGAAGGTGGGGGAGGGCGGTCAGGGTGCATAAAACGGAGCCACGGCCTCGAGCTGCCCTACAATCATTGTCAAGACTTTCAGGTTCTAGAGGGCTAGATGAGAAATCTGTCTCAAGCCCACCGAGAACTGGCCTGTGCTCTTATTCTGGGGCTTTTAAGCAGCAAAGGAAGCAAATAAACCACCGCAAACCCCAAAATAACAATTACATTTTCCGCCAGAATCTTATAAATGCCAACTTCAGGGGCAGAGTACTCAGGGACCCACCTCTCCTTCCCTAAAATCTGCTAGTCTTTCATACAAGGGTGGTTTTCTTAGTGTTCTATTGCTGCTTTGGCAAATCACCACAGACTTGGTGGCTTAAAACCGCAAATATTTATTATCTTATAGTTCTATAGGCCAGAAGTCCCCAAATCAAAGTGTCAGCAGGATTACGTTCGCTCTGGAGGCTCTAGGGGAGAATCTGTTTTCTTGCCTTTCCTACTTTGTATCGGCTGCCCACGTTCCTTATCTTGTAGTCCCTTTCCTTTTATGATGTCGTTGTGCTTTGTATTTTCGTTCATTGTAAATTCCCTCCTTGAACAACTACTGAGGCACAAGGAATTTCCAAAAGCTGTGGGATCCAAGTCGATAGAGCACTTAGAGGTCATCTTATCTCATTTTTCTTTCAGTTCTGAAACTCATTCTGCATTTTCTGGACAACTGCTCATTTAGCTTCTCTTTTAAACACTTGCAGTGACTCAAAACAAGTCATTATGAGTTAGTACTTATTAAGGTTGAAAAGTCTTCCTACTGAATCGAATCCTGGCTGGCTCCTTGTAACTTTAACCTTTTGTTTGTTTGTTTGTTTGTTTGTTTGTTTAGAAAGAGAGAGAGCGTGCGAGGTGGGGGGGGGGAAGAAGCGGGGGGGGGGGAGAGAGAGAGAGAGAGAGAGAGAGAGAGAGAGAGAGAGAGAGAGATTCTCAAGCAGGCTCCGCACTCAGCATGGAGCTGGATGCAGGGCTTGAACTCACGAACTGTGAGATCGTGACCTGAGCCAAAATCAAGAATTGGACGCTTAACCGACTGAGCCACCCAGGCGCCTCTGGCTATTTTCTAAAAATGCAGACCCCTGGGGTGCCTGGCTGGCTCATGTAGCATGCAAGTCTTGATCTCAAGTTTGTGAGCTCAGGTACCACGTTGGGTGTGGAGATTACTTAAAAAAATTTTTTTAAATAAGATAAAAATAAAAGTGCAGACCCCTGGGCCCAAGTCAGACTCAGATTCTCCAGTAGTGAGGCTCAGAAATTATCATTTGACATTAAACCACAGGTTATTCTTATGGACACTGGAGTTTAAGAACCCTGCTTTAGGACTTCAACACAGTGATCTACAGCAGTGGGCCTTAACTTTTAAAACCTCTCATGTCAAGACCACACCTCCTATCAAGTCAGAATTCCTGGGGGTGGGACCCTAGTATCTGTGTGCAGAAGAAAGTTCCCCAGAGGATTCTCATGTGTAGCCATTACTGAGAAACACTGATTTATATGTTCTACAGTATAGATCTGAGGGTCAAATAATCTTTAACAGCTTGTCAAATCTCAAGAAAACCCTTTGAGCTCATAAAATGTCACCTGATTACTTTGGACTTTGAGTTAGTTGTCCTAGAGTAAAAACGAACTTACTGTGAGGAGAGACACGACATGCCTCTTATTCAGCACTAAAAATCCCAACAGTAATTGCCATTATTATTATTCAGATAGGAGGGGTTGATGACTACTGAATGTGCAGCACGGGGTTCGGCACTGCTGGGAAGGCTGGAGATAAATAAGCTAGTAGAAGGCATGTTCCTCAAGGACCTTAGTCTAGTTGGACAGTCAAAGTGAACGTGGGGGAATCTAGAGTGAAAAGTTCTATAAAACCTCATCATACTGAAATATCGAATGATAGAGCACACAGTAAACACTGGTTCAGAACCTTAAGAGGGAAGGAGGTTGGTAAAGTCTACAGGTAGCGTCTGAGCTGCGTCTTGAAAACATTTCAAGATTGGAATTGATGGTGAAACAGATGGACGGTTTCCCGGACAAAGGATATGACTTCAGATGACTTCAAGTCAAGCAATAAAGTTCCCCAACTAACAATGGCTTAAGCTTATTATTTATTTTATTTTTTAGATTTCCTTTCTTTAATGTTTATTTTTAAGAGAGAGGGAGAGACAGAAAGAGTGTAAGTGGGGGAGGGGCAGAGAGAGAGAGAGAGACGGAGACAAAGAATCTGAAGCAGGATCCAGGCTCTAAGCTGTCAACACAGATCCTGACGTGGGGCTTGAACCCATGGACCATGAGATCATGACTTGAGCTGAAGTCAAATGCTTAATTGACTGAGCCACCCAGGTGCCCTGACTTAAGTTTACACGGACATTTGTTATCCCACTTAACAAGAAGTTGGGAGGTGGACAGTCCCAGAGAGGATTATGTAGCAACTCAACGATATTAAAAATATTTTTGTCAGGGTGGCTCAGTCGGTTACGCGTCTGACTTGAGGTCAGGTCATGATCTCATGGTTCGTGAGTTCGAGCCCCATGTTGGGCTCTGTGCTGACAGCTCAGAGCCTGGAGCCTGCTTTTGAATTCTGTGTCTCCTTCTCTCTCTGCCCCTCCCCTGCTTGCGCTCTGTGTCTGTGTCTCAAAAAGTGAATAAGCATTTAAAAAATATATTTTTGCCTTTTTGCTCCGACATCCTCAGCACGATGAAGTCTTCCCTCATGGTTCCAATATGGCTGCCACAGCACCATACATTGCACCCTATCTCTCAAGCAATAGGTCGATGGAGGCCTTTCCCAAGTTCATCTCTTTTTCAGAGAAGAAAAATCTCTTTCAGCAGCTCCTTCAGGGTCCTCTTCATGTCTCATTAGCCAGAACTAAGTCACTTGGTCACCTTTATATCCGTTATCAGCACAGGCTTGCATGGCTGGCTTAAAGCAACTGTGATTCATCTCTTGGAGCTGAACACACCATCACCTGTAACATAAGGTTCTGTCACTAAGGAAGTAGGAGGAATGACTCTTTGGTTAGGCAACAAGCTATGGCTGCTACAGATGTAATGAACATTTGCCATAAATGAATGAAAACTTATGATAACTCATTACAGCAATTCAAACTGACAGAGATGTGCAAGTTATTTAACCTTTCTGGGCTTCAGTTTCCTCCTGTGTAAAACAAAGGTAACAATGCCTGCTTTATACGGTTGTGAGAATTCCATCAGATAGTGCATATGAAGGGCCTACCACAGACCCTGGCTCATAGGACATGCTTGCTGTTATTGCTTTTTGGGTGTCACCAGATTACAGACGATTCTAGAGGACTGCCACAGACATGCTCTTTGAGTGTTCTTGTTTGAAGTTCTATTTTTAGAACAAAAGCCACCAGAATCTTTCATCATCAGACAGGCCCAACTTGGAAACTCAGAAAGAACCTAGAATTTTAGACTATTACAGCTGAAAGTGAACATGGCGATTTCCCAGTCCAATGTTTCTGGTAATTTTTTTTAGCCACAGAGCCACAAAAACTCATGCTCTAAAACAAAGAAAACTGGAGCCATTCTCTTCCTTACTCGCTGTGAGATACCTCCCCTGAACCCGAGGACTCCGTGGAACACACTTTGAGAAACACTGGTGTAGTTCAAACACTTAGACAGTATAGTGTGGTTAAGTGGCCAACGATATTAGGTGGCCTGAATAAGCCACAGAGTGAGAAGTGGACAAACTGGGATCGGAAACCAGCTTTCCTAGCTTTATGCTGAGGAGGGTGAGCGAATGTTTGATGTGAGCGGGGGCTTGATGTGGTATTATGGTGGAACTTCAGTAGGACCCTGCGAAGCCCATCCCTTAGGTTTTGTCCGGAGGGTTGGTGTCTTCATCCCACTTACAGGCCTTCAGGTGGATGTGTCTACCTCTGGAAGCCACCCCGGCTCCCAGAAATCAGTGTGTCTGGGGAGAAAAGATGGAGAAGTGTGGCTGGAAAGAAAGGGATGGAATCAAGTAATGAAGGGATGGGCTGGCTGGACGGTCTTCCTTCAAGCCCACTGTAAAGCCAGAAAGTGCTTACGTGAACAGTCTGCTGGAGAAGGGGATAAATAACATCTGGAAGAGCGAGGTTGTCAGGAAACTCGCACACTTGAGTTCGGCAGAGTGCTCGGCTTTCCAGCCGATGAATTCGGTACCAGAACGGAACACAGCCCTCTTTGTTTTCCCGGCCTTTCTCACTGGCATGGAACTTTTGATGAATGGGGCCTTTTCGATTACGGAGTTTGAGCTAACCAAGAGCAGAGCACTAGATAAGAAATACAGAGGTGAGAGCTCTAGTCCCATTTCGGCTGCCTACTTGGGCAAGTAACTTGAGGCCTGTGGGCAAAATGAAAAGGTTGATGCAGACAAGGGCCCTTGCGATTTTAAAATGTCCATTATTCCATGGGGCGCCCGGGGGCTCAGTCGGTTAAGCGTCCAACTTCGGCTCAGGTCATGATCTAGCGATTCGTGAGTTCGAGCGCCGCGTCGAGCTCTGTGCTGACAGCTCGGACGGAGCCTGGAGCCTGCTTCGGATTCTGTGTCTCCTCCTCTCTCTGCCCCTCCCCCACTTGTACTCTGTCTCTCAAAAATAAATAAATGTTAAAAAAAGTAATAAAAAATGTCCATTAGTCCATATCTTACACCAGAGAGCTGCCCGGGGCCTTCTCAGTAAAAATCTGCAGAGCCAAGTTATTGTCATCACCAATACGGTCCCAGGGAGGGCGGGGGAGTAAGGATTTCTGAATCTTAACACTGTCCTCCAAACTCCTACTGCAAAGGAAGGGAAATGTGACATTACTTCCTAAGTGATACATCATTTCACAGTTTTGTGGGTCATAATGTCCTGGGATCACCCTCCTATATAATCTATGGTGTTGAAAGAGAATGTGGAGATCACAGGGGAGATATAAGTAAGGTAGGCTTACGAGTGTGTGTGTGTGTGTGTGTGAGAGAGAGAGAGAGAGAGAGAGAGGGTCTGAGACTTAGAAAGACAGAGACAAGGAGAAAGTGGTCAAAGTCAGAAGTTTGTCAATGGTCAGCTGGCCAGTCCAGTGGAAAGAAGGCATATAGCCAGCCACTTTCCCTCGTGTGACTCAGACGGAAAAAGCTTGGGAAATATTCTGCTGGGGAGACCATTCCTCCAGCTCGACACTGACGTCATGTAGTCTCCAAAAGCCAGGACCTATTCTTAGATCTGTCATTCATTCATTAATTCAAGAAAACATTTCCTAAGCACTTATGACAAGAGATTGGTGAAAAAATGGCCGTGTTCTCCACCCTAAAGAAGCTCCCAGGCTACTATGGGGTCTCGGCCAGTGAACAGACGATAACAGCATGACAGATGCCATGATGATGGAAGTCCAGGATATTAGAGGAGCACGTTGATGAAACCCCCCCATTTCAGCCTTGGCTGGTTAAAGAAGGTTTGTTAGGAGAAAGCCATGTTATTTGAAGGAGAAGCAGAATCCAGCCTAGTGTTGGAGGAGGTGGGAAGAGAAGGAATGTTGTAGGCAGAAATAGGACTACAGGTTATTTTAATTTTTCTCTTTGTGCTTAGCAGTGTTTTGCAAATATTCTTCACTGGACATGGATTACATTTATATAGAAAGAATTTTAGAATTTGCACGATAGCAACAGCCCTCCCTTAATCAGTGAGCACCAACGAGAACTTAGGTCTGTGACACGCTGGCAGGGAGAGAAGGGGACACGACAATGACCACTCTAATCACAGTATTAGAAATGTGTGTTGAGTCCTTTCTATATGCCAGCATTTTCCATGTTCCTCACTTAATCCTTGCCATAATCCTATGTGATAGATACCATTGTTATCATCTCCATTTTATGGCTGGGGAAACTGAGGCCCAGAAGTCACACAATTAGTAAGTGGAAGAAGCAGGAATCAAATACAGCCAGAGCCCTGGCTCTCGACTACTAGGCTAGACTGCCCCTCTTTAAGAGAGTAAAGCCAAGCGATACACACAGGAGACGAACTAGCGTTTTAAACTTCGCCCTCTTCTAAGAAGCAACCTCTTGCCATCATCTGACTATGTTTCTGTGTCCTCCATGTCAAGGTAAGGGGAACGGGGGCGAGTCTTCATTTGGGCGTGGACACGGATATCAGATGCACGATGCGTGAAGTGATTTTCCAGAGATTGCATGATAATCTGATGGCTGAATGGGTTCCAAAAACCCACTTCAGTATCACAGCTGCTGGACCCCACGTTGCTCTGGCCACACCAGCAATGCTTATCTTGTGGTAAGTTTCCAATTTTCAAAACTGCGACTTCAGTCAAATGGTTTATTAAAACTCCCATATATTGATGTTGCTCTATGATGCAATTCCTATGTTAACCACAAGGTGATGCTGCAGACAGATGCAGGGATTTGTTTGGAAAGGAGAGGTTTAAGCATATTTGTATTTTGATAAATTATGATATAGCTACACAATTAAATATTAAGCAGCCATTTGAAATAATGAGGTAAAGCTATATGATTTCTAGGAAACATCTTTAAGATATGCCAATAAATAACTGAGAAAAACCAGTCAGTAACAAAATGTAGAGCATGCGCATATTTGTCTAATTAAAAAAAAGAATATAAATACGTATGCAGGTACACGCATCATTTTTTCCTGAGAGTATTAAAAAATAGTGCTAACAGTTATTACTTTGAGGAGTGGGATTGGGGTCTGAGGGAGGGGAGAGGATGCTTCTCCTTGATGTTATCCCTTTTTAAGTTATTTGATGTTTTAAATGATTTGCACTCATTACTTTAAAAATCATTATCACAAAAACAATCCAATTGCTGTAAAAATTTAAATACTGCAGAAGTTAATCAAAGTCCCTCTCCTGTCACCTCTTAATCCCATTCCCCAGAGGACAGGTAACCACAGAAATGAGTTTGGGACCTCACCACTCAGAAGATGGTTTCCAGAACAGCAGCATCAGGAACGTCTGAGAAGCTGCTAGAAAAGCAGATTCTTGTGTCTCACCCCAGATCTGCTCAAACTCCATAGTGGGGCCCAGTAACTGGTGTTTTCAGAAGTCCTTTTGGTTATTTTGGTGTGTACTCGAGGCTGAGAACCACTTCGTTTTAGCAGGTTAGACCATATCTTTTGCGGGGGGGTGGGGGGGAGTGTTGAGAACAATCCTGTGAGAAAATTAATAACTCAAAACGGCATGTCTCCATTCACCCAGAGAGCTCTAGCTCAGAGGTTGACAGCCTCTTGAGGCCACTGTGACCTCTCTGCTGGAGTTGAATGATGACATATTGCCACGGTTTGGAAGCATTATCCAGAAAGGGGGACCTGCTAGAGTGAGAAACTTAAGGGAGGAGGACTAGGGAAAGGAAAGATGGTGCACAGAGGATGCAAATAAAACCACCACATGATGGCAAAGAGATGACACCAATACCTCAGGGCCACTCAATCATTTATTTCATAAACTTTTTTTTTTTTCAAAAAAACGTATTTCTTCTTACATTGAGGTATCGTTGAGACACGATGTCACATTCATTTCAGGTGTACAACATAGTGATCGGACAAATCTATACGCAATGCTGTGCTCGCCACCGTCTGTCACCACACAACACCATGACGATGCCATCGCCTGTATTTCCTATGTTTCATAAACATTTATCACTTTCGCATTCTATATCTCTGTATCATTATGTCCGTTTCCTTGCTCTGACCCACACATTTCATTGTCCATCATTTACCAAATCTGATAGGGTCATTATTTCTCACACCATTCAGTGTGTTCACATTCAGGGATGTGTTTGCCAGTGATTCCCTGTTCCCTGGCCAAAAAGTCATGAGCTCTCAAAGCTGCTCAAAAGAGGAGCGCCAGGGGTGACTCGGTCGGTTGGGCGTCCGACTTCGGCTCAGGTCATGATCTCACGGTTCGTGGGCTCGAGCCCCACTTCGGGCTCTGTGCTGACAGCTCGGAGCCTGGAGACTGGAGCCTGCTTCGGATTCTGTGTCTCCCTCTCTCTCTGCCCCTCCATCACTCACACTCTGTCTCTCAAAAATAAATAAGTGTTTAAAAAATTTAAAAAAATCAAAGCTGCTCAAAAGAGTCATAAACAGGGGTGCCTGGCTGGCTCAGTCGGAGGAGCAAAACCCCTCTTGATTTGGGGGTTGGGAGTTTGAGCCCCACGTTGGGGGTAGAGATAACTTAAATGAATGAATAAATAAAAATTTTAAAAGAGTCATAAACTCCCTCTGGGGGTAGAGGGTATGGAGGGGGTGTGCTGAGGCCTTTTGCACAGTGGGGAGGGTTGAGGTACGGTAGGAGAGGACGTGTACGTAAGCGCACTCGGGATATAGCAGTTTCAACAACGAAGCCACCCCATCTGAAGCTCAGAAGAGAGGGGATCTCACAGGGTTCCCCAACACGGATGCTGGTCCCCATGCACCGATCTGCCTCCGCCACAGAAGAGCTTGGGGCAACAGCCTTCAACGGGGGGGCAGGGGTCATGGGAGGCTGCCTGCAAACGGGAGTCGTTCTCAGTGTTTCACATGAGAAGACTGGGAATGTGGAAGCTCAGACAAGCCTAAGGCTCGGGAATGTTTAATCTATTGATTCTAACAAGATGCCCCCCATTTACTAACCACTTCAAACACATCGTTGTGTCTCATGAGGTACCTGTTCCATTTACTCACCACTTCGAAGACTTTGTTCTGTCTCCTGATGAACTGCACCCGGTTCCCAGTCGGGGAACGAGCGTTTGTTTTCTGGCAGGAGAAAAGGTTATAAGGGGTGGGAGTTAGCTTATAAGGCTGTTCGTATCTCGCTGTGTTCTGTTTTTGTAATTTGATGGCACCTGCAGAATGTTAAGGGCAACCATTTATTAAACTGGACATTTGACGAATCGTGACACTGTTTCCTTCTATTTTATTTTATTTTGCTTTATTTTATTTTATCTTATTCTATTTTATTAAAGTTTATTTATTTATTTTGAGAGGGAGAAAGAGAATGAGTGGGCTGGGGCAGGGAGAAAGGGGGGCCAAGGATCCAAGGCAGACTCTGTGCTGACAGCAGAGAGCCCGACGCAGGGCTTGAACTCACGAATGGTGAGATCACGATCTGAGCCAAAGTCAGACGCTTAACCGACTGGACCACCCAGGCGTTCCCCCTCCTTCTATTTTGAATAAATGAGCATTTACTCTTATAGAGTCTTAGCTGGGGCCACCTTCGAGATGGTCTCTGGGCCATTAATATTTTCTTGGGGAGTCTTGAGAAAAATACAATGCCCACGCCGCACTGTATACCCACCGAATCAGAATCTCAAGGGGTGGGACCAAGGTGCAAGGCTAGTTTTAATGTCTTACAAGTTACTCCAACGCAGCCAGGACTGAGAAACTGCTCTAGTCTCACTATTTTGTTTTATGGATAAAAACACAGAAGTTAAAGAGATGAAGTGATTTGCACAAGGTCAAGCTGCCAGGAAGTAGATCTCATCCCTAACTTTTCTGACTGCCCATCCACTGTTCCTTCCACTGTGCTCTCTCGTCTCTTCTAGAGCTTAGAGTTTTGCTGAACATTGCAGTTAGGTGATTTTTTTTCTTTCAAGATTTTATTTAAACTCAAGTTAGTGAACATATAGTGTAGTATTGGTTTCAAGAGTAGAATTTAGTGATTCATCCCTTACATTAATACACAGTGCTCATCACAAGTGCCCTCCTTAATGCCCATCACCCACTTAGCCTATCCCCTCACCCACCTCCCCTGCAGCAACCCTCAGTTCATACTCTGTATTTGAGCCTCTTATGGTTCACCTCCCTCTCTGTTTTTATCTTATTTTTCTTTCCCTTTCCCTATGTTCGTCTGTTGTGTTTTTCAAATTCCATATATGAGTGGAATCATATGGTATTCGTCTTTCTCTGACCGATTTATTTCACTTAGCATAATACACTCTAGTTCCACGCACGTCATTGCAAATGGCAAGATTTCATTCTTTTAGATGGCTGAGTAATACTCCATTGTGTGTGTGTATACCACATCTTTATCCATTCATCAGTTGGTGGACATTTGGGCTCTTTCCATAATTTGGCCATTGTTGATGGTGCAGTTCGGTGATTTACAGTTGAGGGAGAAGGGACAGAGTCTATCAGTTAAAGATGGGTGGGGAAACATCTAAGGACTCAACTCAATCAAGCGTTCTCCAGGACATGGCTCCTGTTAGTCTTATTGGTGGTGGGACAGTCGAATGACCTTTCATTGCTAAAAGCAGTGCCTAATACTATAGTATATGTTAGCTCCTCATAGAGCAAGTCAGTTGCTCCTGACTTTCACCCATGAAAGAATACATTCATGAATAAGTGTTCTCACGTTCAGGAATTAATCATGCTAAAGCAAATGATAGGGTATATCAGTGATTGTTCATATTTGAGCAGGGGTGGGTGTTAGGGTGAGGACTCACAAGTTCCATTTGAGAATTTGTAAAAGCTATAACCTGCTCCCCCTCCCTGAAAAATCCACATACATAAATGTTGCATGTAATTTCTGGAGATTGACAGACCCTCTTCCCCTGCCACCCCCCGGCAAGTTCATCCATGGTCACCAGATTAAGATCTCCTGGACTAGAAGCATTTGAAGCTCTATTTTTTTTTTTTTTTTAGTGTTTCTTAAAGTGTAGTCCAGGAACCACAGAAATCAGAATCACTTGGGGGTGCTTGTTTAAAAAAACGGATTCCAAGGACAGCCACAGAGCTACTGTTTCAGAATTTCTTATGAATGAGGTATGGGAGTTTGTATGATAGTAAGCTCCCTAGATGATTCTTTGGGACACTAACATTTGAGAATTTGTGCTTTATCCCAACGTGAGATTTTTACAGTTTTTGAATGCTTTCATTTGTTTACTATTTTAGGTTTCATCTATTCAACTGTCAAGTATACCAAATAGTATGCTTAGTCCGAATTCATTAAAGAATAGTCACATGTGGATATGCATAGGAAAAATAGCTGGAAGGGTAGATAGATAACCATCTCTCTCTGGGTCTTTATTTTTCCCCTTTACCCTTCTATTTTATTTTTTTATTTCCTATTATCTTTCTTTCTGTATTCAAAAAAGGTTCTTTATCTTTCTGGGTTTAACTCCTCCATTTGAAAAACAGGGTGTTATAACTAGGGCGAACTTCGAAGCCACGTCTTGCTCTGGTTGTCCGTGACACCATACTACCCTCAGCGCCCTTGTGCATTTAATAACACGAACTGCAGAGCTAACAACAGTGTTTGGAGTAATAACTGGGTACTATTTTTATATATATTATGTTGTGATGCCTAGCAACTGTTTCACTCCAGTAAAATTACTCTCTTCTTCCTCAAGGAGTTGGAACTGAAATAAACTGTACTATCTGTACCCCCCAAAAGTTAATTCTCTCTTTTAAGCCTTAGAAAAAGCCGTCCGCGCATATCTCTTAAGCGCATAAGAATGATTGTGAACCAAAAAGCCAGGGCGTGGTCGCCCCGCCCACCGGCTCCTACGTCACCACCCTTCTCGCCGCTTTCGAGCGCGGAGATTGGCTAAAGGCAAGAAAGAGCCCCGCCCCTAGTCTTATGACCCGCGCTGAAGCGCCTTGTCCTGGCGTTTGCAGCAGTTGTGGTCGGTGGTCCGCGCTCCTCTTGCCCGGGTTCCAGCAAGCTTTTTCCCTGGTGTTGCTGCTGTTGTTGCCACCGCCACCGCCACCGCCACTGCCGCCGCGCCGCCGCCGCCGCCTCCTTTGCGGAATCATGGTGTGCTTCCGCTTCTCCCCGGTTCCGGGCTCGGGGCTCGTTCTGCTCTGCCTAGTCCTGGGTGAGTTGTCGGGCCCTCCTGCTTAGTCCCTCAACCTGGGCCCGGGGCGCCCAGTTCAAAGGCCACAACCTGCAAGACTGGTCCGGGGGGTGGGAGTGAGAACCTGAAAGGCTGACACTGGGCGGTGGCGCTTGGCCCAGGGAAGCGAGCCGTGACCTAGAGAAGGCCTGACCGAGGGATGGCGGGGAAGAAGGGCCCGTGAGAGTAAGAAGGGGCAAGTAAGGGGGGGGTGGGCGCCGAGGGAGTAGGTGGGGAAGAGGGAGGGAGGAGTGGAGCACATCCGGGTAGAAGGAGTAACTTGGGGAAGATACTGAGGAGTGAGCGTAGGTACGTGCGATTCTGGGGTGGCAGAGACAATCAGGGGAGTCCTGGTTTCTTAGGATCTTAGGGGCGAGAGCAAAAATTGGGGAGGGAAGAGACTATTGCCTGCGTGGAGAAACTTGGGGGAAGGGGGAGGGTAGGGGCAGATATGACAGTAGAGTCTGAGGGGGCAGTGAGAGGGCTGGGGGCGGTTTGTGGGCAGGAATTTGAGGCTGTGAAGGAAGGGTGATTAAAGAGACGAGGAATGATGCTGTATTTGAGTTTGGTAGCTCGAGTTTGGAGGGGTAGGGACCTCGGGTGGCCCGGGGCAATTTCCAGGCAAGAAAGCACGGAGGTAAGGTCTGGAAACGAAGGGGATGAGGGGGGACTTTGGTGGGGGAGTGAAGATCTGACTTGGAACTGTTGAAGATGTCGATTTTCTACCAGTCGGCTATTTCCTCCCAGCCAGATCCTGATTTAAACAAACAAACCAAAAAAGAAAAACCTTAAAAATCCTTTAAAAAAAATCCCCAGCTCTTTCAGCTGGGAGGGTCTCCTAGATGTGAGGTTTTGGAGTCTTCGTCTACTGCCTCTTTGCCTTCAGAAGGTTGTGTTCATAGCCACACAGCTGGCCTTTCACTTCATTTTTGGAGGAGGACCATAGGTAACTTGCTAAAGATTGGGGTGTTACCAAGTCCTAAGAATGGCTGGATGAATGTTGGCTGATTGGGTTCTACCACCCTCCCCCAGTGATTGCTGAGTCCCTGAGGGCTTTAATGCCTGAAAGGTGAACCTTGACCAGAAGGTCTCTTCCTGACCTGATTCATCCTGTGCTTGCTGCTATCCACTGACTCTTGCTGTTTGTGACCAAATAAATGAACAGAAGGAACAGACCCAGATGGGAGTGGGGAGGAAATAGACATAATAGGGGTCTGAGAAGGCACTGAGAGGTACACATTCTAACTCCCATTTCAGTGGAATAAAATCAGCACCTGAAAATAGTGGATTTTCAAACAGTGGACATTTGGCAACATCTGGAGACGTTTTTGGTTGTCAAACAGACGTTTTGGTTGTCAATCTGGGATTGCTTTTGGCATCTAGTGGGTAGAGGCTGGGATGCTGCTGAACATCCTATAATGCACAGGACAGTGCCCCCAACAAAGACTCATCCACCTCAAAATGTCACTAGTGCCAAAGTTGACAAGTCTGGCTCCAGAGTGATAGTATTGGAAGGGTTCTTGATGATCTAGTCTAGTGATTCTCAAGGATCTTTTTGAGGAGGCGTATGTCAGATACAAACTTATTTCTAAAGTAATACTAGGAAGTTACTTGTCTTTTTCACTCAACACTCTTCACCAGTGTACAGTGGAGTTTTCCAGAGGCTACATAATGTGTGGTGACATCACTGCTCTGATGGCTCTGATGTTGTGTTGTATTCACTTCTCATTTTTGATTTCAAATATGGCCAACGCCAGTAGTCATAACTCATGTAAACCAAAGCTGTTTCAAGTTCTCAGTGGATAAGAGAGTAAGGGGTCCTGACACCAAATGGTTCAGACTCCCTGCCCCTAGTGCAGCTGTCCACATAGGGCAGGAGACGTCTCCATAGCCCTTGTGAAAGGGGGCCATGGAGGCTTCGCTCAAACACAATTCAAAGCTGTAACGTTGGAGTGAAGCACCTACTGAGGGGCCAGCGACCCTAAGAGAGGATTGTTTACAACGAAAAGCACCTTATCAGTGATGGAACACATCTGACCAAGGCATCTGTTAATCAGTAGTTCACTGCCAATTGAATCTGCACAAGCACAACGCCGTTATTGTTTAGAGAAAGTGAAAAAAAAATAATAGTTGTCTTACTTGTTGGCTTTTGTGTCATTAGATTTCTTTTTTACTGAAAGCTTTTTTGTCTTGTTTTTACAAAAGCAATGCTTGCTCAATGCAGAAAATAAACAGGCAAAAAGAAGCACATAAAAGAACCCATCAGCTCATCTGCTAGTTTGCCATTTATTGATTGGGACTAACTAGATTCATCTTCTTGGAAGATTTCCAAGATCGATTTCCTCCACCTCCAGGTTTAGAACAGGATTTGGAGAAGTAAACGTTCATAATGTACCTAGATTAGATTTGTAGAAGGTATCAGGATGAAATGGAAAGCATTTCTTGTATACAGCTGCTTTTTCTGACAGCTGTTGGTTCAGTGTGGGGCTCAGACTCCTTCATGTGGCTTTTGGTCTAAGAACTGAGCAGATCTTGAGTTGCTTCATGGGTTTGGCACATTACTTTTTTTTTTTTTTTTTTTTTGAGCGAGAGAGTCAGTCAAGTGGGGGAGGGGCAGAGAGAGAGGGAGAGAGAATCCCAAGCCGGCCCCAGCTATCAGCATCAGTGCAGAGCCCGGCGAGGGGCTCTGACTCACTAGCTGAACAGTGAGATCCTGACCTGAGCCAAAACCAAGAGTCCGACACGCAGCTGACTGAGCCACTTGGGCGACCCCGTGTACGTTACTTTTATATATCAGAGTGGATACCAAAAATTTTTCAAGCAGTCAGTAAATACTCATAAAAGACCTGTTGTGAATCTTGTGCTGCTCCTGGGTTCGAACGGAGGGGAGGTTCTGTCCTGAATTTATAGTCTCATTAGCTTGAGCACTCAAGCTGTGCCAGTTTCACTCTGTAACTATCCTGGCTCCAGAGGGTAACTCTTTAAAACAAAACAAAACAAAACAAAACAAAACAAAACAAAACAGCTGCTTTACAGCAAGCGTAGAAAAGAGTTTGAAGGGTTTATGCATTGGTCCTTTTCACAGAGATTACATTGTGCTGTTTATTTGAGTGAATTCTAACTGACTAGGGAACTTTCTGAAGAAAACCTATATGATTTTTCTGAAGAAAAGCTGTGTAGATGCATTATAAAGAGAGTAGTAGGTGAAACTTATTTCCGAGCATCATTGTCTTCAGGGTCTTTTCTTTGAGACCTCAGAGATTTCAGAATTCTTCTGTGGTTATTGATTTTTGTAACTAGTTTGACTCCTGGTTTTGATAGGGTTGATGCTTCTCAGGGTGGGAAAAACCTCATACAAATATCCTGACTGTGAACTTAAGGGGTAGGAGCCCCTCCCTCCCTCAAGTGTTTATCCATTGCCTGGTGAGCAGAGACCTGAGTGTTGGGGGGGGGGGGGGCAGCCAGGTGACCATCTGAAGGAATAGGAGTAAATCTTGTTCCCAAACTCTCAGGTTTTTAGACTAGCCTGTTTTCCACTTTATTTATTTATTTTTGATGTTTGTTTATTTTTGAGAGAGAGAGAGCACAGGAGAGGGAGAGGGCTAGAAAAAGGGAGACAGAGGATCCCGAGCTGTGAGATCATGACCTGAGAGCCAAAATCGAGTCAGATGCTCAACCGATTGAGCCACCCAGGTGCACCCCCCATTCTTTTTTTTTTTTTTTTCTTCCTTAATATCATTGCCAGTCAAGTCTCCCCTGTGGCACTGGTCTCCGAGAGTGAAGACTCTTATGGACTGTCATTTCCCACTGCCTGCTTAGCACAGCACTTGGTATGTAGTTAACCCTCAGTGAATTTTTGTTGAGGGTATTCATTGGTGGGTACTGGGGATGATTGTAAATTAGACCAGCTTGGTCTCCTTTTTCTTCTGCGAATCTTAAATTATGTTTTGCCGAAACAAATTTTTTTTGTGTCTTTGGACTTAGAACTTCAAGATCAGTGCTAAACAATACAGATAGTTTAAACCAATTTACTGAACTATAATCCCATATAATAATGCTAGTATCTTACTTGTACCCCTTCAGATATACCTACATAGTAGTGAGAGTTAGCATGGAGAAGCAGGAAAGTCCTTGGTGAGAATGAGATTAAGGTTTTCACAAACAACCAGTCTCTTCCCTTTTGCAGGTGATCTAAAAGAGAGAAAGTAAGCATGGGATCTTTCTGTAACCCTACCACATTTTGTTAACCTGATTACTTTGATTTCAAGGTTCTGCTAAAATTATTTTAGCTGTAACAAAGATACTTGAAAGGACAGGCTTACTATTTGGCCGTTAGTCATTGGTTATCACATCCGATAGGATTCTGGATATTCAAATATTTGAGTGCAGCTTTCTTCCCCTATATCCTTGGATGGAATTTGTGATCGATGATTATTTCACAGCACTGTAGCTGACCTAAGTGGTCCTTCCTGCAGGAAGACTGCTCTTCCTCCTGTAGTGACAAAAGCATTCCGATCATAATTCCATATTAAAGTGATCAGAGATTGCCTCAGATCCAAAAGCACACTTTATAAGTACTTGTTGGTATGTTGCTGTGCATTGCAAAAGAATTCTGGAGGTCTGCCAAACACCACTCACTCAGCAATAAGCACTTTCCATTAGTTGAATAGTGTTGAACCTTACTTCCTTACCCACTCTCTGATCTTAAAAAAAATTATTTTGTAGCTTAAAATCATTTCATTACTTTTCTTTTCAAAAGAGATGTACCAGAAATCAAGAGTATCAGCAACTGAATGGGTGATTGTACTTATATTAGGAAGCATAAATGAGGACTTGTAAATGAGGAACAGTTAATCTGATTTATCAAACCTGGGGACAGAGGAGAAAGAGTACGTAGATACTGTATGCCTATGTCTTTTTTTTTTTTTTTTTTTAAAGACCCTTTGCCCAACATCATTGTGAACGGATCAGTTTTACTTCAGGAGTTCATAACTTAACATGATGAAAAAAACCTATAATTAAAATTTGGGAAGGATTCCTTTAGGTGCTTGCTACGTTTACTACAAGGGAAGCTTGTAAGCTGGAATATCCAGCTTGCTTGGCAAAGTTCTCTTAGCTCTGAAGGGCTCACATGCTTTCGAAGAACCTGTTCAAGAAATACACACTCCAATTCTTAGCGAGGATAATTTACCCAGAGTCTCATAGCTAATAAATTGGACTGACTGATTTGAATTCTAGCTTTTCAGTGCCAAAGATGGGGCTCTTAATCGCCTCATTATATCGCCTCTTAGATTATTGTTTTTTATTGGTTATGTTGTACGACTAGTATTATGTTCCCACCCTGCCCCAATTTTGTTCACGAATACATATATTTTTCAACTATGCTTCGGGTTAGATAGACTTGTAAAAACCTAGCCACTTTCTGCAGCATCTCATGCTCGGAAAAATAAGTTGAGTTCTATAAGAGCCTATAAATGAACTTTTTGGAAATAAGATTGAGAAGATATTTAAATTTGAGAAAGTTGATTTTGAGGCATGCCTTTTTCTTTGGAGAATAAACTCTTAGCTCTGTAATTACACACTCTAGGATATATTCAGCTGTGTGGGTTTTTTTAAAACATTATTTAACTAATTATTTTTTTTATTTGAGTATAGTTGACACAGCCTTGGGCTTTTTAAATTCTTTTAACATTTATTTATTTTTGAGAGACAGAGGGAGCACAAACAGAAGAGGGGCAGAGAGAGAGGGAGACACAGAATCTGAAGCAGGCTCCAGACTCTGAGCTGTCATCACAGAGCCCGAAGTGGGGGTTGAACTCACGAACCGTGAGATCATGACCTGAGCCGAAGTTGGATGCTTAACTGACTGAGACACCCAGGCACCCACCCTTGGGTTTTTTTTTTTAATGCCATAAAGACTTTTAAATTTTTTTTTTTCAACGTTTATTTGTTTTTGGGACAGAGAGAGACAGAGCATGAACGGGCGAGGGGCAGAGAGAGAGGGAGACACAGAATAGGAAACAGGCTCCAGGCTCTGAGCCATCAGCCCAGAGCCCGACGCGGGGCTCGAACTCACAGACCGCGAGATCGTGACCTGGCTGAAGTCGGACGCTTAACCGACTGCGCCACCCAGGCGCCCCATAAAGACTTTTAAACAAAAACGATTTAGCTATGCTAAAAGAAAATACAGCAATAAGGATGGAAATGGCTTTCTGGAGACTTTTTAGCAAAGTGTAAATGTTTCAACTATCAACTTGCCTTGTGGGAAATACATTATTCCTAGCTTGAAATTCATGTCAGAATTTATTGAGGCGAAAACTGACTTGGGGGTTGAGGAAGAATCCAGAAGACTGATAGGTTAGGTTCGTGATTTGGCAAAACTAGAAGATTTGCCTTTTTGTAATTAGATTAAGCTATATTTCAGGTCCTTGTTGCAGGATATTTTTGCATTGATATAATCAGTCAATATTTATTGAGAAACTAACATATATTCAGCACTATTAGGAATGAGAGGAGATAGAGGAAAAGTAATAGACATGGTCTCTCCGACCATGGCACCCGTGATGGATGACATTCATATAGAAGGCCCACTCCTAGGGGCTGTGGCATAGATTGGATCATCTGTTGGTAAGGGAGCATATTGGAATTCAAATGAGTGGCAGAAACATTATCAAAAGGGAAACTTGAATCCAGATATATCATTCATTCACAGACTTGGGTCCTTTTTTTGTTAGTTAACAAATTACCTGCTGTATACAATAATTTACTGTGACACATCAGTTGGTTGTGAAGTTACAGTTGAAGACTGCTGTTTTGGAGCTTGTGACAATAGAGGGGTTAGGATTTACGGGCATAAAATAAGTGAATAATTCAGAATAGTACAAAAATATACTGAAAGGCGGGGGTATGCACTATGACTGCTCTTCAAGGCTTCTATTGTTCAGGAGATTTTTGTGGAGAAAATGGCTGCTGAAAAATGGATAGCTTATTATTCCAGGTTCTTAATTGTAAGTAACAGAAATAAAATCTGATAGGCCCACCTGGGTGGCTCAGTTGGTTGGGTGTCCAGCTTTGGCTTAGGTTATGATCTCATGGTTTGTGAGTTTGAGCCCCACATTGGGCTTTCTGCTGTCAGTGCAGAGCCTGCTTTGGATCCTCTGTCTCCCTGTCTCTCTGCCCCTCCCCCGCTCATGCGTGCACACGTGCTCTCTCGCAAAAATAAATAAACATTAAAAAATAAAATCTGGTAGTTTTTAAGCAGAAAAAGAATTTATTAAAAAGTTATCAGGGCATATGCATAGCCTTTGATCCCCCGTTTCATTCTTAGATACATACCCAACAGGCACACATACACACATGTTCACCGATGTGTCCATTTGCATTAGGACCAAACTGGAAACTATCCAAATGCCCATTAGCAATAGCGTAGATAAGTAGTGGAATATTTACCCAATAATAGAAAGCTATATGTACAGAGTGAGAACGTACACACTGCAGTTACACACACCAACCTGGGCGAATCCCACTAACTTAATATGCAGTGAAAGAAGCCAGACACAAAGGAACGGAGTGAGTGCTTCCATTTACATCAAGTTGAAAAACAGGCAAAACTAACCTGTACTGTTAGAAGTCGGGATAGTGGTTGCCCTTGGGAGGGAAATAGTACCTGGAAGGGGCTTCGGGAGCACTTGGAATGTTCTGTTTCTTAACCCAAGTGGATTCAGCTTGTGGAAATTCTTTGAGCTGTGTGCTTAAGGTTCCATGTACCTTTCCCTTTCATATGTGATAGTGTGCGTCCCTCTGTATGTTAGGCATCAGTAACATTTTTCTTTATAAAAACATGCATATCGAGTGGCTCGGAATTACCAGGGCTCCTGGCTGTGGATGTCAAGGCCTGGCCCAGTTTCCCCGTCATGTCGCTGAACTGCATGAGCGCCGCCAGGCGTTGGACTGCAGTTCGCGCACTACTGTCACCACCGCCAGCTCTGCAGGCCTTGTTGCCTGGGACCTTGATCCTGCTGTAGCAACTGCCACCTGAGGGTGACACTTCCATTCCTGGCTCCATTCCGCCGCCCTCCTATCTAAAATCTGGGGCAGATGCCTGTGTTAGGTGGAGCCTCGTCCATCCTTGCTGCAAGGGAGGCTGGGAAAGCAAGCTTCTGACATTTTCAGCTTTTACAGTAGGTGGTGACATCTGCCAGAAGTTATTAGAAAAAGGCAGGGTCTGACAGTGTTGCACATTTGGAGGCAGCCTGAAAGAGAGACGGTCCTTCCTCAAGTGAACACTTAGATCGATCGGTAGAAGAAAAGTAAATCTCAAATGTTAGGGACAGTAGAGGCCTAGGGGTAGAGGTTGAATAGAGCATGGCATTTGGGTCCAGTGGAACAAGTTTAACCAGATTAAAGGGTGTGTTCTGGGAAAATGGTTTGAGAGAAGTTGAAGGAATAGGGTGGGATGAGATCAAGGATTACTTTGAAAGTCAGCTGGAGGAATTTAAATTTAATATGGGACTTTTGGAGCTAATAAAAGTATTTGAACAAATGTCCTGACAGGAAGAGGTATTGAAGGACCATTAATCAGGGAGCATTTCTAGGGACAGCTAGGAGGCGTCTGTAGTAATTTAGGGGTGGGGTGGTGGATAGGGAATAGAAGTAAATGGCAGGAGCGCCTGGGTGGCTCAGTTGGTTGAGCGGCCGACTTCGGCTCAGGTCATGATCTCACAGCTCGTGCGTTCGAGCCCCCATCGGGCTCTGTGCTGACAGCTCAGAGCCTGGAGCCTGTGTTGGATTCTGGGTCTCCCGCTCTGCCGCAACCCACTCGCATTCTGTCTCTTTCTCAAAAATAAATAAAAAAAAAACACATTAAAAAACAAGAAATAAAAGGCAAAGTTTGGATTTAAGAGGATTTGAAGGGGAGAAAAACATCAGTAGAACTTCATGAAGAGAATGAAGTAGAAGCTAATTCCCAAAAATTTTTAAAAATATTTTTTATGTTTATTTATTTTTGAGAGAGCTAGAGAAAGAGAGAGAGCATGAGCACAAGTAGGGGAGGGGCAGAGAAAGAGAGAGACACAGAATCCAAAGCAGGCTCCAGGCTCTGAGCCGTCAGCACGGAGCTCGATGAAGGGCTTGAACTCACCAACTGTGAGATCATGACCTGAGCCAAAGTCGGACCCTTAACCGACTGAGCC
This sequence comes from Felis catus, assembly GCF_018350175.1. Classification (NCBI taxonomy): domain Eukaryota; kingdom Metazoa; phylum Chordata; class Mammalia; order Carnivora; family Felidae; genus Felis; species Felis catus. Next base: position 98,309,568 of record NC_058386.1, on the reverse strand, counting down.
ACCCAGGTGCCCCTAATTCCCAAGGGGGAATCCTCAAGGTCCTGCCTTTCCTTTACAGCCAGAGAAGGGGAGCAGTTTAGAGGAAGGAGAAGAGTGAATTTTCGTTTTGGAATTGTTGAGTTTGAGGTGATAGATATGGAGTAAAAGTGGTCCCCGGGCAGTTGGAGATGTAGGGGAAGCCAGGAAGCTCTGTGAAAGGGATAGCTGTCACAGGAAGAAAGGCACTAGAACAGAAAGTGCTGGAGCCCTCAGGGTACTTCTCAGTTCTTATTTTTAGGTTGGCAGCTAGACTATCTTGAATTTAATGTAGTGGTAAATTTGAACCACAACCTGTACCTTCTGCTTCATGAGGTGTGAGGTCTCCCACATGGGTACACACTGGTGCTATTACTATTTTATGCCATTTTCTTTCTGTTCCTTTAATATCTCTGAAAAGTAAAAGATTAACTCACGTGAGGCTTTTCTTGGTTATGTCTAACAGTTTTGAATGTTTTGAATACAAGGAGGATCTGTTAAAGCTAGGGACTTTAAACAAGACCAAGAGATGGGAATGTAAGCTGATGCAGCCACTCTGGAAAACAGTATGGAGGTCCCTCAAAAAACTAAAAGTAGAACTACCCTACCTACCCTACCCTACGACCCAGCAATTGCACTACTAGGCATTTATCCAAGGGATATAGGTGTGCTGTTTTGAAGGGACACATGCACCCCCATGTTTATAGCAGCACTATCGGCAATAGCCAAAGTATAGAAAGAGCCCAAATGCCCATCGATGGATGAATGGATAAAGAAGATATGGTATATATATACAATAGAGTATTACTTGGCAATCAAAAAGAATGAAATCTTGCCATTTGCAACTACGTAGATGGAACTAGAGGGTATTATGTTAAGTGAAATTAGTCAGAAAAAGACAAATATATGACTTCATTCATATGAGGACTTTAAGATACAAAACAGATAAACATAAGGGAAGGGAAGCAAAAATAATATAAAAACAGGGAGGGGGACAAAACAGAAAAGACTCTTAAATATGGAGAACAAACTGAGGGTTGCTGGAGGGGTTGTGGGAGGGGGGATGGGCTAAATGGGTAAGGGGCACAAAGGAATCTACTCCTGAAATCATTGTTGCACTATATGCTAACTAATTTGGATGTAAATTTAAAAAAAATTAAAAATAATAAGCTTGTCTATAAATACAAAAATAAATTTTTGGAATTTTGAAAGAAAAAAAAAGACCAAGAAAGACAGCATATAAAATGCAGGCTTCCAGTTGATCAGAAAAATTAGAAGCCAGGGGCGCCTGGGTGGCTCCGTCAGTTAAATGTCTGAATCTTGGTTTTGGCTCAGGTCATGATCGCACGGTTCGTGAGTTGGAGCCCAGCGTCGGGCTGTGCGCTCACAGCATGAAGCCTGCTTGGGATGTCTCTCTTCATCTCTCTGTGCCCCTCCCCGGCTTGCTCTCTCTTCTCTCGCTCTCTCAAAAAATAAATAAATAAACTAAAAAATAAACCAAAAAAGAAAGAAAGAAAAGGCAAGAGAAAACAAAAAGGAAAATTAGAAGCCAGAGCCCTCAGTTCCACTACCAGATAGCCTTGGATCAGGGACGACAGCTCTGTTCCATATTGCACTTAGAAAAGAATGGCTACAGAACCTGCTCAGGCTTCGGGAGGTCTGTTCAAGCCTTAACCAATACATTTAAGCACTCAGTAACCACACACTTTAGCATAATATTCAGGCTTGCAGGACAGCCTGGCTTCCGGAGCATCATGACCACAGGCTTTTGTGTACAACTTGAAAGCTGTTGCTGAGGCACGCCTTCTTGGTAGTCCTCTTAGGACTTGATTCTCTGTAGTCCGTAGCATGTCCCTGCTTGTAGATGACGCCGGATTGCCCAGCTATCATTAAAGGCTGTCTTAGCAGGAAACTGCTTTTCCCTTGGGTAATGTGGGAGACAGTGAAGAAAACTGGTTGCCTGTCATTTATGCTGCTGGTGTGTTTGCTGGCACATAGTATTTTTAGTTCTTGGGCTCTTCAGTTTAATAGGGAATGTCCCTGTGTTGAACCTAGTGTAGATGAGAGCCAAGTTAGCTCAAAAGCCCCATGGCTTTTCTGTCCTGGTAAGGTTTCTCTGCCTAAAGAGGTAGCAGGTTGAGAACACAGGAAGTGACTTTGAATCCATGTCGAAAGATTCATCAGCCTTTCTGATTAGTTGGATTTTAAAATGGAACCAAGTGATGAATGTTACATTTATAAAAAAAAATAACGTTTTGCTTATGGATCTAACAACCTTTGAAGGTCTGTTCTTTTGGTCACATGGTACACATGCTTACAAAGAGCCATCCCACATCTTCACATCAGAATAAAATAGTTCATGGGGCGCCTGGGTGGCTCAGTTGGTTAAGCGTCTGACTTCGGCTCAGGTCATGATCTCACGGTTTGTGGGTTCAAGCCCCGCGTCGGGCTCTGTGCTGACAGCTCAGAGCCTGGAGCCTCCTTCTGATTCTGTGTCTCCCTCTCTCTCTGCCCCTCCCCACTCGCACTCTGTCTGTCTCTGTCTCTCAAAAATGAATAAGCATTTAAAAAATTTAAAAAAAAAGAATAAAACAGTTCAACAAGACGTCCATGCGTCATAGGCCACATAGCTTGTGACCGGGTTGAAGGCAACAAGACCATAGAACATCCGATCTGTCATTATTTTTGCAGAGAAAGTTCCATCAGCTGGTTTGAGAGAGACCGTTTAACGCCCCCTTCTGAGCTCCCCCTTAACCTCCTTTACCTTAAAAACAAAAGTCTAATGGGCAAACTATAATTGCCTAAAACAAAACTAGCCAGGCACAGGCGAGTGTGGCTATGACTACTAGGCGGCATCCTAGGTCAAGTAACCATTCCTTCTGGAAGGGGTAATGCTAACTTTATGAATAGGAGTCCACTAAAAATACAAAGAAAAACCATCACCAAGATACCAAAGGACTTTGTTTCATCTTAGAGATGGTTGAACTTCAGTGGTGGATAGGGGTCGTTTTTATTTTAGATATGTTTTTGTGGTACAGTTTCACAATCTTATTTCTTTTTAATAAATCTAGGAGCTGTCTCATCTTACGCATTAGAACTTAATTTGACAGATTCAGGAAAAGCCACTTGCCTTTATGCAAAATGGCAGATGAATTTCACAATACGCTATGAGACTACAAGCAAAAGTTATGTAAGTATTTTTCTTTTTTCCTTGAGGTTTCTAGTAGAAACTCAGTTCCGTTCTTTATCCTTTACATACACTTCTGTGGATGAGATTTCATATGTTAACTGACTTAACGCTTCAGTTCTGTGGGTTTTTTAAAAACCTAGATACCTGAAGGTATTCTGTGTAGTGTTAGAAGGAATATTTTACTTCCTTGGTTCTTTGGAGTTTTCCTTGCAGTCGGTTAAGGGCACATGATCCAAAGACTGTGTGGTGTTCATGCCTCACCACATCGGTGCTGCTTTAACATGTACTGACATCAAAGCATTCCCATTTCTAATAGTTTGCTGTTATAATCTCCTTTGGGGGGGGTGCCCTCTCAATCTTTTTGTCTTATTTTCTTTTGGTTAAGGTCCTGCCTGCTTATAACCTGATTTAAAAAAAAAAAATCAAGAAGAGAAGTTCAGGCCATTTTTCCTTTTCCTTTTGTCCAGAGGACTGGTCTGTAGATGAAGAATCTGAGACTGGTTTCCACAACAGGCCAGCCAAAGGGCAGCCTGGCCATGGGATGTGTAACGTAGGCTGAATTGGCACATCCGACGTAAATGCCTGATGGTCATCTCCGCCTGTGTGTTCCTTACCCCCAAACTTCTTTTTCTTTTAGAAAACTGTAACCGTTTCAGACCTCAGCACCGCAACATATAATGGAAGCGCTTGCGGGGAAGACCAGAATGGTCCCAAAATAGCCGTGCAATTTGGATCCGGTTTTTCCTGGGTTGTGAATTTTACAAAGGAGGGGTCTACTTACTCGATTGACGGTATCTCATTTTCCTACAACATTAGTGACAACACAACATTTCCTGATGCCAAAGATAAAGGTAAGCTTAAGAATTAGATTTGTGTTCTGTTCTCGTACTCTTTATTAATAATACAAATGTAAATGACTTAAAAGTCATCTGTATGCATGACTGTCTTCCTAACTAGAATGGAAAGTTCACGTCTTTGTTTCCGCCCCACATACAGCAGTGTTCAACACAGTGATGATATTTGCTGTCATTGTTTGCGTACTTTGTTTTTTTTAACTTTTTTTTTAAATGTTTGTTTATTTTTGAGAGCCAGAGCACAAGTGGGGGAGGGGCAGAGAGAGAGCGAGAGACACAGAATCCAAAGCAGGCTCCAGGCTCCGAGCTGTCAGCACAGAGCCCGATGCGGAGCTCGAACCCATGAACCACGAGATCATGACCTGAACCGAAGTCAGCCGCTTAACCGACTGAGCCACCCAAGTGTCCCTGAGTGCTTTACTTTGTACTAGGTAGTACCCTAAATGTGTGACCAGCTGCGTCTCAGTCCACAGCAGCAAGCCTGGGAAGTAGATACTGTCTCAACTTTACAGGTAAAGGGAATGAGGCTTAATGAGATTAAATAACTTTCCCAGAGGTTACACAGCTAGTAAGTGGATGAGCTGGTGTTTGAACCAAAGTCTGTTAAGCTACAGAGTTCATGCACTTGACTATTATCATTTATTTCGTTCAGTAGTGGGTAGTTCATCAAATCTGAATGAATGAGAAAATCCTTTAGCTGATAACTATTTTAAATATGTACAAGTTCAGTAACCTGAGATCAGCAGAAATGCTTCATCTTTAGATCTTTTTACCACTTAGATAAGATTTTGATTGAAAGCTAAGTGATTAAGTAAAGGCAAAGTGAAGTCAACATCTGTTGTTATTTTGAGACAATTTCAGGTCAAAACGAATTTGGGAAAGCATTAGTAATAAGGCATTCTTGTAACTCTTAGAATCGAAATGTGTACTAGATTTTTTTTTGTTCTAAACATTTTGAAGGCATGGATAGTGGAGGTTTCAGTTTTGTTAGGGATAGAATTCTCTCCTTTCTTTCCCTTCTACTGAGATTTGGGTTAACGTGGTAGCCGAGCATTCTTCACAGATAGGATTTCATTCTGACCCCAAAAACACAGGCAGATGACCTTCAGTTGTGAGGCTTGGGGGGTGAATGATTTACTGGGATTTCTGGACATCAAAAGGCCATATTTTCAAGACCCAGAAGTGAATGAGCTCATGTAAAACTTGGGAGGTAACACGGACTGAGACCTGGAAATCAGTCCTAGTTTTCTCTTTCCTAATCTTAGTTTGAGAGGGTAACTAGAGCGAGTCTGTTACTGGTTATCTTACATATTTAGCCTCGTGCCTGACATTGTCTTTTAGAACTAGTATAAGACTTGCCCCTCACCTTCAAGGAGCTTTAAAACTAGTTGGGGACACAAGGCAAAATTATTTTTCCAAGTTATATGGAAAAAAGTAGAAAGCATTGAGATAGTGTGATTTGTTGTTGTTTGTGATTTTGTTGAGGGGGTGGCAACAGGAAGAAAGCTGTAGACCCTCCCTCTCAGAGTAAACTTTGCAGATGGTATATACTTCCTGAGCCCGTCTATGAGTGCCCATGGTTAAGAGTGCCTGATCTGGGGCTTAGTTGATTAAACGTCCAACTGCGACTCGGATCATGATCTGGTGGTTCATGAGATCAGTGCAGTCTCAGTGCCCGATTCTCTCTCTTTTGGGATCCTCTCTCTCTCCGCCCCTCCCCTGCTTGTGCTCTCTCTCCCAAAATAAATAAATAAACTTAAAAAAAAAAGTGCCCTCACAAGTGGTCTCATTAGGAGCAGAGAGAAAGGAGAGGTCAGTGTGCGTTGGAGGGGTGAGAAAGCTTGGTATAAAGAAGGACCCGAGCTGAAACCTCAGCTAATGATCGAATTTGGGTAAGTGGAGAATTTGGGCAGAGGATTTCCAGCAGGGGGAAGCGTAGCATGTGGAGCAGTGTTTGGAGAGCTGCCTGATTAAAATAGAGGCTGTGTGTGTAGCAGAGGGGAAATCAGGCTGGCTGGGTGCAGTGGGTCTAAATTATAGGGGGCCTCGGAAGCCAAGGAAAGGCATTCAGCTTGATGGCGTAGGCATCGGGGAACTGTTTTAGGTTTTGAAGCAGGAGGATGCCATAACCAAAGCAGACACGGTAGTTTATAAAGAATGTTCTGCAGGATTAATTTGGAAGTGAGGAGACTGCAGGCAGAGATGCCAGCTTAAGAGGCTGTTCTGGTCACCGAGGGATGACGTAATGCGTGCCTAGACCAAGGGGGCGGCAGGAAAAGGGTAGATCTGACAGATCTGAATGGAAAAACTAGGGACTCTAAACACCTAACTCACCTCCTTTTTATTTTAAACATGGGGAGGATGCAGTTTTTTATTACTAACATCTCTATACTAAGATATTTGAAACTATTCAGAATTTAAAATGGTTTCCTTAAATGGACTGTTGGGTTTTGATTTAGTGTTTTATTTTTAGGTGTCTGATAATTGAAGTAAGTTTGAAGCTGCTGTTTTCTTTTAAAATTTTTTTTCATGATTAAAATACAGAAAATTGCAGAGAATAATAGACCTCCGTGTACCCATTACCCAGAATTTATTAAATTGCCTTTTTTTCTTATTTGCCTCATCTTTTTTACTTAAAGAAATAAAACCTTACAGATACATTTGAGGTTTCCTTTGTACTCACTGCGACCCCAGAGCCATTTTCCTCTCTGCCTCCCAAGAGGCAGCCACTCTTATGAATGTTGAGTTGTAGTCTTGCTATGCATGTGTTCATATTTGACGAACACACATATTCATAAATAATACATAGTTTAAAGAATTCATAGTCTAACTGCAGGATGTCTACAGATTGTTTTTAAGGTCTGTCTATGTAAGATAGGTCAAGTGTCCATTCATTTATGTTGACAGTGAGAAATGATCTTGGGGGAAAAGATGTTCTAGTCGTTGGTTAAAAAATGTTTTTCCCTGTAGCCATTAGGGGGCGCCAAGACAGCATTATTTGTCTGTCTTCCTACATGATGGAGAGCAGGGAAGGCAGCCTGTATTAGGGACCTTAAATACCTTCCTTCCTTGCCGCTTCTCCGCAAGAAATGAAGCCATTTGGGTGGATGACTGTGATCATAGTCTTTTAAAGTTTCAAAACTCTTCAGAATGGACATAGCTTATTCCTTTCATATTCTGAAGATTTCCTGAAATGGAATAGTCTTTAAATGCTATCCAGGAAGAGGTTTCTTTTTTTTAAATTTTTTTTTCAACGTTTTTTATTTTTTATTTTTGGGACAGAGAGAGACAGAGCATGAACGGGGGAGGGGCAGAGAGAGAGGGAGACACAGAATTGGAAACAGGCTCCAGGCTCCGAGCCATCAGCCCAGAGCCTGACGCGGGGCTCGAACTCCCGGACCACGAGATCGTGACCTGGCTGAAGTCGGACGTTTAACCGACTGCGCCACCCAGGCGCCCCGGGAAGAGGTTTCAAAAGCTCATTTTAGTTACTGCAACTTCCTCTGGGATAGTAGCACAAAAATAAGGATTTACTGTAAAATCCTTGATTAATCCATCTTTTTTCCTTCCTTGAGCACTAAGCCCTGTTTTTTTTTAAGTTTATTTATCTATTTTGAGAGAGACAGAGACAACACGAGTGGGGGAGGGGCAGAGAGAGGAGGAGAGAGGGAGGATCCCAAGCAGGCTCCGCACCGCCGGCACAGAGCCCGGATACAGGGCTCAAACCCACGAAACCGTGAGATCATGACCTGAGCCGAAACCAAGAGTTGGATGCTTAATGGACTGAGCCACCTAGGTGCCCCCAAGCCCTGTTGCTTCTACCTTAGATATGTGTTCATTTTGGCCTCTTTGCTGTTTCTTCTGCCACTCACCATCCTAATTCAGGCAACCCCTTCCCCTTTTCCCTTAACCAGGTCAGCAGCTTTCTAAGTACTTTCCCTCTTAAATGACTTTTCTTAAAAGTTTTTTCCCCTGCCCAGCCCCCACGATTTTGCCATCTTCCTGAAAATAAACGATATGTGTGTTATTTATTTCCAGCTTTAAAAACTGGAGCTAACCTTCCACTGCTAACAAAACAAAGCCTAACCTGTCCTCAGCTCATTTGGTTTGCTTCGGTGTGTGGCCACCTGCAGCTCGTCTTTCCTTCTTAACCCCCATCGCGTCTTTCCTCTTACTCCCTATGTTTCAGCCACAGTGACTTTGTCATTTCCTCAACGCGCCATGTGCTTTGTCACTTGAGGATGGGGTTAAGACAGGCAGACGGAAGAAGAAAGTCTACACGTGTATTTACGTTATTGCTTTTCTCCTACCTTCTTGGAAATGGCTGGTGTTAATCTTGTTTTACAGGGATCTTGACCGTTTATGACCCTGTGCGATTCAGAATTCCATTGAACAACATCTTCAGATGCAATAGTTTATCGACTTTAGAAAAGGATGATGTTGTCCAGTACTATTGGGATGTTCACGTACAAGCTTTTGTCCAGAATGGCACAGTGAGCACAAAAGGTGAGTACTTAAAGTATAGATACTTGGGTCCTAATTTAGGGTTGGAGTATACCAGCTGGCTTTAACTGAACTTGTTATCTAAAAGCATTTCTTTTTATTTTTTTAATTTTTTAAACATTTATTCATTTTTGAGAGACAGAGTGTGAATGGGGGAGGGGCAGAGAGAGAGGGAGACACAGAATCGGAGGCAGGCTCCAGGCTCTGAGCTGTCAGCACAGAGCCCAACACGGGGCTCGAACTCATGGACTGTGAGATCATGACCTGAGCCAAGGTCGGACGCTTAACTGACTGAGCCACCCAGGCACCCCATGAAAGTATTTCTGTCCGAGATTTGTTCATGGTTTATGGTGGACTGTAAAGTTTTTGTAAAGAGCGACAATTCATACTCTTGTGGAACTTGCAATTTTTTAAAGTTTACTTATTTATTTTGAGGTGGGAGGAGAGAGAGAATCCCAAGCAAGTTCCACACTGTCAGCACGGAGTCCGATGTGGGACTCGAACTCACGAACCGTGAGATCATAACCGAGCTGAAACCAAGAGCCAGATGCTTAACCAACTGAGCTACCCAGCACCCCGGAACTTGGAATTTTAAGTTGATGACGTACCTGTTAGAGGATGGTTTTTAAAAAATGTTTCACCTATAATGTTTTCAGCTGATCAAACCTAATCTTTGTTTGAACAAATCCTCAAATAGCTTGATCATCAGCTCTTTAGCTTTTGATGATCTAAGACCACAGCTCAGGTTGTGATCTTAGATGATCACAGGATGATCTTGGGATGATCTTAGACCAACCAGAGGTTGGGTCCTACTCGGTTAATAATAGCAATGGTACTTGTCTCCTGGCTACCATGGGGCTGCAGCTGAACATTACTTACGAGAAGGTTAGTTGTCTATTTTTCTTGGTACGTTCTTCTCGTATTTCCTTTCAAATACGGTATATTCTACGTCTGGCCCAAGAGTCCTGTTACTAGACTGATTCTGTCTTAATATATGTACTGCCGAAGTGAGCACTAGACCGATTCTGGTTTTCGTTTTAAACTTTATTTACTTGTTTTGAGACAGAGAGGGGGTGAGAGTGCGAAGAGGGGAGGGGCAGAGAGAGAGAGGGAGAGAGAGAGAATCCTAAGCAGGCTCCACGTTGTCACAGCTTGTGTTTGAAGCTTGAATTTTATACACTGCTTTTGTAACTTATATATGACTTTATGGAAATGTCATAATTTCTCATTCACGAGCTCTGGAAAACTACCAACACTGCCTAAGGGGAGTTTGAAATGTGTCTGATTTGCTGTAGGGGTGCTACCAAAAAAATGGGTTTACCGTTTGAACCCTTTAATGATCTCTAAACTTTTTTTCTGGTAAACACTCTCCTTCCTTATAGTGGCTGTGTGCGGGGAAGAAGAGGGTGGGCCTAGGTAGGAGTAGAATGTTTTCAAACTTAAATCTCTCCATGTGTCTGGGTGGGTCAGTCGGTTAAGCGTCCAACTCTTGGTTTTGGCTCAGGTCATGGTCTCACGGTTTCGTGAGTTTGAGCCCCAAGTCGGGCTCTGGGCTGGCATCAGGGAGCCTGCTTGGGATTTTCTCTCTCTCCCTCTTTTTCTCTGCCCCTCCCCTGCTCGAGCTGTCTCTCTCAACATAAATAAGTAAAACGATTTTAAAAAAGCTTAAATCTCTCATCTTCACATCAGAGGCAGGTGAAGTTCTTTGGGAATAAAGGGACTTAAGGGTCTACAAATGGGAGTGCGTGACCATGTGTAAGTAGATACGGCGTTTGTGTCTGGTGTGTCATAACCCTTAGAGACGGTGTGCATCTGAGGCAGCAGTTGGGGAACCTCTGTAGTATCAAGGTGGCCCCTGCCCCTAATGTAACCTTTAGACTTCTGTTGTGAGAGATATTTTGTTCTTTCCTGGCCTTATGAATTGAGGAAAAGTCCCCTTTAGTTTATTTTGTCCTTTGTTTCTTTTAGAATTTCTGTGTGAAAAAGATCGAACTTCAACCACTGTGGCGCCCATCACTCCCACCACCACACCGGCTCCTACTACAACGCCCATTCCAAAGGAAAAACCAGAGGTTGGGTCCTACTCGGTTAATAATAGCAATGGTACTTGTCTCCTGGCTACCATGGGGCTGCAGCTGAACATTACTCACGAGAAGGTTAGTTGTCTATTTTTCTTGGTACGTTCTTCTCGTATTTCCTTTCAAATACGGTATATCCTACGTCTGACCCAAGAGTCCTGTTACTAGACTGATTCTGTCTTAATATATGTACTGCCGAAGCGAGCACTAGACCGATTCTGGTTTTCGTTTTAAACTTTATTTGTTTTGAGACAGAGAGGGGGTGAGAGTGCGGAGAGAGAGGGAGAGAGAGAGAATCCTAAGCAGGCTCCGCGTTGTCAGCACAGAGCCCATTGCAGGGCTTGATCTCACAAACTGTGAGATCATGACCTGAGCTGAAATCAAGAGTCTTACTGAGCCACCCGGGCGCCCCTAGACCGATTCTGTTTTAAACAGAGATTTGATGTTGACTTGTTGAGGTTTGATTAGTTTGGAGTTACACAAAGAGTTAATGTCACTGTCAAGGCCTTGTCTTGGCCAGCAGGAAACCTAGCTGTATCCAGGACTCTTTGGGGTTTGGATTGTATTTACCATCAGCAGATCGGAGTACAAATAGTTGATCTTTATTTCAGTCCGTTTAAAATATGAATCCTTCGCATTTGTATCTGAAGCGCAGTGTAGGTTGATGATGCCAGGAACGGCGCAGCTGTGTCTCCAGCTCTTTGATGACTCAGGTCGGAGAGATGCACTCCTCTAGCTGCAGTGCTCCGCTGAGGCTACAGAGGGCGTGCCGGCGCCCAAGCCCGTTCCCAGAGTCTGGCGACTTAAACAAGCTAGACAGATGGCCCTTGTGCTCCATAAAAATGTGTCTTGTCATTTGGCTCATTGCTGAGGAAGCTTCCCTCTTGTTTTTCTCTCTTTTTTTTCCTTAAAGTTGTCTGAGTCCTAGCTTGAGAGCCCGTGCCAACTTTGTTTGAAAGTAAGACACCATGAACCTAGGTATCCAGACAAAAGGAATTTCTGTTCCCCACCGACGTGGCGGATTAGAGTATAAGGTTTTGCTGTGGACTCGTATGGTTAATGTGTACTTTTCTCCCTCTCCTTCCACGACAGGTTGCTTCGATTATTAACATCAACCCCAACACAACCGACTTCACCGGTAACTGCCATCCTCAGAGCGCTCTGCTTAGGCTGAACAGCAGCAACATCAAATTTCTTGACTTTGTCTTTGCCGTGGTGAGTAACAGACTTTTCTAAGATTAGGTTCGTTTTCTTAGGAACACATCTGAAAGTCTAAACATCTGTGTGTTTGGCGGGGGGTTGGCTATTTAGCTGTATTTTCCATTTCAGCACTACTTAATTATAAAGTGTAGTCCATTGATCAGCTTTCATCCCTGAGAGTCACCTCAGTGGTCCGTGGGCAGGACTCTTGTATTAATGTTCACCAAAAGTGACCGTTCTGCCATCACACAGACTTTAGGATAGGAGCGAGAATTAACCCACCTCCCCCCCTGAAACTCTGTAATCCATCTCATATAGATATACTTAATCATAAAGTGTGCATGAATTTATATGTCATGTATTTTATAAAAGATAAAAAGTAGTTTCCATAATATTTTTCTCTATTACTGGTTAGAAAATTCGTGTTTGTCTGCTATAATATCTTAGTGCTTTTTGGAGGCTCTACTGTTTGTCACAGTACCAGCAATGATAATAGTTAACATTTATTGAGTACTTGCCATGTGCAAGGCTCTGGCTTAAGTACTTAACACACATAAATTCATTAAATCAAGATAGTTTATAATGGCAGTGTTTGGGATTTTATTCATGCTCAAATCCAGGGCTGAGCCCTGGGAACCTTCTGCGGAGCCTGCTTAAAATTCTCTCCCTCCCTCTCTCTCTTCCCTTCCCCCCACCAAATAACTAAACTTAAAGTGGGATGAGTGATAGACCAGAAGAAAATACAAAGCCTGTGGGAGTATAGAGGAGGCAGTGGTTCATTTTGGGTGGAGGAGAGTCAAGGTTTCACGGAAGAGATGACATTTGAACTGGACCTTCAAGGATGGGTTAGATTTATACATATGGAGCTAAGGGGAGTGAGTGGAAAAGTACAGGTACTTTCTGGGTGAAGGAACACAGTCAAAACCAGCTAGGAGAATGAGGCATGTGGCATGTTTAACGAAAGGTGGGTATGGAAAAGTAGTTGGGACAAACTGTGAGGAGCCTTGAATGCCAAGCTGAGATGTAGCCTAAGTCAAGGAGAGAGATAGCCTCTTTTATGCTTCCTCCTGACATTTCTCTGCGTCTCTCCCTTCCATTTTCCTTCCCCATCTGTCACCTTCCTTCCTGGCCCTGATTCCAGCTTGCATGTCCTCTTACCTGGATTGTTGAAACAGCCTCCTAACTAGTCCTTCCTCTTCCTCTCCTCCCTCAGTGTTCTTCTGCATCAGCGTAACCTTCCTGCAGCACAGCTCTTCCCCCAGAAACCTGCAGTGGTTCTGTTTTACCAACAAGATAACCTCTAAATTCCACGGCAGTGTATTTCCAGTGTCTCCCCCGGCACCCCCCGCCCTCACCATGCAACGTAACTTGCATGTCCGGCTTTGTTTCCTTCTCTCCCTTCTCATGAATCCCACGCTCCCCTCACCCTGTGCCCTGTGCACTTTCAGTGAGGTAGGAGAGCATAGTAGTAATCAGTACATAGGCTCTGTAGCCAGACTTCCTGGGTTCAAACCCCACCTCACTGACTACCAACCATATAGACTTGGGGAAAATCATTTTAACATCTCCCTACTTCGATCACCCCATCCCAGACCGGGGCATTATAATTATTCGATGTGAAGTTTTAAGAACATTGCTTGGTACTGAGTACGTTTCAAATGCTAGTGTACTTGTGACGGTGCTTATTTTCTGGTTACCTTAGCTCATACTGTTGCCTTCTCGAGTACCCTTTCCTGCTTGTTTCCTGATTAAGTCCTACTTAGTTCAAATGGCCTATCCCTAAGCTTGTATCACTTTGCTTCTTTCCTACTTGGATGTCATCTGTCTCCTTTTAATTTTTATAACTTGTCGCTGTCTTTTTTTTTTTTTTTTTTTTTGCAATATGGTTATTTCTTTATGTATTTATCTTATCTTTCCTGGCAGATTGCAAACATGGTGGGGGTGGGATCTGAGTCTGGTTCACGTGGCTGGCTCCCTGGAGCACTTAGATAATGTTGCCTTGTACATGCTAAGCATTAAAATAATTAGAATGACTGGCTGATCAGATGAGTGCTTCACAAAGATAATAGCAGCGAAGGAAAGATCCCAGCTGGAGAGGCTGAAAAGGCGGGGAGGGAGCCCAGTTAAGAAGAGACTGTTGAGATCCAGGCTGGAGGAGGCGAGGGCTCAGCAAGGCACACGAGGAATAAAATGAGGGGCTGAACTGTTGAGTGTCGAAGAGCCATGTGACTACACCTTTGGTCCAAAAATGGGAACAAAATGCAGAGGAAAAAAGATTCTGTCACGTTTTACTTCGTTGCAGTTTATTCTCTTGGCCCGGGGTCTAATCTGTGGCTTTATTTTCTGGATAATATTTTAGATTGCTTTTTGTCTGTAGATATTAACTGTACCTGTGGACAGTTGCGGTGTGTTGATTAACTCGAAGCTCTTTTCCTAACAGAAAAATGAAAACCGATTCTATCTGAAGGAAGTGAATATCAGCATGTATTTGGTAAATGGCTCTGGTAAGCAAAGCATTGGCCTCGGGGAGAAGAGTGGGCTGGGTTTCACCGAAGAAATAAAAACCATAGCTGTCTTGTTACCAAATAGTACCTTATTTAATGCAACAGAAGACTCTGTGTGGAAATTGTACCTCGACCACACATGAAAATCAGTAACTTAAGTCTCCCTTATTTTCAAAGTGTGGGGGCTAATAGTCAAGGATGTGACTGATTTTTTTGACCATAGAAACCTCTATAGAAAGATAGGAAACCTAGTGGTCATAAGAATGGCTTTTTGTGGGTAGACCCTGTACCCCAAGCTTCCATACTTCCCTGGAAAATTCTGAGGACTGTCCCATTTCTTAGGTCGACAGGATGAGATGTTACTAACAGGGGCGCCTGGCTGGCTCAGTCGGTAGAGCATACGACTCTTGATTTCAGGGTCGTGAGTTCATGCCACACATTGGGCGTAGAGCCTACTTTAAAAAGAAGTTACTAACATGTCTGTTTTCCTTAAAGTTTTCAGCATCGCAAATAACAATCTGAGCTACTGGGATGCGCCCCTGGGAAGTTCTTATATGTGCAACAAAGAGCAGACTGTTTCAGTGTCTGGAGCATTTCAGATAAATACCTTTGATCTAAGGGTTCAGCCTTTCAACGTGATGGAAGGAAAGTATTCTACAGGTAAGAGTTGAGCAAGTTCTGTTGATAATTTATGTTCTCATGTTGACTGATAGGTGGCTTTTCCTTTGACTCATGGGCATCGAAGTATTGAAATACAGAAATATGAATTCACCTCTTGTGACTCTGTTGGAGAGTTCGCATAGCCTTGAGCAAGTTGTGTGAACTGTATTTGGCTCATCGGTTTGCTCAAACTAGATTTTTTTGTGTGGATCTGAGAACCATTTGCACCCAAGTTCTTAAGGCTAAAAACTGATGGAAGCTTTCAGTGAGCTTAAGGTACAGAAACTCCTAGGTTTTAGTTTGTGAGAAGGATGGCAGCTTTGAGCATCTTGGATCTGTTTTGGGGGGGCCATCTTCTCATCGGAAATATTTTCATACGCGAATAAAAGCAGTTGGGTCTTATTTTGTTAAGACAAAAGATTATGATTAGCAAAGCCTCAAATACCATGAGCAGTGTTTTGGTCAGCCAAAATGACTTGGAGAGTTTTTAAAAGCATGTGCCAGTGTGAATGAGGTTTTTTTGGAAGATCTACTCAGGGCTAATGGTGGTATTTATCAGATTTTTTAATGAAACCTTTGTGGAGGGCTCAGTTCAGTGCGTTGATATGAATATGAAAGATGCATTTGGCATTACAAGATTAACATTTGCACACAGGGAAAAAAAGTACATAAAATTCCTTAATTGACTTGTCCTTTTAGACTGATTACCTAAAATTGGGGGTTTGTGGATCACAGCTCTGCTGAGCAGAGCCATTCAAACCGTCTGCATCCTTTTTAACAATTAATTCTCTGGTTTAGAAGGAAATGTGGAAGCTGTGTTTAAAAGCAAATGTGCCATGAGCCCCTGAACTGCTTTTGCAGTGGTGCTGAATCCCCCTGCCTGACCTGGTTAGGCGAGGGTAAGTGGGGGGCCTTTATCCCACCATTCTCGTGACCGGAGAGGTCAATCACACTTAGAAATTGTTTTGAAGCCTTCCTTTTCCCTCGTCAGTTTTGCTTATGTACTACGATTATTTTGATCCTTTCATAGTTTTATTTTTGAGTCTTTATCTAGCTCCCCTACATTGTTACCCTAATTTTAGGCCCAGATTTGTGTTTAGAATTGAAAATCATTTTCAGTGTGATAGCAGCTCGGGTCTGCTTAGCTAGTCAGCTGTAATAGAGATAGACATGGGCTGCGTTCCTTCTCGGATCTGAAACTTTGGTTTTTTTGTATGTAGAGTTAAAAATGGTACCCAAAGGAATATACAGCATTTAATCCTGGTAATGGATGTGTAATGTACTCATGGAGCTAGGTTCTTGACCATGGGTACCCATAAATATGATATACTTGACTGTAGAGGAGGAGGAAATAGACTTGCAGTAAGGTAAAAGAGTGTTGATTGGATTGTACTGGATGGGACTACTCTCCAGAAATAGACAAGCTAGCCCGTGTGGGCTGCCAGCCCTGGGCAGGTTGATAAATGCAGTAAACACACACAAATTAGTAAGAGGTCCCAGTCTCTTGACTTCTGTAGCCATTAAAATCATACACTCTAGGTCAGGGATCTGCAAAGTGTATTTGTAAGGCACAGACAGTAAGTGATTTTAAGTTTGGAGGCCATATGGGCTCTGTCACAACTATTCAGTTCTACTGTTGTAGCATGAAAACAGCCACAGGCAATAAACAAATGAGTGTGGCTGGGTTCCAATAGAACTTTATTTATGGATACTGAAATCTGAATTTCATATAATTCTCATGTGTCACAAAATTTCTTCTTCCTCTTTTTTTTTTTTAAATCATTTAAAAATGTCGAAAAGCCATATTTAGCTCTTGGGTCAGATTTGGCCTCCAGGCTATAGTTTGCTCTCTGCTCTAAAGGATTCCAGAGCCAGCACGGTTCTAATCCCATGATTAAACCTTTCTGATCTGTGCTCAATTTCCCAAAAGACTCTACCACTAAGAGGCTAATCTGGCCATGTAGAAATGGGCTGGATTAGCTCTCTTCATTTCTGGTAAAGTAACATTCCTCTATTTTGGAAAGGACTTCAAATATGAAACACGTACACGTATGTATGTGCTTACTCAGAGATATAAAGGAGTATATATGTATTCATATACATGAATACCTATATTCATACACACACGAAAGAAAAGACCAGTAAGCTTTAGGATTTTAATTCTAGAGCAATCCATAATTTTCTGTAGCTTTATCATTACAATATACCTGTCTTAGTTACTTAGCGTTGATTTTGTAAGAGCGTTTCTGACTTTTGAATCAACATCTTTTACTTCTGGACATTCATTTTTGATTATACTCATTATTTGTCACACACTTTTTCTCACCTACAGCCCAGGAGTGTTCGCTGGATGATGACACCATTCTAATACCAATTATAGTTGGTGCTGGTCTTTCAGGCTTGATTATCGTTATAGTGATTGCTTACCTAATTGGCAGAAGAAAAAGCTATGCTGGATATCAGACTCTGTAATACTGATCCATATGTGATCTCTGTTACAAAATAACAAAGCAAGTACAAGTTCCAACATGCAATACTGTTCAGTTTGAGGTATATTTTAGTTGCAGTTCTGATCTTAGAATGGGTGGTGTGGGGGATTTCGAACTTAAATAAATAGAACCCCCCCCCTCAAAACTATAAACTACACATTAATCACGTGATTTTGGGTCTTTCCCCCCACCCAGCCAAGGAATTTAAAACTTATTTCCACGGCAAAAAAGCATGTGTGAAATCACCTGGGTTATTGGTTCTACTCTATTGTCTTGAATTAGTATTTCTGCATATTTGCTCTAGGTATTCTGGTGAGCAATCTACAGTTCAGGAAACAGATTTCAAAAAGAGATTTTTTTTTCCTACATGGGGTCAAAATTGACACAGTGCATCCTACAGTGGATTTGTACTTGCTCCTTTTGCATTTTTTTGTGATTTTGTTTGCAGGTTAACTTAGCTACCTTGGCATTGCTGCATATTTGACCTATGAGAGATATGCCAATAGATTTGAACAGGGTCTGGTATTATGTTCTTAGCGATGAATGCTTTTCTAATGCCTTTTGAATACATTTGTATTTAATGTGGCTGTAATGACAAAAGATACAAAAGCTGTATAAATTTTGGAATAGGTGTTAATCTTGTTTAATCCTTTTTTTTTTTTTTTTTTAAAGAAAAAAGTGGATTTCTTTCAATCTTTTAATGGCAAGACACAAGACTATTCCAACTGGGCATTTCAATCCATTTTCTAGGTGCTTTAGAGATAATTGCTAGGCAGTGCCAGTTTGGGGCGTTAGACCTTTGTACCTGTAAATTGGCCTCTACACGCAGTGCAGAAATCAATGTGGTTTCTCTTTAGCCTTGCAGTATGCTTCTCGGTGGTAGTATGCTCTTTCTTTTCTTGTGTTTTTTTTCTCTTCTCCTTTCCTTTCCTTCTCTTTTTCTTAAAGAAGAAATGCCAGGATGTCCTAGAACCCAGACAAAGAAGTGCACTTACACTTAGAAAGTAACTCGCACCTAACCTAAAAGTCTTGGTCTTCTCTTAGTCCATTAAAAAGTTCTGCTTTCTTCCAGCTTGCATCGATTGCTACAGCATTTACTAATTTGACTTTCACATTTAAATGGTTCTGTGCTAATCAAAACTTAACGTTATTATTGTTCATTATGGTGGAATCATTACTAATTCATGTACTTTGTGTTCAGTTTTGTGCCCTGGAGAGATGCACCGATTGTCCACTTATCATGCACTGCCTAATGTTTATATGAGAAAGCAAAACATTTCAGCTTGATAGTTAACACATCAGGTAGTTTTCACTGCTCTAGGAGACCTTTTTTTTTGGTATTGGAATGGCTGAGCAAATATTTAAAAGTTTTTAATATGCAGCCATATATGGAAGGGAGGTTCCTGTGATTTGGGAGTGGGAGATTATGTGCCCCCACATTCACTAGAAAATGGGATACGTGGGTTCCAAACTATGACTGATGTTGAATTACTTTGGTAGTCTGGCTATATACACCACACACACACACACACACACACACACACACACACACAGGCAATTGCATGTTAGCATGTGTATGTCTATAGGTATCTTTCGAGTTATGCTGGAGTGGCAAATACTTTCTCCCACTTAGATTTGCTCTCTGCTTAGAGTAGCCTGAAACTCTTACTGGCTCAGAATCAGATTCTTGGCCAGCCCCTCCCTTAAAGCTACATTGAGCTGCATTGCCAGCTTAAGGCACTTTTTAAAGACTAAATATAAATCTGATTTTTAAAAGTTATTTTTTACTTTAAATAGTGTTCTAGTGTAGGATTGTTAACCTTATATGAATAGATAATGCTTATAAGAAAATGGGCGTTAGATATTTCTCATGAGTCAAAATAAAGCAGCTTTTTATTTGAAAATAAAAACCGGAAGCACAAGTGGGTGGCGCTCGCTTAATGCTGTTGATGTTTCTAAAAGTTTTTACATTTAGATTATATACCTAATTCATATTAAAATACCTCTAATTAGCACTGTTTTGTAGAAAATCTGACTTCATTGAATATTTTTGTATTTTACATGGGCCAGTTTATATCCTCTTACTTACACTATTACTTCCTATAGCCACATGTTCTTTGTACCTTTTGTAGTTTTGTTCTTTGTACTGGGTTTACACCTTGCTGGTCTCACATGCTATTTGGTTCTAGGTGTTTCTCATGTTTTAGCATTTGTATAAAGAAACTGGTCCATGTAAATACTTTTCATGTTTTTTTCTCATATGTTTAAACCACTAGTTGATGTATGGTGTTTAGATATTTGCCTGTCCAATTTGCTCAACATACTGCTTCTAAAACAATAAAGATTCTTTTATTTCTTAAGGAAATTTGCTCACATTTTTTCCCGTTGGTTAAAGTAAAACTTTTGTATACTTTATGATGACGATTTCTTCCAAAAGGGAAAACT
Source organism: Felis catus (assembly GCF_018350175.1). NCBI lineage: Eukaryota > Metazoa > Chordata > Mammalia > Carnivora > Felidae > Felis > Felis catus. The sequence continues at coordinate 98,289,630 of NC_058386.1, read as the reverse complement.
TTAGAAAAGCTTAGAAGTGGAACTAAGTTATTTCCAAAATATTCTGTGTATTACCATCTGGAAGAGTGGTCCCGTGCATCAGTCTGTACTGATGCTGGGCTGGCTACAGATTAAGAATCACCTGGGAAGCTTGTTAGAAAAATTCACATGCCAGCCTCAATTCCTAGAAGATTTCACTTAGCAGGTCTGGGTGTGCGTGTGTGTGCGTGTGTGTGTGTGCGCACGCGTGTGCGCGTGTATGTGTGTGTAAGCGCTCCTGTAAGATCTGGCATGTAGCCAATTAGAGAACCAGTGATCTGGAATGTTTATTTCATAGGAAGAGCTTTAGAGTATCTCCCTGTTCACTTTTCTTTTTTCCTTTATTTTTATTAAAAAGATTTTTAATGTTCATTTTTGAGAGAGACAGAGAGGGGCAGAGAGAGAGGGAGACCCAGAATCCGAAGCAGGCCTCAGGCTCTGAGCAGTCAGCACAGAGCCCGATGTGGGGCTCAGACTCATGAACTGTGAAATCATGACCTGAGCCGAAGTCGGATGCTTAACCGGCTGAGCCACCCAGGTGCCCCTCTTTGTTCACTTTTCTCATCTCCCTAAGTTGAGGCTGATATTTAATATCTATAGATAGTAGCTGTACATTGCAGCCATACAAACCCAGCTATTGATCTGAACCAAAATAAGATTGGGTGCAATCACTCTCTCAGATCACCCTAAAATACTTGAATCGTCCAATTTTCACCTAGCTTCCCAGTCACCTAGCACACACAAAAACTTGGCAACCTGGCGTTGCCAACCTAACTTTCCTCTGGATTGCCCACTTCAGCCATGTGACTGCCAGTTAATTGTCACAACTTCCAGCTACTAGCTGCCATGTGACTTTGGCCAAGCTGCTTAACTTCTGGGGTCTCCATTTCTTCATCTGGGGGCTGAGGGTTTTAAAATCCTGTTACTCTTGATTTCTTTGAGTGATAGTTTCCATTTCAGTGAAAATTTTGAGTATTTTTAGAACAAATCTGAAAAGAAGCTACTAGATATAATCAAGAGCATACTTTATATACAGCGTAAAATATACCATCTGAAGCTTCTTGCACTTTTCAGGAGGAATTCTTGTAAGAAAGACTCAGATATTTTTTTTAAGATTTTAGCATTTCATCTTTGTTTCTTTAAGTAGATAATGTTAAATTATCTTGGGCTCCTCTTGCTCCCACCCATCTCTTTTATTCTGGTAACTAGCTTTCTGCATCAATAATTACCATATCTTGTTTTTGAAAACTAGTATAGACATGTTTGGGTAATACTGAGTAGCTTCAAGTATCTTCAGATTCATGTGATACACTTCAAACAGTTTGTAGATCTAAAAGGTATATAATTAGGTGTCACATAAGACTATGATTCGTAGGGCACCTGGGTGGCTCTGTCAGTTAGGCCTCCGACTTCGGCTCAGGTCATGATCTCACGGTTCCTTTGGTGAGTTCAAGCCCTGCATCGGGCTCTCTGCGGATAATGTGGGGGCCCCTTCAGATCCACTATCCCCCTCTTTCCCTGCCCCTTCCCTGCTTGTGCACCTGTGCACTCTCTCTCAAAAATAAACATTAAAAATTTCTTTAAAAAAATACGATTCTTAATGCTGATTCTTCCAAAGAGAAATTTTGAGACAGTTGGTTTTTAAGATGAGTTTGTTTTATATTTTGTCACAAATGTATATCTCAGCTTTCCGACTGAAAACTGTACCCTGAAAATAGTTTTTGAAAAATTTCTGAGCTAACAGAAAAGTGAGGATTAATAGAATTTTTAGTCTATATGAAACTTTTCATTGAAATTTCAGCGGCCGTGAAACCTTTTTATCTTTAAAAATCTTCAGTGCTTCTGTAATTAATTATTGAACTCTTCCACAAATACACTCTTTGTTTCTCCAGAAATATTTTCAGTATGGGTCTCAAGTCTACATTTTGCAAATATATCAGGTCAAAATGACCTGAGAGATTTTCTTTCCTTCAGGATGTGATCCTGTTAAAATTACTGTTTTCCAAAATTTCTTTCCATCACCTAAAGAATTTTTAAAGGCTGAATTCGTAAAATCAATAGTTATTATAAATTAATACTTCACATACTAATTGAGAGCATTTTAAGTAAGTGACAGCATCTAGAAAGGTCTTTGTATTAGTGGAATTGCCTTTTTGATCTACTCTGGGAATATTTGTCTTACATGAAAGCCTTATTGGCAGTATTTATGAAAGTCGTTTCAATACTAGGTCAAATACCCAATTTGGGAAAGAGAGGACTATGAATCCGTTGCCAGAATAAGAAATTAATCTGCTAATGAATTTTTTAAAAACCAAGTTATATTACATCCAAGGCATAATACTTTATGGTTCATGTCACCTCATAGTTTATATGCTGGGTGGTAATTTGGGAAATTGAAGGGGAGGAGTCAGCTCACCGGGTGCTCCTGCCCATATACTCACAAGTCACATCTGGCAATCTCAGCTATCTGGATCTCTAACAGAACCAAGAAGCAAGTAAAAAAGAGCATTGAGCTGGCAGCCAAAGCCGATATCATAAAGTCCATAAACTCCAGGATTGCATCCTGTTCCCAGTTATTGCCCCAGAGGCTAGCAAAAGCCTGGCCCATTTCTTAAATGTAGGCACAATCAGAATTGCCTTGTAGCCTGTCCATTCTTATTTCGACACAGTTCTAACGAGCTTAATTATCTGATTTCTCAAACCCTGGTAGATTGCAAGCTAGGGCAGTAAGAGGCAAGGAAATGGAAAGTAGAAGTGATGGTTCAACATCCCAGCTGCCTTCCTCTGCAGGTGTCCCTCCATCTGTATCATTGCTTCCTCCTCTCCACTCTCAGTAGCTTTTCTTTTCCTGCTCGGTGCTTCCAGGATCCCATTTCACCTGCCTCCTAGGCGACTTTGTACCATTGTCTTCAGTCAATTGTTTGTTTGTTTGTTTGTTTGTTTTTAATTTTTTTTTCAACGTTTTTTATTTATTTTTGGGACAGAGAGAAACATAGCATGAACGGGGGAGGGGCAGAGAGAGAGGGAGACACAGCATTGGAAACAGGCTCCAGGCCATCAGCCCAGAGCCTGACGCGGGGCTCGAACTCCCGGACCGCGAGATCGTGACCTGGCTGAAGTCGGACGCTTAACCGACTGCGCCACCCAGGCGCCCCAGTCAATTGTTTGTTTTGTTGTTGTTTGTTTGTTTTAACTTTTTAAAAAATTTTTTTTAACGTTTATTTATTTTTGAGACAGAGAGAGAGCATGAACGGGGGAGGGGCAGAGAGAGAGGGAGACACAGAATTGGAAACAGGCTCCAGGCTCTGAGCCATCAGCCCAGAGCCCGACGCGGGGCTCGAACTCACGGACCGCCGGATCATGACCTGAGCTGAAGTCGGACGCTTAACCGACTGCGCCACCCAGGCGCCCCTGTTTTAACTTTTTTTAATGTTTATTTATTCTTGAGTGAGAATGAGAGAGACAGAGTGTGAGTGGGGGAGGGGCAGAGAGCGAGGGAGACACAGAATCTGAAGCAGGCTCCAGGCTCCGAGCTGTCGGCACAGAGCCCGACGCGGGGCTCAAACCCACGAACCGTGAGATCATGACCTGAGCTGAAGTTGGACGCTTAACCCACTGGACCACCTAGGTGCCCGTCTTCAGTCAATTGTTAATGGCTCTTTCCCTTGGTCTACAGACTATTTAAGTGTCTTCCACCCTAAAGCTAGCCTTTGTTCTTCTAACTACCTACTTCCTTGTCCTCTCTTCTTCTAAACTTGTCAGAACGACTACTGAATGTTCCCCATGTTCCCCATCCCAAGTCGTTGATCTCCCAACCGATCACTTTCCTTTTGCTCCTAAACCTATAGCAATTGGACTCACAGCCAACACCTTCCATATTGCTAGAGATCCAGTAGGTTCTCTAATATTTTTCACTATTCTTCCATGCTGATTGAAGCTGTTTCCTTCCTTGGCTTCTGTGGCACCACTTTCTACATGCCTTTTCTATTTCTTTTCCTTGCTCCTTTATTCCTCCAATATTAGTGTTCCCAAGGGTTTTGTCTCTGGTCCTTTTTAAATTCTGTTTGCCCTTGCTGAGACATAAATGTGTCCCTGGTTTTTATTGTCACTTAGGTTCATCAACCACTCGGTTGGGACACAGGCAGGCATCTTAAACCCAGAAGATCCCAAACTGACCATCTCCCTCTTCCACATATTTCTCTCCACCCTGCCCACACTCACAAAAATAAAATAGATAAATTAAAAAAACCCAGGCCACACACATAAAAATAACTACAAACAAATCTGAATGCACAGATTCTCCCTCCTGTATTCCCTATCATGATGAACGGCACCGGTATCTACATAATCACTCAGGTGTGGAATTGAAAGCCATTTTATTACCTCCTACCACACCCCCAATATCTGTGTGGTCAATTCTGCCTTCTCATTGGATCGCTAGTCTGTCCCTTTCTGTATCTGTGCTTCGTTAACCCGGTTGGGGACCATATTATTGGTCTTCTGGCCTCTAGCAATAGAGACGCCTCCTCACTTCCAGTCCTGCAGCTGCCGTAACTTCCAAAACAATATCCTGGTTAAAATCTTACTACACTGTTTTTTTCCCCCATCAGTATGAGGCCAGGCTACCTAGAGCATACAATGCCTTTGTGAGCTGGTCCTGGAGTCCTTTTTCTGCTGCTTTTCCAGCCAAGAGTACCTCTTGATCCATCCTAGCTATGCCGACCTGCTTGCATTTCCCCTGAAATGCCATGTTTTCTTGCCCTCCATATTTTGGTCTGTGCTGTTTCATATACTTGGAATGCCCTTCCCGCATTATCTGCATGGTTAATTCCTACTCATAAATTTTTTTTTGGAGAGGGAGGAGAGGGGCAGAGGGAGAAGCAGGGGGAGAATCCCCAGTAGGCTCTGTGCTCTCAGCACAGAGCCCAACACGGGCCTCGATCTCACGAAGCACAAGATCATGACCCGAGCTGAGATCAAGAGTCTGACGCTCAGCTGACTGAGCCACGCAGGCGCCCCGGTTCCTGCTCATTCCTCAGTCACCAGTGTCACCCCTTTCAAAGTATGCCTTGTGTAACAAGGCCGAGTTGAGTGTGCCTCTGAAACACTTCCATGGCCCTTTGTGGGCTGCTGCCCCATCACAGCACGTTTTGAGATCCTAACCCCTGCTTTTCTTGTCTGACTCACACCCGAGGCAGGCAGCTATGCTATCAGGGTCAGCTTCTGCTTTCTGCTCAATGACCTCAGGTTGCTACGTGTTGAGTTCATATGTCTGCTTTGTATGGCTATTCAGTTGGCTCCTTGCATTAATGCTTCACAATCTGCAGTGTTCTGGGCACTCTGCTGCTTCTACATTGTAACAGTTGGCCTCTGAAAGCTCACAGCCTGGTCGCCAAGGAAAGATTCATTCTGTGTATCATTATCTTTCGTTTAAGAAACCTGGGAAGTGTATGTGATCAGTTTATGTACCTTTCATCCAAAATGACTGCATTTGCAGGGGGGCGGGGGAGGTCCTTAAAAGTGTACGATTTGGTTATTTGGAAAATCGCTTTGGTGGAACATCTCATTTGCCGATAAGGAGTGCCAGTGACTTGTTCCCTTGGCGTCAGAGACAAATACGCGTGTCAGGAAGTGCTGTCATTTTAACCTAACATTTGCAGATTTGAAATTTTGTCACTGTTTCTGTTCTCAATTGTCCTTTCTCCATGTCTAGCTCAAGACTGCAGTGCAGATGACGACAACTTCCTTGTGCCCATAGCGGTGGGAGCAGCATTGGCAGGAGTACTTATTCTAGTGTTGCTGGCTTACTTTATTGGTCTCAAGCGCCATCACGCTGGATATGAGCAATTCTAGAACCTGTAGTTTGATTGATTATATAAAAATACATGCACATAAGATTTTTTTGCCTTTCAATTTTGAAACACGTTGCTCTCTTAAGACTGATGTGTTGAAACTTTTGAAATCAGTCCCAGCATTTAGAGATAAGTCTTTGTGAATAAAAACTATTCTCTTTTATCAGCTTAAAATTAAATACTGTATTTACTGGTCCTGAAGACAAACTGGTTAAAAACATTGGTGTGTGGTGTGTTAAGGTCTACCCTTTTAGAAGCCTTGGCCAAATTTTGATCCTAACCTCAGATGCCTTAAACTTATTAACCTGGCCATTATAAGAATAAAATATGTAGCTGTCTGTTAATGGAATTAATAAATCCTGTTTCACTACCGGTGTTCTGTTTTAATATTAGAACTATCCTGATTTAAACTCATCACAGTACTTTTGCATATAGTTCATTCAATAAATATCGATGTGACATAAATGCCCATCAAATATGCTCAAACTTGGTTTTTAGTCGAATGTCCTCAGGACCATCAACATTTTTTAGGTTATGTGACTTGCTGTTTTCTTTGAGTTTGATTTAAGGATGAAGCCAGGATCTCAGGCTTGTGACTTTTCCCTGGGTGAAAAACAGACCCAAGAGACCACAACAGAACTTTAAACTGGCTTCAGAATTAAAGTTAAAAAAAAACCTGCTTCTTTTTCTGCAACATAGACTGAAAAGATTCAAGCGTATTTAACCACTTGCCTTGTTTTTCTTTGTGTTTTTCTTTTCTTTGGATGCCTGATTAGCATTGAAAGATAGAAATATTCTATGAACTAATTAGGACAGATTGTGTTGTGTTTCTCTACCTCATCTTGTTGATCTCTAGAGCATTAAAATCTATTTAGTGTTGTCATCAGACTGGTACTTATAAAATGTAAGCTAACAGCAATCTCAGAAGGGAGGCACTGAAGCATAGCAACTAGGCTCTTGCTTCTTCGAGAAGGCCCCCGTGGGGCAGAGCATAGATAGGGGGGGTAGAGAGAAGCTGTTGGCATTAAAATGAGCTAGATAATCAGCCCCTATTGAAGCATACTGCTCATTATAAGTACAGCGTGCATATTGAATGTATAGACAAATGAGAAGGAAGTTTAACCAATGGACGGGAGAAGACATTCACACTGAAGTGATTATTTTATTAATTCATTCTGTGTATATATTGGCTTGTTCAGAATTTCTGTAACTCGCTGATGACAGTATCTTCGTACCCAGCCATCTGTGTCTGAAGGCTTTCAGTGAAATATAGTAAATCCTTCCAATAAAAGCTATGGTCATTACTGAAATTCATGTACTCAGTACCTTTAGCAACTGGTTTCTGTTTTGTTTTGTCTTGTTTTTTTTTAAATTAATGACAAAAACACAAGAGGAATAAAAGGTAAAATTAGAGGAAAAAGTGCAAGGTATTAACCATAAATCACACCAAATATGCCATGTTAATTGCATTAGGTTTATACTGGAAAGGACCCTAAAGATTATTTACTCTAACCCTATAATTTTATTTTATTTTATTTTTTAAATTTTTTAATGTTTATTTTTGAGAGAGAGAGAGAGAGAGAGAGAGAGAGAGAGAGCGAGCGAGCATGAGTGGGGGAGGGGCAGAGAGTGAGGGAGACACAGAATCTGAAGCAGGCCCCAGGCTCTGAGCTGTCAGCACAGAGCCTGACACAGGGCTTGAACCACGAACCACAAGAGCATGACCTGAGCTGAAGTCCCAGGCTCCCCTCTAACCCTATAATTTTAAAGTTTTGTGTGTGTTTTGTGTGTGTGTGTGTGTGTGTGTGTGTGGTTTTTTTTTTTTTTGAGAGCAAGAGAGAGCATGAGCAGGGGAGGGGCAGGGGCAGAGTGAGGGAGAGAGAGAATCCCAAGCAGGCTCCATGCTGTAGTGCAGAGCCCGATTTGGGGCTTGAACCATGAGATCATGACCTGAGCGGAAACCAGGAGTTGGATGCTAACCAACTGAGACACCCAGGCGCCCCACCCTATAATTTTACAGAAAAGAGGGTGACTTCATTGAGGTTAAACCATTATTAGCATTTTGATCAAAATTGTCCCAAGGAAATCTAGTCACTCAATAGTAAAACTAGTTTAAACATAAAATTGTGACATGAGAATGGGGCACTTTGAGCTTCTCTACTAACTACTTTCAATAAATAACACATGATACCAACTTTAAGTACTTTTTGAAGGCACTGAATATTGGCTTTTCCAATAAAAATATAGTGAACACTCTTATTTTGATCCCTACTTGCTGCTTCAAAACCTAAACCTTGGATGGGATCATAAACATGGGAGGAAAAGAGAAGGGAATGAATACTTGTTGACCATCTGATGTGTGTCAGATGCTTTAGAAATCCAATTGTATTTAATCCTCAAATACCTGAAAATACAGGTATTATTATCCCCCTTTTACTAAAATACGGGTATTATTATCCGCCTTTTACAGATGAGGAAAAGTGAAGCCCAGTTTAAATAACTTGACCAAGATCCTTTAAGTCCTTATTGAAGTAGTCGAGATTCAAACTCAGCTCTGTCTGAATCCACAGCTCAAAACCTACACCACACATTGCCTTCCTGGTGGTCCTGGAATGGACTGCCATGTCTCAGGTTCTACTATTCTTCCAGGCCACTGTTCACTACCTGATACCTGTGTGAAAGAAACATTATGCTGCATTTTCTTGATGCAAAGTCCTTTTTAACTTAAATTGTATTACTCCTACAGAATTCTTGCTTCTATTTTGATGATAGTTGTGGCAAGGGAGAAAGGGAGTGGGAAAACACACAGGCGGTGTGTTAAGTGCAGATGACAGCTCTTTTCCTGGTGCCATTAGACAAACAGAAAAATTTCCCGTGTTAGGCAAGTACAGTTCTTTTCTTGTTCATCCCTTAACTTCTGCTTTCTGTACTGAGGAATTAGATGTGATTTGAGATGAAGTGAAAATGAGAGATATCGGAGGATCAGTTCCTTAGAGATATTTGGGTGAATATCAAGAAGATAAGGACGTGGGGGTAATGCTATTAAAGACTAATCTGCATTCACTTTCGAAATGCTTGTTTCTTGTTGGCTCATTTCTGCTTAATTGCATTCCTTACTAATTTCCTTGCTCTCTGTCTGTTCTTTTCTAACAGCTGAAGAATGTTCTGCTGACTCTGACCTCAACTTTCTTATTCCTGTTGCAGTGGGTGTGGCCTTGGGCTTCCTTATAATTGTTGTCTTTATCTCTTATATGATTGGAAGAAGGAAAAGTCGTACTGGTTATCAGTCTGTGTAATCAATTAAATCTAGTGCTTTTTTTGCCATCAGAAGTTACATTTCCCTTGGCGAGGTGCCAGGAAATGCTGTGCAATTGATTGTTGAAGATATGCAGACTAACTTCAGTGAATTGCTAGCTAACTTGGGCATGAGTAGCACTTATTTAAGAAAAAATGTATTAGGACCATTCTTTTTTCTATTTTTTTCTTCCTTTGTTAAAATGTAATTGGAAGAAAAATTGTGGGTTAGAGTATGTTTTTTAGTAAATAATGATTTTAAGCCTCTGGATTCAATTATGAAAGCATTTCTACGGAAGAATAATTTTGTATGTTGCGGTTACTGGTATTTTGCTTACTTTGTTTGACGTTATTTGCAAAATCAAGGCTGTTTGAGAATTTAACTTGCTTCAGGAAATAAATTCAAGAACATAATGAATTCATTTTCATTGGTGGCAAGCATAAAATTTGGTTCATTAAGACTTCTTTTCCTCACCTTCTAATCATGATTATTTAAGTCTGTTTAGTATTTTTCTGTTAAAAAAGAAAGTAAGAAATGGCTTCAGAATATTGTGCTTAATAGCAAAAGTCTGGCTGTTTTCATCACTGTTAGTGGCTACTGTATTTTAATAAGGATGTCTTTTTTTTTTTTTTTTTTTTTTTTTTTTTGCCTTCTGGAGTTTGGACTAGATTGATTATCTCGGACTTGACATTTATGCTGAAGGATGAATGAAAATCCTCAGCTTTAAAAAAAAGTATTGATATAGGATGGCTTATGGTTTTTTAGGGTTATGATGTAGAATTTTTTTCCCTTGAGCCTTTACTTGTTCAGAAAGTTAATTCATCCTCAAAAAAAAACCAACCCAAAGCTTATATACTTCGTGTGCCTCCTGCAGTCTCCCATTCCCTATACGAATAAGTTCCAATTGACGTTTTTAATGTATTGATTTCTCTATTCACGCAGCAGCAAGTGCTAACTCTAGAGGCTAGTGGGCCCTGAAGTGACATCGGTAAGAGGAATGCCTAGCCAAAGCTGGACTGGGATTATACTGTAAATTTGTTGATCTTGATATAAATTTGTTGATACTGATATAGACTTGTATCCCTGTAGGGACCTCTACTGACTCTGGCTTCTGGAGTAAGGTACTGGGAACCATTCATCCCAGGGCCTGCTTGATGGGCTAGGCTGGTGAATTGCCCTTTGATTTGGAAGCACAGTGTTGTATTCCTCCAGGGCCCAAATGGCTGCTTTGCATACCTGTTATTAGCCTAAGGCAGATGTGTATTTTATCAAGCGGTTTTATCTCTAACTAAAACCCCAAGTCTCCAAAGATCTGCCTTCACTTCAGAAATGTTCCATGGATTGAGAAAATGAAGCCTAAACCTTGAATAAAGTTAGTTTGTTATTAAATTTTGTTTAAAAGGAAGAAGCTTCATCCACATCTTTCTTTACTATCTTATCTATATGTTCGTCTAGAAAGCATATGTTCCAATGTGGCCTAGAGTCAGCTTGCTCGATTACCTCTCCCTTAGAACTGTCTAGCTCTGACTTGCAGATTCCAGCTCTCCTCTATTTGCTAAGGGTAGAAAGAAAGTTTTCTCTTAAAATGTTCTCCCGCGAAAACAATTGCTCATTTGTCATTTGGTCAAAATGATGGCAGCATAAAGAACAGTGGCTTCGTTTCAATAAATATTTTTGAGATGATTGTCTAGAAAGCCCGATTATTTAAATCAGCTTGTGACCTTGCTAATAAGTATGTGAACTGGAAATTGAGAGACATTCAAAATTTTGGCTTCATTTAAAAGTTTTCTACCTTCTGAGTAGATAATCAGCAAACGTGTTTAATTCTTGTTTGAGAATGAAGATTAAAATACAAAATATTAATGGAGGGTTCAAACAAAAGCTGCTTCAATTCCAGTCAAAGACAGGAAGCTCCCAATCTATGAACTGAGTATTAGCTTTGCTCACTGGGGTCATTTTTATGTCAGTACAACAGCGGATCAGACAGTAGGTCTTTGAACTAGGGTATAAAGGATTGTTTTTCACCTAAGCTTCTTTGGAAGAACTGATGCTTGCTGCTGCCTAAAGTTTTGATTATATCAATTTAGTGAACTAATCAGTACCTGCAAAATAAAGCATTCTTGTGGTAGTCCTGTTTAATCTGATATGTGTGATTCTTAGACCAGTGGATTAAAAGACAATAAAGATTATGCAATCCGTATCACTATGGATAACTTCATTTTGATTCCATGTGCTCAGCCTTAAGAGCTTGGATTGATTTGTATAATCTGAGTTCCTCAAATTTTAGTCTCTTGAATTGTCAGTAGGAATCGTATGATTTCATAGGTCCTGCAGATTAACCAAGTGCCATCGGGAAGAAGGCACCAGGAACCTTTAGTACAGACGCTTCAAAGATGGGGGCCTGTGTGGTCATGAAAATTCCAAGGAAACACTGAAAATAAAACATGGAAATCTAACAAATATAAAAGTTTCCAAATAAACATCCTTTCAGCCTATGTCTGCTTTTCCTTGATGCGTTGTACTCATTGTTGAAGTTCATGGCATTCTGAGCAGGGTAGACCTCGGGGATACGGCAGGGGCAGAGGAGGAGCTATCCAGTTTCTGAAAATTCCTTTACATTCCTTAACCTGGTCTACTCAAACGGTAGATCATTGGATTAAATGACAACATACCCCTTTTTTTTACAGAGGGTGCGTTTAGGATGGCAGACAGAATTGAATACTGGCTCTATAGCTCCTGAGTAATAGGGCTTCATTTTCTTATTATGAGATGTTTAGTGACTGTTAAGTAAAGAAAAAAAAAAAACTTACTTGCATTTGTGGGACTGGGAAGGGGGTTCTCGGTACAGCCCATTTTTCTTGTCTCAGCTTCTTCACTGAGTATATTTCACAATTCTGCACCTCACTGGGCCTCTAAAAGAAGCACTTTAAGTTTACTGACAGCAAGAAGAGTGGTTCTATGTATATGTTGCTGGGACAGCTACCATGTACCGGAAAGTCAACTTGGAAAAAGGAAAGGCAACGTTCATCTTTATCAGCTCGGTGCGACTACTCTGAATGCCAGAACCGCCTCTAGAACTCTGAGGCAATGTTTTATTTGCTCTTGGCTTTTGCCCTCTGTATGTATTTTAATGGCGGCGTGCCCTTGAGTCCCTTTGTTTCAAGAGGTCTCCAGAAGAAACAGGAGACGTCATGCAACACTGCATTTTTGGCAGGAAAACTCAGGCATGGGTTCATTGAGTTGTTGCAGAGCCACGCACTTTGACACACATTATTTCATTCTCAGAGCAACCCGCTGAGGTTGTGCAGTAACGCTCCAGGTTTGCAGATGACCTGAGTAGGTTGGTTACTTAAGGGAAGTCACACAGGAAGTAAGTGACAACACCGACATTTGAGCTCAGCTCTGTCTGCCTTCAAGACCACGCCCTTAACCCCTAGGCATTCTGGTTTCTAAGAAACCATAGATTAAAAAAAACAAAAAACCGTGTGCCTTACATTAAATGCTTCCAGAAATCTGACTTCTGTACTCTTCTATCCTGTGTGTGGTCATTCTGTAGATGTTCTTCAGTATTCTTAAAATAACTTGAGTTTTGTCCAGCCCCCTTTGAGGGGCGGACAGATGCTGTGGCAGCGCGCCTTCTGAAAGATCAGAGCAGGGCCAGTTCGTGCTGTGCCTAATCAGTAACACTCAGCCCTGAATGTCGCTTTTTTCAGAGGAGCCCCATCTAGTTATTCTGATCACGTATCATTATCATTCTGCCCTCAAACTGTTCTGCACCGTGAATCATTTTGACTGTGCATTAGTGTGTTTAAGAGACTAAATGGAACTGTCTCTCCCCTCACTTTGCCTAAATTGATACCATCCCTCCCCCCCCCCCCCCCCCCGCCGGCAGCCGTCCCCAGGCTTTAAGTGCAGTGTAGCCGTGACACCCAGCGGTCCTCGCTAGGTGGTTCTGAGCCCCGGTGTGCGGTTCCTACTCTCAGATCTGGAGCCTGTTTTGAAAAGATTTCAAGAAATGTGTAGCCGTGTACTTAAATCAGTGCCCCCCTTCTTAGCTCGTCCGTTGCCCCTCTGTACCCACCCCACTCCAGCCAGATGGCCCGCCCGCTATTCCTCAAAGCCCCTAAGGGTGCTTGAGGCCCCTGCACCTGCTCTGCCTTAACCTGAAAAGATCTCCCCTTAGCTTTCCTCAGGGATCACCCTGTCATCCCACTCAGCTCTCCTTTCGAATGCCCCACAGTCCGTGAAGCGCTCCCTGACCACCCTATTTAAAATGGCACTCCCCACCCCACCCCCACTTTCCACTCCCCTTGCTCTGGTCCCCTTACTTCTCATCACCCATCTCACCACCTGACACCCTGCACATCGTACTTGCTAATCTGTTTCATGGATGTCTCCTGCTGGAAGGTAAACTTCACAAGTGCGGGAATTTTTGCTGTGGTTTACTATTCTGCCCCAGTCCCTAGAATGGTGCCTGACACATAGTTCACACTGAATAAATATTTCCTGAACATACGAGTGGTCGTCTTGCGTAAGCGCTAAACATTTATTAAGCACTTAATACTTGCTTTCATCACATCTACGATGCCATCAGTTGTAAGGTAAATGCTGCCAGTTAAACTGGTTGTGAGAACCCCGTGGGTTTCAGATATAAAAGTGAACAAACGTGGGGTGCCTGAGTGGCTCAGTAGGTTAAGTGTCTGACATTTGATCTCGGCTCAGGTCGTGATCCCAGGGTCACAGGATCAAGCCTCACGTCAGGCTCTGCATTGAGTGTGGAGCCTGCTTGGGATTCCCTCTGCCTCTCCCCCGCCCCTCCCAAAATAAAGAAATAAACATTAAAAAAAAAAAGAACAAATGTGCATCTGAAAATTGATGTGTGACAGGCACTGTGGAGAGTGCTACACCATTTACCTGTAGTCCATTGAGCGCATCTGGGATTCAGACGCAGAGCCTTTCGGTACTCTGCCGTGACAGCCTCCCTGTAGTATGACAGGGTTCTTGTGTCGTTTTCAATTCCGGAAACAGAAGCCTATGTCTGGTTGCTATATGTTTCACTTTTAAAGCAGACAGCGTTTCACATTCAGTTTCCTTTCTTTTAAATGCTTTATGGTGTAGCATGGCAGGTGTGTGAGAACAGAACCCGAGTCCTGGCTCTTACCACACAGTGGCGGTACGACCTTGGGCAAGTTACCTAACCTCTAAGCCAAGGTTTGTCCACCTGTAAAATGGAGATGGTACTATTAGCCATCTAGTAGGGTTTTAAGGAAAACTAGATAATATGATGCCACCAAATACACTAGTAAGGCAATAAACATGGGTTTTTAATTTGTTTAAATTTTATTTATTTTTTAATTTTTTACTGTTTATTTTTGAGAGAGGGAGACACAGACCACGAGCAGGGGAGAGGCAGAGAGAGCAGGAGACACAGAATCTGAAGTAGATGCTAGGCTCTGAGCTGTCAGCACAGAACCTGACGCAGGCCTCGAACTCATGAACTGTGAGATCATGACCTGAGCCGAAGTCGGACGCTCAATCGACTGAGCCACCCAGGCGCCCCAAACGTGGACTTTTTAAATGATATAGATGGAGATCTTCTTTCTAAAGATGAAAGATGTCAAAATATTTAGTTGGTAGATGTCGAATTTTTAGACAAGATCACAGACACAGGAAGTAGATTAGGACTGAGATAAAAACTCTGGGAACAGAAATTCACTCAAACTGGGTTTAAAAACAGAAGAATGAACTATGAAGTTATAGGGTAAATCTCCCAGAATTCAAATGAAGGAAGTACATCTGGGATTCAAAGGAACAGAGAGTTAAATTACAAACCTTCACCTGAGAGAATATACAGGTGATGACTCCCTGGAAATTAAAAAAAAATTTTTTAACGTTTATTTATTTTTGAGACAGAGAGAGATAGAGCATGAACGGGGGAGGGTCAGAGAGAGAGGGAGCCACAGAATCCGAAACAGGCTCCAGGCTCTGAGCCGTCCACACAGAGCCCGACACGGGGCTCGAACCCATGAACCATGAGATCGTGACCTGAGCTGAAGTCGGATGCTCAGCCGACTGAGCCGCCCAGGCACCCCGTCTCCCTGGAAATTTAGAAAAAGATCGATGAGTGATAACTTGCATTGCATTTTTTTTTTTTTTGAGAGAGAGAGAGAGAGAGAGAGAGAGAGAGAGCATGAGCAGGGGAGAGGAATATAGGGGGAGAGAGAGAGAGAGAGAGAGAGAGAGAGAGAGAGAGAGAGAGGATCTCAAGTAGGCTCCACACTCAATGCAGAACCCAACACAGGGCTTGATCCCACAACCCTGAGATCTTAACTAAGAATAGACCAACAGTTTTAACAGACAACAACTTGTGTGTGTGTTTGTGTGTGTGTTTGTGTGTGATGTTCTTTTCAGATCAGAGGGGAAAAAGTAGAACATTGTAGCTGAGGTACAAGGTTAATTACATTTAGACATATCCCTCACAATAAGTACCAAAATAAATTCAAGATTGATTAAAGGCTTATATTTTGGGGGAACCTGGGTGGCTCAGTCACGTTATGTGTCCGATTCTGGATCTCAGCTCGGGTCACGATCTCACGGTTTGTGAGTTTGAACCCCACTTCGGGCTCTGCACTGAGATCTCGGGGCCTGCTCGGGATTCTCTGCCCCTGCCCCACTCATGTGAGCACTTTCTTTCTCAAAATAAGTAAGCTAAAAAGAAATACATTTTTGAAAACTATAAAAGATATAGAATCAAATATAGATGGCTGTAGATCTTACCTCAAAATAAAGAAGGCCTTCCTAAGAAAAAGAAGAAATACCAGTGGAAAAGATCTCAACATCTAAAAATTTAATACTTCTGATCATCAAAATGTCACCAGGCACAAATTTAAAGACAACCCAGAAACAAGGAAAAATACTTGCAATCTTAAGTATAACAAAAGGTTAGGTTAATAGCCTTACTATCAAATACAGGGTAAGATGAATATTCCACGAGTGAACTTGAATAAGGACATGAATAGCTAAATCATGATAGAAGAGTATAAATGAATAAGTAACTTGAAATACTGTTCCATCTTCCTAGTAAGCAAAGAAAGAAATTAAAACAAGTATTTTTCTAACTCGTTAGGATATTTTTAGTGATGACATTCACTTTTAGCCATGGTACAGAATATTGTGCATACTAATACAATGTTGAGTGTGAAAATAAAAATTTTAAAACAATCTAAATGCCCAGTAAGATAGAACTAGTTAAGTAAATGGAAATATTCATGTGACCGAATGTTACACGGTCATTTACAGTCACATTCTCGGGGCGTCTGAGTGGCTCAGTTGGTTAAGCATCTGACTCCGGCTCAGGTCATGATCTCCTCATTCGTGGGTTCAAGCCTCACGTCAGGCTCTGTGCTGTCAGCTCGGAGCCTGGAGCCTGCTTCGGATTCTGTGTTTCCCTCTCTCTCTGCCCCTCCCCTGCTTGCACTCTCTCTCTCTTAAAAATAAACATTAAAAAAAATTTAATAATATCACATTCTCAAGGGGCGCCTGGGTGGCTCAGTCGGTTAAGCATCCGACTCTTGGTTTGGGCTCACATCGTGATCTCCTGGTTTGTGGGTTCGAGCCCCACATTGGGCTCTGTGCTGACAGCGAGGAGCCTGCTTGGGATTCTCTCTCCCTGTTTCTCTGCCCCTCCTCCATGTGCTCTCTCAAAATAAATAAAACTTAAAATGTATTTAGAGTCACATTCTCAATATGAATATGAGACTGCTCATGTCTTACTGTGAAGGGAAAAACAAGTGTTGGAAAGAACTACATACCATTATTCTGTTTCAGTAAATAAATTCATATATATTGTGTCTGTGAGGGCTTCTCGCCTTCCTCCCACCTCCACCCCCCTCCGCCCCCGGTGCTGGGCACAGAGTCCACCACAAGAGGGGTCCAGATTGGAACCAGCACTTGTGCAGCCGAGGAGGCTACCAAAAAGTACGTAACGTGTCCCGTTTGGTGTGTGTGCATATACGTCCATGTACATGTGTCTGTATGTATATCAAACAAATACATTAAAATATAAACAGCAGTCAGCCCCAGGTTTGGGGATTGTGGGCGGTTTCAACTGCTTTTTATATTTCTGTTTTGGTCAATCCAAGAGAGCGAGTGTGGAATCTCCTCGGTTCTCTCTGGCCATTCTGCTCAGAGAGGTGAGCCGGCTCTGTGAGGGGACCAAGCCTCTACTCCTACCGGATATCAGGACTCTCCCCTCATGGGGAGCACGGTTAGTTCAAAGAAACATGCATTGGTTTCCCACTGTTCCTTAGTGCGGTCACCCGGCCTCTCCCGTGCTTCCCGCGCGGCCCTGCCATCCCCGGAGCGAGGCAGAGGTGCGTTTCTCGTGGCCCGTTGCCGCCTCCTGTGACCCCTGAGCGGCCATGTCCCCGTCTCTCCACTGTCCCCCACGCTGCCTGCAGAGGCCCCGCAGGAAGGGTGCCACGCGAGCCGTTCCCTCCGCAGCTGAGATGAGTGGCAGTGGGAGCGGGGATGGCCCCGGGCTGTGCAGGTGGGGCTGGGAGCCGCAAGCGCCCCGCCACGCTCCTCTTCTGTATCTCTGTCCCTGCACGTCTCACCAGGCTGACGCCCGCGGGAGCCATGGCCACAATCCTCTTCTTCCAGCACCTTCTTTCCTATCACCAACACTCCCTAGCCACCGAGGCTGACTCGTGCCTTCTCCCGCCCCTTCCCCCTCCAGCAGACTGCCTCTGTGACTTAGGGTCCTTTCATTACGGCCAATTCTACCAGTCAAGGTATTGACAGACCCTGTCAACGGCTATTAGTTGGGAAGGGCAGAAGTTTGAGGCTCGGTAACATGGTAGAAAGGGCATGGAGTTTGGTGCCAGGCAGATCAGGACCTAGGCTTCACCAACTCCCACCTGAATGGTTTGGGGTAAGTTATTGACTTGCCATATCTGTAAAATGGGACTAAAATATCCTCCTCGAAGAACAATTAATAGAGGAATCTACTATACCTATACTTCACAGAGCAGTGACTGTCACCAGTGGGATAATGGCCATAAAGTGTCACATAGTCGGCACTCAGTGGTGTGAGTGGGCACTCGCTGGGTATCCTTTACACCTGTTACCCCATCATCACAGAGCAAAACAATAAGGATAGAAGAAGGGAGCCAACACTTTTTGGGGGTCTGAGAAATTCAGTAGTTTGTTCAAGGTCACACAGCTAGTAAATGGCAGAATAGGTATATAAACCCAGGTCTCTCTGGCCCCAAAGCCCAGGCTCTTCCCTTAAACAGCTTCACTGCTTTTACGTGCATATGCCCAGCCCAGAATCAAGGGATAACTGAGAGCCAACCTCAATGATTCTGGCCAAAGATTTCTGGAGGTTTTTATAAAAAAAAAAGCCCTGCAACAGTGGGTAAATCACACAGAGCGTTGGAGGAGCTGTTCCCAGGGAGGAGTCTGCTTTTGCACAGATCTGAAGACATTCCGATGGACAGCGGAGTGAGTTGTGAAGCCCTAAATGAACCAACCGTAATGAAATCTAGGGTGATTTGTTCACATTACGCTATGGATTACAAAGTTTCTTGAACTTCAGCAGGCACCAGAAACCCCTGCTGGGCCCTACTCCCTGAACTTCTGGAGTCAGGTCTGGGGTGGTGCTCAAGAATTTGCATTTGGAACAAGTTCCCAGGTGATCCTGATGCTGCTGGTCCAGAAACCACCCACTGAGGACCACGAGATAAAAATGTGCTGTTGGGGCACCCAGGTGGCTCAGTCGGGTAAGCATCTGACTCGATTTCGGCTCATGATCTCCCGGTTCGTGAGTTTGAGCCCCATGTCGGGCTCTGTGCTGACAGCATGGAGCCTGCTTGGGATTCTCTCTCTTCCTCTCTCTGCCCCTCTCCTGCTCGTGTGCACTCTCTAATAAAAAGGAAAAGAAAAGAAAAAGAAAAGAACAAAGAAAAAAAAGAAAAGAAAAAGAACATACTGTAACATTCCCAAGTCCCACCTGTGTCCCATCCTCCCCAAATCCCAGGGAGCTATGAGCACACACAAGAGTATCACAAAACCAGCCCGTAACCCAGAAAACCTAGCTCTGGGTTGATGTCCTTGATGGTTCTCTTCCTCCCTAGGGCTCCCTTCTAGTAAGCAAGGCCTGCCTGTTATCAGGACTGAGGGGAGAGAAAAAGCTGGTGGGGTAGGATCAGTTCTCTGCCCCTTCCCTGTCCCTATACCAAGCA
The DNA here is from genome assembly GCF_018350175.1 of Felis catus. Taxonomy (NCBI): domain Eukaryota; kingdom Metazoa; phylum Chordata; class Mammalia; order Carnivora; family Felidae; genus Felis; species Felis catus. The sequence continues at coordinate 98,270,221 of NC_058386.1, read as the reverse complement.
GGCAGCCAGGCTCCACTCCGTTTGCCTCTGGGAACATTTCTGCCAGAACCTGGCTGTTTTCCGGAATCCTGGGCACCTCGATGGGATTATGCATAGGAGGGAGGGGACAGTGCCTTGCGGGACAGAAACGCAGTAGGGAAATTTCTGCTCGGACGTCTAGGAGACGGGGCCTTGGGGAAATGGCTTCTTGGTGCACATGGGGAGTCTGGACACAGGCATTCGGGCTCCCGGCCTAGACAGAAGCCCCCTCTCCACCTCACCTCTAGTGCCCCACGGGCCCAGGAGCAGCAGAGAGGCCCGCCTTCAGGGGACTGTGAGAGGACGCGGACAGTGAGAGGCACAGGGACGATCACAGTGGACTGAAGGCCTCAGGGACGTTCCTCCTCCTCCCATTCTTGGGTGACCGGCCGGAAGAGGAGAGGCCCCCTAATAGTCTATGGGATCGAACTTTCCCTCACTTCGGTGGGACCGTGGGAAGATGCAGGTTTCAACTGCCTGCCCCGAGGAGACACAGCACCCAGGAGACACGGCAGGCCGGTGCACGCTTTTTATTGTTACGATCAGAAACCTCAGACAAGAGTTTGAGCTTGGTGGGCCGGGATTTCCCGGGGGAACTCAAGAACACCTTTTGTTCAGACTGGAGACCGTCGAACTTCCCACCCCCGGGGCTCCCCCCACCTCAGGGGAGCGGACAGCCAATGGAAGAGAAGGGGCCCGGGGGCGTTCCCAAAAATGTTGGTGCAGTTCTTTTTTAATCCAGTTAGCCTTCCCGAGAGAGGCACCGTCCATGGCACGATGTCTGCCCTCGGAATCCATTTTGTTCTTCATCCACTCTTGACTGGAAAGAGGCTTGGGATAGGGAGGCCCGAGGCTGAGGGCTCAAGTATGCAGCCCTTTCAGACAACCAGGAAAATAACGGTGCTTCTCAAGGGAGGGAATCAGCTGGACTGTCAGAAAAGTCCCGCCTTGACTTTTGTGAGGCTAATTTCGCCATCTTCGCCACCGCCTATCCATCTCCGTTGGGATTGATGCACTGGGCGGCACAGTCATTCCAGCCCTGCCACGGAAGTGTCTCTGATGACGCCTCCAGAATCATCGAAATGGATCTTGATGTTATTTCCACTGGGGCCGCGCCAAAGCCGTACTACGTGCGGGGCAAAGACCCCCCCGCCCCCCGCCGGTGTATACGGGCTCTCAGATTAGGCTCTTCTGTCATCTAACCAAAGTCGTTCCGTTGGTTTATAGTGCATGCACCAGACACCTAACATATAATTGTACTTACTAACAGATACTGACCAATTAAGAACTGTTTGTTCAATGAATTAATGAATGAAATTCAACAAACTCACTATAACCTATAAAATTTAATACTATCCTCCCACTGACCCTTTGAAATCTGCTGCCGCACCCTTTTTTGCAACAGAAGCCTCCAATGCTAACAAAATCTGTCTGCTTTCCCTTGTTCCAAGATGTGTGCCAGAATGTCGCCTTTTCCCTGATTTCTTCACACTCTACTAGCTCCAGGCAGTTGAGGTCTCACTGAGGTGAGGCCTGCTGGGAGCCAGCGGGTATTTCAGGAGGGTTCATTCACACGCTGGGAGCTGGAGTTTCTTCGACTTCACGGAAGGTTCCTGGAGCTTAGAGACACAAAGAACAGGCCCTCAGCGGTGAATGTTGTAAAAACAAATCAAGAAACAAATACGAACCCTGCTGCAGTTCACGGCGTAACAACAGCATTCTCCAGGAAAAGCGTCCCGGGTGTGTGTTCTAAACGTGTGATTGTTCTTAGCCGCAGGCCTGCTATTGTGGGAGAGAGGAGGTTAATGAGAACACATAAAAGAGAAAAAGAGTGTTTCCTCCCGACAGCCTCTCCAGGGTGTCAACCAGTCGGTAAGAGCCATCCAGGGTCCGCCACCTGTGAACTTAAATGCAGCCGGAGGAATTTTCCTTTAAATGATTAACATATTCAATAGAATCTGGGTGTTGTATGGAAGCGATGAATCACGGGAATCTACCCCCAAAACCAAGAGCACACTGTACACACTGTATGTTAGCCAATTTGACAATAGATTATATTTAAAAAGAAAACAATACACATTACACACACACACACACACACACACACACACGTGTAATATGAAACTGGGGAAAGAGATCCACCTGTGGAAATAGCTAGATTAAGGTATTAAAAATGGTTATTGATGGGGCGCCTGGGTGGCGCAGTCGGTTAAGCGTCCGACTTCAGCCAGGTCACGATCTCGCGGTCCGTGAGTTCGAGCCCCGCGTCGGGCTCTGGGCTGATGGCTCAGAGCCTGGAGCCTGTTTCCGATCCTGTGTCTCCCTCTCTCTCTGCCCCTTGCCCGTTCATGCTCTGTCTCTCTCTGTCCCAAAAATAAATAAACGTTGAAAAAAAATGGTTATTGCTTGATGGTAGGATAAAGAACAATTTGGGGCGTTTTTGATTTTTCTATGATATAAATAAAAGAGGCAGTTTTTGATCAGACGGGGCTTCCAGAAATTGATTTCTCTTTGGAATATGTCTCCATTCTTTCCTACTTGCCTAAATTCGGTGAGGAGCTTGTTTGGGGTCAAGGCTTCCCACGTGGCTTAGTATACAGACTTTCTTGCATTCTTTCCCCCCCCCTTCCCCCCCCCCCCAGCCAAGCATCCCGAAAGCTTAATCACGCCCTACGCTATGGGCAGTCCCAATCCCTCCTCCCCAGGTCTCAGGCGGGTTCTCCTTTCACTGGGTTTCAAAGGCTTTCTTACCATCTTCTCGCTGGGGCATCAGGCCCTGCGGTGGTTGCTTCATCGCGTCTCGGCTCCAGTTGCCCCCTGAGGGGTTTACCAAGTGGGACCTCACGGGACCTTCCTCCTGGACGTGGCTCCTCTGGTCCCACAGCAGGGACGTCTCCTCCTGGGACCCCAATGCAGGCCACATGCCCGGGGGGCAGACGCCCCCAGGAGAACTCTGGGGTGGGAACTCCGCTCCCGACACTGCTTCTGCCACGACTCTGGGTGGGGGAGGTGGGGGATGGGGGAACGCCACCGGGAACGGCATGGGGAATGGCATCGGCACAGGGGGTTGAACAACCTGGGCCCAGGGGTACGGCGGTCTTGGCACGTGAAGCACGCCGGGCATCGTGGTCGCCGTCATCGAGGCCGTCCGGGCCTCGCTCTGCATCTCCGCATCCCGCTCACGCTGCAGCCGAGCTGCGCCCAGCACGTCGCTCCGCTCCTCCGTGATGAGGGGCCACACCTCGGTCTCGGTCGCGAGCTGCTGTGTTTGAGGCCAGACCTGCGGGGGCCGCGTCTGGGTGTGGAGCAGCTGCCCGCGCAGGGCCTCCTGCTCGTCCAGCGCCTGCTGCAGGTGGTGCTGCGCGCCGCGCAGCTGCGAGAGCGCCTGCTCGCGCTCCTCGCGCAGCTGCTGCAGCTGGGAGGCCAGGGCCCAGGTGGTGGTCTCGCGCTCCTCCAGCTGCTGCTGCAGCCGCTGGATCCGGCGCCCCTGCTGCTCCTGCTGCCTCGCGGCCGCACGCACGCTCAAGGCCAGCGCGCTCCAGGAGTAGGCCCTCTTGACGGCGCGCGGCACCTGCGGGTCGGCCACGACGGACAGCAGCTCGTCTTCGATCTCGTTCCAGGGCCTCGAGCAGAAGGTCACGTAGAAGTCTGGGCCGCCGCCATTACTGAGCACCTCTTCGTTGATGAACCCCACCACCTCGTTGTGGCGAAAGCCGCTCTTGGGGTCACCGAAATCCACTGCCATGGCCGCTGCGGCCTAGTCAGCCGGCCGGGCCGCCTCCGCCGCTGGAAGTTGGCCTCCGCTGCCGTTGGCCTCCGGATCCGCCCCTCACCGCCTGCCCCGTCGGTCCTACTTCAGTCCTCGCCCAGTCCTGGCCTCCCCTTCGGCCTTCCTCTCTCCCCCACCCGTTCTCCTGACACGGCGTGAGGCCGACGCGCCACGCTGGCCTCTGTCAGGGCGACGGAGTAGCACGTCACAGAGCTGGGCTCTGAGTCATGGGCCGCAAGGCCTATTGGGACCGGTCTCTCGGGAGAGAGAGCCCCCTGTCTGGCAGGCCGGTTGGCGGCCGCACTGGGCTCTGCCCACTTTGCTTGGCACAACGCCTCCTACAGGACGGGCTGGGCGGGCGGCCGTGCAGGAAACTGCCGAGAGCACGGAGGCGACTCTTGCTCCCAAGGGCTTCTGAAGGACAACACCCGGATGCGCTGAATGAATTTCTAACCTGGGGGTCGGGGGTGTGCGTGCATGGTTGGGGGGGGGGGGGCTCCTGTTTGGTTCAGCTCCCCCTCCCGTGGCTCTCGGGTGCTGTATCAAACTTTCCGTGGTCTCAAGGGGTCTGCCCTCTACCCTCCTCCTCCTAAGCGGATGACCTCGGAGTTCCTCTCGTGGAGAAAATCGAGTGACCGAGCCGTGGAGTCCCTCAGCTTTCCTTGCCAAACCCTATCTTGAAGCTCTAGACCCTAGTCCTTCCTATTTTATTTCCTCAGCGACTTCGATGCATCTTATAACCGTCGTATTTCTTGCATCCCCGCCCCCACCCCCCATTCTGTGAGACTGGACATTTTTCTCCCGTACAGTAAACCTGTTCGAGGTTCCTCTGTGCTTAGAATAATTTCCTCCCTCTGCGCCCTATCCTGGCCTTTCTCTCCTCCCATTGGACAGTAGTCTAGCTCTGTCCGCTTCATTGTGCTGCCTTCCCCATTCAACCTGCTGCACGTTGGTTTTCATCTCCCGAAACTTTAGCGACAGTTCTCCGTGAAAGTCAGCAGAGGTCCGTATCTCAGCACCAAAGCAAGTGGATACTGTGCAAGTTCGTTTTCACGTGATTTCTCAGTAGCGTTCAATTCTGCGACCATTCCTTCCTTGATGGGCACTCCATCCTGTCTTGGTTTCCGTGATACCAGATTCCCCTGATGGTCCTATCTCTCTGGCTGATCTTTCATTGAACTGCCTGTTCTTCAGCCCACAGACCCCACGTTGGTGTTTTCCCAGTTTTGTCTTCAGACCTCTCCTCTTTTCATTCTGTGTGCTCTCCTCAGGTGAGCTCATTCACTCCTGTAATTTTAAACACCACTTTCAAATCACAACTCTGTATTTCCAACCTAGACTTTTGTCCTAATCATCAGAGCCATGGTTATGATCAGATAGTTATTAAGCACACAGTAAGTTCATTTGACAAAAAGTGGTGCAAAATATTGAAAAGTTCCCAGCCCTCATGCTACTTATACCTTCTCATTGGTGGAATAATAAATAAAAAAGTAAGTAAATAAGCAAAGCAGCTATAAGTTGTGGCATGTGTTATCAAGTTAATATGTAAGTTGACGTGAGAGATAGAGACTACACAGGGGTTTGAGATTGTCCCCTGTAAATAAGAGTTTAGGGAAGGTCTCTATGAGAAGGGGACATTTGAACTGAGGCCCAGAATTCCAGTGGCAAAAGTCTTGCTGTAGAAAATTTTCAAATCTTCAAGGAGTAGAAAAGATCCCAGTGTGGCAAGAGCCTGGTAAGTTAGGGAGGCAGTGGAATAAGATGATGTTGGAAACATAAATAAAAGTGTCATCTTGCAATGGCCTTGGAAGCAATATTAAGAAGATTGAATTTTAGGAGCGCCTGGGTGGCGCAGTCGGGTTAAGCGTCCGACTTCGACTTTGGCTCAGGTCATGATCTCATGGTTTGTGGATTTGAGCCTCACGTCGGGCTCTGTGCTGACGGCTCAGAGCCTGGAGCCTGCTTTGGATTCTGTGTCTCCCTCTCTGTGCCCCTCCCCTGCTCATGCTCTGTGCCTCTCTCTCAAAAATAAATTAAAAATTTTAAAAAAGAATCATGGATTTCATTTTTTTTTTTAGTCTTTAATCTAGATCATAGAACAGTACCTTTGACTATTTTTCTTAAAGATACTGATATTTTTGAAGAGTCCAGGTCAGCTGTTCTTTCTGTAATCTGGATTTGTCTGATTATTTTTTGGTGATTAGATTCATATTCAATACCTTTTCTTTTTAAAAAAATTTAAAAAATTTTGTTGATGTTTCATTTATTTTTTGAGAGAGAGAAAGAGAATGAGCAGGGGAGGAGCAGAGAGACAGGGAAACACAGAATCCAAAACAGGCTCCAGGCTCTGAGCTGTCAGCACGGAGCCCGACGCAGGGCTCGAACTCATGAACCGCGAGATCATGCCCTGAGCCGAAGTTGGACGCCTAACCGACTGAGCCACCCAGGCGCCCCTAAAATGTTTTTTTTAATGTTTATTTATTTTTGAGAGAGATAGAAACAGAGACTCGTGTGGTTTGAAACTCCTGAAACCAAAGGAGGAAGGACTCAGGGTTTCTTTCCTTTTCTTCTTTTCTTTCTTTTCTTTTCTTTCTTTTCTTTTTTCTTTTCTTTTCTTTCTTTCTTTCTTTCTTTCTTTCTTTCTTTCTTTCTTTCTTCCTTTCTTTCTCCTTTCTTAAAATTATTAATGTTTTTTAGGGTCTTTTTTTATTTTATTTATTTATTTATTTATTTAGTATTTTATTTTTTAATTTTATTTTTTATTTTTTAAAATTTACATCCAAATTAGTTAGCATATAGTGCAACAATGATTTCAGGAGTAGATTCCTTAGTGACCCTTACCCATTTAGCCCATCCCCCCCCACACCCCCTCCAGTAACCCTCAGTTTGTTCTCCGTATTTATGAGTCTCTTCTGTTTTGTCCCCCTCCCTGTTTTTATATTATTTTTGTTTCCATGTCCTTATGTTCATCTGTTTTGTCTCTTAAAGTCCTCATATGAGTGAAGTCATATGATTTTTGTCTTTCTCTGACTGACTAATTTCACTTCACATAATACCCTCCAGTTCCATCCACGTAGTTGCAAATGGCAAGATTTCATTCTTTTTGATGGCCAAGTAATACTCCATCGTACATATATAACACACCTTCTTTATCCGTTCATCCATCATTGGACATTTGGGCTCTTTCCATACTTTGGCTATTGTCGATAGCGCTGCTATAAACATGGGGGTGCATGTGCCCCTTCGAAACAGCACACCTGTATCCCTTGGATAAATGCCTAGTAGTGCAATTGCTGGGTCGTAGGGTAGGTCTATTTTTAGTTTTTTGAGGAATCTCCATACTGTTTTCAAGAGTGGCTGTACCAGCTTGCATTCCCATATTTTATTAATGTTTTTAATGTTTTAATGTTTTTAATGTTTATTAATGTTTTTTAATGTTTATTTATTTTTCAGAGAGAGAGACAGAGTGTGAGTGGGGAAGGGGTAGAGAGAGAGGGAGACAGAGAATCCGAAGTAGGCTCCAGGCTCTGAGCTGTCAGCACAGAACGTGACATGGGGCTTGAACCCCTAAACCGCGAGATCATGACCTGACTGAACCATCTAGGCACCCTTCTCTCTTTTCTTTAATGTTTATTTATTTATTTTGAGAGAGAACGGACACAAACAGGGGAGGGGCAGAGAGGGGGAGAGAGAGAATCCCAAGCAGGCTCAGCCCTGAGAGTGCAGATCCCAGTGCGGGGCTCAAACTCATGAACCATGAGATCATGACCTGAGGTGAAACTAAGAGTTGGACTTTTAACCAACTGAGCCTTCAGGCGCCCCAGGACTCAGGCTTTCTAATTAGCTTGCCCAGATGTGGGACACAGGGAGAGAGTGAGGGTTGAGTCTTAAAAGCTGTCAGCAGTCAGACATCAAAAAATGGAGTCAGACTCTTCATTATAATTCATTCATTATAATTCATTATAATAACACTGGATATTTGAGTGATGACAAAAATGTACCATGCTTCATTTAATTGAATTTGGATTTGTTTAAATAAGCCATTATGTCACTCTATGAGGCCTGAAGCCTGTACCCTGTAAGGAAAGGGAAAGTTTCACTGAATATCTTGCTCAAGAGCCCAGTATTTTGTTTGCTGAGAAACAAAAATGTGTTCCTTGGTCACTATCAGTAATGTTTGGCACTCCAAAGGGGATAAAGAGTGTCTTGGTAGGGCCTGGTGTACCTGGGTGGCTCAGTTAAGTGTCTGACTCTTGGTTTCGGCTCAGGTCATGATCTCAAGGTTTGTGGGTTCAAGCCCCATGTCGGGCTCTGTTCTGACAGTGCCGAACTTGCTTGGGATTTTCTCTCTCTCCCTCTCTTTTTGCTCCTCCCCCGGTCATGCTGTTTCTGTCTCTCTGTCTTTCTCAAAATAAATAAATAAACATCAAAAAAGAGAATGTCTTGGTAAGGGCTTGTATTGTGGTTTCAGGATATACGTACAGCCATGCTGGACCTTGATTGTACGTGGGGTATCTATGAGGCAAGAGTTCTTTACCCAAAAGGGTGAAAGCTCAGACGAGCAATCATTGTTGCTGCATTGGCTGGACCAGAGAGCCAGACCACTGGCAACAGTCTACAAGTCTGTAAAATGGTGCGGCTGGGGCTGATTCTTGGCCAGGGAAAATCGTTTTGAGATGCACGCTTGAAGCTTCGCCAATTGTGTTGACCCTTGCGTCTTATCCTTTACCAGGAATGTCCTGGTTAAGGGACGAAAACGGTAGTTCTCCAGCGAACTTCTGTCACATGTGATGGTGACATTACCATCTGTAAAATGTACAAACTCCCATTACTGTTCACTCAGTTGATCCCAGGGGGCTCCCCAGGCAGCCAAGGGATCTGGTAGAGGGGTGGCTTCTTCCAACACCATGCCACCTGTCAAAGAACTGAGGACAGAGGAGGCCACGTGGCCTGCTGGTGGGATATGCCAGAGGGCCTAGGTTGGGCTCTGTGTTGCAAAGGAGGCCTTTGTGGTCCCGGCCAGCTTATGGGTACCGTTTCCATGACCCAGTGCATAGTGGGCGGATGGGGATAAAGGATCATGGGCTCGGGGCCTGTGGGACCTCTGTTTCCAGGAAAGCCCAGTATGTGGCCATTAATCGCTGTTCCTCTAGCATACAGCACAGGGCTGAGGAGGACAGGTTTCTGCACCAGAAGCCCTTAAGTAACTTATGGCCACTATGGGTGGTCCAGAGACTCTAGGAGTCATGAGAGAAGGTTGCGAAAGTTTCAACCACGGAAGGAGTCTGGTGGAAGGGCATTAATGAGAGTGGCTGTTATATTGCAATTTTGACAGAGTCTAGGGCCTCTTGTTGGAAGGGACTCCATTCAAGGTGGGCTGATTTTGAAATAACTGCATAAATGGGATTAAGGAAAATTTGTAAATGAGGAATGTGTTGCCTGCAGAACCCAAAAGGCCTAAGAGATGTTGGGCTTGTTGTAATAATGTGGGAGTTGAGAGGGTCAATAGTTGTTTCTTGACAGTGTTGGGTATGGAGGGACCCTTGGTTTCCCAAATAATTTTCAGGAATTTAGAGATGGCAGAGCCTTGCACTATGTGTGAGGCAATGGCCCATCCCCCTTTCTGAGCTCCCTTGTGAGTATTTGTATGTCCCAAATAAGTGTGTCGAATGAACATCCTCAGGGGAGGACATCATGAATACAATGCTACACGTGTGCCCCTGGAAAAAACTGGATGCACTTAAGATAATGTCTGCAAAGACTGTGCGTGTTGGCAAGGCTACTGCGGTACTCCATAGAGAGCCAGGTAAAGGTATGTCGTGTCCGTTAGGAGGTGAAGGCAAAGTGCAGGGGGGGAGAGACTAGAATAGACACTAAACAAAACAATTTAGCCAGATCCATTGTGGAAAAATATTTGCCAGTTGCTGACTGGATAGAGTCAGTGATTTCAATAAATTTGAATATGAGGCCCTAATGAGTGGGATCACAGCTCTGAGGCTGCAAAAATCTTTTTTGCAAAAATCATTCTTTCCAAGTTTAAGAACAGGTCAAATTGGACTGTTGAATGGAGGAGCAGTGGTTAACAATCACTCTTTCTCTAAATAGGTTGTATATAAAGGGTTTCAATCCTGGAAGGCTCTATTTAAATTTACATTGGGCCTTATTAGCTTTTTTAACAGGCATGTAGAAGGGAGAAGGTGCATGTGATTTCATTTTTAAATTTTTTTAATGTTTATTTATTTTTGAGAGACAGTGAGAGAAAGAGAGAGAGAGACAGACAGAGAGAGCACTAGTGTGGGAGGTGCAGAGAGAGAGGGAGATACAGAACTCGAAACAGGCTCCAGTCTCTGAGCTGTCAGTGCAGAGCCCGACGCGGGGCTTGAACTCAGGAGCCGTTAGATCATGATCTGAGCTGAAGTCAGACACTTAACCGACTGAACCACCCAGGCACCCCGTGATTTTATTTTTTAAATGTTTGTTTATTTATTTATTTATTTATTTATTTATTTATTTTGAGAGCAAGAGGGAGAGAAAGAGAGAGAGCATGAGCAGGGGAGGGGAAGAGAGAGAGGGAGAGAGAGAGAATCCCAAGCAGCCTCCATGCTCAACGCAGAGCCAAACTTGGGGCTTAATCTCACAACTGTGAGATCACAACCTGAGCCCATATCAAGAGTTGGACACTTAACAGACTGAGACACCCATGCAACCCCCCACTTTTTAAAAAATGGGTCTCACTTTTAAAAGCCAATTTGTAAGTGCCAAATATTTAATTTTAATTTATTTCCCATTAGGTCTGAGCATCTGGGTCTTTACTATTGGATATTTTAGGACAATGGGTGCTACCATCACAGGGAATTTAGGCAAGGCTATTGTCCTAATAGTTAAAATGAGGCATAACTGTCCTCTAGTTCATGTTACAGTAACTCCCCTAAGATTATAGGGGTTGTGCTGTTCAGATTTAGAAGGATACTTAGGTGTTACTACAATTTGCCCCCAAGTATTGATTAAGTTGCCAGTTGATGCATTTCAGCAGATATTAAAGTTAATCCAGAAGCTGTGTTGTAGAGGTGCAAAATCAAATCAACACACTTCTATATTTTTTGTTTTATAAATTCTTTTAGTACTTTTTAGATCCTCATTTGGGTCAAATTGTGGACCTGTTTCATTATTTTGTTTCTTTCCTTATATCCAGATCAGATTCCTCCCCCCTCCCTTCTTTCCTTCCTTCTTTTCTTCCTTCCTTCCTGGTTTTCTTCTTTCTTTCTTTCTTTCTTCTTTCGCTATTGGATATATATTGGAGAAGTTCTCTCTACCCGGCCTGCTTTTTTTTTTTTTAAAGTTTATTTATTTTGAGATAGAGAGAGAGCATGAGCAGAGGAGGGGCAGAGAAAGAGAGAGAGAGAGAGAGAGAGAGAGAGAGAGAGAGAGAGAGAGAATCCCAAGCAAGCTCCGCACTGTCACTGTGGAGCCTGACTTGGGGCTCAAACTCATGAACCGTGAGATCATGACCTGAGCCGAAATCAAGAGGTGGATGCTTAATGGACTGAGCCACCCAGGCGCCCCCCTCACCCCCCGCACCCTGCCTGTTTTTATAAATTTCTTTCTCCAGAAAACCTCAGATAAATATCATTAGTGTTAGAGCCTCTCCCATGGTAGTGGTTGCTTTATACAGCTTAAGGACCTCAGTCTTGAGTTTGAATTTACCCTTTCACTATGCATAGGGGTGCTAGAGGGGATTTTCCTTATAACCCTGGGGATCAAGATCTTTATTGTGCCACAGGCAGCAGCAGCAATGACAACAGCAACAGCAATAAAACATTTTGTAGGGTCCTAGTGAGCCCTCTGCCTTTAGAAATGTGGATTCGATAACTAAAATATTTAAATAATAACTGCTTTTCTAGTAGTGACCGATCTTCCTCCACATGAGCAATCACTCAAGGGGCCTGTATATTACACGGGGTGTACTCTTTCCCATGAGTGCTCTATAGAATGATAGCCAAATGCCTGACTGAGACACACAAACAAATGGTCCCAGGGTAAAACCTTTCTTTCTCCTGAGCCTAGCATTCGTCACAGCGTATGTTGGAATCAAGACAGGTGATTCATTCTAAGATGAGAACTGTGCAATTTGAAAAATATACTGGATGGGATTAACAACAAATTAGACATTGCAGAAGGAAAAACATAGGAAACTTGAATATGTAGCAATGGAAACTATTCCAGATGATACACTCAGAAGAAAAGGCATCCAAAGAAATGAATAAAGCAAATCCTGTCACATACTGCAACATGGATGAACCTTGAGGACATGACGCTAAATGAAATAAGCCAGCCACAAAAAGACGAGTACAGTATGATTCCACTTATATGAAGTATCTAAATTCACAGAAACAAAAAGTAGAATGCTTGTTGCCAGGGACTGGGGGAAGGGGAAAAAGAAGAGTTGTTTTAATGAGTATGAAGTTTCAGATTTGGAAGATGAAAAAGTTCTGGAGAGCTGTTTCACAGCAATGTAGATATACTGAACATTACTGAACTATACACTTAAAAATAGTTAAGATGTTAAATTTTGCTATGTGTATTTTTACCACAATAAAAAACTATTCTAAAGACATAATCATAAATGTGCAAAGAGGGGTGCTTGGTTGGCTCAGTTGGTGGAACATGTGGCTCTTGATTTCAGGGTTGTGGGTTTGAGCCCCACATTGGGTGTAGAGATTACTTAAAATCTTTAAAAAAACAAGAAGTATGCATAGACATGTTTTGCCCCAGAATGTTTATTGCTATATAATTTGTTATATCAACAAAAAAATTGGTAATAACCTTAATGAACAGTTTGGAATTGGTTAAATACATGTTGATGCATCCATACTCTGAATAGTACATAATGCATTTCAGTTATTAAAAGTCACGTTGCCAAAAAGAGGTAACATTTTTAGTGTAGTGTTTGCAATATATGTAGAAGAGAAACATATGATGATAGCACAAAGATTAAAATGGAAGTATATTGTTGTAACTTCCCTACACTATATGAAAAGTTGTATAATGTGACTTCAAGGTAGACAGTGAAATGTTAAAAATATCTACTATGAACCCTAAAGCAATGTCTAAAAAAAACCCCAAACAAACAAACCAAGCAATATAGCTAATAAATCAATAAAGGGGATAATGTGGAATCATTTTTAAAACCCAATTAATTCAGGAGTGCCTGGCTGGCTCAGTTGGTAGAGCGTGCAACTCTTGATCTCGGGGCTGTGAGTTCAAGTCCCAAACTGGGTGCAGAGATTACTCAAAAGTAAAATCTTAAAAAGACCCAATTAATTCAATTAGAGCAGAAAAAGAAGAAAGGGGACCAATAAGCAAGCAAGACCAACAGAAAACAAATAGCAAGATGGTAGATTTAAATGCAATCATATCAATAATCACGTTATTTAGAAATGGTCTAAACAACTCAAGTAAATGATAGAGATGGTCAAGATAAGAAAAAATGCATGACCCTTGGGGCACCTGGGTGGCTCAGTCAGTTAAGCATCCAGCTCTTGGTTTTGGCTCAGGTCATGATCTCCCAGTTCATGAGTTTGAGCCCCACATCGGGCTCTGCACTGACAGTGTGGAGCCTGCTTGGGATTCTCTCTCTCTCCTTCTCTCTCTATTCCTCCCCTGCGTGTGCCTTCTCTCTCAAAATAAATAAACTTTAAAAAAAAGAAAAAAATCCAAGACCCAACTAGGTGTGGTCTGCAATAAATCACCTTAAATATGGAGACACAAATAGGCTAGAGTGTAAAAATTGAAAAAAAAATACATCATGCTAACAGTAATCGAAATAAAGCTGAAATAGTAGCTTTAATTTCAAACAGAGTAGGTAGCAGAGCAGCAAACACAAAGAAGACTTGAAAAGTATGATTAATCAACTTAATTGATATGTATAGAATGCTTTTCCCCACAAACATCAGAATACACATTTCAAGTGATCATTTGTCAAGAGAGACAATATTCTGAGTTATAAAAGAAGTCAATATATTTAAAATCATTCAGATAACATGAAGTATGTTGTCTCACCACAATGGAATTAAATTAGAAATCAATAATAGAAAGATATATGTAAATCCCTGAATATTTGGAAACTAGGTAATACTACTTCTAAATATTTCATGAGTTGGGGCACCTGGGTGGCTCAGTCGATTGAGTGTCCGACTTCAGCTCAGGTCATGAATTCGAGCCCCGCGTCGGGCTCTGTGCTGACAGCTCGGATCCTGGATCCCGCTTCGGATTCTGTGTCTCCCTCTCTCTCTGCCCCTTCCCCACTCATGCTCTGTCTCTCTCTTTTTCTCTGGAAAATAAACATAAAAAATTTAAATTTTTCATGAATTAAGGAAGATCAAACAGGAAATTAGAAAGTGTTTTGAAGAGAATTAAAATAAAAGCACAACGTATCAGAATTACTGAGGTGTAGCTAAGGCATAAGCTTACTTAGAGGGAAACTTAATATTTTTAAATTTTATTTGAGAGAAAGAGAGAGAGAGGGAGAGAGGGAGAGAGGGAGAGAGGGAGACTGGGGGAGGGGCAGAGGGAGAGAGAGACAGAATCCCAAGCAGACTCCACGCTCAGCGCCAAGCCCAACAAGGGGCTCCATCACACCACCCTGGGATCAAGAGTTGGACACTTAACTGGCTGAGCCACCCAGGTGCCCCCAGGGAATTTTAAACATGTTTAAATATGTTATGTTTAAATCTAAATATACTTAGAAATTTACAGAACTAAATGCTTACATTAGAAAAGAAGAAAAGTCCAATTCAATGACTTGAGTTTCCAATTAAGGAAACAAAAATATAAGAGTAAATTAAATGCAAAATAATTTTAAAAATCAGAACAGAAATCAACGAGGTAGAAAACAGTGAAATAGAGGAAAATCAATGAAATCTAAAGCTGGTCTTTAAGGAAATCTGATAAACTTCCAGACAGACTCACTAGGGGAAAAAGTGAAAAAGACACAAGTTACCAGTGTAAGGAACGAGAGACAGATTCATCACTACAGATTCATACAGACATTAAAGGGATTATAAGGGAACAACTTTATGTCACAAAAAACGACAATGCAGAATATATTTTAACGTATCAAGAATATGTTGTTTCCTCTAAGTCTGGATCTGAATATCATCAGTGGTGTTTCAGTTTGGGTTCTGCAGAAACAAATGCTGAAATGGAGTTAGGGTGTCAGACGCTTGTTAGGGATCAACACCCACGAAAGGCAGATGAAGTAGGATTGGCCATTGGAGAAGCTGAAATGTGATATAGGCCAAAGACTTTGGTGATCCAGCAAAGAGCTTTGGAATGAATACTGCCAGTCAGAGTGGTCCCATGTCAAACTCACAGTTACTAGATGTGGGCTGTCGCAGGAAGGGTGTAACTTGGGCAAAGAGAGACTCTGCAGCTGAGGCACACCCTGAAGACACTGACAGCTATATGTGGTCTGCTGACTGCCCTTTCCAGAGCTGAGCAGCAAGTTTTTCCTTGAAGAGGCATCTAGGTCGTATATGTCTTTGTCTACCACAATGTACCATTTGTGCCACTGGGATACATTTCTTTTTTTTAATGTTTTATTTAGTTTTGAGAGCAAGAGAGAGAGAGTGGGGGAAAGGCAGAGAGAGAGGGGCCAGAGGATCCAAAGCGGGCTCTGCGCTGACAGCAGTGAGCTTGATGTGGGGCTCGAACTCACGAACCGTGAGATCATGACCTGAGCCAAAGTCACACTCAACTGACTGAGCCACCCAGGTGCCCCAGATACATTTCTTTCTGTATTTTTTTTGGGGGGGGGTAGATTCTACCGGACTCTATAAGGTGTTTCCTCCTGAGGGGAAACTTAGAAGAGGGAGGTTAGTGTTACAAACTACAGTCAACACTACAGACATTGGTCTTGGGTTCACAATTGGCGGTCATCATCACCTTCCTCTAATATCCATTTTAAATTCCTTTCACCCCCAATTACCACCTCTGTTGTCTCAGTGGCTCACCTACAGGTATGACCCAGGCCTTTGTCTTTGAGTGGCTTCAATCTTCTCACCACATCTTTCTCAGTCCAAGATGGCCACACCTGTCCATTTATCATCCTAACTGGGAAAGGCAGTACTTAGAAATATTCAAGTGGATCACCTGGGTTCCACACACATACCTGTAGGGAAATGGCTCAACCATGGCACCCTGGCAACCTTGTATATATCTATGTAGGCCACATAGGCAAGGCTCAATTGGTTTGACCTAAGTCTTGGCGGAGCACCAAAGAACGTGGCAAGATAGAAATCTTGTGAGGAGCTGTCACAAGGCTATTTTGCATGAACTTCCTTATCTTGAAGGAGGATGCCATGAATCAGGCTCTTGTCTACTCTCTGGTTTCAGTGAGACATGGGCTATCTACCTCGGCCTCCTTAGCATATAGATACAGGCTCTAACACCTCTTAGCTGTAGTCTAGAATTGGTTCCTCCACAACAGTGATCTAGCAGTCTGTTATCTGACCCCTGAGGTTCAAGTGTCATCCTACGTGATTAGGGATGTGGGGAGCTGACACTGTGCTGATCTTGCTTATTCTATCTATGTGAATAACAAACTGTGTGTATCCATTTGGACTTTTCTCCTTACTGGACAGATCTCTAACAGAATAGCAGTCTAACCTAGCAGATGCTTCTCCTTAGAGACTACTTTATCCTCCAACAGTTGCTCCCTGTTCCCATTGTACAATAGTAGCCTTATCTCCAGGGGCACCTGGGTGGTTCTGTCAGTTAAGTGTCTGACTCTTGATTTCGGCTCAGATCATGAACTCATGTTTTTGTGAGTTTGAGCCCATGTTGGGCTCTGTGCTGACTCTGCAAAGCCTGCTTGGGCTTCTCTCTCTCTCTCTCTCTCTCTCTCTGCCCCTCCCCAGCTTGTGCTCTCTCTGTCTCTCTCACAATAAATAAATAAACTGAAGAATTAAAAAAATAGTATCCCTGTCTCCTAATTGTCAGGGTCAATTGACCAAGTTAAAATGGTGACTCCTCTTCTTGCCTGCTGGATCCTGGACATAAGGAGGTCAAAATGCCCAGGTGGCAGCCACCAATTGTAGTTCAATATGAATCTTCTTTTTCTCTCATTGGATGGAGCAGTGATTCCCAACTTGGGGCACTTCAGCCTCCCAGGGAACATTTGGAAATATCTGGAGACATTTTTGTTCACCACAACTGGGAAGAGTGTGCTACTGGCATCTAGCCAGGGATGCTGTTAAATATTCTACAATGTACAGGACAGCCCCTGCGAATGAAGAATTACCTAGCCCCCAACGTCATTAGTGGCACGGTTGAGAAACGCTGGGCTAGATCTAGTAGGCTCCCTACAGGGCTAACACCTCTAACTTTAGAAAGTTCAGAATTGCAGGGATGGCAAACACAAAGTCCCCCAAGTGTGTCCTTGGAAGTGATGATAAGTGTGGCTATTCTTGCTTCCACTCTTTGGTTCCTAAACTCATGTATTCTTCTAGTTGAGGACACACACCGTGTAAAAAAGTTTGATTCATTGGATTTAACGTATTCTGAAGAATAGGATTCTGTCTTCACAAACATTGCCTTTGAGTTGGCGCTTCAGCTGTTGTTCTTCAGCAGGCAATTCCATTACTTTGTCAGGATATCAGCTTTCTAGGGGGTGTCATATGGTATGGAACCAGTAGATCCCATCGTCATAAGCCCATTCTTGTATCTCCTTTGCTATAAAATGCATCCCCTCGTTTAATGCAATCTGATGTACTATCACATGCCAATTGATCAAATACTCTGTAATATCTCACACAGCAGCATTGGCTGGGACCTTGTGATTAAGAAAGGCAAACCCATACCAGGAATATGCATCCATTGCTGTGAAAATGAACTATTAGTACATCCAAGAGTGAAGTGGCTCATTGTAGTCAACTTGTCACCAAATGGTCAGTTGGACATGTAAAGTGATGATGCCATACCAGATGCTCCCTGTTGCCCTAATTGGCTGGCAGGTTAGAGGTTCAGAGGTAGCAATAGCCAGACCAGTCTTGGTGAGTATGAATCCATGCCATTGGGCCCATATTTAGTCTCCACCTCTGCCGCGAAAGTCACCTTGTTCGTGTGCTCAACATGCTGGCACTGAAGTGACTGGCTGATGTCAACTGACCAAGTCATTTTGTTTACTTGGCTTTTTAGTACCTCTTCTGTGGCAGACACTGTTTGGTGAGCATTAACAAGTGATACAAAGATCTTCACGCTTTGTCGACATCGCCACATGCTCATCAATAGCCCAAACTCTTTTGCCTGCGATCTTCGATCATTTTCCTCCCGGGTTCCCAACCAGTGGGCCGGGCCGTGTACCACTGCCCACAGATCTTTAAGCATCTAATCTTTTTGAAAAAGTCATTATAAATGTATTTCACATCCTCAATAAACTACAGAAAGGCTGGACATAATAAGTGGAGACATGGGAGATATAAAAAGGACCCAAATCAAACTTGTAGAAATGAAAACTACAATAGCTGAGATGAACTAAGCACTATATTGGATTAATGGTAGATTACCAGTTGTAGAGAAAAGTGTTGGTGTACTTGAAGATATAACAATAGAAAATAGTCACAACGAAATAATTTAGAAAAAAAAACTGAAAAAAAGATCAGTGTATCAGTGAGTTGTGGGAAAATTTCAGGCAAATATATATATATATATATATATATATATATATAGAGAGAGAGAGAGAGAGAGAGAGAGAGAGAGAGAGAGTTATGTATGTATGTATTTGTAGTCCCAGAAAGAGAGGACGAGGTGAGGGTGGTAGCTGGAAGAATATTTGGAGAAGAGATAATAGCCGAGTTATTTCTAAATTTTAGGGAAACGACAGGCCCACAGCTCCCAGAAGATCAGTGAACTCTCAGCACAAGGAGCATGGAAACTACACGAGGCACAGGATGTCAAATTGCTTAGAAATAGCGTTAAGAGAAAATCCTACAAACAGTAGGGGAAAAAAGATATGATATGTGCAAAGGTTAACATGTGGAGAAACAAGCCAGGAGACAGTGAAGCGACATCTCTAAAGAAGTGAAAGAAAACACTCTTAATCAAGAATTCTGTACTCATCAACATATTTTTCAAAAACAAAGGCAAAAATAAGGGCTTTCAGGCATACAAAAGCCAAAAGAAACCATCTGCGTTACCAAACATGTTAAAGGACGTTCTTCAAGCAGAAAGAAAATGATGCTATTTGGAAACCTGGGTCTGCAGGACCAAGGAGTAAAGAGCCCTGGAAATGGCAACCCCATGATTAAATATACACGATTTTTTTCTTATTATTTAAATTTCTTTACAAAACTGTTTACATAAAAATAGTAAAAATGTGTGGTGGGGCTTATGACATACGAATAAGTAAAATGTCCGATAACAATAGCCAGAATGTCTGAATGAGAAAAATGGTAGAATATAACTTAAAGGTAGATTGTGTTGTGAAAGATGTAAACTCTAAACCAGTGGCTCTCAATCAGGGGTGATTTTGAACCCTGGAAGATTCAACAATGTCTGGAGACATGTTTGGTTTCCCAAACTGGTATTTATTGGATAGAGGCGAAGGATGCTGTAAAATACACAGGACAGCCCCCAAAACAAGTAGCTGGCCTCAAAGGTCAACAATGCTGAGGTTGAGAAAAACCTGCTATAAATCCTAAAGCAACCATTGAAATAGAACTGTTCTTGTAGAAATTAACAAACAGATCCAAAAATTTACATAGAAATTAAAAGGATGCATAAAATCCAAAAAAACGCCCTTGAAAAGAACAGGGGCACCTGGGTGGCTCACCTGGTTAAGCATCCGACTCTGAATTTCAGCTCAGGTCATGATCTCACAATTTGTGGGTTCGAGCCCTGCATCTGGCTCCATGCTGATAGTGTGGATCCTGCTTGAGATTCTCTCTCTCTCTCTCTCTCTCTCTCTCTCTCTCTGTTTCTGTCCCTCCCCTGTTCATGCTCTCTCTTCCAAAAATAAACTTTCTTATCTTTTTAATGTTTATTCATTTTTGAAAAAGAGAGAGAGCACACACACACATGTGTGTGTGGGAGGAGCAGAAAGGATCTGAAGCGGGCTCTGTGCTGACAGCAGTGAGCCCTGTATGGGCCTCGAACCCACGAACCCACGAACCCACGAACCACAACACCATGACCTGAGCTGAAGCTGGATGCTCAACCAACTGATCCACCCAGGCACCCAAATAAATAAACTTAAAAAAAAGAAGAAGAACAACAACAAAGTTGGAAGATTCACACTTTCCAATTACAACTTGCTACAAAGCTATAGTAATTAAAAGAGTGCGGTAACTCAAAATGGTTATAGATCTAAGTGGACCAGCAAACACTCCAAAACAGAGGAAAACACAGGAATAAACTTTATGACCTTGAGCTAGGAAAGAGTTTCTTAGATATGAGACCAAAAGCACAAACAACAAAGGAAAGACTCTATAAATTGGACCTCGCCCAAATTAAAAGTTTTTTTACTTCAAAGGATTCTATTAAGAAATTGAAAAGACAATCCATAAAATGGGAGAAAAGTTATGTAAATCTTATACTTGATATGGGTCTAATATCCACAATACATAAATAGCTGTAACAAAAATAGTAAAAAGACGACCCAACTGAAAATGAGCACAGACTCTGAAAATAGATTTTCTCCAAAGAAAATATACAGTCAAGGAGCATGTGAAAAAAAATGGTCAACATTACCAGTTATTGGGGAAACGCAAAATGCAAATCGAAACCAAAACGAAATACAACTGCACACCCAGTGGGATGACAATAATTTTAAAAATGGACAGTAACAAGTGTAGGCAAGGGTATGGAGGAATTGGAACTCTGATACATTGCTGCTGGGCCTGTAAAATGGTGCAGCTGCTTTGGAAAACAGTTTTGGCAGTTCCTGTAAAAGTTAAAGAAGAAGTTGCCGTAAGACCCAGAAATTTCTCTCCTTCCCTCTGTCTATAGATACATAGATGAATAGACAGATGGATGGCTGGATGGATGGAGAGAGAGAGGGAGAGAGACAGAGAGATTCTCATCCCCATTAGCACTCTCTATCCCACCTCCCTCTAGCCCCTCCCTGCGAACCACTGATCTGTTTTGTGTCTTTATGGGCTTGCCTATTCTGGACATGTCTTATAAATGGGATCATATATGTGACCTTTTGTTTCTGGCTCCTTTAAGTTAGCATAATGTTTTAAGGTTTATCTATGCTATAGCACGGATCAGTATTTCATACCCTTTACAGCTGAGTAAGATTCCATTATATGGATATGCCCCACTTGGTTTATTCATCCATCAGTTGATGGACATTGGGTTATTTCCACTTTTTGGTTATTATGAATAATGCTGCTGTGGACATTTGCACACATGCTTTTGGGTGGACATATGTTTTTAATTATCTTCGGTGTGTATCTAGGAGAGGAATTTCTGGGTCAAATGGGAAGCTCTGTATTTAACCTTTGGAAGAACCGCCAAACTTGTTTTTTCCAAAGTGCCTCCACCATTTTACATTCTCTCCAGCAGTTTATGAGGGTTCTAATTTCTCCACATCCTCAGCAACACTTGTTATTGTCCTTTTTTTATTAGCCATTATAATGGATGCGAAATGGTATCTTACTGTGGTTTTGATTTATTTGCATTTCCCTGATTTATTTGCATTTCCCTGATGACTAATGACATTTAACACATTTTCATATATTTGTTAGTCATTTGTATATCTCTTTTGGAGAAATATCTCTTTAGACTGCACAATTTTGTATTTAAAAAACCACTGTTTAATTCAAGGTCCAAAGATTTATGTCTATATTTCTTCTAAGAATTTTACAATTTTAGCTCTTACATTTAGATCTTTGATCCATTTGGAGTTAACTTTGAAAAAACTTTTAATGTGTATTTATCTTTGAGAGAGAGAGAGACAGACAGAGCATGAGTGGGGGAGGGGCTGAGAGAGAGGGAGACACAGAGGGAATATGAGGCAGGCTCCAGGCTCCGAGCTGCCAGCACAGAGCCTGAGGGAGGGCTCAAACCCACAAGCCGTGAGATCATGACCTGAGCTGAAGTCAGATGCTTAACTGATTGAGCCACCCAGGCTCCCTAGTACCCCACTGTTTTAATTACTCTAGCTTCGCAGTAAGTTTTGAAATTGAGATGTATGAGTCTTCCAGATTTGTTCTTTTTCAAAACTATTTTGGCTTTTCCTGGGTCCCTTACATTTCCACATGAAACTTTGGATTACCGTATCAATTTCTGGAAAAAAAAGGAAGTTGGAGTTTTGAAAGGATTGTATTGAATATGTAGATCAATTTGGAAAGTATTGCCATTTTAGCAATATTAATCTTCTAATTCATGAGCATGGGTGTCTTTCCATTGTCTTAGCTCTTTCATTTCAACAATGCTATGTAGTTTTCAGTGCATAAGTCTTGGGTTTCTTTTGTTAATCTTTTCCTAAGTATTTTATTTTTTGTGCAATTGTAAATGGCATTGTTTTGTTACTTCCTTTTTTTAGTTGTTCACTGCTAGTGTATAGAGGGACAACTGATTTTTGTATACTGATCTTTTGTCTTGCAATTTTGGTGAATTGTTCATTAGCTGTAATAGTCTTTTCATAGATTCCTTAGGATTTTCTATCTACAAGATGACATCATCAGCTGGAGGATTAGAGAGGAGGCAAAGGATGTCACCTTATCCTGACTCTCATTTCTGAACATGTTTGTCCTTAATGGAAGACAAATCCTTTTCTCATTCAAGTTCACTATGTTATGAAGGTTGTATCATTCCGTTCTGGAAAGAAAATGTCTTATGCAAGCCAGACATTCAATGCAGAGTTGAATTATAGACTGTTTTTTTTGGTAAAGATGAAGCAGAATAAATCCAAGTGGCTTCTTTCTCTTTTCAAACTCCCTTTCTTTTAAGTGAAGGATGTCGACAAAATGCTAGGGTGGAGTAACAGGACTGTTCTTTGGAGAACTTAATGTTAAAATTTTGAGAAGATTTTAGTTGAAAAGCTCAGACACAACCATAAACAGGTGTAGGATTACCCCCCTGCACACACACACAAGATCACCTTGGCCTAGCTTAGTCCCTCAACAAGGTCACCACTCCTTTCAAGGCAGTCAGTTGTACAGGACTCAGTCTTTCTGGGTTGTGGGAGCCACCTCCTACCCCTGCCCCTTAAGGTCTGGGGAAGATAATAGTTCACTTATACTAGCCCGGGCTATTGTGCTATTCTCTGGTGGTTCCCTGTGTCTACACATTTATAAGTAATGTCTTTGTAAATAACCCCCCTTCCAATTGTTCCATTTTGTCAAGTGTGCTATTTTATTTATTTACATATTTTTATTTTTTTAACTTTATTTATTTGGAGAGAGAGAAAGAGAGAGAGAGAGAGAGAGAGAGAGAGACAGTACAAGCAGGGGAGGAGCGGAGGGAGAGAGAGAGAATCCTAAGCAGGCTCTGCACTGTCAGCGCAGAGCCCGACATGGGGCTCGAACTCATGAACTGTGAGATCATGACCTGAGCCCAAATCAAGAGTCAGATGCTTAACCAACTGAGCCACTCAGACGCCCCTATTTATTTATTTTTTAGTGTTTCTTTATTTTTTGAGAGAGAGGGAAAGAGAGCGTGAGCAAGGGAGGGGCAGAGAGAGAGGGAGACAGAGGATCTGAAGCAGGTTCCCTGCTGACAGCAGAGAGCCTAATGTGGGGCTGGAACCTTGAGATCATGACCTGAGCCGAATTCAGACGCTTAACCGACAGAGCCACCCAGGCACCCCAAGTATGCTATTTATTGTTGGAACCTTGATTGATGTTATGGCCACACAGGAGCCTGCACAGAAGTACATCTTGGAGACTAAGCTGCCAGATTGAGAGCCTATCACATCCTTCTTAAGCCTTTTAGATCCTCCTATCAGCTTGTCTTCCCTCTAGCCTGCAACTAAAGAACTTTGCGAAGTAGGCAGGGCTATTCAGCCTTCCAATTCCCTCCTTGCTCTTTGCCTCCATCTATCCTATCCTTCCTCCCCACCACCACACGCATCCAAACCTCTATTCTCTGCCTCGATAAAAATCACAGTGTAAATCACACTTCTGTAGGATTTGGCTAAATTGCTTTATCATGTTTGAATACTTTAAGAGGAAATCAGTAAGGAAAATAACTCTAACAAAGAACCTAGGTAGGAGAAATGCATCAGGGTCGCAGACATCACCGCAATCAAACCATATAAACCTAGTAGACCTTGGGCCATGGCAGCTTCCAAAGAAAGAAGGGATTCCTATAGCAGCTGAGTCTCTGAGTCAAACAAGGGAGTGGAAATATTTCTGTCTTTAGTTGCAATTACCATTAGAGATTTGCTCTGGGAGACCATTTGTGGCCAGTTGTGCCCTAAAGTCACTTAGCCGGGCTTTCATCAAGCAACTGCAGTTTCTCTTTGGATTTTGGTTCCTTCGCCCCACCTCAAAGTTTTTCCTAGTGTTCCTTTCCTACACAAACAAATAGAACAATTTATACCAGGACTCGATGAAGAGAGGAAGTTTGCTCTGACAAAGTAGTCTTCTGAGAAACCAGAGCATGGAGACTACAAAAGGAAAAATGCTCAGAAATGAAACAGCTTTCAGTTTCATCCTCCTGTGGTTAAACTCCGAGAGAAAAAAAAAAAAAGTCGGGGGAAGAAGAAGAACAAAAAAAGTTTTAAACGAATAGGCTGTTACCTGTCAAGTTTTGCACCCACATGGCTGCCCGGTCTTCCTGTGGGGAAATCAGTGGTACAGTCTGGAAAGAGGAAACCATACGCTTCTTTTTTATTTCAATTTATTGTTGTCAACAACTCCTCAATACAATAGTAATGTTTTCTACATGAAGATTCCCAGCAAATAGATGCCTGAGAAAAGTTACTTTAGGGTAATGAGTTTGGAGGGGTGAGAAATCATAAATCTAGCATGGACAAAACCATGAAGGCATTTGAAGTAGTAATTCTCATTGACAACTAAGTAAAACCAAGTGCATTGCGGCCGATGGGATACAAATCAAATCCTGGCACGTTTGCCGTGTGGGGGATGATTTAAATGAACCCACCTCAAGTTGGTTGAACTGTTAGAATTCTATTTTCATGAATATATATATATATATATATATATATAATTATATCCAGTTCTGTGTAATAAAGCTATTTTTTTTCATGTCCCAGCTAACAACCCAAACCATCCCAGTACTATTCAATACTGCTTTGAAACTGTGGATCCAATGGATTCCATTGAATGAAAACTACGGTATGACAAAAAATTCACAATTCCTTGTCTGTGGAATAGTCAACGGATGTAATGGGATAATGTATTATGTATCAAATATAGCACCAGTAGTTGAATTCCTGTGAAATGTTAACTATTCGAACTCAAATTTGACATATGCTTCAAAATGTTCGGGATCACCCATTGATTTTTAAAAAGGACGGTGCTTCCTGGTAAGCAGCAGCTCAGAGTAGAAAGAGCCCTGGACCTGGAGTCAGATGCGAGGCAGGTTGATTTCTCTAAACACTCTAATATCCTTTTCCAGACCTAATGTTCTATGACCTTTTGCTACTGAATCTTGAGAGTTTGGTTTTTCGGAGGTATTTTTTAAGTGGTTTTCAAGTTATAGTCTTCAAGTCTTTCGTTTCTTTCTTTTTTAAAAGATTCGCTCTGAAACTCGAATCTGGTAAGGAAAGGGGTTGGGGAAGACAGTTTCGTTGTTTTGTTTTGTTTTGTTTTGTTTTGTATTTTCCACAGATCTGCCATCGAATATCTTTCGTCGCTTGTTAGTAGAGGTCAGCTCCCCTCTACTGAGTTGCAAGTGGGAAGGGGATTCTGAAACACCCTAGGAGCGCCTCCTGCCACAAGCGGAGAGAAAAACAGTATCTGAGAGACTAGATCGCTGTGGTGTGTTTACAGGACTGGCTCAGATGCCTGAGATTAAATAGCTTAGAATTTCTTAAGAGAGTTCACTTAGGCACATGTTGCTTTTGTTCTCAGATTTCCTTCTCCCCCACCCCGCTTGTGATTACGGCTTGTGATCAGTGTCCGACCAATAGGAATCATGAGCTTTAAACGTCCGAAATGGACCACATCTTGCTCTCCAATCTCGCTCCTCTCTTGTGTTCCCAGTCTTGATCAACAACATCACCATCACGCCGGTTCCAGCCACGCTCAAAACCGTGGAGTCATTCTCGACTCTTCCTTCTCCCTCATTCCCCAGGCTTGGCCTCTCCGACCCACCCTTCCTATTGTGGCTGCCAAAGTGCTCTTTCTGAAGTGCGAATATGATCACAGAGCTTCCCTGCTTAAAAGACTTTAATGACTCCTTTTCACTTACTGGATTAAACCCCAGCCCTCTCTCTAGGGCTCTCTCTCTAGTCTAATCCCCTGCCACTCCTGGTCATTCCTCTGAGCCCCTTACACTCCAGCCACACGAACTGCCCCCAGTTACCCAAACACACCGTGGTCTTCCGTGATCGTGACTTTGCAGGTGAAATTCCCTCTGCTACCTTCTCAGCTCAAGTTAGTTACTTTTCCTCATGTTCCCCTAGCATTTCCACATACTGGTTTTATAACTCGTCACACGAGTTCCTAGTCACTTCTCTGCTTATATGTCTTCACTACCAGACTGCCAGTTCCCTGTTTCGGGAGAGCATAAACAGTATAGAGGACATTCAGACTCCGGATGCTTCTAGATGGCATTTCAGCTTACTTTGGACCCTGAGACCCTATGCCATTCTCAAATGCTCGCTTTTTCTCCTTGTCCCAGCCCTCCCCCTGGTGGAGGTGTTAAGACGCAGTGGAATGATCCCAGGCCAAAGCAGCCTGGCCGATCCACCACCTGGGTAAACATCGGCCTCATGTTTTCTAGCCAAATGGAACGCTAGCAACGGGCCTTGGATTTAGGGTGGCCCGGCAGGAGCTCTCTGTCTCGCCACGTATCAGTTGGCAGACCATGATTTCAATCCCCAGGGCTGTAGCCGGGGGTCAACACGCCCATCCCCAATGTTCTCAAAGAACATTATAGTACTGTCAAGCAGACAGCCCAAGAATAATTCGCTGGCGGAAATCTTCCTTGTTTTTTCCTTTCCCTGAAGCCGAGGCAGACCTGCATGCAAGGATGTTGGCCTTTGGATGATGACACCACAGAGCAAGGAATCAAATACCGGTCACATCCACATGGTAGGTATTCGCCCCAGTCGCTATGGACCCCGCCTCCCAAAAAAGTCCTAGGAAAGGTCTTCGTTTCTATTCCAGAACGATATCCAGTTAGCACTGCTTTCTGTCCCAGTTGAAGATAACCTAGTCTTCAAATCAGTATTTGTTTTAGTTGCCCATTTGAGACAGCCAGTCCCTCAAGCACCCTTGGGTATAGAGTTCTCTAGGCCTGGTAGCCCTAGGTGTATTCTGGGTTGGTCTGATCGGCGATTCCCAGGGAAGGAACTTGCCAGGCAGGTTAAGACAAAAACAAACAAACAAAAAGGTTAGTTATCAGCCTGGTCGGGAGGAATCTCACCTCTCAAAACAACAGAATCTTACAAAACACGATGAATTTCAAACCATCATAGAAAGTCTCCTTCATGGCCCTTGTGAATTTTATCAGACACTATGTTTACACTACGGTGAGAGGCTTGTAGCAGCAAGACCGGTTTTCGTTTAAGTGGGGGCAGGGGGAGGAAATTAATAGAATCTATTTGTCATCAGGAGAGACTACCTTTAAAAAATCAATGCCACAATGTCATTTTACACATATGTCAAAGGCAAGGAAAGATCATCTGCTGTCTTAAGTGTCCGTCTGGCTGTGTCCTGATTGAAGAAAAAGAATTCAGGAACTACCAGGGGTCCATGAAATAGAACAGAAACAGAACTAGCGGAAGTGACCCCTGAAGTTCTTAGGTTTCTATGTTCAGAGTAAAGATCACCCTCCCCACAAAACGATCATTGATGACATCATTTATGATGCCCTTGCCCTTCAGTTGGCACTGCACGGGCACCGCCTGGTTCTTCACCACGTCTGTAAAGTGCATGGCCACCAGTGGGGAGGTGTAGTTAACCTGTAGGCGGAAGAACAATGAATCCTCAGTGTGAGGAGGGGACAGGGCGGGGGTGGGTCACAGGATGGAAGGGATCAGACAGTCAGTGCGGGATGGGATAACCCCTCGCAAAGGGAACCGAGCAAACCCCATGATGCCAAGTCACAGATGGCTAAAGCCAGTGACATGCCCGCTCTGCCCTGGGACGGTGGGGGAAATCACACATTGCTCTTGTAAGTCCCTCTCAGATGTCTGACTGTCCTCTGGGGAAAACGAATTCTGCCTCTGCGTGATATGATTTCCTGGATATCAGACCATGAGTCAAAGCAGAACTAGGATCTTTCAAACCTCTACGCCAGAGATGAAGCCTCACCGTATGACCCACAACCACTGCCCTGGGGCTTCCACTGGGCGGAACAGGCAAGTGTGATTATTTGGGCACAGCTGAGTGCAACGACAGTGATTTGTCTGCTCCTGGCTCTGTCACTAATTAGCTGTGTGTGTCGGGCAAGTCACTGTCCCTCTCCGAACCCTAATTTCTCCATCTGTAAACTGAAGGAGTCAGACCAGACCCTATCTGAGATTCCTTCAGATATGGAAAGCAGCGGTTGTACTGGGAATTGGTAGAGGGGGCTGCTGGTCTTGGCCAGCAGCTACTCACCCCGCTGACTCCTAATTCCTAATTCCTAATTCCTAATTAGGCTGCCTCCTAATTCCCGTAGATACCAAACAGCCCTTCCTTCCTGTGTCTCTGAGCCTTTTCTGACAGCAAAGACTGAAAAGGATACAGGCTTACGTGAGTCAGTTTGCCGTAGTAAGGGTAGTAGCGAAGGTCAAAAGAAGCCGACTCTGGGTAGTAATTGATGGATCGGATGTCATTTTCATCACCTCTCTGTAAGTAAAAGCAGGTATATGTCGGATGCCGGGTCTCTCGGTGAGTTGGAGCCTGAGCTCAAGGGGCCTGCGCCCCAGATGAAATCACTGTGTGACCCACAACCAACTGTCCCAGGAAGACCCACGAAAGCAGAATGGTGCATAGCTTACCCCAGACCTATCCCGCAGAGCGTTTCCAGAAAGAGATTGTGCCTTGGTTTCCAGTTCCAAGATTACTGAATGGAAGGTCTGGACTGGGGAGTCCCAAGGTGCTCCATATGGTTCTGCACCGGCTCCTAGAGGAGCCAGACGGAGGACTCCAAAGGGCTTGCCCTAGCTGCTCCAGCACAAGAGCCTACACACCAGGCCCTCTCCAAAGAACTCATACTGGGCCTGGCACCCGGTCTTGGACCTTGAGGCAGGTGTAAGTTAGACCATGTCTAGATAATCCCACTGCACGACGACTCGTACACCGTTGGCTTGGTTCATGGCATGTCACACCAGGTGCACAGGCACCTGACTCATAGGGACACAGCCTAGAGTCTGGCCCACCTAAACTCATGTCTCTGACCATATTCTCTGCTTAAGCACAGCAGGTGACGTCAGGACGATAAGCAAGAGGGGACCCGTAATTGGAAATGATTAAATAAACAACTCTACCATCATCATAGCATATCAGGTAGGGGACTGAGCTGTCTGGCTATGCATTAGGCTTGTCTTAAATAGCAGAGGGCTGGGGGCTGATAAGGGACAGACACTGCATCACCAGCAGCAAATCACTTACGGGGGGCATGTGATTACTTCTGTCAATATAGTGTAATCGTTCATACGATACGCCTTAATTCATTCTAGTAATTACCTTATCCTGCTTGATTTCCACAAGTGGGTGTGGATTTCGACCAATATTGATTACTATACAGTGTATAAAGACTTAATATTGCTTGTTGTCTTTTGAAAGGACAGTTCTCAGCAAGAGTCTGTGTAAGCTGAAAAATGAATGGCTTCCACTAGGGAACCGTAAGCAGGATTCTATCCACTTAATACGCTGGTTTAGGACTGAGTTGGTCTTTATGATTTAGTTACACATTCCTCTAAAAAGCAATGAAATTCATTTTTTTGTGTGAATACTCTGTGGAATCGGTCCCACTAGTTTGTAGTCACACCTCACGTGCGTGTGTTTACACATACCCATGTACGTGTGCACACAATGAATGTCCTTCCTACCTTGTTCACCCGGCAAACCCCTGCCTGACCTTTCAAAACTCATCATCGGGGCGCCTGGGTGGCTCGGTCGGTTAAGCGTCCGACTCTTGATTTTGGCTCAGGTCATGATCTCGCGGTTCGTGAGTTCAAGCCCCACATCGAGCTCTGGGCTGCCAGCGCGGAGCCTGCCCGGGGTTCTCTCTCTTCCTTTCTCTCTGCCCCTACCCTGCTTGCACTTTCTCAAAATAAATAAATAAATAAATAAATAAATAAACTTAAAAAAAACACCCCAAAACCTCATCTTCAGTGTCACCATCTCCCACGTGGAACGAACCTTTCCCTCTTCAATGTCCCCGCTCCACCTTTCATAGCAGCTGTAGTACGCAATTGCCCTGACTTCGGAGACAGAGTCATATTTATCTTGGCACCCCCAGCACCTAGCAAAGTACCTGGTATATAATAAGTGATCGATACACGCTTGCTGAATGAACACATGCCGCCTTTTGCTGCTTTCTGATCTGTCACCGTCCAGCCTGGAGCTTTGAGCTGTATCTCTAGTACTGAGAATGGGATCACCCAGCTTCACACACCAGGTCTTGCAACTGTCCAGGGCTGGGGGGGTGCGGTCGATGTTAGGAAAGCAGAGGGAGCTACTGCTTCCGGTCTGGGAAGCAAACCCAAGATCTAGGGCTTTTTCCTACAAAGGAGCTAATTGGCGCAGATGAGATAGGAGTTAATGGTCTCCCGAAGGACAGTTAATTAGCATATTAATGGAGTTCTGTTTCTACTTCCCTTGTAGTCATTTGTTATTGCAACACCCAGTGCCACTGGTCATTGCTGCAAAAAGTGAAATTCTGTTTTAAAAGCAGGGACTAATGACTCTAATGAAAGCTGTTTGTTTAGTTCAAAGAAACAAGTAATTAGAGGTAAAAGCAAAAGCGTAAACAGAATCCCAATTAATGACGTGGCACACTGTCGTTCCCTGCTGTGGGCCTTAGCTGAGGCTCTTCCTCGGCTTTCACAGGTATATATCAGCACAGGCACACACGCACCCACATGACCTGAAGGCTTTCTGGCAGTGCGGAGACCTGAAGGTACTAAAGGGAGGTGTAGTTATGAAAAGATTAACCCTTTCCCTAACCCATAGCCAATCATCCATGGGGAAGCCCTTGGAAGGGATGAGCCATCTTTTTGCATAAAATAGATGTGCTAACAGTACCTATTCAAAAAGGCATTTTAGGGGCACCTGGGTGGCTCAGATGGTTAAGCATCAAACTTTGGTTCAGGTCATGATCTCCCGGTTTGTGAGATCGAGCCCCGCATCGGGCTCTGCACTGACAGTGCAGAGCCTGCTTGGGATTCTGTGTCTCCCTCTCTCTCTGCCCCTGTCCTGTGCGCTCTCTCTCCCAAAATGAATAAATAAACTTAAAAAAAAAAGGCACTTTACCTGAACTTTGCAGGAAACCTTCACAGGATCTCCAAGTTCAGGACGGAAGCCTACAATCTATGAAAAGAAAAGCCAGTGTTATATATATATATATATATATATATATATATATATATATATAATCAAAAAAAGAAAACAGATTTGACAATAAAAAATGGGACTTTTCTTAACCTCCCTTAAGCCATCCCTTCCTTAGGCATAAAGTTCATCTATGTTGCCCTCTCAGGAATGTTACAGAGGGCAAAGAATGCAAAATATCTTCAGAACTGTGCAGCTTGGCTTTCCCCTAGTGGTGTTTGTGACTGATGTTCATACGATGGTAACTGCAGCAAGATAATCCTGAAGATGTAAAGAACTTTCTGGCTTTAAGAGGGATGTGCCTGGGTAAGGCTCTACCCCACCTAAGGCATGGCAGGAGAGGAGGAAAATGCATTTTTTATGCTATAAGAATTGTCCCCCCATGTCATGTCAGTCCCCTGTTCCAGACAGCCCAGGACCTCATTACTGATAGAGGGCATCAAAGGGCAGGCTGGGGGTGGGGGAGATGAGTGGAAATAGGAAGTGTTCAGGGAGAAAAAGCTATTATTGCTTGATAGGTTGATCTGGTTGTTTGTATTAATGATGCTGTCAGTAAAAATGGCCGAACTTGCAGTGTATGAAGACAGAGCCCAAGAGAAATGGAGTGGCCAGAGCCCTCCTACCCAGCTCATCCAACTTATCATCGCCGGAGTATCAAGGGCCAATATACCCGGTTCATCTTTAGAAGGATGCAGGGCTGTCCAGTAGAGTAGCCAAAAGTAGGGTCCTCCAAGCCCGAGCAGTTCTTCAGGAAGGAGCGCTTAAACTGGCAGGCCTTCTTGTCTTCATCCTCGTCGCCATCTTGGATGAAGTACTGCCCCGGGGGACAATCCACATTCATTTCCTCTTGAAGACTGTCATTGTAACCTAAAGCATGTGTGTGGGTGGCAAAGGGTCACGTTAGACGGGTGCTACAGGGGAAGGCCATGCTTTCAGTAGTCCTCCTCCCTAGTTTCCTTTCCCCAGCTTGCTGGTGAGCCTCTGAAAGGCCAGTCAGTCTGGCCCAGGCTCTGTGACCGGGCCTCCGTTCCCCGGGGACTTTCATCAGTAACATCTTTCCGGGAAGCCTTTGGGGCTAGTCCCCTCGGCCCATCATCTGATTGTTTCTCATTGCCTTGGAACTTTGGAATATCTACCTCTGGGTCATGTGTTGGTCACCTTATAACTTCTCTCTATTCTCCATTATTTCTTTTCAGCTATAGCAAATTGTAAGCGTGGGGGGCGGCCTCTTCTACTTCTGGAAGAGGAATAGGTACACGGTGGACAGATCTTGGAAGAGGGACTGAATCATGTCATGGCATGGCTTATATAAAGGAGTGAAACTCTTGGACTAAATCTCTTTAAGTTCAGTCTGGGAAACATCTCCCTTTGAGGTCCATGAGAGCCACCTGATTCAAGAGAATGAGACGTGCATGTTGTGGGACAGGAGGAAGGGAGAGGAAGAAGAAGAGAGGGAGGAAGAAGAGGAGATAAAACCAGCTTCTCATCCCTTACCGAGGGAAGTTAGCACTGCAAAACAGAAGCTTAGGTTGAAAGACAGAAACCAGGGGCGCCTGGGTGGCTCAGTCGGTTAAGCACCAGACTCTTTCTTTTTAAAAAATTTTTAATGTTCATTTATTTTTGAGAGAGAGACAGAGCACAAACAGGGGAGGGGCAGAGAGAGAGGGGGGCACAGAATCGGAAGCAGGCTCCAGGCTCCGAGCTGTCAGCACAGAGCCCCATGTAGGGCTTGAACTCAAGAACTGTGAGATCATGACCTGAGTCAAAGTTGGACACTTAACCGATTGAGCCACCCAGGCATCCCAGCATGGGACTCTTGATCTCGGTTCATGAGTTAGAGCCCCTGTGGTGCTCTACACTGACAGAGGGGCCTCCTTGGGATTCTGTCTCTCTCTCTCTGCCCCTAACATATGCGCGCGCGCTCTCTCTCTCTAATAACTTTCAAAAAAGAAAAAAAGAGGGGCGCCTGGGTGGCGCAGTCGGTTGGGCGTCCGACTTCAGCCAGGTCACGATCTCGCGGTCCGTGAGTTCGAGCCCCGCGTCGGGCTCTGGGCTGATGGCTCAGAGTCTGGAGCCTGTTTCCGATTCTGTGTCTCCCTCTCTCTCTGCCCCTCCCCCGTTCATGCTCTGTCTCTCTCTGTCCCAAAAATAAATAAATGTTGAAAAAAAAAATTTTTAAAAAAAAAAAAGAAAAAAAAAAAAAAAAAAAAAGAAAAAAAGAAAGACAGAAACTAACAACAACCATAGAGCCTCCACTGAGAGGGTAAGATCTTGTCTACTGAGGCACTCAGTAGACCCGAGGCACTCAGAGTTCACGTCCCTTTACATTGGATGGAACGTAACATGTGCGCAAGGCATGCACATCAGGGAGAGAGCTAAAAGGGGCTGTCTGTGAGCTCACTCTTTGGCCCACCAGATGCCATGGAACTGAGCTTTGGAAATTATTCCATCATTTCCAGTTTTGTTTTAAATGATGGAATCTAGTTAGTCCTGCTAGATCCAGCCTCTCTGCACTCATGTTCCCAGTATCTTAGTGTTTTTTTTTTTAGACTTATTTTTTACTTTTGAGAGGGGGAGAAAGTACGAGCAGAGGAAGGGGCAGAGAGAGAGGGAGAGGGAGAATCCCAAGCCGGCTTCCCACTACTAGTGTGGAGCCTGACGTGGGGCTCGAACCCACAAACTGTGAGATCATGATCTGAGCTGAATTCAGATGCCTAACCGACTGAGCCACCAAGGTGCCCCTCCAGTAGCTTCATTTTTGAGAGGAAATTGTGCACCTGTGATCTACCAGTGGTAAAACTCCAAATGTCCTGCTGGGTTTTCATCTAGACAGGTTGTGACTTGGGTTTAATATTGTTCAGGAGCAACTGGGAATTTAAAATCTATTCCATTTATGGTTAAGCCTTTATTTTGCCTTTGACAAAGCTACATTCAATTCAAGGTTTTGTTTTAATCTTTTTTTTAGAACAAGAACTATGTGCAAATAATAAGTTTCTAAATAGAAGCTCTAATCACATGCTCATTGTTTCTCTTGAGATAGTTCCATTAAAAATAATGTGACATGGGCATGACCCTTATTGCAAAATCCCAGTCCTCCTGGGAATGAAATTGATACTCTGGGATGTCTATTTCAGAGATGTGTCCCTTTTAAGTAGGGCATGTTATCTACACTTAGGAACTAAAAACCCAGTGCTTTCCCTACTGTTCTCCACCTCTGTCATCAGGTCAGAATCGGTATTTCTCCATCTACTAGCTTCTCGGAGGGATTTCCTCAGCAGAGATTCTGGCAACACGCCTGTAATATCTCACAAGTATTTTGAAAGAAAAGAAGATATTGCGCCGGCTAAGATGCCCAAAACATTTTTTTTTTTTAGCTCAAAAAGGAACTACATGGACTCAGAGAGGACCCAGCCCCCCTCATTTTACAAGTGAGGGATCTGAAACTCAGACTTACCCAAAATGACACTGAGCATGACTGATAGATACAAAACTGAGTTTCTAACTCCTGGTCATATGGCAGCAGCAAAGAATTATGAAAAGCAGTATTTCTCAATCTTTAAAGTTCATACAGATCACCTGTGGATCCTGTTTAAGTGCAGATCCTGACCCAACCGGTCTGGGGCAGGGCCCGAGAGCCTGGCTTTGTGGCAACCCCCCAGGCGATGCCGATGCTGCGGGTCTTGGATCGCACTTTGAGTAGCAAGGGGGTCAAAACCACGGATGTGGGTTTAAACACTGGTTCAGCTGCCAGGAGACTTTTTATCACGTTACTTCCTCTTTCTTTCTTTTTTTTAAATTTGTTTAATGTTTATTTTTGAGAGAGAGAGCAAGAGAGAGAGAGCGGGGGAGGGGCAGAGAGCGAGAGGGAGACACAGAATCCAAAGAAGGCTCCAGACTCTGAGCTGTCAGCACAGAGCCCG
This sequence comes from Felis catus, assembly GCF_018350175.1. Lineage (NCBI taxonomy): Eukaryota > Metazoa > Chordata > Mammalia > Carnivora > Felidae > Felis > Felis catus. Next base: position 98,234,834 of record NC_058386.1, on the reverse strand, counting down.
ATGCAAGGCTCAAACTCACAGACCGGACCTCGAGATCATGATCTGAGCCGAAGTCGGACGCTTAACCAACTGAGCTACTCGGGCACCCTGTTACTTCCCCTTTCTGAGCCTCAGTTGCCCCATTCATAAACTGGAGACAGTAGATTCTGCTATGCAGAATTAAGGTTAAATGACAAAATTTATGCATTTACATAACACTTCCCACCACGTAAGAGATTGTTTTTCTCCTAATTCAGTGCACATTCTACCACTCCCTATCTGTACCCCCTTTGGCCAGGAAGGGACAACCAGACCGATCCAACTGGCTTTTTGCCACAAATAATTGGTGCAGCAAGGTAAACCCACTGGGGCTCCTTTTTGATAGCCTGTGTGCTCTGTGTTGAACCCTCAACAAATTGCTACCTCAGTTTTCACTCCTTGGAAGGGCTTCTCAAGAAGCCACTCATTTGTCCCTGAAAGGGTATCTGATGACGCTATAGAGATAGGCATCTTGAAAACACTTGCAATCAAAATGCTGGAGTGACTGTCATCCAGAGAGATTCTTCCTCTAACTCCCTGTTGGGATGCTATTAAATGAAGACCCTTGCTCTCTTCCTTGGAGATGGCCCATCTCCAAGCAATGAATTCCCTTCCCTTGAGAAAGTATAGGGGGGCAGGAATCTTCCTGTTCTGGAAAACACCCTTCTTTCCTCAACAGTACCCCCACCTCGAATTATCTTTCATAATTACTGAGCCCAGGACTCATCTGGATGAGCCCAGGACATAAGTAGGTGCCCTAGAATGTTCAAGAAAAGAAAACAAGTTCTCTGCCCCAGTGAACTCAGCAGAGTGCTGGAGAGTTGGCTTATAGGCTTTCAAGGCAACATACAATCCCAAACTAGAGCGGTTTTGATTGTATGTACAGTTGCTGAGGGAGGTGCAAGGTAAAGAAAGACCGGGATGGGCTGGGGTTAATAAGAGTGGGGTTTCTGGTGCATTGCGAATTTTGAATCCCCATCCCCATCATCCTTCCAAAGAGATTTCCCCCCTTCAGAGGAACTTACCCTGGAGAAAGCCATTTAGGCTAATGACATAATGCTGCCAGGTGTCAGGTTCGGAAACGTTGAAATTGAAGTTAAGGCTATGGGCGAAGGGTCTGATCATCACTCCTGGCAATGAAAACACGTCTTAGATATATTAACCCATTCTTGGGATAATTTTTTTTTTTGTATTGATTCCCATGAAACCTTCACCCCCCCCCCCCCCCAGGCAATCAAAATAAAAAGGACCGTAATTTGCCAAATACCATTTTACTTTTACTCTTAATGATTGAATCCCTAAGTCATTACCGGGAAGAGCCAAAGTTAATTGAGGCTGAACACGCTGCGGAGGCAGGTTTCCGTCCAGCAAGTTCTGACAGCACAGGGCGTTTGGCACTCACCAGGAGGCTTCACCCTCTCGGTGAAGGTCGGCATGTAAGGACTGATGGTCAGAAATAGCGTGTACATGCAGAGGGTAATCACAGCAGCCAGGGAGGCATAGAAGAAGAAGTAAATGACTAAGATCAGGCCTGCAGAACAATCAGAGAGGAGAGTGATCAGTGCTTGCCAACAGACCCTGCCTCCTCACTCGAACTCCTGAGCCAGAACCAACCCAAACACGTTGGCATTTTATTTTTGTTTTTTTGGTTGTTTTTTGTCTCTTCAAATCCCCCAGATTCAGTATGTCCTTGGCTTATTCAGATGTCACCAATTTGGAGTTCGTGAGAATTGTGTCGGAGACCTGATCGCAGTGTACCTTTACGGCATCTCCGATGGAAGGGCTTGCTGAGCAGATGATGACCGATGGCAAGATCACAGGGGAGCGGAGTTGAATGTACCGCGGAGGGCAAATTGCTTGGGAGCCCTCTGGGCAACGGTTGATGTCCTAAGTACAAATCATTCTTTGCTATTCATTAAAGCAGATGCCCTGAAGAGTCCTAGCAGCTTGGTTCCAGTGATTATATGTATTTGCAAGTGATGAAAACTGCATTTCTTTTCACGTAGCCTATAATTCAAACTTTTGATTAATTTCCACTGGACTTGTCTCTAATCAAGGCAAAGTGAGGCTTCACCCTACTTATTTCAAATCTTACTCATCTTTAGCAAATATTTAAGTGGCTCGACTTTTCAAAAGGAACAAGGACGGGGAGGGAAGGAGGAAGAAGCCCTACTTACTGACTCTTGCTACCTGGATGCTCTATACCTGTGCGCCTGGCCAAGTGACAGAACCTCTCCTTACCGCCGACTCCTCACAGGTAACATGGGAATAAGTTTAGCCCTTAAGCTCATATACTGATCTACATGCCTAACAATCCCGGCAATTCTGCTTTTCCTTACATCCTATCCTGACCTGACCATTTCCCAGCTGTTTCATCTTGGACATGTCGTTCACCCTCCCGGGTCTCAATTTCCTCATCTGTAAAACGAGGACAGTAATAGTACCTACTTCTTAGCCTTGAAAGATGCATGTAAATAGCAGAGTGCAGAGCCTGGCAGATACCCAGTGCTCTTGATTTTTTTTAATGTTTATTTATTTTTGAGAGACAGACGGACCGTGAGCGGTGGGGGGAGGGGCAGAGAGAGAGGGGGACACAGAATCCGAAGCAGGCTCCCGGCTCTGCGCTGTCAACACAGAGCCCGATGTGGGGGCTCGAACCCACGAATGTGAGATCATGACCTGAGCCGAAGTTGGACGCTTAAGTGACTGAGCCACCCAGGCGCCCCTACCCAGTGCTCTTTAAATGGCAGCCCTCACCATTGTTATTATTATTATTTTTGCTGTCGGACCAGAAGCACGGTTGTGTGAGCCCCTCCTCTGTGAGTGGCATCGGGATTAGGTTTGCCCCCGTTCGAGGCGGCCCCGAGTGAGGTGAACGAGCATGAGATTGCAGCTGAGAAACTCTTTTCAAGTCTCCTTGAGGCTCTCCCTCGGGCAACGGTATCTGGCTCCGCTCACAGCAGTGACACGATGTCGGAACTACAGATTTGAACTGAATCGTGAACCAGAAACTGGAACAAACCACGTAACTTTGCTGTACCCAAAACTGAATCCGAATAATAATTTTTAAATTGAACCATGAACCAGATAAAATTAGCCAAAAAAAAAAAAAAAAAAAGAGGGGGGGAGTGGACAGGAAACGAGAAGAAAGATCCTTAGTAACCCAACTGGAAATGGAAGCTTGATGTTTTAGAAGATGAACTGAAGCAGAACGGGAGCATGAGCGCATCGATTCAGCTGGAGTCCCTGGAGAGGACACGGTAGCACCTGTGTGATCCTGGGCTCCTGCCCCTTGGCTGCCCTAATGGGATGTGCCCTGTGTCTTCGCCTCCGTTCCTCAACCCCCATCCCCATCCTGGAGATGGGCCGATGGCTGGAGCCATCCTGGGGGACTAGAAGACTCAGTTTCATGAACGAAAGGAAAGCAATAGAATACAGGTACGTTCCCTTGGAGGTATAGCTTCCATTTTGTCTAGGATGTGTGGCTAGGAAGCTGTAGGTAGGAGAATGGCACTAGCAGTGAGTCCCCTGAGCCTCACCCGGGATGGGTGCCCTGAAGTCTGCCATAGGTTAAGCTAACACAGCTTCCCACCCACCCCCGTCCCCACCAAGGAAAACCAAGCACCATACCCATCAGAGCCTATTGGTCGCTCCAACTTTTTCTGCTCTGGACATCCAAGTTTTACTTGGCCCACTCCTCTAGGTAATCCAGGGTTCTCTCCTGAATGCTTTCCCCAAGCCTGTATAGACCCGGATATCTTGGATGTAGTAGGCACCCGTGATCCAGATTCTTTACTCCCCCCACCAAAACATCCCATCCGGTCCTGAGACCCGACCCATCAGGGCTTTGCTCATCACTACCGTTCACGAAGACAGTGTGGTGTTCCGGCAAGAGAATTACACCCCCGTGTTCATCTGACCTGGGTTCGAATCCCAGTGCTGCCACTTATTGACTGCGGGGCTTTAGATAAGTTACTTACCCTCTCTAAGCCTCAGTTTCTGCATCTGTAAAATGGGGATAATAATATTACTACCTCATATGGTTCTTGTCAGTATCCAATAAAATAACATATAGTTCCTAAAAATAGAGGCTACCCAGCTACCAAAGAAAAAACCCAGAATGTAATCATAGGCTGGGTGAATATGTTGGTCATGTTGATGTCCAGGCTGGGATAGGGTTAGTAAATGCCCAAGTGGACACCTAGTTTTCCAGCAAGAGGACAGCAAAGCATACGCTTGGCGGTCTATGCATTAACATCGCCATTTGCCCATGGCCCAGGCATAGCCCAACAGCAGAAGCCTGAGTTCCCGGGCTCTCCTCAGACCTCCTGTCCAGAGGCCTGGATATGGCCTGCCATGCAGAGTCCCCAGCGCCATTATCTTCCCTGAGCACTCGAACCTTTCTCCCTCATCGCTCTTTCTTGGCCTACGGGTTATTCTCCACAGGAGCAGTTTGGATCAGCTTCTCTGGTGAGGTTCCAATGGCTGGCTGTTTAGGGGTTAAAGCATGGCTCTCTCTCCCAGAATCACACTTGCATTTCACAGCCCGTGTCTCTAGTCTTCTTTAGGCAAGGGAGAAACAGCTGTGCCCCCTTTGGAGCGAGCGTCCAGCATTTGCCTACAGCTTCCAGAATGTCGGAATGTTCCTTGAATGGCACATTTGTTCCAGCTGAGAGTTTGAGGGATGGGCAGGGGTGGGGCTGGGAACTGAGGAGGGGTGAAGGGAGGTGGGTGTTGCTCACGGCGCCACACCCGCTATTCCTAATTCCAGGAAGGAGGGCTGGCCGGTTCACCTTGACTGAGCTGAATTAGAGACGTAAACTAGGAGGGGAGAGAATTCTCAGCCAGAGGGGCCTTTAGAAGGCATGACCATCAACTTTAGCAACCTAGACCCTGGGCGCTTAGGGGACTCTTATTTCATCCACAGAGTCATCTATTTTGCCCTTCTCCTGTGGGTTAACTGAGTTCCAAACCAGCGGCCGCTCTTTTTCTGGGCCATGCAGAGACCGTGGCGAGTGTGAATTTTATCCCAGGCTAAACCTCCTGAGGAGAAGGCTCTTGCATTCGTAGAGCAAGAGGTGAGCAAGGCCCTGGGAAAGGAGTCTGGGGAAGCTGTGAGGTACAAGCGGTGGCGGCGTGTGGCACAAAGACGAAAAGCTAAGAAATGCAATTCCGCCGTTGATGAAGCGTGACGGGGGCTCAGCCTTAATCGCTGGAAACGCTCCCTTTAAACCCGATTTCTCTGTGCACACGCCGAGGGAGCACGAGGCACCCACAGGCTGGCGCCCAGGGCAGGCCCCCCGGCTTTCCTTCTCTGACGTCACTGAGCGAAATGATGAGATCCTGTAAACCCTTGCTCAGGTCGGCAGGGCCTTGGGGCTTGTATCCTAGAAACGGTCCCCTGCGCCGTACGGTTGTACAACGTGGGGCTCAGGGGCGGCAGGCCCGTGCAGTCGAAAATCTGTGTCTGGCTTTTGACTGTCCTCAAACCCTTTAGTGCTAAGAGCCTCATGTTGACCAGACGCCTTTCCAATACCGTCAGTAGTCCGTTAACACCTATTTTGTATGTTACCTGTGTTATATATGCCGTCTTCTTCCAATAAAGTAAGCTAGAGGAAAGAAACTCTTAACGTTTACAGCGCTAGCCTGTACTTCTCGGAAAACACAGAAACAAAACCAAAAGCAACCCTGTGTGGACCCGTGCAGGTCAGACCTGTGCTATTCGACAGTCAACTGCACTTTCAACTTTCCATTTTTACCATCGCATCGGAGCCTCAGGCCGACCGGCTGAGAGAGACAAGGTAGGGATCATTTCCTTCATTTGGCAGGTGAGGAAACAGAGGCTCAGAGAGGGTAAATGATGAGCCCAAGGCCACACAGATACAGAGTGACAGGGCTGGGACTTCCTTAAAAAAAAAAAATCTGTGCCTTTCCAACTCATCCTTACTGTCTCTGCATCGCGAATGAAGTTGAGCCCAGCGGATTTCAGCTCCACAAGCCAGTGTGTTTACCTGCTCGGTCGGAGTTTCTTCCCATGGCATCTGCCCACATCCAGGCATGTCCCTAGGCACCGAGCCCTTTACATGACATCTAAGAGAAGTTTGCAGACAAGCCCATCCAACGTATGGTAAAGGAGTCCTGGACACCAAGCCAAAAGCAAAGGACACCCGACTGGGGCATGGGGACAACTGGGACTTACTCCAACTCTGACCTGTTCGGGCCAGAGACATCCTTTTCTCCGGATCCCACAGGTATTCGCTTACGGTCTGCAATTTCTGCCACCAGGCATTGCCTGTTGGCGGACCCTGACCCTCTTCCTCCTCCTTTTCCTCTTCTATCTCCTCCTCTTCCTCCTCCTGTCCTTCTTCCTCCTCCTCCTCCTCCAAATCGGGTACCACCATCACCCGAGCCTCTTCTTCCGCTTCTTCCTCTTCATCTGCCAAGTAGTTCTGGTTTACTTCATCCTGATCGTCCTGGAATGGTGACAAAACACAATCCCCTTTTCGACAAAAAAACTTCCAGCGGCACATCCCGCCAGCCAAAAAGAAATGGAAAACAGGGCGCCTGGGTGGCTCAGTCAGTTAAGTGTCTGACTCTGGATATCCGCTCAGGTCATGATCTCACGGTTCGTGAGTTTGAGCCCTGCCCTGGGTTCTGCCCTGGCAGTGCGGAGCCTGCTTGGGATTCTCTCTCTCCTTTTCTCTCTCTGCCCCTCCTCTGCTCACCCTCTCTCTTAAAATAAATAAATAAGCTTAAAAAATGTTTCAAAATGTTTCAAAAATTGAAAGAAAATAAATGGAAAGTGACTCAAGATTTGGAGATGCTTCGAATTTCCACTTCCCCATTCACGTACCCGTTGTTACAAGAGGCACGTTTTCTTTCTCTGTTCATTGGGAGGAAATATTCCTTCTCTGACCCACTTTGGACCCAATACTCTTTCTGCAGAGGTGTAAGTTTTATTCTTGCCTTCACGCCTTTTGGCTCTTCCCCTAGGACTGCTTATGTCACTACTCGGTCCTGGGGCCCCGGCCGCCCGCTTCCCTTTGTCTGGCTTTTCAGGGTAGAGCTGAGTTCGACACTGGAGGGTGGAGTTATTTTTACTTTTTTTTTTTAAGATTTTTATTTTTAAGTGATCTCTGCAGCCAACGTGGGGCTCGAACTCACGACCCCGAGCTCAAGAGTCGCGTGCTCCCCCTGAGTCAGCCAGGCGCCCCGAGGATGGAGTCAATTTAGGCACTTGAGTCCGTGATGGCAAATTCTGAGTCTAAGCCAGCTCCACCCCCGGTCCCGCACCCTTGCGGGTGCTCAACCTTACCAGCCCAAGCTGTGTGAAAAGTAGCCTGGGACAGACAGCAGGAGAGGCCAGCTGCTGTGCCCGTCCTCAAAACTTAGACTCCCTTCCCAGCAGAAGAACATAGGGGTTTATTGGTCGCTTCTCTGTCCCCTGAGCTGGAACCTCTTCCTGCCTTAAGCTGGTTGAACAGACCACCTGAGGGCCGGAACTTCAACAGATAGTTCCTTAGTCCCCACCCCCCACCCCCACCCCCGCACCCCATAACCCTCGGCAAAAATCTAGGCACGTAGTGAGCGCTCATCACATATTTGTTGATTGACTGCAGCCATGGAGATCTGAAACCGTAATCTTCTCTGAGTGGTTCTAAGAAAATTAAACCAAAAAAGAGAAACCCAGACGTCACCAACGGTATTTCAAATGCCTCCCAGCCATAGGCGGGAGAGGTGGATCTTTCTTTGCTCTTTGTGGCTCTGTGAAGGCTCACTGCGGCCGCAGAAAATGAGGCCACCCTCCCTTCTCTCTTGCTGTCCAAATCTGAAGAGTGGCCGGGCCTGTGCACCTGTTGGGGTTGGATGCGTCAAATGATAGAGGCCAGGGGCTCCGTGCCTCCCCCTCCCTGCCTGATTCCTCAAAGGCCATTTAGAGGACACTCAGCTAAAAATGCTGCCATTAGTTGGGGGGAGGGGCGGGGGCGATACTTGGAAAATCGGGTTGTTCAGAATCAGTAAAAGTGACACAGAATGACAAGGCTCTGCTCTCGGTACTCAGTCTGCCCGGCGCTGTCTAGCTCCTGATTATAAGCACTCTTGAATTGCTCTCTAATTTGTATAAATGGACAGCTTCATGTCACACACTGTATCAGAATTGACAGGGACCTTGAAGATCCCCTTGTCCATCGGAGGCCCAGAGAGGGGACTGGATGTAGGTAAAGCCACACAGCAAGTGTGTGATAGAGTTGACAATCTCAGAACCTAGGTCTTGCTACCCTGGACGATGACGTTTCTCCTCTGTCGCACCGAAGACAAGTGCCTAGAGGTGGTTAACAGATTTCTGGAGCACAACAATGTGTTAGGTTCTGTGTTCCCAAGAGATTGCAGGTGCTTATAATCGAGGATTTCTGACTCTAACGTGGACTCTGTGTTGAAAGGATGAATTAAATGTTGGTAAATCTCTTTCACTTGTGCGTGAACACAGGTACACGTCTAGCTTCTCAAACTACATTCTGAGCACCCAGGGGACAGAGTCAGTATTTCTTTTTTTTTTTTTTTAATCTTTTCAATGTTTACTTATTTTTGAGGAGGGGGGGAGGTGCAGAGGGAGAGGCAGACACAGAATCCGAAGCAGGCTCCAGGCTCTGAGCGCTCAGCACAGAGCCCGACGCGGGGCTCGAACTCGCAGACCCCGAGATCATGACCTGAGCCGAAGTCGGACGCTTAACCGTCTGAGCCACCCAGGGGCCCCCGGAGTCGGTATTTTGTAACTCCTGGACGGCCCTCCACAGTGTGGAGCCCACAGCTAGGTAACCAGCAGGTACTGAACAAGTGCCGGGGATAACCCGCCTGACTTCAAACTTCTGAGGCTGGACCCCGGGGGAATTTGCTCCCACAGAGCCTGTCGCCCCAACCTCAGCAGGACTGGGCGCTGTGGTGGGTGGTCATCACGCCCCCGAAGAATCTCCTGAGTCTGGGAACCTCGGGGAATTTGAAGTGTAACAGTGCATCGCGGAGGGACTTGTATCGCCTTTATTTTTTTCTGCACAACTTCCTCTTTCTCGCCACGTCGCCTGTGTGCCCGCCCTCCACCTCCGCTCCGCAGAGGCGGCAGCTGGCCTTGGCCTCAGCCTGATCTTATTTGTAGATATGAGCTTTCGTGATAATCCCATTAAAGATGGCTTGTCATTAAAGCTTTACCCTCCCGGGAAGAATTAACCTTCTCAGAGCTAATTTCCCCCACGGCTCTCACAGTGCTCGGGCTTCGGGAACCTCGACTATCTTTTTTTTCCTCCCCTCTGCTTCCAAGTGTAGGAGAACCTCATATGGTGCAAGAGAGACCCTCTTGTGCAACTGTTTAACCGGATCCTGCGGGGAATCCTTCGGTGATGAGAGGGTCTGTTTTTGCCGGTCTCCTAAAGTGGCGCTGCCCTCATGTGATGGTGTGTGCGAATGTGTTGGAAGGTAGCAGTGGGTGTGTGCTGTGGCCATCCTGTTGCCCTAAAAGGGAAGATCTGAAGGGCAGAGGGTGGCTCCATTTTGAGCACTCTAAATATATAAACATATAAACACATAAACAAACAGTATGACCCAAAGGATAAATTTGTGCCCTGCATTGAGTAACACCCCGTAAACGTTTGAATGGCTGGTTAATTTTAAAAGGGAAATTAGCATCCGGTTATTCACGGCGTCAAAGAGTTTCTTTTCAAATTTGATCGAGTACTCCCTATAAAGAGCGAGATTCCCCCGACGCATTTGAAAGTTGGGACGAGCACCGGGCGTCGTATGGAAACCGATTTGACACTACATTTCGTGTTAAAAAAAATAAAATTGGAATCCTACTAAAAAAAAAAAAGATTGAAAAAATCAAGTCTTTCTTACAAAGAGCAAGATCTTCTGGTGCACTTGACAAAGAATTGAAATTATACACAACATTTTAGCAACGTTACATAGAAAAGAAGCCAGGGAAGGAATAGTTATATGTGCCCTGCGGATCGTGACCACTCTGAAAGCTGGGAGGGACTTTGGAAATGTGAAAAGAAAGCTTCTACACCGTATGGCTGAAAAGCTGAGGGAAGCCCTCTGTAGGGTGATATGGGGTTAGAAGGATTCGTGTTTTCCTCTGCTGGCTGTTGACAGTCTTTACTTAAATCCCTGGTTATACAAGTGGCCATTTCCAAAGAAAAATGGATCAAGCTTTGTTTCCTCCTGGGGCTCGGATCACAGCCCTCTCTAAGGGAGATTTCAGACTACACTCCCCCCACCCCCAAAAAAGTACTGCATGGGGCATATATAACGATTTAGAGCAAAGTAAATTCAAAGAAACTCTGGGTTCAAAGAACTCTGTAATGCACCCTGGAGATAAATGGCAACTAGAGGGAGGTGTGTGTGCACATGTGTGTGTGTGCCCGTGCATGGGCGCGCGTGTGTGTGTGTGTGTGTGTGTGTTGGGCAGGGTGGGGTGGCACGCAGGGTGGTGGCGGGTGGCGGAGGATCAGGGGGCTAGGGAGTTGCACACTGCACGTGTAACAGAGAGACCACAAGATTAGAAGTGGGGAAACTTGCATTCTCACTGTGGCTCTCCTGCTAACTTGTGAGTCACTCGTGCGCTCTGAGCCCCGGCAGCCTCCTTTCTACACCGAGGGCTTCTGGAGAGATGATGTCTGAGATTACTCCCAGCTTCTAGCAACGATTCTGTGATTTTAGCGCTAGTTTGGAATTTCTGCTCTAGGAAAAGAGCAGCCGGGTTCCTGAGAAGCTCCCACCCGAAGGGACCAAGACAGCTGGGTCTGTGGTTTCCTCTTTCCCCTTCCCTCTCCCCTGGCTGAATTTCCTGCTATGGGAATGAAATCTCTACTCTCAGACTCCAAAAGGTCTGTTTAAATTCTAGACTCCCCCCTTCCCCCAATGTTAGAAGGCCGCTTCTTCTCTGGCATCTTTCCCCTCCCTTATCTTTGTTCCCCAGGAAGAGGGGCTTCCTCCCTCAATGCAGCAATGTAGAGGGTTCAGTGGGGTGCCAGGAGTCGCTGCTCGATCTTGAAACTCTAGGCTTCCATAAACCTCACTGTTCCTGCCCATGCCGAGGAGAAGCAGCCATAAGCCAAGATCTACGCACACCACAACCCCACTAACAAGGGACAGCAAAATAGTCTGCTCCCTGGGACTCACAAGTCTGTAGCGATAACCGTAAGGAGAGGCCGGAGCCCTTCTGGACCGGAGCTGCCTTCTCATGGCTGGTCAGTGGGCAAAGACGCGGCAGAGGCAGGCAAGGGGGTGAGAGTTCCCGAGCTTCTGCTGGTACAGGAGACACTGGTTGCTGGGGACACTTGTCGCCTAGTAAAAGTGCACCCTCCTGGCACGAGCCCTTCCCCAAAATAATCTAACATGCCCCTTTCTCATTGGTTGGCCCATTCCCTGAATCAAAGGAAAGCCCTTCTGGAAAAGCAAGCTCATCATCACAGGGAGGGGGGGATATTCTGGGTCACGAGGATGAGTGACTCCCCATCCCCCTCACCTCATGCTCTACCCGCCCTCTGCTCTCCTCCAGCGCCCAAGATACTACGGGCCCAATGGAAAGCTCAAGTCTTGCTCTTCTCAATTGAGAGCTGAGTATCAGCGTGTGCAGGGGGTGGGCGTGGGTGGGAGTTGGGGGTGAGGGGACATGGCCAAGAATAACTTTCTTTTTTCATGAGGCTGATCTCATGCAAAAGGATCCAGGGTGTCAGGAAAGATTCTCTTTGCTCTGCCCACCCCCCCAACACACACCGAGCCACCTACAATATTCCTTATTTGTGTCGACCCATGAGCCCCTTGAAATGTGGGTTATGTGTTCTGATTTTAGGGGCCAGGCTCCTGCTTTGCCCCTCCCCTCCCCAAAGAGGGTCTGGGACATAAAGAAGCTTTTCTGTAGCCCACACGTCGGAATAGCCTGAACAGTCACTGCCCCTCACGCACACACCCCTTGGAATCCTGGCCACATTTCTGTAGTGGTTGAGATCTATATTTATCCCTTAGCATCAGGGCAGGGAACAAGCCAGAACTTTGCAGTGTCAGTTTCCCAGACATATATAACTCCTGAAGCCAATGTGAGATCCAACAAAAGGAAAATTAGTAGAAAGAGCCAAAAACATTGTATAGCAGTTTTGGTCTGTTCGGTCCACCCCACTGGAGCCTGGGTGGCTAAAAGGCCTGCGAGGAGTCTGTGATCCTTCATAAATCACACCCCCATTACACCCAGGTGGCTGAGAATGTTGGAGATAATGAGATTCTGGGCATATGCATAACCAAGAAAACTAGCACAATAGCTTAGAGAGATTGACTTATTCGTAATTCCAAGCCCAGGCTATTCTAATGAAGACAGCTTTAATAGTGGTTAATTAAAATTTTTTTAATGTTTATTTATTTTTGAGAGAAAGGGGGAGAGAGAGAGACAGCATGAGCAGGGGAGGGGCAGAGAGAGAGGGAGGCACAGAATCCGAAGCAGGCTCCAGGCTCTGAGCTGTCAGCAGAGAGCCCAATGTGGGGCTTTAACTCACAAACTGTGAGATCAGGAGCTGAGCTGAAGTTGGATACTTAACTGACCAAGCCGCCCAGGTGCCCCAATAGTGGTTAATTTAAAATAAAGATTCCATTTACCAGAATGTCACTAATTAGGACTCTTCCTTGACAAGAGTCCCCGACCCCGACCATACACTAATTTGAAGAGAGAGAGGCCACTGATGAAAAAAGGGAAGCTCACACCTCTAGGATTTTAATAAAAGCAAAATATATTCCAAGGGATAGATAATCTGGTCTCTTACACTTTCTCCAGTCGAGTACTTTGTGTGATTCCTTTTTTTAAAAAAATTTTAATGTTTACTTATTTGAGAAAGAGAGAGAGAGAGAGGGCTCATGCAAGTGGGGGAGGGGAAGAGAGAGAGGGAGACACAGAATCCCAAGCAGGCTCCAGGCTCTGAACTGTCAGCACAGAGCCCAACCCAGGGCTCGAACTCATGAACTGTGAGATCATGCCCTGAGCCGAAGTCAGATGCTTAACCAACTGAGTCACCCAGGTGCCCCTGATTCCTAGTGTTAAATATGGGAATCCTGAAATCCTTTGCAAGCCTCAAAAACCGGAAGATAGGTTAACGGGACAAGATTTCAAAAACAAGAGTGGGAGGCAGCATTATTCACAGTACGCAAGATATGGAAGCAAACAAAGTGTCTATCAGTGGATGAATAAGGAAATTGTGATACACACACACACACACACACAGAGGAATATTATTTAGCTATGACAAAGGAAATCCTGCCATTAGCAACAACATGGATGGACCTTGAAGGCATTATGCCAAGTGAAATAAGTCAGTGAAAGACAAATACCATGTGCTCTCATTTAAGTGGGATCTAAAAAAACTGAACTCGGGGCACCTGGATGGCTCAGTCAGTCAAGTGCCCGACTTCAGCTCGGGTCATGATCTTGCGGTTCGTGAGTTTGAGCCCCACATCGGACTCTGTGCTGACAGCTCAGAGCCCGGAGGCTGCTTCAGATTCCGTGTCTCCCTCTCTCTCTGCCCCTCCCCTGCTCACACACTTTCTCACACACAAAAATAAATAAACATTAAACAATGAATAAAATAAAACAAAAACTGAATTCATAGAAACACAGTGGAGTAGTGGTTGCCAGGGGCTGGGGTAGGGGGATTGGGGAGATGTTGGTCAAAGGGTACAAACTTGCAGTTATAGGGTGGATAAGTTCTGGGGATCTAATGCATAGCGTGGTGACGATAGTTAATAACACTGTATCATATGCTTGAAAGTTAAGAGAGTCGATCTTAAGTGTTCTCGCCATAGCAAAGAAATGGCAATCATGTGATGTGATGAAGGGTTTCTTGGCTAACACTCTGGTGATAATCATTTTCAAATATAGAAGTGGATTCACCTTGTTCACCTTAAACTTATACTATGTTATATGTCAGTATATCTCAATAAAGCTGGGGGAAAACCCCAAGAGTGGGAAGACAAAAGGAGATTTGGAGTAATGTGACCTCAGGCAACAAAATATTCCATTCTCCAGAATCTCTCACGCCCTAGCATTCTGGGTAACTTGGGGTTTGGTATATACTTTATATATTTGCGACATATTTGGACTATAGCTCAGGCTGCCTTCTGGAATGCCAGCTGTTGGGTGGGGTAAAATAACAAAATCCCATAGGGTCTCAAAGACAGAAATCGGTGTGAGTTCACACCCAGGAGACTCTAGCTACAGGAGAAACCATTCCTGCTGATTTGGGGGAGGAAAAAAGCAATCTGCTAAACGGTACCGCAGACTGGAGCCAGAAGTGGCTAATGGGCTGCAAAAGAACGGTGACTACAGATGCAAGAGAGGAGGGAGAAAGGAGAGGCTTTGACAGCAGATTCAACGGCAAATGACTCAAGTCTCTCAGACCGAATGCCCCGTCCTTGGGCGCAGGTGTTAGCACCTGCTTCTCTAAGCCTCCTTTCCTGCTTGCCTGCTCCGGTAAAACCACGTGGTTGCTGGGTTGCCGATGGGGAACAGAAGCCCATAGACTGGGTCCTCGTGTCCTCAAAGGAAGGAAGAGATGGTGGCATTCTTCAGAGAGGTTTTGCCTCTACCATGAGATGGGCTAGTTTATGACATCTGTTCCTGTGGGTCACTTCCCACAATTGTATGTGTGTGTGTGGGGGGGGGGAGGGTGGAGTGTGTCCCAGAGCCATCAAAGAGCGGTTGTGTGCTTTCCTTACCTATGGATTGGCTAAATCTCCAGGGATCCTCTGGGAGATCATGTGCATGGAGCTTAAGAGTTGTTTGCCACTGGAGTCACCCGGGCAGTGCTGGGCACACTCTAGAAGCCCAGACCCATCCAGCAGTAGTGACCTGTGGACTCTGAAGTCACGGGTGAGGAAGCTCCAGGCCAGCCTAGGGCCTGAAGATGCCCGTGAATACTGCCAGCACAAGGTGTCGTCTTCAGAGTGTGTGGAGGAGGGGGAACTTATTTGGGGCTGCAGAGATCAGGGAAGGCTTCCCAGAGTGGGCGGGGCTTGGGTTGGACCTTGAAGGGCAGTCCTTCAAGCTGGGACAGCTATTGCCCGACTCTGATGATGCCAGGATGGTCCCTGGTGCCCGAAATTCCCCCTCCCGAACAGCTAGCCTCTGAGTAGTGGCCAGCAAGCGTAGCCAGCAGGCTCACTGGCTAAGGCCAGAGGGTTTCCTTGACCTGAATGGTCCAGATAATGGCCCGAGATCCCTACTTTGCTGGGTTCCAGGAAGAACCCTTAGCGCATCACATTCCTGAGCAGAGTTTCCATCTGTCGAGTACAGTCCTACAGTGAGAGATGTTTTCATTTCGAGGGACTGAGGGCCATGGGTTTGTGACTGTATAAGTCTCGACCCCTAGGGGGAAGACACGAAGGCTGGGGAAATTGTGAGGTCCTTGTGGGGATTCCAGCCTATTTCCAGTGGCTAAAAGGCACTAATTGAGTATAATGCAGGCAAGAGACGTTGGTTCAAACAAACAACTAATTGGAATTAAGAGAAGAAGTGTGCAGAGGCCCCTAATGAATGGATATGCTAATTGGTCTTCTTTGCTAGCCCCGTGGGCTTTGGCTGTGACATAGACTAGCCTCTCAGATGCCTGGTCTGTAATAGCTGCTGAACGCTGGGGCCCTTGTTGCCATGGTAACATTGATGTCTAGAGTCTAGCTGAGCCCCGGATCTCTTAATTTACTACTCAGGCGGCTACAATTCTTTGCGTTTTATTATTCTTCGTGCCCCGGGTGCCAGAGTGGCAGTGAATCATGCTTATTCATCCTCTGCACCGCCCACGGTGTCTTTGAATAAGTCAGGGTGTCTCTTACTGTGTGTGATGAGCAGATTATTAAGTTAGAGCCTATTTCTGCCTTAGCTAGGCTGGTGCCGCTCAGAAACCCAATGCACCTCTCTAACTGCTCGCCTACCTGCTCCATCAAATGGCTTTTGGCAAGCAGAGTGATGGCATTGCGGTGGGCCCGCAGAGGCCCGGCTTCCCTGGAGCCCTGTGCGTGCTGGGTGGGCCGGGAGGAGCAGAGCGATGTAGGTCGGGCAGCACCAGCCAGGGAATGGGCCTCAGAGACACATGCCACCAAAGGGAGCCGTCGAAGGGGAAGAGTCATTGCGGACAGGGTTCTGGCTAGGGGGAAGGGCCTGGGTGCAAAAGGAGGTCCCTTGTTTTGAGGGGCCCCAGAGGAAGGAAGTCGGCCCCAACGGCTAGCAGGTAACGGGAGAATGGATTTCACCTTATTTTCTAAAAGACCTTTGTTGAAAAGCTGGTCACAGAGGCCGGCTGCCTCTGGAAGCTAGTGAGCAACCTGTCCCTGGAGTGGCCCAAACTTTGGTATCCCGGCCAGGGGGTGATGAGTAGGATGGAGGGCTTTGCTGGAGGGCCTCTCAGGATTCTTCCAACTTTGAAATCCTCTGGGTCTATATATGACGCCGCTTAATTTATCAGGACATACCCTGAACTTGGATGATACTTTATATGTACATGGGCTTGCTTCAACAGTGCAGAAGCTAAAATTGGGATGATACTCTATATGTGTTTGTCTGTGTCTATCTCCAGCCGCGGCTGAAACTTTGCAACAGGTGCAGAGATATTTGTCTGACACCTCGGTCGCTAGGAAATGGGCAGCCTGAAACTAAAGATAAATTGGGCAATAACCCCCCAAATTACAAGTGGCTGCAAGCAGGGGACAGTCTTGCTTTCCCGCGGGGCGGTTTGTGGGGTCGCTTTCCTTTCACTGCAGTGGTGGCGCGGGCGTTCTCCCGGAGAATTGATAGACTAGGGTAAACTGTGGGCCGCACGAACTTGGAGCACCTTTACAAGGCTTGTTTTCAGTTTATTGGGGATGGGGTGTGGAGGGGGGGCGGCGAGAGGTTTTCTTGAGCTAACTAGAATCTGAGAGGTAGCATTTTTCCCCGAGACAGGCTGGACAGAGAGCTGTAAACCTAAAGACAGTCCATCACGTGTGCCAAGCACAGAAGGGGCTGTGAGGCAACATTGGTCTTTTCCACCAAACCCTGCAAACCTGTTTATTATCGAGCAGCAGCATTCCCCCCCCCGACAAAGGACAGTGATATTAATCCAACCTGAACCCACTCTGGATTCAGCAAGCACCAGTCAGAAATCACAGTGGCTCTCAGCTGCCTCTTAAATCAAAATCAAATTCATAAGCAAGAGCTTAAGGTCTCTCCATCAACAGCCCCGCTCGGTTACTCACTTGCCGTAAGACCACAGGAGTGCCTATTGATTTCTGTGTTGCACCGTCTCTCCGCCTTGAAAGAGAATAAGTCCAGCGCCCCTGCTTCCTTACTCTTGGGAATGCTGAGGGCCTAGAAGGCTTCAGAAGACGATGGTGACGGAATTCTGCAGTCAGGTGAATTGAGGGCTCTTGAGGGAGGACAGCATAATACCTAAAGGCATGGGCTCTACAACTGAAACTGCATTTGAATCCAGTACCCACTCTATTTAATGGCTGTGGAAACTTAGGGAAGTTACCTCACCTCTCTGAACCTCAATTTTCCCATCTATACAGCCAGTGGATCGGTATAAGGATCAGATGATATCATTTATACAAGTGCTTTGCGTATTTCACTTAAAAAGGATTGTTACTGTTGATAGTAATACAAACCAGTGAGCCAACCAAACAAAAATACCTTGTCTTTTTTTTAATGTTTATTTATTTACTTTGAGAGAGACAGAGACAGACAGACAGAATGTGGGGGAGGGGCAGAGAGTGAGGAAGAGAGAATGCCAAGCAGGCTTTGTGCTATCAGCGTGCAGCCCAAAGCGGGGCTCGAACCCATGAACCATGAGATCATAATCTGAGGGAAATCAAGACTCTGATGCTTAACTGACTGAGCCATGAGAGGGCCCCTCATGGGTGAAGGCCCCAATGGGCCCTCATGGGCCCCAATGGTGAAGACATTCTAAGCCCGGGGTGAGTCCGTATTTGGGAAGTGGATAAGGCCTTTGAGGACCTTCTTTCACATCACGACATGGAAAACAGTGTTTCAAACTTCAGGGAACTCAAGAATCAACATAAGAGCTTGTTCAATATGCACATTCCTAATTACTCCACAGATCACTTGTTAATTTCAAAGAAAAAAAAAGTACCTTTACAATAAAGAGTTCTGGAAGACACACGTTATATAAGTGATCAAATTTAGCATCGCCAGTAATAGGGCAATGGCACGTGATGCAACGTGAAGTAGGCAATATTACTTCTGTAGTATTTTTGCCAAAGGTGTTGAATATGGGGGCGCCGGCGGGGGCCTCAGTCGGTTGAGCGTCTGACTCTTGATTTCGGCTCAGGTCATGATCTCATGGTTCATGGGATCGAGCCCTACATCAGGCTCTGAGCTGACGGCTCAGGGCCTGCTTGGGATTCTCCCTTTCCCTCTCCCTGTCCCTTTCCTCCTCGTACACATACTCTCTCTCAAAATAAATAAACTTTTTATTTATTTATTTTTTAAAAAGAGGGGTGCCTGGCTGGCTCAGCCCATTAAGTGTCCGACTTTGGCTCAGGTCATGATCTAGCAGTTCTTGAGTTCGAGCAGTGCATCCGGCTCAGAGCCCGGAGCCTCCTTCGGATTCCGTGTCTCCCTCTCTCTCTGCCCCTCCCCTGCTCGTGCTCTGTCTCTGTCTCTCTCAAAAATAAATACACATTAGAAAAATTTAAAAAAAGGAAAAGGTGTTGAATATGGATCTAATCATGAAGAAACAATCAGACAAATCCAGATTACAAATAGGACAGCTGACCTGGACTCTTCAAAAATATCAGTACCTTTAAGAAAAATAGCCAAGGTACTGTTCTAGGATCTAGATTACAGACTAAAACAAAACAACAACCAAAACCAAATTAAGTGAAATCCATGATTCTTTTTTTTTAATTTTAATTTATTTTTGAGAGACAGAGAGACAGAGCACAAGCAGGGGAGGGCCAGAGAGAGAGAGGGAGACACAGAATCCAAAGCAGGCTCCAGGCTCCGAGCTGTCAGCACAGAGCCCAACGTGGAGCTCGAACCCACGAACCGTGAGATCACGACCTGAGCCGAAGTCGGACGCTCAACTGACTGAGCCACCCAGGCACCTCCATGATTCTTTTTTTAAAATATATTTTTAAGCCCTAAGGTGAATCTGGTGCAGAGGTCTGAGGACCATGACTTGGGACACACTGACGTGAGCAGCTGCCTAGTTCACTTACATAGAGAACTGGCCCTGTCTGTCTCCCGGTCAGCTGAATCTGTCATAGGTGAATTGTCACTAAGGCTGACGTAAACCTTCGGAAGAAAGCCCTCTGTACTAGACCCGTGAGTCATGGCACCTGCCATGTCCAATACTCTGCTCACTGCTTCCCGCTCGGGAAGGCAAATCCAGCTAGTTGTGGCACATAACTGTACCAGGAATGGGCCCCACAATTTGGTGACAGATAACACAGCCAGGGACAAAGGGCTCTGCTCAATAGGATTATAGTAATAAGCTAAGGCGATGGGACCAGCACCCTGTGGAACTGTTTCTATAGAGTCTGGAGAGAATTTTCCAGAGTGCTGAGGGGAGAACAGAGCAGACTTCTAGTGTGAAGCAGGGACATTATACAAGAGAAAGGACACAAGATGCTGATACTGGAGGAGCTTTGGAATCTAGTTGTTTCCGGGCTATGTGTATCCTCACATAATGTTCCTTTTCTTGAGGCATCCTAAGTGGATTGATAACCTTAAGATAAAGGGGTTACATTAATGCACCTTCTGTGAGGTTCCCTGTTTTAGAGAATGCCTAATGCCCATACTAAGAAAAGAAAGTGTCCTTGGGGCATGTTGCGGCTCACCTGAGGAGCGGGCAGGACAGAAATAAGCCGATTGTTCCCTCGTTTCCTGTCTCTTGTCTCTTTAAGTAAACACGCAAGTCAAGAAAAGACACCCCGAGCCCACTTTCTCGAGACCCTTTCTATGTTATACATGCCTGTGTCTCAAGGCCTCCCTTTCCGATCCCCGGTCCTCCTTGCTCGGTTCAGGATGGTGGAAACCCCAACTTGTGTAGTCCTTTTATGCACCGGTTTCTTCCCACCACCTCTGGCTGCGATGCAAGCAGAGCTCAGCTTGGTAAATCTATGCCCAGAAGTCAAGAAGTGAAACAATCGTCCTCTGTTCGGACAAGGGCAACAGCTGCTGGGGGGGGAGGGGGGAGGGGAACGGGGGAGGGGGGGAAGGGCCAGCCGAAGGCCGTGGGGAGCTCATTTCCACTGCCAGAAACCCTGCCAGTGGGCCATTCGGCCAGAGGGACCAGCCACCGGGCTGGACTCCAGGAGGGAAAGACTAACCATCTCAGGCCACGAGACCCCTACCCATTGCAGATTTGGGACGCAGGGAAAAAGAAAAAGTCATGGTCCAGGCAGACGCGGGGGATTCTCGGTCCCTGGCTCTTTGCAGTACACCAGTGCCTTGTGCCAGTCTTCCACCCTGCCTTTGTGGGAGGAAGCGCCACTCGGCTTGGCATGGACTCTGCCCCGCCCTGCGTCTCCTGAGGTTCGGTCTTCCGGGCAGGATGACCGGATGCTGTCAAAAGGAAGGGATTCATCCCGATGTTCCTGCTCGTCCTCCTCTAGAAACCAGAGCACTCTCCTCTGAGCTCGCTAAGTATCTGCAGCAGGGAAAGGACTGCTGGCCCCAGACCGGCTATAAATGCACAGTCTGCTGTTGGAATAGACCCTTAAGACCCCGGTTTTCTCAAAGGGCTGTTAGGAGGAGAGCGGGCAATCGCTCTGGGGGAAGCGCTGGGCAAATCATCAGGCCTTCTGGTAGAGCCGTCCTCCGGGGACGTGCCGAGTAGGAGTGGCCTCACTCCTCCACAGCCTCCCGTTTCTCCTCTTCACCGCCCCGTGCTGGCAGCTGTTGCTTCAGTGAACAGAGAAAATGATTGCCTAACATCCCGACATTGCTGAAGATAAAGAGATTGTAAACGACGCCAGCAAAAGACCTGTATTAAACAAAAGGGCTACTTGAGATCCCTGAGATTAGAAGTCTTTACTGACACCACTTTATACAATATATCTGGGGGTTAGGAAGAGACAGGAATGAGCCTGGGTGGCTCAGTCGGTTGAGCATCTGACTCTTGATCTCCGGTCAGGTCACGAGTTCACGGTTCCTGGGATCCAGTCCCTCATCGGGCTCTGTGCTGTCGGCACAGAGCCCGCTTGGGATTCTCTCTCTCTCTCTCTCCCTCTCTCTCTCTCTGTCAAAATAAATAAACATTAAAAAAAAGAAATATACAAGAATGTGATATTGGGATCTCACCACTGTATGGTATCCTCCAAAGAGCTAAAACTAGCTGGTTATTTATGAAGTATCTAAGGTACTCCAGCTGTTATGTCCTCTGGGAATTCCTGCCCATCAATACGAATCTGCCTGACAAAAGCCTGACTCCGAGGTCAGTGATGAGGGACTTTATTTGTCACAGCAATAGTAGTAGCCAGAGTATAAAGATTTTCTTGGGTCAATTCCCTTTGTGTCCAGATTTCACAGGAGCTCCTCACAAAGGGCCAGGGGACACCCAACACCTGCTGTGACTTGTGCTGCAGGAGAGCAACACTGAGCTGCCTGAACCTGAGTCTTTCACGGTGGGTGATAAGTGTGCCTTTCCTTTGCTCCAGAGGGAGACCCCGGGTCTTCCAAAGCCGTTCAAGCCACAAATCCCCTTGAAAAGCTACTCCAGAACAGTGTCAGTCAGCTCAGAACTGCACAGGAGCATGAGAGATCCGTGGGAAACGACGGCCTCAACACTACTTAGTGATCATGAACAAGCTCCAACCTGAGTCTCATCTTGTTTTCATCAGTAACACGTACAGTAAGACCTCGGATTGGGAGTAACTTGCTCTGCGAGTGTTCCGCAAGACGAGCAAACATTTCTAATAAATTTTAACTTGATAAACGAGTGATGTCTTGCAATATGAGTAGCACAAGATGCCAAATATCATATGGTCACAACTGAGCCAATGGTTCTTCTCTCTCTCTCTCTCTCTCACTGCAGGATTATGGGTGATCACCTCTCATGCTCGGATGCTTGGTCTCAAGCCACGGTGTTTGGCAGAAATCAGTGATTTTTCAGAACGCTGGAAGGTGCCCATAACTGGCACTAGTGTAGTTTTTTGTACCTTCGAAGCACCTCTGGACAGTCCTTTGCTTCTCCAGACAAGAGGAAGCATCGGAATGCTTTGCTTCATTCTAGGTCAGGCTGCCGGCAGATATAGCCCTTTCCTCTGCTGCCTTATTGCCAGTTACATTAAATACAGCATAAGACAAGAGTATTAACACTGTACTGTAGTCAACATCCGTGTGAACGTCTACAATGGCCCTCATGCGGAACAAGATTCCATTGAGCCAACAGATAGCAGTGATTCCGTTAGTGATAGTGAAAGTCGTCCTACACAATAACCCTCTTCTCTCTGGTCTCCCTCACACCAGCCACGAAAGTTTTCAAAGTGCAGGTTAATTTATTTTTCTTTATATTTTGCATTTTCTTTATTATTCTGTATTACATTATAGTATTGTAATCATTTTTATATGAATATTTTTAGGATATGGAATGAATCATCTGAGTTTCCATTATTTCTTATGGGGAAATTTGCTTTGATATAAGTGCTTTGGATGACGGGCATGTTTCCGGAATGAATCATGCTCGCAAACCAAGGTTTTGCTGTATATTGAATGGTACCTCCGCCCTGGCGTGGTGAAGGGTAAATGAGTTCTGACGTGTTAAAGCACCAGACGCCTAGAAGATGCTCAACAAATGTTAGTTTCGTCGCCCTCGCCCTCACTTCCCAACCACTACCACTAGCCTGTCCTGCTGCTTGCCACGGTCACTTCTGTCCCCGCAGTCATCCCACGGCTGCCAGTGAAGACCTCAGTTGATTGCTCACCCCTTTTGCTAGTCTCCAGCCACATCCTGTCAGGATTTAGGTCTCAGTTAATTCATTAATTTTTCATTCATTTACAAACATTTATAGGACACTTACCATGTGTCAGATACGATGCTAGGGGCCAGGGATCTGGCAGAGCACGAACAAGGCATGGCCACCACTGTCATACAGCTTGCCCTTTAGTTGGGGAGATGGACATGAAACAAACAGATACAAAATTATTGGTCACCAGGAGAAGATAATATACGGAAGAGAGGATTTTCCCCATTTCCCTCATTCGACCTGCACTGCCTCACAGAGAGACGCTGTCCGCATAGGATCCTATCTCTTACCACTTTTCCTTGATGGAATCACACTTCACTCCTGGGCCCTAACTAGGTGAAAGGTCGACCTAAACTTGTGAACCGGCTAGGATGTAGAACGCCGTCCAAAGAGCGGAGTCCTATTACATTCCAAGACAGGCCGAGACACTGGTGATAGAAAGGAGGGTCAGGGAAATAAGGCTTCTAGAATCTGCTGAGAACTTGAAAGAACAGATCCCAGTTGACATCAGCAGAGCCGTTCTTTAAGACAAAACACAGCTGCCAAAAGAGCGTTTGTAAGCTAATCCGTTAGCCTTCACTCTTAAGGAACCTACGGAGTGCCCTCATTTTTCATGATTAATTAGCTACAAAACCTTCCTCCCTTTCTTCAAAGGTCAGCCTCACCTCTGGCGTGTAAAGAAATGATCACGGTCTCCAAACCAGTGAGGTGTTTCACGGGTTTGCCACCGCCCGTTCTCATCCTAGCTGAATGTTTTTTCTCTCCAATAAGGATGTAAGAACCTTGAAGGCGGAGCCCGCACCTTACTTATAACTCACCGCCACTCCTTCCCCTCCCAGCAAAGCTTGCATCTACTCAGGGACACAAACAATCTGTTCTCAAAAAGAAATACATGAATAAATACATAGCTAAAAAAAAAAAGAGAGAAGAAGAAGAAGAAGAAGAAATGACACTGTGGAATGGTGTGTTTACAAAGCAGATTCATGGTTGTTTTATTTATATTTTATTTTAATTTTTTTTCAACGTTTATTTATTTTTGGGACAGAGAGAGACAGAGCATGAACGGGGGAGGGGCAGAGAGAGAGGGAGACACAGAATCGGAAACAGGCTCCAGGCTCTGAGCCATCAGCCCAGAGCCCGACGCGGGGCTCGAACTCACAGACCGCGAGATCGTGACCTGGCTGAAGTCGGACGCTTAACCGACTGCGCCACCCAGGCGCCCCATGGTTGTTTTATTTATAAAAATTCTCAGACTTCTCTGGTCAGTCACTCTTACGGCATCAACAAAAATATTTTTCCCCAAGTATTTTGTGAGCCCAAACAGATTGGCCTCCCTAGTTTCACAAATCAGAAAGTCAGGCGTTTATCCAAACCAATCCCCTGCTGGTACCGTACTGCTAGGAATAGAAGCGAGAGAACTTCATCCCTAACTCTCCTTTTAATCATTAGCTCGGCCTCTTTCTTAGTCTAATCCCCTTGATCACGAGTCCGAGACCTTTCCAATGGTATGTCAAGTCTTCTGTCAATGTCCCTCCCCGGGGCAGGGGGCAAATGGCGATCAGCTTCAGGGGAAGGCACGAGGGAAGAGGTCATTACCTGTCAGCTATTGCAACAGGTCAAGGGAACAGAATAACCCTTTGGAGAGAGTGAGATTTGGAAGGAACTTTCAAACATGGCAGCAGGGAGACTCTCACAAGAAGGGAAGAGGAAGAAGCTATGACGACTGCGAACATGAGTCCAGGCACCGTATCTGGCTGTTCACTTCTCAGGACTGGATCCAGGAGGCCTTGGGAAGTCAACAATTCCTAACTTGATTCTAGAGGGGAAGGATGACGTAATGGAAAAGCATAGAATTTGGACTTTGGGGGCACCGGGGTGGCTCAGTCGGTTAAGTGTCTGACTTCGGTTCAGGTCATGACCTCGCAGTTTGTGGGTTCGAGCCCCACAGCAGGCTCTGCACTGACAACTCAGAGCCTGGAGCCTGCTTCAGATTCTGTGTCTCCCTCTCTGCCCCTCCACCACTTGTGTTCTCTCTCTCTCTCAAAAATAAATAAACATAAATAAGTAAATAAATAAAATTTAAAAAAGAATTTGGACATTGACAGTACAGTGTACTTAACTAAGTCTAAAATGAATATATTGACATGACTCCTAAAAACAGTGAGAAACTTAGAGCACTAGAACTACAGTCACTCCTTTCTAGATACTTCTCCATTTCTAAAAGTTGTGAAATATTCTTACAGATTTTTAAATAGATTATTTTTTAGGCTCACAGCAAAATTGGATGGAAAATACAGAAAGTTCCCATATATCCCCTGCCCACTCCCCCACTATCAACATCCCACACCACAGCGGTATGTTTGTCACAATCGGTGGACCTACACTGACATATCATTATCACCCAAAGTCCATGGTTCAGTTTACACTAGGGTTCACTTTTGGTGCTGGACATTCTATGCATTTTGACAAGTGTATAATGCTGTGTATCCACCATTAGCGAAATAATTTCACTGCCCTAAAAATCCTCTGTCTCCCTCTATTTATCCCCACCCCATCCCTAACACTTGGCAACCACTGACCTTTTCACTGTAGCCATAGTTTCACATTTTCCAGAATGTTACATAGTTGGAGTCATACAGTATATAACCTTTTCAGATTGGCATCTCTAAGCACATTCATTCATTTAAGGGTCCTCTCGTGGCATGAGAGCTTATTTCTTTTTAGTACTGATGACAAATTTGATGCATAGAATATTATTGTGTAGTCTAATGAAAAATGTTAAAAAGCTAACACCATAGGGAAACCACTGTGGTAGGGTCCCCTCCCTACATGGAAAGGAAAAAAAAAAAAAAAACCTCAAGGCAACCTGGTTTTATGCATACGTGACAACATCCCTCATGACCTTGTAACATGGGACCACTTAATCAGACTGCATGTTTGTATGTTACCATAAATGGGAGACAAGGAAGTAAAACATATATTTAAAAAAACTACGCCAAGTGGCGTTCGGGGCTCAGTTCTTCGGGTACAAATCCAACTGAGTGGTGCCGGCACGAATAAAGTTGCTTCCTGGAAAGAAAAGCCTCGGGGTCACGACTCTTTGTGCAAGAACCCTGCTACACCACTGCGGAGGTCAAGAAATAGAAGATTGACAGCACTCAAGAAATAACCTTCTCCCCATGTGAACTTCTAAAAGACACTAGCTGGAATCTTCAAAATATCAATAACAAGAAAAGAAAAGTTGGGAGGCGCCTGGGTAGCTCAGTTGGTTAGGCGTCCGACTCTTGGTTTCGGCTCAGGTCATGATCTCATGGTTTTGTGAGTTCGAGCCCCGAGTCGGGCTCTGCGCTGGTAGCATGGAGCCTGCTTGGGATTCTCTCTCTCTCTGCCCCTACCCCACTTGCACTGTCTCTGTCTCTCTCTAAATAAATAAATAAATAAAGTTGAAAGGTTTGTTTGAAAATTTTTTCATGTTTATTTATTTTTGGGAGACAGAGAGAGCAGGGGAGGGGCAGAGAGAGAGAGGGAGACACAGAATCCAAAGCAGGCTCCAGACTCTGAGCTCTCAGCCCAGAGTCCGACACGGGGCTTGAACTCACAAACTGTAAGTTTCGGTGCCCCGAAAGGTTTGTTTTAAATTAAAGAACTCTGGGGCACCTGGGTGGCTCAGTGGTTAAGCGTTCAACTTCAGCTCAGGTCGTGATCTTGCAGTCCGTGGTTTCGGAGCCCTTATGGGGCTCTGTGCTGACAGCTCAGAGCCTGGAGCCTGCTTCGGATTCTGTATCTCCTTTTCTCTCTCTGCCCCTCCTCCGCTCACACTTGGTCTCTGTCTCTCAAAAATAAACATTAAAAAATTTAAAAATAATAGTAAATTCAAGAAGTCTAAAGGGACAAAGCAACAAAATGCAACATGCGAACCTTGTTTTGTTATTGTCTCTACTCACCCCCCAAAAAAGATTAATAAAAGACATTCTTAGAGAAATTTGAATATGGCATGTTTATTAGGCGATACTATAGAATTATGTTAATTTATTCAAGAATGATAATAGTATTGTCATTATGTAGGAGAATGTCCTCAATTTGGGGAGACGCATGCTGAAGTATTTAGGGATAAAGCTTCCTGATGTCTGCAACTTATTTTGAGATGGCGCAGCAAAAAATATATATAGGCGTTCCACTTCCAGCATGACAATGTGAGGAGCTCTGTGGACCGGCTCTCTGATGAAACTGCGGAAAATTATGGAAAATATACATGCAGTCATTAAATCTCTCTAGAAATGATCCCAAGGACATACAACAAATTAAGAAGCATCTATTCAAGAAAGTCTACTAAAATTTGGTGAGAACATGGAGTATCTATAGTATTTGAGCCACGACCCATTCCCTCCATCTCCCTTTCTTTTTTTTTAAGTTTATTTATTTATTTTGAGAGAGACAGAGCACACGGTGGGGGAGGGGCAGAGAGAGAGAGGGAGAGAGAAAATCCCAAGCAGGCTCAGCGCTGTCGGCGCAGAGTCCGACGTAGGGCTCGAACTCACAAAAGGGTGAGATCATGACCTGAGCCCAAACCAAGAGTTAGAGCCTTAACTGACTGAGCCACCCAGGCGAACTTTCATCTCCCTTTGTTAGCTCCGTGAGGACAGAACTCCACCCCAGATTGGTGCAGCTGAGGACATAGGTCTCCCCCTTCTCCTAGTTCCCCGTTGGAGGGCTGTTTTCTCCGGAGGGGCAAGAGGTGAGTGTTTCTCATCTGGCCCTTAGCTACCTGTTTCTGAGGCTAGGATCCAACGAGTGTGGAAAGGTACAGGCTTCCTTCTTCCATCTACCCCCCACGTGTGGGGTGGAGGCCTCTATCTTGGGCATGGTACCACTGAGAAATATGGAGATCCCACTCACCCCTGCGCTGGCTTGTGAGGTGGTGCTTCTGTGCTGGGAAAAGCAAGCCTAGAAAACCTGAGGTTGTCGCTCCCTGTTCCACTGAACACTAAGCTTCTAGAATGGAGGTGCCACTCAGAGAAAAGTGCACCATTATCTCCACCCCCAGCTCCAGAGCCGTGGATCAGAGATTTTGCTCGGGGGAGAGAAGCAGGCCATAAACAGAGGGCTCTGAATGTCTTCCCAAAGGAACTGACTTCATTTGCAACAGTGTAGAGAAGTTCTAGTTTGAAGGAGCTCTCAAAGATAGTGGAGGTTGTTGGAGCGCCTAGATGGCTCAGGTTGAGACCAGAACAGGAAATGAAAGAAATACGAAACAAGGAACATATAAAGAACTCTTACAAGTCAATAATACAAAGACAAATAACCCAATTAAAAATTGGGCAAGGGGTTTGAATAAATATTTCTCCAAAGAACAAATACGAATAGCCAATAAACACATTAAAAAAGATGCTTGACATCATGATTGATCAAAGAAATACAAATCGAAACTACAATGAGATGTCACTCATAAAAATGAGGATGACTATACGGAAAACTCAGAGGGGCTCCTGTCGGTTGAGTGTCCAACTTCAGCTCAGGTCACCATCTCACAGTTTGTGAGTTTGAGCACCACAAAGGGCTCGCTGCTGTCAGCACAGAGCCTGTTTCGGATCCTCTGTCCCCTTCTCTCTCTGCCCCTCCCCTGCTTGCACGTTCTCTCTTTCAAAAATAAAATAAAGCAAAACATTTTAAAAAATTAAAAATAAAAAATAAAAGGGCACCTGGGTGGTTCAGTCAGTTAAGCATCTGTGAGGTCGTGAACTCCCGGCTTGTGAGTTCGAGCCCCGAGCTGGGCTCTGTGCTGACAGCTCAGAGCCTGGAGCCTGCTTCTGATTCTGTGTTTCTCTCTCTCTCTGCCCCTCCCCTGCTCACATTCTGTCTGTCTCTCTCTCAAAAATAAATAAACATTTAAAAATTTTTAAATAAAAGTTAACAAGTCAGATAACAATTGTCAAAGAATTGGTAAAACTGGAACACATGTGCATTGCTGGTGGGAATGTAAGAGGGTGCAGCCGCTTCAGAAAACAGTCTGACAAAAAAATGGAAAAAGATTCCATGCTCCTGGAGAGGAAGAACAAATATTGTTAAAATGTCAATACTATACAAAGCTATCTACATATTCAATGCAATCCCTATCAAAATAACACCAGCATTCTTCACAGAGCCAGAACAAACAATCTTAAAATTTGAAAAGACCCCAAATAGCCAAAGCAATCGTGAAAAAGAAAACCAAAGCTGGAGGCATCACAATCCTGGGCTTCGAGCTGTATTACAAAGTTGTAATCATCAAGACAGTATGGTACTGGCACAAGAACAGACACTCAGATCAACGGAACAGAATAGAGAACCCAGAAATGGACCCACAAATGTATGGCCAACTAATCCTTGACAAAGCAGAAAAGAATATCCAACGAAATAAAGGCAGTCTCTTCAGCAAGCGGTGCTGGGAAAACTGGACGGCAACATGCAGAAGAATGAACCTGGACCACTCTCTTACACCATACACAAAAATAAACTCAAAATGGATGAAAGACCTAAATGCAAGACAGGAAGCCATCAAAATCCTCAAGGAGAAAGCAGGCAAAAACCTCTTTGACCTTGACTGCAGCAACTTCTTACTCAACACGTCTCCAGAGGCAAGAGAAACAAAAGCAAAAATGAACTATTGGGACCTCCTCAAAATAAAAAGCTTCTGCACAGCGAAGGAAACAATCAGCAAAACTAAAATGTAACCAATGGAATGAGAGAAGATATTTTCAAATAACATATCAAAGGGTTAGTATCCAAAATCTATAAAGAACCTGTCAAACTCAACACCCAAAAAAACAAATAATCCAGTGAAGAAATGGGCAAAAGACATGAATAGACACTTCCAGATAAAGGGTCAGTATCCAAAATCTATAAAGAACTTATCAAACTCAACACTCAAAAAACCCCCAAATAATCCAGTGAAGAAATGGACAAAAGACATGAATAGACACTTCTCCAAAGAAGATATCCAGATGGCCGACCGACACATGAAAAAATATGCAACATCACTCATCATCAGGGAAGCACAGATCAAAACCACGATGAGATACCACCTCACACCTGTCAGAATGGCTAACATTCACAATTCAGGCAACAGCAGATGTTGGCGAGGATGGGGAGAGAGAGGATCTCTTTTGGTGTTGGTGGGAATGCAAACTGGTATAGCCACTCTGGAAAACAGTATGGAGGTTCCTCAAAAAGCTAAAAATAGAACTACCCTATGACTCAGCAATTGCACTACTAAGTATTTATCCACGGGATACAGGCAGCTGTTTCAAAGGGGCACATGCACCCCAATGTTTCCAGCGGCACTACCAACAATAGCCAAAGTATGGAAAGAGCCCAAATGTCCATCAACGAATGAATGGATAAAGAAGATGTGGTATATATACACAATAGAGTATTACTCGACAATCAAAAAAGAATGAAATCTTGCCATTTGCAACTACACGGATGGAACTAGAGGGTATTATGCTAAGGGAAATTAGTCAGAGAAAGACAAATATCATGACTTCACTCATATGAGGACTTTAAGAGACAAAACAGATGAACATAAGGGAAGGGAAGCAAAAATAATATAAAAACAGGGAGGGGGACAAAACATAAGAGACTTTTAAATATGGAGAACAAACAGAGGGTTACTGGGGGGGGTTGTGGGAGGGGGGATGGGGTAAATGGGTCAGGGGCACTAAGGAATCTACTCCTGAAATCATTGTTGCACTATATGCTAACTAACTTGGATGTAAATTAAAAAATAATTTTTTTAAAAAAGAAGAGAAAACAGTTTGTCAGTTCCTCAAATGGCTAAACATAGAGTTACCACATGAACCAGCCATTCAACTCCTAGGGATACACCCGGGAGAAATGAACACACATGTCGACACATGAACTTGTACACCACTGTTTATGGTAGCAGTATTCATAATAGATAAAAGGTGGAAAAAACCCAAATGTCTATCAACTGATGAATAGATACACAAAATGTGATATATCTATATAATGGAATATCATTCAGTCACAAATAGGAATGCTGTACTGTTACAGACTGAATTGTGTCCCCCCAAAAATGTGTATGTTGAAAACCCTGACCTCCAATGGGACTGTATTTGGACACAGAGCCTTTAAGGAGGTAATAAAGATTAAATAAGGTCAGAATGGTGGTGCCTTAGTCTGATAGGACTGGCAGCCTTATAAGAAGAGGAAGAGATACCAGAGAAACCTCTCTCTCTCTCTCTCTCTCTCTGCAGGCACGCAGAGCAAAGGCCATGTGAGGACCCAGCAAAAATGCAGCCATCTGCAAGCTGAGGAGAGAGGCCTCACCAGAAACCAAACCTGCTGGCACCTTGATCTTGGACCTCCAGTTTCCATAACTGTTTGAGCCACCCAGTGCGTGGCATTTTGTTATGGCAGCCCAAACAGACTAATGCAAGGTCTGACACATGCTACAACATATATGAAACTTGAAAACATTATTCTAAGTGAAAGAAGCTAATTGCAAAAACAACCATGTATATGATTCCATGTATATGAAATGTCCAGAATAGGCAAATCTACAGAGACAGAAAGTATATTCGTGCTTGCTTAGGGCTGGGAGGATGGAGGGATGGGGAGTTAATAGCTGAAAGTATGGAATTTATTTCTGACGTGATGAAAATGTTCGAAAATTGAATACGGTGATGGCTGCATGTATCTGTGACGATACTAGAAACCATCAGTTGTAGACTAAAAATGGGTAAACTGTATGGGCTGTTAATTGTGTGTCAATAAAGTTGTTAAAATATATATATGTAGGGGTGCCTGGGTGGCTCGGTCGGTTGAGTGTCCGACTCCTGATTTCGGCTTGGGTCGTGATTCCAGGGTTGTGGGTTTGAGCCCCACATTGGGCTCTGTGCTGAGCGTGGAGCCTGCTTGAGATTCTCTCTCTCTCTCTCTCTCTCTCTCTCTCTCTCTCTCTCTTTCTGTTTTGCCCTCTGGCCCTCTACCCACTCATGATCTCTCTCCCTCTCTCTCTTTAAAAATTAAAAAAAAATAGGGGTGCCTGGGTGGCTTAGTCAGTTAAGCTTCCAACTTCAGCTCAGGCCATGATCTCACGGTCCGTGAGTTTGAGCCCTGCGTTGGGCTCTGTGCTCAGTTTAGAGCCTGGAGCCTGCTTCAGATTCTGTGTCGCCCTCTCTCTCTGCCCCTCCCCCACTCACACTCTGTCTCTCTCTGTGTCTCAAAAAATGAATAAACGTTAACAAAATTTAAAAATTAAAAAAATATATATGCATGTATGTATACACAGAAGGATATAAAACAAATACCAAAATGTTACCAATTATTACATCTAACTGGAGAGTGCGTATTAATTGTGTTATTTTTTTTCAATTTTTCCTATGTCTGTGAAAATATCCATAATAAAAAATTGGAAAAAGTAGAAAAAGTCCTCCCATGTGTGCCTTCCTCATTGCTCCCACCTTTCCTCTTCCAAGAAATAACCAACATCCTAGCTTTTGGATTAATCATGCCCTTACTCTGCTTTATAGTTCTACCACCTATATATGATTCCTTAAACAATGTTTTTCAACTTTACTTGTTTTTCAACTATATATACGTGGGGTCATACGGTATGTAATATAATTGACCCTTCAACAACACAGGGGTTGGGATGCTGATCCCCTGTGCAGTCAAAAAATCCACCTGTAACTTTTGACTCCTCCAAAACTTAACTACTAATAGCCTACTGTTGGTTGGAAGCCTTATCAATAACCAGAACAGTCAATGAACACATATTTTGTATGTCATGTGAATGATATACTGTCTTCTCATAATTAAGGTAGAGAAAAGAAAATGTTATTAAGAAAGTCATAAGGAAGAGAAAATACACTCACAGTCCTATACTGTATTTATTGAAAAAATCTGCATAGAAGTGGACCCGTGCAGCTGAAACTCATGTTGTTCAGGGGTCGACTGTATTTGTTCTTGTCTTGTTTATATCATTCTTATGTTTGTAAGGTTCATTCATGTTGTTGAACGGAACTGTAGTTCGTTAATTTTCATTTCTGAATAGTATTCCATTGTATGGATATATTACAATTTTTCATCTTTTCTACTGCCTGCTGACCAACATTTTGGGTGACTCAAGTGTAAGGTCTGTTAATGCTGCCAAAAAACTCTCATACGTGCCTTTTTTAAAAATTTTTTTTTAACATTTATTTATTTTTGAGACAGAGAGAGACAGAGCATGAACGGGGGAGGGGCAGAGAGAGAGGGAGACACAGAATCGGAAGCAGGCTCCAGGCTCTGAGCCATCAGCCCAGAGCCCGACGCGGGGCTCAAACTCACGGACCGTGAGATCGTGACCTGAGCTGAAGTTGGAGGCTTAACCGACTGAGCTACCCAGGCGCCCCTCGTACGTGCCTTTTGATGAACACACGTACACATTTCTGTTGGGTGTATAACTAGAAGTGAAATTGCTGGGTCACAAAATGTATTCGCTTCAAATCTCCAAGATAGTGGCAAGCTTCTTCAAAGTGTTTCAATCAAATTATATGGCTCAGTCGGTTAAGTGGCTGAATCTTGGTTTCAGCTCAGTTCATGAACTCACGGTTCATTGTGTTTGAGCCCCATGTCGGCCTCTGCACTGCTTGGGATTCTCTCTCTCCCTCTTTCTCTCTTGCCCTCCCCTGTTTGTGTGCTCTCTCTCTGTCTCACTCAAAAAGTAAATAAATAAACTTAAAAAAAAACATATTTAAAATGTAGCCATTCTAGTGAATGTGTGGTAATGTCACATAATGGTTTTAATATGCATTTCCCTGAAAAAGTTGAGGACATTTTTATATGTTTATTGGTCATTTGGATTTCCACTTCTGCGGAATAACTGTCTGTGACTTTTGGCCCATTTTTCTCATTTTCTTATTGTTTTCCAGCAATTCTGTAAACGTTTTAGGTCCTCGAACTTTATTTGCTACATATATATCGCAAATACCTTCTGCTACCCTGCGGTTCAGTTTTTAATTCTCTTAATGGTGTCTTTTGATGAACTGTTTAATTTTATCGTGATCAAGTTATCAATCTTTTCCCTCTATGGCTAGCAGTTGTATGTATTGTGTAAGAAGTTCTTCACTATCCCAAAGTTGTCAACATAATCACGTACATTTTATTTTATTTTTTTGAGAGAGAGAGAGAGGGCGCAAGTGAGTGAGGGGCAGAGAGGGAATCTCAGGAGGGGCAGAGAGAGGTAGAGAGAGAGAGAGAAAGAGAAGCAGTGTTCACCCGAAGCAGGGCTCGAGCTCACCCGATTTGGGACTCGATCTCACGAGCCCTGAGATCATGACCTGAGCTGGAGTCAGATGCTTAACATCTGAGCCACCCAGGTGCCCCATCATGTACATTTTAAAAGCATAATTGTGCCCTTTAAATTTAGGTGTATAATCTACTTGTAACTAATTTGAGCATATTAATTGAAGGGCCCGATTTATTTCAGTGTTTCCATGCGGGTACCCAATCATCTCCCCGCCATTTTTGAAAATAACCATCTGTGCCTCTTGGCTATTCTTTGAAGAAGAACTCGCCATCCAGCTGCCAAGAGAGCAGTTAGCGGTCAGCCTCAAGCTGCAGCCCATTGGAGATCTGCTAAAGCATTTAAGCAGAAGCCAGGCTCCTCCCAGGCAGCCCCTGGCCAGTGACTGCGTGGGGAGGCGTACTAAGACCTGATCCCTTTCGCCCAGTGAGCAATTTCTCTAATGGGTTCTTCCAGATGCCAACACGTTCACAATTCGAGGTTCTCTATGCCCCATCCTCCTTTCTCTTCCTTTTTAAAAAATTTTTTTAAATGTTCATTTATTTTTGAGAGAGAGAGAGAGACAGAGCATGAGTGAGGGAGGGGCAGAGAGAGAGAGAGAGAGACGGAGGGAGGAAGACACAGAGCCCAATGCGGGGCTCGAACCCATGAACTGGGAGATCATGACCTGAGCCCAAGTTGGATGCTTAACCAACTGAACCACCCAGGTGCCCCTGGAAGCCAGAATTTTGAGCTCAGGGTGCCAGTATGGTCTGGGTGAGGGTCCTCTTCTGGGTTTCAGACATCTAGCTGTGTCCTCACCTGATAGGAGGGGCTCGGGAGCTCTGAGGGGTCTCTTTTATAAGAGCACCAACTCCATCATGACGGCTCCATTCTCATGACCTAATCACCCTAAAGACCCCACCTTCTAATATCATCACATTGGGCATGAGGATTTCAACATATGAATTGGGGTGGGGGTTATAAACGTTCAGATCGTAGCAGATCCCCAGACAAGCATTGCCAGATTTAGCAAATAAGGATGACAAATAAAAAAATGTTTTGGGGCAGGGTACCTGCGTGGCTCAGTCGGTTGAGCATCTGACTCTTGATTTCGTCTCAGGTCATGATCCCAGGGTCATGGGATCAAGCCCTGAGTTGGGCTCCATGCTGAGCGTGGAGCCTGCTTAAGATTCTCTCCATCTCTCTCTCTCTCTCTCTCTTTCTCTCCTTCTGCCCCTCTCCCCAACTCATATTCTCTCTCTCTCTAAAATAAAAATGAAAAAAGGTTTCATGGGATATACTTCCACTAACAATTTATCCGAAATTCTAATTTAACTGGGCATCCCACTGATTATCTATACCCCAACCCTGGACCTCTCTGCACCCTTAGAACCTGCACAAGTGCCCCACCCCTTCCCTGACTCGGGGAGTCAAGAGGATCAATACAGTATGGTCCCTAGGGCGCCTGGGTGGCTTGGCCAGTTAAGCATCTGACTCTTGATTCCTGCTCAGGTCATGACCTCACAGTCGTGAGACAGAGCCCCATGTTGGGCTTCGTGCTGGGTAGGGAGGCTGCTTAAGATTCTCTCTCTCCTTCTGCCATTCCCCTGTGCATGTGCTCGCTCTCTCTCAAAAGTAAAAAAATTAAAAGAAATGCAGTATGGTCCCTAGGGCCAAATAGATGGACAGCCAACAAAGAGATAAAAATATTATATATTTATATGTACACAGGAGTCTGAGCAAACTATGATCCCTTGCATCCCGGAGTTGAGTCCCTGGACCAGAGTCAGTTTTCAGAGCTAGAACCCCTTGTCCGCAGAGGTGGGAAGTTCCCCAGAAGGAAGGACCCTAAATCACTATGGATATTATACACCATGGTCTCAGCTCTTCACCAAAGGGATTAGGGCCATTTATGTGGGTGACTGTACACTGGGGAAAGGGGAGCCATTTCAAGGACTATTGGACACTAATACTCAGCTCCACTGGACCTGTAGACCTACCAGGTGGTCATTTCTCTGGTCACTGAGTCTTCATGAGGGTTGACATACTTAGCAGCTGGAGTAACCTCCACATTAGGTCTTTGTCCTGTGGCATAAGAGCTACGATAGTAAAAAGGCCAAGTCCATGACTCTGAAGCTGCAGCCTACAGCTGAGATAGTAAACCAAAATGAATGCTCCATCCCCTGCCCCGGAATGGGGTGTAGCATAGATTGGTGCCACCCTTAAGGATCTCAGTGATGAAGCGACGGTGTTCCCCATTTGATACACCAGTATAGACCCTGAAGAAACTGACTAGGACTTGAACGATAACTGGAGATGACTACAAGTTCAAGCAGGTAGAAGCCAATCACAGCTTCTATGACAGTCATGGTACCTTTACTAGAGCAAATGAATTTGGCTTCAGGTACACGATAGATGGCCATTGATGTGGCAAATGTGTTCTTTGCTATCTCAATCAAGAGAGAGAATCAGAGAGACCTCGCATTCACGCAGAATGTATAACAATATGCATTTACAGTTTTGTTTGGGAACATGTTATTTCTCCTGCCTTCTGTCATAACACAGTTCAAAAGAGATCTGGCCTCTCTGCACATCCGCAGAACATCACTCTGATCCATTGCATCAGTGACCTCACTGTGCTGATTGAGCGGGATGAGCGAGAGATGGCTAGCACTCTGGAGGCCTTGGTAAGACACATGTGCTCCAGGTTGTAGGAGATAAAGCCTATAAACATTTAATGAAGTTTTTAAGAATCCAGTGGTCAGGAGCACACAGGGAAATCCCTGCCAAAGTAGACGACAAATTGTGGGGTCTTGTAAAACAAAGCACAGCACTAGGACGGACCATTTGGATTTTAGAGCAAACCACTCCATACCTGGGAATACAGATCCACTCACTCGGCGCAGTCAGGGGCATGGAAGTCTACCACTTTTGAGTAAGTCACAGGGCGGTAAAAGCAGCCCTGATGCTTAACTCGCACGATCCAGCAGACCCCGTGGAGTGGGCAGAGTAAGGCGTGAGAACACACGCACTGGAGAGTTCCTGGCAAGTCCCGGGTACAAAACACGGACTGCTGTTACAGAATACGGACAGGGCGAGATAGGGAGGGAGCTTACGTAATCCATTTGGACCCTTCTTGGTACTCTTTTGCCTTGCTCCGTTTTAATTGTGAATAGGCGAGTACAGCAGCCCCAAACTGAGATATGTATGGTTGGTTACTGGGGCTCAGGTTTCTCAGCAATGAGGGTTTTACCCACTTCACCATGTAAGCCCCCGGGACCAGCAGAGGTGATAGCCGGGGGCAGGAGGAATTTAGGATGGAGACAATTAGGGAGGAGATAAGGGATTCCTGTTGTAGTTCTGAGACCACCTGCGGCAGTGGGAGCTGCAGTTTTTTTTTTTTCCCCACTAGCCTCTCCCTCTTCTGTCACTCGGGAAGAGAGGCCTATGGGAAAACGACAAAAACTTGTCCCCAAATATGCACAGAGAAACTGATGTGCTCAGCACAAGAGATGGATTGTGGCAGCCACGGAGGACCTCCCCGTGAGAAAAAACTCCCCATTCAACGCGGAGTGAGTGCTACATCCTGGCAATTCTGCCCGAGGTGGGACTTCTCTACCCGGTAATCTTTGCTCTAGAGCTCCCTGTTGCACTGGCCAAAAATTTAGCAAGTCTGAGGCTCCTACTACACAATCCTGCTTCCTTCCCTTTTATCTTTCACAGGTGATACCCACCCCACTCCCAATAAATCTCCTGCATTTCTAGCCCCATTTCAACTTCTGTTTATCAGAGGTCTTAAAACGACACACCATCCTCTCTCCATTTCCCCGCACCATCTCTGTCATACAACAAGTCTCCATATACATGGATTGTTCTAGGGCTCTCTTTTGTCTCTCTGTGCCAATATTATACCATCCTGTTTACTATAGCTTTATAATATGTCTGATATTTGGTTAAGTAAGTCCTCTCACTTCTGCCTCTGCTTCTTTATTTTGTTTATTTTTTTTTCAACGTTTATTTATTTTTGGGACAGAGAGAGAGCATGAACGGGCGAGGGGCAGAGAGAGAGGGAGACACAGAATCGGAAACAGGCTCCAGGCTCTGAGCCATCAGCCCAGAGCCAGACGCGGGGCTCGAACTCACCGACTGCGAGATCGTGACCTGGCTGAAGTCGGACGCTTAACCGACTGCGCCACCCAGGCGCCCCTGCCTCTGCTTCTTTAAAAGTGTCTACGATACCTCTTGTATTTTTCTACGCATTTAAAATTTAAGGCGTGCCTGGGTGGCTCAGTCGGTTGAGAGTCACTGCTGTCAGCACAGAGCCTGCTTCGGATCCTCTGTCTCCCTCTCTGCCCTCCCCTGCTTGTGCTCTCTCAAAAATAAACATTTTAGGGGCGCCTGGGTGGCTCAGTCGGTTAAACTCCAACTTTGTCTCAGGTCATGATCTCACTGTTTGTGGGTTCAAGCCCCATGTTGGCCTCTGTGCTGGCAGCTCGGAGCCTAAAGCCTGCTTCAGATTCTGTGTGTGTGTGTGTGTCTCTCTCTCTTTGCCCCTCCCCCGCTCGTGCTCTCTTTCAAAAATAAACATTAAAAAATAAAAAACAAAAATAAATATTTTAAATAAACATTATAAATAAATAAATAAATAAAATTTAGCTTTTAAGTCTCTCTCTCTCTCTGTCTCTCTTGTCTCTCTCTCTCTCTCTCTCTCTCTCAAACACATACACACACAACATTGGGGGGGTCGTGACTGCAATTTCATTGAGTCTGTATTTAAGCAAATTAACATCTTTACAATATAAGTTTTCTAATTTATGAATAATGTATATCCCTTCTATATATCTACGATGTCTCTCAGGAAAGTATTATAGTTTTCCATATAGAGGTCTTGCACACATTTATTAGATTTTTTCCTAGGAATTTTTAAAATGTTTTATTTTGAAATAATATCAGTCTTACAGAAAAATTGCACGGGTACACTCTGTACCCTTCACAGACACAGATTGCCCAACTGTTAACGATTTATAACATTTGCTTTCTGTTCCCCTATATATGTTGCTGAAACATTTAAAATTAAGTTGCGGGCTTGATGTTCCTTTACCTCAAAATAGGCATTTCTTATAAACAGAACTTCTCATATATAACTACAGAACAATTATCAAAATCAGAAATTAACATTAATAACAGACTATTATCAAATGTACTCATCTTAAATTTAAATTCACCAATTGTCACACTAGTTATCTTTAGGGCAAAAAGAAAAAAATCTGGTCCAGGATGCAACCTAGGATCACACATTGCATTTAATTGTCTTTTTAGTCTCCTTTTAGCCTTGCATAGTTCCTCATTCTTTTTCTGGACCTTGACTTGTTTTTAGAATTTATGTATTTATTTTGAGAGGGAGGGAGGGAGAGGGAGGAAGAGAAAAAGGGAGAGAGAGAGAGAGAGAACCAGTGGGGGAGGGGCAAAGAGAGAGGGGACAGAGGATCTGAAGCAGGCTTTTCACTGACAGCAGACAGCCGGATGCAGGGCTTGAACTCACGAACTGTGAGATCATGATCTGAGCTGAAGTCAGAGACTTAATGGACTGAGCCACCCAGGTGTCCCTGGACCTTGACTTTTTAGAGAGTACAGGCCATTTATCTTATAAAATGTCCCTTAATTTAGATTTTTCTGATGATTTCTCATTATTGGATTTAGGTTATTCATTTTTGGCAGGAATACCAAAGAGTGATGCTGTGTCTTTTATAGTGCATCACATCAGAGATACATGATATTGCTTTGTGCTTTCGCTCATAATGTTAATTAACTTCAACCATTTGGTGAAGGTGGTCCCTCACAGGCTTCTTTAATGTAAAGTTACATTTTACTCTCTGTAATTAATACAGATCTTATGGAAAGATACTTCAATACTATATAGATATTCTTTTTCTGATTATATTCTCATCCATTGATGATTCTTGCCTGAAATAAGCACAGAGCCTGCTTGGGATTCTCTCTCTTCCTCTCTCTATGCCCCTCCCCACTCATGCTCTCTCTCTTTCTCTGTCTCTATCTCAAAACAAATAAATAAACTTAATAAATTATAAAACAAATGAAATAGAAAGTACAAAGTTAAAAAGGACAATAAGAAAATGACAAATTCAACAAAGGGGCTTGACAACAGAATAGAGCAGGCAGAAGAAAGAATCCATGAATTTGAGAATAAGGTAGTTGAGATTTTTGAATCTGAGGGGCCGAAAGCAAAGTGATCAGAGCCTCTGGGACCCGTTGGACACAACCAAGCATAAACACAATGAGACACCCAGAAGGAGAGGAGAGAGTGAATGGGGCAAGAGGTACAGATGAAGAAATAATGTCAGAAACTTCCTACATTTCGTAAAAAAAGAAAACGTGAATCTACGCACCCAGAAGCCAAACAAAGGAGATTTTCCAAGTAGGAAAAACTCAAAAAAGATCCACACCTAAGACACATCATAATCAAACTGTCAAAAGACAAAGACAGAGAGATCATCTTGAAAGCAGCAAGAGAGAAGTGACTCATTAGATAAAAGCGTCACGCAAAGAAGATTAACAGCTAATTTCTCATCAGAAACCAGGGTGCCAGAAGGCAGTTAGATGACTCATTAAAAGTGATGAAAGAAAAAGACTGTCAACTAAGAATTCTATATCCAGCAAAAGTTTTCTTGAAAAATAAAGGAGAAACCAAGACATTCCCAGATAAACAAAAACTAAGAGAATTCATTGCTGGCAGCCCTGACCTATAAGAAATGCTACAGGGAACTTCTCAGGCTTAAGTGAAAGGACACTAACTTGAATCCACATTAAAAGAAAAAAACCTGATAAACTTAATTGCATAGGTAAATATAAAAGACAATGTAAGTGTGGTTTTTTTCTTTGTAACTCCTTGCTTTAATCACCTCCTCTTCAACGCTTTGGTGAAGAATAGATTCCCCAATGTAGAATGATGGGGATGGCCAAACACATGACATCTGACACTGCGTAGAAGAGAAAGCCAGTGGTCTACTAGTCACATACGCTCACAGGCCAGGGGAGGAGGGCACCACATGCCGTGCAGAGAAACAAGGTGTTTGCACTTGAGCACAGAGTGAACAAACAGGGTCTGTGGGAGGCAGACTTTCTAGTGTCAAAAGGGTGAGGTGAATCTTGGTTCCCACAGAAGGGTGTGATTGGCTTTTTTGAATAATTCTATAGGCTGGCAGGAAACTGAGGCCTGCTGGTCAGGGATGAGCAAGAACTAACTGTGCCAGGTCCCCATGATCAGAAGTTGTTTTGTTTTGTTTTGTTTTGTTTTGTTTTGTTGTTTTGTCTAGGGGAACTTATCCATGGAAGCAGAGTGGAGAGGTGAACTTGTGGTTAGTCTATTTGAGGCTCTCCTGATTTTACCAGCTGTCAAGGCAGCACTTAATATTAATTTTAGGACTGGCATCACACATGACCCCTTGAATGTCTTATCGGTTTCAATCTTGGTTATGACTGAGATTTTTAGAGAGTAGATGCCTCCCTAGGAAGTGAAGTAAGTACTTGACCAGGAGGAAAAGGGCCACATGGTGAAATGATAGTTTTCAAAAA
This sequence comes from Felis catus, assembly GCF_018350175.1. NCBI lineage: Eukaryota > Metazoa > Chordata > Mammalia > Carnivora > Felidae > Felis > Felis catus. Next base: position 98,192,956 of record NC_058386.1, on the reverse strand, counting down.
CTTGAACTTTAGAGATGCCCCCCTTTATGGCCAAAAAAGGCATTTGAGGGACCTGTGTGGCACTAATGCAGGGAGTGCATGTCTCCAGGGGCCATGAATTTAGACTAATCAATGCCTGTAGCAATAGTGACACCCAGTGGGGGGGCCCATTTGCCACTCTGTAACTTAAATAAGAGTTATCTGAGGAGCCCATTCATTATGCCTTTCAATTAAACCAACTTCCTGGATCCTAGAGGGAAAATTCCACTGAAAGTCTTCTTTTTTTAAATGTTTATTTACTTTTGAGAGAGGGAGAGAGAGAGAGAGACAGAGAGAGAGAGAGAGAGAATGAGCAGGAGAGGGGCAGAGAGAGAGGGAGACACAGAACCCGAAGCAGATCATGACCTGAGCTGAAGTTGGATGCTTAACCGACTAAGCCACCCAGATGCCTCTGAAAGCCTTCTTTAAGAGCCTTCATTGTGTATTCTGAGAAGTGAAATGAATGTCCTTGTCACTGGCAATAATGTAACTACAAAGGTGATCAGGAATATCCTGGTAGGGCCTTGTATTGTGTGTGGCCTTAGTATACGTAGAGACATGTGACCTTCATTCATATTTTGGATATCTGTGAGGCAAGAGATTCCCAGAGTTCTTCACTCCAAAAGGGGGCGACTCTTGGGCAATGGCCCAAGGGTTTCTTAAAAATGTGCAAATGATACTATTCGTTGGCCAGTTATCCAGTGTTAAAATGACTACCTAAAGTATGTCCAATTGTGCTGACTCTTCAGTGCCATGCTTTTCAGGGACATTCTGGTTAAGGGAGGAAACCCAGCAACATTCTACTGAACTCCATCATGTATGACGGTGCAACGCCATCTATAAAGTGTATGAACTCCCATTGTTGGTCACTCAGTTGATCCTAAAGGGGTCTCTAGGTAGCCAGGGGTCTGGGAGAGGGTTGACCTCCTCGAGCATCATGGCATCTGGCAAGTGACAGAGGATAGAGAAGGTCATCCTTCTGTATGTGGGATCTACTAAAGGGCCCAGGTTTAGCTCTATCCTGTAACAAGGAGGTCTCAGTGGCTGTAATGTGCTTATGGAGTGCTGCTTCCATGACCCAAAGCATAATGGGCAGCTGGGTATAGAAGGCCACAGGCTTAGGGACTGTGAGAGCCTTGATTTTCAGGCTCACTATGTGGCCAGCAGTTGTTGCCCTAATAGTACATAGTGCAGGGCTATGAAGGGCAATTTCTTATATTAGAGGCCTATAGACCACTTATGGTCATCATAGGTGGCCCAGAGATTCCAGGAAGCATGGAAGGATGTTGCTAAAGCTACAGTGACGGAGTCTCTGAGGACACTCTTAGAGTGCTTGTTGATTTCAATTTGGACAGATTCTGGAGCTTTGTGTTGGAGACCGATTCAAGGCAAAATGATTTGAATGTAACAGCATCAGTGAGATTAAGTAAAATCTGTGAATGAAGGCTATGGTCGGGGCACTTGGGTGGTTCAGTTGGTTAAGCATCCAACTCTTGGTTTTGGCTCAGGTCATGATCTCATGGTTTCGTGAGTTCGAGTCCTGCATTAGGCTCTGTGCTAACAGGGCGGAGCCTGCTTAGGATTCTCTCTGTCTCCCTCTCTCTCTGCCTTTCTCCCATTCTCTCTCTCTCTCTCTCTCTCTCTCTCAAAATAAATAAATAAATAAAGTTAAAAAAAAAAAAGAAGACTATGGTATTTCCAAAACAACAACAAAATACTAGAGGATGTTGGACTTGTATTAACATTGTGGGTGCCGAAAGGGTCAGCAGCTGTTTTCTTAACTGCCGGAGATGGAGTAGCCCTCAGTATACCAAAGAGTTTTCAGGAATGTAACAGAGGTGGTGGAGCCTTGACTACGTGTGTGGCAATGGTCTGTCCCCTTTTTGTGAGTTCCTTTATCAGTATTTGCGTGTCGTTAATAAATGTGTCACATGAATCTCCTTGGAGGAGGGTGTCATGCATGTCATGTCATATCTGTGTTTCTAGACAGAGGTGGATGCTGTTAGGATCCCGGATCTTGCCGGCAAAGATGGTGCATAATGGCAAGGCTGCTGAGGTATCCCATGGGTAGCCTGGTAAAAGATGTATTGTTTCCTTTCAGAGAGGAAAGCAAACAGCAGTTGAGAGACTGTTGAAACAGACACCGAGCAGGATATATTATTCAAATCTATAATAGCAAAATATCTGCCAGTTGCTGAGTGGATGGAGTCACTAATTCCAATAGTCAGTGTTGGATATGGGGGTCTTAATGGCTGGGACCACAGCACTGACGTACGGTGATTCACTGTGAGGCACCGATCATTCTCCTCAGGTTTAAGACCAGGCCAAACTGGGATGTTAAATGAAGAAGCAGTGGGGATACTCACCCCCTCACTAATTAGATCTCATATCATAACTTTGAATCCTTCAGGGCCCTGTTTTGAGTTACACTGGCCCATTAACTTTTTAAACTGGGGAATCCATGGCATCTCATTTAGTCAAGCCAATTTATAAGGGCTGAAGACTTTATATAATTTTAATTTATTACTCAATTGGGTCAGAATGTTTGTGCCCCCTGGAGGATAGTTTAGGGTCATGGGTGCAATGACCATGGGAAATTTTGGCAAAATACTAATTCTGATCGTTAAGGTGAGGCATACCTATCTGTCCTTTATTTTATATTCAGTAACTCCCTTAAGATTATAGAGAGTACCTTGTTTAAGTTTAATGGGTCCCCAGGTATAACTGTAATTTGAGTCCCACTATTGATCAAGTCCATGTAGGTTTGCCAATTGGTGCATTTAAGCAAATGTGGACGTTAATTCAGAACCTGGGTTGTAGAGGCTCAAAAGTCAATCAGTGCCCTTTAGTCTTTTTGCTGTATAAATTCTTTTAGGAAATTTTGGATTTCCAGTAGTATCAAAGTGCATGCCTTTGTCTTGATTTAAGTTTTTTCCTTGCAACCCTGAGGGGTGAGTTCTTTGTTGCAAAGGAGGCATAGCAGAATGGCATAGCAGGAGAGCACTGGGTCCACAATTCTGGTATGGCCCGACTTTTTTCCCCACAAGGGCTTTCCTTTCCCCCCCTATTTTTCTCTCTGTAAAAATTCTCTCACAGTAATTTAGATTTCCAGCCAAGCAAAGCCTCCAATTTTAGTTTCTGTTTCTGTCCAATCACCCGTGATATGGACCTTCTTGGTGGTTAGGGGGAAAGGTTCAGGGGCCCTGGGGCCTGCCTCATGGGCAGCTGTCTCTTCCTCCAGGGGATGCCAGTCAATCTTTCCAGGGTTGAGGTCCACAACCAATAAAATCATTCTGTCTGTGACCTGAATGGGATCCATCAAGTCCCATGACTGCAAGATTAGCCCTTGGGCCTCCTGGTGGGCGGCAGGGCTAGGCAAAGCTCAGGCACACTGGCTAGGGATTGTGCATGGGGAAAGCAATTAAGTACAAAATACTCCTTCCCATTTGTAAAAGTCATCAGTACCTGGGCCGTGGGTCACCATGGATGTGCACCTCGGTATCTTTGGGGGGGTCAGGAGATCATATGCTACAGTAGCAAGGGAGGTAGCAGCACAGGAGAGAGAAGCAAAGATACTACCCTTGTCTAAACAACAATGACTATTAGGCAACCGGGGTGCCATGCTTAGTTCTCCCCAGGACGGCAGTCTCCTTCCTTTCCACAAACCTCACAGAGAGGTGTCCCCAGGCCCATCCTGGCAGCGCACAATCATAAACAGGTTTGCACGGCTGCCCAAGCAGCCGGTGACAATAACCAGGCTAGACACAGTAACCAGAGAGCGATAGCTCCACTCTTGGTAGTCAAGTGCCAAGTGATTAGGATACTGTGTGTGCTGTCTTCACGGGCAGGAGGCCCAGCACCCACCTGCCAAACCCAGACCAAACCCAATGACACGTCAATTAGCAACAATTCTTGTTGTGAGGATTAGAGCATTTAAACTTTTTTAATGTTTATTTATTTTGAGAGAGTGAGAGAGCATGAGAGCGTGCACAAACGGGGGAGGGGCAGAGAGAAGGAGACACAGAATCCCAAGCAGGCTCCACACCATCAGTAGAGCCCGACGCAGGGCTCCAACCCATGAACTGTGAGATCATGACCTGAGCCGAGATCAAGAGTCAGACGCTTAACCCACTGAGCCACCCAGGTGCCCCAGGATTAGAACATTTAGAGTAAGAGCTACCGATACGTGGCAAAGACCACACAGTGCCCTGTAAGCCAAAGAGCAAGTCCATTAGCAACTGACAACTCGGTCCCAGACAGCATCCGCCATATCATGGAATCTGTTAATTAGCCATAAGCAGTGAATTAAAACTAACCAGGTGTCCTTGGTCATGGTTGGTCTATCCTCTTCATGATGCCAATTGTTTTGATCACCTCTTCTTCACCCTACTGATGAGGGAGGGATTCCTCCCTAGAATTATGGGGATGACTGAACACCCAACACCCAACACTGGACACGTGAGCTTGGCAGCAGTTTATTAGCCGCATATACTGACAGCCTGAGGGAGGAGGAGGACACTGCATGTCACATAGAGCCACAGGCGGTTTGCACTTGGGATCGGGATGTACAACCAAGCATTGTGAAGGGCAGGCTTTGTAGTATCAAGAAGATGGGGTGATCCCTGGTTCCCATAAGAGGATGTGATTGGCTTGTTGAAGTAATTCTATGGGCTGGCAGGGAACAGAAACCCACTACTCAGGGATAAGCAGGAACTGTGCCTGGTGTCCGTGATAAGGAGGGTTGTTCGGCGAGGGGACCTTATCCATGGAAGCAGAGTGGGGGAGGAGAATTTGCAGTTAGGTCACTGGAGGCCTTCCCAATTTTACCAGATGTCAAAGCAACATGTAATATTAATTTTAGACTGTGTGCCACGTTCCTTTTTTCCCTTTCTGACTCAAAAGACAACTGCATAAAACAATCATGATAAATCTGTGTACATGGACATACAGCATAAAGATGTAACTTGTATGATAATAACAGCACAAAGGATGGAGGAGGGAATGGAGCTATCTTGGAGCACAATTCTTACATAATATTGGCATTAATTTCAACTTGATTTTTATAGGTGAATGTATTAATTGCAGTCCTCAGGGAGACCACTAAGAAAATAACTGAAAATATGGTAAAAGAAATGATAAGGTAATCAAAATGGTAGACCAGAAAATAATGCATTTAATACAAAGTAAGGCAGTAGTGGAGGATTTGATGAACACAAAAGACATGAAATAGAAAAAACAAATAGCAAAAGAGCAGACGTAAAATTTACCTTTTTGGTAATTAAGTTAAATCCAAATAGATTAAACACTACTATCAAAGGGCAGAGATCGGAAGAATGGATAAAAAAGCATGATCCAATTATATGCTGTCTACAGGAGACATGCTTTGGATTCAAAGATACAATTAAGTTGAAAGTAAAAGGATGGAAAAGATGTATCATGAAAACGGTAACCAGACGAGAGTTGGAATGGATAAACTAATACCAGACAAATTAGACTTTAAGACAGAAGTTGTTAGTAGAGGCAAGGAAGAAGATTTGATAATAACAGTGAGGTCAGCAATTCAGGGGGATACGACAATTATAAATATATACACACCTAAAAACAGCCCAGCCCCATATATGTGAAGCAAACTCTGTCAGAATTGCAAGGAGAAATAGACAATTCAACAACAATAGTTGGGGACGTTACCGCCAACATTATAGAGATTTTTTTTTTTAAAGAAGTGCTATAAACAATTGCATGCCAACAAAATTAGACAAACCAGATGAAATGGAGAAATTTGTAGGAAGACACAAGCTGCCAACGCTGACTGAAGGGGAAATAGAAAGTCTGAAAAGACAGGTACAAGCAAAAACATAGAATCAGTGGTCAAAATTCCCACCAGAACAAAGCCCAGGACCAGAAAGCTTCGCTGGTGAATTCAACCAAAAGTTTAAAGAAGAATTAACACAATCCTCCTCTTCTCAAGCCAGAAACCTAGAAACCTTCCTTGATTCTTCCCTTTCCGTCACCCCTCCTCCAAGTCTCCCAAGTGCTTAGCACAATGCTTGGCACACAGTAGGCATGTATTCATCTATTCAATGAATACTGAGCTACCATGTTCCAGGTACTGTTCTAGGCATTGGACCTACAGCAGTGAACAAAATAAGTCCCTGACTTCACGGGCCTTACATCGTAGAGAATGGATGAAGGAGTCAATCTTGTAAAACTTAAATCAGGCACCACTTCCCCCATCTCTCCTGCTTGCGTTAGGAAACCCTTCCCAGTCCTTTCTCAGAATCCAGCATACACTTTTACCACTGCATTTAGTTTTCTGTGCTGAAATTATCTTTTCTTTCTTTCTTCCTTCCTTTTTCTCTTTCTTTCTTTTCTTTCTTTCTTTCTTTCTTTCTTTCTTTCTTTCTTTCTTTCTTTCTTTCTTTTGTTTCTCTTTCTTCCTTTCCAAATCTCTCCCCCCTACTTAGTTGTGACCTTCTTGAGAGCAGGATCTGAATTTTAATTATTTCTAGCATCTGGCGCATAGCAAGTATTCAACGATGGTTTGTTCTGTGCTATTCAAAGCGTCTTCTAACTTTGGATACCATCTCCACCTCCAGACATCGCCAAACACATACCAACTTAATGTGTCCAGGAACACTAGGCAGTGTTTTGTTTCTCCTGGATCCCAGATTCATTTCATACGTGGGGCCCCCGGGTGGCGCCTCAGGCAAAGTTTAGGAGTCTTTTTTTTTTTTTTTTTTTTTTTAAGAGCAGAAATCCTTGTTTTATTTTTTTGGCTTCCGTCTTTTTTATTCGAGATGCCCGTCTCTCTGTCCCTCTCTCATTTAATCGCCTGCACACACGGGAGTGTCCACTCCCCACCCTGCACATTGTCCCACTGGGGAAATCCTTCCCCAGAGCCAAGAGACGGAGGAGACAGGATGGCAGGTACACTGACCTACCACGAGGGCAGCTTTTAAAAAAACAATTTTTAATGTTCATTTATTTGTGGGAGAGAGAGACAGACAGAGAGACAGAGAGAGAGGGAGAGAGAGAGAACGAGTGGAGGAGGCGGGAGGGACAGAGAGAGGAGAGAGAATCTCAAGCAGGCTTCATGCTGCCAGCACAGAGCCCGATGCTCAGCTCAAACTCACAAACCATGGGAACATGACCTGAGCCGAAATCAAGAGTCAGACGCTCAACCTACTGAGCCACCCAGGCGCCCCAATGAGGGCAGCTTTCTACCCCAAACGTGGTGGCAGGGAGGTGGCGCTGACAGTGGCTGTATTTTTCCCACTGCTTCTCCCTTGACCTCTTCCGTTTCCCGTTTCTCGCTCTTCCATCAGGGCCTGGGAGTCATGAAGTACTCCTTTCAGCTGCCCACCGAGAAGAGATGGCTCAGCCCTTTCTCTGAGCTTAGAGAGGGTGGCTGGGGCACTGTCCTTTGGATCCTTTTGGTCCCGAAGGGTCACCCTTTCCAATGTAAGCTGGGACTTCCATGTTTCCAAGCACTGCCCTGGGTCGGATCCCCGTGGCGATGCTACAATACGCTTCGCAGGGGTTTCGTGGACGATTTTCAAGCTCGGGAACAAAGATCCACAAGAAATTGCGCCTGGCTCACCTAGCCTATCCCTACCACTGGGAAAACACCTCACATCACACATCCTGTTGAGGGAGGCCGGGTGCCCATCAGCTTGGGTGTAAAGCGCATTGGGTCATTTGTGGCGGCCGTGGTGACCGTGGCGTGACTGTGGCGGCCACCTCGGGCTCTGATTTCCTTACCTGTTAGAGAACGTAATACTGACTAGGGAATTTTCGCGGGTCGGTATAATAACCCCTGTGCTTCTGATGGAAAAGTAGGCCAAGAAGGGTTAATTAGACCAGGGGACTCCAGTCATTTTGTGAGGAGAGGCCATTTTTCATTCCATTGAAGCCTTGAGAACACCTCTGGGAGAGACGGGGAGCGGGAGGTGGGGGGGAGAGGTGCTTGTGCGTCGGTGTGAGTGTGTTGGAGGAGGCTGTCAGTGAAGGCCTTGAAGCCGGGGAGGGGCAGCTAAGAATGATGGGTCTGAGGGACTCCGGGAATGGGTACTCATGATAAGAGGGGGGGTTAAAGGAAAAGACCGGAAAGACCCTGGGGGTGAGAGGGAGGCTGACAGTAAAGGTCCTTGGGGTGGGGAGGAGCTGACGATCTGACAGTGATGACCCCACACAGGAGCCGTAGACGGGCTGCCGGTGTTTGCTGCACTCCATGACTAGCTCATCCAGTGTCCCACTCGGGGCCCCCTGGGCCAGACTAATAATGTACGTGCCCCACTACAATGCCAACACATCAAACAAGCCACCATTAGAACAGGATCATTTTCCTCCAGGCAGCTGCTTGCTGCAATCATTCTGCTGATTAAATTTCATTCTGGAAAGTACTGCACAGACATTAATCAGGTGTCACAGCCACTCCATCCTATAGAGCCAAAGCCTCTCTGACCTTTAAAAACACACCAAACAGTTGCTAGAACACATCTCCCTAGGGAGGACAGGTCCTCAGGCCGGCCCTCAGAAATACACGCTGTCCTCGCCCCTGTCCAACCCATCTTCTTCTCCCCTGGAGACAGAAAGGGGTAACCGGGACCTTGCTGACATGTTTGCCTGGGGGACTCTGGTCAGTCTTCAGCCTTGGTGGTGCCAGCAACCCCCTACATCTGTGGATTTGAAGTCTAGAAGGGCTTCCCCACCTCAGAATAGCTTCCCCACTGGCCTGCTCCGCGGCCTGACATTTTCACTGTAAGAAAGCATTCCTTCCAGTTAAAACACCGTCATCTCCAGAAATCCTCTGTTCAAACAAAAACAAAATAAAACTGGTTTATCCGGAAGAAAGAATCCATAAACAATAATGGCACCTTTTATAATCACGGAGCACTTTTCCTTGCTTTCCATGTATTTGGCCATATGCTATCTCATTTCACCATACATCAGCCCTGTAAGGAAGATACTCTTATTATCCCCATTTTGCAGCTGTCAAGATGGAGGCTCCGAGACATTAATTGATTTGGTCCAAGGGCCGGGGCTAGAAAATGGTCTTCTGATGCCGGGCCTTAAGCGCTCTCTCTCACCCTGACACAAATGACTCTTGGCAACGGAGAATTCTAAAAAGAGATGTGTTTTGACGGGGAGTGGGGGTGGGGGGGGGCAATGGTTGAGGTCACCACCAATAGGTCGTCAAAGGAAAAGTCTTCAGGGGCACCCGGGTGGCTCAGTCGGTTAAGCGTCCGACTCTTGATTTCAGCTCAGGTCATGATCTTAGGGTCGTCAGATTGAGTCCCGCGTGGGGCTCCACACTGGGCGTGGAGCGTGCTGGAGATTCTCTCCCTCTTTCTCTCTCTGAAAAAAGAAAGAAAGAAAAAAGAAGGAGCCAGAAGTCATGGTGGGGACAATGAGCCCTTGGATAAGAGGAGGCAGATTGGGGGGCAGGGGGTGAGAGGTGCAGAAATCAGCCCGGTCTCCTTCAGTTTGGATGTTAGTATTTGCGCCCCCTCGTTTCTTTCCCTCAAGCCCGTAGGTGGCAAATAAAGTGCCTTATCTCTAGTTGGCCCCTCCTGCCGGAAGTGGAGCGAGGCTGGAAGCAAGTGGAGGACGGTAAGTCATGTGTTTCGTTCCCTGGGTTGGGCTGCCCTTGGTGATGGTGATGTGTACCGGCAGTCTGCGGCCGCCCACTCTCTTCAGGCAGGGCTCATTCAAGTCCAGGACATTAGCATTAAGACGGAGCATTATAACACTGTATCAGTAATGTAAGACAGTGCCCTGTCCTTAACGCATAATGTCGTTGAAAATGCAGAGTGTGGCAGACTGCAACTTAATTGGAAAGGATGCCTTGGACCATTCGGGACGCTACAGAACATTTGGCATAGCCATTAAAAACTGTTCTCCAGAGCCCAGGAAACTAATTGCAAATGGTTAGGTAATGCACAGCTGATGGAAATAAGATTTCCCCTGAAATTGATTCCATGGTATATGTACGGGGATGTTTACTGCAGTATTGCTTGTAACCATGAAAAACCAGAACTAAATTAAATGTTCAACCATGGGGGGGAGGGGTTGGTTAAATAAGCCTGAGACATTCACACGATGGAATGTTAGGCAGCTTCGGGGAAAAAGAATGAGGTAAATCTATGTATACTGACATGGAAACATGCCCATGAAATAGAATTGTTTTTTTTTTTCTTTTAAAGTAAGTTGCAGAATAAGAGTTATAGTTTGGTTCCATTTTTGCTCACTACCTATGTGTGTAAATGTGTACGTGTGTACTTGTGGGTACTTGTATATGTGTAGGAAAAATGGAGAAGTCTGGGAAAATAATACACCAGATTTTTAACAGGTTACCTCTTTTAAAAAAAATTTTTTATGTTTATTTATTTTTGAGAGAGAGGGAGAGAGAGAGTGAGCAGGGGAGGGGCAGAGAGAGAGGGAGACACAGAATCCAAAACAGGCTCCAGGCTCTGAGCTGTCAGCACAGAGCCCGACGCGGGGCTCGAACTCACAAACCGCGAGATCATGACCTGAGCCGAAGTTGGACACTCAGCCGACTGAGCCACCCAGGCGCCCCAGCAGGTTACCTCTTAAGAGTGAAATTGGGAAAAGGGAAAATACTTTCACTTTTTAGTTTATACATTTCCGTGATTGAAATCGAGGCACGTGTTTCATTTCTGCAATTGTTGGCTGTTTGCTAAAGGAAGGCAGGCTTTCTTGGACAACACTTCCTCATTATAGCAGGATTCTGCGCTCCTGGCAGGGCTGAGAGGCAGGTCTAGAGTTAGGTGCGTTTCATCTTCGACAGAACTTACGGCTCCAGCTGAACCGCAAAGCTGTGTTTCTTCTAAACACGAAGACACTAAAATGCAACCTTACCAAAGGAATCCAACCTAATCAACAAAGACGCTCATTTTCTCTCTCTCTTTACTCTGTCTTTCCCTCAGATTCCACCCACCCACCCCACCCAGGGCTGAGTTCCTTTTATCTTCCCAGACAGGTCAGTGTCTCAGAAAAGCTGTTCCTTTCAGGCAATCCACAGAGTAGACAGCCCCCTACCGGTGTAATTTCAGGGGCATAGAAAGAGCTGGACCAGAAAGAGTACTTGCCCACCTGCCAGCACCAACAAGCTTTAATCACACAAAGAAAGAGAAGTACAAATTCCCTTGAAAGAGGTGACACATTGCCTGAAACTTGCACTCAGACAAGGAAGACTGAAAGCAGAGCTGTGTGTGTGTGTGTGTGTGTGTGTGTGTGTGTGTGTGAAAGAGAGAGACAGAGACAGAGACAGAGATAGAGAGACAGAGGAAACCAAAGCAAATGGGTCCTGAGCGGCCGAAGCACATGCTGCAGGGAGGACAGAGTGCAATTTACGAAGCATTCACATGTTTAGTTTGTTTATAAAATACAATTTGGAGGGACGCCTGGGTGGCTCAGTAGACTGAGCATCTGACTCTTGATGTTGGCTCAGGTCACGATCTTGAGGTTGGTGAGTTCGAGCCCGGCGTCTGGCTCTGTGCTGACAGTGCTAAGCCTGTTTGGGATTCTGTCTCTGTCTCTCTCTGCCTCTCCCCCACTCGTGCTCTGTCTCTCTCTCTCAAAAATACAATAAACACTAAAAAAATAATAATACATGCTAACTGAATATATTTGGAAGGTACAGAAAAATATACGAAAGAAGGTAGTCACTTGTAATTCTACTACCCAGCATTGACTACAGTAAATATCTTCACGGTTTTTCCTTCTGGTTATTTTTCTCTACATATATATGCAATTTCAAACAAAATTGGGATCAAACTATACAGCCTACTTTTTCACTCATCATTATGGATATTTCTATGTCCCTAATATTTGAAAACACAATTTTAATAGCTATACAACATATGCACCTTTTGGCTGTGGTACCATCTAGCTCATCATACCCTTAATTTGGGACATTTCAGGTTTTTTCCAATTTTTTCCTTATTATAAATGACATTGCCATGGACATCCTTGCACATAAATCTTAGTCCAGATTTCTCTTTCCTTAGTACAGATTCCCAGAAGTGGAATTACTGGGTCACAGAGCATCAACATTTTGAAAGGCTCTGTGGAGCAGTTTGAACTGGGAGCAAATCTATTGATTCCCAGAAACTACTGAACACAGAAATCCTCTCCAGGGCAAACCTGAACCAAACAGTTGGACACACACACCCCCGCCCGCGACGATGCCACATCTAATTAGGTGTTTAATGGATGTTTTTTGATGGGGATACAGGGAAAGGATGTACTGACCCATTCCTGTGGGCTTAAGGCCACTCACTCTCATCTCCTGCCCTTTCCCCGCCCTGATTAAAAAGAAATAAATGTGGTGATTTTTTCTGTATGGATTTTCCTCCAATAAATAGTTTACTGTATAAAATATGGTAATTATATTTACTCATCGACAGGTTTTGCTCTAACCTTAACATTTGGTGAATATTAACCTCTGTTAAATTTATTCTAAAATTCAAGCAAGCATTATTTAGCCTTTTTGAGCATCAGGATTTCCCTAGTGTATTCACTGATGCGCGCATTATTGTTCTCTGTTGCTGTTTTATGCCTTCAAATTAGGAACGTGTGAAAATCTGTGGAAAAACAGACTTTGATCTTAGAAAGAAACCCTCCTTTCTGTAGTAAGAAACAGATGTTTTTCTGAGCTTTCCTATCAAGAATTTATTAGAAGCAGGTATATATACCTGTAGCATTTGGACGTTTTTGTTACTGTTTCCAAACAATGTGCTTTGAAACCAGAACCATTTCTCTGTATTCATTTTCACAGAATTCTCCGGACGCTCTTCATCACACATTAGTGATCAGAAATGAGTTGTAATTTCCATTCCTTGCCCATAAGGGCTAAGTAGGTGTCGTAATATAAGTTGAGGGGAGTTTTATTGTGCAAGAATGAGCTACTGTTGGGTTTGATTGATTGAAGACGGACTTTGATGCAGTGTATTTGAAAGCTACTAAATGCAACTTACAAAGCTTAACAAAACACATTTTATTTTGTATTGCAAAAGTTCACTTTCAAAAAGGAGTATTTCATATTCGAAACAAACAAAAGTAGAAGTATGCATGGAGAAAAAAATCAAGAAAAAAACGCATTTCAACCCGTAAATTGTCATCTCTGGGGAGTAGAGTTGCGGGGGAGAGGGTAATTTGCTGCATCATGTGCCTCGGCAGTTTGGAGAATTTTTACAGTGTCAGGTTTTATTCCAGTAAGCAGGAAAAAAGCAACATATGAAAAGGGCCATCTATTCAACAGGTGTTTAAGCCCCTACTACGTGCGAAGCATAACTAAGTGACCATTATAGAAATTTTGAAAGCTACAAAAAAAGAAGACTTCAGGGCATGTGCAACAGGGAACAATAATGACTACAACAATGAAAACAACTAAGCAGTTGGAGGTTTCTCGGGTTCTTGTGGACTGTGAGGCAACACTGGGACTGCTCTCAGCCTCTGGCTCCTAGATCTGTGGTTCTCACCAGATGCCTAGTGCCCAGCTGACCTCCGATCCCGCTTCCTGACTGGTCCTTCCCCTAATGGGCTGTAACCGGGTGTGTCTCAAGTGCTAAAACATCTCCTTTGCAAGGTAAAGCCGAGAGAGTGTGAGGATCCAGGCATGTGCTGATATTGGGAAGGGACTTTGCTACAAATACTTTGGAGGACGATTTGGCCCTATGTATTAAAAGCCTGAAGAATATTCAGACTTGATGATAAAAATCAGGATAGTGGTTGCTTCTAGGAGGGTTATTGGCCAAGAGCAGGTTCAAGGGAGCCATCCAGGATGTTGGAAAGGTTCATCATCTTGATCTGGGTGGGGGCTACAAGAGTATGTATGTGAAAATTTATTGCTATGTGTACTTAATACCTGTGTATCTTACTGTATGCATGGTGCTAAAAATGTTTTGTTAGGAAATATATATGTGAAAAAAATTAAAAGGAGCGCCTGGGTGGCTCAGTCGGTTGAGCATCTGACTCTTGATTTAGGTTCAGGTTGTGATCCCAGGGTGGTGGGATTGAGCCCCATGTAGAGCTCTGCACCGACAGTGCAGAGCCTGCTTGGGATTCTCTCTCCTCTCTCTTTCTCTCTGCCCCTCCCCCCCCACTCCCACTCACTCGCACGCACTTGCTCTGTCTCTCTCTCTCTCCCAAAATAAATAAGTAAACATTAGGAGCATCTGGGTGGCTCAGTTGGGTAAGCATCTGACTTCGGTTCAGGTCATGATCTCGAGGTTTGTGAGTTCAAGCCCGGTGTCGGGCCCTCTGCTGTCAACACAGAGCCTGCTTCAGACAATCTGTCTCCCTCTCTCTCTGGCTCTCCCCTGATCGCTCATTGTCTCTCTCAAAATAAATAAATAAACTTTAAAAAATAAACATAAAACAATTAAAAATAACATAAATTTTAAAAACGAAAATATATATGTGAAACTTTCGAGCCAATGATTCTGCTATAACATTATATCCTACAGTAACAACAATGCAAATGTTTAGTTCATTGTGTTCCTTATAAATGTTAAAAAACTGGAAACCTCTGAAGGATCTGATAGCAGGGAGTGGTGAATAAGTGTTACTCCATTCATTTAAAATCATGTTATCAAAACGTTCTTACTAGTATTGAAAAACACTTTTAGTGTGTGGTAACTATTGTGTTTGGTCACTAGGATAGGAAGAAATCAATGGCAAAGTAAATACAGGTACCAGCGTTGTTCCCTGGTGCTGTGGTGATTGTCTTGGTACCCAAAGAAAATGACTAGCTGACGATGGGAACCGGTCAAGCTTCGGGGGCGAAATCACAACATCAACCATGGTTCTCCTCAGTGAAGATTCAGACAGCTGAACGCCAATACCTTAGGCATTGACCTAAGGTAGTCTGGTGGGTCCAACTCCAACCTCAGTTAAGGACGTTTGGACTCTCTGAGGTTCTCCATTATTCCGAAGCTTCTCTCTGCCCTTAGTCAACTCAAGTGTGGGAGCTGAGTGGTGGGTGGTGATAATCAGGGTGGAGAGAGAATGGCTGGGATGTATCTATGTCTGTGTGCATTTGTGAATACTTGTGTGGCCACCATTCCAAGTATGTGCGAATGCATTTATGTGTATGTAGCTGTGTGCACGTGACTCCTCTAGTTCACGTTTCCCAAATACGGAATCAGGAAGGCCCTACAGTAATTTAGTGAAACTGCTCATCAAAATAAGGAGGTGATAGAGTAATACGGCTATTCCCAGGGTAAATGTGTTAGAGACACAGAACCATCTGGTATTTTTCTAGTGGTCCAAAGGCTCCTGGGGAACGCTCTCACCATTGGTTTGAAGAAGATGGAAATAAGCAGGCTGCAGCCCCATCGGCAAACGTTTCCTCATGCTATGAAACAGTTTGCAACCTAGGGCAACTGTACGCTTGATTAAGCTTGCAGTGAAAAGGATTTATTTTAAACCATTTTAATGATCTCTTGTTTATCAGAAGCTAACCAAGCAGTTTTATGGTAGCCTTCGCTGCCATGAGAGACCCGTTCCTTCATCTAGGTGGCTTTCCTATTGGTAAATTTTACTGTGAGCCTATTACTGTATAAAATCTACACGTGTTTTGACATGAGAAAAATCAGGATGGAGCCCATGCAAAATTGCCTCTTGCTTTTGAATTGTCCAGCTCATTCTGAGTAAAATAAACTTTTTCTTTTTTGGCGGAAAGGGGGTCTTTGTGCCAGGCTTGGTTGAAATGTGGGTTGCTTTTTTTCTTTTCCAAGCTCCCATTCTAGTCCCTCCCCTTATCCCAGATCCTCTGTCCAAATAAGCACACCATCTCCAGGGACAAGACCGCTACTGCTCTCTGAGCTGTGGCGGCTGCCATTGTCACTGCTACTGGTCTCAAAGTCATCTTTAACTTGACTGAGAGCCTGCTGTGTTCCAAGTCCCATAAGGTTCCCCAAGAGACCGTATGAAGGAAATACACAGTGTGCAAGTTCTTTTAAGTAGCTACCTCCTCTAGTACTTTTTAAAATAGCTTTTAATTTTCACGCAGGCTTCGGGAATACAGATGTGGATAAAGCAAGCTCCCCCGCCTTAAGGGTACCTCACTCATTTCTGGCTTTGATGATAAAGGTCAATTGATGGGCAGTGCACTAAAGTGAAAAGGCCTCAGTCTGTCCATCGAAACCAGCAAGGTGACAAGTTTCTACTTGGCTTCTTTAGGGATCTCCAGCTGTGTGGTTGCCATAGGGGAGCCAAAATCTCTAGAGAATGTGCAAAGCCGTCTTTTCCAGCCCGTATAAACCCTCTTTCCTTCAAGGCTACTTTCACAGAAACAAAATCAGTTAGTTATGAAGTACTCCTGAGAAACCAATGCTGGTTGCAGGAGACCTTCACATGTAACGTATGAGATATTTAGAGCGAAGGGGGTGGGGAGAGGTAAGTAAACACAACTGAGGACAAACATGGCAAGAGTATAAACACAGGGCTTCTCCTCTCTCTGCCTTTGTGGAGCATATGGAGATTGACACAAGCCAAGCATGCCTAAGACACACACCTCTACACCAGTGGGCATCTTGTCTCTATCTGGGACATATCTCACACATTTCTAAACCACATCTATAGCCTAAGGCTGCTAATAATACCTGACACGGCATTCAGCCTGGCCCCTGGGGTGCCCAAGTTCTTTACAAAGGGCTTCCTTTTTAACCTTCAGGAAGTGTCTTTTCTTCCTTTGGAAGACGGGAAAGGGCAAGGGCCCTTGGTTCCATTTGGTGGGTAAGGAAAGAAGGCCTCGCAGTGGATTAGCAAGCCAGAGCTGGAAAGAACCAAGTTCTCTTCTTCATCCCATCTCTCAGGAAGAGTTTTTTACTTGTTTGTTTGTTTGTTTGTTTGTTTGTTTGTTTGTTTGTTTTGGTGGGAGGACCTGGAAAGAGTGTTGTCACAATCATCAGGGGAGGTGGTTGGAAGGAGGCCTGGCGATCAGAACCTGGGAGCTCTCACGGGGACAGAATGGATGCCTTCAAACGGGAAAACAGATAAATTCCATAAGAGGCCAGACCCACGGGGGCCTACTTGCCACTGTTACCGTCTTCTTCACTTTCTGGCCTCATTCTGTTCTGCTGCTGTTTTGAGACCTCAAAACCGCCCTCTGGGCTGACAACATAGTGACTGGGGTCTAGTGGGGTCTGGAAGGACTGGTTGGGAAGGATTTTGCTGTCCTCCAAGATCAGGGCCATTCACACTTCACCCTCAGTTTCCCTTAGCAACCCCCCCCAGTGGATTCTGGCAGGCATGGCTTGTTCATTCTTTCCAAAGTTCCTTGTGTTTTCATCCTGTTGCCCTTCTTAGGGCTAATGAGTTACTTAGGTTTCCAATATGCTATATAGAGTAATATTTCTTTTCAGCTGCCACCATAGGAAGAGCACTAACCTGGGAGTCCAACAGATCTATGTTCAAATCCCACCTCTGCCACTTACTGGCCTAGTGGCTGCAGGAAGTGTTCATCCCTTCTCGGAGATGCAGTTTCTTCATCTGTAGAATGGGAGTATTGATACTTCCTCTTCCTGCCTTGCATGGCTCTTGTGATGAGAAAATGAGATCATCGACATAAAAGCATCTTGACCAGAAGCACAAACCGGGGTGGTGCTGATGCCGAGTCATATTTGCTTTAGCTGCAACTCCTTCTAGCTCTTAGGGGGCTGTTGGTTCTAGAATTCTCAGATCTGGTGAATAAGGCTGTGTTCCCTCTCTCCATCTCTGCATAATTTTATACACGCTGGTCACATCCCTTCCCAGCCTTCATCTTTCTAGACTAAAGAGTCTGCGTTTGTTTAATCTATCTTCATATGGCAGCCCCCTCTACCCTCCCCCATCCCCTTGATTGTAGAGTGGCCCTTCTCTGGATCATCTCCAGCTCCATTATGTCATTCTGGAAGCACTAAGACCAAACCTGCACAAATGTGTGTGTGTGCGTGCGCGCGTGCGTGAATGTGTGTGTGTGTGTGTGTGTGTGTGTGTGTGTATTCATCAGCCCTGAACCTCTGACTCTGCCCCCTCCCCAGTTATAAATCCTAGAACAGGATGCTTGCCCAAGACCCTCTCTCCAAACTACAGAGAAGGCCGGTTGGCCCCAGGCTGTAGCCTCCCCCTCTTTCTCTGCGCAGCCCTGGCCCCAAGGGGCTAAAACGGCTCCCTGTCTGGCTTGGGAGGCTGGGAGGTGGATAACTAGGATGGGGGGGCCGAGGGGGAGGGGTGGGGGGGTCTTGCGCAAGCGCACGCCGCCGCTCGGACCGCCAATGCTGCTGCCTCCCGGAGCAGAGGGAGGCAGAAGAGGAGGGAGGGAGAAGAGGGGAAGGGAGGGGGAGGCGGCACTTGGGCTGCAGCTCGCAACCAGAGGCAGTCTCTCTCTGCTCTCTGGAGGGACGGGGAGCGGCAGCCGCGGAGTAGGATGCTCTGCGGGGCGCCCTGAGCCGGGGGCGCGTGAAGCAGCTTCGGGGGCCGGGGCCACAGGGCAGCTTTCACCATGCATCAGTCCCTGACTCAGCAGCGGTCCAGCGACATGTCCCTGCCCGATTCCATGGGTAAGTCCAGCCGCCCTTCCTAGGGGCGGCGGCAGCTTGGGGTGAGTGCGCTGCCCTCTGGACCACAAGCGCCCCGGCCGCCCCGGAGAGCCGGGGAGCGGGAAGCGGGGCCAGGTAGGGGGTCCGAGCTCCCCTGCGTCTGGGTCGCCGACCAGAGCCCCAGGGGAGCGGCCCAGCGGGGGCGGGGGCGACGCGCGGAGACTGGAGCGCCAAGCTTGCGTCGGAGTATCCCTGCCCCGGAGTGCGGGTGTGTGCGTGTTTGTGTGCGGGCGCCGACAGACTTGCAGCTGGTGGTAAATTCCAGCTGTCTGGAGATCCAAACACTTCCCTGCAACCTGCGCCCTCGCTTTCCATTCGACGCTCCCTCTTTGCAAAGTCCCCGTCACTTCTAAGAGCTCACGACTAACGACAATTAGGAGAAGCAGAGTCCTCGCCCCCTCCCAACTCTGTCGAAGCTGCCCAGAAATTCAGAGCTGCAGTGGTGGTGGTGGGGGCAGACTTGCACCTCGCTGGTGGGGGGGTTTGCGCAACCCTGGGGGATGGGCGGGGGGGGTGGAGGGGGGTTCGCGGGAGGGGAATTCCTAAGGAATCACTCAAGACAGCCCAGCCCTGCAGTCTGCAGCGGCAGGATCAACATTCCTTGAATTTGATTCCTGTTCTGCTCCAAATGCACGGAATGTGCGTGAGTGTGAAAAAAGAGGTTGGGGGGGGGGGGAGAGACGAGTGAGAGCGCGAGAAAGAAAGAGCGAGCGCGAGCCCGCGCATCTTCTGAAGTAGCGCTTTCCCTCTCGGGGTGGAGTGGAGGGGGGGAGACCCACTAGCCTGATTTGGTTCAACACTTTTCCTCATCAAACCTGGGGGACAGCTCATCAAATCAGGCACCAACTTGGCTGCCCCTCGAAGCTGCTTTTTGGTAGTTACAAGCAAAACACAAACCCAGTCCCCCTCAGCTGTTAGGCACCTTCCCAAGCCCTATGATTTCACTGGGCGGAGAAATTAATTTGGAGCCCAGGAGAACGGGAGGAGATTGTCAAACCATGATCCCACCTAATCTTAAAATTCGCCTCGGGTACACTTTAACATAATCGAATTATCTCTTGCCAACATACTTTACATTCTGCAAATTTCCTCCGTCCCGAATTCCTGCCATCCAATCTGCTCAGGTCTTCTCCGATGAATTTGCGGGAACATCTCAAAAGGAGGGGGCGGGGAGAGGGTTGAACCCCCTGTGTGAGCTCCTTACTGCCTGCAGAAGGCCCGGTCTCCACAGAATTCGTTCACCGGAGGGACCCCAGAAAGTGTCATCTCCTAGATGGTGAGAAGATTCGTATTTTCAATGGTTTTGCATATGCAGTATGAGAATTTGCTCTTTTTTATTTTTAAGGGTGTAGTCATTTGCAACGTGGTCCAAATGAGGCCAAGGACTTGGGTCCGAATCCAGAACCCAGCAGTACCAGACTCCCCCCAGCTGTCTTTCTAACACGACACACACACACACACACGCACACACACGCACACACACACGCACGCACGCGCACACAGGCACACAGAATGCACTCCTCACCTTGGCCAGCTGTGGCGCCAGCGCAGCCCCTGGCTCCCCGACGCCAGACTGTTGCGCCAGGGAGGGCCGGGTGGAAGAGTGCGAGGGCCCGCAGCGCCCATTCCCGCAGTGGGCCACAACCACCTGCAAAGCCCGCCCCCGCGTCTGGCCGTCTGCCAGTGGGGGAGTGGGCAGGTTAGGGGCCCGGGGCTTAAAACGTTGCTACTTGGCACATGGCTCTGTGGGCTGGGAAACAAGATGAAGAGAGTTCTTTCTTGGGCTCCCGGGGGCCCTCAGCCAATCTTGGCGTTTCCCGAAAGGTCTGCGCAACAAGAAGCTGAGTGGGCTTCTCCCAGCCCAGACTCTACACTGCGGGGAAAAGAATCCTAGATCCCTCATAGACGCGCGAGCCTGCTCCACGCATCCCGCTTTGTAAAGTCTGCAGACCCAGGCACTAGCAAATTCCTGAGTCGAGTGGTAACCCTGGATTTCCAGTTTGGACAGGGGAGTCTCCCCGGAGTTCCCTGGCTCGGGTCCCGCACAACCCAGGCCTGAATCAGCGTCTAGGCTATTTAGGAGCTACTCCCACTTAACTCAACTCTGGCAACGCCACCTTCCCTTGCATGGGGGGTGGGGGGGTGGAAGTGGGGGGGGTTGTGTTTCAGCCCCCAAGGGGCAGCATTTCTGAGGGGATTCCCTCTGCAGGCAAGACACAACTGCAGCCCAAACAGTAAAATTTAAGACACACACTGCACCAAGGTGCCTGCATGAACGTTTGCTGGCTGCCTGGGGATGAACGGTTAGTACAAGGCTTGGAGCAGAGCAGGCGCTTGGCAATATGAAGATGGTAATTTGACTCCCGCGCCCCTGCATCCCCTTCCAGCAAACCCCCTTCTCCTTTTTGGCAACACCGCCCCCAGGCGCTAAGGCACCTCTACTACAGCGGGCACTCCTCTCCCAAATAACACATTTGTAATTCACCAGTGACCTGGGACATCTCTGATCAAAGAACTGCCAGAGGCGGGGTGGGGGCGGGGGGGGGGGGACGCAGGATATCAGCACCCTTAAGAAAATGATTGAGAGATTGACGGCCTTGAGGCTCTTGCGTGGGCAGGCACCTGTTTCCACCGATGTGCAAGGCTGGGACTTCCTGGGACCCTCCCTGTGTGGCAAAGCTGACTCAGGTAAGCAAATCCTAACTGGTTCAAAAGATGAGCCCTCCAAATTAGCCAGTCATCAACAACATGGTGTATAGGACAGGCTACTGGGCCCCTGTCCTTGCTGCACGCCGATAGCGATTACACACCCTGTAATCAAGGGGGTCATCAAGAGCTCGTACAGGTAAAACAGGAGTAAGCAGAGACAATCATCCCACCTTCTGGCAACCCACATCTTCGTTCCTGTCATATACACCATCTTGGACCTGGATTTATCATATGACTTGTGTGCCAGACCCCCAATTTACAAGGGTAATCAATTTACCATTGATATATGTATTGAGTAAGGTATACAGGAATTCAGGGACATGAAATAATGAGCGATTAGAATAGAGTGAGCTTGGTAAGAAAACTTTTGGAGGAGGTTAGTTTTGAGCAGGTTTTAGGGGAAGGGAGGGACTCAGATTCAAAGACCGCAGTGCAGGTGGGGGATCTGACCGGGGGGAAACCAGGCTGTATCTGGAAAGGTGGAGGCAGCAAATAATTGGGCGCTTCTAGAGCTGAGTATCCTGGTCGTCACGAATCTGGGGTGGAGGTGGGGCACTGCAGAGAGGGAGGGCCGCAGTAGCTCTGCAGGGAAGCTGCTGGGGGCGGAAGGGGGGCAGGCAATGCCCATGACGGGATTTCAGACTCTCCCACTGCTCTTGGTTGCAGGGGTGGTTGTCGTTGTTCAAACAGAAATCTACTGGGCGCCAAGTCGTCGGGCTAGTGAGAGACATTGGGGTTTTGTGACATTAGTTGACCAGAGGCTTTTAGCTCTGGGGACCCATCAGGTATACCCTAATTTAAAAAATCAATCCTATGAACACAGCTTGTATTTATTCACACAATTCCCCGCATGCCTTTTTGATTAGAAGGGAAGACATTCTGATATGTTGCCTCTGGTTCATTCAACAAGTATTGACTGCTCTCTAAGTATCAACCACTACGATAGGCACTGTTTTCTGGTACCTCCTGCTTTATTTAAGTACCTCCTGGTATCCGAAGTTTTTTGATATGTTGATTAACTAAACAAAGTCGGAATCAGATGTTCCTGTGTTCGCGGGAACATCTAGGGCAGGCCCCAAAACTGTACCCTAATAAGAATAGGGCTTCCTTCTAAAATGAAACAACCACCAGGAACATGTCCTAAACGGAAACAGTTTACCTTTAGTAGCCTGGACCACACGTTCAGAGAACGCTCATCTGCTCTAAGCAGATGTGACTTTTAAGTCAAATTGACACTAAAGATAAAAGGAGAGGTGACCCTTCACTTTTCAAAAGCATTCACCCCGCAGTTCCTTATGATGGTCAACTCCCCAAGTACAACTAGAAATAATTTCATCTTCCACAATTATAGTCCTTATAGTGTAAAGTAGGGAGTGACTTGGGGGGGGGGACAGAGAATAGATATTCAACCTAGTGATGAGAGAGTTTTCATGGGACTTTTCAAAACAAATCCTATTTGGAGGCAAGGCCCCTGGAAATCTGTAGGATCTTTGCCTGGGTTTCTCAACCGACTGGATTTTCAATTCAGGTTCTCAAGCAGGAGAAAAAAAAAAATAGATTTTCAAATGACACCATGTGGTTTGCTGAGTCACTTTTCTGACCTGGCTCCTGTGCTTTTAAGAGCTAGAGTGATATTTGCAAAGGAGACCCAAGAGCTGTGAATAGGATTTAAAGCCACTTGGCAGGGAAGGAGTGGGCAGGCGAGTGATACCAAAAAAATTAGAAAGACCATACACACACTCCCTCAATTTAGTCTCTAAAGTTATATGTTTTCTGTGTGAGGTGTTGAGACACTTTTCGTGCGTCACAAAGATACCCCTGGCGGCTCCAGATGTTTCCTCACTGTGTTTTGCTAATTTGAGGCAGGGGAGGGCTCAGATGGGCTGAGCGACAAGAAGGCAGACAGAATGGAAGGCGAGGTAGGTAGGTTTATGTTAGAGCCCCTCTGTTCACCGGGAAGCATCTATCAACAAACAGACTCAAGGACCCTGGTTTAGACACTCATTTAAAGGAACCCCTCGAGATCCAGACGGAGGCTAACTAACCTCCGGGCGAACAGAAAATAAATCCTGCCCCCCTCACCCCCACCCCCCCACCCCCCGCAGTCCGCAGCTCTGCTCTCGGTGTTTCCACCAGTCAGCCCGCCATTTGCATCCCAAATAGCCCTCTCTCACGAAGGGCCCTGATGTCACAGGTGTCCCCAGTGGTCCTTCATGCTCTTCCCCGTGGAGGCTGGACTCGGGCCCCACTGGAGAGGAGCCTTCATCTCCCAAGTCTCCCTGCCTCGCCTCCCAGGGCGAGATCGGGGTGCCTACAAGCGCTCCAGCCCTTCTACATTGCAATGTGTCTTAGAGCGGGATCGCATTAGAAATGACCCTGATGAGTCACGTCGCTCACTTTCCAGGCTGACGTCAGGGGAGACCGCCGGCCCCTCCCACCTCCCTTGGAGCCCTCGGCGGGGACGGCCCCGGGGAAGACAAGATGGACGGTGGCGCGAACCCGGGGTGGCGCGCTCCGTCCACCCGGGAGGGCGGATCTGCTGGGGGCTGCGCGGGCCCGGCCGCAGCCCTGCCCTCTGCCCTCCTGGCCTCGGGGTCTCGCTGCTTGTCTCGCCTCCCTCCCCCGTCCTTCGTCCCCGCTCCTCTCCCTCCCAGTGGTGCGGTCTGGGCGGCTTCAGAGGCGGCTGCTGCCCTGAGGCCGAAGTGAGGCCTCCCGGGACGGTGGGGTCCTGGGAGCGGCTTCTGGGGGCCTCTTTGGGCCCCTAAACGCCAGCCAAGCCACATGGGTGGGTGACCCCCATCGTAAGGCTCCCCGCCGCTTCATCCGTCTCACTAGAGAACTGGACGCCCCTACCATTCCCCCCACTTGCTTGGTTTCCCGGAGCGCAGAGGTGAGAACTCATCCCCGGTGGTCCCCGTGGGGAGTCCCTTCCCCTCGCTGGGGAAACAAGGGCGGCGCGCGGAGCGGTGCTCGATTCCTTTCCCAAAAAATTATATTCAAAAGCGAGTCTCGATACCATTTTTCTATCTGACTTAATAAGCCTGTTTTCGGAAAAAAAAAAAAAATATTGGTTTGCGCTATCGTGTCTGATAAGCATTGAGTAGGAGAACGGGTTTCTTGTCATTTATAATATTTATGTCACCCTCACATAGGCCTAACTGTGTGTAAGTTATAATCTTCCCCATCTACCTCCCCCGATACATATCTTTGTGGACTAATGGCCTCCAAACACTTACTTTATTACACACATTTGTTATGTGACAAATCTTGCCAACACACCATTTTAAAGTTTATACGCGAGGTGGCAAATGTCAGAAATAAGTGAAAAAAAGAATCCCAGTACCTGGCTTGGTTGTGATATTTACACTGAAAATGAAATTTCATATCTCCGGCTTATAAAAAATAACCCTTCTTAGTTGCATTTTGGCTTTAAAATATTTTCATTTAATGCCTCCATGCGTACACTTCCCATTTATCATAGGCCTTGTAATTTGGCCTTAAAAAACACTCGACTAAGTGGGTACGACACATCTTTCATGGAATGGCAAAAGCACAAAATTTGTTGTGGGGTTTTTTTTTTTTAATGTAACTGCTAAGATGCCGTCTGTTCATTTTCAAACCGGATATATATATATATATATATATATATATATGTATATATATATATTTTTTTTTTCTTCTTGTAAACGTGGCACCTGATGATTGCAAAATACCGGAAGCTCCATCCCTTCCCCATAATTCCCCTCCCCAGAGATAACCCCAGCTACCAGTTGGGGTAGGAAAGGAAGACCTTCCAGTGATTTTTCCCTTTAAGTCCGTGCCCTTCTCCGGCCAAAATGAACCACTTCAGTTTCTCTGTGTGCTTTCAGGAGCCTTCAATCGAAGGAAACGAAACTCCATCTATGTCACCGTGACTCTGCTTATTGTGTCGGTGTTGATTCTCACGGTGGGCCTTGCCGCAACCACCAGGACCCAGAATGTGACCGTCGGAGGTTATTACCCGGGAGTTATTGTAAGTATAAAAGGCCTAGGTAGGTCTCAGGGGCTTGCTGGCTGCGGTCTTTCGGGTTCTACTCGGAGGGTTTTTGACTGTCTGAGTTTCCAGGGTTTGCTCAGGTTTCCTCCTGTATATTTCTCTGTATGTGTACAGAGAGGAAACTCTGGGCCCGTTAAGAAGAGCACTGGACTGAGAGTCAGAGGAATCCCAGCTGTGTCCCTAATTAGCAGTGTGCTGCTGAGGAAGTCACCTCGCCCTTTAGGCCCGTGGTTTTCTGGTCTACGAGGTGTCACCAACCAGCAGGGTTAGCTTTAGGCTAAGGTCCCTTTCTCTCTGGGCACCTGCTTTCCCACGTATAACAGGCGTCACCTGACCCTACCTGAAACCTGACGACGGCTTGACACTCTGACCCTCAGCGCTGACCTCCAAAGTGAGCCTGCATTCCTATCAGGAAACACATGTGGAACATTTACTTCTAAGATAGGTATATTTATCCATTTACAGGTTTTATACATGTTCCTAAAACATACAGACATGGAAATTCAAGAATTACATTCAAAAGAAATAACTTTTATTATCCTCATGCTAACTTCAAAGAATGACATACACTTCGCATGAAGTCGGTCATTAAAGGTAGTGGCTATGAACCCTTATTTCCAGTAGCCCGCTAGATCATTTTGAACAGTTTTGGCTGACTTATCAGGGACAATTAGGGTACCGTGGGCATCATTTTTGGAAATTTTCAAATTGGGGTAGAGTCGACACACAATATCACACTACTTTCTGGTGTACGACATGGTGAGTCCACATCTCTCCATGTTATGCTGTGCTCACCGCAAGCGTAGCTGCCGTCTGTCACCATACAGCGTGGCGTCATTGTTTTTTTAATGTCGATCCCACTGCGTGGCTGACAAAAAGCTCATCCCGAGACAAGTGTCAACTGTGCCGTTTTCTTGTGGCTCGCTTCTGCTTACTTACATTATTAGGGTCATCTTCAATTTGCGGTTTCTCAGCAGGAGCCTTTCCAAACCACCTGTCCATTTGATAGGGACCAGTTTAGTTAAAGC
This sequence comes from Felis catus, assembly GCF_018350175.1. Taxonomy (NCBI): domain Eukaryota; kingdom Metazoa; phylum Chordata; class Mammalia; order Carnivora; family Felidae; genus Felis; species Felis catus. Next base: position 98,166,557 of record NC_058386.1, on the reverse strand, counting down.
TAGATAATGCAATCCGGGCACACGTCAAAAGCCCCGCCATCAACTGGTTGCTGCTGGGATCTTGCCTTTTCCTCCCTGCAAGACGGGCTGACCTTGTTATCTGACATTCACACCGGGGGAGGGCGCCAGTGACAGTCTGTTTATTGAATATTTGTCCCGCTTAATTTCTCTTACTAGTTTAGATAAACAATAAATAGGAAATAAGAGTTCGAATAGTTTCTTAGTGTACATCAGTGGATTGTTGTATCCATCACCAGGGTGCGTGGGATCCGCTCTGGAAACCACTGAACTCTTGACATACAAAGCCTCATTTTATAGCAAATCATCATGTCGTATACGTGACATAGATACAATTTCTTTTGTCATTTATACTTCAATAAATCTGGGGAAAAGAAGAGGAAAGAGAAACAAAAACAAACATGAGCCTCATTTGGATCGACACACACACGGCTGCTGATCCCAAAAGCCTAACCCTAGAGGTAGGGTCATGTTTTCACCATCAATTATGTAACTTGTCAATTGTAAGTGATTGTAGAGAACAGGGAGGAAGTTTGGAAGTTTAGGATGGTTCTTTTATGTACAGTTAGTACAGCAAAGAGGTCAGATGTGTTTGTGTTGTTGTTGTTTTTCTTTTTTCTTTTTTTGAAGAGGTGGGGTTGGAGAGAGAAGTCAGGGAGAGGAAAGGATTAAAGATGGATGTCTTTGACAAGCCCAAGCTGCTGCGAGTGACCAAGCCTGACGAGGGTTGCCTAGGCCACGGATTCCACAGTCAGCCTCCTCAATAGCCCTAGCTGGCTGGCGCCAGACATGCCTCCCACCTCCCACAGGCTGCCTGGGAAGTTCCTTCGCCGCTCTTGGGCAGGCAGGGCTCCCTCCAGCCAAGGGCAGGTGTCCCACAGACACCCGTTTGGTGCCCTCTGTTAAATGTGTGATGTGAGAACTCGCCCGGTCCACTTCCTGTGGTGAGGCAAGAAAACCAGTTGTCAGCAGAATTGGGTTTTATTTTTAAGCACAAGCGAGGGGGGCGAGGAGGAAGGGGGAGGTAAGATTGCATTTTGGTGGCTTGGAAAAGCAATTTATAGGGTCTGTGTGACTTTGTGTGCTTCAGGTAGCTGCGTTTTGTAAAATATTTCTGACGGATGAACAGATGCTCAAAGCCAAGAGTCAGACTCCCCATGGGTGAGGAAAAGGTATTTTCCCTGTCATTTAAGAGTAGGAACTCCTATTCTAGAACAGTGGCTATGAACCTGCTCTGTAGAATAGCTGCCTGTGGGTGGCTAGGTTGGAATGCATTAACAAAGGAAGGAGGGCGCATGATTGTTGGTATTCGAGTACCTGATGTTCAGCAAGCTCGGGAAGTTGAAGGGGTGCGTGCCTGTGTGTGTGTGTGTGTGTGTGTGTGTGTGTGTGTGTGTTTCACTAAAAACTAATATGGAAATGTTAAGAGGAGAACCATCCCTAACAGACAGTGTGCCCCATGGTTTACCCTTTAAAAATGTGCTCTTAGAGTTCCTGTAGATTTGTTTCTTTAAAATGGGTTTTAATTATAGAAAGTGAATGGGGAAGATTGCAGATTGAAAGGCAGAAAAATCCATTTGGGTTTAAAGGTCAAATCGTGTTGTAACAAATACAGTGACGACTCAGGCCTCTGAAACAGCGTGTGCCTGACAATCCAGATTTATCCGGGAGTGGGATGCTTTCGCTCATTGACCCGTTTGGTTATTAGAGAGGTAGGTACTGTATAAACTCTAAGCCAGTGGTTTCCCTACTTCGGTGTGCAGAAGAATGACCAGATGAAGCTATGGGAAATGCAGACCTCAGGTCCCTACCCCCAGAGATTCTGGTTTGGTAGGTTCGGTATGGCCCAGGAACCTGAATTTCCTTTTGATGAGCTAATTTTGATTGGAAAAGTAATACAAATTGAATCTGCATTTTACTAAATACCCCAGGGGAGCCTAATTCAAATGAACCGGCAACCACTTGGAGGACTAAAACCCAATAAATAAAATATGCTCAGCATTAAACCCAGACATTTTAAGATTCCATACTGGCAAATTGGTCACTCTGAATATAAATGATCAGTGTATAGCAATGTGAAAAATTTCAGGCTACTTGGAACTCTGATGTTTTGGGGTTAGCTCTGCTGGTTAAATGCTTTAACAATAAATGAGAATTCAAAATTTCAAACCAGACAAATTAGGGAGCGGTTATTACATTAAAAGAAGGCTTATTATACATACAGCTCACTTAAATATAGAGACTCGGGCATTTTAAAATATAATTACATTTGTACAGCTCAAACTCACATGAAACTTTTCTGGGGCATATTCATTTTGCCAAGCGAGGTGCCCTTGTACAGCAAGGTGCATTATAATAGGTCATGAGCTACTTGATCTGAGCTAGAATGTGGTGCCAGCATCCTAAGACACACATGCATGTATGCATCTTTAAAGGTGCTAATCTGTCCAAGCGGAACTGCGCAGTTTTTTTAAAAACTTAAAACCGATGAAGAAAGACAAACTGGTTTAGGATTTTTACCATCCACGAATGTTCCAGACATTCCATTCCAGAAGAGTTCAGTGAGCTTTCTACACCGGAGGCCTAAAAAAGGCAAGAGGCTCACTTGTTGTATAAAGCTGAAAAGGGCAGGGGAGAGAGCGCGCTCCTTGTCTGCAACACTTTAACCTTCGATCCGGGAGAATGAAGCCTTTAAATGTGTTTCCCAAGCAACCCACAAGATGGGGTTGGCCACCTGATCAGCATGGAAATCTTTCATTCTTGTACCCTCTCCCCAGTTGTTGTACTGCTAAGACCCATGCCAGCCTGGGTTTTCTTTAGGAGAAAAAAAAATAGGAGTTTCAGCCCCGTTCACAAGGTGGGGGTGTGTGTGTGTGAGTTAATGGAAAAATTATATCAGAGTTACCGTGGGATAGTAGGAAACTGAGACAGCAGGGATCATTCAAAATAATGGCCCAGAAACTTTCTTTAGGCAGATGTGGCTTCAGCTTCACATGTAAAGACTCTTGATAAATCCAACAAAGTTTAGACTAAAGCATGCTAAGGAAACATACTGAGCTCTGGATGGTAGAAGTTTGTAGTTTATTGTGAATTAGGGAGAAATGTGTCCACCTCTTGTTGAGAATGTCTCAAAAATATAAAATCATTCTAAAATAAAGTTCCTACCCCTAAGGTACATTTCAAAGATGGCTCTTGAATCTGGATTTGCTAAGTAAGACTTGCAATGCCGTAAAGTTCTAACCTTCATTGGCTCCCTGTTCCCTCCTTAGTTTTGTCATTCACAGCACTCCAAAGATGCCTTTGGTCTGGTCTCCCATTCCCCCCTCTTTTGCCAAAACTGTCAGTTCATGGCCCTGAACGCAACTTGGATTTTTCTGCCTTGCTGCTGTCATTTTCATTGTTCCCCCGGTCTGGAATGTCCTCCCTGCCTTTCCTTTCTGTTTATCCAAATGCTCTGTTCTATCCCAACTTAAAGACAAGGCAGGACATTTTTCAACCGCGGGGGTCCACAGTGGCGTCTGCCATCTTTGAACTCCTTACCATAGATTTCTCCTACTCATGGTTCCTGGAAAATACATCCTGCTTTATGGCATCTGTAGGGCCATATTCTCATTTAGTTTTGTTTTTACATGTCCCCGATCCCTTATCTGAATCCTTGGGCCAGATGTGTTGGAGAATTTAGATTTCTTTCTTTCTTTTTTAAAATATTTTTTAAAAAAATTTTAACGTTTATTTATTATTGAGAGACAGAGAGACACAGAGCGTGAGCAGGGGAGGGGTGGGGGGGGGAGACAGAATCCGAAGCAGGCTCCAGGCTCTGAGCCGTCAGCACAGAGCCCTACGCGGGGCTCGAACTCACAGACTGAGAGATCATGACCTGAGCTGAAGTCGGATGCTCAGCCGACTGAGCCACCCAGGCGCCCCTCTTTTTTTAATATTTATTTTTTGGCGATGGAGAGCACAAGTGAGGGAGGGGCAGAGAGAGGGGGACAGAGGATCCGAAGCGGGACTTGCACTGACAGGCTGACAGCAGCGAGCCCGATGTGGGGCTCGAACCCATGAACCGTGAGATCATGACCTGAGCCGAAGTCAGATGCTCAATGGACTGAGCCATCCAGGTGCCCCTAGATTTCTTTTTTATTTTAGAAGGATAATACAGTGCATATATTATATTATCTAACATCCCAGGGGGGTTGAGAAAAACCCCATAATCAAGCACTTTCATATTCCTCTAATAAACTGAGTTTTTATACTAAGTGGATAAAGATTGTAAAATAATCTCACATCAGTTCAAGGTTTTGCCACCAAGTTAGTTACGAAAAAAAAACAACCTTTCGTTTTTAAGAGCTTTGTGGATTTCAGGATTATGGGAAGGAATTGTGGACCAGTTTACCTAATTATAGCTCCTTGAGGGTGAGTCTCATTGGTTGTAGTATCATATCCCCCGCCCCTACTTCTGGCCTCCAAATCACAGATATAGCACGGTGCCTGCCACAGAGTAATGTCCAATTAACATGTATTGAATGACTAATCCTTCTGAGCCTCGGTGCAGTGAATGGGAATCGGCCCAGTCCAAAAAGAGCCGTTAAATCTGACTTTGATGTCTAACGATTTGTGTTTTCCTTCAATGAGTGGAGGGCAGCCAAATCAAAGCAAATTGGTTATTTATTCAGGTAATGGGGAATCAAGATGTAGGTCCAAAGGCCTACACTTGCCATGATTCCCTGCAGTTCTCGAGGGATAGCCAAAGAGCTTACCTTTCTGGGGTCTCAGGAAAGTAAACAGTCGATTAGAAGTAGCTGCCCACTTTCAGGAAATTCTGTTGATTTTCCCCTTTTTATTTTCAACCCCTCAGCTCTTCCTCAGATAGGATTTTTCACTCCATCCTTGCAGGGAACCTCTTTCCTGGAGAGGGAGGGGAAGTGACGAAAGTCACTATTCTACTGACACACCACAAATGCAGCACAGTGTGGCTGAAAGAACACCAGCTGTTGGTCAGGGCACCTGCGGACTCCTGGCCCTGTCAGTAACTTGCTATAAGAGGGGATGAGTCCATACAATTCTCTAGGCCACCATTTTCTTATCTGTCAAATGGGAATCGTATCAGCTCCACCCAACTCCTTAGCGTTACTGTGACCAAAATGGAGGGCACATGTTGCTTTAAGTTAAAATGCTTTTCAAATGTACGGTAGTTTTTGCAACACTGGTGAGTTCATCAGCCTGTCATCCAGGTGAGTGAATTCTTCCAGCATGACTCAAAAGACAGTAGTTCCCTGCCTGGTGATCTCTACCTATCTTTGACCCCATGTTAAAATGTCTCCTCCTCTGTGAAATCTTAGACTTAACATTTATTTAGCATCCTACCTCATGCAAGTCACACCACGTACTTTGTTAAAAAAGGTTTTCTTTTATTTGAGTATAGTTGACACAATGCTGGGCTAGTTTCAGGTGTATGACATAGTGATTCAACCATTGTGCTGTGCTCACCACGAGGATAGCTACCATCTGTCACCGTACAACGTTATTATAATATTACTGACTGTATTCCCTATGCTGTGCATTTTGTTCCCATGATTTATTCATTCCATAACTGGAAGCCTGTGTCTCTCACTCCCCTGCACCTATTTTGCTCATCCTCCACCACCCCCCCCTTCCCTCTGGGAACCACCAGTTTGTTTTCTGTATCTATAGGTCTGACCCTGCTTTTTGTGTGTTTATTCAAGTGTTCTGTTTTTCAGATTTTGCATATGATGAAATCATATGGTATCTGTCTTTCTCTGACTTACTTCACTTAGCATAACACCCTCCAGGTCCGTCCAGGTTGTCACAAATGGCAAGATCTCACCCTTTCATGGCTGCGTATACATACCACATCTTCCCTTATCTCTTCGTCTATCAGGGGACACTTAGATTGCCTCCGTATCTTGGCTATTGTAAATAATGCTGCAATAAATGGAGGGGTGCATGTATCTTTTTGAATTAGTGTTTTTGTTTTCTTTGGGTATATACCTAGTAGAAGTCACACTACATACTTTATCTCATTTAATCCTCACAGCAGCCCTGTGTGGTAGTTACCATCATGGTTTGCATTTTATAAGTGAGGTACCTGAAGCACAGAGTGGTTAAGGGACTAGCCCAAGGTCACACAGTTTACAAATAGCAGAGCCAAGGATATAATACAAAATGAATGATTCTCTTCTCCTGTAGCACTATGTTTATATGTTGCCTGCGGTCCTTAACCCACAGTTTGTCTCTCCTTCCCTGGACTAGGAGCCCCTGGAGGGCAGGGACCACATCCTGTTTATCTGGCACAAGTGCTTAGTGAATATTGGAAAGTTGAATGAATCGGAGTGGATTAGAATGGAATGGAAAGAAAAGTAGGGAACTGGATAAAGTAACTGTCTAACCTGGGACTTCGGTCCCAAGTGCCTTGTCTTTCCAGTCAATTCCATAAGGCTTCAGCCCACCTCTTCCTGGCCACTACCATCAGAGTTATTTGAGAGTGCCAGGAATGACGAGGTTTTTTGCTTCCTGTCTGAAGGTCAAGACTGCTGTTGGGGTCCAGGAGACCATTAAGTGAATATCTGTGGAAACTGATAAGCTGCTCAAAGGACTTATTTTCCATGTAAGAGACTGCCTCTGATTTTCTCACAGTCTCCACAAGTGGTCCAGAGTGCCATGAACACAAACTATTCATGGAATTCTTCCTAAAAAATAAAAGCTGTGGAATATATTGCAGGTGTGAATAAGAGAAAACATGAAGCTGTGTTATGAAATACAGCAAGCAATGATAAGATTTTCCAGCTCAAATTGGGTTAGAGTTGCTCAGAAACTAAATGTCTTCAAAAATGATACTAATCAGGGGCGCCTGGGTGGCTCAGTCAGTTAAGCGTCCAACTTCGACTCAGGTCATGATCTCACAGCTCGTGAGATGGAGCCCCGTGTTGGGCTCTGTGCTGATAGCTCAGAGCCTGGAGCCTGCTTGGGATTCCAGGTCTCCCTCTCTCTGCCTCCCTGGCTCGTGCTCTGTCTCTCTCTCTTTCTCAAAAATAAATAAACATTAAAAAAAGTTTTTAATGGTAATAATCACTAGAACAATAATTAATATTTCCTGAGTACTTACTGTGTGCCAAGCACTGTGCTAAGTTCTTTCAATGTATCATCCTGGTTTGTGCTTGCAAAAGCCCTACGAGATAGCCACCACTCTAGTCCCCATTTTCCAGATTCGGAGACTGAGGTTTAGAGAAGCCAATCAGTTTGTTCAAGATCCCACAAACAAAGGTGGAAGAGCTGGGGCAGGAAGCCAGGCTGGTGTGAGAACCAGGTTTTAATCAGTATACTGTATAAAACAACACATTTCAATTACATTTAAACTAAGAACAGGTGTTGGGGCGCCTGGGTGGCTCAGTCAGTTAAGCGTCCAACTCTTGATTTCGGCTCAGGTCATGATCTCACGGTGGTTTGTGAGATCCAGCCCCGCATCGGGCTCTGTGCTGACCATGAGGAGCCTGCTTGAGAGTTTCTCTCTCTGCCTCTCCCCCACTCTCTCCCTCTCTAAACAAACAAACAAACAAACAAACAAACAAATAAGAACAGGTGGGAGATGGGCATAGTTTACCTGTTGAGTGAGGATGTTCTCAGTAGAGTCTTGGATGGCACATGATATACTCTTCATACACTTCGGCTTCTATTTTCCAAGAGGGGTTGCTGGCTGAGTGGCCCTGAAGAATGAGTCCTTGGAAACTTGTATTCATTCCTTCCCTTCATTCCGTTTCATCCTTGGGTTTCTGAGACAGCGACCCAGCCCCCCCAGGCAGCCCACCACATTCCTGCCTCGCCCTCCAGGCCATTAGATTTCCAACCACAGGTGTAAGGCTTGGGGGGGCCTCAGACTGAAATAGATGCCCCTGTTAGCCATGGTAAGGCTGCAGATGGAAACCGGGACCATTAGTGAGGTTAAGAGACTCGCAACTACATTGCTGAGCTTGTGTTAAGATTTATTGGCCCATGCTCACCACTCTTTACTTCTTCCGTTTTTACCCCTATCGGCGGCCTTCGTTAGTGATCGTGTTCAGCTGAGACGGGCCACCTCAGTCCGCTAATGGCAGAAGTGAGAGGAAAGTGGGACCCGCTACACTGAGCCATCATCCTATCCACTTAGACAGGGAAATTGTTTCGCAGGGTTTTACGCTGCCATTTCTGTTCACCCTCTAATGAATGCTTTCTGTCCATAAATGAAGCAGAGATGGAAGAAGAGGTGAATAAGTGCTAACATAAATTGCAGTGGGTCAGCCACAAATACAAGCTTTCAAAAAATAGGGTTGGTTTTTTTTTTTAAGTCTAGGTTAAGGTGCTTGCTGATTTCTAAAGTACTTCCTGGGTTTGATTAGTGTGCCGGATGCATCGAAAATTACTATTTCAAATCTTCATTTTGTAATCCATGCATCAGAGTAGAAGGCCTCTTTTCAAAAAAAAAAAAAAAAGATTCAGATCAGAATATAATGTGTGCTTTTCACCGTTACATGTCTCTTACTGACTCACCAGTCACGCGCTAGGTAATGGATATTGACATTGAGATAGGCAGGCTCTGAAACGCTCCAGTTGACCTTTACTCGTAGCTTTTAGGTATGATTTATTTCTATGAGGAAAAAATTTGCAAATAGTGGGGGAAGCACTTTTATTGAACACCTTGTATCTGTGTAACAATTGCATGTGGCTTTAGCATCTATACCCCAGTTCTTTTCCGTTGTCCTGAATCATATCCAGGAGCTGCAACGATTGTGTGGCCAGGCTGGCCACCTTCCCACATGCTATGTTTGCCATCTTGTTTTGCAGCTCGGCTTTGGATCATTCCTTGGAATCATCGGATCAAACCTTGTCGAGAACAAACGGCAGATGGTAAGTCTGCATCGCTATAGAATTACACTCTTTGTCTGAAAAAGCTGAATATATTTATGAATTAAATAACACACTTCTTAAGGTTGCCCACATTGGGCCACAAAAGTAACTGCTCCTTTGCCTTTTCTCCTCCGCCTCCGGGGAACTTGTTCGAAAGTGACCCTGTGGTATGGGACTTGTTCTCATCTTGCCCAATGCTCCCTCAGTGCCCTAGTTGGTCTCCTTAAGTGAAAGAGATAGAATATTTTGGATCTTGCCCTTTGCTCTCCTCCTCCCTCTCAGATGCATAACCTTTGGGGAAGGTTTTTGCAGAGGGCTCCTGCCTTTTAGGGTATTACAATCTAGGAGACTTAGATCAAGAGGACAAGTCACACTTGGGGCACACAAAAGACAAAATTATGAAGCCAACCTAAAGTATTCCCACGACTCATACTTCAAAGCTAAGTGTGTTGTAATGTTCAAAAGAAGAAGGAACATGTAACAGGAGGTAAAACTTAGAAAGTTCTATGTCCTAACAGGGGCCGCAAGGGCAAGCTGTTGGGTTTCCTGGTATGGACCGAATTGCAAGCATATTGTAGTTTTATTGGCTTGTAAATCAAGATGCCTGGTGAGTGGTCAGATGATGGACTGATTAGGCTCCCCTAGTACAAGACTCTGTGGCATCTAGACTTTGATAATGGGGTCTATTTAACAGCAAGTTTAATCAGATAACGTCATAGCTCCAGGGACAGAGAACTCTAACCATATGTTCTCATATGAATCGCCCTCAAGGGAGAGCTCATAGTTCTCTTCTTCCATTTCACCTGGACTCCCCGCCTCCCTTGCCAGTTGTGTTTGCACTTGGGGCTTACATTATTCAAAATAACGGGAGAGTTTTAATTGTAGAGCTGATCATAGCATAGCTGATAATGCCAATTTCATGACATCGTTCATCCATTATTTACCAATTCTCTGTAGCTCTGTGAAGTGAGATTTATGGGGAGAGGCTTCTGAACAACTCCTGAAGGAGATGAGTATTTCCTCCTGGCCTGTAGAGGAGGGAGAACCTTAGGGTGGCCTTGACTTTGATTTGATTTTGCCCGGGAGAGCAGTTTAATGCCATGCTATTTCCCCCCTCTTTGCCCCCAAACACCCGAAGAAAGCAAAACACTGATTCCATCTAGTTCTGAGGGTCAACACAGGCAGACGGTAGGCTTAGGCAGCGCCTGCTCCTGCCCCTGTAAGCACCTTCCCCCGCATTGGGTTGTAGTATCACCCTTGTAGTGGAAGACGAATTATTAGGAAAACTTGTCATTTAACATGATCATATAACATGATATAACATTTATATATACACTCATATACATATATATGCATATACATATGCATATATGCTCATCATATAACATGTTGAGTATAGGGCGGTCTGGTTCAAGCAAACATTTTCTTACTTAAAAATTTTGGGGGGTGCCTGGGTGGCTCAGTCGGTTCAGCGTCCGACTTTGGCTCAGGTCATGCTCTCCAGATTTGTGAATTCAAGCCCTGGGTCGGGCTGTATGCTGACGGCCCAGAGCCTGGAGCCCACTTCGGATTCTGTGTCTCCCTCTCTCTCCCTGCCCCTCCCCCTCTCGCACTCTGTCTCTCCCTCTCTCAAAAAGAAATAAGCATTTGAAAAATTTTTAAGAAAAAATAAATAAATGCTAAAAAGAAAAAAGAAAACTTTTTTTTTAATTTTTTTTTTCAACATTTATTTATTTTTGGGACAGAGAGAGACACAGCATGAACGGGGGAGGGGCAGAGAGAGAGGGAGACACAGAATCGGAAACAGGCTCCAGGCTCTGAGCCATCAGCCCAGAGCCCGACGCGGGGCTCGAACTCACCGACTGCGAGATCGTGACCTGGCTGAAGTCGGACGCTTAACCGACTGCGCCACCCAGGCGCCCCAAAAGAAAACTTTTTGTATATATTACACAGAGTTAGTTGATCAGTTCCAGAGACTTCAACCCTTGTCAAATGTCTTTGGTATTTACTTTGGTATTTGTCTTTGGTATTTACATCTTGCTAAGTTGACTGTTCTTTCTTCAACAATGCAGAAGGCCATGTAGGGTTGTGTGGGGCCTCAGAACCATCCCTGTCTTCATCAGTGCCCACTGCGAGGGGTTGAGAAGAACACTGGACTAGGAGTTGGTGGGCACCAGACCGGATGGTGACCCCGGGCACACCACTTCCCCTCCTTGAGCCTCCAATCCACCAGTAAATAAAATAGGGGGTTGGACCACATGATGTCAAAGGTCCGACATCTTCCTGAGTCTGAGCCTGGAAGAGCCACACGCGTTCCTCCTTGGACAATAGGCTGGATGTTCATTTGGTGCTGACAGACTCACTGAATGAGTTTCTTAGCTTGCCCTGAACATGGGGAACGTGCTTCAGTGGCCCCTTCCCTGCCTCCCTCGGCTCCCACTCATCCTGGATGATTGAAGAAAGCACCCTCATGGGGTGGCCGGCCAGAGTTCTGCATTGGCTGGCATTCTCTTGGGGACCATCTAGTCTCCAGAAGCAGCAAGAGTGGAAGGCTAACAGACACTTTCGTTTCCCCCTCACCCTCGCAGCTGGTGGCCTCCATCGTCTTTATCAGCTTTGGGGTGATTGCGGCCTTCTGTTGTGCCATCGTCGACGGGGTCTTTGCTGCGAGACACATTGTGAGTACTTTCAGTCCTGGGTTCAAGCCATTGTACGATACAGCAAAGTTGAGTGTGTGCTGAGATGTGTGCCGAGTGCTGTGAGGGGTACAGAAGAGGGAGAAAACAAGATCTGTGTCTCAGGTTGCCGACAGTCGAGGACACCACGGGACACACGGTCATCTAGAGAACAGGGGCTGAGCCGGGGTATAAACTCTAAGTACCAGAGCGGTTTATCCTGGACTCCAGTGGCCAGGACAGGATTCCCCGTGGTGGTGGGAGCTAAGCCTTTGACACGTAACTGAGATTTGGAAAGGCAGAGGGAAGGGCTTTGGGGCCGGGGGAATGACTCGGAGGTGACGTTGGGAGCGAGGAGGCAGGGAAGAGCAGGGAGGCCGATGACTTGAGAGCCTTGGAGGCTTCAGCAGCCACAAGAACAGACCATGAGGACAGAGTCACCTTTTCTCAGATACCTGAACTTTGCTGTCCCTACAACCATGGTTGGCGTTTAGTGATAGGATTGGGCTCCAGAGAAGGCCCCAGAGCTAGAAGCCTCCACTCAGAGCCCAGTCCTGGAGTGCGGGTGCCAAATCCTTCCTCCTCTGGAGAAGCTGCACCTTGAGAAAGGCCATTTTACTCCTGAAACCCGGACCTGTGCTCTTGTTTGAGGAAGCCTGGGATTCGGGGCATTCCTGTGTGGCTGTCTACAGGAGCCCTCGCCCCTCTTTCAGTACTTTCCATTCCATAGTGTTCCAGACTATTCTGCTAGGGCTGACTTCTCCATCAGGCACAATAGGCACAACGCCTGTGGCCCATAGGACTTTCAGGGTTTCAGTAAAATATTAGCATTTCTTTTCAAATCTGTAGAAACATGATAAGCTTTTAGGTCAAGAAAAAGTTTTCCCATATAATATAAATATATTTGTCTTTATACCAATGCAGTCATTAGATATAATTAAAATAAAGAAGGGGCGCCTGGGTGGCTCAGTCAGTTAAGCATTTGACTCTTGATTCAGCTCAGGTCATGATCTCACAGTTCGTGAGTTTGACCCCCGTGTCGGGCTCCATGCTGACAGTGCAGGGCCTGCTTGGGATTCTCTCTCTCCCTCTTTCTCTGCCCTTCCCCCACTAGCGCTCTCTCTCTCAAAATAAACCTTTAAAAAAATAAAGAAAATATAATTTTCAATATTTTTTAACAGGGAGACGGACCCACAAAAGCAAAAGTGCCTAGGTCCCAGGGAGGCTGTAACATAGCCCTGATCCAGCCCACAAACCCAAATCAAAAGCGAGCCACAGCAACTTACTGGGCCCCCACAACCAACACAAGTACTCCTTTCATTCCTACTGAATCAGCAGGGAGAATGAAAACACCTCGTGAACTAGTTGGAACTGTTTTGCTTTCCAAAACAACTGAATTGGAGCAAAATTGTATTACCAGAATCTTCTGTGGATCAATGGCACTTTATTCCATTTCAATCACTGGCTAATAGTGCAGGTCATGTTGAGGGAGCCTCATGGGTATGGTTGGATCTGGGGAAGGATGATCTGTGACATTATTATTTCAATTCCAACTTGCTCTTGGACCCTCCTCTCAGGAGTAAGAGTCAGTCCATCATTTGCCAAGATTGGAGGGACTCATGTGGTTGGTGCTTCCCCACAAGCAGTCTCCGAATTGGTGTCTCAGGAGAGGATTTCTGGGCAGAGGGCAGAGTAAGGGGTGAGAGAGAGAGGGTCTTTACCCGATTTTCTTTCCGGGCCGAGAATTTAAATGTAGGCCCCTCTATCAGACCCATCCCTTCTGATTTTAGATGAGAACAGCCATCTTCTTCATCTTTTTCTTCTTAAAAAGGCCAGTGATACATGGGGAACTTGTAACATCCACAAGCCCACCACCCTAACTTAGCAATCCTTATCATTTTTGCATATGACCCTCTGAGTAAGCACCCAGTTGTGTGGCTGTGTGTAGCGTGGTTGCAGCCAATCATGGCATGCGTGCTATTGGTATTCAACAGGAGCCATCTTAATAACAATAATGCCTTGTTTTTGTGTAGCGTATTTAGCTTTTAAATGTGCCTTCACATCTATTGTCTCATTGGAGGCCCACAGCAATCCTGTGAGATATGTAGGGCAAGCATTATTATCCCCATTTGACAAGCAGTATTCACTCTGAGGCAGTCTCCATGGTAACAGAGGCCTAGTGGCCAAGAAGCCTGCAGTAGATTTTGATGGCATCATGAGCTAAAATGGCTTCCTCTTTTTCCCTCCTCCTCCCACTCCTAGTGTGTTTTTTTTAACAGCCTTATTAAGATGTAGTTCACATCCCATATAATTCACCCACTTAAAGTGTACAATTCAGTGGTTTTCAGTATCCTTGCTGTTACGTGGAAACCACCACCACATCAATTTTAGAAGATTTTCATCATCCCCCAAAAGAATCCCCATGCTCTTGACTCTCACCTCCCTTTACCCCTAGTCGCCTCAGCCCTAGGCAGCTACTAGTCTACTTGTTTTTTTCTTGATAGATTTCCCTATGCTAATTAACCGTTCATATTAATGGAATCATAGAATATCATGGTCTTTTGAGACCTGACTTCTTTCACTTAGTGTGCTGTCCTCAGGGCTCACCCATGTCGTAGCATGTATCAGTGCTTCATAGCTTTTCATGGCCTAATAATATTCCACCGTATGGATATACCACATGTTGTTTGTCCATTCAGTGGCCGATGGGCATTTGGGTTGTTTCCAGCTTGTGGCTTTTATTAATAATGCTGCTCTAAACATGCATGTACCATGTGGTCATATGTTTTTGTTTTCCTTGGGTGTATACCTAGGAGTGGAATTGCCTGGCTATATGGTAACCACGTTTACCCTTTTGAGGACCTACTGGACAGTTTCCGAAAAGAGCCGCACCATTTTCCATTCCCACCAGAAGTGTATGTAGGAGAGTTCCAATTTCTCTGCATCCTTGCCGACTCTTATGGTCTGACTTTTTGATTCTAGTATCCCACTAACCATCCTAGTGGGAATCAAGTGGTATCTCAGTGTGGTTTTGATTTGCGTTTCCTTGACACTCTTAAATGTTTTTGAGCACTGGCCTCTGTCAAAGGCAATGGAGAAAAATCCAAGTTATACTTACTGGAAGTTTCCTCTAACGACCACCTACGTGTCTCTGACTCCAGGCCTTCTGTACTTCCTACAGTTAGTGGCCTGCAGCAAAGTGTTTGATTCGTGGATTTGGGTTAAGGCTGGATGAATCTTTTAGAAAACCTTTCTGCTTACACTGCACCTGTCCTAAGACATCTGCCAGCCCTCACTGACACCCAGAGAGTTTTGAGAAAGGAGGCTTTGTTAATGTATGGCAATATCCGTTGGCCAGTTTAACGAAAGGCCCTTTTGGATCCTAGCACTGCTTGGGTGGGCTAAAGCCAGGCTTTCTTTTTATAAACAATGAATTTTTTAAAAGATTTTATATTTAAGTCATCTCTACACCCAACGTGGGGCTCGAAGTCACAACCTCGAGATTAAGAGTCACGTGCTCCTCTGAGCCAGCCGGGTGCCCCTAAAGCCAGCCTTTCTTGTTGTTGAAATCTCTCAGCACTATCTTGCCCTGTCCTTTGGCTTGGGAATGTGTGAGCTACCTCTCAAGACCTACCTTCTTACACGCCCCTCTAAATATGTCTTCTTCCTTCTCTCTCATCTCCTAGTTCTTTCCTTCCCCGCCCCCAACATGGCCTTTAACCATCTGGGAAGGTCATTTTGCCTTCTTGTAACAGTTTCCCCCTCTTCCAAATGGATGTAAGAGTAACCTACCTCTCATGCTCAACCTGAGTGTGATATGAAGTAATGGGTGCAAACTGGGCCTGGCACAGAGTAGGCACTCAACATAAAGCAATATCCATTTCCATCTCTTCGCTCCAAAGTCGGAAGCCCTTCGGATTTGAAAGGTCACCGAGCCCTCATGAAGTGACTTTTTCCTACCTCCCAGTTGCCAGGGCTTATTCCTTCTCCGGGGTCTCAATGCACAATAGCAGCCAGAGGCAGCAAAGGGGCAACCGTCACACACGTCTGTCTTCATCTGGGGCAGTCGGCGGTTGAATGCTTTTTGCAGAACCAGGAGGTCGGGAGGGCTGTGACCAGCGTATCAAGCCTCCCTTTCCACAAGATAATAGTGGTCTCTGCTATTGTGCAAACACGGAAAATAAACCCTGCTGCGTGTGAACATGAGAACCCTCGCTCCTTTCCCCCCTAACTCCAGCCTCAGCCAACAGGGCAATGTACTTTCAGAACAGTGAACAAACAAGAGGTCCCTGTAGAAGCAGCTGATGGGAAGTCTTAGGTGTTCGATGGGGCTGGGAGGCAGGAGGCACTGGGGTGTCAGGATCAGGAGATGTGAAATCATCTGTGGGAAAAGCAGCCACTGGGATTTGAAAATGGCGAGTGGGGGCAGGAGGGAAGGTGCTTGGCCACGCCCCCAGGTCAGTTTGCATGAACTTCTTGTCCCGTCCTAACCTGCTTTTGGCCAGAGCTCCACCACCACTCAGGAGATGTTTAGCATCACCCCAGAAGTGAACAGCATCCCCTGCCTGCAAGTTTCCAGGCAGACCCCTGCCTGTCTGCTCTACCCAACCCCCGTGCCTGGGAGTTCCCTCAGCAGGAAGCTGGCCAAGCCAGGAAGGTAAACCAGCTGCCCTGGAGCCCCATGTTAGTTTTCTGGGCTTTAGCTGTGTGTTTGGAGTTCACTGTCTTTACCTAGTATCCCTAGTATCTGTGTAGTTGAGTGAAAACGGCTCATAGTGTAGTTGAGTTAAACTCTACAGCAGTCTCAGGACACCCGGGTGGCTCAGTCGGCTAAGTGTCCAGCTCTCGGTTTCAGCTCAGGTCACGATCTCATGGTTTTGTGAGTTCGAGCCCTGCATCAGGCTCTGTGTTGACAGTGCAGGGCCCTGCATGGGATTCTCTGTCTCCCTCTCTCTCTGCTCCTCCCCCACTCATGTTCTCTCTGTCTCTCTCAAAATAAATAAATAAACTTAAAGAATTTTTTAAAGAGGGCCACCTGGGTGGCTCAGTTGGTTGCGTGTCCGACTTCGGCTCAGGTCACGATCTCACGGTCTGCGAGTTTGAGCCCCGTGTCGGGCTCTGTGCTGACAGCCCAGAGCCTGGAGCCTGATTCGGATTCTGTGACTCCCTCTCTCTCTGCCCCTAACCCACTCGCATTCTGCCTCTGTCTCTCTCAAAAATAAATAAACATTAAAAAAATTTTTTTTTAAGAAATCTACAGTAGTCTCAGGAGCTGCTCAGCCCCCTGGGGCTTGCTTCCTGAGCTCTTCCTTCTGGAAAAGCTGTGGCAATGACAGCAGGGAGCACATGTCAGCCAGCCCGTGTCCTGTCCTCAGGTGATGATGAGAACTCATTGATGGAGTTGGGCTCCCTCCTTTTGAGAGTATGGTGTTGTAAGAATTTTGAATCTTGTTCCCCGGGGACTCTTTGGAAGAAGACAAAGACTGGAAATAAAAGAAAACCAGACAGGAAATTTCAAGAAACCCATTTCTTAGTCAGTTTCCGAATTTCTCATTAACCAAGTGGCCCAACAGAAAGCAGTTATTAGAACATCTTAATCTAATCCTCAGATTCTCAGGGTCCATAGAGCGGCCGCTTTCAGAAATTAACCCAACCCACTGCCTACTCGTATGTGTGTGTGTGTGTGTGTGTGTGTGTGTGTGTCTGTGTGTGTGTGTGTGCGTGTGTGTGTTCAAATCTTTTATTACCCATCAGAGCACTTGCTGCTTTATTTTCCAAAACCAACACTTCTTTGGTTTGGTGTTTCCCTTTCCAGGATCTGAAACCACTCTATGCTAACCGGTGCCACTATGTCCCCAAGACATCCCAGAAGGAGGCTGAGGAGGTGAGCCAGAATGAGGCTGCATGTCTTACTTTTGGGGAAAGTCTTCCGTTCTGCCTGAAACCCCCTTCCTTGTACTCCTTTTCACGGGCCTAAGGCTTGCTGTTAGGTGTCTGTAGCTGATTTGTTCAGTGGGTCAGAGCACAGTGCTAATGAGGCCACGGTCATAGGTTGGAGCCTCAAGAGGCCTAATCAGATTTACTTTGCTCTGTGGCCACAGGCTGCCCCTCTGACCCCAGCAGGCAGCCTCTCCGTGTGTGGCTTTGATCCCAAGAGGGACAGATGAGTACAGAGGCCACAGGGCAGGCCACTCCCCCAGCTCTGGGGATGGCGGTTTGGTCGCCCGGACTCGGTGCCCGCTGGAGGGAAAGCAGGAGCCTCACCAGAGCACTGGGCCTGGACCAGGGAGGCAGAGCCTGGGTCTCACACGCAGGAGGGGTCAGGAAGCCAAACGAGGGTGATCGAGAAGCCCGGTCCACTCTAAGGCTCTGAGAAGGCCTGGACTGTGGGCCTGGCCCCTCTCACGACACCCCAAGAGGCCAGTCAGCTAATGCACGACGACTTCTCTCGCTTGCCCTACGCAGCTCTCCTCGTGTTCCACGCCGCCTTGCGCGGAACTAGAGGCAGCGGGCAGTGAGGTGAAGCACGACTCCGGGCCACTTTCAGAAATTAACACAACCCCACTGCCTGCTTGTGTGTGTGCACAATAATTGCCCCCCAGCCCAGAGATTCCTTTGATATGAAACTACCATTCGACATAAAATACAATGCGAATGGTGCCCTTGGAGTTAGGCGGGGCGATGGCCCTCCTCCCAACGCATCAGGGCAGATATTTCTGTTGTGGCTCTGCCTTTCACTTCTCCCCCTACTTTGCACCCAATCCCAAATTTACTGGTTTTCTAACTACCCATGGGTTCAAAGGGAGGAGTAGAAACGTTCACGTGCCAACAGCTTATCAGAAAGGCAGTGAGCATTTGGATGGAGGACCCGATATAGAAAAAGCGCCTGTTTACTACAAATATTCTCTATAACACAGTGAAACACATTCACAAGCACTTCCTTGCATCCATAAAGGACGAGAGTCTGGAATATTTCTTCCCAACAGAAGACGGTAAATGGAAATGGATCTTTTACATGTTTTGCAAACTCGAGATGTGTGAAATGTCATTGCTGTTCTGATTTCGTGGCGATCGCTTTCTTGTGTTAACTTGGTGACTGTAAAAATATTAATGACTTCCATAGGTTCACTTGTAACCCTGGTCCCCCTAACCCTATTTTTCCTATATAAGGTCATAAGTTCCTCAACCAAAAATTCTCCTTCCGCGAGGGTTCTGAGGAACCTTACCCAGGCAGCTAGAGAGGTACTATTGTACTTCAAAGTGCATGTGACAGCCTTTCTGTCTTCCTCCCCATCTGATCCCCCGCCCCTTGTTCCCCCCCCCCCCCGCCATTCCCCTTCCCCACCTACTTTCATTTCCTGCTGTCATTTGTTCTTCCGCCTGTCCTTCCATCAGTCCTTCCTCCTCTGCATCTCCGCCCTTCAGGGATGGGGCACTGAGGGCTGTGGCTGAGGCTGGACGGACCCCAGCTACACGGTGGCTCGTGTCAGGCACAGGTCAGCCAGCCCTGTGCCCAGCCCCATCCCTCTCCTGCGTTGGTGTGTTCATTTCACAGCCATCCTTACCGTCTCCATCAGTCACTAACTCATATTTCCAGTCCCAGAGGGTCCTGCCTCCCATCCAGTGCCAGCCCATCTCTTCACTGTTGTGTGCCCTCAGGTGAACTGCCCTCACCTCAGCCGTGGATTCTGCACGCCTCGCATCAGGGGCAACACCTGCTTCTGCTGTGATCTCTACAACTGTGGCAAGTAAGTGCTGAGCGCCCCGGCACAGGAATGATGGTTTGACCACAGTGGGCACTAGGAGGGCTGAGGCGGGGCGGGGGGTGAGGGGAGTGCAAGGGCACACGGTAGGGATCAGAGAAATGGAAGATGTTGGTCTGTCAACAGATTTCAGCTAGTAAGCATTACCTCCCTTATCCGTGCCAGGCATCACGCTAAGTGCTTTGGAATACTTGATCTCATTTTGTTCTTACCTGTGATGTATGTAGGATTATTCTCTCCATTTTACAGATGGTGAGAGTGAGGCTCAGAGGAGGCAGACACCTGGCCCAAGGTCACCCAGAACTTGAAAACAGTAGAGGTAGAGTTCAAACCCAGTTCTGTCTTAAGTCCAAGTTCAACAACATTCAACAAATAGTTACTGAGCACTTTCTCTGGGCTTGGGCCTGTTCTAGACACTGCTGACTCAGCAGCAAACAAAAGTCCTTGCCCTTATGAAGCTTGTATTTTAATAGGGAAGACAGTCAATAATACATGGATATAAAATATGCCAGGTGTTGATCAGAGCTCTGAGAAAAAAATGAAGCAGGAGAGGTAGATAGGTAGGTGAGGGTGAGGGTGCTGTGTGAGACAGAGGAGCCAGGGAAGGTCTTTTTGAGGAGGTGACATTTGTGCAGAGACCGGAACAAAGCGAGAGAGCAACCCAAGTAGATACCTGGGGAAAGAGTGTTTTCAAGCAGCAAGAACAGCAAGTGCAAAGGCCCTGAGGCAGGAGCAGGCTCAGTGCTAGTCTTGTTTCGTCACTCGGCTCTCTGCCCTCTAATTGCAAAAACGTCACTTATTCTTTTTTTCAAAACATATTTAGGGGTGCCTGGGTGGCTCGGTCAGTTGAGCATCTGACATCAGCTCAGGTCATGATCTCACAGTTCATTGAGTTCTAGCCCTGCATCAGGCTCTGTGCTAACAGCTCAGGGCCTGGAGCCTGCTTCAGATTCTATGTCTCCCTCTCTCTCTGCCCTCCCCCTCTTGTGTTCTCTCTCTCTTTCTCAAAAATAAATAAACATTAAAATAATAAAAAAAAACATATTTAGGTGGTGGGAGTACAGAGTCTATACCTCTGAGGAACTCACAGACTCGTAAGGAAGACAGACATGAGAACAATTGATTACATACAACAGAGTGTGATAGGTACAGTGGGGACCAGTGGATATACTGGGGACCCTGATGACCCAAATGACTGAAAGTCAAAGCTTCTGGGGGAGTGTCAAGGAGGAGGTGACATGGGAGCTGAAATTTAAAGGGGAGGGAAGGAGTTGGGAAAGAAACCAGAAGGGGGTAGAGGTGGGGAAGGTATTCCCAGCAGTTGTGGGGGTGGGGAGAGTTCTACAGGAGGTAGGAGGTAAGGGCGGAGCTGTAGTCAGAAGCCAGATCATGGAGGGCTCACTGGCCACAGGAGTGACTTTGGACTTGACCCTGTAAGCAATTTGGACTTGACCCCATAAGCCACTGAATGGTATCGCATGAAAGATGGAGTGCTGAGGGCCTGGAGACAGAGGGGGAAGGGAGGAGTTGGCAGAGGGGGCCCGGAGGGAGCTGGATCCAGAGGAGTCAGATGGATGTAGCATCCTCCAGACCCCCACCCCCTACTCTTGGTATGGGGGGGCCCATTTCTGCCGTTTGAGGATTAAGACCTGACTGACTGGAGGTAGGGCGGAGAGGTAGGGCGGAGGAAGCCTTTTACCTTCTTCCCTTGCACCAGCCTCATTTCGTTCAAAGGTTTGGCGGCGGAGGAAGAGAAACTTAAAGACTCAAATGAGGTTTGGGGATTATCTGGGAGGTTCAATTATTCATGTTGTAATAATAACTAACACTTGTAAAGGACTTCCCTCCTCAGCAGCAGTGATGGCTATAATTATACTTCCTGAGCTCATCCTTCCAAAAATGATCAAAGGAATGTAAAATAGGTCCTAGGGGAATTGGGGTTATTTTGCTATCTTTCCTTTGGCCTCCCCTGATGCCCCCCTCCCTGCCGCTGTCCTTCCTTCTCCTTTTCCCCCCTCCCTCGCCCAGCTCGCTGCTCTCCTCCCTCCTCTGGCCTGCTCCCCCTCCTTTCTCACTTCCTGGCCTCCTGGTGGGGGGTGCTGGGAGCTGGCTCACACCTGCGGGCCCAGGATGGAGAGGAGCGGAGGCCCCCTGGGAGGCTGCGAAGCGATTCCTTGCAGGCGCGCCTTTCTCTCTGAATTTAGGTGTGTTTCTGGAACAGGTTTGAATAAACTAAATCCTACTTTAAATTCCATTCAGTTGAGTCCTTAGGTGCATTTTTTTTTTTCAAAAGTGGAGACTAAGCCCAGTTTATCTTCCTGTCAATCTGAACTTCATAATAACTGACTTTCTTACTTTTTTAAGAAAATATTTCTTTTATGTTTGAGAGAGGGAGAGAGAGCTTGAGCAGGGAAGGGGCAGAGGTGGGGGGGGACAGAGGATCCGAAGCGGGCTCTGGGCTGACAGCAGCGAGCCCGACGTGGGGCTCAAACTCACAAACTGAGTAAGTAGATTGTGACCTGAGCCAAAGTCAGATGCTTAACGGACTGAGCCACCCAGGCGCCCCTGACTTTCTTACTTTCTTAAAGCAAGTTATGCGGTATTGTCTTCAAGGCTGTCAAGGAACTTTATGAGGAGTGGTGCTAAACTCTGGGTTCTCTGGAGGCAGGGACCATGACTTCATCTTATCTCTATCCCCAGTCCCTGGCACAGGACCGGGCATGAGTAAAGGCCTAATGAAACAGGAGTGACATTTGTTGGAAAGTACCAAAAAGAAGAACGCCCTTTTCACCAGGAAGATAAAATATTGAACTAGGCAACGAAGAGGGGTCACGGGGACGTGGTCCTTAAGCCTGGAAATGGTTTTCGCCTACCTGGGGCCCGGACCCCAGCCCCGGGCATCAGTCAAGGCCCTGTCTGTGGTGCTAAGTTTCCAAGGGCAAAGCCACCAGGAAAAGACCTTACTGAACTTTCCATCAGGAAACAGTCCCACTAGGGTCATAAACCAGGGCCACGAGACTTAAGAGGTAATGATCCTACAATAGAGGGAAAAGGTTTTCCTTGACCTGAGGCTTTTTCCAGCCAGCGCCAAAGAGACCTGAACTCCAGGCCTAAATATAGCTAGCAGCAAGCATTCGGAGAGATGCGGGGACTTTAATTTTGCAGAGCCTGTATTTGTTTTCCTCACACAAAACCTATTTTTAATCAATTGCCAGCTCCTCCAGTCCATTTCCTGGAAAGGAGGCCAAGAAAAAAAAAAGTGGGAACAAAAACATCAGGCAGTCATTTGTACAGTGCTATGGAAACAGAGTTTCTACTGTCCCCTCAAACCCACAGACCTTCTTTGACGTCAAGGCAGTCAGGTTTTAATACCAAACATAGATGATTCCATTTAGCCTTATGCAGGAAGGTGGCTTTCTCTAGGACACAGCTCTTCAGCAGCTGCCTTTCAGAGCACTTCGCTCAGCTTTGGAGAGGTCAAGTCAATATCACTGGTTCTCAGTGTGTAACCTAAAGGAAATGGAAGGAAATGGGGGTGGTTTGGTGAACTGCTTCAGCTGGCGGTAACATGGAAGAAGACAGCTTACTTTCATTCGTTCCCCCGCTTCAACAAAGTTGTATTGAGCCCCTACTATGTGCCAGGGACTGTTCGAGAAGAATAGGTATGGGGAAAGCATAATCTTACCCTTCAGGAACTCGGCTTACCAGAGGGGCTGGGGGGAGGGCAGCTCAGACCCATACACAGAATACATGCAGTGAGAGATGCACAAGCTTGTCCATTGGCATTGCCCGTCCGCCGAGAGTTGGTGGATGGTTCCAGGCGCCTATGGAAGAGCAGAAGGAGGCCCTTCTGCTTTAGCCAAGATCTGTTGCCTCCTGCTTTGTTACATGGGGATGGAAACAGAGAGGTTATCTTTTTCTCCAGGCACACCCAGCAAGTTGAGAGCAAGAGGGTGAAAGCCCATATTGGGCAATCAACCTCATGATCAATGCCACAATCAGGCTTTGAACTCAGTTACTCATTCACAGACATTTATTGATGACTTGCGGTGTTTCTGCCACTGTGCTAGACAGCGAGGGAGACACAAAAGAAGTGTAAGAGATGCCCCTCGCCCTCAAGAGGTTACAATTGAGACGGAGGCGCTACGTCTACCTTGGTTGTAGCTTCAGCACCCAGCACCGTACTCGGCGCTGAGTAGGCTGTCAATAAACATTAGACGAAGTGACTAACTGAATTATTGACATACGCAAAGTGCCAAACTAAGAGGAACGGACTGTCTGAGGCTATGGGAGTCCAGGGGAAAAGCTAATGAATGGGCACCGGAGTCCTTGAAGAAGACACTAGAGACATGGCTGTAGAAGCTTTGAGCAGTGGGAAAGGCTAGGACAGGCAGAGAACAGAAGGCAGTACCTTCCGTGCAGGGAGACAAATCTGAGCACAGGTTCGGAAGAAGTACCCAGTATGGCCAGTTTGGGGTTTCTCAGGGCTCTGGCCTAGCTGGAGGTTGGACTCCATTTTGGAGCTGGGTTGTGGCCAACTGAGGCACTTGGATCCTTCTTCCTGAAGGTAATGGGGAGCCATGGGAGGATTTTGATTAAATGAATGATTTAGTTTTAAGAATGTTTGAGGAAGCTTAATGAAGCAGTGGTAGGGTCTGGTAGGCGGGCCTCGCAGGCATGGATGCTGAACCAAGTGGAATCATGAATCTCCAACAGCAACAAACCGCATGAATTTGTTAAACCCTGAACCAGACCTAAATATTAATGTTCTTTTGCTTCATGGTTAAGTAAAAAAAAAAAAAAAAAAAAAAAAAAAAAAATTTCAATAGCTGCCGAACCTGCTCAAACCGGAACCAAACATATAGTATCTAAAATAATTGAGTATTTTTAAACAGACTGGTACCCTGTGCACCATGGTGTGGTCTGTGCCTTTAAAGTGTCAATGCTTTTATTTTTTTCATTTTCAAAAACAGCTTATTTTTGAGAGAGAGAGACAGAGAGAGCACGCCCGCGCGCGAGTATGGGGGAGGGGCAGAGAGTGAGAGGGAGACACAGAATCCGAAGCAGGCTCCAGGCTCTGAACTGTCAGCACAGAGCCTGTCGTGGGGCTTGAACCCAGAACCCATGAACTGCGAGATCATGACCGGAGCCGAAGTCGGACGCTTAACCGACTGAGCCATCCAGGCGCCCCAAGGTGTCAATGCTTTTAAGAACAAGATTCAGGGGCGCCTGGGTGGCTCAGTCGGTTAAGCATCCGACTTCGGCTCCGGTCATGATCTCATGGTCCGTGAGTTCGGGCCCCACATCGGGCCCTGTGCTGACAGCTCAGAGCCCGGAGCTTGCTTTGGATTTCAGGTCTCCCTCTCTCTCTGCCCCTCCCCCACTTGCACTCTGTGTGTTTGTGTCTCTCTCTCTCAAAAATGAGATAAAAACATTTAAGACTTTTTTTAAAAAAAGAACAAGATTCAAAGGTTCCTTGCCCGAGGCTGGCTCTTAGAAGGGAAAAACAACAACAAAGCTACATGTTTTGTGGGGGCTCTTATTATGTGCTGGAGCGCTGCTTTCTTGCATTGTCTCCCGAAATCCCCCCAGGTTAAGAAAGTTGCTCAGCAAATAAGGGACAGAGCTGGGACCCAGATGCAGTTCGACTCCAGAGTGCTGCCTGTCTGTGCGCACTCCCGGCCCAGCCTGCCCTCCCTGTGTTGGGAGGTAGACAAAGATCACTCAGGAAAGTCAGAAGCTCACTGTGAAGCCCTCCAACCCCACACTCACCCTTACTCACAGGCCTGCCTTTGTACAGCTCTTGTACGGCTATGCCTTTTCGTGGCAGTAAGCAATTTTCTTCTCACTGCATAAATCTCTTTATTACTATATGATACTGATGAGAGTAATGCTTTAAAATCCCAATAAACATGGGATATGTTAATATTTTATATCCGAAGCGAGAATTTTTTTTAAAGGATAATGAAATATGTCTTCTTTCTTGATCCCTCTTTAATGGATCATTTCTTCATCCAGTGTCTAATATCCTGGGTGCCAATGTTATGGTTCATGGTTTTCTTCTAGGTTCAGTGAAGAATAAAAGATATGTGCAAGTAATCTGAAAAAATGTAGCATGAAATATAAATCTGATTTTTCGATTATAATTCATAATGATAGAGTAACAGAATTCAACAATGATTTATGTCAGTGGGGCTCCGCTTTGATTTTGAGAGGCAGGAAATTGTCATGGTAAAGTATAAACTCAAGGCCAGCGTGTCTGGGTTCAAAGCTCACCTCCACTACTTAATTAATTTCTTTCTCTGCTTTGATTTTCTCATCTGTAGGTAACAGGGATAAAAATAGCCCCTACCACATAGGGTTATTCTAAAGATTAAGTGAGTTCGTGTTTGCACACTGCTTCGAATAGTACCAGGTGGGGGTGTCTGGGTGGCTCAATCAGTTAAGCGTCTGTCTCTTGATTTCAGCTCAAGTCACGATCTCATGGTGGGATCGAGCCCCGGTCAGGCTCTGTGCTGACAGTGTGGAGCCTGCTTGAGATTCTCTCTCTCTCCCTCTCTCTCTGCCCTCTGCCGCTTGCATGCATGCACTCTTTCTCTCTCAAAATAAATAAATAAATTCAAAAACAAAGAATAGTACCAGGTAATAGTAAGTACTCTATAGAACTTTTTGTTATTATAATTGCATTAGTTTTTCAAAATCACAGATTTGACCTACATCTATGATGGTAGATAGCTATACATATTCTTAATATCAGAAAGAAAATATTCTACCTGCCAAGAGTAATAATTACTTGGGAGTTACTGTGTTCCCTGATGTATGCAGAGAGCCACTGGTAGTGGGATTAAGCTTTCTGTGTGTCCACCTTGCTTGTGGGTGGTCTTCAGTATCTTGAAAATACTGAAATCTGGTTCAAATTCGGACGAATTAAGACACCTTTAAAATTTCAGTATGGAAGCTTACTATTTAAAACCGTGGGTTTCACGGCGCCTGGCTGGCTCAGTCGGGTGGAGCATGTGACTCTTGGTCTCAGGGTTGTGACTTGGAGCCCCACGTTGGGGCAGAGTTTACCTAACACATAAAAAATAAATAAAACAGTGGCTTTCAAACATCAGCGAGCTCATGAACACAGATTCCCGAGGCTCACCCTAAGATTTTCTGCCGGATTCTGTGGGACTGGGGCTGGGCCTAGCAACCTGTGTGTTTAAGCATCTGTTTCTCAAAGACACATGCGCACACAGACACGCAAACAGCACGCTGATACACAGGCAGGCACATGCACACACAAACACACCAATGGTTCCGATGCAGTCTGTCCCGTAACCACACTGATTTCAGTTCCTCAGAAAAACACTGATTTTAAAGGATCCTGAGATAAAATAAAATCACCTGTAAAGTTTAAAAGTCTTTTCTTGTGTGAATAATCCCTCCCTGATTGCCTTTGGAGGTTAACCTTTCACTTTTGTCCTTTTTCACATCCAGTGTTCTTACAACAGGGGAGTCACACGTAATAACCATCCTGATGCCAGGGCACTTGGTTGTGATTTTAAGAACCACAATGTTGGAGATTCATTAGCGATTCCAGCGGCCAAGTTGTAAACTAGTCTGCAACATCCCAGAAGACAGGAACTTTCACTTAATCAATTCAACACAGATTTATGTAGCACCCACTAGGTGTCAGGGAGAGCAGCAAACAAAAGGAACTGAGTCCCTGCCATCACGGAGCTCACATTCAAGTTGAAGAGACAGACAGTAATGAGTGAGTGCTAGAGAGCAGCTCAAGAAGTCTAACGTGTCAGCTCTGCCTGCCATAATAAAATACCATAGACTAGGTGGCTTAAACAACAGACATTCACTCTCGCATAGACCTGGAAGCTCGGGGTCTGAGATCAGGAAGCCAGCATGGCCGGGTTCTGGTGGGGGCTCTCTTCCTGGCTTGCAGATGGCCACCTTCTCACTGTGTCCTCACGCAGCCTTTCCTCAGCGCCTACAGATGGAGAGAACTTGCTGTCTCTCTCTCTTCCTTTTTATAAAGCCATCAGTCCTATCGGATTAAGGCTCTGCCCTTCTGACTTCATTTAACCTTAATTACTTCTGAAAAGCCCTGTGTCCAAATACAATCATTTTGGGAGTTAGGTGTTCAACTTAGGAATTTTGGAGGGGGATACATTTCAGTCTGTAGCAACTAATGTGATAGACAGTGACTGAGCTGAGCGGGGGTGTCTTTGGACAGAGTGGTCAGGGAAGGCCTCCACAAGGAGGTGATTTCAGGTTTTGTGCAGCAACTTGGCTTTAGTTCTTTACTGGGACATTGTTTTGTGTTTGTTGATGTTTTGTTTTGAAAGAGGAGAAACGGTGAAATCTTTGAAGCTTGAATTCAGATCCCAGCTTTTTCACTTATGACTCGGGCGAGTTCCTGACTTCTCTCTGCTTTAGTTTGTTCGTCAGGAAAATGGGAATGGTGATAGTACCTACCTCAAAGAATATCGTAAGGATTTGCAGTGCTGTCTAATAGAACCTTCTGCAGTGACAGAAATGTAATCTGCTCTGTCCAGAGCAGTAGCCAGCCACTAGTGTGGCTCTTAGAAGTGTAGCTAGGGGGCCCCTGGGCGGCTCAGTCGGTTAAGCCTCTGACTCTTGATTTCGGCTCAGGTCATGGTCTCAAAGTTTGTGCGATCGAGCTCTGCATTGGTCTCTGCGCTACAGCGAGGAGCCAACTTGGGATTCCCTGTCTCCCCGTCTCTTTGCCCCTCCCTCCATCTCAGAACTAAATAAATGAATGTTTAAAAAAAACGTAAGAAGTGTGGCTATTGAGCACTTGAAATGTGGCTGGTGAGCCTGAAGAACTGAATTTTTAAAATTTTTTTTCATGTTTATTTATCTTTGAGAGAGAAAGAGACAGAGCTTGAGCGGGGGAGGGGCAGAGAGAGAGGGAGACACAGAATCCGAAGCAGGCTCTGGGCTCTGAGCTGTCAGCACAGAGCCCCATGCGGGGCTTGGACTCACGAACTGTAAGCTCATGACCTGAGCGGAAGTCAGACGCTTTACCAACTGAGGCCCCCGGGCGCCCTTGAATTTTTTGTTTTACTTAATTTTAACTCATTTGCATTTCAACAGTGACTAGTAGCTACCGTCTTAGACAGCACAGATTTAATGAATTCACGTATGTAAAATGCTTAGCGCTGTGCCTGGCACGTAGTAAACGTGAATGTGCGCTGTCTAGGATTCGTGTCGGTGACGGCAACAAGTGTTTGTCTGGTAGGTAGGAGGTGAGTTTTTCAATTTATTTTTTGCCTAAGCAGCACTCGCACTTCGATTTATTACGGTGCCTTGCTCCCCAGTGCGTTCATGGCTATGACGTCCCTTACCATAGCTCCCCACCTATTCACCTGTCTTTTCGCTGAGCTGCATAGTAGCCAAAGCCCTAGGGGACAGCCTGCTCCCGGGAGACTGACGGGTGTGTGCTTCTCCCTGTCCAGCCGGGTGGAGATCACCGGTGGGTACTACGAATACATCGACGTCAGCAGCTGCCAGGACATCATCCACCTCTACCACCTGCTCTGGTCCGCCACCATCCTCAACATCGTCGGCCTGTTCCTGGGCATCATCACTGCCGCTGTTCTTGGAGGCTTTAAGGACATGGTAAGGAAGGAAGCGGCTTCTTATCCCAGAGGCCCCTGTCAGGGGCCAGGGTGGAGGCTAGGAGGTTGGAGGCAAGGGGGACCCATGTTTCAAAGGGAGGACTCAGAAGCAATTGCTTCAAGGATATAGCTGCCTTCAAACATCTCAAACTGAAGGAGACAGGCGATGTCATTAGTGGGCAGAAATTTCTTGTTAACATGAGTTGCCTGTGTTCTTGAGGTACATCCTGGGGGCAGGGATGAAGAGCCAGTGTCCTCAATTCTCCCGTTCATGCTGGTTATATAAACACAGCCTTTCATGCTCACGCCCCCCCCCCCCCCCCCCCGCACACACACACACAAACACACACTTTTAGTAGAAACCTTTCTGGGCAGTTTTTCCCCTGACTTCGGGAGAAATAGAAGCAAAGAGGTTTTTAGCTCAGGTAAGAGTAATGCTGGTCTCCCCGTCCCCAGGAATTTCATCCTGGAGTTTCTCCAGAAAGAGCATCTGGGCTCTTCTCTTTCTCCATCTGAAGGGCCACCCCTGGGCTAAGCTGCTTGCCGGGTCTTGTCCTCAACCTCAGCCTCCCCAAGTTCCTTATCCTCCCTCTCAACTCCTTTCCATATTTGTGTGTGTGTGTGCGTGCGTGTGTGTGCACGCGCGCGCACGCGCCAAGTCACAGGGCACTCAACACTCAGTAAGTTCCCTGTAAGAGTGGGCTTCCTCCCTCCTTTGCTTTTAAAGCATTACTAAGCATTTATTTGCTTATTTAACAAACTTTGATCTCTAATTATGGAGAGAATAGTTTTAGAGCTATGGTTTTCAACCTGGCTTCCTTTTAGAATAGAATCACCTGAGGGGCTCAAGAAGCCCAGATGCCTGGGGGTGCCTGTGTGCACCCGGCTGGCTCAGTTGGTTAAACATCAAACTCTTGATCTCGGCTCAGGTCATGATCTCACAGTTTGTTGGTTCAAGCCCCACATCGGGCTCTGCGTTGATGGTATGGAGCCTGCTTGAGATTCTGTCTCTCCTCTCTGCCCTTCCCCTGCTTGTTCTCTGTCTCTCAATCTCTCTCAGAATTAAAAAAAACAAAACAAAACTTTAAAAAATAGCTTAGATGCCTGGACCTCTCCACCAAAGATTCTAAGTTAATCGGTCTAAACTGAAGCCCAGCCATCAATATTTTAAAAATTTGTTAATGTTTATTTATTTTTGAGAGAGCGTGCACAGGCAGGGGAGGGGCAGAGAGAGAGGGAGACACAGAATCCGAAGCAGGCTCCGGGCTCTGAGCTGTCAGCCCAGAGTCCAATGCGGGGCTTGAACCCACGAACCGTGAGATCATGACCTGAGCGAAGTCGGACACTCAACTTACTGAGCCACCCAGGCGCCCCAAGCATCAATGTATTTTTTTAATGCTTATTTATTTTTGAGACACAGAGAGAGTGTGAGCCAGAGAGGGGTAGAAAAAGAGGGAGAGAGAGGGTCCCAAGCAGTCTCCTCTCTATCAGCGCACAGAGCCCGATGTGGGGCTCGAACTTATGAACCATGAACTTATGCCCTGAGCTGAAACCAAGAGTCAGAGGCTTAACTGAGCCGCCCAGGCGCCCCAGGCCTCAGTGTTTTTTTAAAATTCCACAGGTGGTTCTGCTCCGCAGCCAGGATTGAGTGCCTCCGCTTTATTTTTTTTTTTAATTTTTTTTTCAACGTTTATTTATTTTTGGGACAGAGAGAGACAGAGCATGAGCGGGGGAGGGGCAGAGAGAGAGGGAGACACAGAATCGGAAACAGGCTCCAGGCTCCGAGCCATCAGCCCAGAGCCCGATGCGGGGCTCAAACTCACGGACCGCGAGATTGTGACCTGGCTGAAGTCGGATGCTTAACCGACTGCGCCACCCAGGAGCCCCGAGTGCCTCCGCTTTAAAGAAGCGTCCCACATATGTTTAGGGAATTATTTTGTGCTTAAAAGGGTTCTCCTTTGACCCCAGAAATGAGTCAGATAGCCCCTAAGCCCCTGGGTGTTTCCGTCCCATTCTGGGGTCCCTGATGAACGGGAACCTGAAAGATAGTTTGTAATTTGACCTTGGCCTGTCAAAAGGCTAAACAACGGAAAGGGAAAGGTAGGGTAAGACGGGAGGGGGGGTGGGGGGGGGGGGGGGGGGTGGGGAGAAAACACTGCAGCAGAAGCAGGTTGACAGGAAGTTATTGAGTGTTCCCGCTGGTGACTGGAAGTCAAGAGAATTCCATCCCTACTCACGTCCAGTCTGTCCATCTGTCTGTCTCTTTTTGTCTCTCCCTCTCTCATACACGCATTTCTCATTCCCACACCCCGCCCCCCACTGGGGAATGCCCAAGCACTAAGGAGTGGGGGGCACACCAGCAGAGGTGCGACCCTCAGAGGGAGGGGGCCCTGTAGGTTTGGGCCTGAGGGAACTTTGGGGCGGGAGGGCTTCAGAAAAGCTGTTTGTGGGCTGAACAAAGGATGCTCTGTGTTCTTGGAGACCTTCCCCAGGGGGCCGGTGAAAGTGGAGGCGCTGAGTAGAATGGGAGCCGCTCTTGCTGGAAGGGAAGCTCCGGGTCGGGGGTTCAGGAGATCGCACATCAGGATGGATGTTAAGGGTTATCTGGATCGTTCCTAGTGCTCTCAGACCCAGGGGACCGAGCTACCCTGATGCGCAAATGCAGTGGGTGGTGGGCGACTACTCAGTAGGCTCCGTGGGGTTCCTGCAAGGAATCAGTGGATCGTTGATGTACAGGTTTATTTTTGGACTCTTCATTTCACTGTGACCTTTGATCTTTAGGGGAAAGGGGGGTTTGTTGAGGGTCTGTCCTGACAGGTAGAATCACGAGCCTCTACTTTCCACAGAGGGCTTTTGCGCAATTAACTTCCTTCGCTCCTCCCCGCTGTTACTACCTTATGAGGTATTACTGCCCCCATTTAACAGATGAGGAAATAGGCCAACAGAGGTCAAGTGACTTGCCCAGAACTAAATAGCAGAGCTGGGACTGGAGCCCAGGTTTGTCAGATGCCAGAGCTTTGCTCTTTCTACTGCGTCCCAGCTGCCCGCACCGACATTTGGATAGCCCTTTCCGGTTCTCCAAGTGTTTTACCACACATTACCTCCTTTGTTTAGTTGCTTTAATTTAGAACAATTAAAAGCGAGTTGTGTCCAACTGTCCGGAGCTTCTTTAAGAGGAAACGAGGAGGAGGGCAAGGGAAATACAAATGCCGGGCCTGGGAACTCAAATGGAGGACCAATGGGGAAAACGAAAGATGAAAGCAAAGATCAGGGGCAGGGCATCCGATTCATGAGATGGGAGAGTAAGTGGGAATGTTCAGATGGGGTGCCAAGAAGGAGCCATTACTTCGATCGCTTTATTTTTTTTAAGTTTATTTCTTTATTTTGAGAGAGAACAGGGGAGGGGCAGAGAGAGAGGGGGAGACAGAGAAGCTCAAGCAGGCTCCGCACTGTCATCGCAGAGCTTGATGCGGGGCTCAGGGAGATCATGACCTGAGCTGAAATCAAGAGTCGGACGCTTAACCGCTTAACTGACTGAGCCACCCAGGTGCCCCACTTCAGTCACTCTGAGACGTGGTGTAGACAAACCTGGAACATCAACAGGTGAACCTCAATAAAATCCTCGACCTGGGTCCAAACGCAGTTGGTCACTTGTGGTGTGCCCCGCCCTGCCCCCGTGAGTGGAATGCCCTGGGATCCGCAGGGAGGCCCAGGGGTGCTGGCTGGTGAAAGCCATTCCCAGGGAGTGAGGACAGGAGCCAAGGGCTAGCTGGCAGCTGTCAACGGGATTAGCCAGGAGCTGCCATTTGCAGAATGTGGTGCCTTGAGAGGAACAAGGATGTCTTCATTCCCTGACCAGAGGAGGCTTGGGGCAAAGGAGCTTTTTTTTTTTTTTTTTAATGTTTTTAATTTATTTTTGAGAGAGAGAGAACAAGTGGGGGTCGGGGGCAGAGGGAGAGACACACACACAGAATCCAAAGCAGGCTCCAGGCTCTGAGCTGTCAGCACAGAGCCCGACATGGGACTCGGACCCAGGAGCCTCGAGATCATGACCTGAGCGGAAGTCGGACGCTTAACCGACTGAGCCACCCAGGTGCCCCGGGGCAAAGGAGCTTTGAGAAATGTTTGATGAAGTGTTTGTTGACCAAAGATACAAGAATTTGAGATGAGTCTTTCAAAAGTGACTATATCTTGCCATTTTCTCCTAATTGGTGTCTATGGTTTGGAGTAAAGTGGGGAGGAATGAAAGTGGCCCTCTTTAAAAAGTCCACAATCATTGCCTCAGAATAAAGTCAGTTTTGTCCAGGCAAGATTGCTTTCACCATTTCCTGTGCTTCCTAGTAACCTTTTGTTTCCCCGGAGCTCAGAATGTTACTGATCAGTAATGGGGGTGTCATAACTTCCGAGCCCCAGAATTTTATTTATTTATTTTTTAAAGTTTATTTATTTTTGAGAAAGAAAGGGGAGAGAGAGAGAGAGCACACACAGGTGGGGGAGGGTCCGAGAGAGAGAGGGAGAGAGAGAATCCCAGGCAGACTCCACATGGTCGGCGAGGGGCCCAAGGCAGGGCTGGAACTCACGAACCGCGAGATCATGACCTGAGCCGAAGTGGGTCGCTTAACCGACTGAGCCCCCCAGGTGCACCGGGAGCCCCAGAATTTTAACGGAAACACACACCGTTCTCTCTGCACCCTCTACCCTTGACTCTCCTGTCTTCTGTGGCTTTCCTGGGCTTATTCAATCTTCCTCTTGTGTTGCTTTCTCTGTAATAGTGAACTTCCTTTCAGAGATTAGCCTGGGCCCCCAGCCTCGCTGAGCACACAACAATTTTTATAGATAACGTTTACATTGCGTGATTGTTTCTCTATAGCTAGGCTTAGTTTATTTGCATAGATGAACTGATTTCATCTTGCGAGAGCTGGAGGGCGTGTTTTTAACTAACAGAAGGCCAAGGGAACATGACTTCTGGGACCTCCTCAGGCATGAGATTTCTTCTTAGAATTCTGGTGGCGAAGTCAAGGCGTTTCTGAGCACTCTTTCTCTAGAAAGCGAGCCAGCCCTTGGAGTTGGTCAAGGACCTCAGCCCCCTCCCACCCATGGGAGGGGCTGACAGACATTTCTCTCTGCTTGTCCGTGAGCTGCATTGTGATGCCTGAGGTTTGTAGCTCTTCAAAGCTCCCAGAGATGTAAACAGTAACCCACTCCAAGGAAGAGAGCAGTAGAACTGTGTTGAAACTTGCTATAAGGGAAGAGTCCTCTGCCAACACCCCAACGTGGCTGCCCGTGGCCACTGCCAAAGCCTGCCCACACATTTTCATCGCTTGAGAGGAAGCGTCTGCTCTCCCTTCACGTGGAGTAGATACGTACCAGAACGAAGACACTGATTTTGCAGACAGCCCTTGGCTACCCACACGAATGGAAGCCGTGTCAATGCCATGGAACACGGGAAAAACATTTACCCCGCGCCTTGACCCACGCGGCACGTCAGGTCCTGCTTGGGACAGCCCTACTTGGGCACTAATGAACTGTGACTTCCTTTAGCAGTGTTTCGGCCCTGTTGAGAGCAGGAACTCCCCATCCTGGACAAGATCAGCTTTAACCCTCGAAGGGCTACACGCACCATCATGTTATCAAAATGGCATTAAATTGTTTCAGCGCCGTTTTGTGTGCCAAAAACAAAAGGGGATCGATATACTCTGCTTGGTCCTTCATGGGTGTTTGTACTGCTAGGGTGTTGCCTTCCGCCGGCAGGGCCGGTGAGAAACACAGAAACACGTACCCTTCACGTGTGCGTGAGAGCTCCTTAGCAAGCTTGCAACCTGCAGGAATCCTCACGACTTTTACAAATCCTTTGTGATTCGTCACATTTCCGTCACAGCAAGCGCAGTAGCCTGCTCAGCCTTGTCGATGTGACATGTTGCATTTTGGGCCTTATTCTTGTCTTTGTCTCTTTGGTTTTTGAAAACCACATAAATAAGTGATTCCAACTTTTCTATAGGTTTGGATGTTTCAAAATAATAAATGGGGGGGGGGAATGACACAAGTAATATACTATAAAAAAAAATAGAAGGGTGCCTGGGTGGCTCAGTCGGTTAAGTGCCCGACTCTGGATTTCAGCTCAGGTCATGATCTCACGGTTTGTGAGCCTGCTTGGCTCCCAAAACCTGCTTGGGATTCTCTCTCCCTCTCTCTGCCCCTCCCCAGCTCATGATCTCAAGGGGGTGCACTCTCTCCCAAAATAAATAAATAAAAAAAAAACTCAAAAACAAATAGAGTGAAGGGTCCCCATATACCTCCTGATACTACTCCCCTCCCTAGAGATAACCACAGTTGACAGTCTATTTTGAATCTTTCCAGATGAATTTCTTTTCATTTACAAATGCACATGGGTACATAGTTGTTTGGGTCTTTGTTTTTACATAAGTTGGGAATCATGCTATATTAATATAATAGTGGTTTTTTGAAGACTTGTTTTTTTCTGAGCAGTTTTAGGTTCACAACAAAATTAAGAGGAAGGTCCTCCCTGCCCCACCCCCCGCATAGCCTCCCCCATTAACTACATCCCCAGCAGAGTGGTACATTTGTTATCAAGGACGAACTTCCCTACATTGACAAGTCATTATCACCCAAAGCCCATAGTTTCCCTTAGGGTTCACTCTTGGCGTGCTAATGCTATGGGTTTGGACATACGTATAATGACATGTATCCATAATTGTAATATCATACAGACTGGCTTCACTGCCCTAAAAATCCTCTGTGCTCTGCCTATTCATCCCCCCAACCACAACCCCTGGCAACCACTGATCTTCCTACTGTGACCTTAGTTTTGCCAGTGACTTTTAAAAAAATTTTTTTGACATTTGTTCATTTTTGAGAGGACAGAGTGCGAGTGGGGGAGGGGCAGAGAGAGAGGGAGACACAGCATTCGAAGCAGGCTCCAGGCTCTGAGCTGTCAGCACAGAGCCCGACGTGGGGCTCGAACTCACTAACTGTGAGATCATGACCTGAGCAAAACTCAGAGGCTTAACCAACTGAGCCACCCAGGCGCCCCTGCCAGTGACTTTTTTTAATGTTTATTTTTTATTTTTGAGAGAGAGAGAGAGAGAGAGAGAGAGCGCTAGTGGGGGAGGGGCATGGAGAGAAGGAGACACAGAATCCGAAGCAGGCTCCAGGCTCTGAGCTGTCAGCACAGAGCCCGACTTGGGGTTTGAACCCATGAACCTTGAGATCATGACCCGAGGTTAACCGACTGAGCCACTCAGGCGCCCCGCCAGTGTTTTGTTTTGTTTTGTTTTTTTAATTTAACAATATACCCTGGACAACTTTCTCTGTCACTAAACATAGGTCCACATCATTGTCTGTTTATCAATAGCTGCATGTTATTCCACGGGCTAGATGTGCCAGTTTATTTAATCACTCTCCTGCTAACGAACGTTTATGTTGTTTCTAATTTGTGTTTTTCTACAGAACCCAACTCTGCCAGCACTGAACTGTTCTGTTGAAAATGCCCATCCAACTGTTTCTTACTATGCTCGTCCTCAAGTAGCATCGTATAATACCTACTACCATAGCCCTCCTCACCTGCCACCATACTCTGCGTATGACTTTCAGGTATGCTTGGAGAGAAAAAGAACTCTCCATTATTCTTGCTGCCGTTCATGCTCTCTTGTGGTCTCCCTAATTATGGAAGCTCCTTAATATGTACGAGGTAGCCGGGCTCTGACCCTGATGGCCTTCAGCAGCCTGTGGGGTACCAGCTTAAAGACAGCGGCAAGGTGAGATGGGAAAGACGGGGAGAGGAGGAGCTGGGATCAAGGTGTCCCAGATTGCCTTGACCGGCACCCAGGAGAAGATGATACTCATTAATGTGTCCATATGGACCCCGGTCCAGCCACGCATGGCTCTTCTCATTCCTCTGCCAGATAGAGAGACCTAGTCTGTTCTTTAGCACAAGGGACTCTGGCCACACAAGGGATTGAATGAAATCTGTAATGAGGAAGAAGTTCCTTGTTTTTCTCCAGACTTCCTAACTAGGACTATACAGAGAAAGGTTTTGTTTTGGGGTTTTTTGTTGTTGTTGTTGTTGTTGTTTTAATAACACTCCTCGCCCCTTTTTTGCCTTGTTATTACATGGGTCAGAAATAGAGTTACCAAATTTGCGCTTTCCCCTTTCCCATTTGAGCTGAGGCTAAGCACAGAAGAACAGAACCAAGAAAGGCACTTAATTAAAAGGGATTCATTATGTGCTGAGCACTGGACTAGGCACTTCAGGAAAACAAGCAAAATGGTCTTTTAAACATTTACAGTGATTGTAAACCCTTGACCATAGAAGAAGGGGATTACATTGAAATCTGGTTAATTAAAAATTTGAGGACCAAAGGAAATACCTTTGAAAGGAGAGAAGCCCGTAATGAATTTGCTTCCACTGACTAAGGGTCCCTGAATGCTCCAAGGGGACATAAAAGCATGAATGTTTGGGGGTGCTTCCAATTAAGCAGCCAGTTTGCAAATACAAAGCCCTCGGGCAACCTAATTTCAGCTTTCGATTAACAAAATAATTGAAACTAGAAAACCCCATTTTGTTGAATAAAGTGTACTTTTGTTTGGTTTAGATACTGTCGTGGGGGTCTAGGACTCTATTGCAATAGTAATAGATAATGTGAGCCTCGATGTGTTCGCTGTTACAAAACGCGGTACCAGAACAAGGTGGTGTCCCTTAAAGCTTGCGAAAAAAATTATGTTAGAACTTGTTCTAAAGCCTATTTACAGGTTAGTATTTACAGGTTAGACAACTGAGGGCACTTGTTACCCAGATAGGATACAGACTGGGAAACACAAATATGTTCAAAAAGGGCAGTGGGGCCCCTGGGTGGCTAAGTCGGTTAAGCGTCCAACTTGTGCTCGGGTCATGATCTCCAGGTTCATGAGTTTGAGCCCTGCATGGGGCTCTCTGCTGTCAGCACGGAGCCCGCTTCAGACCTTCAGTCTCCCTCTCTCTCTGCCCCTCCCCCGCTTGCGTGCACTTGCACTCTCTCTCTCAAAAATAAACTTAAAAAAAATGTTAAGGGTATAGATCATTTCAGTAGTGATGGAGGCAAAAAGAGTCTTTTAAGAGAATACAGGGATGTGGACATTAACGCAGGAAGAAAAAGTAATAAAAAGTCATCCCAGGGGGTGCCCAGCTGCTCAGTCGGTACAGTGCGCAAGTCTTGATCCCAAGGTTGTGAGTTCAAGCCTCACGTTGGGCGTAGAGCATACTTTAAAAAAAAAAAAAAGTCATCCTGGCATAGAGGGGCCACAGACACATAAGTTCAGCCCAAGAGGCTGCCTCCATTTATTTTATATCGAGGTAAATTTATGTTCATTACATTGACTTTAAGAATTTTCACTTTATAACGTACCCCTGAAGTAGGAACATTAATCTCCCTGGTTATGGTTGCTGCAAAAAAACAAGAGAGAGAGAGAGAGAGAGAGAGAGAGAGATGGGAAGACTCTCTTTAGGGTATGGAGACATTTCTCTGTCCCTCCTTCCTTATTCAAATACTACCCCAGGGATGAAAACAAGATCGACAATGCCAGTGGTGACTCAGGCTGTTGGCTTCATTTCAATCAGGGTTTACTCTGTGTTCCCATGTGCCAGGCACTGTGCTAGGAGCTGTGGATATAAAGATTGATTGCATTAAGAGATCAGTTTTGGGGGGGGAGCGCCTGGGTGGCTCAGTCTGTTAGGCGTCCGACTTCAGCTCAGGTCATGATCTCAGGGTTCATGAGTTCAAGCCCTGTGTTGGGCTCTTTGCTGCTAGCGAGGAGGCTGGAGCCTGCTTCACATTCTGTGTCTCCCTCTCTCTCTGCCCCTCCCCTGCTCATGTTCCCTTGCTCTCAAAAATAAAATAAACATTTTTTTTAATCTTAAAAAAAAGAGATCAGTCTAGGGACTTGATGGGGGGGGTCAGGGGACAGCAGTGGAGACAAAAAATGTAAATAGACTGTTACCCAGAGTGCGATGGAAACCCAGAAACAGGGTCCCTAACTCAGCGAAGGGATCCAAATCTAGCCACCTAAGCCAAACCTACACGTGGGCTTATAGCACAGACGTCAGGGATTTGTGGAAGCCTCTGCTTTTTTATTTTTAATTTTTTAAAGTTGATTTATTTATTTTTGACAGACAGAGCAAGCAGGGCAGGGGCAGAGAGAGAGAGGAAGAGAGGGGATTTCAAGCAGGCGCCACACTGTCAGCACGGAGCCTGATGTGGGGCTCGAACACACACACTGTGAGCTCATGACCTGAGCTGAAACCAAGAGTCGGACGCTTAACCGACTGAGCCACCCGGGTGCCCCACGAAGCCTCTGCTTTTTAGTAACAGCTCCTATTCATTGAGCACTGGTTATGCACCAAGCATTGTGTTGAGTGCTTTACAAGGGTCATCTTATTTAATCCTTTGAGGGAAAGACTTTTGTCATTACCAGTGTCTTGTCCTTGGAGTCTGTCTGACTCTACAATTGGCTTCAAGAATTCTTTGGAGAAGCTATATATCTGAGCACAGCATAGATCTTTTCCCTGGTTAATTTTAGGATATTTATATTTTTTACTGACTTAAATTATGGGCTTCCTAATCATGACTCAGAAAGGGTCTCTAAAGAGTAAACTCTCTCTGATTAATTATGAAATTGCTCCTCCCTCCAGGGGCTGCTGGAATACCTCTTACACCTCTCTCGGTTCTTTTTCTAGTTTCGAGCTGTCTTCGTGTTTCCTTTTTGGAGACCGTAGAGTTGTGTGGTGTGGGTTCTGAATGATGTGTTTTTAAGCGATTTGTTTCCCTCTAGAACTTTTTAAAAAAATGATGGGGCACGTGGGTGGCTCAGTTGATTAAGCGTCCAAGTGTGGCTCAGGTCATGATCTCACTGCTCATGGGTTCAAGTCCCGCATAGGGTTCTGTGCTGACAGCTCAGAGCCTGGAGCCTGCTTCTGATTCTGTGTCTCCCTCTCTCTCTGTCCCTCCTCTACTCACTCTCTCTCTCTCAAAAAAAAGGAGACATTTTTAAAATGTTTATTTATTTATTTTAAGAAAGAAAGAGAGCGAGCAGGGGAGGGGCAGAGAGAGAATCCCAAGCAGGCTCCACACTGTCAGCGTATATCCCGACTTCGGGCTCAATCTCATGACCGTGAGATCATGACCTGAGCCGAGGTGGAGTTGGATGCTTAACCTACTGGGCCACCCAGGTGCCCCTCCCTCTAGAACTTAAATGGTGTGTTGGGATTGAGTTTTCTTTTGTTCACCAAGTTTAATTCCCTTATAGTTTCATAGGAGGAAATGCCAGTCTCTACCCAGGAAGGCCAAGAGGATGGGGGAACATCTGCTTGGGCTCCCAGATAAATAGAAAGCAGCCAGCAAAACGCACACCGGCTCTGCCGGTAAAACCATCAGCAGCACGGACCCCCCCCCCCCCCACCACACGCCAGAACACCAGAGCTCCCTTCTGATCTTCTCAGATTGGAAAAGGGCCCAGAGTACAGCAGGAAAAGTGAACTTCCTAGACGTTTCTTCTGAATGACTTCCCTATTCTGGTCGTTTCCAAATAGGACTATATGTGACTTTGCGTTTGTTCCTTTTCACCCCAAGGCTGATGGAAGGGAGAGGAAAGAGACTCATAGGGTTTTGTTTTAACCCCTCAAAGTCATACCCTTATGAGGTGGCTGTCCAGTTAGAAAGCTTGGGAAACATTCCTTGTGGTCAGATGACTTCGCTCTGGTCGGATGGCCCCGAGGATGCTGTGAGTGCTGAGCTTGCAGAAGCAGGACTCTTGCAAACATTGGCCTCCAAGGTGTCCTTGCCGCTGCTTCTTTCTTCCTTCTCCCCCTCCTCCTCCTCCTCCTCCTCCTTCTTCGTCTTCTTTTTGAGAGAGAGAGAGAGAGAGAGAGAGAGAGAAAGCATGAGCAGGGGAGGGGCAGGGAGAGAGAAGGAGAGAGAGGATCAAAAGCGGGCTCTGTGCTGACAGTTGCGAGTCTGATGAGGGGCTTAAACTCACGAACCCTGAGATCATGACCTGAGCCGAAGTCGGACGCTCAACCGACTGAGCCACCCAGGCGCCCCTAAGTTGTCCTGGCTTCTAATGAACTCCCCATCCCCCAAGGCAGGAAGGATAGAAGTTGAAACTACCTTTGCCTCTTAGCTAATCTTCCCAATACTCACTTCTGTTGTCCGCCCCCCCCCCGCCCCAGTTCATTTCCCTACTACGCGTAACCTCAGTTTCAGCCAAGTAGTCCACATTCCATAGGGTGTAAAGCATCAGTTTCTACTCCTGCTGGGAAATTCAACCCAGCGTAGCTTTATGTAAACCCTTAAGGATTCCAGCCATACTTCCCAGCCTGGCCTACTGGGCCAGCCCCCCTGCTTCACTCTAACCGTGGACTGGTTCCTCTCCCGTCCACTTGTGTGTTGCCAAGTTTAGCCCAAAACAAAAGTCTCAGCCTGTGCAAAATGCAAATGCCTCTGTTTCTGCTCTTTATGAAATCACATGGGGGTCCATGAGATTTCATCTCAGCCACCAAACTGACCCACTAGGAATTGGGCCCGTTTAGTTTTTTTATTTTTAGAGAGAGAGAGAGTGTGCAAGTGTGTGTGTGGGGGGTGGGGGAGAGACACAGAGAGACAGAGAGAGAGACAGAGAGAGAGAGACAGAATCTTAAGCAGGTTCCACACTCAGAGAGGAGCCCGATGTGGGGCTCGATCCCACAACCCCAGCATCACTACCTGAGCTGAAATCAAGAGTCGGACACTCAACTGACTGAGCCACCCAGGCACCCCAAAACTAGGCCCATTTGCTGAAAGGATTGCTTGGTCCAGGGGGAGGGGGGACAGCGTACGGCCCAGGTGGCCGAGAGCCTCAGAAGGTGGTAGCGGCTGCCACTCAACTGTTCTCTTTATTTCCCCTCTCCTACCAACTTTGTCTCTCTCTCTCTCTCTCTCTCTCTCTCTCTCTCTCTCTCTCTCGTTTCTGACCCATCCCCTTTATTCTTCCTCTTGCTTTTATCCACTCTTCTCTCCATCTCCCCTGGCCTCGCTTTCTGGGGCAGCAACAGAAACCTAGGGGGCACGTAAAGAATCAAGAAAGCCTGGATTTTACCCTGGGACACAGCATCTTCCGCTGTGACCTTGGTCACCTGGCCCAGGTACAGGGCTCTCTTCAGAGTCACTGCCTCCCAGTGCTCCCGAAGAGAGAGAAGCACGCGCGACAGAAGGGCACGCTCGTCCTGGAGAGTGTGGGTCCGCCGCCCGGCAGACAGGGGGCAGGCTAGGGTGGGAGAGGAGAGCCGTGTGTGTGTCCTGACAGGGTGGCCCTCCTCTGGAAGCACCACCAGCCCGTGCCTCGCCTCCCCTGCTTCGGGAAGCTTGAATGCACCGACGTAGGCCCCGCAGTAGGCTATTTAGATGCTTTTCATGCTTTGTGGCTACAAGGGCTCAGAGCTCTGTTCTTCTGAGCTGCCCGTCCCATTAGTGGAGTCGACTCCTAGGCAGGAGCCCAAATGCACCAGGCCGGCTCCCCAGCTGCAACAGAGCCAAATCCTTCCCAAGGTGCCTGCCTGTTGCTAGGAAACGACGCGCTGGTACTGTGGGCCCCACCCCCAGCCCCAAGGGTGTGTGGACTGCAGCCAGTTAGCTCCCCGGTCCTCCCATGTTATCCTTAAGAAGACTCCCGGCGCCGCCGCCAAAGCCAAGCGAGAATCATCCCACCCCCGTCCGCTTGAATACTTCCCAGCCGCGAAAGTGAGAAGTGAAAACCAAAGGCTGTCGTGCCGCCCCCTTCT
Organism: Felis catus; assembly: GCF_018350175.1. Lineage (NCBI taxonomy): Eukaryota > Metazoa > Chordata > Mammalia > Carnivora > Felidae > Felis > Felis catus. The sequence continues at coordinate 98,123,755 of NC_058386.1, read as the reverse complement.
ACTACCACCGCGTGCAACTGCCGCCCGCGGTGGCCTGTGCCTACCTCCCGGGACACAGCCGCCTCCTAGCCGCGCGGTGGGGAGCTTGCGCCTCCCGCCTGGGGCTGGCAGCGCCTAAAACCGGCCTGTAGCGGCATCCAGAAGGGCAGAGGACCGCGTCCCCGCGCGTGGGGACTCTTGTCCCCGCTGGGTTTTGCCCTCCTCTCCGGCTGAGAGGACAGTGCTCTTGGTTGAAGATGAGGGAGGGGGAAAAGGAGAGAGTTCTGTAGCGCAGAATGGAAGACGAGGCAGTCACCATACGAATGTCTTGTTGTTTTTTTAAGTTTATTTGTTTGGAAAGAGGGACAGGGCACACGGTTGGGAGAGGGGCAGAGACAGAGGGAGAGAGAGAGCATCCCAGGCAGCCTCCACGCTCAGCACAGAGCCCGACATAGGGCTCCGAACCCACGAACTGTGAGATCATGACCTGAGCTGAAATCAAGAGTCAGGCCCTTGGGGCGCCTGGGTGGCTCAGTCCGTTAAGCGTCCGACTTCGGCTCAGGTCATGATCTCGCGGTTTGTGAGTTCGAACCCTGTGTCCGACTCTGTGCTGACAGCTCAGAGCCTGGAGCCTGCTTCGGATTCTGTGTCCCCCTCTCTCTCTGCCCCCTGCTTGCGCTGTCTCTCTCTCTCTCTCTCTCTCTCTCTCTCTCTCGAAAAATGAATAAACATTAAAAGAAGAAAAAATTTAAAAAAATAGATGCTTAGCTGGCTGAGCCACCCAGGTGCCCCAAGTTGTTTTGTCTTTAAAGGCTCTGCAGTTTCTATGACCTTTGACGTTCCTTCACTCAGGGTGAAATAATAGATGGGGTGGGGGAGGTGGAGGGAATAATGACACCTACATCTCTTGTCGGTCCCAGCGTTATGTGGACAGGTATTTCGGTGTCTCAAGCAACACCTAGAAACCTGGACATCCCTTTCTAAGGAGTGCAGGGGTGAGGACTGGGGATAAGGAGACTCACCCAGATGGTCTCAGGCTCCAGATTTCTCATGTCAGCGGGGCGCCTCAGGGGCCCAGTCGGTTAAGCGTCTGACTCTTGATCTCCTCTCAGGTCATGATCTCACGGTTCGTCAGTTCGAGCCCCGAATCAGGCTCTGCGCTGAGAGTGCGGAGACTGCTTGGGATTCTGTCTCTCCATGTCTCTGTCCCTCACCTGCTTGTGCTCTCTGTCAAAATAAATAAATAAACTTTAAAAAAGAAAAAGAGGGGCGCCTGGGTGGCTCGGTCGGATGACCATCCGACTTCAGCTCAGGTTATGATCTTGTCGTTCATGAGTTTGAGCCCCGCGTCGGGCCCTGTGCTGACAGCTCAGAGCCTGGAGCCTGCTTCGGATTCTGGGTCTCCCTCGCTCTCTGCCCCTCCCCCACTCATGCTCTGTGTCTGTCTCTCAAAAATGAATAAACATTAACAAAATTTTAAAAAAGAAATAAATAAAAAGAAATCTCATGTGGAGGCTGACTCTAGATTGCCCCAGGCCTGGAAAAATGACATGATCCACTCAGACTCTGGCCAGGTGAACAAAGTAAAGGAACGACCGTCCCAAACTGCACTTGAACTCGAGAAATTTTGGTGTAAGTGGGTCTTCCTAGAGCTAAGCCGCGCCCAAAAACTGCAGTTCTCCACCCTGTCCATTGGTTTATTATGTGCACTCTTCCTGGGAGCCTAGAACTGACCTCTGGCCTCCCGCCATCCCCGTACCCCCCTCCGGCCTTCACGCCTCAGCCACGTCCCGCCGCTGGAGCAAGGCGGCGATACCTCCAAGATGTGACTGTATTCTTTGAAAATGGATTTTATTTTTAAAACACATGCCAAGCTCATCTTCTGTAGTCCTGAGGTTACAGTCACTCATTCAACATTTATTGAGCAGCTGCTACTTGCCAAGCACTGTTGTCAGCTCTGGGGGATACAGCAATGAACAAAACAGGCCAACTCTCCTTGAGCAGGAAAACCGTTCGGGTCAGGGGTCTATATATACATGGGCCAGGGAAAGAGAAGTAGCAAACGACTCATGAGTTAATTCACTGTTTGTTTTTTAACATTTATTCATTTTTGAGAATGAGAGAGACAGAGCATGAGCGGGGGAGGGGCAGAGAGCGAGGGAGACACAGAATCCGAAACAGGCTCCAGGCTCTGAGCGGTCAGCACAGAGCCCGACGTGGGGCTCGAACTCACAGACCGCGAGCTCATGACCTGAGCCGAAGTCAGATGCTCAACCGACTGAGCCACCCAGGCGCCCCACTGTGTGTGTTTTTTTTTAATCTATATCCTCTCTCTTCCCAAAGACAACACAAAGTCACATTGAATCCTGTGTCTCTGCAACCTGACAAATCGTTCCTTGTGCTCGCCGTTGGTATTCTCACCTCCATGCCCGTGTTCCTCTGCCCTCCCCTGAATTTGGGGTGGTGGGCCACGAGTAAGATGAAAGAGAAATTGCTGGACTTAAAAGAGCCCAGGTCCAAGACACCATTTAACCTCTCTGACCTTAGTTTCTGTTTTGGGTTTTGGTCTGCGGGATGGGTTCCGTGATATATTCTGGTAGCAAAGACTTTCCCAGGTATTACTGGCTTAACCTCAGATGTTCTTTTAAGTTTTCTTTGTTTTTAAAATTATCTCTGAGAGAGTGAGAGAGCATGGGAGGGGCAGAGGGAGAGGGAGAGAGAGTGAATCCCAAGCAGGCTCTGCACTGGCATTGTGGAGCCCCATGCCGGGCTTGAACTGAGATCGTGACCTGAGCCGAAATCAAGAGTCGGACGCTCAACCGGCTGAGCCGCCCAGGCGTACCACCTCAGATGTGCTTAAGGCCCGGAGCACCTTTGTTTCGGAGACTTAGCTGGGATGCTGTTGCCATAGCTCGAGGGAGGGGTAGCGAAGGCTTGGGTTGTGAACGTGGAAAAGGGAGTGGCGGGTTGGAGGGACGACACAGAAGCAGGAGCGACAAGAATCGGGAACTGGATGCAGGGCTCAAGGGGCCGGGAAGGAGGATGCCGTGCTGTCTGTGCGGGAGCTTTGTAGCGTGACTGGGAGAGAGTGGGACCAGCCCCCGCCCCTCGTGATCTTTGCGAGGTTTGGGAGCGCTCTGTGCTTCCAAACAGAAGCAAACGCGGTCCAAATGCGTTTTTAAATAACATGCACTTAGGAGGACTTGCCACCTGGCTGCCTAACCTGATGTTCTGTTTTTATCACACAGCATTCGGGTGTCTTTCCGTCCTCCCCTCCCTCCGGACTTTCTGATGAGCCCCAGTCCGCCTCGCCTTCGCCCAGCTACATGTGGTCCTCCAGCGCACCACCTCGCTACTCTCCACCCTATTACCCGCCTTTTGAAAAACCACCACCTTACAGCCCCTAAAGAGGAATGCCTGTTGGCTATCGAGATTATTGTGGCTTTTGTATTTCTGCTTTAGTGGAAGTGTGTAGGGTACAACGTTTAAGGTGTGATTCTTACGCGTACGGTTTTACAGAGGCTTGCCAAGCCAGGGAAAGATAGGGATGAAGCTTCTGCGTCATCAGTGCAGAGCAGGGGTGGCTAGGCTGAACCCAGTGCTTCCAAGAAGGGCAGCAACACACTCTTTAAGCAAGGCTGCGGAGCCGTCCCAGCAAGAGGCGTGTGTCCCGCGCGGACCTGCATTTCCCACAGGCTTGGCGTCTGCGCTCTGCAGAAGCGCGGTCACCGCCTGTTTCACTCTGTGTAAATGCAGGGGCCTCCTCGGACGCTTGTAGATTGCCACCCTAGCACCTTGGTTGAAGCACCTGGCTTACGGGCCCTATCTTTCCCTACCGCCAACGTCGGTCCCTAAGGAAAATTTCCCAGATGATGGAGCTACGCAGTGGTTCCAACACAGAGCGTTCCGGCTAAGATTTTGTTTGCTTTTGTCTGGATGTTGAAAAACGCTGCCCGTATCTTGTACTCCTTTTCTTCTCCGTGAGTATTGTAAAAATGGCTGTTGTGATCATTCAGCTCAAGCTTTTGTTATCAGTACCTCCCAAAGGGAAAAGTGCAATATTCCCTCGACTAGCGGGAACAGGGTTGATTGTTTAGGAAGCACTGAAATACAAAGAGCGACATGTGAAGTGCTGTGAGTAGATCTCAGTTCTACATCCGGTAACTTAGGAGACCGCGGTTCCACTGCAGGACGCGGTACTACAAAAGACATTTGCTACGGGAGATAGAAATCTGACGGTTAAAAATGCCAGATTAGGTTCTTGGGTGGTGATAGGAATTGTTACTAATCTTTGTGACTATTTAATCTCCAAATATTGTGCTTCGATCCCAGCAGACCGCACGTATCCTGCACCCCACCCCGAAAGAATCATCCTTTTTTGTGTGGAGACCAATCACGACAGTGTTCGAGATTATGAAAGTGTCACAATGCCGCTTTAAGTCTGCAAAACCTCAAAAGTCGCCAACCTGACAAATTCTTAAGTGTTACCGTAGATTTAAAAATCCATCTGGCACATTGTGGTAGGTGTTTGTACAGTTCTTTTAATTACACATAGCTTTAAACCATCAACCTGACGAATTTAACACTCTGGCACCCATGCCTTCAACTTCAGAATGAACACTTTCACTGCGATCTTACGCTAACCTGAGGATTGACTGATTTAAAGGCAGGCTGCTAATCCTACACTTGTATAATGTAAAAATACAGGGGCTACAGGAGGGTACCTAATTAGACAGTTCTGCAAACACAGAACACACACTGGAAAATTTTCCAGCCAATTTCGCTACCTCCCGACTTGATGGATTCGAGGTAGCAGGCAAATGCTGGTGCTCCCATCTACCTTGTAGACACCCAGCCATCGAGAATTAGCAAGGCACGACAAGTGCACCCATTGTTCACAAATCAATGTTTGCAAAGCATTCGGTTTAACTTCCGGCACCATGAATGATGTCTCATCCAGAGTTCAAATCGGGGAAAACGAAAATGATCCTTTTGTGTTACGTAGAATTACTATTGTTTTCTACACTTCTGAGCATATTAAATTCTATTGGATTTCAAAAAGGGACTAGTAACCAATTGACTTACTATACAAATACCAACTTGTAATACTCAATGACATTTTTTTGCCATTTACACTTTACCTTTTGCTTTAGTGAACGTGTATGAGTATTTGATTTTTTAAAAGGCACCAGTACACAGTATATCCTACATTTATCACATTTCTTAAAGTGTTAAGACTCTGACTCATTTCTATGTATTTTTCTTACTTTACAAAATAACTTGAAACAGAATAGATTTTGTAACACTTAATTTGAGCAGCTTCTTTTTTTATTACATTGAATTCTATACAGTGCATGTTACCTTAGAAAAATTAATATTTGCTGCTTTACTCTTTTGCAATACATTTGCTGTAATGAAGGAATTTCTATTTCCAATATGGACCTTGACTGCATTTTGTAATATTTACTGCTTTATTCCTAATTCTGCTTTAAAGTATTGAACTGGGCATGAGACATTAAAATATTAATCCAGAACCTGTATAAACTGGATGTTGCTTAAAATCTGTATCACTGCCATGTTGGGAACCCAGACTGCTTTTGTGATGTTTCAGATTAATAAAACCGTCCTCCTCCTTATTCACTTACGTGCGTCTTCATGGAACGTACAAAAGTATCACAGACACCCCAAAGCCAGTGACAGACAACAGCCTACTCACTTCGGACTAATGTGGCTCAAGATACCACAAGGATGCAATTAACCCAAGCGAAACCTGTTAGAAGGTGGGGGGGGGGGGGGGGGCGGGTGGCAGTAAAGTGTCATCCAGACTGAGAAGGCATCTTGAGACCAAACCAGGAAGCAGCAAGCCACTCCATTCGGTTTGGCTTCCAGAGTTTCCCTCCGGGCAACTTACTGGCTGGGGTGGGGGTGGGGGATGGAGCGGACGACAACCCAGGAGCTGCGAAGCTATTCTCCACAAAGCGCGGGCCTTAATCCACAGATTTTACAGAGCGTGGTGGTGGGGTCAAAGTGTAGTTTTATCTAAAGTGGTGCCATCTGTGTGCCAGAGGGGAGGGGAAGAAATGGTCAGCTCTGCTAGGTGTTTAAACAAGTTTAGGAAAGATCAAAACATGCCTTCCTGCATTCTGGTCAGGACATACATTAACCTCCAAGGGGCCTGGCCCATGTAGCCCCAAGGGAGGTCATCGCACAGACATGACTAAGATGGAGAGCCAAAGATGGAGTCGGTTTTGTCAGCACTCCTACAAACCTAGTAGTTTTGTTATGCTGCCGTCAGAAATACCCCCAGTCTCCTACTACAAAAACTGAAAAACAACAGAAGAGTAAAGTCTATACAATTTCCTTCTCTTAAGTAAGCTCTATGGCCAATGTGGGGCTTGAAGACCCCCGGCATGCTCTACCGACTGAAGCCAGCCAGGCGCCCCAAGTCTACGTAATTTCTGAAAGATAATCTCGTAAAAAATACGCTCAAAAAAATCAGAATTATAACATTTTATTTTTGCCATAAGAAGCTCTATGAACTAATACCAGGTAATGGTTAATGAAAAGAACTTAAAGTCATATGACAGGGAAGATTGTACAAGTATGAACATTACAGTATTGGGTAGAGTCAGATGATGGACAGGTGAGGAAGCCAGTGCTGTTGAATTAACATTTAATCCTTTAGAATATGCATGCCTTGACAATACAAAATACCTTGACCATTTTTAACCATTTATCTTTTTGGTACAATGGAAAAAAATACAACATCAATTCCTCATAGTAGTTGTATGGGGGGATCATTACCACCGAAACGATAATGATCATTTCAAATACATTTTAAAGTAAATCTTGCAAGATTCTTATGGCATTTTAAAATCTTTGCTTACTTTGAGCATTTCATTTTCTATCTCTTTTAACAAAATGCTATTTCAAACAGTTTCTATCCAGAACATTTACAGGTAATTTAGCACAGGAGCAAACTTGAAGCCAACTTAAAAGAAAAAAAGAAGGGATCTAATAGCCAGAAAACTAAATATTAAATAGGAAAACACCATGTTAAGTTTTAAACAGAATCTTGCTACAGATTTCCAACCCAATGAATCCTGGGGGTGAATGGTTTCAGCCCCGAACGAGTATGCCACACGAATTCTGAACTTTGGATATAGAAACTTCTTGAAGACCCTGACATACATCGCAGGGAAGAGTCTTCTGGCAAAAATACAAGTTAATTTTCCAGTTTTCCTTCTCCCAAGAAACTCTAGAAGATACCTTCATTAGGCACAGAGTTTAAGTTTTATATTCAGAATTTACATAGAGCACAGCAGCAGCAAATAGTTAGATCCGTATTACTCAAAATGGAGAGTTTTCCATTACAGAACTGGTTTGTCATAATAGCCTTGTAGAAACTCTCAAGTTTTGTTACGATCAACTCGTTTTCTTAGCAGTTGAGTTTGAAAGTTCTGGAAGTTCTGCTGGCATCGGTATCATTCACACTTGCTGAAGTAATTATGTCTAACTGGTAAAACAACATTAATGAAACTCAAACAAATTTCCACTGAAAATATTTCCGAGTGCACCGTATAGTCAAAGAGTAATGTTGTCAATATCCACACAGAAATTAAACAGATATTGTGATTCCGGAGATCACAGTCTTAAATTGTAAGGTAACTTAAAAATCTTCCAAGGATTAGCTTACAAAATGGTTTGAAGGTCTAGACTCACAGAACAGGAAACAGTCAGATGCACATCACTCTAGCCCTCTGTAAGCAAACCATTATAATATTTTTCTTTCTTCTTGTATTATTGCAAATACGGAGGCCTGAGACCCTCCACTGCCAACTGAAACACTGAAACCATTATCTTCAAATCTAGCTCGCCATCAGAAGAATGATGCATACATGAGAAATTATGATTAAAGCTTTAAGTTCCGAGTCAAGAAATAGACTATTTTTAAAAATACGTGGTTAAAGAGAAGAAAATATCTATGTTGAATTAAGAAATATTTAAGCAAGGTTACAAATGACTAACAACTATGCACAACAATCTTTTTTAGTATCTATTAATTTTTTTCCTTTGCAAAAAGTAATTTACAGAAGTTCAACAAGTTAATCCTGTTACAAAGGCTAGGCTATACATTTGTTCCAACCTGCTTCCTTTTAGTACTAGCACTTCAGTGAGTTTTGACTTTATTTTCTAAGTGTTTAAATAGGTGTCATTTTAAAAGGAAGAAAGGTATACTTATTGTTCTCAAGAGAAATGGGAATCAACAAGCCTCTAGAACATTCCATATACAGTTTCTGATTGCTATAATATTGCAGCACTTTGCAGATGGAATGGAACTTAACTTCAGAAGGGGTAACAACCTAAAAGGTCTTGCCGAAAGGAAAATACTAGATCACGGATTCAACTATTTCAAACAAAAACTTCCTATTAGAAATTCTAAGTAATATGAACATTTAAAAATATATACCAGTAGCCTCCCGCCTAAAATATGTAGGAGTCTCATTTATGGAATCTATCATTTATAAAGATTTATACATAATGAAAGATTTATTTGGTGGCTTTCAAATTCAAACTTTGAAATTTCCCAAGGGAATATTTTTAACCATAGGGACAAAAAGGAAATCACCATTCACCTCCGCTCTCTATCACGTAAGAACACAGAATTCAAAACAAACCAACAGAACTCTTCCTCTCCTCCAGTCTGCAATACAGAGATTTGTTTTCCGTGAACACTTTCGCCCACGGAGACCACACTGCAAAGGTATATATATACAGTAGTCCAGCCACCAAAGTCCTTTCCAGACAATGGCAAGAAAAGTGAAACTTACAACTTAACTCTAATGAACTAAAAACTCTTTCTTCAGATGAGACACTTGTCTGCATGGCCATCTTCATGGCGGGAGGGAGGCAGGAGGTTGCTATCCATTTGGACTAGCAGAATACACAACCAAGCAGAGACTTATTCTGAAATTTTCCAGAACAACTTTAGAAGTTCTTGTTTACTTTTTATGCCATATCCAAAACACAACACACATTTATAGTCTCAATATTAACAAAATTGAGAATTCAGCAGTAAAGTGCTAACATGGAAGGGGAAAGTTGGAAGATATACTAGGGTAAGCTAATAACTCCAGTTATTTTTAAAGAACATTCAGACTGCTTCAAAATTCTATTCAGGAAACTATCTCTCCAAGCTTTTGTTGTTTGCCTCTTAAAAATGAGCTGAAAGAGAACTATATAAACAGATACTTGGGAGGGGGGGAAACTTCTCAATCTCTACTCAAACTTTCGGAACGATTTGCTTCTAAAAATTATCAACAAATAATCCAAGTAGACTGCCTTCAGATGGCGTGGCAGATCAAATTAACTCGTTTTCACCTTAATTTGTGTTACAGGTTTTCTGAAACCCTTGCCCCTTAATGCAAACCAGAGTTTCTGATACTTCCAAATTCAGTAAGATTCAGGTATTATAAATTCAAACTCAGTACTGCCATCTGTTACATTCTGTTTAAAAATGGAATCATTTTCCTGCTGAATAAAAATATCTTCCCAGGTCATTGGCTTGTTCTGAGGAGTAGATGCGGCCCCTACGGCAGGTTCTTTCCCATCATCAACCTTATACCCAATACCGTCATCCTTCATTACAGGCATAGAGCCTGACCTATCAGAAAGATACGCATATTGTCTGATCTGTAAGGACCTGCACGGATGTAAACGATAAAGCTTTGCGTCCCCGGAAGGGTCCTGACTATGAACTGACTTTATGTGTGAAGACATAAACTGATAGTTGATGAAAGATTTGCCACAGGCCAAACACTGATACCTTCGCTCCCCCGTGTGATGGATTTCATGTTTTGTGCGATATTCTGCCAGAGGAAATACCTTCTCACAGTAACGGCAAGGATACTTCTTCTCCCAAGAATGAATGTTAAAATGTCTCCGCAAGCTTGTCAGACAGACATAGGACCTCTTGCACACAATACAGATATAATAGACCCTCCCATCTACTATTAACTCATAGTGATCATCGTGTTTTACTTTCATACGCTTGTTTGCCGTCTCACCGCTAGATGTTTTTGGTATCTCATTCTCAAGTCTGGCCTCCCCTTCATCAGGGTCATCTTTGACTGGGATCACTATGTCATAAGTATCTTCACCGATATTTGCATAAACCTTGCAACCCGTTGACAAGCCTTCAATCTCAGTGGCTGTATCTAAAGTAATGATCTTCTGACCCTCCATTAGATGCTTTGATCCTAAACCTGCATCGTTAGTGTTTCTGGTAATTATATCTGAAATCTTTAAAGAATTAGAAAGTGGCTCTTGCAGAAGTGTAGGAACCTGCATCTTCTGTATCAATGGTCCATCAAAAGTGGCATTCGGGGGGATTTCAGCCTGTGGGACCAAAGATGTGTTACTGACGGCCGAATCTGGACTGGAGCTAATAGTGTCATCATCATCATCTATAATTTCCTCCTCCTCCTCTTCATTGGCCTTGCTTCCTGTTAAAATAGCACTGTTTGGTGTCTGCGGATTCTGCACAAGTAAATTGATCGAAGGAGACATATGATTTGGAAGTGAAGAACTGACATTTGGTGGTGTAGTAAGTGGTGTCTGATTTAACAGAATAATGTTGGGAGTCAGATGTGTCGGGGCTGAAGACACCAGCAATTTTTCACTTCCTTGTGTCTGGCTCAGAGTTGCCTGATTCACAGCAGTAGGAAGTTTCTGAGTAGGTGTGACATTTGGTAAAGGGGGAGAGTTATTACTAGCACCGGGAGCAACATCTGAAATAGCAACGGAACCTGGGTTAGGCTGGACCTGTGTCACTGCATTGGTACTCGGCAAAGTCTCCTTTGCGGGCAGAATCTCAGAGCAGAAAATGACATCATCGTCATCATCGTCTGAATCGGTAACAATAATCTTTTTTGTCTCATAATCTTCAGCAGATAAGGAAAAAGACTCTGTTATAATAGGCATTATAGTGGCCCCGTTATCTTGGGCTTCATCTTTTGATTTTGGCATTTCAAGGTTCTTGTCACCAGAACCAGGTGGTAAGGTCTCTGCATTACCATCCTGAGCTGTACCTGAGATGCTTTTAACCTGTGACAATGGGACACCAAGCTCTGCTATAAATTTAACCCCTAACAACTGTCCTGATTTAATCAGCTCATCGAGTAAATCTGATCTAACACGAACGATTTTAGAACTATAGATATAATTGAGAATTTCTGCAAAGATCTCTGCTCTTATAAAGCTCAGTTCAACAACTTGCCCAGCAACCGAGAAGAGCTGATGGAAGTAAGTACTAGAAGCTGAGAGAATATTCCTGTGGGCCCGGAATTTTCGGTCTTCCACGATGACGGTAACATCACAGAAGAGTCCACGGCCACGCTGCTCATTCAAGGAGTTCAGCAGACTGCCAGAGTATTGAATGTCTGTAGCCGAAATCAGTTTTCTACTCTCCATGCCTATAAGAGAAAGGGAGGAGGAGGGGGTGGGAGAAGATTAGAAAAGAAAAACAAAAGTACTTTATCATTCCGAATGTAAGCTACAGCATGGCGTCGCCGGGCATCAGGTTTTAACTGAAGGTTGGCCTAACTTTTTGGCTTGTACATAAATTGTTCACGCAGGCTGGTTTCTGGACCACGCAACAAATCTCATGACTTCCCCCCGAGAAGAGACAAGCAAGTTTTTAACTGATCGACAGATTTGAATAGGAGTATCTCTTCCTCTGAATCTCAGATACGTGCATCACCACTGAGAATTTCTGAAGATTAGAATGAATTTTCTTGGTTCCAGTTTTTGGGTTTTGTCCTCAAGAAGAGTTAAGAGTTCATTTTTAACGGTCTTAAAACTTTATGAAGTCTTCGTCGTGAACACACAGAAGTTATTTCACCTGTAAATGAATGACTTCAGTGTCAGAGGAGCTTGGTGTGTGCAATATCCATTCTATACTTTCTAAATTTTAACTCATCTTTAAGAACATATTCAAGAGCCACTCCCTGCAGCCAGAAACTGAATTAGTGTTTATCAACCCTGACAATCATTACCTCTAGACTGCCCATTATTTTTCTGTTCTTCTTTAAATTGGAGTGCCACATCTAGATAAACTATGAAACACTATTTTTTCTACCTTCTCCCCTCTCCTCATCCTCCCTGCCCCTTCCCCTCACCTCTCTACTCTTACAATCTCCAGAGGTGACTTGTAAAGAGTTTCAAGTGAAGTCAACAGATGCCTCTGTGAAAAAATAAGACTAAGGACAAGTCACCATTTCTTAATGCTTATTTGCATGAAAACACCAAACATTTCAATTTGTTGGTAAAGAATTATGGGCAGCGGTAGGAGAACTTTTTTATACCTGATGTGTTAGTGACAATGAAAACATAAACTTACTGGAACAGAGCGGACAAGGTTACTCTAGAAAAAGGGAGCGGGATGTCAGTAAAGAGCAATGCTGTGTACCACCGCCCAAACATTCTTTTTTTGCATGTTCCAGAACATACTCCTGGTAATAAGGATGCGGAGTTGTTTAAAATGCATACGTGTATTAAATATATTATGTAGCTTTTATGTATTTATCTTTCATATATTTTATGTATGTACAATTAGCTGATAAGCACTTTAGGTAAACACACACACACACACACACACACACACACACACACTTTTATTGCTAATATTCTTTCCCTTTAAAGTTACCAAAACACTACCACTGTCATCACAGTGCTTAAGTTATATACACGTGGAGGGCAGGGCATCTCAAGCCTCTTCGAAATTTTCAAAATTACAGCTTAAAAACAAAAAGTAGGCAAAAAGCCTAGAAATGAGGATTTCAAACACCATCCGTTATAAGGCGTTGCTCGTTTAACAGTACCAAGGATTTCCAGGTGACCATAAAGGCATTCATCAGAGAGGGTGACCTTTGGACAGCGAGCCAGCAACCAGGGCTTCCGAAATATGGGGATTTCGACAGAAGTCGCTGCTAAGTGGGTAGACTGGTTTTTCGGAATCCGATTTTTGTCGTTTGCAAACGGGTTCCTGGAACGGGGTAATGCATCGAACGTACGTGTCCAGGTGACACTGGGGACTGGTTTCATTTTGTGTGGCTTTCCTCCCGCTTCTCCCCGTCAGGGTGGGCCCGGGAACCGCACAAATCGCTCTGAACCCTCCCCACGAGCTGCGAGCTGCCCAAGGAAAAGCCATTCCGCGTCACTGTGAGGCAAACCCCGGACCGAGGGCAGGTGAAGGTGGAAAAGCGAGAAACGCCATCCGCGAGGGAGTCAAGCCGACACGCGGCTCCCTGCGGCAGCTGCACCCCATCTTCCTTACTCCACCCCCTCTTCCCCATTTGCGCCCGGCCGGCTGCAACCGACGTTTTTCACCCCAATTCACGCGAAAAGGCAGCGTCCCGGAAATCCAGGAGGAGCTACGACCGGCACGGCGAGGGCAGGGGTCCTCCGGCGAGCCGGGGAAAGTGGAAGGTGGCGAACGCGAGGGTGGGGTGTTGGGAGGGGATGAGGCCAAGCGGGCGGCATTGTTATGCCCCGGGAAGGGGACGGAAGGGGAGGATGGGCCGGGCAGAAAAGCTCTAAATCAAAGTAGGGGCTAGGAGGAGAAAAAGCAGGCACAAAAAGCCAGGCGGAGGGCGAGGGAAAAGCCAAGTGGGTCCCCGCGGCGGGCTCCCCACGCGCCGGGCCTACCCGGGGAACCGGCAGCCCCCCGGCCCCTGACGGCGGAGGGGACCGCGCCGCGGCCCTCCGGGCTCGTCCCCTCCTTCACTCCCGGGCCCACACAAAGAAAGGGCCGGAGGAGCGGAGCCTCCGACTCCGCCGCTTCCTGGTTCAAGTGAGGAGAATGCAAACGCAGGCGCGGCCCGGCGACGGAGGCAGCGGGCGCGCTCCCTCGCCTCTCCCGGCGCCCGGCCGGGTCCTCACCTGCTTCCCGGCGCCGCCGCTTCTCCTCGTCGGGCCGCGCGGACGGGTGGGAACCCTCCAACAACCAGAAGCCGGACTCCGTGGCGATTCGGCTGCTTCTTCAAACGTCGCTCCAGTCTTGGTCGACGTCGACGCGGCTGCCGCCACCGCTGCTACAGCTGCCCCACGCCGCCGACAGAGGGCACAGCGCGGGGGCGCCTTCCACTTCGGCGCCCTCCTCCTCCGAACGCGGTTCGGGCCTTTCCGGAAGGGCCCGAGCTCCCGGCGGCCGCGCTTCGGCGGCCGCGCGTCGGCGTCCCGCTCCGCCTTCGGCTCCTTCCGCAGGGGGCGGAGTGAGACTGGGAAGCTCTGGGAGCGTTCGGCCCTTTCCGGAGGGCGAAAGGGTGGGAAAAAAGGAAGGGAAAGATGGGGTCATGCCGGCACCCGCGTGGGATGGGAGGGAAGCGAGTCGCTTTCACCTAAATTCGGCGCCAGCCTCTAGGGCGTAAAAACTTTTAGAGACTGTACGAGTTTGCGAGTTGGAAGCTGCTCGATCAGCCCGTTTCTTGGATGCTAAGCCACCTTGAAATACAATCTGAATAAATATGATAAAATCAAATGGATCGACTCAGGATGATTCAGGTTTCTAGGATAACAAGTTGATAACGACATCACAGTACTATTTTTAAGAAATAAATCTAGTGTTTGGACCCCAGGCTGTCTTCGTAATTTAATACTAAATGAAGCAGTACTATCTTAAATTCCTTCGTTTCAGCTCTCGTTTACTGACCACCTGTCTGAGCTATACCAAACCTCAGGTTGCGTGGAATACAAAAATGAGTAGGCCAAGGTCTCCCTTTCCAAAGAGCTCAGTAGATGGGTACACAAACATCGACAGAAGTATTTGTGCAACGTACAGAACACAGAGAAGGAAACAGCAACTAAATATTCCTGTTTGAGCTGTATATCTTGAAAGACGAATAAATTAATACTTGCATTGTTAATTTATTATTTTTATTTCCATAGCATTTCCTCCTCAGAGGGTTTTAGTGTCTGACACATAGTCGGGTGTTCAATAATTGTTTAATGAATAAATGCATGAATGAGTTGTAATTTTTTAAAACTCTCCGGTAATACATTTCTGAGTACCATGATGAATGAAGAAACAGAATGGGTGTTTGTAGAGCAAAATATTTCCCTTTAGGCTGATTATTGATCGTATCCAACTAAGGAGCCAAAATAGTGGCTTTTTGCTTCAACAATTAAGGCCATTCACTACCTTCATTTTCTTTTTTAAAAAATATGTATAGGAGGGGGGCCTGGGTGGCTCAGTCGGTTAGTCCAACTTCCACTCAGGTCGTGATCTCACTGTTGGTGATCTCTCTGATGGTGCGGAGCCATATATGTTTATTTTTGAGGGATATATATATATATATATATATATATATATATATATATGTATATGGTAACATTGTAACCAT
The DNA here is from genome assembly GCF_018350175.1 of Felis catus. Classification (NCBI taxonomy): domain Eukaryota; kingdom Metazoa; phylum Chordata; class Mammalia; order Carnivora; family Felidae; genus Felis; species Felis catus. The sequence continues at coordinate 98,108,375 of NC_058386.1, read as the reverse complement.
TCCTCAAAACTTGAATTTGCACCTATTTACCTTTCAGTCAGAATCCCTGTGCTTCCTTGCTACAAATTGCCTTGCTGAAAATGTCAGCATATTCCAGGATGAAAACAAATCTAACTGTATCTAATTTTCTTTAACATGAAATTGGACAAGAATGTCACCATCGATCCATCCCTAATCTATTCTAAATTCTCCTCAATAAAGTAAAGCCACATAGTAAAATATAAAAGTGGTGTATCAAAAAAAACCCCTAAGTGGTGTATTAGAGTTGTATTTTCGCATGGAAACAAGAAATTCACATGAAATTCCTTAGGCTCTTCCAGATTTTGAAATGTGAGAAACTAATGTGAGAATTACTGCATTGTTGGTTTTTTATTTTAATTAGGACTTAAAATTATGAGTTCCATTGTTTAATATAAAGACATTTCACAGGAAATAGGAGTCCACTGTTATAAAGGAAACTAAAGCAGAAGGTAGTATTTTCCTGGAATTGAGTACTTAACAAAATGAGTTAGCAGATTTAACAAACTAGTTAGCAGATTAATGACCATTTTCCTGAGTCATCCTCTCCCAAAATTCAGTAGCAAAAAAAAAAAAAAAAAGTTTTTAGGAACTAGGACAAAGTACTTCTTGAAAATTTAGGACCTATTTACCTTTCAGTAGCTTAGTTGACAAAAAACTAAAATGAGACATATATATTTGAAATACGGATCACAGTGGCAGTAGCTGCCGTCTTCATACCAAGTGTCGGTTGGTTACCTCTCAGTAAACTGGAAGATGCAACGTAGTTTCTTTTGCAACAGCATTAATAGCACCAAGGCCACCAGAAGAACTGCCTTGCCTTTCCCCCTTTCCTGAAAGGGCTTTAAAAATGTGGAGCCCACATAGGAAACCTCTTCTCTTCTGGCCGTGTCCCTCACCACACACCCCTCACCAGCCCAGAAAAAAAAGCTAAACTAAAATTTAAAAGCTACTGGGGTGACTTGGTGGCTACCTCGGCTAGGTGTCCGATGTTAGCTCAGGTCATGATCTCATGGTTTGTGAGCCCAAGCCCCTTATTGGGCTCTATGCTGACAGTGCAGAGCCTGCTTGGGATTCTGTCTCTCTCCTTCTCTCTCTGCCCCTCCTGCACTCTCTCTTAAAATAAAATAAAATAAAATAAAATAAAATAAAATAAAATAAAGCAAAACAAAATCTACCTATAACTAAAGGGGTTTCAATGATCAGGAAAGGAAGTTCCTTGTAGGAAAGCAGAGCAGACCAAGAAATTTGAGTGCCCTTAATAATTGCGTTTCAGACAAGGTAATTGGAAAGTTTAGTTAATTTTCTGTTTCTTGACAAGTTATTTCACCTTTCACTTCCTTTATATCTGCAGGCTTAATCCTGCTTGAAATGACCCAGGAGATTTTAAAGAACAGATTTGGAGGTCATCAACTGCTTCACATTCCAGAAAGGTTTTTGATTGGCTGATTATGGACTCAGTTAGGGTGTATACCCACATTGTCAGTGTTTGCCTTGTTTGAACTTGATTAGGAATTCCACGAGGACAGCAACTGTCCTCTCCTGTGTCAAAATGCCGAGAATCTTGTGGGTGCTTAATATATATTCTGTTGATGATGCTAAAAGATTTTTAAAATGGCATTCATCAAGTCCTAGAGCCTTTCCTCGGAGTTTGCTTAGCTTCACAGAGTTAGAAAGCTCACTGCACAAGTAGAAGAAACCACAGTAAGGTAGAGCAGGAAAACGAAGGCTAGAGGAGCAGATGTGAATGGGTTAGGATTCTGATACGGCCACTCAATAGCTGTGTGACCTTGAGCCTGATTATTCATCTGTAAAACCGAGATAATAATACCTTCCCACAGAATTGTTTTGAGTTTCAGTTTCCAAAATATGACATGCTGTTTACCGCTTCCATGTCTGTGCCTAGAACCCTGCACTTGGAGTAACCATGCCTTTCATAGCCACACACTTTGCCTCTCCTGTTATTTGGCAAGTGCCTGGTCTTCCAGAAAGATGCAACTCAAGCAGTAACTTTCTTGTGGAGCCGGCCTGGATCTAATAAATGGTATATAGATATGGCTACTTAATGTTGAATGAAGGAGTGTCAGGTACCCAGTAAGTGCTAAATATACATTTGCTTGTTCATCTGTATCCCCTTTTCTGCTTAATCCTAACAATTTTCTCTTTAAGTGACATGTTTGATATTGCTGGTTCTCTCATTCTTCTTAAAACCTCTTAAAGTCAATTGGATAGGGATAGATAACCCTCCTACTCAGAAAGAGGAAGTGGACAATTGCTGACAATAATACAATCTACCAAAACAAAACAACCATCACCACCACCAGGTAGCATATTTCAAATACGAAAAAAAAAAATTGAGGGAATATACTCCCCATGAGTTCTTTGTGAAAAATTACTCAGCAACATGAAATCAAATCAAGTAAGACATGCGTCAAAATAAAAAAATTAAGAACAGACATTTTGCAGCAAGCCAATCTAAACGGAGGACTAAGACCAAACGACAAGGTTGATGATGAATATGTGACAAAATGAAACCGTTCTAAACCCTGACACAATAAAAATCCATTCGTTCATATGTTCATTCAATACATATCATTTAATACCCACTCTGTGCCAGGCAATGTGGTAGGCAGTGTGGATATAGTCTTCAAGACGAAGTCCCAGTCTTCATGAAACTTAGATTCTAATGGGAAAGACATACCATAGATGTTTGTGTCTGTATCATCTAAATGTATAATATCAGATAGCAATGTGACATGTGAGGAAAAATAAACAGCATAAAGGGATGGAGAACTCTGAGGGCGCTATTGTAAATAGTGTGGTCGGGGAAGACTTCTCTGAAAAGATGATGTATGAGCAAACAATAGAATGAACTAAGGGGAAAGAGCTATGAAAATATCCGAGGAAGAACATTCTAGGCAGTGGAATGCGTCAATGCCCTTCAATCAAAGATCACTGGGCACATGCCCATAGTTGACAAGTTGAGTTCATTATTCTTTTTGCAGGGAGGGAGAAGGCACACCATAGGCAAGTGTGGGGTGTTTCAGTAAGAGGACATTAGAAAGAACCTATTGTATTATTTGGGCGACTTAGGGGGATGATCTAAGGAAGAGGGAGTTCACTCTAGATCAGTTGCTGTCAGGATGCAGGGGCAATTGTACCATTGGGCCCTTCAGTGCATCTTAACTCTAGGGAGGGCAGAAGAGAACAGGAATAAAGCTGTAATTGATAAAGTAGCAGTCACCCATTTTGGCTAAGAGAGGGGGGTGTTTGGTGTTTTCTGAGTGACACAGTGACCTTTTCTAGCTATGATTAGACAAAATTATCAATTGGCTTTGTTTTGTCTCACTTCATCAATCTCCTAGTGACTTCTTCTTAAGTTAATGCTGTGTGAGTTTATGTCCAACAGAAGATCATGGCCTGAGCGTTCTGCTACCTTGCAGATACCAGGGGCGGCCTCCCCCTTCCCCTTCTGAAACAGAAAATGAAAAACTTATAAGGAATAAAATTAAGAGGTGGTGGCGGAGGTACAATAATGACCTTCTCTGCAACAAAACTTAGCCATTTAATACTGTATTATTATTGTATGGGACATACTTAAACTAAAACATTGTTCGTTGTTTATCTGAAATTCAAATGTAAGTGGGCCTACTGTATTTTTTCTCTTTGCTAAATATGACAAGACTAAGATAAACACACTGTCAGCTGCGTAGAAATACTTTGAATACTTTGTGCTTTTTCTTCCCATTCCCCATTTAGTTTTGTTTTGTTTTGTTTTTAATTCAGGATATCCTCAGGGAAAAAATATGTAATTCCATTTGAGCCATTCCGAAATATTATACATGCATATGTATACACACATATCTATGCATATATTATGTATACATCCATATATACACTTGCACATATGAGACACACTAAGCGCCCAGTATTATAAAATGTTACATACACGTATGCACAGAAAGCATCTGAAACAAGCAGAATCGACTGTGTTGTTGATACGGCCATTCTGTGAAATGTATCCTGTGGTCCGTCATCCTCCCCTTCGGTTATTTCAAGTATAAGGCTGAGGAAGACTTGGTCTCCTAACCAAATGAGACGAGGTGCGGGGGAGGGGGTTCGGGGTCGGGGGAGAGAGACTGCTGCGGAACTGGAAAGATGGGCGCTCGGAGCCGGTGGCAGCGGCGGCTTATTTACACGGATACACCACCCCTTTCACTTAGGCTGGACGCCACGTAGCCCTGGGGAAGGGTTTTGCCGACGTACCCGGAACGAATTCTAAGTTTTTCTCAGCTTTGGGAGGTTGCGCAGGTGGCTTCTGGGAGCCAAGGCAACTGAGGTTTTCCCAGGCTCCTTGAGAGAGTGCCCTATTTCCCCGGCAGCAGTAGCTCCAGGGTCTCGCAGTCCGTAATGAGAGGCCTCGGGCTCCGCGGGGAAGCGTCGCAGTTGGTGGAAGAGTCCCGAGCAGCAGCAAATCCGCTCGCTCCCCGCGGGGCCGCCGCTCTCGCTCGCACTCTTGCTCTCGGTCCGGGAACCGCAATGGCCTGGGCCCCCAGCGGAGTGGCCTCAGCCTGGCCTCCCGGAACCAGCCCTGCCGACCCGTTCGCGGTCACGTTCTCCGGAGCGGCCCCCTGCGCCGCGGAGGACCCCCTTCGCCTCTGCCTCCTCGTCCGCCTGTCGCGGCCGCTCCCCGCGCCCCTCCGGGACCGATAAGCCGTGGGTCTCTGGGACAAGGAGAGGGAGGTGAGTGAGACGGACCCACCTCCGCGGTGAGGAGCCACCTGTGTTGAGAGTCCCTTCATCGTTCATCTCGCTTCTTAGCGTTTGCGCTTTTCTCCCTTCTCCCATCCTTGCGCCCGTTTTCTTCTTCAGTCTGTCCACGGCCGCCCCTTATTCGCCCCTTTCCTCCCTTAATTCTCACTCATCCTTGGGCCCCCTCCTGCAGTGCCCTGGTCTCCCACCACCTCCTTCCACCTCTGGTCTGGTAGCGGACATGGCCAAAGGTCGCAGACTTCTGTGCTCAGCATTGATTTGTGTTGTGTTATCATTCATGTGCATGTTTTTATTCTACACTAGACTGAGTTCGTGGAAAGGAGGATTTTATTCATTACAGAATTCAGTGTTTAGCACTTAGTAAGAGCACAGCCATTGTGTGTTGAATGAGCAGATCGGTTTGAGATGGTAACAGGATATGTAAATAGAAATTCTTTGTGGGGACTTGGGAAGGGTTGCGCTTTTTTTTTTTTTTTAAGTAATCTCTATGCCCAATGTAGGGCTCCAACTCACAACCCCAAGATCAAGAGTTGCATGCTTTACCGACTGAGCCAGCCAGGCGCCTGGAGATTACAGGTTTAAATTGGAAAGTAGAAAAACCTTCCTCCCAAGACATGATTGGATGAATGTAGAAAAAGTAGTGTGCTAACCTGAGATGAGGCTACCTAAAAGGCCTTGTTAAAAGTGGTCTTGGGGGCGCCTGGATGGCTCAGGCACTTAAGTGTAGGACTTTGGCTCAGGTCATGATCTCGCTGTTTGTGGGTTGGAGCCCCGCCTCCGGCTCTGTGCTGACAGCTGGAGCCTGGAGCCTGCTTCCGATTCTGTGTCTCCCTCTCTCTCTGCCCCTCCCCTGCTCGTGCTTTCTCACTCTCTCAAAAATAAATAAACATTAAAAAAATTAAAAAGTAATAAAAGTGGTCTTGGTCTTGACCTTGAGAAATGATGGGAGGGTGAGATGAGTTTTCCTTTAATGAAAGTGAGTGGAAAAGTAGTTTAAGAAGGAGAAGGAAAAGAGTTTTCATTATTGCCGTGTAAATATTCATATCTAATGTTTATGGAATGTGTCAGGTACCATACTAAGGGCTAAATGTGTTAAAAAAATTAAAAATTTGGGGTACCTGGGTGGCTCAGTGGGTTAAGCCTCCAACTTCTGCTCAGGTCATGATCTCACGGTCCTTGGGTTTGAACTCTGTGCTGACAGCCTGGAGCCTGCTTCGGATTCTGTGTCACCGTCGCTCTCTGCCCCTCCCCCACTCGTGCTCTGTCTCTCTCAAAAATAAATAAACTTAAAAATTTTTAAATTGAATTAAAAAATTTAAAAACATTACAGACATTGAGAGCTAGGTTGACATTACAACAGTTGGGCAATGTCTTGATGATTCTTTTTCTTCCAGCAGTGGGAGGTGAGTGAGGGTAGTCCCTGGATTCAGACTGCCTGGGTTTGAAGCCCTGCTTTGCCACTTAATACCTGTGTGGCCTTGAGTGTCTAGAGTTTAGCTAAGCTACTCCATGGTACTGCTGCCTGGGCATCCGTTTGGTTTGGCCAGGTGGCCTCTAGGCACTTTAAACTTATACCAGCCCCCTCTTGCAAGCACATGCCCTGGGTAGCCCACAGAGAGTCACAAGAAAATAAGTTCCTGATAGGACTTCCCCAGTAGCCCTTGTGATCAACTATCTCTGCCTCCCAGTGCCTGTAGGCCCTACAGGTCCTTTAGATAAGATCCCTGTGGGGCTTACCCAAACCCCACTCTTCTGGTTTAAATGACCGATCTGGTCCTAACCTGGGAACTCCAAAGCAATACAGACCCTAATAAAAGCACATGCCCCAGGTCCTGTCTCTCCATCTGTACTCTGCCTTGACTGCCTTGTGTGGCCTCTGGAGGCATGCTGTGTGTACTTCCTCCAGGCCTTATGAGTAATTAACTGTTCTATTTGAATTTCTCTTGTGGTCTGTTGTTGAACTTTGGCTCACCATCCTGGGGAGTCCTATGCTCCACTTAACAAATGTTAATTTAACAATGTCAAAACATCAGGCAAGTTACTTAACCTCTCTACCTTCATTTATTCACCTGTAGAAAGGGGATAAAAATAGTGCCGATATTTTTAGGGCTGTTGTAATGACTGAGTGCCTGGAACATAATGTACCTTCCTGTTAGCTATTAGGGTTTCATGCCTGGGAGCAGAAAGAGTAAAAACAGTCCTGAGTACACTAGAGACCTGCCTCTAGGGGTTAAATGTTTCAGAAAGGTGCCCCCGGTCTGTGCCAGTCAAACCAGCTTCTTTTTTTTTTTTAATTTTTCTTTAATGTTTTTATCTTATTTTTGAGACAGAGAGAGACAGAGCATGAGCAGGGGAGGGGCAGAGAGGGAGACACAGAATCCAAAGCAGGCTCCAGGCTCTGAGCTGTCAGCACAGAACCTGACGCGGGGCTTGAACTCACGGGCTGTGAGATCATGACCTGAGCTGAAGTCGGATGCCCAACCGACTGAGCCACCCAGGCACCCCAGACCAGCTTCTTATTTTAGAATTCTAAGTAAGAGATATAAGAACAGCTTGGATGAAATTTGCATTTGTGCGTGTGGAAGATAAATAATTTATCTTACTAGTACAGATGCAACCAGACAGCAGTTATGGACTGTTTTGATGGTGTCCTATTCACCGTGTTGGTGAAGGAGGGATTTCCTTCCCAGGATTATGGGGAGGTGGAACACAGAATACCTGTTCATTGGACAGATGAACTCCATTGGCTGGCAGAGTACTGAGACCCACTCAGGGATACTCAGGGATAATCTGGAACTGGGCCTGTTCCCTTGTCCTAGAGATGGTTGTTTGGCTAGGGGACCTTACCTGCAGAAGCAGAGTGGGGAGGGGAATTTGCAGTTAGAACATTGGAGGCCCTACTGGTTTTCCCAGATGTCAAGGCAGTACCTAATAATGAGCCTTAATTTTAGGCTTTATAGCACAAGAACTGTGTGTCTTTGCATTGGCCCCTATCCTCATATATTCCAAGAACTGTTATTTGTATGTTTATTTTTAGATTGTCTGCTTCTTGAAGTGGGAGAACATCTGAGTCCAACTCTGCATAGTAACAATACCTTTTCCACTGAATAAAGAAATAAAAATTTATTCAAACAATGAAACCAAATATATTAATTTTGTAAGGATTTTTTTGAAAAATCAAATAGAGACATAAACACTAAATTTTGGGGAATTGCACCCCTGTTATTCTTTTCAGTTTATGCAAAACAGCAAAAATCAAAACAGAAGAAATGACAAACATTATAATAAAATTAAAAGTGTTTTTACTGTCCTCCAAAGAGCAGACAGTGTACTCCTTTTCCAAAAAGGGACTAAAGGGAAAACATAGAGTTGGAAGAAACTCTGAATCTCCTTGAGTACAATGTTTGTGACATGGAACTTTCAGGGCTCCCTTTAGTGTCATCTATTTCTAATGCTTCCTTTTTTTATTTAAAAAAATTTTTTTAACGTTTTATTTATTTTTGAGAGAGAGAGAGACAGAGCATGAACGGGGGAGGGGCAGAGAGAGAGGGAGACACAGAATCGGAAGCAGGCTCCAGGCTCCGAGCCATCAGCCCAGAGCCCGACTCGGGGCTCGAACTCACGGACCGTGAGATCGTGACCTGAGCCGAAGTCGGACGCCCAACTGACTGAGCCACCCAGGCGCCCCATAATGCTTCCTTTTTTTAAATTGTCTTCACTGATTCTCAGGTTTCTGCAAACTAAAGTTTTAACCAAGTTGAAACAGACTTCTTTTTCTTTTCATAAATATGTATAAACAAATGAAGCTATTTCTGAATGTAAAACTGTTTGTGTCACATATTGCAGAAGATCAAATGAGCAGTGAGGAGCTATGTCATGCATGAGGCAGAAGGGATGCACTTGACAGCCTCCCAGGCTGCATTTCTAGCCCGGCTGCTCAGGCTGGCTGTTGTCTGTACCATTTGAACTTTCAGAACATCAGCTCCTAAGTGTTGAGTTTACATTTATGCCGAGTTTTTGTCAATTTAAAGTTTAAAATGTAAAGGGAAAATAGGACTTAACTGGACCTCTCGAATTTGAGATACACACACACACACACACACACACACACACACACACACCTATACATACATACATACATATAACACAATTTAGTCATTGAGTTGTAATTTGCATGCCTATATCTTCTGGGAGATTAAAGTGAGGGAGGATTGCAGATTTGGGAGCTAAGTATGAAGACTTTCTCCAGAGAATCCTTGTTATAGACTGAATTGTGTCCCGCCCTACCCCCAATTCAAATGTTGAAGCCCTAATTCTCAAAGTGACTATATTTAGCAGTAAAGCCTTTAAGAGGGTAATTAAGGTTAAATGAGGTCATCAGGATGGAGCCCTGATTCTGTAGGACTGGTATCCTTAGAAGAGGAAGTGACACCAGATATCTCCACCCCCCTTCTCTTGTGTGCACAGAGGAAAGGCCATGTAAGGACACAGGGAGAAGTCACCAGTCTGCAAGCCAGGAAATTTCTACCAGAAATCAGTCCTGATCTTGGACTACTAACCTCCAGTATGGTGAGAAAATAAATTTCTGTTGTTAATCTACGCACTATGTGATATTTTATCATGGTAGCCACAGCTGACTAATACAATCCTGAAGCAGGTTGTTTAAAAATATAATTTTAAAATAAGTATAACATTTGTTAAATCTGGAGTCTGTTGTCAATTTTTTAAAAAAAATTTCTTAATGTTTTATTTATTTTTGAAAGAGAGAGAGAGAGAGACAGAGCATGAGCAGGGGAGGGGCAGAGAAAGAGGGAGATACAAAATCTGAAGCAGGCTCGAGGCTCTGAGCTGTCATCACAGAGCCTGACATGGGTCTCGAACCCACGAACCACAGGATCATGACCTGGGCTGAAGTCGGATGCTTAACCGACTGAGCCACCCAGGCACCCCGTCAAATTTTTTTGAAGATAGTATTTACCCATTTTTATTTTAATATCTTATTATTTATTTATTCATTTATTTTGTAGGCTCCATACCCAAAGTGGGGCTTGAGCTCATAATCCTAAAATCAAGATTTGCATGCTGTCCTCACTGAGCCAGCCAGGCACCCCTGTTGTCAAGTTTTTTATTAAGGAAAGAACTTTAAATACGTTTTAAATTTTTCTTCTTTCTTGTGATTTATCCTCTTATATCCTTTATGTTTTAAAAACGCCTGGCTGGCTCAGTTGGTGAAGTGTGTGACTCTTAATCTTGGGGTCATGAGTTCAAGTCCCATGTTGGGCATAGAGATTACTTTATAAAAAATAGAAAAAATAGTTTTAAAAATAAAAACATGGAACATATGTAAGAATTAAAACATGTTGCCAGTATATTTTAGGATGCTAAATGTTCTCTTTAAATTATAATTCGGGGGGGGGGGCACCTGGGTGGCTCAGTCGGTGAAGTATCTGACTCTTGATTTTGGCTCAGGTCACGATCTCAGTTTGTGAGATCAAGCCCATCGTTGCTTGGGATTCTCTCTCTCCCTTTCCCTCTCTGCCCCTCCCCAACTCATGCGTGTGCTCACATGCTCTCTCTCAAAATAATAAACTTAAAATTATAATTCATTATAATTATAATTTATAATGCTAATCTCTTATTCATAGAAGGGTTCAGTGTAATGATACGTTTATATTATTTTGAATTTCTGTTCTCAGCTAACCCAGTAGCAGATTGCTTGCCAGATTTTAGCATTACAAAGGGATTTAAAAATGAATATACTAGCATGGTTTGGTTTAGTTCAATTTCCTAAAGTCAGTACTCTCTGAAGGCTTACTGCTTCTTTTTCCTTATTTCTTTCCTCTTTGGTGCTATTCATAAGCAGCTTCTTCCCTCTCATCTCTTTCTTTTTTTTCCCCCAGTGATCTCTACACCCACCATGGGGCTCAAACTCACAACCCTGAGATCAAGAGGCATGTGCTGTACCAATTGAGCCAGCCAGGCACCCCACCTCTCATCTGCTTCCATGTTTACTTTAGGTTGAGTTCAGACAATGTGCTTTGGTGGGTAAACTTTGTAATTGTGACAGGGTGATAAAGTGTTATCAGAAACTTGTTCTTAAGGGACGCCTCAGTCAGTGGAGCTTGCGACTCTTGATCTCTGGGTCGTGAGTTCAAGCCCCATACTGGGCATAGAACTAACTTAAAAATAAAATCTTTAAAAACAAACAAAACAGATACTTGTTCTTAATAGAAATGCTTACAAGAATCGGAAATCATAGAATTAGGGTTGGAAGGAACCCTAAAAATAATATTCTAGGCAATACCTTAAGTTATTCCAGACGTCATCTCCAGAGGAAAAGATTATATGATATGGAAATTCCCCTTTTAACCTATTGTAGGATTTTAACAATATTCAGTTTCAGAATTCTCTACCACAGAATGAAATCTCTTTATATTGTAGTGTGTTAGGTTCTTCTTGCTTTGGGGACAGAGAGTCGTTGCTGCTCTACCGTATGTCCTTTATATACATAGAATCAAATCATGAGGTCTTTCCTCAGCCTTCTTGTCTCTAGTTTTTTCTTCTTATAGTTCCCTACATTTGCCCTGTGGTTTCTTCTGAAAATATAAATCACATCAGTGAGCCTACACCAATACATCATAATCACCCACAGTCCATAGTTTACATTAGGATTCGCTCTTGGTGTTGCACATTCTGTGGGGTTGGAACAGACATATCATGACGTGTACTCACCATTATACTGTCATACGCAGGAGTTTCATTGCCCTAAAAAATGTTCCGTGCTCTGCCTGTTCATTTCTCCCTCCCCTCCAACCACTGATCTTTTCACTGTCTTCATAGTTTTGCCTTTAGTAGGATGCCATATAGTAGGTATGTAGCCTTTTCAGATTGGCTTCTTTTACTTAGCAATATGTATTTTGCTAAACAAGATTCTTCGGTGTGTTTTTTAACTCAAGTGTAATTAACATGGTATTATGTTAGTTTCAGGTGTGCACTCTAATGATTCAACAATTCTATACATTATTCAGTGCTCATGTCAATGAATGTACTCCTAATCCTCTTTATCTATTTCATCCATTTCCTCCCCTACCTCCCCTCTGGCAACTACCATTTCTGTGTAATTTTTTTAAGATTTTATTTTTAAGTAATTTCTACATCCAGTGTGCATCTCGGACTTACAACCCTGAGATCCAGAGTCGGATGCTCTACTGACTGGGCCAGCCAGGCAGCCTTGTTCTCTGTATTTAAGAGTCTAGTTTTTTGGTCTCTTTTTTCCTTTGTTCACTTTATGGTATTTGTCTTTCTCTGACTTAATTTCACTTAGCATTATATACTCTAGGTCAGTCCATGTTGCAAATGGCAAGATTTCATTCTCTCTTGGGGTGCCTGGGTGGCTCAGTTGGTTGAGTGTCTGACTCTTGATTTTGGCTCAAAAATTTCTATTTGGGTCCTGTGCCCATTTTTAAAATGTTTATTTATTTTTGAGAGTGACAGAGCACGACGAGCAGGGGAGGGACTGAGAGAGAGAGAGAGAGAGAGGAGACGAGACACAGACTCTGAAGCAGTCTCCAGGCTCCGAGCTGTCAGCACAGCCTGATGTGGGGCTTGAACTCACAAACTGCGAGATCATGACCTGAGCTGAAGTCGGACACTTAACTGAGTCACCCAGGTGCTCTGCTTTGCCCATTTTTTAATTGGATTATTTGATTTTTTTGGTGTTGAGTTGTATGAGTTCTTTTGTTTTTAAAGATTTTATTTTTTTACTTTTGTTATTTTAAGTTTATTCATTTTGAGAGAGAGAGCACATAAGCAGGGGAGGGGCAGACAGAGAGGGAGGGATAGAGAGAGAGAATCCCAAGCAGGCTCTGCACTGACAGTGTGGAGCTTGACACGTGGCTCCAACTACCGAACCATGAGATCATGACCTGAGCCGAAATGAAGAGTTGGACACTTAACTGACAGCCACCCAGGTGCCCCAAGATTTTATTTTATTTTAAAAAACTTTTTTTAAGTTTTATTTATTTATTTTTGAGAGAGACAGAGCATGAGCAGGGGAGGGGCAGCAAGAGAGAGAGAGACAGAATCCCAAGCAGGCTTCACCCCATCAGCACAGAGCCTGGTGTAGGGCTAGAACCCACGAAACTGTGAGAGCATGACCTGAGCCAAAATCAAGAGTCAGACGCTTAACCCACTGAGCCACCCAGGTGCCCCCCGCTCCAAGATTTTATTTTTAAGTAACCTCTACACCCAGTTTGGAGTTCAGACTTACAACCCCTGAGATGAAGAGTCGCATGCTGTACTGACTGAGCCAGCCAGGTGCCCCGAGTTGTGTGAGTTCTTTATATATTTTGGATAATTTTTAAGTTTATTTATTTATTTTGAGAGAGAGCATGAGCAGGGTAGGGGCAGAGAGAGAGAGAGAATATGAATCTGAAGCAGGCTCTGCACTGTCAGCACAGAGCCGGATGCAGGGCCTGACTCCATGGACCGTGAGATCATGATCTGAGCCAAAACCAAGAGTAGGACACTTAACCGACTGAGCCACCCAAGTGCCCCTATTTTGGGTACTTTTTAAAGTTTATTTATTTATTTTGAGAGAGAGTGCGCATGCGTGAGTTAGGGAGGGGCAGAGAGAAGGAGAGAGAATCCCAAGCAGGCTCCACACTGTCAGCACAGAGCCGGAGGTGGGGCCCAATCCCATGAATTGGGAGATCATGTCCTGAGCTGAAATCAAGAGTTAGACACATAACTGACTGAACCACACAGGCACCTGTATAAATTTCGGATATTAACCTCTTATCAGATATATCATTTGCTGATGTCAAAGAGGTTCCTACCTGTGTTCTCTGCTAGGATTTTTATGGTTTCAGAAAGGTCTCCCATTTAGGTCCTTAATCCATTTTGAGTTTACTTTTGTGTATGGTGTAAGAAAGTGGTCCAGTTTTGTTGTTTTGCATGCAGCTAACCAGTTTTCCCAAGACCATTTCTTGAAGAAACTGTCATTCCCCATTGTATATTTTTGCCCACTTTGTCATAGACTAATTGACCATCGAAGTGTATGTAGGTTTATTTCTGGACTCTCTATCCTCTTCTATTGATCCGTGTGTCTGTTTTTGTGTCAGTACCATACTATTTTGATTACTGTATCCTTGTAGTATATTTTGAAATATGGGATTGTGATACCTCTGGCTTTGTTCTTTTTCAAGGTTGCTTTGCCTGTTTGGGATTTTTTTGTGGTTCCCTACAAATTTTAGGATTACTTGTTCTAGTTTTGTGAAAAATGCTGTTGATATTTTGATTGGGATGGCATTAAATCTGTAGATTGCTTTGGGTACTATGGACATTTTAACACTGTTTCTTCTTCCAGTCCATGAGCATGGAATATCTTTCCATTTATTTGTGTCTTCTTTAATTTCTTTTATCAGTGTTTTATAGTTTTCAGAGGACAGGTCTTTCACCTCCTTGGTAAAGTTTATTATTAGGTATTTTATTCTTATTTTCTTAATTTCTCTTTCTACTGCTTCATTGTTAGTGTATAGGCATGTAACACATTTCTGTATATTAATTTTTTAAGTATATTTATGTTGAGGGAGAGAGAGAGTGTGTGTGTGTGCACACCAGCCAGGGAGAGGCAGAGAGAGAGGGAGAGAGAATCCCAAGTAGGCTCTATGCAGAGCCTGATGCAGGGCTCAGACTCACAAACTGTGAGCTCATGACCTGAGCTGAAACCAAGAGTCAGACACTTAACTGACTGAGCCACCCAGGTGCCCCTGTAAATTAATTTTGCATCCGGCAGCATTACTGAGTTCATGTATCAGTTCTAGTAGTTTTTTGGTGGAGTCTTTAGGGTTTTCTATATATACTATCTTGTCATCTGGAAATAGTGAAAATTTTACTTCTTCCTTACCAGTTTGGATGCCTTTATTTCTTTTTGTTGTCTGCTGAGGCTAGGACTTCCAGTACTATGTTGAATAAAGTGATGAGAATGGACATCCTTGTCTCATTCCTGACCCTAGGGTAAAAGCTCTCAGTTTTCCACCATTGAGTACTATGTTAGCTGTGGGTTTTTCATATAAGGCTGTTATTGTGTTGGGGTATGTTCCCTCTAAACCTATTTTGTTGAGGGCTTTTATCATGCTGTACTTTGTCCAATGCTTTTTCTGAATCTATTAGAATGATCATATTGTTTTATTCCTTTCTCTTGTTAATGCATTGTGTTCATTGGTTTGCAAATTTTGAAACACCTTTGCATCCCTGAAATAAATCCCACTTGACCATGGTGAATGACTTTTTTTTAATGTATTGTTGGATTTAGTTTGCTAGTATTTTGTTGAGGATTTTTGCATCTGTGTTCATGAGAGATATTGGCCTGTCATTTTTTTTTCTTTTTTCTTTTCTTTTTTTTTTTTTTTTTTTTTTTAAGAGAGCGAGAGCACGTGAAGAGGGAGAGGGACAGAGGGAGAAAGAGAATCTCGAGGAGGTTCCATGCTGAGTGTGGAGCCTGATACAAGACTTGATCCCAGGACCCTGGGATCATGACTTGAGCTGAAGTCAGGAGTCAGATGCACCACCAACTGAGCCACCCAGGAGCCTCTGTAGTTTTCTTTTTTTGTAGTGTCTTTATCCGATTTTGGTATCAGAGTAATGCTGGCCTCAGAATGAGTTTGGAAGCTTTCCTTCCTTTTCTGTTTTTTGGAATAGTTTGAGAAGAAGAGGGGTTAACTCTTCTTTAAATGTTTGGTAGAATTCACGTCTGAAGCCATCAGGTCCTGGACTTTATTGGGAGATTTGTTTGTTTGTTTGTTTGTTTGTTTACTGGGAGTTTTTGAGTATTGATTCAGTTTCATTACTAGTGATCAGTGTGTTCAGGTTTTCTTTTTTTAATGTTTATTCATTAGAGAGAGAGAGAGAGAGAGCGCGTGCGAGCAGGGGAGGGGCAGAGGGAGGGAGACAGAAAAATCCCAAGCAGGCTACTGTGGAGCCCAACAGGGGGCTCAATCCCACAAACCATGAGATCGTGACCTGAGCTGAAATCAAGAGTTGGACACTTAACTGACTGCACCACTCAGGTGCCCCAGTCTGTTCAGATTTTCTACTCCTGATTCAGTTTTGGAAGGTTATGTTTCTAAGAATTTATCCATTTCTTCTAGGATGTTCAATTTGTTGGCATAAAATTTTTCATAATATTCTTATAATCCTTTGTATTTCTGTGATACTGGTTATTTCTCCTTCTTCATTTCTGAATTTGAGTCCCCCTCCCCCCTCTTTTAATGAGCCTGGCTAAAGGTTTATAAATTCTGTTGATTTTTCCAAAGAACTAGCTCCTGGTTTCATTGATCTGTTCTATCGTGTGTTTTTGTTTTTTTGTTTTTTGGGGGTTTTTTTTAGTTTCTGTAAGATTTATTTCTGCTATACTCTTTTTTTTTTATGATTTCACAAATTTTCTCCTTTTATTTATTTTTTTAATTTTTTTTCTTCAATATATGAAATTTATTGTCAAATTGGTTTCTATACAACACCCAGTGCTCATCCCAACAGGTGCCCTCCTCAGTACCCATCCCCCACCCTCCCCTCCCTCCCACCCCCCATCAGCCCTCAGTTTGTTTTCAGTTTTTAAGAGTCTCTTATGCTTTGGTTCTCTCCCACTCTAACCTCTTTTTTTTTTTTTTTCCTTTCCCTCCCTCATGGGTTTCTGTTAAGTTTCTCAGGATCCACATAAGAGTGAAGCCATATGGTATCTGTCTTTCTCTGTATGGCTTATTTCACTTAGCATCACACTCTCCAGTTCCATCCACGTTGCTACAAAGGGCCACATTTCGTTCTTTCTCATTGCCACGTAGTACTCCATTGTGTATATAAACCACAATTTCTTTATCCATTCATCAGTTGATGGACATTTAGGCTCTTTCCATAATTTGGCTATTGTTGAGAGTGCTGCTATAAACATTGGGGTACAAGTGCCCCTATGCATCAGTACTCCTGTATCCCTTGGGTAAATTCCTAGCAGTGCTATTGCTGGGTCATAGGGTAGGTCTATTTTTAATTTTTTGAGGAACCTCCACATGGTTTTCCAGAGTGGCTGCACCAATTTGCATTCCCACCAACAGTGCAAGAGGGTTCCCGTTTCTCCACATCCTCTCCAGCATCTGTAGTCTCCTGATTTGTTCTTTTGGCCACTCTGACTGGCGTGAGGTGATATCTGAGTGTGGTTTTGATTTGTATTTCCCTGATGAGGAGCGACGTTGAGCATCTTTTCATGTGCCTGTTGGCCATCTGGATGTCTTCTTTAGAGAAGTGTCTATTCATGTTTTCTGCCTATTTCTTCACTGGGTTATTTGTTTTTCAGGTGTGGAGTTTGGTGAGCTCTTTATAGATTTTGGATACTAGCCCTTTGTCCGATATGTCACTTGCAAATATCTTTTCCCATTCTGTTGGTTGCCTTTTAGTTTTGTTGGTTGTTTCCTTTGCTGTGCAGAAGCTTTTTTATCCTCATAAGGTCCCAGTAATTCACTTTTGCTTTTAATTCCCTTGCCTTTGGGGATGTGTCGAGTAAGAGATTGCTACGGCTGAGGTCAGAGAGGTCTTTTCCTGCTTTCTCCGCTAGGGTTTTGATGGTTTCCTGTCTCACATTCAGGTCCTTTATCCATTTTGAGTTTATTTTTGTGAATGGTGTGAGAAAGTGGTCTAGTTTCAATCTTCTGCATGTTGCTGTCCAGTTCTCCCAGCATCATTTGTTAAAGATACTGTCTTTTTTCCATTGGATGTTCTTTCCTGCTTTGTCAAAGATGAGTTGGCCATACATTTGTGGGTCTAGTTCTGGGGTTTCTATTCTATTCCATTGGTCTATGTGTCTGTTTTTGTGCCAATACCATGCTGTCTTGATGATTACAGCTTTGAAGTAGAGGCTAAAGTCTGGGATTGTGATGCCTCCTGCTTTGGTCTTCTTCTTCAAAATTACTTTGGCTATTCGGGGCCTTTTGTGGTTCCATATGAATTTTAGATTGCTTGTTCTAGCTTTGAGATGAATGCTGGTGCAATTTTGATTGGGATTTCATTGAATATGTAGATAGCTTTGGGTAGTATTGACATTTTGACAATATTTATTCTTCCAATCCATGAGCATGGAATGTTTTTCCATTTCTTTATATCTTCTTCAATTTCCTTCATAAGCTTTCTATAGTTTTCAGCATACAGATCTTTTACATCTTTGGTTAGGTTTATTCCTAGGTATTTTATGCTTCTGGTGCAATTGTGAAGGGGATCAGTTTCTTTATTTGTCCTTCTGTTGCTTCATTATTAGTGTATAAGAATGCAACTGATTTCTGTACATTGATTTTATATCCTGCAACTTTGCTGAACTCATGTATCAGTTCTAGCAGACTTTTGGTGGAGTCTATCGGATTTTCCATGGATAATATCATGTCATCTGCAAAAAGTGAAAGCTTAACTTCATCTTTGCCAATTTTAATGCCTTTGATTTCCTTTTGTTGTCTGATTGCTGATGCTAGAAACTTCCAACACTATGTTAAATAACAGCGGTGAGAGTGGGCATCCCTGTCGTGTTCCTGATCTCAGGGAAAAAGCTCTCAGTTTTTCCCCATTGAGGATGATGTTAGCTGTGGGCTTTTCATAAGTGGCTTTTATGATCTTTAAGTATGTTCCTTCTATCCCGACTTTCTTGAGGGTTTTTATTAAGAAAGGTTGCTGAATTTTGTCAAAGGCCTTTTCTGCATCGATTGACAGGATCATATGGTTCTTCTCTTTTCTTTTATTAATGTGATGTATCACGTTGATTGATTTGCAAATGTTGAACCAGCCCTGCATCCCAGGAATGAATCCCACTTGATCATGGTGAATAATTCTTTTTATATGCTGTTGAATTCGATTTGCTAGTATCTTATTGAGAATTTTTGCATCCATATTCATCAGGGATATTGGCCTGTAGTTCTCTTTTTTATTGGGTCTCTGTCTGGTTTAGGAATCAAAGTAATACTGGCTTCCTAGAATGAATCTGGAAGTTTTCCTTCCCTTTCTATTTTTTGGAATAGCTTGAGAAGGATAGGTTTTATCTCTGCTTTAAATGTCTGGTAGAACTTCCCTGGGAAGCCATCTGGTCCTGGACTCTTATTTGTTGGGAGATTTTTGATAACCGATTCAATTTCTTCGCTGGTTACGGGTCTGTTCAAGCTTTCTATTTCCTCCTGATTGAGTTTTGGAAGCATGTGGGTGTTTAGGAATTTGTCCATTTCTTCCAGGTTGTCCAGTTTGTTGGCATATAATTTTTCATAGTATTCCCTGATAATTGCTTGTATCTCTGAGGGATTGGTTGTAATCATTCCATTTTCATTCATGATTTTATCTACTTGGGTCATCTCCCTTTTCTTTTTGAGAAGCCTGGCTAGAGGTTTGTCAATTTTGTTTATTTTTTCAAAAAACCAACTCTTGGTTTCGTTGATCTGCTCTACAGTTTTTTTAGATTCTATATTGTTTATTTCTGCTCTGATCTTTATTATTTCTCTTCTTCTGCTGGGTTTAGGCTGCCTTTGCTCTTCTGCTTCTACTCCCTTTAGGTGTGCTGTTAGATTTTGTATTTGGGATTTTTCTTGTTTCTTGAGATAGGCCTGGATTGCAATGTATTTTCCTCTCAGGACTGCCTTCGCTGCGTCCCAAAGCGTTTGGATTGTTGTATTTTCATTTTCGTTTGTTTCCATATATTTTTTGATTTCTTCTCTAATTGCCTGGTTGACCCATTCCTTCTTTAGTAGGGTGTTCTTTAACCTCCATGCTTTTGGAGGTTTTCCAGACTTTTTCCTGTGGTTGATTTTAAGCTTCATAGCATTGTGGTCTGAAAGTATGCATGATATGATTTCAATTCTTGTATACTTATGAAGGGCTGTTTTGTGACCTAGTATGTGATCTATCTTGGTGAATGTTCCATGTACACTCGAGAAGAAAGTATATTCTGTTGCTTTGGGATGCAGAGTTCTAAATATATCTGTCAAGTCCATCTGATCCAATGTATCATTCAGGGCCCTTGTTTCTTTATTGACCATGTGTCTAGATGATCTATCCATTTCTGTAAGTGGAGTGTTAAAGTCCCCTGCAATTACCACATTTTTATCAATAAGGTTGCTTATGTTTGTGAGTAATTGTTTTATATATTTGGGGGCTCCCGTATTTGGTGCATAGACATTTATAATTGTTAGCTCTTCCTGATGGATAGACCCTGTGATTATCATATAATGCTCTTCTTCATCTCTTGTTACAGCCTTTAATTTAAAGTCTAGTTTGTCTGATATAAGTATGGCTACTCCAGCTTTCTTTTCACTTCCAGTGGCATGATAAATAGTTCTCCATCCCCTCACTCTCAATCTGAAGGTGTCCTCAGGTCTAAAATGAGTCTCTTGTAGACAGCAAATAGATGGGTCTTGTTTTTTTATCCATTCTGATACCCTATGTCTTTTGGTTGGCGTATTTAGTCCGTTTACATTCAGTGTTATTATAGAAAGATATGGGTTTAGAGTCATTGTGATGTCCGTAGGTTTCATGCTTGTAGCGATGTCTCTGGTACTTTGTCTCACAGGATCCCCCTTAGGATCTCTTGTAGGGCTGGTTTAGTGGTGACAAATTCCTGCAGTTTTTGTTTGTTTGGGAAGACCTTTATCTCTCCTTCTATTCTAAATGACAGACTTGCTGGATAAAGGATTCTCGGCTGCATATTTTTCCGGGACATTACATTGAAGATCTCCTGCCATTCCTTTCTGGCCTGCCATGTTTCAGTAGAGAGATCGGTCACGAGTCTTATAGGTCTTCCTTTATATGTTAGAGCACGTTTATCTCTAGCCACTTTCAGAATTTTCTCTTTATCCTTGTATTTTGCCAGTTTCACTATGATATGTCGTGCAGAAGATCGATTCAAGTTACATCTGAAGGGAGTTCTCTGTGCCTCTTGGATTTCAATGCCTTTTTCCTTCCCCAGATCAGGGAAGTTCTCAGCTATTATTTCTTCAAGTACACCTTCAGCACCTTTCCCTCTCTCTTCCTCCTCTGGAATACCAATTATGTGTATATTACTTCTCTTTAGTGCATCACTTAGTTCTCTAATTTTCCCCTCACACTCCTGGATTTTTTTTATCTCTCTTTTTCTCAGCTTCTTCTTTTTCCATACTTTTATCTTCTAGTTCACCTATTGTCTCCTCTGCCTCTTCAGTCCGAGCCGTGGTCATCTCCATTTTATTTTGCAGTTCATTAATAGCATTTTTTAGCTCCTCCTGACTGTTCCTTAGTCCCTTGATCTCTGTAGCAATAGATTCTCTGCTGTCCTCTATACTGTTTTCAAGCCCAGCGATTAATTTTATGACTATTATTCTAAATTCACTTTCTGTTATATTGTTTAAATCGTTTTTGATCAGTTCGTTAGCTGTTGTTATTTCCTGGACGTTTTTCTGAGGGGAATTCTTCCGTTTCGTCATTTTGGATAGTCCCTGGAGTGGTGCGGAACTGCGGGGCACTTCCCCTGTGCTGTCTTGAATAACTTGCGTTGGTGGGCGGGGCCGCATTCAGACCTGGTGTCTGCCCCCAGCCCACCGCTGGGGCCACAGTCAGACTGGTGTGTGCCTTCTCTTCCCCTCTCGTAGGGGAGGGATTCACTGTGGGGTGACGTGGCCCATCTGGGCTACTTGCACACTGCCAGGCTTGTGGTGCTGAGGATCTGGTGTAATAGCTGGGGTGGATCGGCAAGGTGCACAGGGGTGGGAGGGGCAGACTCAGCTCACTTTTCCTTCGGTGATCCGCTTTGGGAGGAGCCCCTCTTCCGTGGGCTTCTTGTCTACGCTTGGCTCTGGAGAATCCGTTCTGCTAGTCTTCTGGCGGTTTTCTGGGCTATTTAGGCAGGTGTGGGTGGAATCTAAGTGATCAACAGGACGCAGTGAGCCCAGCATCCTCCTATGCCTCCGTCCGCTACTTGGCTTCTTCAGAGGGTGGTGTTTGCCCGGCCCCTGCAGGTCGAAAGTGTGGAGGAGCCACCGGGCTGGGAGGGAAGGAGAGACAGCGCCTGACCTCCCTGAGGTTTCGTCTTCAATCTGCTATAATCTTTATTATATCCTTCCTTCTGCTGGCTTCAGGCTTCAGGCTTGATTTGTTGTTCTTTTTCTAGCTCCTTTAGGTGTAAAGTTCAGTTGTTTATTTGAGATTTTTCTTGCATCTTAAGGTAGGCCTGTATCGCTAAAATAATCTTAGATACAGCCTTTGCTGTATCCCAAAGATGTGTTGTGTTTTCATTTTCATTGTGTTTTCATTTTCATTTGTGTCCATGTATTTTTTTTTTAATTTTTTTTTCTTTTTTTTTTTTTTCAACGTTTTTATTTATTTTTGGGACAGAGAGAGACAGAGCATGAACGGGGGAGGGGCAGAGAGAGAGGGAGACGCAGAATCGGAAACAGGCTCCAGGCTCCGAGCCATCAGCCCAGAGCCTGACGCGGGGCTCGAACTCACGGACCGTGAGATCGTGACCTGGCTGAAGTCGGACGCTTAACCGACTGCGCCACCCAGGCGCCCCTTTTTTTTTATTTCCCTTTTGATTTCTTGGTTGACCCATTCATTGTTTAGTAGCTTGGTATTTAGTCTCCATGTATTTGTGTTCTTTCCAAATTTTTTCTTGTGATTGATCTTTAGTTTTATAATGTGGTTAGAAAAGGTGCATGATATGGTTTCAGTCTTTTTGACTTTATTGAGACTTGTGTTGTGGCCTAACATATGATCTGTTCTAAAGAATGTTCTGTGTGCACTTGAAAAGAATACGTATTCTGGGGCACCTGGGTGGCTCAGTTGGTTAAGCGTCCGACTTTGGCCCAGGTCATGATCTCATAGTCTGTGGGTTTGAGCCCCGTGTTGGGCTCTGTGCTGACGGCTCAGAGCCTGGAGCCTGCTTCAGATTCTGTGTTTCCCCCTCTCTCTCTCTGCCCCTCCCATGCTCATGCTCTGTCTCTCTCTGTCTCAAAAATAAATAAAAACATTAAAAAAATTTAAAAATAAAGAATATGTATTCTGTTTGGGGATGGAATGTTCTGAATATATCGGTTAGGTCCACCTGATCCATCTGTCTGTCAAAGCCACTGTTTTCCTTGTTGATTTTCTGTCTGGATGATCTATCCATTGATGTTAGTGGGGTGTTAATGCCCCCTACTATTACTATATTATTGTCAATTTCTTCCTTTGTGTCTGTTAATAGGTAGTATAGTATTCACTATTAGGTGCTTCCATGTTGAGTGCATAAATATTTACAGTTGTAATATCCTCTTGTTGGATTATTACCTTTATCATTATGTAGTATCCTTCTTTGTGTCTTGTTAGTCTTTTTTTTTAAGTAATCTCTATTCCTAATGTGGGGCTCAAACTTATGATCCCAAGATCAAGAGTTGCACACTCTACCGACTAAGCCAGGCGCTCCAGACAAAATAGACTTTTTTTTAAGTTTATTTATTTTGATAGAGATTGAGCAAACTGGGGAGGGGCACTTTAAAAAAAAATTTTTTTTTTATTTTTTTTTCAACGTTTATTTATTTTTGGGACAGAGAGAGACAGAGCATGAACGGGGGAGGGGCAGAGAGAGAGGGAGACACAGAATCGGAAACAGGCTCCAGGCTCCGAGCCATCAGCCCAGAGCCTGATGTGGGGCTCGAACTTAGGGACCGCGAGATCGTGACCTGGCTGAAGTCGGACGCTTAACCGACTGCGCCACCCAGGCGCCCCTAAAAAAATTTTTTTTAATGTTTATTTTTTTGAGAGAGACAGAGACGGAATGCAAGTGGGTTAGGGGCAGAGAGAGAGGGAGACACAGAATCTGAAGCAGGCTCCAGGCTCCAAGCTGTTAGCACAGACCCCGACACAGGGCTTGAATTCATGAGCTGTGTGAGATCATGACCTGAGCCGGAGTCAGACACTCAACTGACTGAACCACCCAGGTGGCGGAGGGGCACTTTTTAAAAAATAGACTTTTTAAAAAAAATTTTTTTTTCAATGTTTATTTATTTTTGGGACAGAGAGAGACAGAGCATGAACGGGGGAGGGGCAGAGAGAGAGGGAGACACAGAATCGGAAACAGGCTCCAGGCTCTGAGCCATCAGCCCAGAGCCCGACGCGGGGCTCGAACTCACGGACCGCGAGATCGTGACCTGGCTGAAGTCGGACGCTTAACCGACTGCGCCACCCAGGCGCCCCTAAAAAATAGACTTTAAAATGATAACTAACAGGGGCCCTGGCTGGCTCAGTCCATAGGCCATGTGACTCTTGATCTCGGGGTGATGAGTTCAAGCCCCATGTTGGGCATATAGATCACTAAAAATAAAAAATAAATGAAAATAAAACAATAAAGTCTGTTTTGTCTGGTAGAATTATTGCTATCCCAGCTTTCTTTTCGCTTCCATTTTCATGATACAGGTTTTTCCATCCCTTCAGTTTCAGTGTGGATGGCTTTAGGTCTGACGTGAGTATCTTGTAGGCAGCATTGAAAGTATAAATCTTACATGTTGCTTTCAGTTTGAATAGCACTTTGTAAACTCCAAGGGTTTATGCAAACCTAAGTGATTATTATATTATTATGAAGATGGTAGACCGTTGAACAAAATTTTTTCAGTGTTTGCTTTTAAAAAAATTTTTTTTAAGTTTATTTATTTTGAAAGAGAGTGGGAGCATGTGCATACAAGTGGGGGGGGGCAGAGGGAAGGAGAGACAGAATCCCAAGCAGGCTCCGCACCATCAGCACAGAGCCTGATGAACTGTGAGATCATGACCTGAGCCAAGATCAAGAGTCGGATGCTTAGCTAAATGCACCAGCCAGCCCCCATTCCCCACCTCCCCCCGTTTGCTTTTAGTGGTTCTTGGACAATCAGTGTCATTACTGAAAATTTTTAATTCCATATTTTTAATACTCTATGGTTCATATTTTATCACTTTTCTGATTGTTACAACCATCTTCTTTCAGTTCAGCTTTGATGAACACACACCAGTAGAGATGAAGAGCTGAAGAAAAGCACCACTTCTGTTTCTACTTCAAAAGGTACATATTTTTGTAGTATGAGCCAAATGCAGGAGATATGGGGCTTTTATTTGGCTCTTTTTTTATGTTTATTTATTTTTGAGAGAGAGAGAGAGAGAGAGCATGCAAGCAGGGGAAGGGCAGAGAGAGGGCGGACAGAGGATCTGAAGCAGGCTCTGCGTGCTGACAGCAAAGAGCCTGATGTGGGGCTTGAACTCACAAATGTGAGATCATGACCTGAGCCGGTCAGACACTGACCCAGCTGAGCCACCCAGGTACCACCAAAAGGTATTTTAAAAATACTACAGAGCTTTTTTTATTAAGAAGTTGAAAAAAAATGTTCATAAGTTGTTGAACAATAGACTTTACCTTTACTCAAATTGCTTGTCCTCTGTTCTTTTTCAGTATTTCAAATACAATAAAACTGATACTCAGAAATCTTGTTTAGAAGTTAATTTTGTGGGGCACTTGCACGGTTCAATCAGTTGAACATATCTGACACTTAGTTTTGGCTCAGGTCATGATCTTCGTGGGTTGAGCCCCACATCAGGCTCCGCTCTGACATGTAGAGTCTGCTTGGTATTCTCTCTCTCCCTCTCTCTCTGCCCCTCCCCTGCTTGCTCTGTCTCCCTCAAAATAAATAAACTTTAAAAAAAGTTAATTTTGTATATTAAAAAGTTTTTTTAAGTCTATTTACTTTGAGAGAAAGTGGGTGAGGGGCAGAGAGAGAGAGAGAGAGAGAGAGGGAGAGAGAGAATCCCAAGCAAGCTCTGTGCTCAGCACTGTCTGCAGAGCCCAACATGGAGTTCTATCCCATGAACAAAATCTGAACCAAAATCAGGAGTCAGACGTTTAACTGACTGAGCCACCCGGGTGCCCCAGAAGATAATTTTATATTTAAAAAAAATTTTTAAGTAATCTCTACAGCCACAATTTGTGGGGCTCAAACTCACAACCTGAGGTCGAGTTGCATGCTCCACTGACTGACCCAGCCAGTTGCCCTGAAGTTAATTTTATATTTGTATTTTATGTCAAGAAGAAGAAGAGGAACTCTAGTCATTCAAAAGAAAGGTCCAAGAAAAAGAGAAAGAAAAAATCATCTAAAAGAAAACGCAAGAAGTATTCTGACAGCGACAGTGACTCTGACTCTGAAACGGACTCCAGTGGTAAGAAGGCCGGCATCGCTCTGCAAGCCTGGCTTCACGACTCATTCTACTTAGAATTTATTTCCGAAGAAGGTTCTTAAACGCGATAACGGCAGCCAAGAGTTGTGGAACGCTCGCTGCCTCCGTGCCAGGCACCCTGCCAAGCGCTCGGTGTTCGTTGTCGCTGCTTGCCCCGCGCGATAACTGTAGAATGTGTCCTAGAGCCGGGGACGCGCGGCACTCAGGGTCGCACAGCTGGGATTCAAGCCTGAGCAGCGTGGCTCCCGACTGGCTGTGTGTGGCTGCACAAGGCGTGTGGCAGCGAACCGGGGCGAGGTTGGGCTGGGAGACGTGTGGCAGCGAGCAAGCCATAGGGCCGCGTCAGCCCCGAGGAGCGGCCCTTGTGTGTCATCCTCACGCTCGGTGGGCACCTCGGTGCCGTTTTCAAAAAGGCACATCATAGAGGCGCCTGGGGGGCTCAGTCGGTTAAGCGTCTGACTTCGGCTCAGGTCATGATCTTGGGGTTCATGAGTTCAAGCCCCACGTCGGGCTCTATGCTAATAGCTCGGAGCCCGGAGCCTGCTTCAGATTCCGTGTCTCCTTCTCTCTCTGCCCCTCCTCCGCTCACAATCCATATCTCTCTCTCTCTCTCTCTCTCTCAAATATAAATAAACATTAAAAAAATTAAAAATAAATAAATAAATAAATAAATAAATAAATAAATAAATAAATAAAAAGGCACATCATAAAGGACCCTTTCGGGTCAGCAGCTGGTTTATGGAAGACACCCCCTGTGGGGTGGTGCCTCTCAAAAAGCCACCTTTTTGTGCCCTCTCCTGGCTGATGATTGACAGAGGGTGCCACCTCTGGGGACACATGACATGAAGGTGTCTTTTCCTCTGATGTCACCTGGGTTTCCTGGCCCCCGTTGTCACTTTTCTTCCTCACTGCTGGAAGAGCGAACTTCCTTAGAGCACAAGTGTGAGCGTGTCTGTCCCCTACTTACAATCCTTCAGTGGCTCTCTGTGGCCTTCAGGGTAAAGTTTGGACCCTGCTGGCTCCCTGTCTAATCACACGTGCCCTGTCACTCTTGCAGCGTCCTCTGTAGCCTGAGACGTGCTTTCCGTGTCCTCAGTAGTCCGTGTTCTTTCTCTCGCTTCTGTTACTTGGTACAGAAGTCCATCTGCCTGGGATGCCAGTCTCTCCTTGCGTGCGGCGTGCCCTCCTCACTTCAACAGCGGGCATGCAGTGCTTTTGTAATAAAACTGACTTTACTTATTTAAAAAAATTTTTTAATGTTTATTTTTGAGAGAGAGACAGAGAGACAGGCAGAGACAGAGCACAGGAGGGGCAGAGAGAGATGGAGACACAGAATCTGTAGCAGGCTCTGGGCTCTGAGCCGTCAGCACAGAGCCCAACGGGGGGCTCGAACTCACGATCCATGAGATCATGACTTGAGCTGAAGTGGGAGGCTTAACTGACTGAGCCATCCAGGCACCCCTCTGATGTTTTTTAAACATAAATGTTTACTTATGTAATAAAACTGATTTTAGAACCAGCTTAAGAGCCCCCCTTTCCTGGTCATCCATTCCTTAATCACCCTCCCCAAGTCCGCCTGCTTTTGACACTTCTCTGTATGCCCAGAGTACCCCATGCTTCCCTGTATCATTCCAGGTTCTATTTTTCTCTTTACCTCCATCACCTCCATTAGACTGAGCTCCTAGAAAGTGTGCCCCCTGCCCTAAACACATGGGGTTTACCTCCCTTTTCATTATGAATATATTTCATTATGAATATATCCTTTTCATTATGAGGATAATTAATAGCATATACTTGCCACTCAGGTTTAACATCTGTTAGCATTTTTATGTATTTGTTTTAAATATGGGTTTTTTGCTGAGTTATCCAAGGTAAATTACAAATATCATACTTTGATGTTAAATATCTCTGCAGCTCTTTTTTTTTTTTAACGTTTATTTATTTTTGAGACAGAGAGAGACAGAGCATGAACGGGGGAGGGTCAGAGAGAGAGGGAGACACAGAATCTGAAACAGGTTCCAGGCTCTGAGCTGTCAGCACAGGGCCCGACGCAGGGCTGGAACTCACGGACCGCGAGATCATGACCTGAGCCGAAGTCGGACGCTCAACCGACTGAGCCACCCAGGCGCCCCTCTGCAGCTCTTTAAAAAACATTTTTGGGGCGCCTGGGTGGCTCAGTCAGTTGAGTGTCCGACTTTGGCTCAGGTCATGATCTCATGGTTCATGAGCCCTGCGTCAGGCTCTGTGCTGACAGCTCGGAGCCTGGAGCCTGGAGCCTGCTTTAGATTCTGTCTCCTCTCTATCTGCTCCCCTCCCCACCGCTCACACTCTGTCTCTTTCAAAAATAAACATAAAATTTTTTTTTAAAAAGACAGTTTGGGGCGCCTGGGTGGCTCAGTCAGTTGAGCATCCCAACTCTTTTTTTTAATTTACTTGTAATTTACAAGTCAGTTAGCATATAGTGCAATAATGATTCCAGGAGTAGAATCCAGTGATTCATCCCCTACATATAATACCAAGTTTTCATCCCAGTGAGTGTCCTCCTTAATACCCCTTGCCCATTTACCCATTTAGTCCATTCCCCCACCCACGACCCCTCCAGCAACCCTCAGTTTTTTCTTTATGTTTAAGAGTCTCTTGAGTTTTTTCCCCCTCCCTGTTTTTATACTGTTTTTGCTTCCCTTCCCTTATGTTCATCTGTTTTATATCTTAAATTCCACATATGAGTGAAGTCATATTTGTCTTTCTCTATTTTCGCTTAGCATAATACCCTCTAGTTCCATCCATGTTGTTGCAAATGGCAGGATTTCATTCTTTTTGATTGCCAAGTAATACTCCAGTCTGTGTGTGTGTGTGTGTGTGTGTGTGTGTGTGTGTGTGTGTGTACACAGACACACACATCTTCTTTATCCATTCATCAGTTGATTGGACATTTGGGCTCTTTCCATATTTTGGCTATTGTTGATAGTGCTGCTATAAACATGGGGGTGCATGCACCCCTTTGAAACAGCTGCCTGTATCCCTTGGATAAATACCTAGTAGTGCAATTGCTGGGTCATTGGGTAGTTCTAGTTTTAATTTTTTTGAGAAACCTCCATACTGTTTTACAGAGTGGCTGCACCAGTTTGCATTCCCACCAGCAATGCAACAGCATCCCTCTTTCTTCGCATCCTTGCCAACATCTGTCGTTGCCTGAGTTGTTAATGTTAGCCATCCTGACAGGTGTGAGGTGGTATCTCATTGTGGTTTTGATTTGTATTTGGCTGTTCAGGGTCTTTTCTGGTTCCATACAAATTTTAGGATTGTTTATTCTAGCTCTATGAATAATGCTGGTGTTATTTTGATAGGGATTGCATTGAATATGTGGATTGCTTTGTGTAGTATCGATATTTTAACGATATTTGTTCTTTCAATCCATGAGCATGGAATCTTTTTCCTTTTTTGTGTATCTTCTTCAGTTTCTTTCATGAGCTTTTTATAGTTTTCAGTGTATAGATTTTTCACCTCTTTGGTTAGGTTTATTCCTACGTATTTTACAGTTTTTGATGCAATTGTAAATGGGATCAATTCCTTGATTTCTCTTTTTACTGCTTCATTATTGGTGTATAGAAATGCAACCGATTTCTGTGCATTGATATTATATCCTGCAACTTTGCTGAATTCATGGATCAGTTCTAGCAGTTTTTTGGTAGAATCTTTTGGGTTTCCCATATTGATTATCATGCCATCTGTGAAGAGTGAAAGTTTGACCTCCTCCTGGCCGATTTGGACGCCTTTTATTTCTTTGTGTTGTCTGATTGCTGAGGCTAAGACTTCCAATACTATGTTGAATAACAGTGGTGAGAATGGACACCCCTGTCGTGTTCCTGGCCTTAGGAGGAAAGCTCTCAGTCTTTCCCCATTGAGAATGAAATTAACGGTGGGTCTTTCATATATGGCTTTTATGATCTTGAGGTATGATCCTTCTATCCCTACTTTCTTGAGGGTCTTTATCAAGAAAGGATGCTGTATTTTGTCAAATGCTTTCTCTGCATCTATTGAGAGGATCATGTGGTTCTTATTCTTTCTTTTATTGATGTGGTGAAACACATTGATTTTTTTGCAGCTATTGAACAAGCCCTGCATCCCAGGTATAACAATCCCACTTGTCGTGGTGAATAATTTTTTAATGTACTGTTGGATCCGGTTGGCTAGTATCTTGGTGAGAATTTTTGCATCCATGTTTCATCAGGGCAATTGGTCTATAGTTTCCTTTTTGTGAGGTCTTTGTCTGGTTTTGGAATCAAGGTAATGCTGGCCTTGTAGAATGAGTTTGGAAGTTTTTCTTTCATTTCTATTCTTTGGAACAGCTTCAAAAGAATATGTGTTAACTCTTCTTTAAATGTTTGGTAGAATTCCCCTGGGAAGCCATCTGACCTTGGACTCTTGTTTTTTGGGAGATTTTTGATTACTAATTCACTTTCTTTACCGATTATGGATCTGTTCAAATTTTCTATTTCTTCCTGTTTCAGTTTTGGTAGTTTATATGTTTCTAGGAATTTGTCCATTTCTTCCAGATTGCCCATTTTATTGGCGTATAATAGCTCATAATATTCTCTTATCATTGTTTGTATTTCTGCTGTGTTGGTTGTGATCTCTCCCATTTCGTTCTTGATTTTATTTATTTGAGCCCTTTCCTTTTTCTTTTTGATCAAACTGGCTAGGGGTTTTATCAATTTTGTTAATTCTTTCAAAGAACCAGTTCCTGGTTTCATTGATCTGTTTTTTTTTTTTTTTCTCAATAGAATTGATTCTGCTCTAATTTTTATTATTTCCTGTCTTCTGCTAGTTTTGGGTTGTATTTGCTGTTCTTTGTCCAGGTCTTTTAGGTGTAAGGTTAGGTTGTGTGTTTGAGACTTTTTTTCCTTCTTTAGGAAGGCCTGGATTGCTATATACTTCCCTCTTATGACTGCCTTTGCTGCATCCCAGAGGTTTGGGGCTGTCGTGGTTTCATTTTCATTGGCTTCCATGTACTTTTTTTTTTTCAACGTTTATTTTATTCTTGGGACAGAGAGAGACAGAGCATGAATGGGGGAGGGGCAGAGAGAGAGGGAGACACAGAATCGGAAACAGGCTCCAGGCTCCGAGCCATCAGCCCAGAGCCCGACGCGGGGCTCGAACTCACGGACCGCGAGATCGTGACCTGGCTGAAGTCGGACGCTTAACCGACTGCGCCACCCAGGCGCCCCCTCCATGTACTTTTTAATGTCCTCTTTAACTTCTTGGTTAGCCCATTCATTCTTTAGTAGGATGTTCTTTAATCTCCTTATTCGTTGTCTTTCCAGATTTTTTTCTTGTGGTTGATACCAAGTTTCATTTGATTGCAAGTTTCATAGCGTTGTGGTCTGAAAATATTCACAGTATGATTTCAATCTTTTTGTACTTGTTGAGGGCTGATTTGTGTCCTAGCATGTGATCTATTTTGGAGAATGTTCCATATGCACTCGAGAAGTTTGTGTATTCTGCTGCTTTAGTATGAAATGTTCAGAATGTATCTGTGAAGTACATCCGGTCCAGTGTGTTATTCAAAGCCATTGTGTTCTTGTTGATTTTCTGCTTAGATGATCTGTCTGTTACTCTAAGTGGGGTGTTGAAGTCCCCTACCATTATGGTATTATTATCAATGAGTTTCTTTATATTTGTGATTAATTGATTTATATATTTGGGTTCTACTACATGGGAGGCATAAATGTTTACAATTGTTAGATCCTCTTGGTGGATAGACCCTTTAATTATGATATAATGCCCTTCTTCATCTCTTGTTACAGTCTTTATTTTACAATCTGGATTGTCTGATATAACTATGGCTACTCCAGTTTTCTTTTGGTGACCATTAGCATGATAGATGTTTCTCTATCTCCTTACTTAAAGTCTGAAGGTGTGTTTAGGTCTGAAATGAGTCTGTTGGAGCACTTGGGTGGCTCAGTCGGTTAAGTGACTTTGGTTCAGGTCATGATCTCACGGTTTGTGGGTTCGAGCCCTGCATTGGGCTCTGAGCGGACAGCTCAGAGCCTAGAGCCTGCTTCGGATTCAGTGTCTCCCTCTCTCTCTGCTCCCTCCCCCGCTCATGCTGTCACTCCGTCTCTCAAAAATAAATGTAAAAAAATTAAAAAAAAATAAAATGAATCTCTTGTAGGGGCACCTAGGTGGCTCAGTCGGTAGGGCATCCAACTTCAGCTCAGGTCATGATCTTGCTTTCTGTGTATTTGAGCACACAGCTGTGTGCTGACAGCTCAGAGCCTGGAGTCTGGAGCCTGCTTTCTGTGTATTCGAGCACACAGCTGTATGCTGACAGCTCAGAGCCTGGAGCCTGCTTCAGATTCTGTGTCTCCCTCTCTCTCTGCCCCTCCCCCACTTGCACTCTTTCAAAATTAACTAAACATTAAAAAAATCAGTCTCTTGTAAGCAGCATATAGATGGATCTTGTTTTCTTATCCATTCTGTTACTCTTTGTGTTTTATTGGAGTTTAGTCAATTGACATTTAGATGGAATCCTGAAAGATATGAATTCATTGCCATTATGTTGCATGTAGGGTTGGAGTTTCTGGTGGTGTTCTCTGGTCCTTTCTAGTCTTTTTTTGCTTTGGTCTTTTTTTCTCTGTCTTTTCTCCCCTCTGAGAGTCCCCCATAAAATTTCTTGCAGGGCTGGTTTAGTAGTCATGAACTCCTTTACTTTCTGTTCGGGAAACTCTTTCTCCTTTCTTCTATTTGGAATGACAGCTTTGCTGGATAAACTACTCTTGGCTGCGTATTTTTTCTGATTCAGCATGTTGAATATATCCTGTCACTCCTTTCTGGCCTGCCAAGCTTCTGTGGATAGGTCTACTGTTAACCTGATCTGTCTTCCCTTATAGGTTAAGGACTTTTTTTCCTTTGATGCTTTCATAACTCTATCCTTGTCTGTGTATTTTGTGCATTTGACTATGATATGTCTTGTTGATGGTTGGTTTTTGTTGAATCTAATAGGAGTTCTCTGTGCTTCTTGGATTTTTGATGTCTGTATGTTCCCCAGGTTAGGAAAGTTTTCCGCTGTGATTTGCTCACATAAACTTTCTACCCCTTTTTCTCTCTTCATCTTCTGGGACTCTTATGATTTGGATGTTATTCCTTTTCAATAAGTCACTGAGTTTTCTAATTCTTGTGTTGTGCTTTTTTGCCTTAGTTTCCGTCTCTTTTACTGTTTCATTATTCTCTATCATTTTGTCTTCTATATCACTGAGTCACTGCTCTGCTTCGTCCATCCTTGCTGCCATGGCATCCATTTGAGATTTGCATCTCGGTGATCGCATTGTTCATTTTGTTCTGACTAGATTTTACTTCTTTTATCTCCACAGAAGGGGATTGTATGCTTTTTTCAATCCCAGCTAGTATTCTTATTATCATGATCCTAAATTCTAGTTTAGACATGTTGCTTATATCTGTGTCGCTTAAGTCCCTGGCTGTCATTTCTTCCTGTTCTTTCTTTTGGGGTGAATTCCTTTGTTTTGTCATTTTGGAGAAAGAAAAAGAATTAATAAAATAGAATATTAAAATTAAAAAATTAAAACAACACGAAAAAATCAAATAAAGGAAGCTAGATCCTAGGTGTTTTGGTCTTGTTGGAAGAAACTTGACAGAATAGAGAAAAAAGGGAAAAAAAGGAAAAGAAAAAAAGAAAATGTTTAAACCTTAAAAAGATGTGTACAATAAAATAGAATAAAATGAAGTAAAACAGAATAAAAAAATTTACAAGAAATAACACAGTAAAAAAATTAAAAAAATGTTAATGGAAAATAAAAATAATTTTTTTCTCTTTCTGTACCCAAGAATGCGAAAAGAATAAGAAATGAAAAAAATAGATGGACCAACAAACGGAATGAAATCCGAATGAAATTACCCTAGAAGTCTAACTATGAAGCACTTTATAGTTCCTACACTAAGCAGGAGGAGAGATGTGTGGTGAGGTTGGTTGGCGCAGTTGCGCGGTGCTTGGTGTAATAGCTCCGTTCTCCACTAGGTGTCACCGCATAACTTGCTGGGGTGGATTGGTGTGGTGCAGTGTATATGCATGTGCAGGAGAGGTGAAAATGGCATCACCCAGCTCCCCGGTCTGGTATTAAAAATCTGTGCTCTCACTGACCAGAAGTCAAGCACCCTTCTTTTGTCTCCGGCTTCTGTCCACTCCCCGCTTCCACATTGTCCATGTTGTCCAACCCATCAGCCCGCCAGGCAGCACTTCCCTCCTGAATTATATCTCAGATGGGGCTGTGTTTCCAGACCCCTCACCTCAGAGAGCCCTGCAACTTGGACCCACTCCGTCCCTCTGGGGGAGGGTCTCGCCATGCAGTGGCCAGGTGCCAGCTGCCCCCCGGGAACGTTCGTGCGGTTGTGTTGTTGCAGAGGCTCAGCGATTGTGTCTGGGTGCCGGCTTGCCCCAAGGAATGTTCGTGGGATCCCGAAACAGCAGAGGTTTAGAGATTATGGCAAAACACAACACACAGCCAGTGCCAGGTTTCACCGCCCTCTGGCATTTTTGTTCCAGTACCAGCAAACGTGGCTGTTCTCTGGGGTCCGCTGGGACCTTTGCCTGTGGGGAGGCTATAGGGCCTCTACCAAATGTCCTCCCAGCAGGGGAATTGCCTCTCCCTGTGTAGCCTGCAGACCCCTCAGACCTCACTGCCTGCAAGGTGATTCGCCCTTCCCACCAGAGCACCACCAGGTATTGAGCTGCGGAATTTCCGACACTGCTTTCCCCTGTTTATAGAGTCCTGGTGGTGTTGACACTCTCTCCTTTCTCCATTCTCCCTTGAAAGTTCCATCACTTGTGGGTGTTCCCACTCTCTTTCTCTCCAGCTACTTGTGTGGGGAGTGCTTTTCCTGTACTCTCCCCCCTTTCTCTGTCCTCTCTCTGCAAATACAGCTCCTTACCTTCCAGGGCTTCTCTCTCCCCCAGCTCACCTCTGCGCCATGTACCTGCCGAGTTCTGTGGCTCAAGTTATACAGATTGTTGTGTTAATCCTCAGGTCAGTTTTCTAGGTGTGCAAAATGGTTTGGTGCTGATCTAGCTGCATTTCAGGGATGAGAGAAGCTGAGAGCTTCCATGCTGCTGTACCATCTCGACCCTTTTCCGAGTGTCCAACTCTTGATTTCAGTTTGGGTCATGATTTCACGGTCATGAGATTGAGCTTCGCATCGGGCTCTGTGCTGAGTGTGGAGCCTGCTTGGGATTCTCTCTGTCTCTCTCTCTCTCCCTCTGCCCCTCTGCCCTGCTCGCATGCTCTGTCTCTAAAATAATTTTTTTTTAATCATTTTCTTACTTAAACACAATACCATTATCTCACCCAATAGATTAGCCATGGGTGTTCTGGGCTGCAGGGGCACCAGAAGAACCCCTCTCGATTTGGGCTCCGGAAGAAAAGCAGCATTACAGGGCGCATGTAAGATCATGACGGAAAGGTGGCCCATGGCAACGGGGACATATTTCTGAGAATTAAAACCCTCTGATGTCGCCAGCACTTGGCCCTCGTATTCTTGAACCAAACCTTCAGTCAGAGAGAAAAATGGGATTGGTTTAGTATATTGAAAAATTACTGTCTTAATAGAAAAACACAACGTACCAGTCTATATGCTATTGAGATTTTAAACCACAATGGGAGAAATTTCATTATTGCTAAAATATCTTCGGAAAGTTAATACTGCACTCCCTCTGTTCAGCTCACTCTTCGTGAGCATGAACTTTGTGCCCAGCTCTGGTCTAGGCTCATTGCTTTGCTTTTATTCTCCCACTTTAAATGTTCTTTAATGATTTTCCAGGTCTTGGATGCAAGACTAGTGAATTGCATGGTGTCCTTGCTGTTATGCTTTGCCTGCTAACAGCATAAAGCAGTGTTATCGTCTTGACAGCAGACCATCAGCCATCCAGATGCTCTGCCCCCTCCTCGTTAGAGCTACCTGCTGATGGGCAGAGCTGAGCATGGTAAAAAGCAGGTCCTTTTGAAAGTCAGTCTGAGGGAGGGGCCCCTGGGCGGCTCAGTCGCGTCTGACTCTTGATTTCAGCTCGGGTCATGACCTCATAGTCATGAGATTGAGCCCTGTGTCAGGTTCTGTGTGGAGCGTGGAGCCTGCTTGGGATATGTGTTGTCTGTCTGTCTGTCTCTCTCTCTCAAATAAAATAAAAGCCCCTTATTTGTAAAGCCCATCTTCAGTCTGAGGTAGCTAATCAGTAGGTGCACATTAGATTTTTAGAAGGTTTCTTTAAGGACGACTAAAGAGTCATCCTCTGAAACCTCATGAGAGTTAAAAAGGTGGTCTGGGATGGGGGCGCCTGGGTGGCTCAGTCACTTGAGCATCCGACTTCAGCTCAGGTCGTGATCTCACGGTTCGTGAGTTCAAGCCCCATGTCGGGCTCTGTGCTGACAGCTCAGAGCCTGGAGCCTGCTTCAGATTCCTTCTCTCTCTCTCTCTCTCTCTCTTCTCTCTCAAAAATAAACGTTAAAAAAAAGGTGGTCTGGTAAGGAGGCTAAGGAAGCTTGTGGCTCCTCTAGCTGGAATATGAGACTTACTGAAGCTCTGGACGCTGTCTCAGTATTTTAGCCTTTAATGCTAAGCTGAACTAAGTTCAAATTCATTACAGTTCCATTTCTGCCCTGTCAGCAGTTTGGGGGGAAAGCGGCATGCCATCATCAATTCTGCATGTGCCAGCCTGCCCCCACCCTTCACCGTTCCTGGGTTCGGGACCCCGTCAGCTGACCTGATTCTAGCCCCCGCTTTAGGATTCTGGGTGGAAGGTGGTGTTGCCCAGAGTGGTGGAGCACCCTGGGTCCTGCTGGCTCTTCTCCATCACGAGGAGACCCCAGTTCCCATCACCAGTTCCTATGGCAGGAGAGTGGCGTTAGGCATTTTAGAATCAGGTCGACGGATGGCACCCCCACGTTCACTGCAGAATTATTTACAGTAGCCAAGATACGGAAACAACCTAAGTGTCCATCAGTGGATGAATGGATCAAGAAAATGTCCTGTGTGTACATGTATGCACACAATGGAGTATTATCCAGCCGTAAAAGAGAGTGAAATCTTGCCATTTGCTACAACATGGATGGACCTCAAGGACATTGTGCTAAATTAGAGAAAGACAAACATGGTATGATCTTACACGTGGAAGCTAACACACACACACACACACACACACACACACATACATACAAAAGAAACCAAACTCAGAGAACAGACTGGCATTTGCCAGAGGTGGGGAGGGGGTGGGAGAAATGGGTGAAGGGGGTTAAAAGGTACAAACTTTTGGTTATAAAATAAGTCATGGGGATGTAATGTACAGCATGGTGACTATAGTTATTAACGATGCATTGCGGGGTGCCTGGGTGGCTCAGTTGGTTGAGCATCAGACTCTTGCTTTCGGCTCAGGTCATCATCTCATGGTCGTGAGATTGAGCCTCATATCAGGCTTCATGCTGAGCGTGGAGCCTGCTTAAGATTCGCTCTTTCCTCCTCTTCCCCACTCGCACTCTCTGTCTCTCTAAAATAATAATTAAAAAGATAATACTACTTTGCATATTTGAAAGTTGCTAAGAGGGTAGACCTTCAAGCTGTCAGCACAAGAAAAAAATTTTTGTAACTGATGACAGATGTTAACTAGACTTAACTGTGATCATTTTGCAGTGTATACAGATCACTATGTTGTACACGTGAAACTAATGTTATATGTTATGTCTCAATAAAATTAATTTTAAAAACTGTCAGTTGACCTCACTGTCCATTTCAGCACCCTGGTTAATGGAATTTACATTGTATTTAATCCTTTTGGAAGTCTCCCAACTATAAATTATGACACTGTGGGTCTCCTCTCCCTGTCTGACTCCTCACTTGTGCTCTCAGATTCAGGATCTAGGATCCTTCCTTCGCATGAGTATATAATCTTAAGGCCAGTGTAATAGAGCTCATTTGGGGGAGATTCAAATGTACCAGTGGTCAAACCCATAAACAGCCAGAGCCCACAGCGGGCTGTCATCTGGGCCAATTTATTGGGTCTCTATTCCCAGTACTGGTTCGTAAAACGAGTCTCTTACATTTGCAAAAGAAAGGGAAAGGCATACATTAAGAGTTTGAAAGTAGATGAGAACATTTTCTTCCCTTTTTCTTTCTTGTGGCTCTTCTTTCAGAACTCCATTAAGAGACCAGTATGTAAACCCAGTGAAAGCAAGTCAGCAACTTTTTTCGTTTTCTCTGAGTTTGCTTTGCCTGTTTGAGAAAGCAGAGAGGCCTGGCCTCCCAAGCCCTAGCCAGACTGGTGAGGCCAGCTGTGGCCTCACGTGGCCTGCTTTGTTGAGCTGCTTTTCAGACACCCCATCACTAGTTCTACAGCCTGTTTCCAACAGTGCACTCACACACGCTCTGCAGAAAAGCCGGCGCTAAGCTCCTCCTGGTGTTCCCCCTACCAACACTTCTGGGATACAACTTCCGGTTTTCTATCATCTCAAGTAGTCGCTTTTTGATCCTGTGACCTACAAGTCATCACCGCTTGGGAAAATGAAAAAGTGTTTCAAATTAACACAGGTACAGATCTGCCCCACCCCCCAGCAAATTCCACAAAACGCACTTGTTCATAATTGTACTGCCAAAAGGGGAAAAAAATCCTTAGATGTTAGAAATTCTTTAAGAGAATATTCACTTCTGTCTTTGGTAGTTTCATAACATCGAACTTGTGTGGTATCTGCAATGTGTAGATCAGAACTGCCATTTTCACCCTTTTTAGGTCAGTGGAAGCTCATTCGTAGTTCCTTGTTTTGTTTTAGACAAATTGAGGGATGCCACTTCCTACATTGCTTTACTGAATGCTTAAAAGCAACGATAGGAGGACTTGGACTTGAAGCTCTCTTCCTCCTTCAGTTTCAACATAACTAAGCAGACATTAGGCACTCCTGGCCTGCATTCTGTGAACGAATTACTCCCTTGCACCAGTGCCAACATACTTACAAAAATTACTCCTTTTAGTTCAGAGGTTCTGCTTGGTTTTAAACATTTTAAAGAATTGAGTACAATTGAACTCTTCTAACCCAGCTCCTCAGTGCATTAATGTAAATACTTCCGGGGCAGATGGAGTCCCAACATGACTACACAGGAGACAGAAATATTCCTTTATGGAGGGTTACCATCCATCCCAAAGGATTGCTGTTAGGAATTGAGCTTTGTTGCAAAAAAAGAAAAATACGTGCATGTATAGTACAGGTGTGGGAAAAATCTTTTTTTTTTTTTTTCCTCTAGGAACTCACGTTTCCACTGGTAATGGGCAGTTTCCATAAACTGGAATTTATCCCATTTTCTATCCCTTAAAGTCCCCAAATTCAAAACTTATATTTCAGTAATGGAAAAAAGCAATAGAAACAAACCAACATGAGAATGTCCAGGACAAAAGCCCCGAAGCACGTTTTAGAATGGCTGTCTGGCCCAAGTGCTTTTTTCAGATGGACTCACCTGCACCCATGCTTCATTCACACCCATGCTTATTGCAAGCTCCTTTCTGAGAGGAGAAAATCACCAGTGTTTTGGTCTTCAGAGATGTGGATTAAATAGACGGATGTTATTTCATGCTTGTTTTAAAATTTCTATCCCCTTCATACCCCTCCCCCTACCCCAGGACACTTTTCTGTAATACCCAGTTTGAGGCTGGCTTTAGGGGACAGATTTGGGTCCCATGCAAAATTTAATGTGGGGCCAAGTAAATCCGCAATCAACATACATGTTTTAATGCAGTGTTTAACATGAACAAGTTATTGCAAAAATAACTCATGACTTAAACATTATCAAAATTTATTTATTTACTTTTGAGAGGCCGAGAGAGAGCGTGAGCCAGGGAAGGGCAGAGAGAGAGGGAGACACAAAATCCGAAGCAGTCTCCAGGCTAAGCTGTCAGCACAGAGACCCACGTGGGGCTCCGCTGGCACCCGCCCCATGAGACCATGACCTGAGCTGAAGTCTGAGGCTTAACCGACTGAGTCACCCAGGTGCCCCAAAATTATCAAAATTTAAATATAGGTAGGACCTGATCCTGTACCTGCTCCACCGTGCATCGTCCACAGCTCTACTAAAACATTATTTAAAACTGGCTTCCTGCCAATGTTTCCCTACTTGGATTTAAATACTGCATGAAAATATTTACCTTGATGCCCAGTAGTCGGCTCCCACCCCGGAGTCTTGGGATGGGGGCCGGGGTGGCCTTGGGCCCGCTAGATGGCTTTTGGCCCTGAAGAAGGTGGGGGGGGGGTGTCTCCGGAAGCTATCCAGAGGCAACCGAGCCCCTGGAGAACCAGGCATCTCCAGAAGCACGCTGTATACGGAAGGGACGCGTGCGAGTATTCCGTGCGGTGTAAAAGCTGCCAGGGAGGGGGTGTGGCC
Organism: Felis catus; assembly: GCF_018350175.1. NCBI lineage: Eukaryota > Metazoa > Chordata > Mammalia > Carnivora > Felidae > Felis > Felis catus. The sequence continues at coordinate 98,067,941 of NC_058386.1, read as the reverse complement.
AGGAACGTGGTGTGGCAGGGGCGCTGCTGCCTGTCCCCGGGCTGCTGCTGCTCCTCACGGACCTCAGGAGGACAGCCCAGCTGCTGCTTCCTGGGCTCCGGGCCGCCGCCGCCTCCTCGTTCCTCCCACCCCGCCTCCACCCTGGCCCACTTTGGACCACATTTCCTCCTCTTCTCCCTCTACCTTCACTGAGATACAAGACTTCCTATCTGGAAAGGGGGAAAGGCAGAGAGGGTAGAGGGCCGGGAAGGGCCGCGACCGGAGCGCAGCGGCGGCGTCCCATAACTCGCCTCTCCCAGGGGAAGATGTTAACGTCTGATGTTAGCCAAAGCACCTGTCTCGGCCCAGGCTCTCACCCCGTGGCTCTTCCCGGTCTCTCCCGAGTCCAGCTCGTGAGACCCGGCATCCCAGCTGTGGTGGGCGGGACCTGCCGTGGAGCACACGAGGCTGGGGCGTGGCCACGAGGTAGGCGGAGCGCTTGCCGGAAGCGTGCTGCGGGAGGGGGCGTGCCCGAGGGCTTTAACTCGCCGCTTACCCGGGGCATTACCCTGGGGCAGGGGCCTTGCTGGGAGGTGCCAGCCAGCCGGGGGCGGGGCTGGGGGCGGGGCACGAAACGTCCCACCAGCCCCCAGAGCCCTGGGAGAAGTGTGGCGAGAACGTCTCACCGCCGGGCTGTCGCTGCACCGAAGTCGGTGCAGGGCTGTCGCCCTAAGCTCCTCCAGGGCGAGGGACTCAGAGGGAGGGCTGGAGAAAGCGCGGGGCCCCTGGCAGCCCCAGCACGGAAGCGACGGTGGTCCCCCTCGCCGTGTGGGCTCTGAGCGCGCCTCTCCCCGCCGAGAAGTCGGTAGTTAATGGACGGGACTCTCTGGTTCGGCTCCCTTCGCACCCAGAGTCCACGAGCCGGGCTGGCGATTCAGACGAAACGATTAGCTGGGGGGCTGCTTGCTTGCTCTGGGGTTTTGCAATAACGCGCTGAAAGCAGAGCCCTCTGAGTGCTCCATGCACCCTGCAGGAAACGCCACACACCCCTTGAGAAAGCCCAAGTACTCCAGGGTTTTAATAATAAACCCACGTCAGAGTGCAAGTGTCACCCCCTGCCCAGTGCCTAGTGCATTCAAGAGCGCTTCCAGTACAAGGGGCCCTTCCTTTGACTTTGGACACAGCTGTAGAGCACGCATCCTCTGCTGGGCTCCGCTCCCGTGGCGGCAGGGCACCCTCCAACAGCGCCAAGTGTGCCCTTTACTGGGCCTGTGTTGTAGACCAGAGAGTTTCTATATTCCAACCCCCCTCACCCCTACCCCCCAACTACCTTCCTGAATTCTTGTTCCCCACTGAAAGGCGTGAGATAAGAGCCAGGCCAGATTGATGGCTTTATGGTTCTTTATGAGGTGTTTACAGGTACCCTGGGACGTGTTAATATCCTGAATATTGAGAATAGCTTCTAACCAGTGGGTCTGTGCTTGACAACTGTAAGTGATTTATCCCGTTTTTACCTGCACAGCCACCATTATCATCATCCCCTTTTATTTATTTATTTTTTTTAATGTTTATTTTTGAGACAGAGAGAGACAGAGCATGAGCATGTGAGGGGCAGAAGGGGGGGGGGGGGAAACAAGAATCTGAAGCAGGCTCCAGGCTCTGAGCTGTCAGCACCGAGCCCGACACAGGGCTCAAACTCACAGACTGTGAGATCATGACCTGAGCCGAAGTCGGACGCTTAACCGACTGAGCCACCCAGGCGCCCCACATCATCCCTTTTTTTTTTCTTCGTTTTTCTTTATTTTTGGGACAGAGAGAGACTGAGCATGAACGGGGGAGGGGCAGAGAGAGAGGGAGACGCAGAATCGGAAACAGGCTCCAGGCTCCGAGCCATCAGCCCAGAGCCTGACGCGGGGCTCGAACTCCCGGACCGCGAGATCGTGACCTGGCTGAAGTCGGACGCTTAACCGACTGCGTGCGCCACCCAGGCGCCCCACATCATCCCCTTTTAAAAAGAAATTTAGGGCTGCCTCACTCATAGACAAGCCGTGCCGTGTCTTGGTGAATGAAGTGGCTCTGCTCATTGGACTTGAGGCCCTTCTTCCACTAGCCACTTGGAAGAAAAATAAGGGCAGGTAGAGAGAGGCTGAGCCCGCCATGTCAGCAAATCTGCCTTTGAGAGAACAAGGGAATTTGATTAAACAGCTTCTTAGGTGCCTTTATCCTGGAGGTATCCATTAATCATTTTTTGTCATTAATTCATCCCATTTATAAATTCTTCAAATTTCTCATTCTCATTTTGTTTTGAGAGCAAGAGTGGTGGAGGGGGCAGAGAGAGAGAGAGAGAGAGAGAGAGAGAGACTCTCCAGCAGGTTCCAGACCGGCAGCCATAGAGCTTGACACGGGGCTTGATCTCACAAACCACAAGATCATGACCTGAGCCAAAATCAAGAGTCGGACGTTTAACAGACTGAGCCCGCCCCCCCCCCCGGGCGTGCCCTAAATTTCTCCTTCTTACTGACACTGTAGTGCAGCTGTGGGGGAGAGGAGGTACCTGTGCTCGCATCTTTTTTTTTTTTTTAATTTTTTTTTAACATTTATTTTTGAGACAGAGACAGAGCATGAACAGGGGAGGGGCAGAGAGAGGGGGAGACATAGAATCCGAAGCGGGCTCCAGGCTCCGAGCTGTCATCACAGAGCCCGACGCGGGGCTCGAACTCACGGACCAGTGAGATCATGACCTGAGCCGAAGTCGGACGCTTAACCGACGAAGCCACCTAGGCGCCCCATGTGCTCGCATCTTTAATGTGCTCTTTGGAAGTTTGTCTTTGAGAATAGCAGCCACTTACATCACCGGCAGGAACACTTTCGGATTATTTCCAGCGGAACTTCACGGATGACCGTACCACACTGCTTTCTGTTTACTGTTTCAGCCACTTCCTAATTATTTACTCACGCAGGCCCATGAGAGGAGAGAGAGATGGTTATCCTCCGGTGGTGTGCAAGAGGGACAGGATGTTTTCTGGTGAAAATAAGGTCCCTCCTGCACCTCGTTGTACCTGTGACCTTCAGCCGATAAGCCTGTCCTGGCTGCCGAGTAAAAAGGGCGTGGGCCAGGCAGCGTGGGGCACGTCAGGACGTCCCGCCCAGCCACCGCGCTGTGGGTTCGCATGGTCTGGAGATGGAGGTCAGCCCACACCAGGGAAAGAGCCGCAAATTATGGAGGCAGATTGCTCAGCCCCGCTGTTGACTCCCTGTGTGACCTTGGGCAAGTAGGCTGGCTTCCCCGTGTGCCTCACTCGCCACATCTGTAGAATGGAACCTGCCCCCACCCGCATGTCGTGAGGTTTATTTTTGTTTTTTTCAAAATGTTTTATTTTTGAGAGAGAGGGAGAGAGAGAACGGGGGAGGGGCAGAGAGAGAGAGAGAGAGAGGGACAAAAGATCCGAAGCACAAAGGCCGATGCGGGGCGTGAAGCCATGAACCCTGAGATCATGACCTGAGCCGAAGTCAGCCGCTCACCGGACTGAGCCACCCAGGCGCCCCTGTGAAGTTTAGAGTAATAAAGATAAGGGCCACGGTGAGCACTCAGCCAACATCGGCTTGGTCCTGGAGTCAAGGAGTCAGGAGGGGGGTCAGTCCGTACCAGGGGCAAACTGGAACCCGCAAGGATTCCCTTGAACCCATGAGGACAAAGTCAAAGCTGTGAAGACACTGCGGAACCTACGTCTGCCCCTCCCTGCCTCCAGCCGGGGGGGGGGGGGGGGGGGCGGGAAGGAGCTGGTGCCCTTGGCCACGGGGCTGCACGCACACCGCGCGAGGAAGCAGGGGCATCGGAGGAGATCTTGCGGCAGCTCAGGTCGCCCGGGGCCACTGCTGTTCCACGGCAACAAGTTGTGCCGGAGGGTCGGTGCCGCTGTGCGCGAGTGGCAGCAGCACCTGGTCTTGTGCCAGACTTCAGAGCGTGATGACTGTCTTCACTTCGCTTTCACCTCCTGGAACCTGCCCCAATTTTTCAAAAATAGTTTTTGTTCTTTTTTACGTTTATTGATTTTACGTTTGTTATTTATTTATTTTGAGAGAGAGCGTGAGCCAGCATGAGCGGGGGAGGGGCAGAGAGGGAGGGAGAGTGAGAATCCCAAGCAGGCTCCACACTATCAGCGCGGAGCCGGCCTCGGGGCTGGAACTCCTGAACCTCGAGACCTGGCCCCGAGCCGAAATCAAGAGACGGAGGCTTAACTGAGCCGCCCAGGCGTCCCCTGCCCCAATTTTCTGAGGCACTGGGAAGCTTTGCAGGTGGTAGCTTAGAAATCCTGCTGCTTTTATGGCGTAAGCTGTGCTTTGAGCACTTTCCAGAGGACGAGGTATCAGCGGCGGCTTCGGTTATCACAAAACGGCCGATTTCTACTTAAGAACCTTCAATGAAAAGCTATGCTTTTCTGTTTTGACCGGCAGTAAGCTGTATAACCAGAACACGGCAAATAGCTCAACAGCCCACAGTTCACTTAAATTTATCATTTATTGGGGCGCCTGGGTGGCTCAGTCGGTTAAGCGTCCAACTTCGGCTCAGGTCATGATCTCACTGGTCCGTGAGTTCGAGCCCCGTGTAGGGCTCTGTACTGACAGCTCCTTCGGATTTTGTATCTCTCTCCCCTGCTCACACTCTCTCTCTCTCAAAAATAAGTTTAAAAAAGAATTTATCTATCCTCTGGACACATTAAGTTGTAAGCAGGAAATATTTAGCTACCTTAGTTGTACACCTAAAAACTTCCTTATGAAACTGATTACTCTCTTTGAAAGAATCGAAAACTCTGGCGTTATATTGAAGAACTAATCTTCTTGTGGTGCCAATAATATTAGCTAATACTGATTTAGGACTTGCTATGTGCTAGGCACGAATTATGTTACATGTATTATCTCATTTAATCCTCCCAGCACCTCCAGGCGATCAGTAGTATGACGGCTTCCGCTTAAAGATGAAGCAATTGGAGCCTAGAAAGGTGGTGACTTGTGTAAAGACACACGGTAGTAAGTTCCAGAGCCAGGGTTCACACCCAGCCTACATACACCACGGCACTACATTCGTACAAAAATTCATACCGATCAATAAGGAGACGCCACTTCAGCAAAAGATGTACAAACAGGAATCTTTAATGCAGCATCTTTTATAAGAGCTTAACATTTGAAAAAGCTTATATGTCTATCTTAGGGACTGATTAAGTTAATGAAGGTACATCCATTCAATACAATAGTTATGCATCTGTTACGAATTACATTGCAAAGAAGTGTGCACAGTGTGAACCAATTTTAATAAATACGGCGCTTTTTTTTTTTTACCAGGATACACATACATTAGAAAGTCTGGAAAATTATACAGCAAAAATACTCACAAGGATCATTTTGAAGTGGTAGGAACTCCAGGCAAATTAAAACATTAAGTTCTCCCAACTTCTCTTACAATAACCATACAATAAAAAATAGAATAAAATCTTTAAAAATCACACGACTGTCTTTTCACTGAGAGATACTGCGCTTCCCACTTGAGCTCCAGGCTGGAAATCAGCCCCAACGGCATTCAAGTGCTCTGTGACTTTGGACAAGTCACTTACCCTCTCTGGGCCTCTTGTTCTACGTAAATAATAATGAGAAGCTGGTTTCGTTTCAAAAGTTTCTTCCAGCTCTAACATTCTTTGACTTAGTCAATTTCATTCCTAGCGAAGTTCTTAAAAACAAAACCAAAACGGCACGTGGAGATTTAAATGTTGATAAAACGTCTCTTCACACCTTATCTGTTTTCTTTGGCATATGAAGTCATTCCCATTATTCCCTCCCCATCAGTCTTTCGAAAGGGGAAAGTTAATGCATTTCACCAAAAATGGGTCAAATCACTCTAGAAAAATAAGGGTCTTTTCCCAGAAAAACGATTTGGAACCTATACATTGACAGACAGATGCACACAGAAAAACCACTACATGCCCAAATAGCAGCCCCCCGCCCCCAATCCAAGCCAAAGAACAACAAAAGCAAACCGTCCAAGCACAACCCCAGCTGCCGGCCCTACTGCACACAACGTTGGCTTCTCCCCGTGCGCATGGCTGTTAACCGCGAGCCTGTCCCTCACGGACACGCCAGCACGCTAGTGTCACAGACAAGCGCGGGCACCGCCGCCTGGCAGAGGAGGGCGACGAGACTAGTCTGGGCGGTGGGATGAGGCAAGACTGGGCCGATGCGAAGCCTATGGCAGTGATGGGGGGTGAAACGGAGCTGCGGTTGGGTGCGGATGGAGGGGTGGGGGCTGTGGTTGGAGGGGCGCGGGGAGTCGAAGCCACGTGCAGCCTGGAGGGTGGGAAGGGCGGTCTGTGAGATGGGGGTGGAGCGTGCAGCTTGTGGGGTGCTGTCACCCCGACCTGCTCTCCCTGTGCGAACAGGGTCCTGGCACGGCCCGCGCCCCGACATCGCCTGCGCCCTCCTGCCCTCCTGCCCTCCACTCTGCTTAGGTAAGTGCTAGAATGCCCTTGGGCAGCCGTTTCCCCATGGCCTTGTAAACCTGCTTCCTTCTGGGAAACTGAAAAATCTGCCCTTAGAGGAAAAGGCGCCCTATTTCCTATTTTCCTTCCCAGCCAGGGAAGGGACAGTCTTTCAGCGGTCTGTTTTATGAAAACAGAAGGTATTTTTCAACAAATGTAAAATACTGAATATGCATCTTGCACATTCTCACCCCATCCCCCCACCCCCCAACACGCCTGGGGCCATCTCCCTGAGAGTCACTGGTCTGGAATCTTCTCACCTGCCAGCTCCACGCCCCCCCACCCCCCCACCCCCCACCCCTACTTTCCATCCCCTTAGCAAATACTTTCCTACATGGTATATTCACCTAGGAACTGTAATTCTGAGGTCTCCTCCATTTCTGTCCCCTTGCTAGCTGTGTGGCAGCAGGTAAATCGCTGAAGTACTCTGACCTAATAACATCAACCTCACAGAGTCCACTCATTTATTCCCGCATTCGACAGGTCAACTGAGCACCTCCTCCCGTCGGGCCCCAGGCTACGTGCTGGGAATACATCAGCGAACACGGCAGGTGCCTTCCTTACACTCATGAAATCTGCCACCCAACTGGGGATGCGGACAGTAAACTAATAAATCCACAGAGGTGGTAAGTGTGTCCATGTAAGGAACATGGCACAAGGAGAGAGAATTTAATAGATTCAGATTTAGGTTTGTGAGGTTAAGAAAGGCCACTCCGAGGGAGGGACATGAAAGCCGATCCTGAAGACTAAGTATGAAATACGCCAGGAGCGAGGTTTTGGGCAAAGATCCTGAGGTGGGGAGGGTTCATATTTTCTAGAAGAGGCCATGTGGCTGGATAGCGGGAGTGAGGAGGAGACTCCACACGAGTCTGGAGAATCAACCAGGCGGCTCTTAATGCTGTACATTCTATGGATTTGAACCAATGTACAGGGACACGCAGCCATCATCGACGTGTCACACAGGGTCGCTGCACTGCCCGAAAAATCCAGTGCTCCGGCTACTCCTCCTCCCCTGACCCGCAACCCTTGGCCACCACTGATCTTTTTCCCGTCTCCACGGTCTGGCCTTTTCCAGAATGTCCTATAGCTGGAAATCCTACAGCACGGAGCCTTTTCAGACTGGCCTTTTCACTCAGTGACAATGCATTTAAGGTTCGTCCATGTCTTCTCACGGTTTGGTAGCTCGTTTCTTTTTAATGCTAAATAATATTTCACCGTCTGGCCGTACCACAGCTTATTCACCCGTTCACCTGCTGAAGGACATCTTGGTTCCTTCCAGGTTTTGGCAATTCTGAACAAAGCATCACCGCGTTGGTCTGCTTTGAGGGAAGTTCACTTGTTGCCTTTTGGGACCCTCGTGAGCAGGAACAACGGACTAGATCATACGTGAAGCACCATCAGGAAACCAGAGAACAAATTATTGGAGACTCCTGAGTGTGCTTCAGAGTCACTCACAGAAGCGATCGGAGATATTGTTAAGAAAAGCGACCTCCCCGCTTTTCTTCTAATACCAGAATATATGGCCTACCGGGGAAAGCATTTTCCTTCCGTTCTCAGTCCCCAGTCCCTAGAAATAAATGGCAGGTAAACGGTAAACGCTCCACAGGCATTTTTAAAATATATGAGCGGATTTATGCTCTCCATGGCATTATTCTGTCTTTTTAAAAACAACATTCTTATTGAGGTACAATGCACATACCATGATGTTCACCCTGTTACGATGTACGATGCACGGGTTTCTAGTCGATTTGCAAATTTGTGCATCAGTCCTCACTATTCCCAGAACCCTTTCTTCACCCCCCGGGGGAAATTCACAGCCCGCGGAGAGACGAAATGGATAGCACAAAGTAAATGCACAAAGTGCAACCGGGCCAGAGGCAAACCGGGGAGCTCGCGTCAGGAAGCTGAGCATGTCAGCTCGGTCAACCGGCAAGATGCAAACAGCCTCTGGCTTTATCAAAAGCTTCGAGTACAGAAACCCTAGGAGATGATATCGACGGCTAGAATAAGTGAACACTGCGCCCCACCTGACTTCCACAATCAGACTGTGACAGTCTTTGATGGTGAAAAGCACGATCCTGTTTTCCAGTGTCTGCATTATCTCATCACTGTACATGTCCCGAGAAATCTCTGATACTCTGTTAAACATAGTGTTCACGCTGGCACTCGCTGTGGGGCTTAGTGGCCCAAGGAGGGAGAGCCTGTTCCAAAAAAGGAACTTCCTATAGCATCCGAAAGGGACAGATGGGAATTTCTGACCCTGGAAAGCCCACTGGTCACTCTGAGCGCAAGATGAAGGTTAATTCCTGACAGTGGCCTGCAAGAACCAATGCAGTCTGAGCCCCTCCCCTTCGCCACTGTTATGGCTTCGACTCCACCTACCTTCTCCCTTTTTACCTTCTTCACTCCAGCCACACTCCTCCCCCTGCTGTTCCTCAACTGTCGCGCCCAGCGGCGCATCAGGGCCTTTGCACGTGCTGCTCCCTCTGCCTGGAAGGCTCTTCCCTGAGATATTCTCATGGCTCGCCTTGTGACCACCCTTCGGATCTTTGCTAAAATGCCATCTGCTTATTCAGGTGGTCTAAAATCTAATGACGCCACTCTTCCTTCCCTGCTTTATTTGTCCCTTTGCACTGCCCGAGACCCTAGTTCTTAGCTATTTATCTTACTTCTTTTCTTCTAATACCAGAATATACTGTCCAGGAGGGGAAGGACTTTTTTTAAGTTTATTTATTGATTTATTTTTAACTCATCTCTACACCCAGTGCAGGGCTCGAACTCACGACCCCGAGATGAAGAGTCACGCACTCTTCAGACTGCACCTGCCAGGCCATGAGGGGAAGGACTTTTGTTCAATTCCTGGTCCCTGGTCCCTAGACAGGTCAGATAAGCAGTACATACTCCATAAATATTTTTTGAATACATGAACGCATTTATGCTCTCTATGGCATTACATTTTCCTTTACGAACATTTTTTAATTGATATAATTCATATACCACGATGTTCACCCTGTTAAAATGTACAATTCAGTGGTTTTTAGTATACTGTATCTGCAAATTGGTGCCTCAATCCTCACTATCTGATTCCAGAACATTTTCCTCACCCCGAAAAGAAACTTCATACCCATTAGCAATCACTCACCACTTCCCCTTTCCCCAGCCACTGGCAACCACTCATCGACTTTCTGTCCATGGATTTCAATATTCTGGACATTCCTAACAAATGGGATCATAAAATATAAGGCCTATTCTGTGTGGCTTCTTTCCCTCAGCGTCATATTTTCAAGGTTCACCCATGTATCAGAACTTCAATTCTTGTTTATATTGACATATTTCACACATCATCTTAAAGTGCATAATTCAGTGGTTTTTAGTATATTCACAAGGCTGTGCCACTCATCAACGCTAATTTCAGAATGTTTCTTCATGCTCAGAAGAAATCCGACTTGTTAGCAATTACTCCCCATTCTTCCTACCCCCCAGGTCCATTATAATCCACAGTCTACAGGATTATGTGTACTCCCTTTCAGTATAGGAAGGAGCAGAGTGGTCTTCTTTTAAAGCCTCATTCCCCCCAAATATTCATTATTTAACCTAATGGATCACTGGAAGACCTTCCTCCAAAGACTCGTCTTTATCTGAACTGACTAGGAGTTCCTCTAATGCTAAAAAAAAAAAAAAATCTCTTCTTGAGGGCACTGGCCAAAAACATTCACTGGAAAGTGTTTGGGGCGGGGGATGCCTAAGGCGAAAGGTAACCTTTGAGGGAAGTTTACCAGACTAACCACAAAGCTTAACAGAATCGGTTGGGCCACCACAGTCCACAGGAGCTTCGAAAAGTTCTGACATATTCCTCGGAATCTAGAAGGCCAAGTACACGTTTAGGGCATTGTGCATGCTCAAGAAAGTGTGAGGAAGCCCTAACTTCCCAACCCTGGCTGACCTTGAGGCTAGTGAAGGTTACTACAGACTTGTAAACTGCCTGACTGAATGATGAAAGCCACACACACACACTGAGTCTCTCGGAAATGACCGGGAGATTGATGCGTTCCAGGCACTGAAGGAAATCTCTGTCCACCATTTGCCGACCACTAACTAAGCTAAGCCTTCAGTGGCCATATACAAAAAATAGTCTTTGCAGAATTAATTCAGAGAAGTCCTAAATAAACGATAACTACAACAGGCAGCGACAACGGAGCCTGCCAGGAGGGGAATCTGATTTCCAGAGTTGCCACATTATGATATTCACAATGTCCAGTTTTCAGTAAAATTTTACGAGGCACGTGAAGAATCTAGAATGTATGGCCCATGTATGGCGGGGGGGGGGCGGGGGGCAATCAAGAGAACTGTCCCTAAGGAAGCACAGGCATGGGATTACTAGATAAAGACTTTTACCAGATATGTCCGTAGAGCTAAGGAAATAACATCTAAAACGCAAAGGAAAGACTCGACTTGAACACGTAAAGTGCTTGCAACTCATCACCCACCTTCACAACGAGGAAAACAGAACCAGTGACTCTTTTTGGATATGTCACAGAACTGAGCTCATGGGACAAACCACACCCCAAACCTGAAGGAGCTGGGGATTCTAGAAACCACAGGTTACCATGAATGCAACTCAGCAAACCCGAGGCAGTAACTTACATGGCAGCTTCCCTGACCTGCTGGGGTGCGGGGGGGTGCTGAGCATGGACTGGTCTGAGAGAACTCCTGGCAGGGGGGCCATCTAAGGTAGCCCTTCCCTCCACCATCATGGTGTCTGCCTCTAGAATCCTCACCAGGTTTTCTTGGTAACGATCAGAGCAAAATTGCCTCCTGTTGGGCCAGGGAGAGGCGAGAGGTAACCATTTTGAAAGAAGCCAAGAGCATTCTCCACAAGAAAGGCCTACCCAGCAAGGGAGAAGCCTCCCTGGACTTGGGATGAGGGAAATCCCCAAACTTCAGGCCCCCTATAGCCTTCCTTCTTCACATAAGGTGGGGGAAAAAAGCTGAGAAACACCGGAGAAGATCCCAGCCCAGGGGGACAGGTACACTGAACGACTGAGACCTAATCCCAGGATTACAGGATGCTTCTCAGTCCAGACCTGAGCAAACATCAACAGGGCTCCTGCCTAATAGCAGTGGATTACTGCTCAGAGAGCGCCAAGGCTCAGATTCTACTTAAGAAGGGTTGTCTAGGGAAATGAAAGATGCTGGGGGACAAAAAACAAAGACACTCGTGGAAACTGAATCCTCTGACACTACAGGTACAGAAAAGAGTAAATACAGCAGATCTCCTAGCCAGATAAAAATAACTCTCATACGAACGGCCAATTTACTCCCTAACACCTGATAATTCATGACTGGCTTTCAACAACAACAAAAGTTACATGGCATGACACAAGGGAAGAAGAAACGATCTGAAGGGACAAAGTGGGTGTCAGAACCAGGTTCAGTCACATACGGCAGAGATTGTGAAATCATCAGATGGGAAACTAAAGAAGTAGGATTCATGTGCTACGGGCTTTAATGGAAAAAGTGGACAACATGCAAGAACAGATAGTGTACATATAATAACGGAGAGACAGAAACCCTAAGAAAGAATATAAAGGAAATACTAGAAACAGAAAACACTATAACAGAAATAGTCTACATCATCTGATGGACGCGTCAGGTGATCGGAAAGGGCTGGGGATAGAATCCGAGCACTTGAAGATAGGTCAATAGAAACTTCCCAAACTGAGTTGTAAAGAGAAAAAATAATAAAAATTGGGACAGACTATCTATTAACTGTGAGGCAATCACCAAAATACAGCACATGTATAAGGAGACTGTCAAAAGCAGAAGAAAGAGAAAAAGCAACTATTTGACATAATAACGGCTGGGATTTTTCTAAAATCCGTGACGGAAACCACAGCACAAATCGAGGAATCTCATAGAACGCCAAACAGAATAAATGCCAATACGCACACGTACACAGACAGGCACGCGCGCACTCACACACCTAGGCAGATCATATTCAAATTGCATAAAGCCAGGGAAAAGTCTTTTAAAAAGTCAGAGAAGAAAAACATCTTACCTAGAGGGGAACAAAGGTAAGAATTCTATCGGACTTGCTTCAAAAATCATGCAAGCAAGGAGGGTAGCATGAAATATTTAAAGGGTTGGAAAAAAAAAAAAAAACCCACCAACCAAGGAGAAAAACCATCCTTCAGAAGTAAGGGAAAATAAAGACTTTGTTGGTGTAGTAGTCTGCTAGGGCCGCCAAAACAAAATACCACAAATTGGGGGCTTAAACAACAAAATTATTTTCTCTCAGTTCTGGAGCCTGAAAGTCAAAGATCAAGGTGCTCTGATCAAGGTGCAAAGATCAGTGCTGCCTTTTCGGAGGCCTCTCCGCTTGGCTTGGAGATGGCTGTCTTCTCACATGGCCTTACCTCTGTGTAAGTGCCCATCCCTGGCGTCTCTTCCTTTTCTTACGAGGACGCCAGTCATACTGCAGCCGGGCTCCACCCTTATCACCACGGTGGACATTCATCACCTCTCTAAAGGCCCTGTCTCCAAATACAGTCATGCTGGGAGTCACGGCTTCAACATATCAACTTTGGAGGGGAACACAATTCAGTCCATAACGTTCAGGCAACAGAACTGAGAGAACTGTCGTTGCGGGTAAGCGTTAAAAGCTGCTCTTCAGAGAGAAGGAACATGGCGTTGGTCAGAAATTTGGATCTACGTAAACGAAAGGAAAGGGGTCACAGAAGGAACACGTGAAGATCAAAATCGCGTATTTTATTTTTCTTAGTCTTACTTAATCTAATGGACGACTGTTCAAAGGAATACCGGCCACAACATACTGCGCGGTGATAGCAGGTAGGTTAGTGCAATAAACGTAGCAGTGTTAGTAAGGGATGGGGTGAGAGGCTGCGAAGTCCGTTACGCCCACGCTGCAGTGTCATCTGAAGGCGGACCTGGACTGGTTGGAGACTTACGTCGCGCAGTCCAGGTCTAGGGAAACCACCAAGAAGTTAAAGAGAAATATAACTGATACGCTGAGCGAGAAGAGAAAATGGAACAATAAAAAATGCTCAATTAAAAGAGAGGGCAGAAACAGGAAGATTAAAAAGAACACAAAGAATAAGTGAAGCAGGTACAAAATTTTCACGAACATGGTGGATGTAAATCCAACTGTGTCAGTAATCACTTCAAAAGGGAGTGGTCTAGATACGCCAATTGCAAGAAGAGACCCTAAGGGTAGATGCAAAACAAGACCCGGCTATATGCTGTCCACAAGAAACCCAATTTAAATATAAAAACACATATGCATTAAAAGTAAAAGAGTAGGGCAAGGTGAACCGAGCCGGCACGAGTCAAAAGAAAGCTGGAGTAGCTACGTGAATTTCAGACAAAAAAAGGCACTGGAACAAGAAACTTAGCAGGGGTAAAGAGGGTATTACATAACAAGGGAGTCAATTCTCCAAGAAGACACAATAATCTCCGAAATATACGCACTTTACAACAAAGCGTCAAAATACAAGAGGCAAAAACTGATAAAAATGCAGAAATAGACAATCCACTATTAATGTGAGGGATTTCAACACTCCCTCTATTAGTAGCTGACAGATCCAGTAGGCAGACAAGCAGTAAAGAGATAGTTCAGCTCGACAGAACCATCAATGGATGGATCTGACACTATTTTTAATTTTTCCCAGCTTTAATTATAATGGACAAATAATATTGTATATACTTAAAGTGTGCAATACGATTTGATATATGTAGACACTGTGAAACGATGACCACAATTAAGTTAATTTGAACGCATCCGTCACCTCACACAGTTACCTTTTCCGTGTGTAGCAAGAAGGCTTCAGATCTATTCTCTGGGCACCTGCGCCTTGCAGATTCGTTCTTCCCTCCTTCCAGACCCTAGGCGTCTGCCACCACCACGTTCCGCCAGATCTTCCAAGATGTTCCGAGAAGCAGCCAAGCCTGATCCCTCTCTTCGTATTTAGTGGAGCTAGAGGTACTGGGGCAGCGCTGTAGGTCTTGCGCCTGATATTTATTCAATCCAGAAACCTGGAGCAAACTGGGTCGCAATAATCAATACAGGTTCTATTCTGTGAACGTAGATCACGGCAAGCTGAAGGAAGAAGGTGCAGACTTCGAAATGAAATGTTCCACCATAAAGCTGCTTACAACGAAGGTCTTCCAGAAGACATCTGCACAATTTGCTACTTATCCAGGAAATATGTCCCCTCTAAATGCACAGAATCACTAAATATCTGAAACCTGAAAAAAAGAAAATTATACTCTCTTAGCGAATGTCAAGTATACAATACAGTATTATTAACTGCAGTCACCACACCAAACCTTACATCCCCAGAACTTCTTTATCTTTTGACCAACATCCCCTGATTTCCCCCCGGCAACCACCATTCAACTGTTTCTGTGAGTTTGACTTAATTTTTTTACATTCTACATATGAATGAGATCATATAGTATTTGTCTTTCTCTGTCTGGCTTATTTCACATAGCATAATGTCCTCCAGTTTTACCCATGTTGTCACAGATGACAGCAGATATATATATCTCACATTATACATCTCTCTCACATTACATATATATATGTACATATATATATATGTACATATATATATATATATATATATGTCGGACGTCTGTAGATGGATGAATTCTCTTTATCTATTCATCCATCTACAGATGCTTAGGTTATTTCCATGTTCTGACTACTGTGAATAATGCTGAAATGAACACAGAGTGCAGATATCTCTTCCAAATACTGATTCCATTTCCTTCAGATATATACCCAGAAG
Source organism: Felis catus (assembly GCF_018350175.1). Classification (NCBI taxonomy): domain Eukaryota; kingdom Metazoa; phylum Chordata; class Mammalia; order Carnivora; family Felidae; genus Felis; species Felis catus. The sequence continues at coordinate 98,052,625 of NC_058386.1, read as the reverse complement.
TGGGATTGTTAGATCATATAGTAGTTCAATTTCTGATTTTGGGGGGAACCTCCATACTGTTTTCCACAGGGGCTGCACCAATTGACATTCCCACCCACAGTGCACGAGGGTGCCCTTTTCTCCACATCCTCACCACCTGTTCTCTCTCGTCTATTTGATAGTAGCCATCCCCACAGGTGTGAGGTTGTTGGAGAAAGGGAAATTTCCCCCTTCACCTCTGAGTTCTTTTGGCTGGTTGGCCGAATAATCAAAATGACACAAGATAGAGCAATCGGAGAAAACCGAATTTAATTATATACCTACGGAGAATCCACATAAACATAAGAGATTCCAAAGATGGGCAAAATGACGTACGTACGTCATCCTGAACAAAGGAGAAAGGGGTAGGGGTCTGAGACTTCTAAGGGAAGGAAAGCCATTCACGGGAAAATGAAAAAAAATAAATGGGAAACAAATGTTTCCTGAACCATAAAGACACAACAGGAAGCACAGAGGAATTTTAACAAACACTTTGCTAGGTCTCTCCCTATCTACCACACCGACTTTGCATTACACTGTAATTATAGGGATGGTATAGCTCTTTTCTTGGACGAAGTCCTCTATCTGAATTCTTTTAGGCAGTTCAAAAAGAGGTAAAAAGAAAAAGCTCCTGGGTCTTCTGTTCCTTAAAACTAATCAGCCTGCATTAATCCTCATGCCAGAGAGACACATTTTGGGGTGGCAAATTTTGCTCCCCTAGAAGGTGGTATCTCATTGTGGTTTCGATTTGCATTTCCTTGATGATGAGTGAGGCTGAGAACCTGTTCATGCACCTGTTCTCCAGGAAACTGTCTATCCAGATCTTCTTCTTCTTTTTTTTTTGAGAGAGAGAGAGAGCACAAGTGCGGAAGGGGCAGAGAGAGAGAGAGAGGGAGACAGAGAATCCCAAGTGGGCTCTGTCCTGTCAGCACAGAGCCCAACATGGGGCTCGAACTCACAAACCATGAGATCACGACCTGAGCCGAAATCAAGAGTCGGACGCCGACTGAGCCACTCTGGCGCCCTGGCCCAATTTTTAACCAGTTACTGGTTTGTTCACTATTGAATTATGTAAGTTCCTTACATATTTTAGACGTTAACCTCTTATCAGATATATGGTTTGCAAATATTTTCTCCTTTTCATTCTGTTGATGGTTCCCTTCACTGTGCAGAAGCTTTTTAGTTTGATGTAGTCCCCCTTGTTTATACCTGCTTTGTTGAATGTGCTTTTTGTGTTGTGGTAGGGTCCCTTCCCTAAGGAAAGAAAAAAAACCTCAGAGCAACCTGGCTATGTGCATACGTGACACTATCGCTCATGACCTTGTAACATGAGATCACTTAATCAGACTGCATATTTGTGTGTTACCATATATGGAAGACAAAGAAGTAAAACATATATATATAAAACTATGCCATGTGGTGTTCGGGGCTCAGTTCTTCGGGTACCAACCTAACTGAGTGGTGCCGGCACGAATAAAGTTGCTTCCTGGAAAGAAAAGCCTCGGGGTCATGATTCTCTGTGAGAGAATCCTGCTCTATTACTTGGGGGCTCACCCGGGATGCGGAGCTGGTGCGTTTCCACCTCCTTCGCCACCGGGATACGAACCTCGGAGTGCCGGGAGAGGTGCCTCGCTGGGGCGAGGACCCCATGTGCGCCAACGGAACCCGTGAGGCCCAGGAACCAGCTTAAGGAGCGCCACCCGTCAGACTGGTAAGAACCCGGGTTCGTTTTGGCAGACCTGCCCCTAAGAGGCAGAAGGGGAGCCTGATCACCTCCGAGTTGCCCTGGTAGTTCTACAAGGGACGAGGAACGACGCTGCAACTCTAAGGCGCTGGGCGCTGGGTGGCAGGTTGGAGGCGGTGGGATGTTGCCATGTGACTGTGTGTGGGGACTTGTCTCTCGTTCGTTTCCTGGGTCAATGACTACGATAATTAGAGCCAACTGTCTCTGGTTGGTCTACCTCAGAACGGGGACTTTAAGGAACATTCCCAAGCAGCTGCGAAACTCCCCTTGTTTCGGGGAAATTCCCTGACTTTTCCGAACCGACATGGACTGCCTAATTCCACTAGCGGAGAACAAAACAAAACAAAAGAAACCTGGAGTCTGCTGCTCTGTCTGATCGGACAAGATTTAAAGCTGGGAATTCTCTTTCTCTGCCTTCTGCTGGCACCTCGCGTCTTCTGCCTTCTCTTCCCCCCTCCTGTTTCTGCACCACCTGGGGGGTGGCCTGCACAACTGGCTCCTCAATGCGTCAGACACCATCAGCTCCCCCTGCCCCCCTAGATGTCCTGGAGCCAAGATCACCAGCTTCAGATTACCCTACCAACTGGTCCAGGTAAAAATTAACCACGGGGAACAAACGGTCTTAAGTGGACCCAAGTAACATGTATTGTGTTTAAGCTAATTTAAGTTTGTGGGTTTGAGACAATGTTTGTCAACATTTAAAAAAACAACTTTTATTCTACCTAGATTTGCTGAAGGTCAAATAAGCTCATGTTATCTCTGTTCCAATCTGTTAGCAAAAAGATGACTTAAAGTAATGGTTAACTTTATCTGTCTCATAGTTTTCATGGGTAATTGTTAAGATAGCTTTCAAAGTCTTTGGTAATCTAAAACATTAAAGTTTTTGTTTGCATAACAAATTGGGATTAAATTCATTGGATATCTAACAAGAGGCTAGAGCACTAATTACTAGATGCAGGTCTGTGCTTTTGACTTGTTGCGGAAATACCAAGGCTATTTGGATCTGTTGAAAAACTGCTTTGTGCTTAATTGATTCATAAGTTTGCCATCTAAGAAATTCTAATGTAACAGTTCACGGTTGGTTACTACTTAGTTTTCACTGGAGACTAAGGTTTCTAAGAGTTAAAATTCTGCTAAATGTAGTTAAGAATAAAATTTTTTAAAAAAAGAATAAAATTTAAAAACAACTCTACGTGTAAAGGAGTAGATATATAAAAAAATATAAGAAATGGAAATATTTTTTTTGTTAAAGGTTAAAAAAAAAAAGGAGAAATTTTGTCCTAAATGAGACTGGTTGTTTAAAAAAAAAAAAAGGCTTAGGTCAAAATCTAAAAGCAAAGGAAAGTTGTAAAAGTTTGCAAAAAAAAAAATCTTAAAAAAAACTTTATATACGGTCGGGAGGTCTAAGGTAAACCTTTAAATTACAGTAATTTCACCACCATCTTCAGATACAAAATAAAACCCCAGTGGCCTTCCTGGAAAGGTTAAGGGAGGCTCTCATTAAATATATGGTTATCTCCCCCAACACCCTGAGGCTGAGAGGATTCTAAAAGACAAATCCGTCACTTGATGGGCCCCAGATATTCAGAGAAAACTGTAAAAACTGGCTGTTGGTCCGGAAGGGACCCTGGAGGAGCTCTTACGAGCTGCCAATTGAGTAAATTACAACCAAGATCAAGAGGAGAATAAGAATAAAAAACCCCACACAAACAGAAAAGCAGGCTTAAAAAAATCTGAGGCCTTAGTTGTGTCAGACCATTTATACGGCTGTTCAGAGCACTAAAATGAGAATGCCCTCAGAGGGGACAACCAAAACGAAAACCTCATAAGCCGTGCCCCTTGTGTGGAGACAGTGACTGGAGATCTGAATGCCCTCGGAGACCTCTATCTGTGAGGGCTCAGATAACCAATGTCCCTGGAAGGGACGGACGGGGCCTCGGGCTCTTCACGGTGGCTCCCCTAAACCAACTGTCTGTCAGAAACCCAGAGCCTCGGGTAACTCTAAGTATAGAAGGCAAACTGGTTGATTTCCTTCTTCACACCAGAGCTACCTTTTCTGTCCTCCTCTCCTCTCCAGGCCAACCGTCCAAACGCAGCATGACGATTAGAGGCATCTCCGGAAAACTTCTAAGTTTTTCTCTCGGCCCCTGGGATACATATGGGAAATTTTTTCTCATTCTTTCTTGATAATACCAGAGAGCCTTACTCCCTTGCTAGGAAGGGACATTATAACTAAATCAGAGACTACAGGACTACTAATTCCAGAACAAATAAACAATTGTATTATGAGTTTTGGGAAATTACTGGATATTGCCTTAAGGTTAGACTGCCCATCTCATTTAGGCTGTAGATACCAGGGTTCAGGAAAATAGTTTGCCTGCTACATCAATTATTAACGGAGACTCAATCCCACCTACTCTCCCCCCAAAAATAAACTGGGGTCTGACTCCTAGACACTGTCTCCCTCCCTTGAAATGGTTACAAACAGAGCAGGGCAATTACTATTACCAAGCTCACAGAGCTTGAAAAAAGATCATTAAAACACAACATTAGGCCTTTCGTTTAAGGAGGGACAAAACTTATCAAATGGCCCAAAGGATGTTTGCTGGAAAAAAAATCTGTCAAGGACAGTTATGCCAAGTAGTATCAGCCTGTGACGTATGTCTTAAAAACCATCCTTTCAACCACAAACTTGCTCTCCCAGGCAACCCAGGAACTGGAGACTGTCCAGGAAAGACTAACAATTAGGTTTCACTCATGTGCCAAGGTCAGAGGAATCCCACCATCTGTGGGTACGGATTGATACTTTTACGAATAGAGTAAAGGCCTTCTCCTCCAAGACAGAAAAGGCACAAAAAGTAATACAAGTTCTGCTTTATAAAATAATACCCAGGTTTGGCTTACCTAAAAATTTGCAAATGAATAATGGTAAATGGCTGCCTTGCCGCTTCCTCTAGAACTCCTGGCTCTTGGAAAAGTTTTACACCCCAAAATAAAGCAGACTGTCTGCTTATACTCAGCAAAACTCTAAATAACACCTCACAAGCATTAGATGCTTGAAAAAACATTTTTTAAAATTAATTTAGGGCCGAACTCTTGGAAGCAGAGCCACCACGGACTACTTACTGCTCCCGCTCCTCCATCACCTGGGTTATGAGAGATGCCCTGACGTACGTTATTTACAAAGCAGGGTCTCTCCTAGATTGTCTGACAGGTTTGGAAACTGGGGACATCATCTTAAGATGCCACCTCGTTGGCGAGTATAACCTTGACGTTTTTCTCTTGGGGCCTGCTAATGTTTATGCCGCCTCATGCCTGCCAGCCTCCCTGTAGAACCATACCGTGGGCCACTTGACCGACCCTCGGGCAGACTCTTAACTGCTGTGCCCCCACACCGTCCCTTCTCAGCTTGAAGAAGTCAGAGCGGTCATCGTCCCTGTTCCCTAACAGCAGTTACAGGCCCTGTTCCAGGGGAGGAATGACTAGGGAAAGGGGTAACATTAGGCAGGGGGAGGTAAGGGACCTTCAGGGGGCAGACTGCAGCTGCAGGTGGGAGGCTAAAGAAGCAGACGGGGTTCTCCCTTTATAAAATCCTTTATGGGTGCCGTCCCCCCATTATCAAGGGCATGTGGGGGGCGTCTAAATGAGATGGGCAGTCTAACCTTAAGGCAACAGATGGCGGGGCCCTTGGCTCTACCCTAACCACCTTTCACCGCTGGGTTAGGGAGCGATTACCTGCAAGTTTGACCACAGACGCTCATCCTTTTAAACCAGGAGACGCAATATGGATAAAGGAGTGGAACGTCCAACCCCTAAAACCCCTCCGGAGGGGCCCGATCACTGTCATTTTGTCCACCCCTACTGCAGTAAAGGTAGCAGAGGTGGGTCCCTGGATTCATCACGGCAGAGTGAAGCCGGCATCTCGAAACTGGGAGTGCGTTCCTGATCCATGGGTGCCGTGCAAGCCGACCGTACGGAAGAAGCAATCTGCAGCTCCAGAGGCCTGGGGACCCTGCAGCCCTGCTTCAGTCACTCCGGAAGCTGACTAATCTACGCACGGCAGAAGCTTGGGGAATCGCCGGTCCGGTGGAGCAAACAGACTGTCCTTGTTTTCTCTGTTTCCTTACTGCGATGCACTGCCGCCCCTTGTCTGTCACTGTTAGTGTGATTCTTGCTCTACTCTTTGCCATAGGATAGGCAGACGCCGCCCCGGCTGGCTGGAAGTGTGGTGAGGGGTTTCTGTTAGCACTCACCTTCCTTTTGGGGATAGGAAACTTCGTGGTACCGACATGGGGAAACAACGGCCATAAGAGACTAGAAAATTAGATCCCCACAAACCTTATAGTAAAACAAAATACCCCAGTTCTACTACCAGAGTTTGGGTCCTCAAAAAACCCAAACCCTTGCCTGGTGGGGAAAAAGTTCATCGTCATCTCTGTTAAAAACTTACCATGCCTAGGCCAAAGATATTATAACTCAACCACCTGGAAAACCCAGTGGTGGGGGACCCCAGAGCACCTTGAGCCAGATCCCCACCCCTTGTCCAACTTCTCTCATCTCTGAGAGGCCTGGGACAGTGTCCACGCAGCCATCAAATGGCAGGCCCCAGGGGGACCAGACTGGATATGTGGAAGGACAGCCTATATAGCACTTCCCTCAGGCTGGTCACGGTCATGGGTGCTGGGAACTCTTCGTCCATCTTTCTTCCTGCTCCCACTTGCCAGAGGGAAACAATTGGGAGTCCACGTGCATGGGGACAGGGAGACAAAAAAAGTGGTGTGCCTTACAAATTGGCAATTAAAAAGATGATAAATGCCCCCCCCCCCCCCGCAGCATATAATCCAGCATTATGGCCCTGCCAGCTGGGCAAAGGTTGGGTCCTGGGGCTACCGCACTCCCATTTACATGCTAAACCGCATCATCAGAATGCAAGCGGTTATAATAATTATAACCAATAAAACTGCCAGAGCTCTTAACTTACTAGCCAAGCAGAAAACCAAAATACACAATGCTATCTATCAAAGTCACTTGGCCTTAGATCACCTGCTCACTTCGGAGGGAGAAGTTTATAAAAAGTTTAACCTAGGCAACTGCTGCCTACAGGTAAACAATAATTAAAAAAGTCATAGAAGAGATCACAAATCAAATGAAAAGAATTGCTCATGTCCCCGTCCAGACCTGAAATGGTTAAAACCCCAGGGAGTTATTTGGAAGATGGTTTTCAACTTTTTTTGGGGGGGGTCAAAACTCTCATAAAAATTATCCTCCTCCTAATTCTGGAAGGTTGCTTAATCCTACCCTGCTTAGCTCCCCTGGTTGTACAGTCTCTCCAGTCTCACTGAGGCCATAATTTAAAAAAAATACGGCCACTCATGTAATGATGTTATAAAAATATAAACCTCTAAACCAAGATGATGCTCTTTGACCCAAAATAGAGGGGTCTGAGCACCAAAGCCGGGAGTGTGGTAGGGTCCCCTCCCTAAGGAAAGAAAAAAACCCTCAAGGCAACCTGGCTATACGCGTACTTGACAACGTCCCTCACGACCTTGTAACATGAGACCACTTAATCAGACTGCATGTTTGTGTGTAACCATATATGGGAGACAAAGAAGTAAAAAATATATAAAAAACTATGCCTCGTGGCATTTGGGGCTCAGTTCTTCGGGTACAAACCCAACTGAGCGGTGTCGGCACGAATAAAGTTGCTTCCTGGAAAGAAAAGCCTCGGGGTCCCGACTCTCTGTGCAAGAACCCTGCTACAGTGTTACATGCAATAAATCACTGTCAGAACCAACATCAAGGAGTTTCTTCCCTATGTTTTCTTCTGACAGCTGTGGCAGTCCACGCACGTAGGCCCGGTCTAGGATGGTTTCTGACGTGGGGCCAAGGACAGGCCACCCCGAAATGTGCCACTTTGGCATACTGATAATTTAAGGTAAAAGTTAAGAAACTGCCGACGCGAGGACGCTCAAACCATCCTGTCCCCAGGAAAGCAGGAAACCAATCTCCCCTATGAAAAATACCCTCCTTGTCCTAAGAGGTAAAAAAAAAACAAAAAACAAAAAACAAAAAACAAAAAACAAAAAAAAAAAAAAAACAAAACATCGTTAGGACCAGAGATAGAGACTTTAAAGCTGAGAAAGCTGTAGAAACAAACCCTGGAGTTTTTTCCTAATATACTACCTCAGCCTAAATTCTGCTTAGAATTCCCTACTAATTAAAAATTTTTTTTAAATGTTTATTTTTGAGACAGAGAGAGAGAGAGAGAGAGACTGAGAGTGAGTGGGGGAGGAGGAGAGAGGGAGGCACAGAATCCGAAGCAGGCTCCAGGCTCCGAGCTGTCAGCACAGAGCCTGACGCGGGGCTCGAACTCACGAACCGCAAGATCATGACCTGAGCTGAAGTCAGCACTCAACCGATTGAGCCACCCAGGCGCCCCAGAAGTCCCTACTAATTAAAGTTCCTAACACCTGCTTTCTTTATCCTGTCAATTCCTCACAAGTTTCTTGTCTCTTTGTCTAAATAGTAGAAATACTGCCTGCCTTGGTCATTTCTTGATGTCTCAATTTCATTACTGGGCCTCTGTGCCCACATAACGACACTGGCTTTTTCTCCCATTAATCTGTCTTATGAAATTTAATTTAGTCTTGCTGGAAGACCTTGAAGGGCAGCAGAGAAAGAATTTTTCCTTCCCTACACTGAATTCCCACTCGGCCATCCTCCTGTGGACCCCAGAGGCACATCTGCCTGCTCTGGAGTAAATGAGACACTTCAGTCTCCATGTTTAGTTGACCGTCACAGTCTGCTCGTTTGTGATGTTCCCCCTTGTCAGCGTAGGGGTCTTTCTGGCGAGCATCCACATGAGTCCCAAGAAGCAGAACTGATTTTTACCCAAATGCCTTGCCCCCAAGGGGAGGCTCGCTCCACACGCCAATCTGAGTCTTGCCAGAGGCCTGAAAAAATGTCAAGGCCATTAGCCACATTACATCAGTCGGTGGAAACACAGCAAGCCTCCTTGGTTGAGGTGGCCGGGATAGCCAGCCATTCACCCTGCACGAAGCTCTGCCGGTTATACTGAGCAACCTTTACCGCACCCGGCCAGGGGAGAGGTCTCCCTCAGCCTGGATGGCAGCTGCACCCCATTCCTGCCGGTTAGGAGTTAACCAGGAGGAGCGGACAGTGAGCTAGGCCCACTGTGGTCCAGGAAGCCTTCACACGTGGGTCCTCACTGGGCCAGTGGGGGCAGTGGCTCCTTGGGCAATACATCAGGGAACCAGACGGATGCTCCTGTGATATTATCTTGGAGTTAGGAGACCTCATCTGGGCTGAGTTTTGTTCATTCCAGTATGTACCATTTGTACTTTAGTTTGGAAGACTCTGGAACCACCTCCACCAGGTGATTTGAGATATCTGCTAGATCTGTGATACGAGTGGGATTTCTGGTCTTAAGATTACTTCACAGCCATCGATCATGTGCTCAGTGTCCACCAAAACCCAATAGCAGGCCAATAATTCTGTCCTGAACTAAGACACTAAGACGCAGGGCTCTCTGATTCATCTCCTGATTCACCAGGAGAGGCAGAGGGCCATCACCATACAGACCATAGTGGGACCATCTATCAAGTCCCCCAGGACCCGGTACCGGCCCAGAGTTCCTTAGCGGGCAGCAGACCAATCTCCTCCTTTGAGGACTGAGTGACCGGGCCCAGAGCGATCTTTGGTAAAAGCCTTTCCTATTTTTGCAGCAGCCACTTTTTCAGTGCCCAGACATTTCTCAGTAAAGATCCAGACTGTGTTTGTTGTTGACCAACTGACCTAACCACATTTGAGGTTTCACTGGGTGGAGGTTTTTTTCTTAATTAATTAATTGTTTAATTTACATCCAAGTTAGTTAGCATATCGGGCAACAATGATTTCAGGAGTAGATTCCTTAGTGCCCCCTCACCCATTTAGCCCATCCCCCCTCCCACGACCCCTCCAGTAACCCTCAGTTTGTTCCCCATATTTATGAGTCTCTTCTGTTTTGTCCCCCTCCCTGTTTTTATATTATTTTTGTTTCCCTTCTTTTATGTTCATCTGTTTTGTCTCTTAAAGTCCTCATATGAGTGAAGTCATATGATACTTGTCTTTCTCTGACTAGAACAATATGGAACGCTTCACGAATTTGTGTGTCATCTTTGTGCAGGGGCCATGCTAATCTTCTCTGTAACATTCCAATTTTAGTCCATGTGCTGCCGAAGCGAGCACTGGGTGGAGGTTTAATTGGGTTTGATAATTTGTACATGCGGGAGCAGCATGTACAAACCTAAAAATCTTTGTCTGGTGAACAATCTCATCACATATGGCTCCCATTCCCTCACTGTAGACCCAGGGGCAACTGGGGTGGGTTACGGGGCCTCCACACCTTCTGCGAGGCTGCTGCACATGAGTTTGTTATTAAGCGTACTCATCACATGTGGGCCAAGTCTGTCAGAGCCCAGAGAGTACCCGGCTGAGGAAGAAGAGGGTCTCTGGTATTCCTACCCTCTCATCTCTCCCTTCTTCCTCCTCTTGAGGCAAGTGGCTACCGTCAAGGCGCTCTGGAGGAGGGGGTCGTAGCGAAGCACCTCGGTAGGAGCCGCCTTCCCTCCTCAAGTTTACCAAGATTACTTCTTTCATCACGGAGGCAAACTGGTCAAGTTACTAAGGTCTCCTCAGATCCCTGGACACGGCAATCTCAAAGAGCTCGACATCCTTTCTTAGAGGAAGCGGGAGTCTCCACAGCACAACTTACAGCAGGCTGTCCGCCGGCACCAGGGCTCTGCTTAGAGCTGAGAACAGTCACTGGGTGCAACTGAGTTTGCAGAGTCTCTGACAACCTCAGCTCCACGCAGCAGAGAACAGTAAACGCTGGTGAGGGAATCGCTTCCCTGGCTTTCTCATAGTCCCTCTGTCCGCTAAATGTGATCCACCCACCAATTTCGGCCGGGGTGTCAGGAGCTAAAGAGAAGGACCAGTGGTCCACGTTGGAACCCAAATGCTTGTATAACGTGGTAGCAAGTCCATCAGCAAGAGTCAGAGGATCGCACGGGGCACCTGGGCCGTGGGTGTCAGGAGACGGCAGCAGAAGCCACGGGGCATTTTGGGAGGACAGCAAATTGTTTATATAAGCCTTCTGGTTCCAACGTGGGCCCCTTCCAGTGTCCCGACTTCTTTATTCTGTCTGTTGTGGGCAGTCTCTGAATCGTCATGACTAGGCTGACTAATGTTTACTGAAGACCTACGGCACGCCAGGCCCCGTTCTGGGTGCTCCACATGCATGAATCTTCATTTCGCCTGGTTTTCGGCCTTGTGAACTCCCATTAAGAGCCATGGTACAGATGACGCCTCAGCTGCAGTCACAAAGCCAGTAGGTGGCAGATCTGGGGTCTGAAACCCTCGGAGTCCAAAGTGCGTCTTCTCCCCGGGGAGCCACACTGCCTTCCACACCTCCTCCCCGCTCCCCTGTTCTTACCTCTCTAGGCCGCCTCAGCAGCGCAGTCTCTGCGAGGCAGTCCCAGGGGGGTGTGGTGTCCTCCGGGCAGCGAGCTCAGCATTTCTTCCTGAACAGAGAGGACATTTAGTGAAGTACTCTCCTGTCTTTGTTGGGACTGAGACCAGACGTTTCAACACGAGAATTCCACCATTCCACGTACAAAGCACAGTGGTTAAGGGCAGGGGCTCCCAGCCGTGGAGATTTCACGGACTAAATGGTAAGATTGGGTTCTGACATAGATCGTGATCTTTTTATTTCACCAACAAAGACCATTTAAAAGAATATCAGTTATACTCCTTCTACTACTAACAAACAACAGGAATAACATCTAAACCTCAAAGAGAAAGGCTACAATGTGCCAGGTACTGTTCTCAATCTTAAAATGAACTATTTGATTTAATCCTCAGAAAAGTCCTATTCAATAGGCATTATTGCTATCTCCATTTTATAGGCAAGGAAATTTGAGGGGAAAAAAAAGGCACTACATATGGGGCGCCTGGGTGGCTCGGTCCGTTAAGCGTCTGACTCTTGATCTCAGCTCCGGTCTTGATCTCAGGGTTGTGAGTTCAAGCCCCGCATTGGGCTCCACACTAGGCATGGAGCGTACTTTAAAAAAAAAAAAAAAAAAAAAAAAAAAGCGCTTTGTAAATTGCTCCTGATTCCGCACTGATAATCGTTACAGTATGCTCTCATCAGCTGTGTTTCATAAAAGGTATCTTTAAGTTTTTTTAATAGACTTTACTTTTGGGGGGGGGGGGTGCCTGGGTGGCTAGTCGGTTAAGCATTTAACTCTTGACTTTGGCTCAAGTCACGATCTCACAGTTTGTGAGACTGAGCCCCACGCTGGGCTCTGCGCTAACAGCACGGAGCCTGCTTGGGATTCTCTCTGTCCCCATCTCTCTCTCAAAATAAATAAACCTTTTTTAAAAATAGACTTTTTTTTTTTTAAAGTAGGCTCCCTGCCCAATGCAGGGCTTGAACTCATGACCCCGAGAGCAAGCATTGCATGCTCTATCGACTGAGCCAGCCAGGTACCTCTGGCTTTAAAGGAAACCGCCAAGCACCCAACGGGGGCCCTGATCTCAGAATCTAGGAATAACCAAGCAAAAGCACAGAAGCTCTGGGTTTGCGTCTTGGCCAAGTTAATGCTCTTCATCCCTGTTTTCTGAAATTTAATATGAAACTATTGATGTCTGTTGTGAGAAGTAAATGGCCTATCACATACTGAGCCCTTAACCCAGTGGCCGGCAAACAGCTAGGACCCCCAATACATACCAGCTGCGAGGCTTATCCCTTCTCCTCTTCATCTCGGCACAGCCCTGAAGGCTCACCTCCTGCTGGAAAGAAACAGAGCATGAACACTATAGACTGGTCCTGTTACTGAAGTCAGATACCGGGACTGACCGTACTCTCCTTCCTGCAACAGTCTCCCATTCCCCGCCCCCCCCACCCCCCCACCCCCGGGGGCAGAGCAGAAGCAGGCAGAAATGTTTCGGTTCTACTTTCCATTGGTTGAAGACGGTTACTAAGCAGCACGCACAAACTCTCCTTCTGGGAACTCTGGGGAACACAGGCTGAAAGATTTCTTCCGAGGCTTCTGTAGCAGCTCCCAGCAAACATGTGGTCACTCAGGTATCAGGGACTGTTAGGAGAGCGGTGCTGCACAGCAAGGCCCTACGGTGCATCCCCTCCCCCCACCCCGCTGACCACCCGGACCCGAGACTTTCCCACAGTCCTGACAGTTCCCGCCTGCTCTGCCCAGCTAGCCTGTTGTTAGGAAGGCAAAGGGACAAAGGAACTAGGAAAGGTCACGAAAAGGGAATCTCCAGGTGACGATAAAATCCCAGAATTCTCATGATAAAGCACTGCTTTCCGTGAAGTTCTACAGCAGCACTTTCAACAATGGCCAAATTATGGAAAGAGCCTAAATGTCCATCAACTGATGAATGGATAAAGAAATTGTGGTTTAGGAAACCAATTTCACAATACATTTCATATATTAAAAAAAATTGTGGTTTATATATACAATGGAGTACTACTTGGCAATGAGAAAGAATGAAATATGGCCTTAGGTAGCAACGTGGATGGAACTGGAGAGTGTGATGCTAAGTGAAATAAGTCATACAGAGAAAGATGGATACCATATGTTTTCACTCTTATGTGGATCCTGAGAAATTTAACAGAAGACCATGGGGGAGGGGAAGGAAAAAAAAAGGTTACAGAGGGAGGGAGCCAAAACATAAAAGACTCTTAAAAACTGAGAACAAGGGGTCCCTGGGTGGCTCAGTCGGTTGAGCGACCGACTTCGGCTCAGGTCATGATCTCACGGTTTGTGAGTTCGAACCCTGCATCGGGCTCTGTGCTGACAGCTCAGAGCCTGGAGCCTGCTTCAGATTCTGTGTCTCCCTCTCTCTCTGCCCCTCCCCCACTCATGCTCTGTCTCTCTCTGTCTCAGAAATAAATAAACATTAAAAAAAATTTTAGAAAAACCTGAGAACAAACTGAGGGTTGATGGGGGGTGGGAGGGAGGGAAGGGTGGGTGCTGGGCATGGAGGAGGGCACCTGTTGGGATGAGCACTGGGTGTTGTATGGAAACCAATCTGACAATAAATCTCATATTAAAAAAAATAAAAATAAAAATAAAAAAATAAAGAGGATCTTTCAGTGGATAACGGTCCCACCTCATTTGCTTGGTGCTAGAAGTCACGGACTTGGCTCCAAGCCAACTCACTGTACCAACAGCCAAGTCACAGAGTGACCAAGCAAACAAGCGGGCCATTCTTTGAAGGATCGACTTACCGTATGACTAATTCACCAAAGCTCGCCAAATTTGCCAATGAGCCAAAAATTTTGTTTTCTTTCAGTTTCGCTGAAGTATGCTCAATCATAAAAATCGCACATATTTGAAGCATACGTTTTGACGAGTTTGGACATACGCACACACCGCAATGTTGCTTTTATTTTTATATTTTAAAAATATTCATTTTTGAGACAGAGAGGGCCCATGAGTAAGAGAGGGGCGGAGGGAGGGGGAGAGAGAGAATCCCAGGCAGACCCATGCCCAGCGCAGAGCCCAACTGGGAGCTCAATCTCACGACCTGGGGATCCCGACCCGAGCTGAAATCGAGCATCAGACACTCAGCCAACTGCGCCACCCAGGTGCCCCTGCCATGTGGTTTTTAAATAGAGTCTATTGCCATTTTGTTTGGGCAAATGGGCATGACAAAGGGCTGTGGAGAACCAGTTCTAGAAGGTTTTGTGCCTCCAGACATGTCCCCTCTCCCCGTTCTTTAGTCTCTCCTCAGTCTGGGACGAGCAGCCTGGCAAGACTGTTCTACCCTCAGCAGATGACCGTCTCCTCCACCCTCAACTAACAGCTGCAGCAACAGGAGCTTAGCTGAGGGGTGAGGGCTTTCCCACCGTGTCCTTTCTTCCGTGTGTGTGTGTGTGTGTGTGTGTGTGTGTGTGTAGAGATCAAACTTTCCCATGTCTCTCCTTTTCCTTTGTTTTAATCTTTTTCTTTTTAAAGTTTCTTCATTTTTGAGAGAAACAGAGACAGCATGAGCGGGGGAGGGACAGAAGATCCGAAGCAGGTTCTGTGCTGCTGACACAGAGCCTGACATGGGGCTCGAACTCACAAAACCGTGAGATCATGACCTCAGCTGAAACTGAGAGTCGGACACTTAATAGACTGAGCCACCCAGGCACCCCTTTATATATATAAAGATATAAATTATCTTTATATCTTCTTATAAAGATAATAATCCTATTGGATCAGGACTCCATCCTTTGACCTCTTTTAACCTAAATTAACTCCTTGTAGGCCTTATATCCAAATACAGACCAATTGAGGGTTAGGGCTTGCTGTGTCCCCTTTATCCTCTTTATTTATTTAAAAAAATTTTTTTTACATGTTTCTTTACTTTTGAGAGAGAAACAGAGTGTGAGTGGGGAGGAACAGAGTGAGAGGGAGACACAGAATCAGAAGCAGACTCCAGGCTCTGAGCTGCCAGCACAGAGCCTGACGCGGGGCTCGAACTCACAGACCATGAGATCATGACCTGAGCTGTAGTCGGACGCTTAATCAACTGAGCCACCCACACGCCCCAGCTGTGTCCCCTTTAAATTCGTATTTTGAAGCCCTTATCCCCAATGTGATGATATTTGAAGATGGAGCCTTTGGGAATTAGGTTTAATGAAGACATAAGGGTGGGGTGCCCACCCTCATGATGTGATTAGTGCCCTTAAGAAAGAGATACCAGAAAGCTCAAGCTCTCTCTCCCTCTGCCCCTCCCCCCACCCCTGCACCCTGTGTGGCCACGCAAGCAGTGGCCACCTACAAGCCACGAGAGAGCATTCACCAGAAGCTGATCACGCTCACACCTTGATCACAGACTTGCAGACTCCAGCAATGTGAGAAATACATTTCTACTGTTTAAAGCCACCCAGTCTGTGGTATGTTGTGGCGGCCCTAGATGACAAGTAAGACAAGGCTTCAACATCTGAATTTGGTGAAAACACGATCCAGTCCACAGCGCACACGTGAACTAACAGCAAGTGATTCAAGGTGGTTGAAAGTCTGGTTGAAAAGTCTTTGGATGCTCTGAAAATCTAACGAGTCTGATCCTGAGAGTGGGAAAATGTGAGTGCAACTTCAAGCTTCCCCAACCCCCCGGGGTTTTTTTCCCTTTTTTTTTTTTAACCTTTTCTGAGCATCTCCTGAAACCCAAGAGCTTTAGGGATGCTAGCGGAAGGACAAAAATGGGTGAGCAGGCGTGGACGGAGTGATACCAACTCTACCAAACAGAAGCAACGTATTTTCAGAAAGCTGTCTTCTAAGTTCCAGACGTCAGAAAGAAAGGGACCAAGACCAGGCCTCCTAACCTTTACTGGCCTCACAGAAAGAAGGTTAAAGGCAGAGCGAAACGAGGTCAGTGTAAAGAGAAGCTTCTGGACAACTTTCACTTAGCTACTGAGCGGCACAAAGAGAGTTGAACCCCACTGCTAAGGAGAGATGAGGGGCCACTAAGAGATTTTAGGAGTACTGGCAGAACACGTAAGATTGAGGTGTTATTTGCAAAAGGATCCATCGCAGATATGCTCTTGGACGGGTAGATTAGATCAGCAGATATGTAACATATGACAATTTGCTCCAAGTAATTTTCTGATTTTAACACAGTTTCAATTGAAATGGAAAAATAAGTAAGAAAGCAAAAGAACAGTCGAATAAGTGCGTAAGTAGGAGATTCAACATGACCCCATATTTATCAGAACAAGCTACAAAAACACTAATCGTTTAGACTATTGCTGGCTCAAAGGGGAAATACTTATCAGTAAACAGAGGGGATATACTAGAGTAGCTACTGGCCTACATGACATTAACGAATGCCAATATGTATCATAAGATGTTGCGGAAATTTTTTTTTTACTTTTGATTTTTTAAATCATTTATTTATTTATTTATTTATTTATTTATTTATTTATTTTCAACGTTTATTTATTTTTGGGACAGAGAGAGACAGAGCATGAACGGGCAAGGGGCAGAGAGAGAGGGAGACACAGAATCGGAAACAGGCTCCAGGCTCTGAGCCATCAGCCCAGAGCCTGACGCGGGGCTCAAACTCACGGACCGTGAGATCGTGACCTGGCTGAAGTCGGACGCTTAACCGACTGCGCCACCCAGGCGCCCCAATCATTTATTATTTAAAAAAAATTTTATTCCAGTATAGTTAACATACAGTGTTACAATAGTTTCACGTGTACAATACAGTGATTCAACGATTCTACACATTACTCAGTGCTCATCATAAGCATACTCTCAATCCCCTTCACCCGTTTGACCTATCCCCCATCCCCTTCCCTCTTAAACCATCTCTTTGTTCTCTATAGTTAAGAATCTGTGTTTTGGTTTGTCTCTTTTTTTCTTTGTTCATTTGGTTTCTTATATTACACATATGAGTGAAATCCTATGATATCTGTCTTTCTCTGATTGACTTATTTCACTTAGCATAATACCTTCTGGTTCTATCCATGTTGTCACATGTGGCAAGATTTCATTATATTTTATGGCTGAATAATACTCCATTGTGTGTGTGTGTCACACACTCACACACAAAACATCTCCTTTTTTACATGAAAAAATTTTTTTAAGCTTATTTATTTATCTTGAGATAGAGCACGAGTGGGGAAGGGGCAGAGAGAGGGAGGGAGAGAATCCCAAGCAGGGGATTCGATGAGGGGCTCAATCTCAGGAACCACAAGATCGTGACCTGAGCTACAATCAAGAGTTGGTCGCTCAAACCACTGAGCCACCCAGGTGCCCCTTGTCTTGCTTTTTAGTGTATAAGACTTCTAAACTGCAGTGATATTGTGTGTCCACAGACTGACTACCATTCACTCAGGAAAGGGAGATGGCCTTCTCTTTTTTTAAAAAAAATTAATTTCCATCTTCCTTATTGTATGATGTTTATCTTATATGTTCCCTTACATTCTAAGACAGACAATAAATAGATGGGTCGAAGATTTGGAAAGAAAAAAGAGCAGCTTGAAGCATAGAAAAGGGAATGGATTTTTTTTAATTTAAAAAATTTTTTTTTAAATTTATTTTTGGGAGAGACACAGAGAGAGAGCACAAGCGGGAGAGGAGCAGAGAGAGAGGGAGACACAGAATCCAAAGTGGGCTCCAGGCTCTGAGCTGTCGGCACAGAGCTCCACATGGGGCTTGAACTCACGAACAGCAAGATCATGACCTGAGTCAAAGTTGGATGCTTAACTGACCGAGCCACTGAGGGGCCCCAAAGGGATTCTATTTAAATGATGCAAATAGAAGAACAAAAGAAAAATCTCTAGCACATGCCCAATGGTTTATTCCGCTAAATTTTTATCCACAAATATTGCATGGTTATACAGGCATACCTCATTTTATTGCACTTTGCAGTTGTGTGTGTGTGTGTGTGTGTGTGTGTGTGTGTGTGTGTGTTTTAACAAATTAAAGGTTTATGGCAACCTTATGTTGAGCAAGTCTACTGGCACCGTTTTTCCAACAGCATTTGTTCACTTTGTGTCTCTGTGTCACATTTTGGTAATTCTCACAATCCTTCAAACCTTTTTATTATTATTATATCTGTTATGGTGATCTATGATTAGTGATTATGACTTGCTGAAAGCTCAGATCATGGTCAGCAGTTTTTAGCCATAAAGTATTTTTTAATTAAGATACGTACATTTTTTAGACATGACGTTACTGCACAGTTAATAGACTACAGTATAGACTACATATAACTTTTATATGCACTGGGAAGCCACAAAATTAATTTGACTTGCTTCATTGTGATATTTGCTTCATTGCAGTGGTCTGGAACTGAACCCGTATCTCCAAGGTATGCTTGTATATTTAAAGTATATCCTTAATTCAACAGAATGCCCCAGAAATAGGTTTACTCTGGCGAATGAAATGTTCTAAAGAACAGGAAATAAACAAGAAAACCATGTTGTCACTTATCTTCTCATTTTCTATTGAAGAGATACGTGAAAATACGCATGCAGCCATTTTCTTCTCAAACGGAGTGGACTGAGCGGAACGTACGATGAGTATATTCCACCGTACCCCTCGTCAGCCGTGTGATCTGGACAAATGATTAACCTCTCCCTGTCTTTGTTTTCTCATCTGCAAAACAGCAAATCCTCCTAACTCGCGCATATTGCTCAGCGCAGTACTTGGCCCGCAGTAGGCCTGCCAAGCATCCGAGCTGCTGCTCTCATCGCTGCTCGTTTTTTACTCCATGTAAAGCACCACCCTGGCTTCGGTGAGGAAACAAGTAGGACACCCGATCCGAAAATTCAAGTGTTCGCGGCGCAGGCAGGGAACCTCAGAACGCCACCCACAAAACCGTTCTCGGTGGGAAGCCGGAAGTCACAGCTGCTGTCTCTCAACGAGTGATCCACGCTTCGGGCCCACAGGCCAGGTGAGGTTGAGAAAGAAGAAAGAAGAAGGAGGTGAGTGAAAGGAGACAGAAAACGCGAAGAGGAAACGAGGCAAGACCCAAATGCCGAAGCCCGATGAGGAAGGGGTTGGGATGGGAACAGCGCGAGCAAAGGCAGAGGGTCAGAAATGAGTCCAGCGTGTTGAGATCAAACTTCACTGCCATGATTGTAGCTGAAAAAGATAAAGGCTATGAGGCTGAATGTGTGCTGACCCCCGGGACTGCCTCTAAGCAGATGCATAAAACACAACACAACGCAAACAGCGGCTTAAAAAAAAAGAAAAAGACTCAGCAAAGTAAAAGTGATTTTTGTGGCTATTTGCCTTTTCCTGCAATAAGTACGTGATCCTGATGAACCGAAGTTCTCCTCTAATGCGATTCTAGCGAACTGAGGTATCGCTGTAGGATATCACAAGGCTACCAGTTATGAGAGGGAATAAGCCAGTTTGTGTATGGTGCCTGAAAGTATCGGGAGGGTATGAACAGAGTTATTCAAAGCATCATTTTTATTTTGCCTACGGAGTGAGTCTTTCCCATGTTTCACAAGGTGAAGAAAAGCACGGTGAGGTGAACGGACCATGACTTACGGACTTGCTGTGGTTGCTGCTCTGGGATAGTAACTCAGGGACTATGGAGATGACCTCCTCATCCCTTCCCATCCCACACGTCGACCAGGATGCACAGCTGGTAGCTAGCCTCCTTGCTTCCAGTTCAGAACGAATGAACACCGAACACTCCCTTGAGTGGAGACTTCAGCAAAGTTTTGAGACTACAGAATCTACTCACCTAACAATTTGGCCATGGTGAGAGTCCAATGTCTAAGTTTTTATATCAAAAATTTTTTAATGTTTTGAGAGAGAGAGAGAGAGAGAGAGAGGGAGAGAGAGAGGGGGAGAGAGAGAGAGAAGCAGAGAGAGAGGGAGATACAGAACTCGAAGCAGGCTCCAGGTTCCAAGCTGTCAGCAGAGAGCCTAACACGGGGCTCAAACCCACGAACCAAAAGATCATGACCTGAGCTGAAGCCTGAAGCTCAACCGACTGAGCCACCCAGGCGCCCGAAGTTTTATATTATTAAATACCAAAGAACCGATTTAGCCTCTATTTACAATATTTCTGTCTGACTCCCTATTGGAGATGAGATTTTGACGTGGCTCCATGGAACTCGTGAGACATCCTTGGGAATTTCTCCTGATTAGGTGAAGAAATAGAACCATCTTTTGTGTTTCTTGGGGTGTTAGGGTTGAGGACCTAGGCCAGGGAAAATCACACTGTAAAACCTCCTCTGAGGGGAGTCTGGGGGGCTCAGTCGGTTGAGCGTCCGACTTTGGCTCAGGTCATGATCTCCTGGTTTGTGAGTTCAAGCCCCACCTTGGGCTCTCAGCCCTGTTCCCCTCTCTCTGCCCCTCCCCTGCTTGCATTCTCTGTCTCTCTCAAAAATAAACGTTAAAAAAAAAAAACCCAACTTCCTCTCAGTCCTGACTTTCCTTCATTCTTCATAAATATTTTAATCCAACCGAAACCTCTTACTTAGGATGACCAGTTGAGTACCCTATTGCCTGGCTTTGTGATGGGAACTGTGGAAGGAGATGTTAGGGGCCAATTTACATATTAATCTGAATTTACACACGGATCGACAGATTTACATATGAATCTGTTTCCTATCGCAGGTTTTCTTTCGTAAAGCCCAGCAGGCTAGAGCTACCCACTTGTGCCCCACTGGCTTCCTCCCAGGGGTGGTACCCACCTGTCAGCCCCCACTTACCACCTTTGTTCCCACACCCCAAGGGAAGGTCTGGGCTAGGCCATTGCCATGGGTTTCTTTCTGCCCTAGGTCTCACAACCTTCTTTTCAACTTTGGAGTTCAAAACATCCCTTGTTTCATTTTCTTTGGCCCCCCTTATTCAAGGGGTACCAGACAGAGCCTCCTCCTTGTTCTCTGCCTTATCTCTATTATTTTCCCCAGACAAAGATTCTTGGCCTTGAAAGAGAAAATTATGATCCAACCCTGCCGTTCTCATAAGGGCCCTAATTCTGTCTGGGGGCTGTGCTTTGGAGGGAGACAAGGCCACCAATTATGCCATCTATGCCGGAATCTGAAATCTCTTGTTATCTCTTTGTGTAACCTGACCGAACGTGCTTTCAGAAGGAGTGCTTTGTTTTTCTGGAGTCTAAAATATTGGTAGAACAGTTCCCAAGCCATGGGCCTGTTGTTCTCAGAATGTTAATTCACTCTAAGTGCATAGCTGGTTGTTGCTCAAGTGCGGTACTGCCCGTTGATAGGCACATATTTGTAAGAAGATTGGGAGGAATGAGAGTTGTAATGGAATCACACTTGGCCTTTTGGAGGAAGAGTCTAAATTGCAACACTCTGTCAAGGCCTGCAAAAACACCCTTGAGAAGGCTGTTTACGTTTCTGAGAGGCAAACCGGTCTCGTGCCAGGGTTTGGGGAGGGGCCTTGTGTCTTCAACCCTTTAAGTAAAAGAGTTCTGGGCAGGATGGTGTGGGAAGTGCTTAGGGTATGAACCCGGCTGGTGTGTGCTGCCCACAAGTGAATGATCTCGGACACAGAAAGGAGGACAAGGCCCTCCCCGGCCCCCACCCCCCCCCCCAGAGGCCGGCCTTCTCTGGGTGGAGCTCTCGGGGCTCCCTCGAACAGGCTGCTCCACTGCTCTGGGCCTGCAGTCCTCATCTGACCAATGAAGGGACCGGCCCGGCCCCCTGAAGTGCGGGGTAAAGGACAGGGTCCAGAGCACATCACCGCAACAACTCATTTCAAGGGAATTCAAATGTACCGCTGGCGAAATACCCACTACGAGTTGTGTCACAGGTCATCATCAGGGCCAGACCCCCAGAAGACAGGCCTATTATATCTGCAAAAGTTCTGTGTGTGTGTGTGTGTGGGGGGGGGGGGTAGATAGCATCTGTTAAGTTTCTTCGAGAAATTCATGCTGTAGAGTTTGGAAATCGAAGATAAATTCTTTCTTTTCACCTTTTTTTTTTTTTCCTTATGGCTCATCTCCCCTCCAGGACTCAACTGAGGACGAGGTAAATCCAGACAAGGAGAAGAGGCAACTCACCAAACTTTAAGATGCCCTCTCACAACCCCCAGCCCCTGGTGCACGTACACCTTCCCCCACACCAGTACACTAAGTGCCTTCAGAAGAGGTTGCTCACTTCTTTTTCTTAAGGAAAAATGGCCCAGGGCTGAGGCTTAGAGCAGAGCCTGGTCTCCCTCTGAAGGAAAGAGCTCTGGGTAGGGCGGAGGGCGTAGGCACCAAGCAGCTGCATCTGGGATAGCTGCACTGTCTGCATCTGGGACTGGGGCCCAGGGGAGGGCATGGCCACTCGGGAGGCTGGCCTCCAGAATGCCTTCTGCATGCCCTCTTTTACAGGCCATTTCTCTGCTGCAGTCCTGGGTTCCCTCGCCTGTAAAGTGAAAGGAATAAGCTTGATACCCCCAAAAGTCCTCTCCAGTGCTAAGGCAACACCTCCTCCAGGAAGGACTCCCTAGTCAACACAGACAAGATGGGGCAGTAAAGTGTGGGTTCATCCCCTTAGACGACTATCGCCCAGCAGACATATTTACCTTGGGGGCAGGAAACATGCCTGGTTCATCTTTGTGACCAGCAAGCCCAGCCAGAGGATGGGCACAGAGCAGGGGTCTCTAACAATGTGTGGGATATGTAAATGAGAAGCAGTCTAGGTAAGTAATTTTGACCAACCCTCTAGCAGACCTCTGCTATTCTTTTCCAACCTCTCCAATCACGGAACCAACCAGCGGCTAAGAACGTGGAATTTGTCATCAGATGACCCTGAGCTCAAATCACGGCCCCGCTGTCATGTCACCTTGGCAGGTCGTCTAGAGCAGCTGATGTGCGTGTCCTACCACACCTCCTCGGCCATATGCGCTTGGCCCAAAGTCCAACCGCCTCATGTTTCTTCCGCGGTCCGAAGCCCCTCTGCCTGTGTGGGGAAGGCTGGCAACACTGGGGAACAGATGCTCCCAGGAACAGCCCCCAACCGATGACCATGGGGAGTTGGTGTATACATGCTCCGCCTGATGCAGTCAGACAGCACTCCAAGTGCTCAAAAAACCCACAAAACTGCCAACAGGAATCCTACATCCAGCAAAGCAATCTTTCAGAAATCAAGGCAAAGATCTTCCCACTTAAACAAAAATGGAGAGAATTAGTTGCTTTCAGACTGAGTGTCCTTGGGGCATAATGGCCTCTCGGGTTCTCGGTGCACTGCTCTCTGCAATGAGAAGAAATGTCTGAAGAACTGGCTGTGATGTCCCCAAGACTGGGGCAGCACGAGGGTGAGGCAAGAGATTGCTAGAACTTTATGAATTCAGGCAGTTACTGCCTCTTTCTGCAACTCAATATACTACTTGCGAAATGAGAGTGTTTGTCCTCGGTAAGGATTTCAGACCCAAGGTGCTCAGGGGCCTTATGGGAAGAAAAGGAATCCTGAGCCTTTCTTAAGACTACTGGAAGATAGTAACGGAGTACTTACGACGTGCCAGGCACTGTTTAAGTACTGAGCGCTGTCAGCTAGGAGGGAGACAGAGATTCAACAAGACCACAAACAACCAAACACGGTGGGGGTGAGGGCTTTTGGCTCAGGGGCTCAGAGAGGGCTTTACAGGAGGTGGCATCTAAGCAGAGTTATTAGGCTGTGAAGAAGGCATCCATACAGAGATCTGTAGAAAGAGCATTCCAGGCAGAGAGAACAGCCAGTGAAAAGGACCCAAGGTGGCAATGAACTTGGTGTGTATTTGTTTGTTTGTTTACTTATTTACTTGAGAGAGAGAGAGAGAGAGAGAGCATGAGCGAGGAAGAGAGGCAGAAGGAGGGAGGGAGGAAGGGGGACAGAGGGAGAAGGAGAGAGTAGGGGAGAGAGGGGAGGGGGAGAGGGAAGGGGAGAGGGAAGGGGAGAGGGAAGGGGAGAGGGAAGGGGAGAGGGAAGGGGAGAGGGGGAGAGAGAGAGAGAGAGAGAGAGAGAGAGAGAGAGAGAGAGAGAAAATCTTAAGCAGGTTCCACACTAAGCACAGAGCTCAACACAGGGCTCAATCCCACAACCCTGGGATCATGACCTGAGTCAAAATCAAGAGTCAGATATTTAACCAACTGAGTCACCCAGGCACCCCGAGCTTGGTGTGTTTTGAAGGCCCACGTGACCAGAACCCAAGGGAGCAGGGAGCAGGAGCCAAAGAGGCTGGAAGTAAAGGCAGAACTGGTCTATAGGGAGTTGTTTGATCCTTGACCCCCCAATCCCAGAAATCTAAATGGTAATCAGCTCATTTACTTGTCTGTACTGGGGCCTAGGCAATCCAGGAGGGTAGGGCCTGGCTGGTCTCACCGTTGCTGTACCCCCAGCGTCTAGCACAGTACCTGGCACACGATAGATATGCAAACAATGCCTGATGAATAAATAAATGGATGAATGAGTTAATGGATGTATCTAGCTATGTCCTTAACTCACAGTTTGACCTTGGCCAAGTGTATTTTCCTATCTGGACTTCAATTTTACTACCTCTACGATGCCTTGCAATGCCTGTTGAGTATTAATTCTCTAAAATCCGAACCTTCCCATTAATGGGATGGCTGGCATGGAGAAGGCCCTCTTTGAAACTGGCTCATTCCTCTGCCCCACGGACCACCAGGAAAGCATCCAGATCACTTCCTCCGGGCATGATGCAAACACGTGTGCGCTTAAGTGGGGCAGTCAGCAGCTACCTGGTATCCCACAGGCTTTGACCACTATGCAGGGCCTCCCGGGAAGTGCTCCATATACTCACCTCTCCCCATTTCCTCCCTTTTCTTTTCCCTCTGCGCTCAACCCTGTGAAACCTATTTGCTCAGATGAGCATCATGCTCCAACCACAGCCCCTGAGACTCTGGCAGCTCAAGGTACAAGGTACAAGGAACCCACTATCTGCTGTGCTGGGCAGGTGGCAGCCCCTGGAAGGGGAGCACAAGAGTCCCAACCCAGGCTCCTGACTCCTGCAGTCACTGGCCACCGTCAGACCGTGTCCTGCCCCATCTGATTCTCCAGGCCCTACAGGTCCCCGGCCCAACCCACTGGCTTCCAATTCAGGGAATGGCCACCTCTGCCTCCAGGGTAGGGGTGCTGGCTTGGAGGAGGAGGGCACTGAGTGGAGGCAGAGGTAGAGGAGGAAGAACAGCGAAGACGAGTCAGCATGTGTTCAGCGTGCACCTTGGCTTCCCAGCCTCTATGGATGGAGAAGTAGAAGGATGCCCAGGTCCTGGGCTGCTGGGATACGAGACGAGGACCAACTAGGGGGCGCTGTGTGGGATGGAAAGGAATCCAGACCCAGGGAGCGCCCAGCCTGGCAGCCGGTGTGAGAAATTAAGTCATGGAGAATTCAGAAGTTTAGTTTCCTCCCCAGCAGCCATCCTTGCGGAGGGCCGACTAACCACCAGGATGGAAGCACCCAGTAGGAGCTTTATAAGGCAGGTCTATTTCCAGCCCAAGGGATCTCCACAAACAGATCCTGGAGAGGCGAGCCATAGGAGTATGAGGCATATGGATGGAGTCTGCGCACAAAACCAGCTCCATTACTTGATAACGTGCAGCCTGAAGCACCTTACTGAACCTTTTCTTTTTAAAATTGAAGTACGGTTGACACATGATATTTTATTAGCTTTAGATGTACAACATGGTGATTTGGCATTTATACACATTACAAAATGTTCACGGTAAGTATAGTTACCATCTGTCACCATACAAAGTTATTACAGTATGATTAACTATAGTCCCCATGCCGTACTGGTCATCCCCATGACATTTCTTTTATAACTGGAAGTTTGTACCTCTTTTTTTTTAAGTTTATTTATTTTGAGAGAGAGAGAGAGCATGAACAGGGGAGGGGGAGAGAGAGAGAGAAAGAATCTCAAGCAGGCTCTGTGCTTTCAGCCCTGATGTGGGGCTCCAAATCATAAACCGTGAGATTAAGAGTCAGAGGCTTAACCGACTGAGCCCTGGAATTTTGTACCTCTTAATCCCTTTTACCCCATCCATCCATCCCCCTGCAACCTCCTCTCTGGCAACCACTGGTTTGTTCTCAGTATTTGTGGGTCTGTTTCTGTTTTTTTTTTTTTTAATTGTGTTTGAAATCACTTCTATCTTCTTAAATTTAATGAACCTTGTTTTGTGGCCTAAAATATGAACTATCCTGGAAAATGTTCCAAGTGTACTTGAAAAGAATGTGTATTCTGCTTCTTTGGGATGGAATGTTCTGTATGTATCTATTAAGCCTACCTGGTCTTATTTGTCATTTGAAGCCACTGTTTACTTACTGATTTTCTGTCTGGATGCTTTATTCATTGATGTAAGTGGGGCATTAAAGTTCCCTACTATTATTGTCAATTATCCCTTTATATCTGTTAATATTTGTTTTATATATTTAGGTACTCCTGTGTTGGGCGCATAGAGGGGTACAACTGCTACTCCAGCTTTTTTGTCTGTTTCCATTTTCATGAAATATCTTTTTCCACCCCTTCACTTTCCTTATGTGTCTTTAGGTCTGAAGTGAGTTACTTGTACGCAGCATATAGATGGGTCTTGTTTTTTTCTATCCATTCAGTCACCCTATGTCTTTTGATTGGAACATGTAGTCTGTTTACATGTAAAGTGATTATTATTTTTTTAAATGTTGATTTGTTTTTGAGGGAGAGACAGAGAGCGCGTGAGCAATGGAAGCGCAGAGAGAGAGGGAGACAGAGGATCCAAAGCTCCACGCTGACAGCAAGGAGCCCGCAAAGGGCCCGACGCGGGGCTCAAACTCACCAACCACGAGATCATGACCTGAGCCGAGGTCGGACACTTAACTGACTGGGCCACCCAGGTGCCTCACATTTAAAGTCATTATTGCTAAGTATGTACTTATAGTGACTTTGTTGTTTTCTGGTTATCTTGTGGTACTTCCATTTTCCTTTCTTGCTCTCTTCCCTTGTGGTGGGGTGACTTTCTTTAGTGTTATGCTTGGATTCCTTTATTTTTCTGTGTATCTATTATAGGTTCTTGGTTTCCGGTTACATGAGGTTCATCTATGACATTCCATGCATACAGCAGTCTGTATGAAGTTGACTGTCACTTAAGTCAACACATTCTAAAAGCCCTGCATTTTTACACCCCCCTCCGTTTTCTGTAAATGATGTCATACTTCCCACCATTTTATTTCATGTATCCCTTAACTAATATTTTTTGTAAATCTTATTTGCAGTAAATAAGGAGATCATGGGGAAGAACTTCCAAAGCCATGACTCCTATTTTTTGATTTATTTTCGTAGACAGAATTGATTCTCCTACTTTTGTGCTTTAACCTTCATACTAGCTTTGTAAGTGACCGATCTACTTTACTACCTTACCACGTGTTTGTTTTTGCCACTGCAATCTTTTCCTTTCATAATTTTCTTACTTCTAGTTATAACCTTTTCTTTTCTACTTAAACAAGTCCTCTTAACATTTCTCGTAAGATCGGCTGAGTGATGAACTCTGTTAACTTTTGTTTGTCTGGGACTCTCCTTCAATTCTGAATGATGACCTTGCTGGGTAGTGTATTCTGGGTGGTAAGCTTTTCCTTTCAGCACTTTGCAGTCAAATGCTCTTCCCCTGACCTACACCCCCCTCCTTTCAGTACTCGGACTATATCATGCCGCTCCCTTCTGGCCTGCAAAGTTTCTGCTAAACATCAGCTTATGGTCTTATGGGTATTGTCTTGCATGCAACTAATTCTTTTTCTTTTGCTGCTTTTAAGATTCTCTCACCAGCTTTAATTTCTGATTTTTTAAAAGTTTATTTATTTATTTTGAGATAGAGAGAGCTCGAGTGGAGGAGGGGCAGAGACAGAGAAAGAGGGGGAGAATCCCAAGCAGGTTCCGTGTGGTCAGTGCGCAGAGCCCAACACAGGGCTTGAACCCATGAAACCATGAGATGATGATCCAAGCTAAAATCAAGAGTTGGATGCTTAATCGACAGAGCTACCCAAGTGCCCCTAATTTTTGACATTTAACTATTATGTGGCTTGGTGTGGACTCAATATATTTTAAAGAATTAAACTCATACAAGGTATGTCTCAGATCACAATGGCATGGAAATGGAAATTAAAAACAAAGAAATTTGGGCAAAGCAAAAATATGTGAAAATTAAAGTACACTGTAAATAACCAATGGATCAAAGAAAAAAATCACAATGGAAATGAGATTAATTCTGAGATGAAATTTTAATAGAGTAACTTGAGATGAATGAAAATGACAACAAAATATACCAAAACATTAAATGCAGCTAAAGCAGTATTTAGAGAGAAATTTACAGCTCTAAATGTCCACATCAGAAAAGAAGAAAGATGGCAAATCAACAATCTATTTTTTAATTTTTTTAAGTTTACTTATTTTGAGAGAAAGACAGAGAGAGCAAGTGGGGGAGGGGCAGAGAGAGAGGGAGAGGGAGAATCCCAAGCAGGCTGTGTGCTGCCTGTGCAGAGCCCAACACGAACTCAAACTCACAAACTGAATCACCCAGGCACCCCAAATTAACAATCTTCTTAAGAAACTAGAATAAAAAGAGCAAACTCAACCCAAAGAAAGCAGAAAAGGAAATATGGGTTAGAGCAGAAATTAATAAATAAAAATTTAAAAATAGAGAAAAGCCAATAAAACCCAAAGTTGGTTCTTTGAAAATATCAACAAAATTGACATTTAGCTAGACCGAGGGGGAGAAAAAAAAGAGTGCACGCGAGAGAAAACAGAAGTTACTAAAATCAGAAGCAAATAATGGAAGATTACTAATAATTTTATAAAAATAAGAAATAATTATAACAGAATAGTATGGACAACTGTATTAGATAACTAAGCCAACAAATTAGATAACTGAGATGAAATGAACAAATTCCTAGAATGACACAAACTAGTGAAACTGACTCAAGAAGAAGTAGAGTATCTGAAAGACCTATAAGAAGTAAAGTGAGTGGGGTGCCTGGGTGGCTTAGTAGGTTGAGCATCCAACTCTTTATTTAGACTCAGGTCGTGATCCCAGGGTCGTGGGATCAAGCCCTGCGTCAGGCTCCACGTGGAGCCTGCTTGAGATTCTCCTTCTCTCTCCCTCTCCCCCACTCATGTGCTCTCTCTTTCTCCTAAAACACACACACACACACACACACACACACACACACACACACAAAGTAAAGAGAGTGATGGGGGGCCTAGCTGGCTCAGTCCAGAGAGCATTTGACTCTTGATCTCAGGGTTGTGAGTTCAAGCCTCAAGCCCCATGTTGGGTGTAGAGATTACTTAAAAAAAATTTTTTTTTTAAAGAAAGAAAGGAAAAAGAAGACAGTCAATTAAATGAATTAATAACAAAGAAAACTTCAATAATGAAAAGCCCAGAACCGGGTTGATCAATACCAAATCTTCATAAATTCTACCATAAAATAGAAAGGAGGGTACACATTCCAACTCATTCTATGAGGACAGTATTACCTCAATACCAAACCCAGACCAAGATATCTAAAGCAAAGAACTCTACAAACCAATATCTCTTATTAACATAGATACAAAAATCCTCATCAAAATGCTGACATGCTGAATCCACCAATATATAAAAAGGGTTGTACACCATGACCAAGTAGGAATTTATCCCAGTAGTAATATAAGGTTAATAACGCAAGGTTACTAATGTATTATGTAATGCAAGGTTAGTTTAGCATCTGAAAATTAATGTAATACAGCAAATCAATAGAAAAATACATAAAAACCACAAAATTTTCTTCAGTAGATGCAGAAAAAGCATTTGGCAGAATTCAGCAGCCCTTCATAGTAAAAACATACAACAAACTAGGAACAAAAAAAAAGGATTTCCTTGGGGTGCCTGGCTGGCTCAGTTGGAAGAGCATGCGACTCTTGATCTCAGGTTTGTGAGTTTGAGCCCCATTGTTGGCTTGGGTGTAGATATTACTTAAAAAAAAAAAAAAAAAGAATCTCTTCAACATGTTAAAGGGCATCTACCAAAATCCCACAACGAACATCAAACTTACTGGTGAAAGACTGAATGCTTATCCAATAAGACCAAAACGATGACAAGGATGCTCACTCTTGTCACTTCTTTTCAACAGTGTGATGGAGATTGACAAGAAAGAAGTAAATGGGGTAAGAAAAGAAGTAAAAAGCATCCAGATGGGAAAGGAAGAAGTAAAACTATCTCTACTTGCAAATGACATTATTTTCTAATTTCCTTTGTATTTTCTAATTTGACCCATTGTTTGTTTAAGTATGTGTTTTTTATTTTCCACCCAGTAGTGGCCAAGGGTAGGCCACCCCAAGATGTGCCTCTTCGGCAGGAAGATTATTTTGTGCTGAAAATAATCAAGACCCAAAAGACTCAGGAAGAAAATTTGACCTTCCCCCAACTGCCTAAAAAAAATTAGAGGATTCCTTCAGAAAGAGAGAATAACCAATACAGTCAACTACATTCTATGACAGACAGGGACGAACCTAGCAAGACCTGTTTGATCAAAGTTCTCTCTGTGACCCATTATTTCTAGATGGTCCAACAAACATTTGTTCACCAAATATTTACTCTTTTTCATCTTCCTGTGAATTGCTTTCCTTCACTTTCAAGTTCCAGACCCCATCCCCTTCTCCTTAGTTCTGGATGACACATTTACCTCATTTTGTCTGACTATCTGGAATTTCATGTCTGTGTGGATTCCCTGTATGTTTGTAATTAAATTTGATTTTGTCCTTTTTTTTATTAAGATTTTTTTAACATTTATTTATTTTCGAGACAGACACACACACACACACACACACACAGACACACACACACACAGAGCACGAGTGGGGGAGGGGCAGAGAGAGAGAGGGAGACACAGAATCCAAAGCAGGCTCCAGGCTCTGAGCTGTCAGCACAGAGCCCGACTTGGGGCCTGAACTCATGGACAGTGAGATCATAAACTGAAGTCAGATGCTTAACCAACTGAGCCACCCAGGTGCCCCAATTTTTTCCTGTTAATATGTCTCATGTCAATTTAATTGTTAGACCAACTAGAAGACCCATGAAGGGTAGAGTAAATTTTACCCTTGGCAGGACAAGCTTCCACGGGATATTTGCTTCCAAAATTCCGCAGCTTAGAGATCTTGGGCAACTGATATACGGCCAGCAGAAGGTAAGATTTCTTACCACGTCAGCCTCCTGGAATCTCCATCTGTGGAGTCCAGTGAAGCAAGAGTGATGAGAGTCATATATATATATATATATATATATATATATATATATATATATATATATATTTAGGTTAGCAGGAAAACATATTTGTGGCTTAGGGACTCTACATTTGGTAGAGTACTGATCCATTTCTTCCCAGATGATGGTCTTGGTTTTTCTTTGCCTTTGTCTGTTGTGTCATTTGTCTTAAGGAGGAAAAACCATAGGGTAAGAATGCAGGCATAGACCCTAATAAGCCTGCCATTTGAGGCAGGCTCACAGACCAGTGAGTGCACATTTCTCTTTAGACAAACTCTGCTGTGGGTTAACGTGCACATGAAGTAAAGGCTGTTGCTAACGGACATCTTGAGAGTCAAAGCCGCAAAATTAGTGGCGTGGGTAAAGCACGTAAAAGATGTTAGAGTGCTTCCCACCCAACTCAAAGACTCCGATATTGGGAAGGGGGAGCTGGAGTCTGGCGCCTTAGAACATTCTGCCATCCTGACACTGTGAAAGACTCCTATATTAGGATAAATTAACCATGGAATGGGTTAGATTGACACTAGGTCACCCACCAACCTCAAGGAAATTTCCATGCAATGAGGTACACCTTAAAACACAATCCCCAAGGCTTCAGCACATCCCTCTGAGGTTATTAGCTTGGCTCTGAAAGACCCAAGGCTTAGCTAAAACTATTATGTGTGTATGAGAAAAAACAGGAGGTTTTCCTTTCATTTTTTTCTATCTTCTGAGAGCTTGGCTTTATGACCAGTGAGAATATTCTCTCTCTGGTCTCTACCAACTGGAAAATGCCTGTACCAGTATGTATCCGGCAGACAGCTGAAACGGCTGTAGATCTGAATTTAGGGAAATCTTTAAAAAAAAAAGTGGGTGAACTTCTGCTTGGCAAGTCACCCTTTTCTACTCAAAAGGGGGTCAAATATGTAATTCCTTGTGTTTTGGAATAGCTGATTAAAAACATGGTACCTTATGCAGCCACTATGGAAAACAGTATGGAGGTTCCTCAAAAAATTAAAAATAGGGGCACCTGGGTGGCTCAGTCGGTTAAGCCTCTGACTTCGGCTCAGACCATGATCTTGCGGTTCACGAGTTCGAGCCCCGTGTCAGACTCTGTGCTGACAGCTCAGAGCCTGGAGCCTGCTTTGGATTCTGTGTCTCCCTCTCTCTCTGCCCCTCCCCCACTCACACTCTGTCTCTGTCTCTCTCTCAAAAATAAATAAACATTAAAATTAAAAATAGGGGCGCCTGGGTGGCTCAGTCGGTTAAGCATCCGACTTCAGCTCAGGTTATGATCTCACGGTCCATGAGTTCGAGCACTGCGTTAGGCTCTGTGCTGTTAGTTCAGGGCCTGGAGCCTGCTTCGGATTCTGTCTCCCTCTCTCTCTGTCCCTCCCCCCACTCACGCTCTGTCTCTCAAAAAATGAATAAACATAAAAAAAATTTTTTAATTAAAAACAGAAATACCCTATGATCCAGTAATCGTACCATTGAGTATTTACCCAAAGAATACGAGAACACTAATTCAACAGGATATATGTATCCTTATGTTTACTGCAGCATTATTTACAAGAGCCAAATTATGGAAGCAGCCCCAGAAATGTGGTATGTATGCACAATGGAATATTATTCATTCATAAAGAAGAATGAAAAAAGCTTGCCATTTGCAACAACACGGATGGAGCTAGAGAGTATAATGCTAAGCAAAATAAGCCCGTCAGTGAAAGACAAATACAACAGGATCTTACTCATACGTGGAATTTAAGAAATAAAACAAATTAACAAAGGGAAAAATTGAGACAAGCCAAAAAAACAGACTCTTAACTATAGAGAACAAACTGATGGTTGCCAGAGGGGAGGGGAAGGGGGTGATGGGTGAAACAGGTGAAGCAGATTAAGAGTATACTCATCTTGATGAGCAATGAATAATATATAAAATTGTTGAATCGCTAGATTGTACACCTGAAACTAATATAACACTGTATGTTAACTATACTGGAAGTAAAAATAAAAATAAATAAATAATAAATTTTAACTACAAATTAATCAAAAAACAGGCTTCCTTATAGTTCTTGCCCAACTGTGCCAGATCTCAGGGGAGTTTGTCGTAAGCGGTCCCAGCCCATAAGGAACCTCTGTTATTTCAACCTTCCTTGCTTGTTAGTACTGGAAAAGTCCCATTCCATTAGCACCTGCCCAGTGTCATCGATTAGTAGCTCTGTGACTGTAAGCATCTCACATTCCAGTGGGACACCAGAGATACTGTTTTCAATACAAGATCCTTACCACCTGTACAACGAGGGTTTTTGCTTTCTTACCCTAACGTGGGGAAGTGAACTTTCTGCACCTTGTTTGGGCTGTATTTTTTTTTTTACACTGCCTTTGGGTATTCCTCTTACATCCCTTGTTGAGCCATAAAAAGGCTTTTTTGGTTTAAGTCACTATTAAGATTAATAGATCCTACTTGTCAATGGCCAGACAATGCATCCTTGACATTGATTATATCTGAAAGAAAAAAAAATAAGGGCGTTTGGGTGGCTCAGTCGGTCAAGCCTCCGACTTTGGCTCAGGTCATGATTTCTCTGTCTGTGAGTCCGAGCCTCGCGTCGGGTTCTGTGCTGACAGCTCAGAGCCTGGAGCCTGCTTCAGATTCTGTGTCTCCCTCTCTCTCTGCCCCTCTCCTGCTTGTGCTCTGTCTCCCTCTCTCAAAAATAAATAAACATTAAAAAAAATAATTTAAACAAATTTTAAAAGAAAAATTACAGAGAACTCTCAATTGTCTTATTAGTAGAACAGCTGGCCTTCGGGGCTCCCTTGACAAGATGAAAGAATAGATTAGACCTAGAATAAAAATTAATGTCTACATCCAACGTAAATTCCCATTGTTAAAATCCAGCCCCATCTTCCTATTTTAACTTCACTTCCCCTGCAAAATTTAGACAGCCACCAGCCTAAAGTCAAGACCCAAAGTATACAGGTTGCTCCTGTAAATGCTAAAAGTCAGGAAATGAATTCAACAAAAGCACTGGAGACTAGCAGCAAGGCTCACTTAGCTCCTATTTCCAGGGCTCTGTAATCTTGGCTCGGCCAGCTTCAGGCATTCCTACGCAAACAATATCCTTTACAGATGCACCCTAGACCCCCACCGAAAAAAATTTCAGGTCCCCTGGAAGGCAGCAGACCTTTTAAATTATAAAGCCCTTTAACCTCCACTTTGAGAAGATTCTACCAAATTTCGAGAGGAATTAACTTAGTGGCCATTCACAACCCCCCAGCCCACCCCATCATAGCGGAACAGAATTTCTCTTAGGCCAGCCTACAAATGATGAGCTGAAGGTCAATATTCAGGGGCTAATAGAGGCCGAAGCTGAATTGCATGCTCAAAAGAAGGTTTTTGTTAACATGCTTTATACAGATATCACGAAGGCATAAATCTCTTAATTCCCATTTTAGTTAAAAATCTCCCAGATGGGAGCAACTTTAGTTAAAGAAGTAGGTCAATGCCCTAGAGAGTCAGTCTGTAATCCAGTTCTTTGGGGGAATGAGAGACAACGGTCTTTCTCTTGCAAATCTGTACAAAACGGGAAATGCAACTCTTGAAAGAAAACCCAAAACCTAGCCTATTCCTTTCAAAATACTTCTAGATAATATAAAGATACTATATTAGAATATTAGAACAAAAACTGTTCAGTACTTATGAAAAAAGAACGAAAATATTAAATAGCAATTACCTTGAAACTTTCAGAAGAGAATGTGCATTTTTTTCTCTGTCCCTTGAAATTATAGATCTTATTATGATTTTGAAATGTAAATACAACCCAGAATCACCTGAGACTGAAGAATACGGGGAAGAGAGAGGCCTTTTAAAAATAAAACTGTTTTTTTATTTTTTTTTAATTTTTTTTATTAAAAAAAATTTTTTTTTAACATTTATTTATTTTTGAGACAGAGAGAGACAGAGCATGAACGGGGGAGGGGCAGAGAGAGAGGGAGACACAGAATCGGAAGCAGGCTCCAGGCTCTGAGCCATCAGCCCAGAGCCTGACGCGGGGCTCGAACTCACGGACCGCGAGATCGTGACCTGAGCCGAAGTCGGACGCTCAACCGACTGAGCCACCCAGGCGCCCCTAAAACTGTTAAAAAGGGCTCTTGGGCCCACATTCTAGCACCTCTGATAACAGGCAAATATGCTCCCCCCAAAAACTCCACCTTGGAGAAAACATGGATACTTTCTGTGCCTCTGTAATGTAAATTTCCTACCCCCATCTTCTCTAGGACCCAAGAGCCATTCTTTCAAATGCAAACTTAAGGCAGAAGTTTTTCAGCAGAAATAGAGAGATATTTGGAAATTGGGCCTAGAACGTCCTCTCCAAAGATACTGATGTGGTTTGAAGTGTTGGGGTTGAGAATCAACAGCCAAAAAGAATCCTTGACATGTCTTTGGTGCAAAAAGGTGGTTTTATTAAAGCACAGGGACAGGACCCGTGGGCAGAAAAAGCTGCGCCGAGGTTGTGAAGAGTGACTGATTATATACCTTCAGTTTGGGAGGGGGTCAGGGACAGCATAAGTCTCTAATGTATTTTGGAGACAGTTTCCAGGACCTTGAGAGGCTAGGTGCTGTTAGGAAAAGGTCATGTATCTGTCACCGTTTACTAAAAACTCAGTCATGAGACCCTTCAGATGTGTATCAAGGGCCATAAGCTTGGAGTATGATTGCTAACATATATCTTGGGGGTGGGCAGAGATAAAGGAAGTTTCCAAGGGAATTTTTATATGTTAAAGTCGACATACAGGATCCTGGAGGTGAGGATAATGTTAAACTATGATTCCCTTTTGCCCCTAGCAAAAGGGAGCAACTGAGGCAGCTGAGCTCCCAGGGGAAGGTCACTCTGCCTGTCTCAAGGACTTGTCAGTGAGCTAGAAGTTGTAAGGGAAATTAATTTTTTTCTTCTGCCTTTGTTTCCCACATCAATACTAGTACAAACAAAAGCTATATAAGATCCTTGTATGTCTATTTATGTTGTCTGTCTATACACACACACACACACAAATGATGTGAATGTGAAATATCTTTCTACCTCCCCATGGCATTGCTAAAATTAATTTGTAAAAGAACTCCATTTGGGGCGTTGGGTGGCTCAGTCAGTTACATCTAACTTCAGCTCAGGTCATGATCTCACAGTTCTCGAGTTCGAGCCCCACATCAGGCTCTGGAGCCTGCTTCAGATTCTCTGTGCCCCCCTCTCTCTGCCCCACCCCCCTCACACTCACAGGTGCACGCAAGCTCTCTCTCTTTCTCTCTCTCAAAAATGAACATTATAGAAAAACTATTTAATTGGTTTATAGAAAATTAAATGTTTATATAAATTTAGTATTCATAAAAATTCCCAACAATAAAATAAAAACATAATCCAAATGAATTTCAGGTTCATGTGATCTTGGAAAATATTCAGTACTAAAGCTAATTTAATGTTGTTGGTTTAATTAAAAGAGACATATCTTTAGAGTTATTAGCATTAAATATAAAACTTTTATTCTGCCTGAGTTTACTTAAAGGCAAATAAATTCAAGTTATCTCTGTTGCAATATTTGTCAGCAAAAAATAATGGTCAACTTTGGCTCATGGCTAATAAAGTTTTTGCAGGTAATCTAACCGTGAGTGTTAAGAACAAATAAATTGACTTAGCATAAGACTCTCCAGTTCCATCCACGTTGCTACAAAAGGCCATATTTCATTCTTTCTCATTGCCACGTAGTATTCCATTGTGTATATAAATCACAATTTCTTTATCCATTCATCAGTTGATGGACATTTAGGAGCGCTATGCTAAGTGAAATAAGTCATACAGAGAAAGACAGATACCATATGTTTTCACTCTTATGTGGATCCTGAGAAACTTAACAGAAACCCATGGGGGAGGGGAAGGAAAGAAAAAGTTAGGGAGGGAGGGAGCCAAACCATAAGAGACTCTTAAAAACTGAGAACCATCTGAGGGTTGATGGGGGGGTGGGAGGGAGGGGAGGGTGGGTGCTGGGCATGGAGGAGGGCACCTGTTGGGATGAGCACTGGGTGTTGTATGGAAACCAATTCGACAATAAATTTCATATTAAAAAAAAGAACAAATAAACTGAGAAAGGTGTAAATAAAAAACAGGTTTGTAAATAAACTTTTTAAATAGTTTGCACAAATCATTTTGGTGACCTGAAATCCTAAACTTTTGATAAGTTAGGTTAAGTAAGGTGTTCAGTTAAATTCATTAAATATCTATATCATTTCCAGGGTGCCTGGGTGGCTCAGTCAGTTGGGCGTCCCACTCGATTTCAGCCCAGGTCATGATCTCATGGTTTGCGAGTTCAAGCCCTGCATCAGGCTCCACGCTGATGGTGCAGAGTCGGCTTGTGATTCTCTCTCTCCCCCTCTCTCTCTGCCCCTTCAGTGCCCTTTCTCTCTCTGTCAAAATAAATAATCAAACTTAAAAAAAATCTACATCATTTCCAAATAAGATAAAATAATAAAACATTCATTACTGAGCAGAGGTTTACCTGCCTTTGTCTTCTAATTACAGAGAAACTGAAGATAAATTTGGGCCTGTTAATGAATATTTTCATGCTTTATTGAAAGATTGTACTATAAAGAAGCACGTTTATAGAAATTATGAAACGTATTGATGAATTTGCCAATCTAAAGAATGCTGCTATAACAAACAGTTCACATTT
The DNA here is from genome assembly GCF_018350175.1 of Felis catus. Classification (NCBI taxonomy): domain Eukaryota; kingdom Metazoa; phylum Chordata; class Mammalia; order Carnivora; family Felidae; genus Felis; species Felis catus. Next base: position 98,014,406 of record NC_058386.1, on the reverse strand, counting down.
GCTTACTACTTTGTTTTCACTAGGAATAAAGGTTTCTAAGGGTTAAGAATTCCAATTAACATATGTGGTTAGGGGTGCATTGGTGCCTCAGTTGGTTAAGACTCCGACTCTTGATTCCTGCTCAGGTCATGACCTCACAGTCCTGAGATCCAGCACTGTGTTGGGCTCCATGCTGAACCTAGAGCCTGCTTAAGGTTCCCTCCCTCCCTCTCCCTCGGTCTCTCTTCCTCTTGCACGCGCAAGTGCACTCTCTCACAAAAAATAAAAATAAACAGGGGCACCTGGGTGGCTTAGTCAGTTCAGCGTCCAACTCTTGATTTCAGCTCAGGTCATGATCTCACAGTTCATGAGTTCGAGCCCCACATCAGCCTCTGAGCTGACAGTGCGGGGCCTGCTTGGGATTCTCTCTCTCTTTCTCTGCCCCTCCCCTGCTCTCTCTCTCTCTCTCTCAAAAAAAAAGCATATATGAATAAAAAAGAAGGGGGAAACTGGGTGGCTCAGTCAGTTAAGTGTCCAACTCTTGACATTGGTTCAGGTCATGAGCTAGTAGTGGTTTGTGAGTTCGAGCCCTGCGTCGGGCTCTGCGCTAACAGTGTGGAGCCTGCTTGAGATTCTCTCTCTCCCCCCCCCCCCCGCCCCTCTCCTGCTCGTGCGCCCATGTGCTTGCTCTCTCTCTCTCAAAATAAACTTTAAAAAATAAACAAATAAAAAGATTTTACTCTTCCAGGTTTAAGGAAATTTTTCTCTTAAGAAAACTATGACTTAACAACAATTTGATAAATTAGATTTTTGTAGGAAGAATTGAAACATTTATCCTTTTCTCCTTAGTCTCTCCAGAACTCGGCAACTCTTGGTGAGTATTCTCATTTTTTTTGTGGCAATATATTTATTTGCATAAACTAAATAAGAAATCTGTTCTCCTTGTAACATTACACAATTGGAAACATCAGTTCTGGACCAATAATAAAGCCCCTTGGAAAAACAGCCTGATATCCTCCTTTCAGGGTTTCCCTGTAGCCTTACCAGGTGAATAAAGAAGGTCACTTCCTGGCAGGTGCAGGAATCTCAGGAGTTTTGGAGGACCTTAAGAAGAAAGGAATTACCAAATCTATAGGTACTGCAGGCATAGTCTGAAGATAAGTATTTGGCTTGGCTTCTTGGCCTCAAGAGGCTTTTAAAAGTCCAATCTGCAGATTCCTTATGAAAAGTTCCAGCAAAGTGGGTTTAAAAGAGCCTATATCATCCACTGCTATTCTTGCTGTCTTTCTATAAATAATCAGGCCAGGTTTTGCAAACAAATGAATCTTAATTTGGCTGTCTTTGGAAAATGAGGGTGATTTTAGAGAGAAAAATTATGTTTTAGTAACACCCCTTTGTGAATATTAGTATCTAGTTCTGTTCATTGTCTTTGAGGTCTTGTTTTCCACTTGTAAACTAGACTAGATCCTGCATTCTTCTAGTTTCCGTCAATGTCTGGCTACAACTGTTCAAGCTAACATTTCCAATTTTCCCCATCCTGTTGTCATGGAATCATTTGAGAACTAAAATCGTCCTTTTTCCTGAAGCCCTGAAAATTCAGTATTAACAACTTGCTATAAACTTCAGAAAATCACCACGATAGCTCATATACAGACCATCTCCATGCCTGTTGCTCTGTGGGCCACTCAAAAGATCACCAGAGACATTGGAAGTACAAACCAGGAAAGTCTATCAGAATGCTACTGCCTGCTTTCACTCTATCTAAAGATGCTTCATCCCTAACATCTAGAAATGTTCTCAACTCAGAACCCAGAAACTGGCTTATAACTTGCTCCAGTCATTAACCACACTTTTCTGTTGTTTCCATAGAAATGCCTCTCATTTCATACATTATTACTTGAACCATAAGGCCTAACTGAGAATACATGCATCACTGCCTCCCTGAAATGACTAACCGAAATGATCCACTGTCAGGACTAAGAAAATGATTTACGGAAATGGAAGCACCTACCAGTGGAAACTTTTAATGTGTGAAACATCCAGGGAAGTTTCACAGAAGGGGACTGCAGGGACCAAGGGCAGGCCATCCTAAGATGTACCACTTTGGTACAAAGATTATTACAAACTGAAAACAATCAAGGCCCAAAAGACTGAGGAAGAAATTTTGACCTACCCCCTAACTGTCTAAAAGAATTCAGAAAGAGGCCCTCCTCCAGAAAAAGAATTATCATCATCGAAAACTACACTGTAGTATGAACTAGGTACGGTAGACAGGGAGGAACCTAGCAATGACTGTTTGATCCAAGTCCTCTCTATGCCCCATTTTCAAGGTTTCCTGCTATTTATAGCTGAAGGTCACCTTGCAATCATAATAGGAACCAATTAGGATAGTGCAACCAAATAGGATGGTGCAAGAACAACAATGGTTATTGATAGACTGACACCAGCACAAAACAGTTGGTCGGAAGCACAGGTGACAACCCAGACTTGTGTCGGAAGATGGGGGGGCTGTCTTGAGAGGTGGAACCCTTAACCTGTGAGATATGATGCCATCTCTGCGTAGATAGTGTCTGAATTGATCTGAATTACAGAGCACTCAACTGGTGTCTGAGAATCGGCGGTGTGGGCACCCCCCACCCTGTATCAGAATTAATTCAAGAATCTTTTACCTTTTCACCTGAATATGTCTTATCTTTCCAACTAGATGGCAAGTATATGATGATAGAAATATTGTTCTATTCAGCTTTGCTTGGTGTTAGAAGTCACGGATTTGGCTCCTGATCAATCAAAAATCAATTTGCCAGGGGTGTCCGGGTGGCTCAGTTGGTCGAGCATCCGACTTCCGCTCAGGTCATGATCTCGTGGTTCACGGGTTCAAGCCTCACATCAGGCTGGCCGCTGTCAGCACAGTGCCCGCTTTGGATGCTCTGTCCCCCTCTCTCTCTCTGCCCCTCCCCCACTCACACTGTCTCAAAAGTAAATAAACATTAAAAAAAATCAATTTTCCAAAAGCAAGCCACTTAACTGACCAAGTCAACAGGTGGTTAAAGGGTACAAATTTCCAGTTATAAGATCAGTAAATTCTGGGAACTCAATACGCAGCATGGTGACTACAGTTAACAATATGTTATTATACACCTAAAAGCTCATAATAAAATAGATCTTAAAATGTCCTCACCACAAAAAAAGACGGAGGAGGTGAAATCAAGATGGAGAAGTAGGAGGATCCTAAGCTCAACCTCCTTCCACCAACACGCAAAGACTACAATTACATACAGAGTAACTCTCTCTGGGAACAAGCTCAAGGCTAGCAGAGAAAATTTTTCAAGGCTAGCAGAGAAAATTTTTCACAGCTAAAGATATAAAGAAAAAGCCACAGCAAAAAGGGTAGGAGGAACAGAGAATGCGGTCAGATTAGGACACACACCCTAGTTCAGAAAACCGCAAAGAGGGATGTCACAGATGCACAGGTCCTCCATAGGGACTGAGGTAGTCAAGCTCCTTATCAGGCACCTGCCCCCTGCCCAGAGACCCTGCACCAGGAGGACAAGCCCCTATAATGTCTGCCTTTGAAAGACAGGGAAGCCTAAGAGGCTTAAATGAGGGAGCTTTGAAAATCACCAGGGTTTACCTCTGGGACAGCCAGAGGGCTATAGAAAAGGAAACCTCTGCTCTTAAAAGTCTAGCACACTATCGATCACTCGGCCCAAAATAAAGCACACAGGCTACAGTTTGAAAAGCTCATATGACACACATGCAGGAGATGTGACTAATTTGGGGGGATGCGCTGAAAGGGAAGGGATCTGTAGGAACTGTCTAAAGAAATGCAAGCCCTAGAGGTACCATTTTTCTCGCCCTCCTTCTGCCTAGCCCTCCGGTGCCAGTGGGCGCCAGATCTGACAGTCTCCATCCACCTTGCTAGCACCGCTCCCCCCACCGCAACGTCCCCCTGATATGAAAAATACACTCAGCAGAATCAACAGCAGACTAGAGGGGGCAGAAAAATGGATCCGTGATCTGGAACACAGGGCGGTGGTGTTCATCCAAGTTGAACAGCAAAAAGAAAAAATAATTTTAAAAAATGAGGACAGGCTAAAGGGCCATCGGAACACCACCAAGTGTAATAACCTCCACGTTATCTGGGTCCCCGAAGGTGAAAAGAGAAGGAAAAGGGCAGAAAGTTTATTTGAAGAAATAATAAGCGAACACTTCTTTAACCTAGGGAAGGGAAAAGAGCCCACACTGCGCTCGCTGCTGTCGGCCTGTCAGCGCAGAGCCCACTTCGGATCCTCTGTCCCCCTCTCTCTGCCCCTCCTCCGCTTGTGTTCTCCCAAAAGTAAATACACATTTAAAAAATTGTTTTTAAAGAATTACTTTCAATGTAAATGAACTAAACCGTCCAATCAAAAGACAGAGCGTGACTAAACAGACAGAGAAACAAGATCTATCTATATGCTGCTTACAGATAGATACAGGTAGGACAGAAAACCCTAAACAAGATGAAGCAAAAGGGGTCCACCCCAAGACACAAGTAATTAAAAGGTCAAAAATTTAAGATAAGCAGAGAATGTTAAAAGCAGCAAGAGAAAGCAAATAATTATATACCAGGGAGCCTGTGTAAAACTATCAGCTGTTTTTCAACAGAAAATTTACAGGCCAGAAAAGAGTGGCAGGATATATTCAGAGTGCTGAAAGGAAAAAGTCTGGACCAACAATACTCTCCCCAGCAAGGTTATCACTCACAAGTGAAGGAAAGAAAAAACAGTCTTCCAGACAAATATTAAAGGAGTTCACCACCAATAAACTACGCTTACAAAAAATGTTAAAGGGACTTCTTTAAGTGGAAAAGAAAGAAAAAGCCATAACTGGAAGTAAGAAAAATAGGAAAGTAAAGATCTCACTGATAAAAGAAAACATAAAGATAGTGGATCTACCTGAATTAAAATGCAATGCTTTTAGAATGTGTTCAGTGAAGCAACCATCAACTTAAAAGACTGCTGTGTGTACACATGGTAGGTTATATATGAAACTCATGGCAACCACGAACCAAAAACCTGTAACAGAGACCAAAAAATTAAAAAAAAAAAAAGGGGGGCGCCTGGGTGGCGCAGTCGGTTAAGCGTCCGACTTCAGCCAGGTCATGATCTCGCGGTCCGGGAGTTCGAGCCCCGCGTCGGGCTCTGGGCTGATGGCTCAGAGCCTGGAGCCTGTTTCCGATTCTGTGTCTCCCTCTCTCTCTGCCCCTCCCCCGTTCATGCTCTGTCTCTCTCTGTCTCAAAAATAAATAAAACGTTGAAAAAAAAAAAAAAGGAATCAAAACATAACACTAAATGAAGTCCAGAAACTACCAGCAAAGAGAACAAGATAATAAGAAAGGAACAGAAAACTACAAAAACAAAACCACACACAAAAAGAAGAAAACGATAAGAAAATGGCAATAAGTACATACCTATCAATAATTACTTATTTTTTATTTTTATAAATTATTTATTTATCTTAGATGGGGGGAGAGGGGCAGAGGGGCAGAGGGAGAGAGAGAGAGCGAGAGAGAGAGAGAGAGAGAGAGAGAGAGAGAGAGCGCATCTTAAGCGGGCTCCATAGTCAGCATGGAGCCCGACGTAGGGCTCAATCCCACGACCCTGGGATCATGACCTGAACAGAAATCAAGAGTCAGACACTTAACTGAGCGCCCCCCAGGCACCCCAATAATTACTTTCAATGTAAGGGCACCTGGGTGACTCAGTCGGTTGAGCATCTGCCATCAGCTCCCATCGTGATCTCACAGTTCGTGAGTTCAAGCCCCACATCGGACTCGCTGCTGTCGGCCTGTCAGTGCAGAGCCCACTTCGGATCCTCTGTCCCCCTCTGTCTGCCCCTCCTCCGCTTGTGCTCTCCCAAAAGTAAATACATATTAAAAAATTTTCTTTTGAAGAATTACTTTCAATGTAAGTGAACTAAATTGTCCAATCAAAACACAGAGTGTGACTAAACAGACAGAAAAACAAGATCTACCTATACGCTGCTTACAAGACAGTCACTTCAGACCCAAAGACACATACAGACTGAAAGAAAAGTAACAGAAAAAGATATTCCATACAAATGAAAACAAAAGGAAAGCTCGGGTGGCAATACTTACATAACACAAAAATAGACTCGAAAACAGAGACTGTCATAAGCAACAACAGAAAGGCATTATGTAAAGATAAAGGGATAAATCTAACACGAGGATACAACATTTGTAAATACCTACATGCCCAACATAAGAGCACTAAATATATACAGCACATATTACCATACGTAAAGGGAGAAATTCATAACAATGCAGTAATAGTAGAGAGCTTTAATTCCACCTGCATGAATAGATAGATCATCCAGACAGAAAATCAATATGGAATCAGCAGTCTTTACACAACACATTCACTTAGATAAACTTAACATATATGTACAGAACATACCATCCCAAAACAGCAAAATCTCACATTCTTTTCAAGTATACACGGAACATTCTCCAGGATAGATCACATGTTAGGGCACAAAACAAGTCTCAATGAATTTAAGAAGACCGAAATTGTATCAAGCATGATTTCTGACCAAAACGGTATGAAACTAGAAATCAATTACAAGAAAACGAAAAAACACACTCAGAGGCTAAACTTCAGGCTTCTAAACAAACAATGGGTCACTGAATAACTCAAAAAAAAATAAAAAAAATACCTGGAGACAAACGAAAAAAGAAATACAATATTCCAAAAATCTACAGAAAGCAACAAAAAAAGTTCTCAGAGGAAAGCTTATAGCTATACAAGCCCATCTCAAGAGACAAACAAAAAATCTCAAACAATCTAAGCTTACACCTAAAGAAACTAGAAAGAGAAGAGCAAAAAAAAGTAAAAGTTAGTAAAAGCAAGGAAATAATAAAAATCAGAGCAGAAATAAATGAAATAGTGAATAAAAAAATAATTAAAAAGATTCAAGAAACGAAGACCTGGTGCTTTAAAAAGACAAATAAAACTGATAAACCTTTAGCCAGATTCATCAAGCAAAGAAAAAAAGAGGACTCAAATAAATTCATAAATGAAAGAGAAACTTATAACTGACATTACAGCAATACAAAGGGTGTAAGAGACAATTATGAAAAATTATATGTGATAAATTTCTAGAAACACAACGTTCCAAGATGGAATGAGAAGTAGAGGATCTAAACAGAACAATTACAAGTAATAAAATCAGTAATTTGAATCGGTAATCAAAAATTCCCCACAAAGGTCAGGACCAGATGGTTTCACAGGCAAATTCTACAAAACATTTAAAGAAGAGTTAATACCCATCCTTCCCAAACCATTCCCAAAAACTAAAGAGAAAGAACACCTCCAAATTCATTCCACAGAGGAGTTATTACCTGATACCAAAACCAAAGACATCACCAAAAACACAATTAGAGGCAAACACCCCTTGTTAATAACATAGATGCAAAATTATTCCACAAAATATTAGGAAGTTGAATTAAAAGGACCTTATACCACAATCACATGGGATTTATTCCAGGGATGCAAAGATAACTCATATTCATATAAATCAATGTGATTCACGTTCATAAAATGAAAGATAAAAATCATACTATCATTTCAGCAGATGCAGAAAAAACATTTGTCAAAATTCAACATCCATTTATGATAATAATGCTTTTTGTTTGCTTTTGTTTTTCTGTGGGAAATTTATTACTAATATAAGCTCTTTACGTTTGTAAAATGTTTCATTTATTTATTTTGAGAGAGAGAGAGAAAGAGAGAGCGAGCAAGCAAGCAGGGGAGGAGCAGAGAGAGAGAGAATCCCAAGCCAGCACAACACAGGGCTTGAACCCACAAACTGTGAGATCATGACCTGAGCTGAAACCAGCAGTCGGCCGCTTAACAGACTGAGCCACCCATCTGATCTCTTTACTTTTAATGTTTATGTTTGAGAGAGAGAGAGAGAGCGAGAGGGGGAGGGGCAGAGACAGAGGGAGACACACAGAATCTGAAGCAGGCTTCAGGCTCCACGCCGGCAGCACAGAGCCCGATGCAGGGCTCGAACCCAGGAACCACGAGGTCATAACCTGAGCTGAAGTTGGACACTTAACCGACTGAGCCACCTAGGCACCCCTGATCTCTTTACTTTTAAAACATTCATTCAAATTTTCTGATTCTCCTTTAAACAGGATCAGTAGTTTGTGTCTTTTTATGAATTTGTTCATTTTATCTATGTTACCTAATTTGTTGGCATACAATTATTCATAGTATTCCCTCACTCTATTTCTGTAACATCTGTGGTGATGTCCCTCTTTTATTTTCCCTCTTTTATTTTCAATTTTAGTGATTTGCATCTTTTCTTTTTTTGTCTTTACTGCTTACATGACAAAAAGCCTTAACAAAATGGTTATAAAGGTAACATAAATCAATGTAATAAAGGCCATAGGTAACAAACTCACAGGTAACATAATACTCAATGGCAAACTCAAAGCTTTTCTTCTAAGACCAGGAACAAAACAAGGATGCTAACTCTCACCACTTTTCTTCAACATATTACCACAAGTTCAAACCACACCGTAGGACAAAAAAAAAAAAAAAAAAAAAAAAAAGAAAAGAAAAGAAAAAGAAATAGAAAGCAACCAAATTAGTAAGGAAGAAGTAAAACTGCCACTATTTGCAAATGACATGATGATATATATAGAAAATACTAAAGACCCCACAAAAAAACTATTAAAACTAACTTTTAAAATTCAGTAAGGTTGCAGGATACAAAATCAATATAAAGAAATCTGTTCCAGGGGCACCTGGGTAGCTCAGTCAGTTGAGTGTCAGACTCTTTTTTTTTTTTTTAAATTGTTTTAATGTTTATTTATTTTTGAGAGAGAGAGTGAGACAGTGTGAGTGGGGGAGGGCCAGAGAGAGGGAGACACAGAATCTGAAGCAGGCCCCAGGCTCTGAGCTGTCAGCACAGAGCCCGATGCAGGGCTCGAACCACGAACCGTGAGAACATGACCTGAGCTGAAGTCGGACGCTTAACTGACCGAGCCACCCAGTCGCCCGAGTGTCCGACTCTTGATTTCATCTCAGGTCACAATCCCAGGGTCATGGGATCAGGCCTCGCATAGGGCTCCACCTGCTTAAGAGTCTCTCTCTCCCTCTGCCCCTCTTCCATGCTCATGCATTTTCTCTCTAAACTAAAAACATAGAAAACAAATTTTAAAAAATAAAAAGAGAAATCTGTTCCAGGGGTGCCTGGCTGGCTCAGTTGGTAGAGCATGTGACTCTTGATATCAGGGTTATGAATTCAAGCACCACATTGGGTGTAGAGCTTACTTTAAAAATTAATTAAAGAAAAAAGAAATCAGTTCCATTTCTATACGGTAATAATGAAATAGCAGAAAAAGAAATTAAGAAAATAATCTCATTTACAATTATATCAAAAAGAATACAATACCTAAGAATGAATGCAACCAAGGAGGCTAAAGATATGTAATCTGAAAACTATTAAGATACTGATGAAAGAAATTGAATACAAATGAAGAGAAAGATAAATCACACTGATGGATGGAAGAATTAATATTGTTAAAATGTTTATACTACCCAAAGCAATCTACTGATTCAATTCAATCCCTACCAAAATACAAATGGCATTTTTCACAGAATTAGAAGAAAATTTTCCTAAAATTTGTATAGAACCACAGAAGACCCCGAATAGCCACAGCACTCTTGAGAAAGAAGAACAAAGCTAGAAGTGACATACTCCCAGATTTCAAGCTATACCACGGAACTACAGTAATCAAAACAGTGCGGTACGGGCACACAAAAAAAAGCAGACACAGAGCTCAATGGAACAGAATAGGTAGCTCAGGAATAAACCCACATTTATAACACCAATTAATCTATGCAAAGGAAGTGATAATATAAAATAGGGAAAAGGCAGTGTCCTCAATAAATGATGCCGGGAAAACGAGGCAGCTACATGCAAAAATGAAACTGGGCCACTTTCTAACATCAGGTCATGATCTCATGATTTGTTCTCTGACACAGGACGGAGCCTGCTTGGGATTCTCTCTCTCCCTCTCTCTCTCTCTCTCTCTCTCTGCCTCTCCCCCTCTCACACACACACTCTCTCTCTCTCAAAATAAATAAATAAACATTAAAAAAAACATTTGCCAAAAAAACTACCAAAACTGAAAGAGGACGAAAGAGAAAATATGAACAGGCCGATAACCAGCAAAGAAACTGAATCACATCAAAAAAACTCCCAACAAAAAAAAATTCCAGTACCAGACAGCTTCACGTACGAATTCTACCAAACATTTAAAGAGTTAATACCTATTCTTCTCGAGCTATTCCAAAAATTAGAAAAGGAAAGAAAACTTCCAAATTAATTCTATGAGGTCAACATTACCCTGATACCAAAACCAGGTAAAAACACCACAAAAAAGAGAACTAGAAGCCAGTATCTCTGATAAACATAGATGCAAAAATCCTCAACAAGATACCACTAAACAGAATCCCAGAGTACCTTAAAAAATCATTCACTATGATCAATTAGGATTCATTCCTGCGTTGCAAGGTTGGTTAAATACATGTACATCAGTCGTGATACATCACATCAGTAACAGAAAGGATAGGAACCATACGGTCATTTCAACATACACAGAAAAAGCACTGGACAAAGTACATCCATTGATGATAAAAACCCTCAACAAAGTAGGTTTAGAGGCAACATACCTCGACATAATAAAGGCCATAGATGAAAAACTCACAGCCAACATCCTCCTTAATAAGAAAAACTGAGAGCTTTCCCCCTAAGGTCAGGAACTAGACCAGCATATCCACTCCCACCACTTTTATTCAACATAGTACTGAAGTCCTAGTGACAACAAACAGACAAAACAAGGAGATCAAAGGCATTCAAATCAGTAAGAAGCAGTAAAACTTTCACTATCTACAGATTATATAGAGAAGACCTGAAAGACTCCACCAAACAAACTGCTCGAGGGGCGCCTGGGTGGCTCAGTCGGTTAAGAGTCCGACTTCGGCTCAGGTCATGATCTTGCAGTTCACGAGTTGGAGCCCAGTGTCGGGCTCTGTGCTGACAGCTGAGAGCATGCAGCCTGTTTCGGATTCTGCGTCTCCCTCTCTCTCTGCCCCTGCCCCGCTCATTCTCTGTCTCTGTCTCTCAAAAATAAATAAAACATTTGTAAAAATTTAAAAAACTGCTAGAAATGTACAGAAATCTGTTACATTTCTATACACCAATAATAAATCAGAAGAAAGAGAAGTTAAGAAAACAATCCCATTTACAACTGCACCAAAAATAATAAGACACCCAGGAATAAACCTAACCAAAGAGGTGAAAGAATTGTACTCCAAAAACTATAAAACACTGACAAAAGAAATTGAAGATGACACAAAAAATGAAAAGATATTCCGTGCTCATGGATTAGAAGAACAAATACTGTTAAAGTGTCTCTATTAGGGGGCACCTGGCTGGTACAGTCAGTAGAGCACGTGACTCTTAATCTTGGGGTTGTGAGATCAAGCCCTACATTAGGCGTAGAGCCTACTTAATAAAAAAAGTCTTTAATACCCAAAGCAATCCACATACTTAATGCAATGTCTATCAAAATACCAACAGCATTATTCACAGAACTAGAACAAATAATCCTAAAATCTGTATAGAACCACAAAAGACCCAGAATAGCCAAAGCAATCTTGAGAAAGAAAAGCAAAGGGATGCCTGATTGGCTTAGTCAGTAGAGCATGCAACTCTTGATCTCAGGGTTGTAAGTTCAAGCCCCATGGTAGGTATTACGATTACTTAAAAATAAATAAAATCTTTAGGAAAAAAAAAGAAAGAAAGAAAAGAAAAATAAAAAGCAAAGGCAGATGCATCACAATTCCAGACTTTGATTTATATTACAAAGCTGCAGAAATCAAAACAGTAGGGTAGTGGCACAAAAACAGGTACATATATCAGTGGAATAGAATAGAAAACCCAGAAATAAACCCACACTCTTACGGTCAATTAATCTAAGACAAAGTAGGCAAGAATATACAATGAGAAAAAGACAGTCTCTTCACCTAATGGCATTGGGAAAACTGAAAACCAACATCCAAAACAATGAAACTGGACCACTTTATTACACCATACACAAAAATAAATTTGAAATGGATTAAAGACCAGGGCTCCTGGGTGGCTCAGTCGGTTGGGCGTCCGACTTCAGCTCAGGTCATGATCTCACAGTCTGTGAGTTAGAGCCCCACGTCGGGCTCTGTGGTGACAGCTCAGAGCCTGGAGCCTGCTTCCGATTCTGTGCCTCCCTCTCTCTCTCTGCCCCTCCCCTGCTCATGCTCTGTCGCTGTCTCAAAAATAAATAAAAACATTTTAAAAAATTTGAAATGGATTAAAGACCTAAAACCATAAAAATCCTGTAAGAGCAGGCAGTAACTTATCTGACATTGGCCATAGCACCTTTTTTCTAGGTAGGTCTACTGAGGCAAGGGAAACAAAAGTAAAACTAAACTATTGTGACTGCGTCAAAATAAAATGTTCTCCACAGCAAAGAAGATAATCAACAAAACTCTTGATTTTGGCTCTGGTCATGATCTCACGGTTTGTCAGTTTGGGCCCCACATCAGGCTCTCTGCTGGCAGTGCAGAGCCTGCGTGGGATTCTCTCGCCCTCCCTGTCTGTCTTCCTGTCCCCCACTTGGATTGTCTCTCTCTCGCAAAATAAATAGATAAAATTAAAAAAAAAAAGAACCAATCAGGCCTGAAGAATGCAATAACTGAACTGAAAAATATACTAGAGAGGAAATAAGCAGCAAGTTAGAGGATGCAGAAGAATGCATCAGCAAGCTGGAAGACTGGGTAATAGAAAGCAACCACACTGAGCAGCAAAAAGAAAACAGGATTTTTAAAACTGAGGATAGGTTAAGGAACCTTTGTGACAACATCAAGCATAGTAACATTTGCATAATGGGCCTCCTGGAAGGAGAAGAGAGGGAAGGGAGGCAGAAAACTAACTGGAAGAAATAATAGCTGAAAAACTTCTTAATCTGGGGAAGAAAACAGACATCAAGGTTCAGGAAGCACAGACAGCCCCAAACACGATGAACACAAGGTAGTCCACGCCAAGACACGCAATTAGTAAAATGTCAAAATTAAAGAGAGAATCTTAAAGCAGCAAGAGAAAAGCAGTTACATGCAAGGGAAACCCACTGAGGCTATCAGCTGACTTTTCAGCAGTAACTGTGCAGGCCAAAAGACAGTGACAAGATATATTCCATGTGCTTAAAGGAAGAAAAAAATCTACAACCGAAAATACTCTACTGGCAAGGTAGAGCATTCAGAATTGAAGGAGAGACAAAGAGTTTCATAGACGAACGAAGCTTAAAACAGCTCATCACTACTAAAACAACTATTCAAGAAATGTTAAATGGACACATTTAAGCGTAAAACACAAAAGACCATAACTAGAAGAAAATTATGAAAGGAAAAATTTCACTGGTGAAAGCAAACATATAGTAGAGATAGGAGGTCCATCATTTATTTAGAAAGCATGAAGGATAAAAAATAAAAGTCATAAAATCAATTATATCTGAACAATTAGTCAAGGAATACACAAAATAAAACCACAGAAAATATGACATCCTTCATATAAAACTTGGAAGGGGGGTACAGATGTTGTGCTTTCAGAATGTGTTCAAATTTAAGTGACCACCAACTTAATACAGATTGCTACATGCATAGAAAGTTATGAATGAACATCACGATAACCACAAACCAAAAACCTAGAATAGGCATACAATACATAAAGACAAAGGAATCCAAGCATTAACACTACAGAAATTCAGCAAACATCAAGGGAGCAGAGCAAGAACAGAAAGAAAAGGCAACTACAGAAACAACCAGAAAACAATGAACAAAAGAGCAATAAGTAAATGAAGTAAATGCGCCAATGGAAAGACATACGGGGGGGGGGGGGGAAACCAGAGTGACTGAATTGATAAAAAAAAAAAAATCCATCTATATGGTGCCTACAAGAGACTCACTTCAGACCCAAAAAGAGACTGAAAGAGAAAGGATGGAAAAAGATATTCTATGCAAATGGAAGCAAAAAACAAACAAAACAAAAACCTGGGTAGCAATGGTAGCAATGATTATATCAGAAGACTTAGATGTTAAAGACTGTAGCTCAACATCACTAAGTATCAGGGAAATGCAAATCAAAACCACAATGAGATCTATCACCTCAAACCTGTCAGGATTGCTAAAATAAAAAATGCAAGAAACAACAGATGTTGGCGAGGATGTGGAGAAAAAGGAACCCTCGTGCACTGTTTGTGGGAAGGCAAACTGGTGCAGCCACTATGGAAAACAGTATGTGGGTGCCTCAAAAAATTAAAAATAAAATTATTGTATGATTCAGAAACTCCACTACTGGGTATTTACCCAAAGAATACAAAAACACTTATCTGAAAAGATATATGGACCCCTTTGTTTATTGCAACATTATTTACAATAGTCGAGCTATGGAAGCAGCCCAAGTGAACACCAATGGATGAATGGATTAAAAAGAAGTGGTGTCCGTCCGGATGCCCGGCTGGCTCAGTCAGTAGAGCATGTGACTCTTGATCGCCAGCTCATGAGTTCAAGCCCCACACTGGGTGCAGAGATTACTTTAAAAACATATACATTACAGGGATGCCTGGGTGGCTCAGTCAGTTGTGTCCGACTTCAGCTCAGGCCATGATCTCACGGTTCAAGCCCTGCATCAGGCTCACTGCTATCAGCACAGAGCTGGCTTCTGATTCTCTGTCCCCTTTCTCTCTGCCCCTCCCCCGCTCATGCTCTCTCTGTTTCAAAACATAAACATTTAAGAAAAAAATGTATATATGAACATATATAAAGTAGTGTACATACACAATGGAATATTACTCAGGCATGAAAAACCATGAAATCTTGCCATTTGCAACAATATTAATGGATCTATAGAGTATAATGCTAAATGAAGTAAGTCGGTAAGAGAAAGACAAATACTACATGATTTAATTCACGTACGGAATTGGAGAAATAAAACAAAGAAAAAAAGACAAACCAAAAAACAGACTTTTACCTATAGAGAACAAACTGATGGTTACCAGAGGGGAGTTGGGTGGGGGAGATAGGTGAAACAGGTGAAGGGGATTAAGAGTACACGTACCGTGATGAGCAATGAGTAATGCATAGAACTGTTGGGTCACTATATTGTACACCTGAAACTACACTGGAATTTCAATCAATCAATCAATCAATCAATCAATCAAAGGCTGTAGTAAGTGAGAAGGAAGGGCATTACATAACGATAAAGGCATAAATCCAACAGAAAGATATAACATTTGTAAATATCTGTATATCCAATATAGAAGCACCTAATTAAATAAGCAAATATTAACAGACATAAAGGGAGACATAGGCAGCAAACAATAATAAAAGACTTTAACATCCCACTTACATTGATGGATAGATCATCCAGACAGAAAATTGATAATGAAACAGTGGCTTTTTTTTTTTTTGACATTTTTTTTTGAGACAGAGAGAGACAGAGTGCGAGTGGGGGAGGGGCAGAGAGAGAGAGGGAGACACAGAATCCAAAGCAAGCTCCAGGCTCTGAGCTGTCAGCACAGAGCCCGACATGGGGCTTCAACTCATGAACACAAGATCACGACCTGAGCCAAAGTTGGGATGCTCAACCGACTGAGCCACCCAGGGGCCCCTGAAACTGTGGCTTTCAATGACACATTAAACGAGATGGACTTAACAGAGATATACAGAACATTCCATTCAAAACAGCTTGGGGCACCTGAGTGGCTCAGTGGGTTAAGCAGCTGACTCTCGATTTCGGCTCAGGTCATGATCTCATGGCTTATGGGTTCGAGCCCCACATTGGGCTCTGTGCTCACAATGCCAAGCCTGTTTCGGATCCTCTGTCTCCCTCTCTCTGCCCCTCCCTCCCTGTGTCCGCACGCATGCACACTCAAGCTCTCTCAAAAATAAATAAATAAGTGAAATAAGCCATACAGAGAAAGACAGATACCATATGGTTTCACTCTTATGTGGATCCTGAGAAACTTAACAGGAACCCATGGGGGAGGGGAAGGAAAAAAAAAAAAAAAAAAGAGGTTAGAGTGGGAGAGAGCCAAAGCATAAGAGACTGTTAAAAACTGAGAACAAACTGAGGGTTGATGGGGGGTGGGAGGGAGGAGAGGGTGGGTGATGGGTATTGAGGAGGGCACCTTTTGGGATGAGCACTGGGTGTTGTATGGAAACCAATTTGTCAATAAATTTCATATATATAAAAAATAAATAAATAAATAAATAAATAAATAAATAAATAAATAAATGTTTAAAAAGAAAAAGGCAGAATTCACCTTCAAGTGCACATGGAACATTCTCCAGGATAGATCTTGTGGTAGGCCACAAAGTAAGTCTCAATAAATTTTAGAAGACTGAAATCATAGCAGAAGCATCTTTAAAGATGGATCGCAAAGTTATGAAACAAAACCTGTTACAAAAAAAGACGCAGAAAAACAAAACATGTGGAAACTAAACAACATGCTACTAAACAACCAATGGGTCAATGAAGAAATCAAAAAGGAAAGATAAAAAATACTTAGAGATAAATGAAACTGAAAACACAACAATTCAAAACCTATGGGACACAGCAGAGTAGTTCTAAGAAGGAAGATTATGGCAATATAGGTCTACCTCAAGAAACAAGAAAAATCTCAAAAAAGTCTAACCATATATCTAACAGAGCTAGTAAAAGAGAAAATGAAGCTCTAATTTAGCAGAATAAATGAAATAATAAAGAGTGGAAATAAATGACCTAGAGGCCAAAAAGACAATATTAAAGATTAAGGAAATTAGGAAATGATGCTTTGAAAAGATAAAATTGATAAACCTTTCTCCAGTCTCATCAAGAAGAAAAAGACTCTTGATTTTGGCTCAGCTCATGATCTCACGGTTCTTGGGTTCGAGCCCCGCATTGGGCTCTGTGCTGACAGTGCAGAGCCTGTTTGAGATTCTCTCTCTCTCTCTCTCTCTCTCTCTCTGCCCCTCCCCCCATGTTCTTTCTCTCTTTCTCTAAATAAATAAACTTAAAAAAAAAGAAATGAAAGATGAAAACATAGGATCATCTCAATAGATGCAGAAAAAACATTGAATAAAATTCAGCATCCCTTCATGAGGACCACTCCCAACAAAGCAGGTATAAAAGGAGCATACCACCACACAATAAAGGCCATGTATGACAAACAACAGACGTTGTACTCAATATTAAAAAGCTGAAAGGTTTTCTTCTAAGATCAGGAAGGCAAGGATCCTTTTTATTTAATATGGTATTGTAAGTACTAGCACAGAAATCAGACAAAAAAAATACATAAATGGCATCCAAATTGGTAAGGAAGAAGTAAAACAGTCACTATTTACAGATGATGTGACCCTACACACTAGAGTATACTATGTATAAAAAAAACCCAAAAAACTACTAGAATTAATAAATAAATTCGATAAACATGCAGGACACAAAATCAATATAGAGATATCTATTGTGTTTAGACACAATGATGACAAAATGTCAGAAAGAAAATTAAGAAAACAATCCCATTTCCAATTGCATCAGAAAAAATTGCCTAGGAATAAATTTAACCAAGGAGTTGAAAGACCTATAATCTGAAAACCATAAAACACTGATTTAAAAAAAATTGAACACAACAGAAATAAACGGTAAGATATATTCCCTACTCACTGATTATAAAAATTAATATTGTTAAAATGTCCATTACTACCCAAACCAATCTACAGATTCTGTGCAATGCCTATCAAAATACCAACACTCGGGCGCCTGGGTGGCGCAGTCGGTTAAGCGTCCGACTTCAGCCAGGTCACGATCTCGCTGTCCGTGAGTTCGAGCCCCGCGTTGGGCTCTGGGCTGATGGCTCAGAGCCTGGAGCTTGTTTCTGATTCTGTGTCTCCCTCTCTCTCTGCCCCTCCCCCGTTCATGCTCTGTCTCTCTCTGTCCCAAAAATAAATAAACGTTGAAAAAAAAATTAAAAAAAAATACCAACAGTATTTGTCACAAAATTAGAACAAATGATCCTAAAATTTGTATGGAACTACAAAAGACCCCAAATAGTCAAAGCAATCCTGAGAAGGAACAAAGCTGGACATATCACAATCCCAGATTTCAAGTTATACTGCAAAGCTATCGTAATTAAAACAGTACATTTTCCAAAAACCACATACAGATGGTAAATACTTAGCATCACTAGTTCTCAAGAAATGCAAATCAAAACAACATGAGATATCACTTCACACCAGTCAAAACACCTAATACCAAAAAGTCAAGAAATAACTGGTGGTGAGGGTGTAGAGAAAAGGAAACCCTTGCGCACTGTTTGCGGAAATGTAAATTGGTGCATCCACTGTGGAAAACACTATGAAAGTTCCTCAAAGAACTAAAAACAGAAAATAGGTATGATCCAGGGGCGCCCGGGCAGCTCAGTCAGTTAAGGGTCTGACTCTTGATTTCGGCTCAGGTCACAACCTCACAGTCTGTGAGATCGAGCCCCACATCAGGCTCTGTGTTGACAGCATGGGGCCTGCTTGGGATTCTCTCTCTCCTCTCTCTGCCTCTCCCCTCTACTGGCACGCTCTCTCTCTCAAAATAAATAAATAAAGATTAAAAGAAAAAGAAAATACCGCATAATCCAATAATTCCATTGCTGGTATATACAAAAGAATGTAAAACCACTCATTCAAGAAGATATATGGATTCCTATCTTTACTGCAGGATTATTTACAGAGGCAAGATATTGAAGCAACCTGTGTCCACTGATAGATGAATAAAGATGTGAAATACACATTTTAATGGAATATCACTCAGCCATAAAAAAGAATGAAATTGGGGTCCCTGGGTGGCTCAGTGGGTTAAACATCTGAGTCTTGATTTGGGATCAGGTAATGATCTCATGGTTCAGGAGATCAAGCCCTGAGTCAGGCTACGTATGACAGCACAGAGTTTGCTTGGGATTCTCTCTCTCCCCCTCTCTGCCCCTCCCCTGCTCATGCCCCCCCCCAACTCTCTCTCTCTCTCTGAAAATAAATAAAAATTTTAAAAGAATGAATTCTTGCCACTCACAAAAATATGGGTGGACCTTATGGGTATTATGCTGCATAAGATAAGTCAGAGAAAGACAAATACCGTATGATTTCACCTATATGTGGATTCTAAAAAACAAATTCATAAACAAACCCAAAGATAAACCAGAAACAGACTTATAAACCCAGAGAAAAAACTGGTGGTTGCCAGAGGAAAGGGGGTAAGGGATGGAATAGGCAAAATAGGTGAAGGGAATTAAGAGGAAGAAACTACTGGGCGCCTGGTTAAGCGCGTAACTTCGGCCCAGGTCATGATCTGGCGGTTCGTGAGTCTGAGCCCCACATTGAGCACTCTGCTGACAGCTGGGAGCCTGGAGCCTGCTTCAGATTCTGTGTCTCCCTCTCCCTCTGCCCCTCCCCAGCTCACATTCCGTCTCTCTCTCTCTCTCTCTCTCTCAAAAATAAATAAACATTTAAAAATTTTAAAAAAAAGAGGAACTACCAGTTATAAAATAAATGTCACAGAGATGAAAGGTACAGCATAGAAAATATAGTCAATGATATTGTAATAATGTGTGGTGCCAGATGATAACTACACTTATGTGATGAGCATTACATAATGCATTATGTACAGAATTCTCCAATCACCAAGTTGTATACCTGAAACTAATAACATTGTATGTCAACTACTTCAATAAGCAAAAGGAAAAAAAAATTTAATGAAAAAAGAAATTGAAGATGAAACAAATAGAAAGATATACTATGATCAGAGATTGGAAGAATTAATATGATTAAAATGTCTATAATACACAAAGCAACCCACAGCTTTAATGCCAACACTATGAAAATACCATAGTGTGTTTTCTTAAGTTTTATTTTAATTCCAGTATAGTTAACATACAGTGTTACGTTAGTTTCAGGTGTACAATATAATGATTCAACAATTACATACGCCACCCAGTGCTCAACGAGACAAGTGCAGTCTTTAATCCTCGTCACCTCTTTCGCCCATCCCTCCACCCACCTCCCCTCTGGTAACCAACAGTTTGTTCTTTACAGTTAACGGTCCATTTTTTGGCTTGTTTCCCTCTCTCTCTTTTTTTCCTTTGCTCATTTGGTTTGCTTCTTAAATTCTGCATATGAGTGTATATATATATATATATATATATATATATATATATATAGCATTATGCTCCCCAGCTCCATCCATGTCATTAGGAATGGATTCACAGAATCAGAACAAATGAACCTAAAATTTCTTGGAACCACGAAAGAATCAGACTAGCCAAAGCAATCTTAAGAACGAATCTGGAGGTATCCCAATCCCAGATTTCAAACTATACTATAGAGCGATAGTAATTAAAGCAAAGTGGCAAAAACACAGGCACATAGGTCAATACAACATAACAGCCCAGAAATAAACCCAAGCTTATATGGTCAATTAATCGATCACAAAGGAGACAAGAACATACAACGGGGAAAAAAATAGTCTCTTCAATAAATGGTGCTGGGAAAATGAAAAGCTACATGCGAAAGAATAAAACTGGACCACTCTCTTGCACAATACACAAACATAAACTCAAAATAAATTAAAGCCCTAAATCTAAGATCTGAAACCATAAAACTCCTTTAAAAAAACACAGTAAATTTACAGACGTCAGCCATAGCAGTATTTTTCTGGATATGTCTGTCTCCCCAGGCACCGGAAATAAAAGCAAAAATAAATAAATGGGACTACATCAAACTAAAAAGCTTTTGCACAGCAGTGGAAATCATCAACAACAAAAAAGGCAACCTCCAGAATACAGAAAATATTTGCAAATTGTATATCTCATAAGGGGTTAATATATTCAAAATTTATAATCAACGCATATAACCCAACACCAAAACAAAAATCCAATCAAAAAAGGGAAGAGTGCCCAAATAAACATTTTTCTTAAAAAAAAAACATGACCAATGGATACATTAAAGGATGTTCAACATCACTAAATATCAGAGAAATGCAGTCAAAACCACAATATCGCCTACCACCAGTCAGAATGCCCAGTGTCGCAAGCAGAAAAAACAAGTGATACGTGGGTATGTGTAGGGAAGGGAAGCCTTGTGCACTGTTGGTGAGAATGTAAATTGATGCAGCCTCTATGGGAAACAGTGTGGAGGTTCCTCAAACATTAAAAATGCAATACAGTAATTCTACTTCTGGGCATTTACCCAAAAGAAAACAAAAACACTAATATGAAAAAATATATTCACTATTATGTTTATTGCACTATTATTTACAATAGCGAAGACAAGGAATCAATTTAAGTATTCCTCTATGGATGAATGGATAAAGAAAAGGTTGAATGTATACACAATGGAATATTTACTGAGCCACACTGAAGAATGAAACCTTACCAATTAGTGGCAACATGGATGGACGCAGAAGGTATTATGCTAAGTGAAATGTCACACAGAGAAACACAAATACCAAATGATTTCACTTTTAAGTGAAATCTTTAAAAAAAAATCCATGTACAAAACAAAGAGAATCAAAAATGTAGAGAACGAACGAAGTTGCTAGAAGGGAGGGGATGGGGGGATGGGCAAAATAGGTGAAGGGGAATAAGAGGTACAAACTTCCAGTTAAAAAATTAAATACGACTCCAGATGAAAAGTATAGATTATGAAATATACTTAATAATATGGCACTAATTTCGTATAGTGACAGATGGTTAACTACACCCCCATGGCTAGCATTTCCAAATGCGTATTATTGTCGAATCACTACGCTGTGAATGTGAAATTAATATTTTTTAGATCCAGTACACTTCAATTAAAATTTTTTGAAATAAAAAACAAAAAATATACACTCAAAATTAAAATAAAATAATAAATTAAAGAAAAATAACGATAAAATAGAATATAAAATGCACTGCGAAATACAATACACAATGCACAAAATGACTACAATATATAACAAAGGCAAAGACGTTAAAATAGAAAGCTGTAAAATAGAATACTAATTAATACAGTTTTAAAAATACCCAGTTTCCCTCCAGCGTCTGGCACTACTAAAATGCACAAATAAAAGAAATAGCGCGATTATCAACCAAGATACATACCAGAAGTGGTTTCAAAAATTGCTATTTACACGCAAGGATCCTGGGGTCAGAAACGACGATGGTGCCCAGACTGTTCCTGCAAACACACCTGCCCGGGGAGATGTAGGATGGGCTTGCGGAGCCTGGGTGGAGGGCCCACGGCTACAGACCCAGGCCGTCCAGGTCCCGGCAGGGAAGAAGAAGGTGAGTCACGGCGGCGGCTACGCAGACAGCCTGCGGCTTCGCAGCGCTGGGGGAGGGGCGGGGGGCGGAGGACCGGCCTCGATGGGAGCCTACGCTTCCGCCAACCCGAGGCCACGGCCTGGAACCATCCCCACCGCGGGGGGGTGGGGGGGGTGGTGGCCCCCGATATCAGATCCGGGAGATCTGCGACGCCCCGGCTCACAGACCCCGCTGCGGCGCCACAACCCAAACCTGGGGGACGGGGGGAGACATTTTGGGTGCACCGGCAAAACTCGTCCCCGGGGCCGGGGTCGTCCTGGCAACGAGAAGGGCTGTGTGTGCCAGTGTAAACAACCCGATCGGGCACCAGGTACACGGTCTGGGTTCCGCAGGAGCCCCTCCGCCACCCCAAGTCCGAGGGGACAAAGACCCAGGTCCTTTCTCAGCTGCGGACTTGAAATGACCGCACGCGAGGACGGCGGGCCATAGGCAGGATTTCGCGGAAAGGTGCCCGGCAGCTGCGAGCTGGGGGCCGAGCGATGCCGGGCCCTGCACCCCTGGGGAGTGGGGGACAGGGGAGAGAGAGCGAGCCCAGCGCCGGCCTGGAAGGGGGTCTCGCCTCGCGGTGCCTCCGCAGGCGCCGGACCCTCCCGCTGGAAGGCCGCGCGGCCCGGTCTGGTCCGCCCGCGGGGCAGGCGCCGGACGCAACTTGGAGAGCACCAGATGCACACCAGGCTGCCGCTTCTCCGGGAGCTGTGAGTAGCCCCTTCCGAGTTTCCCTGCCAGTGCTCGGTTGGGCCCCAGCTCCTCGGGGCGACTGGGGCCCAGCCCCGCCCGGAAGCCCGCCGGTCCCTCCTTAGGGGCTGACGCCACCGGTCCTGCACCTCTGCGGGGTCGGGCTTGCGCGCGGGGCGGGAGGACGGGGTGGCCGAGGAGAGGGTGGGTCTCTGTAACCCTGCCCCGGGAACGTGGGCACCTTCGGGGATGTGCCTGGCCTGCCGATGGTGGCTCAGGGACAGTGCTGCGTGAGAGCAGGTGTCCTCGCCTTTCCCTATGAATGGCATTGCCCATGCAACTGACTGACCCCACACCACACGCAAAAACAATTGTAGAGAATTCACAACTTTATTGAAAATGTAAAAAGTGCCCTAAAATAGAGGGTCAGTGAATTTGACTTCTCTTTAATACATTCAGCACACATTGAATGAACTATTCGTTAAGGCAACAGATACAGAAACTTGAATCTGGCTCAAAAACACCTCGGAAAAAAACTGCCACAGAGCCCATTCTTTGGGAAAAGGATTAAGGAAGAGCCATGGGTGGTACCGCACCAGGATGGGCCATAGGAGGACAGCCATAGCGAGGGAAAGGTGGAGGGCAGCCACAGTGACGAAACAGTGGAGGGCAGCCACAGGGAGGGAAAGGTGGATGCAACCAGGGAGGAGGAGGCAGGAACATAGGAGGAAAGGGTGGCATGGGCGGGCGAGGTGGCCCCGGCATCATTGGCTCCTGAGGCATCCACATACAATCTGGCCCCCGATTGAAGATGCCACGGTAGGGTCCACCCACGTTAAAGTTGAAAGGGGGGGCCATGGCCATGGGGGGCATGTTTCTGTATCTCAGTGCCCTCTGCTGTCTTCTCAACTTGGCCCTCCTATTCTTAAACCAAACCTTCAATCAGAGAGAAAAAAAGGATCGTTTTAGTATGTTGAGCATTGAATGTCATACATGAAAAAAAAAAAAAAAAAAACAGCAGGCTACTCTCTACACCCTCAGGGTTTTAAACTGCACCAGGGAAGCTACTTCCTTGTTGCTAAATTATCCTAGGAAAGTTAGCACCGAGGGGTCTCCCTTCAGCTCACCCTCAGACGGCACCCACTCTGTGCCAGACTGTGGCTTGGCTTATGGCTTTCACTCTGTCCTCCCACCTTGCGTATTATTTTTCCCCACCCTGACAAACAGGTGTAGCTGAGGAATGGCACTCCGTCCCTGCTGTTACTCTTACACGTGCTGGGCTGTGTCCTGACAGCTGGCCCTCAGCTGTCCAGCTGCCACTGACTCCTAATCACTAGGCTAGTGTCACCCTGCTTGTGGGGAAGCTCAGCATAAAGTCCTGCTGGGGCGACAACCCCCAGTTTGCAAAGCCCGTCTTCAATGTGCAGTAAATAATCCACAGGCACGTGTGGGATTTTGAAACCAAAGGTTTCTTTGAAGGATGACTAAAGGCTCATTCATTTTCTGAAACCTCTTCATAGTTGAAGGGTGGTACTGTGAGCGAGGCTTGGGCTTGGAGGGCCCAGGAGCCTGTGGCTTGTCTTGCTGGGACACAAGTTAAGCTGAAGCACCGGACAGCACCTGGATGTTTTACACTTCGGGGGCAACGAAGGTTTAGCCTGACTAGGACCACACTTACTCAAGTTCTCAAAATCTCTGCCCAGCCAACAGTTCGGGGGCAAAGAGGCACACCACCGTTGTCCACTCTGCACCCTCCACCCTGCCCCACCCTCCAGACTTCCCTGGGCTCAGCACCCGGTCAGCGCCCTCTGCTCTGGCTACAGTTCCAGGACCCTGGACAGGAGCCACTGCTGCCCAGCAGGGCAGGGCCCCCTAAGCCCCTCTCCTCCGCCAGGAGAGCCCCATCCCATCCCTTCTTCTCCTTTCTTTTTTGAGTCGAAGCATAGCTGACAATACAATATTATAGTAGTTTCAGGTGGACAGCACAGTGATTCGTCATTCCTCTACCTTACAAAATGCTCACCACGATCAGTGTAATCACCATCATCACCATACAAAGTCATTGCTGTATTTTGACTATATTCCTTCTGCTGTACTTTTCATCCCCGCGACTGATTTACTACATGACTGGAACTTGGCGCCTCCTAATGCACTTCACTTATTTTGCCCGTCCCTCTCCCCCTACCCCGCAACCTCCAGTCTCCTCTGTATTACAGTCTGCTTCTGTTTCGTCTGTTCGGTAAGATTCCACACATAAGTGAAATCATATGGTATTCTTAAGGCAACCAGGCGAAACTGACACTTTAGGAAGACAGCTAAGCATGTGGGAGAGGAGTCACAAAATGGCTCCTCCCGCCTATCTGCCAGCTATGAACAGTACAAAAAACAAAACAAAACAAAACACCTGTCCTTTGGACTCCACTGTCCTTTCCGCATCGTATTAATGGAATTCCTTTGTATTTAATATTTGTAGACATTCCCAGGTGGCAAAGGTTACTTGAGACTAAGGGCCTCTACTCTCTCTGTTGCCTCATTTTCCCTCTCCCAGCTTAGTAGTTACTTGGTCTTTCTGCTGCTTGAATATGAAAAGTCTAAAGAAACCAGTGCTGGGAGCTCCTTTTGGGGGATCCAAGTTTACCAGAGGCCAAGTCTACACAAGTGCAAAGCAGCCTAACTGAGGTAGACACTGATACTAGTTCCACATACCTAATACTGGGTTATCAAAACAACTCTTTTTTTTTTTTTTTAATTTTTTTTTTCAACGTTTATTTATTTTTGGGACAGAGAGAGACAGAGCATTTTGGGGCAGAGAGAGAGGGAGACACAGAATCGGAAACAGGCTCCAGGTTCTGAGCCATCAGCTCAGAGCCCGACGCGGGGCTCGAACTCACGGACCGAGAGATCGTGACCTGGCTGAAGTCGGACGCCTAACCGACTGCGCCACCCAGGCGCCCCTCAAAACAACTCTTAACTGTACTCGCAAAATGGTCGAGGGGACACCCATTAAAATGTTCTTCACACAAACGCTTTATGTTCTCAGTTATATGTGGAATCTAAAAAAAAGCTCAACAAACTCATGGAGCAACATCGGATCTGTGAGTGCTAGAAGGGTGGGTGGAGGAAGGGCCTAGAGTCGGTCACAAGGTAAAAATGGCCACTTTTGAGATAAATACGTACCAGGAAGATAATGTAACATAACGACTAGACTTAACACTGCCACGTGGTACGTATGGCAGTTAAGAGATTCAATTTTCTTAATGTTTGTTTATTTTTGAGAGAGAGCGCGAGCAGGCGAGGCCGGAGAGGCAGACAGAGAGGGAGACAGAGGATCCCAAGAGGGCTCCACGCCGACAGCGGCAAGCTGGGAGCCCCCTTCCTGCTCTCGTGCCCCCTGTCTCTCCCTCTCTCAAAATAAATAAGTACACTTAAAAACAGAAAAAGAAGACCAAAATCTCAGGTGTCAGACAGTCCTCGAAGGACCATTCGCTAATGCGTTTGGTACTCTCACAAATTGGAACGTGAGTGATATCCCCAAATAATTCTCCCCTTACCCTCCACCTCGTTAGACTGGCTTCCCCCTTTGTTGAGTTGATGCAACCTTGTTTGAAATTGTTGTTTGGGTTTATTTTGTCTTGGACAGATTTCAGAGGTTGCGACTCCCCCCCCCCACGTCTACCATAATGCACAATCTACTCTTTAACTATGTTTTCAGGCTGACAGATCAAAGAATTCTGGGAAATTAAAGTGGAGGCCTGCCACTCTCCACACCCCTTTACCAAACACTTAAAAGCAATAGCTCCAAATTGGAATTAATTAAATTTAAAAATGTTGAAATAAAATAATTTTTTCATTAAAAAATAAAACTGCCTTACTCCAAATCCTAGAGTAACAAATCATAGATGTTAAAAAACAAACAAAACACAAAACAAAACAAAAGGAAACCAACAACAGGAGACCCAGGTGCTTTAACTAAAAGCAGTAAGCAGTGACAATAAAAGACATTTTTGAAATTTTTAAATAAAATTTAAAAAATAAATCAAACGAATTTTATGATTAAAAAATAAAATTGCTTTCGTCTGGATCCTAGAGCAAAAGATCATATTCAAAAGGAAAAGCACCACATAGGGCGCCTGGGTGGCTCAGTTGGTTAAGCGTCCAGCTCTTGATTTCTGCTCAGGTCATTATCTCAGGGTTCGGGAAATTAAGTCCCCATGTCAGGCTCTGTGCTAACAGCTCAGCACCTGCTTGGGATTCTCTCTCTGCCCCTCTCCTGCTCGCACAGACTCTCTCTCTCTCTCTCAAACTAAATAAACTTAAAAAAGGAATATACGTGCAATATACTACATATTTTTTATATGTACATTTATATATTAAGTGTATTTCTACTTTAGATAAATATAAGCATTATTCTATGAATTAAATGTATTGTATATCTTATATAATTGATATTTACTACATTACACACATATTTTTGTATTTATAACATATATAAAATACATATATAGTTATATTAGCACGTAAATATATATTGCACATAAAAATCAGTATACTACACATGTGACATATAATTATAAAAATATGTGTATTATAAGTCTACTTTAGTGACCTATGAAAGTACATACAGTAAGGTGTAGCTTAGACAAAGGTGTATATATATGTGTATGCAAGGGATACTATACTATACCAATTTTTTCATTCCTTTAGGAAATCATGTTCCCTCTGGTAATGGGCAATTTCCAAAACCTGGGCTTTATGTATCCCACCTTCCCCTCCGCAAGACCCAAAAGTTCAACACTTATTTCCCAAATCTAAAAAAGGCAACGAAAACACAGAAACGTGAGAAAGTCTATGACCAAGGTGCCCCAAATCCTGAAACAGGTTTAAAATGGCTCCCAGCGAAATTGTTTTTTTCGGGTTTACTGACCTGCACTCTGGCTACAGGCACATTCATGAATCTCGAAAGTTCCTGGCTGAGGGGAGAAAAATCGCAAGGATCAGTATGTGGAGTTGGCGGTGAGTTAAAATACAGCATTTTTCATTCATCTTTTGAAAAATTGTTTTCGGGGAGATGTCAGTGACATTTTATGAACCAGTTTCTGCACTAGGAAAAGTCACGCCATTTCAGGATTTACAGTGAGGTTCAGTTGACAAAGAATTTAAGGGAAGCCAAGTCTTGGTGGGTAAAGGAGGCACAGTCCCCAAGAACACGTGACATTCTAATTCAGTTTCTTTTAGTGTTATCAACACCAAAATGAAAAAGAATCTGACTGAGGAACTATCTGTGTGGACTTTCAGTCATTGCTCTTACCCACTTTATGGGTTAAATTAGAGCCCTAAGGGACGCCTGGGTGGCTCAGTTGGTTGAGTGTCCGACTTCGGCTCAGGTCATGATCTCGAGGTCCGTGAGTTCCAGCCCCGTGTCCGGCTCTATGCTGACAGCTCAGAGCCCGGAGCCTGTTTCAGATTCTGTGTCTCCCTCTCTCTCTGACCCTCCCCCGTTCATGCTCTGTCTCTCTCTGTCTCAAAAATAAATAAACGTTAAAAAAAATTTTTTAATAAAAAAATAATGATAAATTAGAGCCCTAAAACAACATGCGTTCTCTC
Organism: Felis catus; assembly: GCF_018350175.1. Classification (NCBI taxonomy): domain Eukaryota; kingdom Metazoa; phylum Chordata; class Mammalia; order Carnivora; family Felidae; genus Felis; species Felis catus. The sequence continues at coordinate 97,985,659 of NC_058386.1, read as the reverse complement.
TCTGTCTCTCCCCTCCCCTCCCATCCCGTCCCCTCCCCCATCTCTCTTTATCTATCAGTAATGAACCCAGTTAAGAGTACATGCCCACTAGAGGCTAGAGGATGGCACAAACTGCTGTTTATTCCTTGGTCGTGCTTTGTTACATTTTTCTACCACTAACTTCCCCCCTGCCATCCACCATCCACCCCCCAACACACACACACACACACACACACACACACACACACACACACTCTCCCCCCCCCCCCCCCCCCCACTATCCTTAAGGGGTAGCTTGAGGCTTCCTTTGAGGGCAGTTTTTCCGTCGGCACGATTTAATTTTAATTTTTTTCAATTTTATTATTTTTTCTTTTCTTTTTTTTAAATGTTTATTTATATTTGAGACAGCGCCACGCGCAAGCGTGGAAGGGGTGAACAGGGAGGGAGACAGAATCCAAAGCATTTCAGGCAAAGTCAGAGGTGGGGCTGGAATCCCAGAACGCTGAGAGATCTCTCGACCTGACGAAGTGGGACGCTCAACCACTGAGCCACCCAGGCGCCCGATTTACGGTTTTCTTAAGTAGGCTACGGGTCCAAAATGGGGCTTGAACTCACGACTCGAGATCAAAATTCATATGCTCTACGGACTGAGCCAGCCGCGCCCGTTTTCTTCTTCTTTAAATTTTAATTTATTTTTAAAGACCTCTAGCAAAGTTTAAGGGAATGCAGAACATTCACTACTCGAGACCGTTTTCCGGCGCACTATTTAAAAATATCCAAATCAGGGCAGGGCCGACTGGCGGGTTCGGTTGCAGGAGCCTGTGACTCTCGACGTCAAGGGTCATGAGTTCCAGCCCCACGTTGGGTGTATTTAAAATACATAAATTGGGATTACTTTAGTGAGTTGGGATTACCTCAAATACGTAAATAATTTAAAAATAACACTAAAATTTAAAAATAACACTAAAAACCGGTGCAGAAATAATCCACAACGAGCAGATTTATCACCATTTTAAGCAAAGGCGGGATCCTACTAGCCCGTTTGCTCCCGCGTCTCAGACTTCTCGCCCCCCCCCCCCCCCCCCCCCGGTTCTAGTCGGACTTTCTAGGACTTTCTTCTATTAGCCGCAGCGGACAGTTTCCCGGCTCCAGATGTTCCACTCCACCTGAACGTCCCCCTTGGTCCCCACCCGCAGAGCCCTCAGCTCCCGCCTAAACCAAGGGAGGCGCGGGACCGGCAGCCTCGAGGGCCCGGTAGGTTTTACTTCAGCCACGAGGAGAGAGACACGTGACAAGCCTCCGCGCCGCTACCCCCCCGCCCCCCCCACTCGCCGTCCCGTTCCCGCCGTTGCTCCCCCCGCCAGTCTCCGCCGCGGTCTCCCCCCGCCACAGACCCACCCCGTTCTTCCCGCCCCCCCCCGCGCCGTCCCCGCCAACCCCAGCCACTCCCCCCGAACCCCGCACCGGCGCCCAGTGCAGAAGCCCACTTACCGCATGGTGGTGCTGGGATACTGGGTGTAGTTGAACACGTTCTCCAGATGGCGCACCTGCAGCTGGGTGAACACGATGCGGGGGCCCACCGGCTGCCTCCCTTCTGGAGCGGGAGCCAGAGCCGGAGCCTGAGCCGGAGCCGGAGCCGGAGCCGGAGCCGGAGCCGCGGCAGGGGGCTCGTGCTCCTCCTGCTTCGGCTCCACTAGCTCCAACTGCCGTGGGCTGCGGCCGCAGCCCACATCGCGGGTTTCGCAGCCCGGGGGCCACGGATATCCAGCGCCCACGTTGCCGGCCCCTTCTCTGCCATTGCTGTGGCCATAACCAGCACCGTCGTCGCCGCTGTCTTCTTCCTCCTTGATTCGTATGCCTGCCGCCTGCTGCTCAGGTGCGAACTCGGCCCCGGCTTTCTCCGCCTCTCCGTTTCTGGTAAGCGACATCGCTACTTGCTTGCGTTCTGCAAAACAAGAAATCCAGAGACAGATATCAGCGTCAGAGCCCGGGCTGTGGGGAGGAGACCAGGGGAGGCATCTGAGGGGTGGCCAGACCGCTCCCCTCGCCCAGGGACCCTTCATTTCTGGGACGTGGCGAAGACGCTGGTCCCGACGGGCACAGACCACGCAGCTCTTCCCGGTCCTCGTCGACTCCCAGGCTGGGGAAGCCCGTGACTTCGCGCTTGAATTGGTTGAAAGGATCCATAGTATCCCTCTGCCGTCCTGTGTGGATCTGCGTCTGGATCTGCTGGATCGCTGGGTCACACGCGAAGCGGTGGCTACGCTGCCGTGCCGTCGAGTTCAGCTACCCAGCGTCCCGCTAGGCGCTTTATATATACCACCCTGTAGTGGGGGTTGGGCTCGCCGAGGTGCGCATGCGGCTGGGCTTGGGCACCAAGTGGGCGGGTACTCCTGCCAAGAGGGCTGGGGTGGGGAGCACTTGCTCTAAGGCATCGGAGGGGACTATGGGTAACCAGAGCTGGCGGCTTCGGTTGTAACTTAGCTCGTGTCCCCCAAACTGGCGGCATGTCTCCCCCACTCCCGAGCAAGGGGCTGTGCTGCATTGTGTTTGCCTATTTGCGTAGGGTGAGAGACAGACCTCACCCTAGGTCTGGAGACCTGGCAGAAAAGTTGGGACAATCTCTCTTGGGCCAGCCCCACCCCCACCCCCCAACCTCTGGACCTAGCAGCCGGTACAAAGCAGGGAATAGTCATCAAACGAATGTGATCAGCTCTGAGGTGGCGCACTCTGAGTTTTTTCAGCGAGATGCTGAAGTTAGAGCCCGCCAAATTCCCGGGTACCCGGGAACAGGAGCTGGGGCTGGGGCTTGGGGTTGGTGATCGTGCCTGGTGCTCAGATGCACTATGCAAATAAAACCACACGTGCCCCTTGGGAAAGTCCGGTGCCTCCAGAATTTTAGTGATGAAGCTACATCTCGGTGCAGGGCTACAAACCTGCACAGTGCATTCAAGGCTGCTTAAAGTGCACAAAGCTCCTGCTTTTTTTTTCTTGCAATTTTTCTTTTTCAAATATTTGTTTCTTTGTCTCATTGTAACCGCCTATCCTGAAGCATTCCTGCACAGCAGCTATGCCTCTAGCTATAGATTTCTCTATACAAGCATGCATATCCCTGAAGGGTTGGGACCTTTGGGACGCGGGTAATTTCCCGCCGCCATTTCTCCCTTCCCTCAGCCTCTCGGTTTTTCTAGAAAGATCTTCCTGAGCCCTCGCTGAGGGAATAAATGAAGTTTACTTCTTCTGTTTTTATTTATTTTGAGAGAGAGCACAAGCGGGGCGGGAGGGACAGAGGATCTCAAGGGGGCTCTGTGCTGAAGGCAGAGAGCCCGATGGGGGGGCTGGACCTCATGAACCCAAAGATCATGAAGTGAGCCAAAGCCAGATGCTTAACCGACTGAGCCACCCAGGCACCCCTAAATAAATTTCGTTTCTTGTTGGTTGTTTCCTTTTTCTTTTTCTTTTCCTTTTTTATTTATTTATTTTTCTTACGGCAGGGATACATTTTTATTGGTCGGAGAGTTGAATTTATGTAGGGTTTTGGTTTCTCCAGATGAGTACAGAAAAGAGACAAGGGACAAGACATTTGGGGTATAGCAAGGAATCCGTGATAAAGAGTGACTCTACATAGTTTTTTTTTTTTAATTTTTTTCAACGTTTTTTTATTTATTTTTGGGACAGAGAGAGACAGAGCATGAACGGGGGAGGGGCAGAGAGAGAGGGAGACACAGAATCGGAAACAGGCTCCAGGCTCCGAGCCATCAGCCCAGAGCCCGACGCGGTGCTCGAACTCACGGACCGCGAGATGGTGACCTGGCTGAAGTCGGACGCTTAACCGACTGCGCCACCCAGGCGCCCCCCTACATAGTTTTATATAGTTTGTCAAAACTCAACAAATGTAAGTTTGAGATTTGTGCACTCTTTTGTATGTCACTTTTACATCAACAGAGGAAACCTGTAAGCAGATACTGAACTCCACTTAATGGTATGCATGCTTATTTCTTGTCAAATAAAAGGGAGCAGACCAGATTGAGGGCTCTGTGGTTTTCCCCGCCAGAACTGTTTTATTGATGTTCCAAGACTCGTTAATATCCTAAATATTGGAAACAGCTTCCCACAGTGGGCCTTATGCTCGACAACGTGCTCGATTTATCCCTCGTTTACCCCACGGCCATTCTCCTCACCCCCATTTGAATTCAGACACTCCATCATTTCTGTGGGTTCCTAAATGCATCACGGGCCCTAGTCACCTCACCCGCTGAGTCTCAGGATAAGTGCCCCTGCCTCATGCCCCTGGAGGATGGGTAAGAAACCAACTAAAAGAGGTTTGCGGACCAATTCGTTTTCAAAGAGGTGGTAAGGGATGCAAGGTGACTGCGTCCTCCTGACCACTTTAACCAGATGTTTCCTCCTCAGGGAGGCCCTTGTTGAATGCCGCAGGCACCTCCCCCGCCTCGGCTGGACACCCTATGGCCAGTTTCGACTTGAGATTAGTTATTGCGTGAGCGGCCTACGAGGGCTTTCATTCTGTTTGTGCTGGACTAGCTGCGATTATCCGTGACCGCTGAGGGGGCGCGTTCTTTCGTGTCTCCCGTTCCCACAGAGCCTTCCCGTTGGCTCCATCTCAGTCCCTCCCGTGTCCCGAGACAACTATTGCCCTACCTTGGCACCAGTTGTGGTAGTATTTTCTTCAGTAACTTCACACTTTGCAGACCTTAACAACCGAACGGAGCCCCGTCCTAAGCAAAAATAGCCACGACTGGGGTTCGATGTGCCGGGTTTCTGGCCGTGGGCGCTCTGGGGCCAGCCTGCCGGGGTCTGCGTCGCGGCTTGCTCGCCCTGGCTAGCTGGCTAACCTGTTGAGTTGCTGAGTCTCCGTTTCCTCAGGTGTCCTCGTCCGTAGAACGAGGACAGCAATAGCCACCACCTCGCCAGGGTGCTGCGGGAGTAATTGAGGTGACAAGAATAAAATGTTTCCGGTGGCCACACCACACCGTCTCACATTTCTGATTTCAGCCAATGTTGTGTTTCTTTATTCGCAAGGGTCCGTGAGAGAAGACAGGTGCTGGTTGTTCTCTGGCAGTTGACAACGAGGACAGGAAGTTTTCTCGTGACCGTCAGGTCTCCAGGGCTACACGTCATTTGGGGTCTTTCTTTTTTAAGTCTTTTTTTCAGTAATCTCTCCCCCCAACGTGGGGCTCGAGCCCATGGCCCTGAGAGCGAGAGTCACACTCCCCCAACTGAGCCAGCCAGGCGCCCCGCTACATGTCTGTTTGTACCTACCTGGGCTCCAGTCACCAAACCTCGTGGCCTGTGTGCTTACAGGGCCCCGTGGCAGGTAGTGTGGGCAGTGCCTCCAGCGCAGACTCAGCCTTTGTGCCCTGGCTTCTCCCAGTCTGAGCAGAGGGATCAGCCCACATGAGAGAAAGACGCTGAAAATGATGGAGCCCCACCCCCACTAAGTTGCTCTGTGGCCCAGGTCAATCAGCTGACATCCCTGTGCCTCCCGTGCCGCATCTGTACAATGGGGGTCACGATGGTACCCCCTCTCCTGAGCTGCGAAGTGTACGAGGTAATAGAAGGAAGGCCCACAGGACGGGCTCAGACGACCGGAGCTGATGCTGGAGGTAAGGGGTCAGGGCTGAGGGGGCTCAGGCTGTGCTCGGGCCCTCGCTGTGATCGAAGGTGCCGGACATGGAGCATAACCCCTGCCCCTGGGTGGATGTGCGAGCCTGTGGAGTGAACGTGGCCGTGCTTGCTCGTGCCGGTGACCTCACGTGAGTGCCGGCTGCGCACCGGGGCCTGGCTGACGAATCTTGCAGCTGTCCGCGGGGAGGGGCGGAGAGTGGTGCGAGGCATCACTGTTTCTTGCTGAGGCAAGGCGACGGAGGCTTGGAGAGGTTGGGTGACCTTCCCAAGGTTATGCAGCTTGGTGGAAGTGGGCAAGGATCCAAACCTCTGCAGAGTGTTCCTGGCAGCCCCTGGTAGAAGCGGAGTTGGCTTTCGGGGAGTAGTGGGGCTTCCCTCACGTCTCAGAGTGAGCCAAAGTTTGGTAAATGCTAAGCAGGCTGTGCGCAGAACTGCAGTTAAAGGGGGGAGGAGAGGGGCGCCTGGGTGGCTCCGTCGGTTAAGCGACGGACTCTCGGTACTGGCTCAGGTCATGATGTCGTGGTTGTGAGATCAAGCCCCATATGGGGCTGCGGCCCAGCGTGGCTCCTGCTTGGGATTCTCCGTCTCCGGCTCTCTGCCCCTACCCGACTCGTGCGTGCCTGCTCTCTAAATAAACAAACGTCCGTACCAACAAAGACGATAGGAGAGGGTATTACGAGCAACCCCAGGAAGGAAGAAGTAGAAAGCTGATCTCAGGAAACCCAGACACAGCCAGGGTGGCTGTCTCGAGGGTAGACCTCGAGAGGGAGCTAGAGAAGAGTCTGCAGAGAACTCCATATCCAGCAGGGAAATCAAGTTTAAATATTACGTTGGGGTCGAATTCAAGGGAGGTGTTGGGGTGTGTGCATCTGGGAGGATGGAACCCTGTAAGTTTGGGGCAAGCGAGACTCATGAAAACAGTGTTTTAGGATGGGGTTCTTGGAGGGGAGTCCCAGATGGCTCTGGGTTCGGCTCACTGCAGTTACTGGGCTAGGGGATCAAGGTGGAGAGCCAGAGTCCCTGCTTGGAGGCCACATCGGTCCACAAGGTGCATGAGGCGTCCCCTGGAATTGGAATGTAAACGTCTGTGCGTGTAGTGGCATTACGGTGATGTGTGCACCTTTCATCAGCTAGAGTGGCGACCGCGCCCCTAACCCCCCCTTCCGCCTTCATAAATATTATAGCAGAGAACGGGGGGCTGAGGAAAGCGAGCGGGCTCTGGAGTTGGGTGGAGCACACGTGTCTGGTTTCCGGGCACAGCCGTGTTCTTCTGCTTTCATGGTATATTCTCACCTCATGACACTGGCAAGCCTTCCTGTCTCTGTGCCTCCGTTTCCCCAACTGGAAATAGGGCAACTCTTCCTATTACTACCACTGTTTACTAAACTAATGATGGTCAACTCACAGAATTCTTAGGAAGTCGGAATGAAATATGGAAAAACAGTTTCCTTCTCTCTCTCCTTCTTCCTCTCCCTTCCTGTCTCCTTCCCTCCCTCCCCTCCCTCCCTTCCATTTTCCTTCTCTCCTACCTTTCCTCCTCTCTCCTTCCTTCCTCCATCTTCTCCTCCCTCCTTCTGTCCATTCTTTCCTTTTATCCTCCTCTCCTCCATTCATTCTTCTCTTCTTGCTGTGACAATTTCAAAGAAACTCAAGGGGTGCCTGGCTGGCTCAGTTGGTGGAGCATGCGACTCTTGATCTCAGGGTTGTGAGTTCGAGCTCCACATTGGGTGTAGAGATTACTTTAAAATTTTTTTATAAATCTTTTTTAAAAACATAGGGGCACCTGGATAGCTCAGTCGGTTAAGCGTCAGACTTCAACTTCGGCTCAGGTCATGATCTCCCGGTTCGTTGGTTTGAGCCCCGCATCGGGCTCTGTGCTGACAGCTCAGAGCCTGGAGCCTGCTTTGGATTCTGTGTCTCCCTCTCTCTCTGCCCCTCCCCTGCTCGTGCTCTGTCTCAAATAAAATAAACATTTTTTAAAGATTAAAAAAAATCTTTAGGGACGCCTGGGTGGCTCAGTTGGTTAAGCGTCCAACTTCAGCTCAGGTCATGATCTTGTGGTCCGTGAGTTCGAGCCCCGTGTGGGCTCTGTGCTGACAGCTCGGAGCCTGGAGCCTGTTTCGGATTTTGTGTCTCCCTCTCTCTCTGCCCCTCCCCCGCTCATGCTCTGTTTCTCTCTGTCTCAAAAATAAATAAACGTTAAAAAAAAATTTTAAATAAAAATTTAAAAAATCTTCTAAAAAAATAAAAGAACCTCAAGACAATATGTGTTTTCATCTCTACATCTTTATTTGTATGGACTTTCCAAAAAAACATAGAAATTTCGGCTACATAAGCACAGTGACAACAATAATCTCTTGGAATCATCGCCCAGTCGCCTACATTTAGATTTCCCTGATTACCTCAATAATTTTAGAACTTACACTTTGTTGCATCTGCAATGGTGAAATAGAGATCTCAATGGAGTTATTTGCATATAGAATTCCAGCCTTAGAGAGAGGAGGAGGTGGGGTGCCTGGCTGACTCAGTGGGAAGAGCGTGTGACTCTTGATCTCCAGGTCATGAGTTTGAGCCCCACATTGGGTATAGAGAGTACTAAAAAAAAATAATAATAAACTAAAAAAAAAAAAAGAATGAAGAGGAGGAAGTTATAGACAGACCCGGGGTACCTGGGTGACTCAGTCGGTTCAGCCTTTGGCTCTTGATTTCAGCTCAGGTCAGGATCTCATGGTTTGTGAGTTGGAGTCCTGCATTCGCATTTGAGTCTCTGCTGTCAGCACAGAGCCGGCTTGGGATCCTCTGTCTCCCTCTCTCTCTGCCCCTCCCCCACTTATTCTCTCTCAAAAATAAAGATTTTTTTTTAAAAAGCTAAGCAGATTTTGTGTTCACTGCCCTATCTTGGGACACCATGGACTCTTCAGGTTTGTTCCAGGAAGCTGTATCATTTGCACATTAAATTCCAGTCTAGAGCCTGGTACACCGTGTTCCTCTGCTGTAATCTGGTGTTAAGGGTAAAATTCAATGAGTTTTCTTTCAATTGTGTCTGATATATTAGACCATTATGACCCAGAAACTTGTAGAATCACCACTGTTCATGGCTCCATGTGGTGAAATAAATAAATGCGTGTGTGTGTGTGTGTGTGTGTGTGTGTGTGTGTGTGTAATGGTATATCATTTGGCCTTTAAAAATTAGGGAATGTCATTTACAACAACTTGGATGAACCTGGAGGACGTTATGCTAAATGAAATAAGCCAGGAGGCACCTGGGTGGCTCTGTCAGTTAAGCATCTGACTTCAGCTCAGGTCACGATCTCATGGTTCTCAAGTTCCAGCCCCGCATGAGACAAAGGTGCTGTCACCACCGAGCCCACATAGGATCCTCTGTTTCCATTGCTCTCTGCCCCTTCCCTGCTGGTTCTCTTTCTCTATCTCAAAATAAATAAATAAATTTTAAAAGGAAAGAAAGAAAGAAGTCAGACACAGAAAGATAAATACTGCATGATCTCACTTATATGTGGAATCTAAAAGAATTCACCTCATACAGAGATTAGAATGGTGGTTTTCAGAAGTTGAGGTTTGGGAAAATGGGGAGATGTTGGACAAAGGGTGCAAAATTTTAATTATGCAAGATTAATAAGTTCTAGAGACCGTATGTACAGCATGGTGAGTACATTAACAATACCATATTGATACTTGAAATTTGGTAAGAGGGTAGACTGTTTTTTTTTAAGATATAAATGTCAGGAGCACCTGGGTGGCTCAGTCAGCTAAGCGTCTGACTCTGGATTTCAGCTCAGGCCATCATCTCCCGGTTCCTGAGTTTGAGCCCCAAGTCGGGCTCTGTGCTGATGGTACAGAGCCTGATTGGGATTCTCTATCTCCTTCTCTCTCTGCCCCTTCCCTGCTCGTGTTCTCTCTCTGTCTCTCAAAATAAATAAATAAACATTTTTTTTTACAAAAAGATGTAGGGGGGCCTGGGTGGTTCAGTCAGTTAAGACTCCGGCTTCGGCTCAGGTTGTGATCTTGAAGTTCATGGGTTTGAGCCCTGCCTTGGGCTCTGTGCTGACAGTTCAGAACCTGGAGCCGGCTTTGGATTCTGTGTCTCCTTCCCTCTCTGCCCCTCCCCTGCTCACGCTCCGTGTGTGTGTGTCTCTCTCTCTCTCAAAAATAAATAAACATTAGGGGCGCTTGGGTGGCTCAGTCGGTTGAGCGTCCGACTTCAGCTCAGGTCATGATCTCACGGTCCGTGAGTTCAAGTCCCGCGTCGGGCTCTGGGCTGACAGCTCAGAGCCTGGAGCCTGCTTCAGATTCTGTGTCTCCCTCTCTTTCTGCCCCTCTCCTGCTCCTGCTCTGTCTCTCTCTGTCTCAAAAATAAATAAAAACATTTAAAAAAATAAACATTAAAAATTTTTTAAAATACATAAATATAAATGTCAAATCCCTTTTTTAAATTTTTTTTATTTTTTTTTAATTTTTTTTAACATTTATTTATTTTGAGACAGAGAGAGAGACAGAGCATGAGCAGGGGAGGGGCAGAGAGAGAGGGAGACACAGAATCCGAAGCAGGCTCCAGGTTCTGAGCTGTCAGCCCAGAGCCCGACACGGGGCTCGAACTCACGGACCGCGAGATCATGACCTGAGCCGAAGTCGGATGCCCAACCGACTGAGCCACCCAGGCGCCCCACATATATATATATATTTAAAATATTATTTATTTATTTTGAGAGAGAGAGGGGAGGAGAGAGAGAGAGAGAGAGAGAGAACAAGCAGGGAGGGGCAGCGAAAGAGAGAGAATCCCAAGCAGGCTCCATCCACTCTCAGCACGAGCCTAACACAGTACCCAATCTCACCAACCGTGACATCGTGACCTGAGCCGAAATCAACAGTCCTACGCTTAACCAACTGAGCCACCCAGGCGCCCCTCAAAGCACATATTTTTTAATCTCTCCTGAATTAAAAGAAAAATGTGAATGGAATGGGAAAAAAAGTACAAAGTATTGAAAGTATTTTCTATAGAAATGGCAATATGTTTATATTGCTGCTGCATTATTCAGTATAAAAAATACAGGAGGCTGAATCATGTTTTAATTACAGACAAATAACACTATTTTTTCAATGAGAATGTCCCATGCAATATTCGGGACATATTTATACTAAAACATTATTTGTTGTTTATTCGAAATTCAAATATAAATGAAAGTTCTGCACTTTATCTGCCAGGGCAAATTTATTTTCCAATCTTGGAAATCAACAAGATTAAAATATTGATGCATTTAAAATGTTTTGAATTTCTGTTCTTTTGCTCTTTTATATAATATTTTATTTTAGTCATAAGGCATGATTGGCATTATGAAAATTCAAGGGATTCATAGAAGTCCAAAGCCGAAAGAACAAATCTACTCACATTTCATGAAGAAGAAATAATCAGAGTTGGTATTGGTGATATTCAATATTGCTTGATATTCTTACAGACATCCCTACACACACAAGGATGAAGAAGAAAGGGTGAATGGATGTGTGTATGCAGAGTGAATCTAATAAGACTGGAATCATACTACATATGTGGTAAATAAGATGAAAAATCTTAAATTTAAATTTTACTTCATTTAATAGAAGAAAAAGAAACACAGGAGATTGAAGGAACTGCTGAACCTCAGGAGACTGTTTTTGACCACAAGACATATAAGTTTCATGAAATCCCATTTTTCTTCTCCAGGGTACTCTGAACTTCCCAGCCTGTTGCCTTGTCTCCGAGGCCCAGTATTTCCTGAGACTCTCCCAAAGACGCCCACTTATCATTAGGAACAGCTACAAAATGTTCCTGCGAGTATGATCAGGTCAAGTGGGGTCTGATTTATTACCGTAGGGCCTCCTGCCCTGGGCACTCAGATGTCTTGGTCCTCGGTGGTCAGAAATTTGAGATCAGAACTAGGTAAGCAGAGTGAAGGACCAAGTGAGAGAAACGCACAGTCACGGACAGAGAAGGAGAGAACAAAGCATGTGTGGGAGCAGGACTTGTAAACAGAAGAGGGTAGAACAATGGCATCCTGGGATTGTTAGCTTTAGGGGTGCTTTCGATTACATTCTTCTGCCCCAGAGAATGAAAATTGTTGAATGTCAGCTTCTCAGGCAAAGGTTGCACATTGGCAGCTGCAGCCTGAATCTAATCTATTCTGCAGGCCTTTTTTAGATGGCCAGCACACTTCTTGATACATCTTTCAGTTAGTTGCCAACATTGAAAAACAATTTTTAACATTTATTCATTTTTGAGAGACAGAGTGTGAGCGGGGAGGGGCAGAAAGAGAGGGAGACGCAGACTCCGAAGCAGGCTCTGGGCTCTGAGCTGTCAGCATAGAGCCCGACGCGGGGCTCGAACTCACGAACCGCAAGATCATGACCCCAGCTAAAGTCAGACGCCCAACTGACTGAGCCACCCAGACGCCCCAGTTAGTTGCCAACATTTAAAGAATGGAAGGTTTCATATAAACATTTGGATTTGGGGCCAGTCTTGAAAAAAAAAAAAAACTGGAAAATCTAGTAGTCTTGGCCCAACATTCTCCCCAGTACACTCAGCTGGAGCTGAGTACTGGCCATCCCCTTTCAAAAAGATCTGTTCTTTCTCAGTTCACCTGTCTCCACTCTCCTTGCTGGTCTCCTGTCACCTGTGTCTGTCAGCTTTTGAGTTTATAACCCTGATCATTTAAAAGCATGTTTTTTAGGGGCGCCTGGCTGGTTCAGTTGGAAGAGCATGTGACTTTAAAAAAAAAAAATTCTTAATGTTTATTTATTTTTGAAGGAGAGAGAGACACAGCGTGAGTGGGGGAGGGGCAGAGAGAGAGGGAGGCACAGAATCCGAAACAGGCTCCAGGCTCCGAGCTGTCAGCACAGATCCCGATGCGGGGCTCGAACTCACAAGCTGTGAGATCATGACCTGAGCTGAAGTCGGGCACTCAACTGACTGAGCCACCTAGGCGCCCCTAGAGCATGTGACTTTTTGATCTTGGGGTCATGAGTTTAAGCCCCACGTTGGGTGCAGAGATTACTTAAGTAAATAAAACTTAAAAAAAAAAACCATAGGGGCGCCTGGGTGGCGCAGTCGGTTAAGCGTCCAACTTCAGCCAGGTCACGATCTCGCGGTCCGTGAGTTTGAGCCCCGCGTCAGGCTCTGGGCTGATGGCTCAGAGCCTGGAGCCTGTTTCCGATTCTGTGTCTCCCTCTCTCTCTGCCCCTCCCCCGTTCATGCTCTGTCTCTCTCTGTCCCAAAAATAAATAAAAAACGTTGAAAAAAAAACTTAAAAAAAAAATAAAATAAAAAATTAAAAAAAACCCATAAAAACATGTTTTTTATTATGTGAAATGTCAAGTGTACACAAAAGCAGAGAGAATCACAAGACATACCTTATGGACTAATCTCAGTCTCAACTTATTCACAGCCTGCCTTGTTTCATCAATACCCTAACCAGTTCAACATAATTATTTGGATGCAAATAGAGACACCACATTGTTGCATTCGTAGCTATTTCAGTGTCTCTAAAAGAATGAGAATGTGTAATTCCTTTTCTATAATTTTTAATTTTTTAACGTTTACTTATTTTGAGAGAGAGAGTACGCGAGTGTGTGTGTGCATACGCACATGCAGGGGAGAAGCAGAGGGAGAGGGGGAGAGAGAGAGAATCCCCTATGGGGTCTTACAGCACGGAGCCCTATCTCCTGACAGTGAGATCATGACCTGAGCCGAAATCAGGAGTCAGATGCTCAACGAACTGAGCCCCCCAGGCGCCCAGAGAATGTGTCATTTCTAATCATGCCTTTTTCCATCATGCCACCTACACCGCGGGTTATGCTGTGGTAATAGGACATGTTATGAAATAATAGTAGTGGGCATTTCTGAGGGCTTCTTCTGTGGCCGGACATTGTGCCAGGTGCTTACATATGTTATGTCCTGTCACCAATTCTATGGCAGGGACATTGCTATCCCCCATCTTATAGAGGGTCTCCGCACAGAAGTCCACCCTAATTTATATATACATGCAGATGCACATGCAAATACATGGTTTGGAGGCACCTGAGTGGCTCAGTCGGTTAAGCGTCTGACTCTTGATCTCAGCTCAGGTCTTGATCTCAGGGTCGTGAGTTCAAGTCCCGCGTTGGGCTGCACGCTGGGTGTGAAGCCTACTAAAAAAAAAAAAAAGGAGAAAATATGTATTTATATATAATATTTATATACCATTGATATATTATCCTTATTCATTAATATATTAGCCTTATCGATAATAAACATAAGTAAATTAAATTAAATTTACACATTAAATATTACATATAAATATAAATACTAAAGTAAGTAAACATTAAAGTAGATATAAATATAATAAATGTAGGTTGCATGCCCTTCCAACTGAGCCAGCCAGGTGACCCTCATTATTATTTTTTTTACTTTAAAGAAATCATATTCCTTCTGGTAATGGGAAAGTCCCATAAACCGGGGATTATATATCCCATTTTCCACTCACAAAGACCCAAGTTTCGAAACTTACTTTCCAGGGGCGCCTGGCTGGGTCAGCCCATGAGGCATGCGACTCTTGATCTCGGGTTTGTGGGTTTGAGCCCCACACTGGGTGTAGAGATTACTGAAAAATAAACTCCTTTTCAAAAGCAAACAAAAAACCTACTTTCCAAACCTGGCTAATTATTTCTCACCACATACTTTTTTTCAGATATATTAGCCTGGGTGCTGGCTTTAGTCACATGCATATGCATCTTGCAAGCTCCCTTCTGAGGTGAGCGAATCACAAACATTCAGTATGAGGAGTTGTAGAGGAAATGAAATACATCACATTCAGTTCATGCATGCTTTTTAAATACCTACTCCAGGGGCCCTGGGTGGCTCAGTCAGTTAAGCCTCCGACTCTTGGTTTTGGCTCAGGTCGTGATTTCACGGTTCGTGGGTTCGAGCCCCGAATCCGGCTCCTCACTGACAGTGCGGAACCGGCTTGGGATTCTCTCTCTGCCCCTCCCCCCATGCTTGCTCACTCTCTCTCCCAAAATAAATAAATAAACTTAAAACGAAATTTAAAAAAAAGAAAGAATTAAAATCCTTGTTAAAACTACATACCTACCTACCCACATACATACACACACGCCTATCCAGGGGTGCCTGGTTGGCTCAGTCAGTAAAGCATGCGAATCTTTTTTTTAAATTTTTTATCAATGTTTTTTTATTTATTTTTGAAGGAGCAAGAGAGACAGAGCATGAGCGGGGGAGGAACAGAGATAGAGGGAGACACAGAATTCGAAGCAGGCTCCAGGCTCTGAGCTGTCAGCACAGAGACCTATGCGGGGCTCGAAGCCACGAACCGTGAGATCATGACCTGAGCTGAAGTCGGACGCCTAACCGACTGAGCCACCCAGGCGCCCCAAGCATGTGACTCTTGATCCAGGATTCATGAGCTTAAGCCCCAAGTTGGGAGTAGAGTTTACTTACATACATACATACCTATTCCACAACACCTCTCCCCCAGTACATTGTTCTGTAATATTCAGATTGAGGCCTTGCTTTAGGGATGTTTTTTTCCTCCACACTAAATTTAAAGGGCATCAAAAACTCCAGATTCCTGATAAATGATACCTGTTGCACAATTAAAAAAAAATTATTACTATGAACAAAGTGTCACAATTTTAAAGAAAGGCAGAATCTGACCCTTCGCTTACACAGCTGGCCACCCCTTACTCTCCTCACCCTGATTTCACTCAAAGACTGTTTACAAAAACCTAGCTAGCATCGTGCTAACATTTCCCTGCTTGATTCATTTTATTTTATTTTTTTAAAGAGAGAAAGAGAGCGTGAGTGGGAGAGAGGGGCAGAGGGAGAGAGAGAGAGAGAGAGAGAGAGAGAGAGAGAGAGAGAGAGAATCTTGAGCAGGCTCCACGGTCACTGCAGAGCCCCACGTGGGGCTTGATCGCACGACCGTGGGATCATAACCTGAGCCAAAAGCGAGAATTGGATGCTCAACTGACTGAGCCACCCAGGTACCACCCACACTGCTTGATTCATTTTAATGCTGCATGAAAATATTTACCTTGGTGCCCAGGAAGCATTGCCTCCACCCTGGTGCCTGAGGTCAGGAGAGCCCTAGTGGCCTTGCCCCCCCCCCCCACCCAGCCTTTGGCTCAGGAAGGGAGAAGATGAGGCTCCCTGAGAGAGAATGAGGGTGGATCCAGCCAGTGCTCCCCGGAAAGCAGATGCTGCCTGTGCATGCCGGTTACCGTGGCAACATGTGCAAGCGGGGAATTCATTGTAAAACGCCCTCCTGCTCCTGCAGCCGCAACGGGCTCAAAGTGGCGTGGGAGTGGGGCTGCTGCCCGTCCCCAAGCCGCCTGAGCTTCAGCCCAGCACCCTCCGGGTCCTCTTTGTCCATGGGGCCAGGAGCTCCTGCACGGCCGTGGCCTTTTGCCGGCGCTGCTGCTCTTTCCTTAGGTTCACAGTGTATTTCCTCCTCATCTTCTGATGCAATTGCCAGGATCACAGGAGGGTTCGCATCTGGAGAGGAGGAAAGGCAAAGAGAGAGATCGTGACATTGAATGCCGGGCTTCAAGGGCAGGAGGAGGCCCAGGGCCCCAAACTAAGAGCAGCAGATACAGCTCAGTCCATCCTGCTGTCCCAGAGAAAGTTCGTTGGGTAGAGTTTGCTGAAGCACCTGTCACTGTCCAGGCACTGACCGTGCCGTCCTTCCTGGTCCTCCCTGACTCCTAAACGACCAGTTTCATCACTGCTGCGTCTGGGTGAAGGCTCCTTGTCCTCGGTGCTGTCGATATAGCTGTGCTTCTCTGAAGACTGTGCTGGGGTCCCCGGGGATCTATGATCTGGTGGAGGTATAACTAGCAGCCGAGTAGGGTCCTCTTGGAGTATCTGGCCTCAGTGATGGTGTGTCAGCTTCAGGTTCAAAGCCTTCGGACTAACACATAAGACGTTGACTATTGGCTTTCTCACCACCAGTTGTGGCAGATGGGACCCTGCTGGTGCACAAATGTCCAGGTGTGGCCACAAAATTATGTAAAATATTTACAAATATAAATTTTGCACAGTATTTGAGTGGCAAAGAATATATTTGCCATTGGAAGTGTGTGTACTGAGGCGCCTGGAGGGCTCGGTTGGTTAAGCATCAAGCTCTTGATATCGGCTCAGGTCATGATCCTGTGGTTCGTGGGTTCGAGCCCCAAGTCGGGCTCTGGGCTGACAGCGAGGAGCCTGCTTTGGATTCTCTCCCTCCCTCTGTCTCTGCCGCTGCCCCACTCATGAGCGCTTCCTCTCTCTCTTTTCCCAAACGAATAAATAAACATTAAAAAAAAAAAAGAATTGTGTGCACTAATAAGATATATCATAAAAGGAATGGCTTTTGGGGCGCCCGGATGGCTCGAATTTGTATTTGTAATGATGCTGAAGTCAAAGCCCTCCATGCTACCTAGAGCTCTGGGAGTAGGTAGAATCACGGGGCTGGGTTGGTCTGGCTCTCCGGGTGGTCATATGCACTCTGCAAGACATGCACTGTGCCACTTGAGAAGGCTTAAGTGCCCCAGAGTCTTAGTAATGAATTCATGTCAGAGTACAACTGCAGATTCCTGCCTAGTGCCTAGTGCCTCCAAAAACACTTACACTGCATGGGGTCCTTCCCAGTGAGTGTTGTAGTGAAGAAAAATCCGTTACTATTTGGAAAGTGTTTGCAGTAATGTCTTGTACATAGTATGCTCAAATGTTAAAGAAATGTATGTGAAATGAACATTTGGGCCCAGAGCATGTTCAAAGATTTATCACTCTGGAAGAAAGGCATTTTAAACTCTTTTTTTTTTTTTACATTTCATTTTTTTTTTTATTATTTAAAAGGTTGGTTTGTTTTGAGAGAGAGAGCAAGCACGACCTGGGGAGGGACAGAGAGAGAGGGAGACAGAAAATGCCAAGTAGGCTCCACGCTGTCAGTGCAGAGCCTGATGCGGGGCTGGAACTCATCACGAACCATAGAGTCTGATGCTTAATGGACTGAGCCACCCAGGGCTTTTTTTTTTTTTAATTTTTTTTTCAACGTTTATTTATTTTTGGGACAGAGAGAGACAGAGGATGAACGGGGGAGGGGCAGAGAGAGAGGGAGACACAGAATCGGAAACAGGCTCCAGGCTCTGAGCCATCAGCCCAGAGCCTGACGCAGGGCTCGAACTCACGGACTGCGAGATCGTGACCTGGCTGAAGTCGGACGCTTAACCAATTGCACCATCCAGGCGCCCCCACCCAGGGCTTTTAAAAAAAAAATAATTAATTTATTTATTTTAATGTTTTTCAAAATTTATTTATAAGAGAGAGAGCGCGTGTGAGCAGAGTAGGGGCAGAAAGAGAGAGGGGGACAGAGGATTCAAAGAGGGCTCTGCACTGACAGCAGTGAGCCCGATGTGGGGCTTGAACTCACAGACCATGAGATCATGGCCTGAGTCAAAGTCGGACGCTAAACCGACTGAGCCACCCAGGTACCCCTCTTTTTTTTTTTTTATTTGAGAGAGAGAGAGAGCACAAGCAGGGGAGAGGGGCAGAGGGAGAGAGAGAGAGAGAGAGAGAGACTTAAGCAGGCTCCACACTCAGCGTGGAGCTCCATGCAGGGCTCTATCTCGCAACCCCGGGGTCATGACCTGAGCCAAAATCAAGTCAGACACTCAACCGACTGAGCCACCCGGCCACCTCTGGACAAAAGACATTTTAATGATCTATGGGGAACAGCGTTAATAAGATTATAGAAAAGGCTATTGTTTTTTTTCTTTTAAGGGAGCAAACTCATAGAAGCCTGATAAGCTTCTTTTGAGCATAGATCAATAGAATTGTGGAATTGCAAGCCTGCCTGGCAGATTCCTAAGAACGAGTCTTAATATCTGAATGTCCAAAATCTAAATACCTTCTCTTGCAGACGTGGGCCAACGTCCAGAAACATAAGGAAAAATAAGGGACTTCTCCAATACTCACTCACAGCTAGCTGCTGCCTGGCCCAGGTCTGCTGATTTTCAGAAAGCCTATCTTTTTTTTTTTTTAATTTTTTTTTAAATTTTTTTTTAAATTTTTTTTTCAACGTTTATTTATTTTTGGGACAGAGAGAGACAGAGCATGAACGGGGGAGGGGCCTGGCCCAGGTCTGCTGATTTTCAGAAAGCCTATCTTTGATTTTACACAATGTTGGAGGCTTTTGAATAAGTCAGAAGAATCTTCGGGTGAAAATAAACATGGGGCAGAATCTGCTAGTCCGAGATTGAGTATCTTTGCCTAGGCAGGAGAGACCCATACTCATGGTACAGCAGAGCGCTCTTAGGACAGGCAAACAGGGCTTCGAACACAAGATTGGAGCTAGTGAAAAAAAGAGTGGAGGGGGCAGCACCAGGAGAGTTCGGGTAAGGGCACACCTACTGCGAACACTCAAGATTCAGGATATCTACGAATATGCCGCTCACTCGACTTGGGTCCCCCTTTGGCACGATACACACGCCGAATGATGTAGCCTCCCCCGCTCCTGCCCCCAATAGGCCAAATCACAAAGAAAAACCCTAGAGTCTGTCATGAGGAAGGATATGGAAACCCTTTCTGAGGGTTAACAGCTTACTAATCCTTTCTTTTTCTTTTTTTTTTGTTTTGTTTTTATTTCTTTAAATAATCTCTACACCCAACGTGGGGCTGAAACTCATGACCCCAAGATCAAGAGCTGCACGCTCCTCGAACTGAGCCAGTCAGGCGCCCCACAAATCCTTTCTTTTTCTGAAAATCGTGTGAGTGTGCTCTGAAGTGATGCTATATTTTCTTTTACACTTTCTGTATGTGGGGCGCCTGGATGGCCCAGTGGGTTGAGCATCTGACTCTTGATTTTGGCTCGGGTCACGATCCCAGGTCGTGGGATCGAGTCCCATGTCGGGCTCCACATGGAGCCTGCTTGGGATTCCTCTCTCTCTCTCTCTCTCTCTCTCTCTCCCTCTGCCCCTCTCCCCCATGTGCAGTCTCTCTCTAAAAGGAAAAATAATAATAATACTTAAAAACTTAAGCTTTCCAAAATTAGTCAGAGAAAGACAAATATCATATGACTTCACTCATATGAGGATTTTAAGAGACAAAACAGATGAACACAAGGGAAGGGAAACAAAAATAATATAAAAACAGGGAGGGGGACAAAACAGAAGAGACTCGTAAATATGGAGAACAAACTGAGG
Source organism: Felis catus (assembly GCF_018350175.1). Taxonomy (NCBI): domain Eukaryota; kingdom Metazoa; phylum Chordata; class Mammalia; order Carnivora; family Felidae; genus Felis; species Felis catus. The sequence goes on along the minus strand of NC_058386.1, from coordinate 97,965,811 downwards.
GTTGCTGGAGGGGGTGTGGGAGGGGGGATGGGCTAAATGGGTCAGGGGCACTGAGGAAACTACTCCTGAAATCATTGTTGCCCTATATGCTAATCTGGATGTAAATTAAAAAAAAAATTAAATAAAATGGAAAAAACCCTTAAGCTTTCTGTCTGCATTTACAAATATCGGTTGTTTTGTTTCGTTTTGTGTTTTTGGCACATTAACCAGAGAGACAGACCCACTGCGTCTGTGGCCCACCAACGTGGTCTTCGTGGTGATTCAGAACATGGAAAGGCCCTCAAGCCCTTTGCTGCGTCTAGGGAATCCACAGGACGGGACTCGCTCACTTGCGTCTTTAACTATTTGACCCTCACTGGTCTCAGTGAGATCCCTGGGTTTTATCCTCAGTCAAGGGAGAAAGGAGGGAAAAAGTACTTAAAGAGCATAAGAAGAAAGGAAATAGGAAAAGAGGTGCATCGTGGGGAGCAGGAAAAGGCCACTAACGGGGTGCCTGGGTGGCTCAGTCAGTTGAGCATCCGACTTTGGCTCAGGTCATGATCTCACGGTCTGTGAGTTCGAGCCCCGCGTCGGGCTCTGTGCCGACAGTTCAGAGCCTGGAGCCTGCTTCGGATTCTGTGTCTCCCTCTCTCTCTGCCCCTCTCCTGCTCATGCTCTGTCTCTCTCTCTCTGTCAAAAATAAATAAACATTAAAAAAAAATAAAAAAAAAAAAAAAAGGCCACTAATAACCGGGAAGAGACAGTTAAGAGTGCAGGTCCAAAGCCTGGCTCGCCGTGAATCCCGGGCCAATGCATGAGCCCGTCTCTCAGCTTCCTCACCTGAAAAACGGAGAGAATGACAGTGCCTACCTCACTGGGTTTTCGTGAGGGTCCAATGAGTGAATGCATGTAACCTCTTTCTTCCGCTCCAAGCCTCCAATCCATCAGCAAATCCTCTTAACTCCACCTGAAACACACAACCCCAAACCTTTCACTTTTCCCGCATGCCTTAACCCTAACCACTGTTATCTTAAAGCCTTAACCTTAACCACTGTTATCTTAAAGCAGAATGTTGCATTAGCCTCCTGGCTCCCTGCTTTCACCTTTTCTCTCCCACGACCATTCTACACGAGGAAGCCAGGACGATCTGATGCTGAAAATACGAGTTCGACCCTGTTGTGCCAGTGACTATAACTTCTATAGTGCTTGTCCTTCTGTTTGGCCTAGAATAGGCATTTAATGCATGGTCACTGTTATTACATTCTTCTTCTTCTTCTTTTAATACTTATTTATTTTTGAGAGAGAGCGCATGCAGGTAGGGGAGAGGCAGAGAGAGGGAGACAGAAGATCCGAAGCAGGCTCCACGCTGACAGCAGAGAGCCCGATGTGGGGTCGAACTCAGGAACCGCGAGATCATGACCTGAACCGAAGTCGGACACTTAACCGACTGAGCCACCCAGGTACCCCTGTCATTCCCATTTTAAAGATGATGAAACCAAGGCAAAGTAAGAATACGCAGCTCGCCAGATTAGCCAGAGAGCTCGTGGTGAGCGAAGCCAGGATTTAGACCTCTGTAGTCTGGCTCCAGATTTGCTCTCATAAACCTGTCACACCAGATCATGATTCCTGGCTACTTTCGCTTACAATAGGGCTCCCCTTGGGGCGCCTGAGTGGCTCAGTCGGTTGAGTGCCTGGCTTCGGCTCAGGTCATGATCTCGCGATTCACGGGTTCGAGCCCCACATTGGGCTCTGTGCTGACAACTTGGAGCCTGCTTTGGATTTTCTGTCTCCCTCTCTTTCTGCCTCTCCCCTGCTTGCACTCTGTCCCTTTCTCTCTCTCAAAAATAAAGAAACATTAAAAATTAAAAAAAAAAGAATAGGGCCCCACCTGAAGTTTAAAATAAAAAGTAGATTAAATTTAGCTTAAAAATTGTAAATAAATACTAGCGTGGGTGGTATGGAGTTCGGGCAACGCTCCCCTGGGGTACACGAGGGACTGTGGATTAGATGACGGGGGAGTACACTGCGGACAGAGATGTGCGAGAACACGTCTGAGACGTCACAGCTGCTCTAGCTAGTCTAATGCAAGCCGTGAGGAAAACTCTTGTATTTCTCCCACAAAACAACCGATCCAAGACTGAAAATTCATCATCGGGATCCTAGCCAAGGGAGGGAGAGGCCTGCATAATCCGGAAGAGTCAGCCTGAGGACGAAACATCTTGGTTAAAGTCAGAGAGAGGCCGTGGGATCGCCATCCCTTTACATCTTTTCTTCCTTTTTAAAAAAAAAAAATTTTAAATGCTCATTTTATTTTTGGGGGAGAGAAGGAATTCCAAGCAGGCTCCGTGCTTCAGCATGGAGCCTGATTCGAGGCTCAAACTCACAAACTGAGCCGAAATCAAGAGTCAGATGCTCAACTGACGGAGCCACTCAGGCGCCCCCCCACCCCACCCCCTTGACATCTTTTCTAAACGTGACTTGGTCAATCACCATGTTTCAGCGGATCTCTGAGCCATCCTGCAGCGACGCTTATCCATTAGGCACGGTAGGCAAGGTGCATACGTCTTACAAAGGCCCCCACCAATTGTTTAATTTCTTTCACAGGATGATGCTGAAAACACTGATGGTTGCCATAGTAAAAAGAAGATGAATCATGTGTAATACGAAGCATAGGACTCATTATTAGAAATTGCTTGTAATGTTCAGGATATTAACACCTCCCAAAGCATCTGCAAAACACATGGTTTTTTTTTTTTTTTTTAAGTTTATTTATTTTGAGAGAGACCGAAGCAGCGTGAGTCGGGGAGGAACCCAGAGAGAGGGAGAGAATCCCAAGCAGGCTCCACCCTGAAAGCACAGAGCCCGATGCAGGGTTCCAGCCCACAAAGCGTGAGATCATGACCTGAGCTGAAATCAAGAGTCAGATGCTTAACCAACTGAGCCACGGAGGCACCCCGTTACGAAACACATCTTGAAGAGAGAACCATAGAGCCCTCAATCTGGTATAGGGGCCAAGGGCAGACGACTCCAAAATGTGCCACTTTGGAATATTGATGATTTCATTTCATTTTTATTTATTTTTCAATGTTTATTTATTTTGAGGGAGCGAGAGAGCACTAGCAGGGGAGGGCAGAGAGAGAGCAAGAGAAAGAGAGGGGCGCCTGGGTGACTCAGTCGGTTAAGCATCTGACTTCGGCTCAGGTCATGATCTCTAGGTTCGTGGATTTGAGCCCATGCCGGGCTCTGTGCTGACAGCTCGGAGCCTGAAGCCTGCTTCGGATTCTGTCTCCTTCTCTCTCTGCTCCTCCCCCACTTGCGCTCTGTCTCTCTCAAAAATAAATAAACATTAAAAAATTAGAGAGAGAGAGAGAGAGAGAATCCCAAGCAGGCTCTGAGCTCTCAGTGCAGAGCCTGATGCCAAGCTTGACCTCACAAACCATGAGATCATGACCAGAACTGAATTCAAGGGTCAGATGTTTAACCGACTGAGCCACCCAGGCACCCTGGCATATTGATTATTTTAAATAAAAATTACTTAAGAAACAGCCAATACGGGCACCTGGGTGGCTCAGTCGATTAAGCGTCCCGACTTTGGCTCAGGTCATGATCTCGCAGTCCGTGAGTTTGAGCCCCACGTTGGGCTCTGTGCTGACAGCTCAGAGCCTGGAGCCTGTTTCGGATTCTGTGTCTCCCTCTCTCTCTGACCCTCCCCCGTTCATGCTCTCTCTCTCTCTCTCTCTCTCTGTCTCAAAAATAAATAAATGTTTAAAAAAATAATTAAAAAAAAAAGAAACAGCCAATACAAAAAGAACACCCTGAGCCCCCTTTGTCTCCAAAAAAGCAAGAAATAAATCGTGAAAGTTACCCTCCCTGTACCAGGAAGTAAAGAGACATCCTCCATAGAGCAGAGAAGGCTGTGTAAACACCCCTTGTCACCCTTTCCTAATTTACTACCCCAGCCCAAATTCTGTTTAGAATTCCTTCTGAATCGAAGCTCCCAAACACAAGTTTTCTTTGCCCTCCCAATTCCTCAGAGATGCCTTGGTTATTTCTTGAGGTGTCACTGTCATTATTTGGCCACTGTGTTCACGCAATAAAACTGTTTTTTCTCCTGTCAAACTGTCTCATGTCAATTTAATTCCTAAACCAGCTAGAAGACCTTGAAGGACGGAAGGAAAAAATCTTCCTCCCTTACACTGGCCTGGATCTCTTTTGACAATAAATACAATTTTATTTTTTCCAGAGCAAGAGATCAGGATGATATTTTTAGGGGAAAAAAGGGAGCACGGGGGGAGAGGGAGCAGCAGGGGGAAAGGTGGAAACTGACCTGAGTTCACGCCAGGAGCCCAGCACAGCGGACGGCTGAGCTTGTATAGGGGACATGCTACCGCAGATACGCGAGTGGAGGACCACCGAGGATGCATACTTCACTGTGGCCTCCTAAGCCAGCAAAATGCAAGAGTTCTCGGTGCACTAAGCCCTGGGCTGGGGGGTCTACACTTGCACTCCGATGGGGCGTCATTACTAAAAATCCGGAGTACTTGAACTTTCTCATCGGGCACATTTGATTTCCTGTAGAGTGCATCTTACCCAGAATGTTCTACAAATCCGGCCCCAACATCCGACTCTCGGCACCCGGGAAACATGGTGGGCTCTGCTTTCTGTGTCCTTGCAGAAACTCGGTTCATCATTTCACTTTACTTATTAGTGTGGCGTGTGTGCAGGTTGCCAAATATAGAGGGCTGGACCATGAGACTTTCTCAAAACGTTTCCCAAAGGGCTCCTGTGGGTAGTGAGAAGTCTCGAACCCCCATCTCTCCCCGTCCCTGATTTGCCCCCCAAATCAGGTCGCATAATCCGGTACCATCCCGTCCTCAGACCACTCTGCTCAAGAGGGGCGTGGTAAACCGAACTTTCAATTAGAGACCCGATTGTGCACAAACCCAAGCTCCCGCCTTGCCCCGCACAGCCCTTATTTTTTGGCCACGCCCCAGACACTTGCGTGTCGAAGCAAGTCCCACCCACCTCAGTTGGCGGAAAGGGAAAGCCAATAGCGATCGTCTAAAGGGGATCACGTACGCGTCGAACTTGCGCCAAACCTTTGAACTGGTACGAGGCGCCAAAAGAGGCCAGCTCTGGTCTCGATCACCACAGGGTGGGCGGACGCGGTGGCCGTCCACCCCACCACAGCCATGGAGCCTCTGCCCAGCGGCGACTACTGTGACCTGGGTGCATTCTGTGACCCCGACTACTACTGGCTGGGGATGCAAGAAGTGGAAATCAGTTCTGAACCTGTGCAGGACGCGGCCCCAGACGCCAAAGAAGACGGCCACATTGATGACGGCAGTCTAGTCCCTGTGGGCAACAACAACCCCCAGGGCGGTGTCAGCTATGCCAACTCTGGAGGCGACATCAACCGTGAAGGCGTGGCGAACCGTGACGGCGAAGGGAACCACGAGGCCAGCGGTGTCGTCCAGGCGCTGGGGCAGCAGCACGCTGAAGGGCCACCCCAAGTGGCAGCCGCTAGGGCTCGTCAGCCCCACCGCAGGCAGCCGGGAGCCCCGCGCTGCAAGTTCACGGCATTTCAGGTGCAGGAGCTGGAAAGCGTTTTCCAGCGCACTCAATACCTTGACGTGGCCACAAGGTAAGTGGCTTGCTCCGGCAAGTGCCCTTCGCCTCATTGCCAGGCATCTTCGTTTCCCCACCCCCGCCCGTCCCCCCTCCCCGCCCCCGACTTCCTTCTCCCCCTCCTAAACCAAAAAGGACTAGGGTTGGGGAGAATGCCTTCTGTGCATCAAGGGAAATATTTGTATACAATAATTATACGAAACAAGTCTGTGGAAATCTGTGGTGGGTAGTCTTTTTGTTTTTTTTTAAATTGTGGTGGGGACGCCGGGCTGGCTCAGTTGGGAGAGCGTGGGATTCTTGATCTCTGGGGGTCGCGAGTTCGAGGTTCGAGCCCCACCTAGGCATAGAGATTACACAAACAAGCACAAACTTAAAGAAAAAAAAGACTTCAGGGGAGCCTGGGTGGCTCGGTCGTTTAAGCGGTTAAGCGTCCAACTCTTGATTTGGGCTCAGGTCCTGATCTCCCGGTTCGTCAGTTCGAGCCCAGTCGAGCCCGCATCGGGCTCTGCGCTGAAGTGCTCTCGTGCGCGCGCTCTCTCTTTCTGTCTGTCTGTCTCTCTCTCTCTCAAAAAAAAAAAAAACATTAAAAAAAGAAAAAAAAGACTTATTAAAAAGCTGGTAAAATAGGGAGTCGTGGCTGGCTCAGAGGAGCATGCAGCTTTTGACCTCAGGGTCCTAAGTTTGAGCCATTTATCGGTGTAGAGATTACTAAAAAAAAATAAATTAAAAAAAATTGTGGTAAAATATGTGTAAGGATAAAATATACGATCTTAACCATTTTTTTCAGTGTATAGTTCACTAAAGTGCATTCATATTTTTTTTTTACAACGAATCTCCAGAACTCTTTCCACCTTGCAAAACTAAAAGGATGCACGCTGAACCACTCTCTGTTCCCCCATCTCCCCCAGCCCCTGGCGATCACCATTCTACTTTGTGTTCTGATGAATTTGACTACTGTAGGTGCCTCATATAAGTGGGATTACACAGTATTTTTCTTTTTATGCCTGAAGTATTTCACTTACTATAATGTTATCGGGGTTCATCCACGATGTAGCGTGTCTCAGAATTCCCTTCCTTTTTTAGGGTTGAGTAATATTCCATTGTTTGTAAATACAGAATTTCATTGATCTATTTATTAGTGGGCACTTGAGTGGCTTCTACCTTTTGGCTATTGTGAATAACGCTGTTGTGAACATGGGCGTGCAAATAGCAGTTGGAGTCACTGTTTTCAATCATTTGGGGTAAATATCCAGAATTGCTAGATCGTTTGGTAAGCCTGTTTTTAATTTTTTTTTTAATTTTTTTTTTCAGCGTTTTTATTTATTTTTGGGACAGAGAGAGACAGAGCATGAACGGGGGAGGGGCAGAGAGAGAGGGAGACACAGAATCGGAAACAGGCTCCAGGCTCCCAGCCATCAGCCCAGAGCCCGACGCAGGGCTCGAACTCCCGGACCGCGAGATCGTGACCTGGCTGAAGTCGGACGCTTAACCGACTGCGCCACCCAGGCGCCCCTGTTTTTAATTTTTCAAGCAGCTACTGTGCTGTGTCCCGCAGTGGCTGCAAGTGCACAAGGATTCCAATTTCTTCACATTCTTGTTAACACTTATTTGTTTATTTATTTAAAACATTTTATTTTTAGGTAATCTCTACACCCCAGGTGGGGCTTGAACTCACAAGCCCGAGATCAAGAGTCACACGCTCCACTGGCTGAGCCAGCCAGGCGCCCCTGTTTTTAATATTAGCCGTCTCAATGGCTGTGAAGTCGTATTTCATTGTGGTTTTGATTTGTATTTCCGTATTGATTAGTGATGTTGAGGATCTTTTCATGGGCATATTCAAGCCCTGCGCCCATTTTTATTCTCCGTAAGACTAATTTATTCATTTTTTTTTCCTGATTTCTGTATTTTGGTCAAATACTCGTAAAATGTCTTTACCATTTTTCATTGTGCAGTTCAGTGGCATTACGTACGTTATTCTTATGTTACCATCACCACCGTTCATTTTCAGAAATCTTCTCATATTGCAAACCTGAAACTATTACCATTACACAGTAATACACCCCCCGATCCCCTGGTAACCACCATTATACTTCCTGTCTGTGATTTTGTCGTTTTGTGACCGGTTTATTTTACATAGCATACAGTCTTTTAATTTTTTGTAAGCTTTTTGGCTTTTTTGTTGAAGTATAATTGACATACAGTGTTATATTGGTTTCAGGTGTACAACATAATGATTCAACGACTTTATACATTACTCAGTGCACACCACGATAAGTGTGGTCACCATCCGTCACCATAGAACATTATTACAAATTGTTGACTATATTCCCTATATTATATGTTCATTTTCATGACTTATTTATTTTATAACTAGAAGTTTGTACTTCTTAATCCCCTCAATTTCACCTGTCCCCCGACCCAATTCCCCTCTGGGAACCGTCAGTTTCTTCTCTGTATGACAGTCTGTCTTTTTGGTTGTCTATCTCTCTTTTGTTTTTTAGATTCTACCTATAGGGGTGGCTGGATGGCTCAGTGGGTTAAGAATCTGACTCTTGATCGAGAGAGGGAGACACGGAAGCCGAAGCAGGCTCCAGGCTCCAAGCTATCAGCACAGAGCCCGATGCGGAGCTTGAACTCACAAACCGGGAGAACATGACCTGAGCCGAAGTCGGACGCTTAACTGACTGAGCCACCCAGGCGCCCCTATCCATTTATTATTAATGAGCACTCGGGTTGCTTCCACTTTTTGGCTCTTGGGAATTACAGTGCTAGGCACATAGGTGTCAAAATATCTTTCCAAGACCCTGTGTTCAGTTCTTTCATGTATATACTCAGAAATGGAATTGTCGGGTCATTTGGTAATTTCTATGTTTAAATTTTTGAGCAGCGCTCAAACCCACAAACTCGAACCCACAAACCATGAGATTATGACCTGAACCGAACTGTTTTTCTTAGCGGCTGCACAAGGGTTCCAATTTCCCCACATCCTCACCAGCACTTGTTATTTTCTGGGTTGTTTTGTTTTGTTTTGTTTTGTTTGATAGTATCCATTCTAACGGTATGAGGTAGCAGTGTGGTTTTGGTTTGCATTTCCTTAATGACTAATTAGTGATGTTGGGCATCTTTTCATGGCCATTTTAATATCATCTTTGAAGAAATGTCTATCCAAGGCCTTTGCCCAGTTCTTAATCAGTTGCTTGTTTATTTATTAAGTTGTAGCCCTTAATATATTGTGGATGTTAACTCCTTATCAGATATATGATTTGCACATATTTTCTCCATTTGAAGGGTTGCCTTGTCACTCTACTGATTTTTTTTTGAAGTTTGAAAATTTATTTTGAGAGAGAGAGAGAGAGAGAGCCCACACGCACCTGAGTGCATATGTGCTAGTTGGAGAGGGGGAAGAGGGAGGGAGAGAATCCTAAGCACAATCCACACTCAACACAGAGCCTGACGTGGGACTCAACCCCACAAACCATGAGATCATAACCTGAGGCTAAATCAAGAGTCAGGCACTTAACTGAGCCAGCCAGGTACCCCTCACTTTATTGATTTTGTACTTTGGTCTACAGAAGTTTTTAATTTTGATGTAGTATAATTTATACATTTTTTTTATCGTCTGTGTTGGTAGCCTTTTGTAAATAAAATTTTATTGGAATCAGGCTGAGAATAAGGTACTCTCCTGCAGCTAGCTGTAGGGCTGGATCCTTTCATTTACAATTTTGAGGCGGGCGCCTGCGTGGCTAGGTGGTTAAGCGTCCGATTTCGGCTCAGGTCGTGATCTCGCAGTTCGTGAGTTCGAGCCCGGCGTCGGGCCCTGTGCTGACAGCTCAGAGCCTGGAGCCTGCTTCAGATTCGGTGTTTCCCTCTCTCTCTCTGCCCGTCCCCTGCTCACTCTCTGTCTGTCTGTCTCTCACTCAAAAAACAAATCATAATAAACATTAAAAACTTTTTATAAATAAATAAAATTTTGAGGGAGGGGGTCACCTGGCTGGCTCAGTCAGAAGAGCGTGTGACTCTTGATCTCAGGGTCAAGACTTTGAACCCCACTTAGGACATAGAGCCTACTTAAAAATTTTTTAAATAAATTTTAAAAAGTTGGAGGGGCACCTGGCTGTCTCAGTCAGCAGAGCATGTGACTCTTGATCTCGGGGTTGTGAGTTCAAACCCCACGTTGGGTATAGAGCTGACTTAAAAAATAATAAATAAATAAATAAATAAATAAATAAATAAATAAAACTGTGATGATTTGTTGATCATATATTTGTTTGCATTAATTTTTTATTTTTTATTTAAAAGATTTTTTAGTGTTTATTTTTGAGAGAGAGACAGAGTGCGAGTGGAGGAGGGAACAGAGAGAGAGGGAGACACAGAATCCAAAGCAGGTTCCAGGCTCTGAGCTGTCAGCACAGAGTCCAATGCGGGGCTCGAACCCACAAACCATGAGATCATGACCTGAACCGAAGTCGGATGCTTAACCAACTGAGCCACCCCAGAGCCCCGAATTTTTCTTTTTTTAAATAGTGCAATAAAATTATTTATCGTGACTACCAAGATGTTAATGCTACCTTAAATTTTGAGAGGAAACCGTAGCAAGCCTGGAACTGGGAATTACAGAAAAGTTTACTTGGGGGGTGGGCTCTTGAGGGGAGGGTACGCGTTTTAAAACAAGCATAAAAAGTATATCTGTACATTTCACTTTATCCACAGCTCCAAATACTAAACATTTGTGGTTTTCTCCCCGCAGAAGAGAACTTGCAAGCTGCATGAATGTGACCGAAACCAGAGTGCAGGTCAGTAAACCTCAATGGCAGGGCAGCCATTCTGAAACCGGCTTTAGGACTTGTAACACTTCTGTTCCAGGGGTTCTCAACTTCGTATGTTTCGGTTTTCTTTTTTAACTTTGGCAAATAAATCGACTTTAAGAGTCTTTGTGGGTGAAAAATGGGGTATGTGAACTCCAGCTTACGGATGTTTCCCATTACCTGAGGGAACATGATTCCTTTCTCTTAAATTTTTTTAATGTTCATTTATTACTTAAAAAAATTTTTTTAAGGGTGAGCGGGGGAGGGGCAGAGAGAGAGGGAGATGCAGAATCCGAAGCAGGTTCCAGGCTCCGAGCTGTCAGCACAGAGCGGGCTGCAGGGCCGAACCCACCACCCAAAACACAGATATCCTTTGAAGAGTCATGTGTGGAGACATATTGGGGCTCGGGCTGACTGTGGAAGTATTCAAATTAATGCACAGAGGAGCAGGTTATGAGAGGGATTGGTTATACTAAGTTAAAGCCATGCATAAGCTCTTAGCGAAGTGGGTGAATTTATAAACTTTGGGGTGGGGGCGCCTGGGAGGCTCAGTTGGTTGAGCGTCCGACTTCGGCTCAGGTCATGATCTCACAGTCCGTGGGTTCGAGCCCCGCGTCGGGCTCTGTGCTGACAGCTCAGAGCCTGGAGCCTGCTTCAGATTCCGTGTCTCCCTCTCTCTGTGCCCCTCCCCTGCTCATGCTCTGTCTCTCTCTCTCTCTCTCTCAAAAATAAACATTAAAAAAAAAAAAACATTGGGGTGAGGGAGAAATGTATGCTCAGAACACGCTATATGAGTAACCAGTGTCTGTTTAGTGAAGCTAAGACTGATGGTGGAGGGACAGCTTCAAAGTTCGAGAACCCAGTCCTCTTGCTGTTGTTTTTAAGTGTTTGGTAAGGCAATGTGGGGAGTGAGAGCTCTACGTTCTAATTTTCTGGAATATTTTGATGCATCAACCTGAAAACATTGCTGGGACAGTCACGTTACGGTGAGAATGGGGGAACGGTTTGCAGGCTTTGAAAATTTGCCTAAAGTATGAAACAAGCAAAAAAAAAAAAAAAAACCACCCAGTACTGAATGAATATTAATTGACCTAAGAAGGGCGAAAAGGTTAGAGAAGAACTACATGTCAGTCAAAATAGGCCTTCTGGGTACTACACAAATTCTACAAATCTACTAAACACGTAAGCACATATTCTCTTGAGGATTTCTAACATTTTAAGAATTTTTTTCATGTTAGTGATGCTATTTTGAAGAGTTGAGTTTTGTGGAATTTGGTTGGTTGGGGGTTGGGTGGCCCTTATTTGGGGATAGAGTCATTGTGTTAATTTTATTTTTATTTTATTTTATTTTTTTTTTTTTTTAATTTTTTTCAACGTTTATTTATTTTTGGGACAGAGACAGAGCATGAACGGGGGAGGGGCAGAGAGAGAGGGAGACACAGAATCGGAAACAGGCTCCAGGCTCCCAGCCATCAGCCCAGAGCCCGACGCGGGGCTGGAACTCACGGACCGCGAGATCGTGACCTGGCTGAAGTCGGACGCTTAACCAACTGCGCCACCCAGGCGCCCCTATTTTTTTTTTTTATTTTAAAAAAAAATTTTTTTCAACGTTTTTTATTTATTTTTGGGACAGAGACAGAGCATGAACGGGGGAGGGGCAGAGAGAGAGGGAGACACAGAATCGGAAACAGGCTCCAGGCTCCCAGCCATCAGCCCAGAGCCCGACTCGGGGCTCGAACTCACGGACCGCGAGATCGTGACCTGGCTGAAGTCGGACGCTTAACCGGCTGCGCCACCCAGGCGCCCCTCATTGTGTTAATTTTAAATACTTTCATTCCCTCAGGCACTTTTGACTAATTTGTAGGTCATGCCGTAAAAAGGTGACCCCCCCCCCAAAAAAAAACCCACTTAAGTTACAGCAAAGTGATATTTGCCCAAAAAAGAAAGGAAAGGAAATCAGGCTGGGTGTATCGGCTTTGCTGCAGAGTGCATGTGTGAGTGCATTGATGGAAAGGAGTTGCAGGGGCGCCTGGCTGGCTCGGTTGGAGGAGCATGTAACTCTTGATATCGGGTTGTGGGTTCGAGACCCATGCTGGGTGTAGAGATTACTAAAAAATGGAAATAAACTTTAAAAAATTTCTAAAAAAAGAACAGTTGCAGATCTGGTGGTGGGAGTACCTGAAAAGCAGCCCAACAGAGCTGACCGTTGAGTAGTGGCATCCCAGCACCGCAGACTGGGGCCCCGGGCCTGGCTCAGACTGGAAAGGTTGGGAGCAGACTGGGATCGCTTTTTCAGGCTGACAAGGCGTATTGCAGAGGAAAAGAAAAACGTTAAGGTTTGGTGACTAGCTCTTTCTCCTTCCTGGGTTTCCTAATGCACTCTCAGTGGCATTCTGAAGGGGAAAGAAGCCACAAGAAACAAATCAGGGGGAAAACAGTGTTCTCACAGATTTCCCAACCAGACAGTTGAATTTCTCCAAGAAACTTAATACATGGTTTCTTCCTTTCTTTTGCAAACAGAACTGTTTTGTAAAGCCAATGTTGAGAATACAGCCCATATCAGGGCGCCCGGGTGGCTCAGTCGATTAAGCCTCTGACTCTTGGTTTCAGCTCAGGTCATGATCTTACTGTTTGTGAGTTTGAGCCCCGCATCAGGCTCTATGCTGACAGCATGGAGCCTGCTTGAGATTCTCTCTCCCTCTTTCTCTGCCCCTCCTCCACTTCCTCTCTATCTCTCTTAAAATAAGTAAATAAACATTTTTTTAAAAATTTTAAGAAGAGAGAATACAGCCCATACAACAGCCAGCTTTTGTTATCTTATGTTTATGGGTATTTGACCACTGGTATGTTCAGATCCCCCCCGCCCCCCGCCCCGGAATGAGCTCGATCACACCGGCCTTGTTGAAGCTATGTATTTATGCAGCAGAAATACCACAAATCTTAAAATAGGAGTGCAAGCATGAGGCCTCAGGCAGGGAGAGAAGGCCTTTTGTGCCACTCAAGATGCGTAGTTTGGAAACTTCTGAAGGGATTTCAATCTAATGTTAACCCCATTAATTAGGACACCGAGAAGATAGTCAAGTCTAACTGACCGTTTTGTTTGCTTGTTTGCAAAACTATCGGGCAGGTATTTAGGAAGAAGAAGCCATTTTATGACCCCTTTACCCTCATTGTTGTCAACCACCTTCCTAAAGTGCTGTTTCACCTTGCCTTAAGAAAAAGGGATGGGGGGGCGCCTGGGTGGCGCAGTCGGTTAAGCGTCCGACTTCAGCCAGGTCACGATCTCACGGTCAGTGAGTTCGAGCCCCGCGTCGGGCTCTGGGCTGATGGCTCAGAGCCTGGAGCCTGTTTCCGATTCTGTGTCTCCCTCTCTCTCTGCCCCTCCCCCGTTCATGCTCTGTCTCTCTCTGTCCCAAAAAATAAATAAACATTGAAAAAAAGAAAAAGGGATGGGATTGGGACCTCCTGGTTGTGTAGCAGCTCCGAGGGGCCCTGCCTTGCCCTGCCCTGTCCTGCCTTGCTGGACAACAGCGGCTCGGGTCCGGGATCCTGGAACTGTGGCCAGAGTGAGCTGACCTGGCCCTGAGCCCAGAGAGGTTTGTAGGGTGGGGCAAGTTGGAGCATGCAGAATTGACGACGGTGACGATGGTGTGCCTCTTTCCCCTAGACTCCTGGGCGGCCAAAGAGTCTTGAGCATTTTAGTTAATTTGGGTCAAGTTGGTCTCCACTTTCCTTAACACTACGGGTTGAAGTGTCAAGGCAGTGTGCCTGGCCCCCGCAACTCTCACGCCCCAGTGAGACGAGCCACAAACTCCATGGGACCCCATGACGAGGCCTCCCTTGCCAGACTGCTTTTTAACTCTCAAGAGGTTTCGGAGGAGTAATGACCCCTTAGACATCCTGGAAGGAAATCTGTCTGAAAACCCAACGCGTTTCTTCCTATTAATTATTTACTTTGCACCGAAGATAGGCTTGTCAAATAGGAAGCTGTTCCCCTCCATATGACCTTAAATAGGGCCCCCTATTGACAATGCCCACATTATCCCCAAAACAACGTGACACCGTCCCTAGTGAGGAGACGGCAGGAGGTAACTGGCGGTAACAGGTGGTCGTCAGCCGCCAGGATACAGACCCTTCTTTATCCTGTTACCAGGTAGTTGATCCGCAAGAAGCGGGTGCGACTCAGAAGTACACCTGCATCCGATACCTGAAAAAAACCATTTGAATCTTAAAATTGGGAAGAGAGGGACAAAGTGATGAGCCTACTCCGGAATTTGGCACATAGCTGGTGCTCACTAAGGGGGAGCTGAAGGGAGGGGGTGAGGTGGTAACTTCCCTGAGCAGACAGCTTCCCTTGGCGCAGCATGAAATCTCAGTGGAGCACACACTTGCACGTAGGTAGTGGCTTTTGTCTTCGGACGTTAACTGTTCGATGTACTAAACCGATCCCCTTTTCCCTCTGACTGCAGGTTTGGTTTAAGAACAGGAGAGCCAAGCTCAGGAGAGACGAGAGGGCATCAATGCCCACAACTACTCCACCTACTAACCTGGAACACCTGGTCATCCTAATGCTGGACGGGCCCTAGAATGTCGCTCTCGTTCAGAAGCCAGATTGGAGATGGGTTCTTCCGGTGCCACTGACACCCGGGCCGTCTTGTTGCCCCTGCCACCCTTTTCTCCTCCGCAGTTGTGTTAGCAATAAAGAGAAAATTTTTCTGTGCCTTCGCCTTTGTGTATCAAACGGGAGCAAGTAGGGTGTGTATGCAAATTGCAAAGGAAATGCCATTTACACAGAATGACAAGGAGGCCTCCTTTCATGAGGAGACCTCCCTGAGTCACCATCTGGAGGCCCTGCGTGTCACAGAAGTTCCCCCGAGTGCCCATGATGACTCGGCACCGACCTGTACCTCCACCATCCCGCCCTCCCTCACCCCATCGTCATCCCCACCTTGCTCCTTCGGGACCACAAGTATGTGCAAAATGGGGTGGGAGGAGTCCCTAGTGAGAGAGCAGTGTTTCTTCCAGAGATGAGCTCCATCCATGCTGACAAGTTCAGGCCGAACCCTGGACTCTGGGGGAAACCTCCTGAGAGGTTACTCACGGGGATTTATGGGAAGGCGGCCACCGAGCGTGCATACATTATGTTTCCAATCCTGGTCACTACCCGCCCTTTTGCGGAGGAGACTGGGGACTAGAAGCCATTCTGGCACACAGGTTCTGCGGCTTTAAAAGAAACATGAGAGGGGATTCCATCAAGGCCAGAAAGAGGCTCTTCTCCCTTTTTTCCCCCTCCCCCCACCAGCCGAGGAAAGCACATTATTGATCCTTCCCCTGCTCAGAAGCATTTTGTCACCTTTCACATCCTTGAGAGCACCCCAATTCCAAACACTAAAAGGGGGCCTGTTGGTTTACTGCTGCTCAGAGCAAGAGTAAGGAAACGGTCGGAGCAGTGTTCTAGAATAATCCCTCCTTGTAAAGAAGAAGTCGTACCTCCGCTGTCTTTGTGTGAGAAGACCAGCGTAGGAAAAAACCCAAACAAGTAAGGGTCAGTGAAGTGCAGAGGCCATGCCCCTCTTCTCTGCGTCGTTCCAATTTTGGCGTATGCGCTGCCGAAGCGAACGCGGGCCCCCTTTTTAAAAAGCGTTAAGTTCTTCTCAGTTCAACCTTTGTCTCTGAGGACTCTTTAGCAACGTGAGGCTCCTTTAATGGAGTTTGCGTGAAAAGTCACCAGTTGTGGACACCACGGTCCCGTAAGGTGATGGCAGTAATGATGGGTAAGGTGCCATGGTTATGCCAGAGTTTCCTCTGGTGGGAGTTAATCAGACACCAGTTTCACAGCACCCGAGTGTCCCCAGAGTGAAGGGGGGCTCTGTGGCCTTGGGAAAGGGTGCCCTCTGTGCCGTGGCATCCACTGCTGCCTTATTCCTTGGCCTGCCTTTCTCGCTTGTGAGTGACGGATGTCGGTAAAGCGGTCGCAATGCCGGGCCCCACAGAGAGGGTGTCGCGTTGCTCACCGGGCCTCCAGGCCTTGCTGGGAGTGAGGGAAATTCAAGAATGTTCCTGCGCATACATGCCCATTGCCATTCTCGCCAGAGGATTTTGAAAGCGAAACTTATTTCCTAGTGTTGGCCACTGTCCTTCTTTTTTATTTTAGTTTATTTATTTATAAATGTTTATTTTTAAGAGTGAGAGAGAGAGAGTGCGCTGTGGGAGGGGGGTGAGGGGCAGAGAGAGAGAGAGAGAGAGAGGGAGACGGAGAGCCAGGATCCGAAGCAGGCTCTGTGCTGACAGCAGAGAGCCTGGGGGGGGGGGGGGCGAACCCACCAACCCTGAGATCATGATCTGAGCCGAAATCAAGAGTCAGATGCTCAACCGACTGACCTTTCGGGCTCCCCATCCTTCTTTTTTAAATACTAAGTTTCTCATTGCTTTAGGTAACTTCAGAACTACGAGGTCTGTACCAATATGCTCCAGGCACTGTCACACCTAAGGAATGTGGTGAAAACCTCAAGACAAGGGAGGCTATGTGCGCACAGGTGACATTCCTCACAACTCTAACATAGACCACCCAGACTGCATGTCTGCATGTCACCATGTATGGGAGACAAAGAAGCAGAAATCGTATAAAAGGCCACAACCCGCTGCGCTCGGGGCTCAGCTTTTCAGGTACGAACCCACTGAGCCCGTGAGAGCATGAATCAAGTTCCTTCCTATAAAGGAAAGCCTTGGTGTCACGACTCTGTACAAACCTCAGTCCCATTACATTACATGAGGGCTCATCCAGGATTCGGAGACGGTGCATTTCCACCCGCTCCCCCCCCCCCCCGTTGCTGGGGTACCAACCTCGGGGTACCGGGAGAGGCGACCTCGCCTACCACCAGCAGACCACTTGATCCACAGAAGACTAGCCCATCCCAGCTCGCCAGGGCAAGGACCTGGATGCACAAAGGACACACACACACACACACACGGTGAGGCCCAGGAACCAGCTCAGGGAGCGCCGCCCAACAGACTGGTAAGAACCTGGAGTTCCTTTTGGTAGACCTGATTCTAAGAGGAAGAAGGAGAGCCTGGTCACCCCCCAGAGTCCCAGAGTTGCCTGAGTAGTTCCCTAAGGAAAAAGGAACGAAACCACAACTCTAAGGTGCTGGGCACTGGGCAGCAGGTTGGAGTCGCTGTGTGACTGTGTGTGAAAGTGATAGACAATGGAAAGGTTCCAACCTGACCAAGGGCCAAAGCCAGTGTTGAGTCCCGATCCGTGGTTCCGTGGCAACCTCATATGGCTGAAGACGGCGTCAGGCTTCCTCAGGAATCTGATCCTGGTCAGGGATTAATATGGAACCTGCCAATGCTGAGGGGCTCCTGAAATATCTCCGAGAGGAGAGTGGCGGGAAACGGACAAAGCAATGTATGTCCTCTCCAAATTAGCCCCCCCTTCTCCCTTTTTCCTCTCTTGTGCATGAAAGTTGTCCGTCAGGGGGAGGAAATGGGTAGAAAGCAGAGTAAACCGGCTCCCCTAGAGTGTCTGTCGAGAAAATTCAAAAAGGGATATTCAGGAGATTATGGTGTGAAATTAACTCCCAGAAAGCACCAGACATTCTGTGAAACTGATGGAACATTGTTTGGGGTAGGCTGGCCCTCCGAGCGCTCACTTGATAAGGAGCTGGTTGGCCGAGTGTTCGGGGTCGTTGTGGGGGATCCAGGCCACCCCGACCAATGTCCTTACATTGACTGTTGGCAAGACCTGGTCCTATCCCGGCCACCTTGGCTGAAAGTCTATATCAAAGAGAGCTGTAAAGTTATGATGGCTCGTGTCACGGCTCCCTCCAAATGCTGGCCGGAAACTGAAAAACCCATACTGTCGGGAGAGCCTGAGGAAACCCCACCGCTATGTGCCCTTCTGCAGCCCTCACTGCCACCTGCACCTCCGGCCACCCCGGCTGCTGAAACCCCACCGGAGGCTGCCCGTAGTCCCGAGTCCTCACCACCTCTAGCATCACCGGCCTCTCCGGCTGTGACCGGCTCGCCCGGACCACCAGTCCTAACCCCATACACCCCTCCTGGAAGGCACCCAGAAAATCAGGCCAGCAGAGACAGTCCCTCCCTGTAGCAATACCGGGGAGCCCTACAGGTGCCACTGAGGGAAACTAGGGGACCCGTCTATTATGATCAGGAAGGCCAGATCTGAGGAGGCCAGCGTGTTTTTGTGTACCAACCCTTTACCACTCTGGACCTCCTAAACTCCCTCCTATACAGAGAAGCCCCAGGCTGTGATTGAACTAATGCAGTCCGTAACTCAAACCCATAAACCTACCTGGACAGACTGCCGTCAACTCCTCCCGACCCCCTTCCACATGGAGGAGCGTCGCTGAATTACCCAGGCGGCCCTAAAATGGTTAGAGGAGAGTGCCCCGGCTGGGACGCTAGACACCCAGGCTTAGGCTCAGGCTCACTTCCCCGGGGAGGACCCCAAATGGGACCCAAATGACTCAAACGTAGATGGAGGGCTCGCAAGGACTGAAGGGTAGCAAGAAGCCCTTCTAAATGGCATGAAGGAAGGGGGAAAAGGCCATATGAGTAAGACATCAGAAGTGCTCCAGGGACCCGAGGAGAGCCCTAGCCAGTCCTGTGAGAGACTATGTGAGGCATTTCGTCTCTACATCCCTTTTGCCCCGGAGGCGCCCGTTAAGCAGCGGATGGTCAGCGTGGCTTTCGTAGCTCAGGCCCAAAGGGACATCCGGCACAGGCTGCAAAAGCTGCAGGGTTTCACCAGCATGAATGCCAGTCGGTTGCTGAAAGTGGCAACTGAGGGGTTTGTCAACCGTGACAAAAAAAGGCAGAAAAAGGCGGACTTGTTAGCTGCTGCCTGGGTGGGGTGGTCAGAACCCTCCCGGAAAGGTGCCCTGCAGGGGCGAGGCCAGGGCCGAAAAGGGGAACGTCTGGGGGGGGGGTCTCACCCAGGACCAAAGTTAGGGCGGAACCAGTGTGCGTACTGTCGCCGGGAGGGCCACTGGGAAAATGAGTGTCCCCCGCAGCTGGGTAATTTTCAGCAGGGCCTCAAGCCGAAAGGAAGAGGCCAAGTGGTCCAGGGCCGGTGCCAACCAACATCACGGCCTCATGGGGCCCCCATGAGGTGATTTTATGGGGCTAGCCACCAAGGAGGACTATGAGGAGGACTAGGGCAGCCCGGCTCTATTTTGTTAGGCCCCCAAGAGCCTATGGTCCAAATGAATGTGGGGGGGGGTATGGCGACCCATTGACTTCACGGTAGATACTGGGGCAGAACACTTGGTGGTGACACAACACGTGGGCCCCCTCTCACAGAGACAAGCCACTATTGTGGGTTCCACGGACAATCAGACAGGCTGTCCCTTCCTGCTGCCTCGGGGATGCAGTTTAGGCGGCCATGAAGCCATCCATGAATTCCTGTACCTCCCCGACTGCCTGACCCTCCAGAGCCAATCGATCTTCTCCTTCCAGTGGGAGGATCCCGAAAATGGTGGTGACAAGGGCCAGTTGACTTGGACCAGATTGCCTCAGGGCTTCAAAAACTCCCCAACCATTTTCCATACTGCATTAGCTTCTGACTTAAAAGCCTTCCCAGCGGATCGACATGGCTGTGTCCTGCTTCACTACCTAGATGATTACTGCTGGCCGGAAGGTCCCGGGAGGACTCCGTGGAAGGAACTTGGCAACTCCTTACCCTCCTATGGGAAACCGGCTACAAGGTCTCAAGGAAAAAGACCCAAATCTGTCAAGAGAAAGTCAAATATCTGGCTTTACCTCTCCCAGGGGAAGCGCCAACTCGGCCAGAGAGGAAGTAGGCTTTATGTTCAGTCCTGGTCCCGTCAACCTGATGCCAGGTTCGGGAGTATCTCGGGGCCACAGGTTGCTGTAGAATCTGGATACATAGCTATTCAGTCCTGGCGAAACCATCCTATGAAGCTACAAAGCGGGGAGAGCGGGAGCGCCTAATGTGGGAATCGGCCCAGAAGAAGGTCTTTGGGGAACAAAGCGAGCCCTCACTAATGTGCCTGGTTTGGAGCTCCCAGACACAACTAAGCCTTTCTTTCTGTACGTCCATGAGTGCACTGGTATTTCAGTGGGAGTCCTAACTCAGACATCATGGCATGGCCCGGTGGCATATCTCTCCGACAGCTTGACTCCGTGGCCCAAGGCTGGCCACCCTGCCTATGGGCACTTGCAGCCACGGCCCTCTTAGTGTCTGAGGCTGACGAGTTAACTATGGGACGAGAATGGACAGTCCGAATGACACATCCAGTACTGACATTAATGGAGTACAAGGGACAATACTGGCCACCCAACGCCGGGATGGTCAGATATCAGGAATGCTACGTGAGAACCCGCACATTCCCCTGGAAGCAGGGCCGACCCTGAACCCTGCGACCCTGCTGCCCGTCGGGCCCGGCCAGCCAGACCCCGACTGCATTGAAGCCACGGATGAGGTGTCCTCCAGCCGAGCAGACTCGAGGGGCCAGCCTCTCGAGGACCCCGGCGCCCAGTGTTTCACCCACAGTAGCAGTTTTGTGAAAGAAGGAGAAGGCCGTGCAGGGAACTCCACGGTGACGCCGAATTCCGTCACTGAGGCCAAGCCCCTCCCCCAAGGGACTTGAACACAGAAGGCAGAGCTCATCACGCTAAGCTGCGCCCTCCAACTGGCGGCAGGGACGCGTGTTAATATACACGCAGACTCTATGCCTTCACCCCCCTCCACGTGCATGCGGCTTTATAGAAAGAGAAGGGTCTAATAAACTCAGGCGGAAAGGACGTAAACTATGGTAAGGAAATCCTGGGACTCTTGGACGCTCTGTGGGCCCCTAAAAGGGTGGCAGTCATGCATTGCCGGGGACACCGAAGGGGAAACACCACGGCTGCGCGGGGGCACCGTAAGGCAGACCGAGAGGCAAAGCTCGCGGCCTCCAAAGGAACGGCGGAATCGGCGGCTTTACCCGCCGCGCTGTTCCCCACCCCGCTGGCACAATGAGACCCGCATTACTCACACCACGGAAGTACCTGGTTTAGGACTGAAAATGGAAGCTGCCTCCCGGGTGGATGGTGGAAATGCGAAGACGGCCGGGTAGCAATTCCTGAGGCCCGGGCCCCAACTCTCGTCCCGCAGTTCCATCAGGACACCCGTGTGGGCCGGCCAGCCCTCGACACTAGTGAGCCGGCATCCCCCCCTCTCTCCGGCCCGGCCCCGGGGGGGATGGGAGCAATGTGAACCGTGTGCCCGGAATGGCCCACGTCAGGGACCCAAGGCCGCCCCCGGGGTGCAGAGCGGCGGGGAGCCCCACTTGAAAGCGCGATGGTGGACTTCACTGAGCTTCCCCGGGGCCGAGGCCCCAATACCCGTCGGCGCGTGTGCGCGCTTTCTCGGGCTGGGTGGCAGCCTTCCCGGCTCGCACACGAGAGGCACAAGAAGCGGCCGGACTACTTCCAATGGAAATTATCCCACGATTTGGGATCCCTGTGGCCGTGGGATCCCGTGACAGGCCAGCATTCGTGGCTGAGGGGGTGCGGCTGGTGGCAAAGGGGTTACAGATCACCTGGAGGTGACATGCTGCGTGCGGACCCCAGAGCTCCGGGAAGGGGGAATGAGTGAGCTGAACCCTGAAGCTGCAGTTGAGTAAACCGTGTCAGGAAACCCACCTGCACTGGGGCCAGGTGTGGCCAATGTCCTTGTGAAGAATCGGGCGCAGCGCCGCTAAGACTGGGTTCTCCCTTTATGAATTCCGTTATGGGCGCCCTCCCCCCATTATCGAGGGCATAGGGGGGATTTAAATGAGATAGGCAGTCTAACCCTGAGGCGGCAGATGTGGGCCCTCGGCTCTACTCTAACCACCCTGCACCCATGGGTTAAAGAGCATTCGCCTGTGAGTCTGACAGATATTCACCCTTATTTAATTATTTTTAAATTTACATCCAAATTAGTTAGCATATAGTGGAACCATGATTTCAGGAGTAGATTCCTTAGTGCCCCTTACCCATTTAGCCCATCCCCCCTCCCACAATCCCTCCAGTAACCCTCTGTTTTTTCACCATATTTAAGAGTCTCTTATGTTTTGTCCCCCTCCCTGTTTTTATGTTATTTTTGCTTCCCTTCCCTTGTGTTTCTCTGTTCTGTGTCTTGAAGTCCTCATATGAGTGAAGTCATATGATTTTTGTCTTTCTCTGACTAATTTCGCTTAGCATAATACCCTCCAGTTCCATCCGCGTAGTTGCAAATGGCAAGATTTCATTCTTTTTGATTGCCGAGTAAGACTCCATTGAATATATACACCACATCTTCTTTATCCATTCATCCATCAATGGACATTTGGGCTCTTTCCATACTTTGGCTATTGTCGATAGTGCTGCTTTAAATTTTTGTTTTAAATTTTTTTTTTTCAACGTTCAGTCATTTTTGGGACAGAGAGAGACAGAGCATGAACGGGGGAGGGGCAGAGAGAGAGAGGGAGACACAGAATCAGAAACAGGCTCCAGGCTCTGAGCCATCAGCCCAGAGCCCGACGCGGGGCTCGAACTCACGGACCGCGAGATCGTGACCTGGCTGAAGTCGGACGCTTAACTGACTGCGCCACCCAGGCACCCCGATGGTGCTGCTTTAAACATTGGGGTGTGTGTGTCCCTTCAAAACAGCACACCTGTATCCCTTGGATAAATACCTAGTAGTGCGATTGCTGGGTCGTAGGGTAGTTCTATTTTTACTTTTTTTGAGGAAACTCCATACTGTTTTCCAGAATAGCTGCACCAGTTTGCATTCCCACCAGCACTGCAAAAGAGATCCTCTCTCTCGGCATCCTCGCCAACATCTGCTGTTGCCTGAGTTGTGAATGTTAGCCATTCTGACAGGTGTGAGGTGATATCTCATTGTGGTTTTGATTTGTATTTCCCTGATGATGAGTGATGTTGAGCATTTTTTCATGTGTTGGTTGGCCATCTGGATGTCTTCTTTGGAGAAGTGTCTATTCATATCTTTTGCCCATTTCTTCACTGGATTATTTGTTTTTTGGGTGTTGAGTTTGATATGTTCTTTGTCGATTTTGGATACTAACCCTTTATCTGATATGTCATTTGCAAATATCTTCTCCCATTCCATCAGTTGCCTTTTAGTTTTGCTGCTTGTTTCCCTCGCTGTCACGAAGCTTTTTATTTGATGAGGTCCCAATAATTCATTTTTGCTTTTGTTTCCCTTGCCTCAGAGACGTGTTGACTAAGAAGTTGCTGCAGCCAAGATCAAAGAGGTTTTTACCTGCTTTCTCCTCGAGGATTCTGATGACTTCCTATCTTACATTTAGGTCTCTCGTTTATTTTAAGTTTATTTTTGTGTATGGTGTAACACAGTGGTCCAGGTTCATTTTTCTGCATGTCGCCGTCCAGTTTTCCCAGCACCACTTGCTGAAGAGACTCTCTTTATTCTATTGGATATTCTTCCCTGCTTTGTTAAAGATTAGTTGGCCATATGTTTGTGGGTCCATTTCTGGGTTCTCTATTCTGTTCCATTTATCTGAGTGTCTGTTTTTGTGCCAGTACCATACTATCTTGATGATTACAGCTTTGTAGTATAGCTTGAAGTCTGGAATTGTGATGCCTCCTGCTTTGGTTTTCTTTTTCAAGATTGCTTTGGCTATTCGGGGTCTTTTCTGGTTCCATACCAATTTTAGGATTGTTTGTGCTAGCTCTGTGAAGAATGCTGGTGTTATTTTGATAGGGATTGCATTGAATATGTAGACTGCTTTGGGTAGTATCGACATTGCAACAATATTTGTTCTTCCTATCCAGGAGCATGGAATCTTTTTCCATTTTTTTTGTGTCTTCTTCAATTTCTTTCATAAGCTTTCTATAGTTTTCAGTGTATAGATTTTTGGCCTCTTTGGTTAGGTTTATTCCTAGGTATTTTACGGTTTTCAGTGCAATTGTAAATGGGATCGATTCCTTGATATCTCTTTCTGTTGCTACATTATTCATGTATAGAAATGCAACTGATTTCTGTACATTGATTTCATATCCTGTGACTTTGCTGAATTCATGGATCAGTTCTAGCAATTTTTTGGTGGAATCTTTTGGGTCTTCCATATAGAATATCAGGTCATGTGCAAGGAATGAAAGTTTGACCGCCTCCTGGCCGATCTGGATGCCTTTTATTCCTTTGTGTTGTCTGATTGCTGAGGCTAAGACTTCCAATACTGTGTTGAATAACAGGGGCGAGGGTGGACATCCCTGTCTTGTTCCTGACCTTAGGGGGAAAGCTCTGTTTTTCCCCATTGAAGATATTAGCGTTGGGTCCTTCATATATGGCTTTTATGATCTCAAGGTAGGATCCTTCTATTCCTACTTTCTTGAGGGTTTTTTTTTTTATCAAGAAAGGATGCTGTATTTTGTCAAATGCTTTCTCTGCATCTATTGAGAGGATCGTGTGGTTCTTGTCCTTTCTTTTTGATGGGATGAATCACATTGATTTTTTTATGGATATTGAACCAGCCCTGCATCCCAGGTATAAATCTCACTTTGTTGTGGTGAATAAATCTTTTAATGTTGGATCTGGTTGGCTAGTATCTTGTTGAGGTTTTTGCATCCGTGTTCATCAGGGAAATTGGTCTATAGTTCTCCTTTTTAGTGGGGTCTCTGTCTGGTTTTGGAATCAAGGTAATGCTGGCTTCATAGAAAGAGTTTGTAAGTTTTCCTTCCATTTCAATTTTTGGAACAGCTTCAGGACAATAGGTGCTAACTCTTCCTTAAATGTTTGGTAGAATTCCCCTGGAAAGCCATCTGGCCCTAGACTCTTGTTTTTGGGAGATTTTTGATTACTGATTCAATTTCTTTACTGGTTATGGGTCTGTTCAAATTTTCTATTTCTTCCTGTTTCACTTTTAGTAGTTTATATGTTTCTAGGAATTTGTCTATTTCTTTCAGATTGCCCATTTTATTGGCGTATAATTGCTCATAATATTCTCTTTTTTTGTTTTTATTTCCACTGTGTTGGTTGTGATCTCTCCTCTTTCATTCTTGATTTTATTTATTTGGGTCCTTTCCTTTTCTTTTTGACCAGTCTGGCTAGGGGTTTATCAATTTTGTTAATTCAAAGAACCAGCTCCTGGTTTCATTGATCTATTCTACTGGTGTGTGTGTGTGTGTGTGTGTGTGTGTGTGTGTGTGTGTGTTTGGTTTCGATAGCATTGATTTCTGCTCTGATCTTTATTATTTCCTGTCTTCTGATGGTTTGGGGCTTTATTTGCTGTTCTTTTTCCAGCTCCTTAAGGTGTAAGGTTAGGTTATATATCTGAGACACAACCCTCTTCCTTCTTTCTTCTTTAGGAAGGCCTGGATTGCTACATGCTTCCCCCTTATGACTGCCTTTGCTCCATCCCAGAGGTTTTGGGCTGTGGTGTTATCATTTATGTACTTTTTAATTTCCTCTTTAACTTCTTGGTTAGCCCATTCATTCTTTAGTAGGATGTTCTTTAGTCTCCAAGTATTTGTCATCTTTCCAAATTTTTTCTTGTGGTTGATTTTGAGTTTCATAGCATTGTGATCTGAAAATATGCATGGTACGATCTCAATCTTTTTGTACTTGTTGAGGGCTGATTTGTGTCCCAGCATGTGATCTATTCTGGAGAATGTTCCATATGCACTGGAGAAGAATATGTATTCCACTGCTTTAGGATGAAATGTTCTGAACATATCTGTGAAGTCCATCTGGTCCAGTGTGTCATTCCAAGCCATTGTGTCCTTGTTGATTTTCTGTTTAGATGATCTGTCCATTGCTGTAGGTGGGTGTTCAAGTCCCCTACTGTTGTGATATTATTATCAATCAGTTTCTTTCTGTTTGTGACTAATTGATTTATATATTTGGGTACTCTCACATTTGGAGCATAAATGTTTACAATTGTTAGCTCTTGATGGATAGACCCCTTCATTATGATATAATGCCCTTCTGCATCTCTTGTTACAGTCTTTATTTTAAGATCTAGATTGTCTGATTTAAGTATGGCTACTCTAGCTTTCTTTTGGCGACCATTAGCATGATAGATAGTTCTCAATCCCCTTACTTTCAATCTGAAGGTGTCTTTAGGTCTAAAGTGGGTCTCTTGTAAACAGCATATAGATGGATCTTGTTTTCTTATCCATTCTGTTACCCTATGTCTTTTGATTGGAGCATTTAGTCTAGTGAAATTTAGAGTGAGCATTGCCATTATGTTGCCTGTAGAGTTGGGGTTTCTGGTAGTGTTCTCTGGTCCTTTCTAGTCTTTTTTGCTTTTGGTCTTTTTCTCTGTTTTTCTCCCCTCAGAGTCCCCCTTAAAATTTCTTGCAGGGCAGGTTTAGTGGCCATGAACTCCTTTAATTTTTGTTTGTCTGGGAAACTTTTAATCTCTACTTCTATTTTGAATGACAGCCTGGCTAGGTAAGGAATTCTTGGCTGCAAATTTTTCTGATTCAGCACATTGAATATATCCTGCCACTCCTTTCTGGCCTGCCAAGTTTCTGTGGATAGGTCTCCTTCAAACCCGATCTGTCTTCCCTTGTAGGTTAAGGACTGTTTTTCCCTTGCTGCTTTCATGATTCTTTCCTTGTCTGAGTATTTTGTGAATTTGAATATGATACGCCTTGTTGATGGTCGGTTTTTTAATCTAATGGGAGTCCTCTGTACTTCCTGGATTTTGGTGTCTGTGTCTTTCCCCAGGTTAAGAAAGTTTGCCGCTATGATTTGCTCACATAACCCTTCTACCCCTATTTCTTTCTGTTCCTCTTCTGGGACCCCTATGATTCTGATGTTGTTCTTTTTAATGAGTCACTGATTTCTCTAATTCTTAAATTGTGTTCTTTTGCCTTAGTCTCCCTCTTTTTTTCTGCTTCATTGTTCTCCATAAGTTTGTCCTCTATATTGCTGATTTGCTGCTCTGCCTCATCTGTCTTTGCCACTGTGGCATCTATTAGAGATTGCAGCTCAGTTATAGCATTTTTTATTTCATCCTGACTAGCTTTTACTTCTTTTATCTCCTCATAGAGGGATTCTAATCTATTTTTGACCCCAGCTAGTATTCTTCTTTCTTTAATTTTTTTTAACATATATTTATTTTTGAGAGACAGAAAGAAACAGAGTATGAGTGGGGGAGGGGCAGAGAGAGAGGGAGACACAGAATCTGAAGCAGGCTCCAGGCTCTGAGCTGTCAGCACAGGATCCTGACGCTGGTCTTGACTCACAGACTGTGAAATCAGGACCTGAGCTGGAGTCAGACGCCTAACTGACTGAGCCACCCAGGTGCCCCCCAGCTAGTATTATTATCATGATTCTAAATTCTGGTTCAGACATCTTTCTTGTATCTGTGTTCATTAAGTAAATAGAATAAAATGAAGTGGTGGAAGTAAAATAGAATTTGAAAAATTTACAAAATTAAAAAATATAGTAGAAAAACTAAAGAAAATATTTTTAATAAAAATTGAAAATAAAAATATTTTTCTCTTTCTGTATTCAAGAAAAAGAAAAGAAATGAAAAAGAAAAAAAAGAAAATTGAATAGATAGACCAGTGAACAGACTGAAATATGATTGAAATTACATCATTTTCCCCTAGAAGTCAAACTAAGAAGCACTTTATATTCTGTAAACTAAGCAGGCAGAGAGATTTGTGTTCCTGAGGAGCGAGGTTGGCCCAGTTGGGTGGGGCTTAGTGTAATGGCTCCATTTTCCACTAGATGGTGCTGCTTAGCTTACTGGGGTGGATTGGTGTGGCCCTTGTCCGTGTGTATGCGCATGAGCTGGAGGGGTAAAAATGGCATCACCCAAGTACCCAGTCTCTAGTATCAGAACTCTGTGCTCTCCTGACCAGCAATCGCACACCCGTCCTTTGTCTCCAGCTTCTGTCCACTCCCCGCTTTTACACGGTCTGTGACCAAGCTGTCAGGTTCCCAGGCGGCACCTCCCTCCTGAGTTTTATCTCAAATGCCACTGTATTTCCCGACCCCTCACTTCTGAGGGACTGCAGCTTTGACTTGCTCAGATCCTCTGTGGGAGGGTCTCACTGAGCAACGGCCGGGTGCGGGCAGCTCCCAGGAATGTTCATGGGACTGTGCTGCTGTCAATGCCCAGAGACTGTGGCTGGGCACCAGTATGCCCCAGAAAAAGTTCATGTGATCGTGTAGCAGCAGTATTTCAGGGATTATGGAAAATCACAACACACATCTGGCACCAGGCCTCACCTTTACCGACCTTGTTCCAGCACCAGCAAATGTGGTTGTTCTCTGGGGTCTGCTGGGCCCGGGTGGCCGCACAGCCTCTACCAAATGTCCTTCCAGCAGTGGAACCGCTTCTCCCCGTGTGGCCTGAGGACTTCTGGACCTCACTCTGCTCCTGGGGATTCGCCCTTCCCACCAGAGCACCACCAGGTACTGAGCTGCAGAGTTTCAGACTCTGCACTCCCCGTTTATAGAACCTTAATGGAATTTAAACCCTCTCCTTTCTCCTTTCTCCCGTGTTAGTTCAGTCCCTGCGGCTGTTTCCACTTTTCCACTTTCTCTCCAGCTGCTTTTCTGGAGGGGTGCTTTTCCCATACTCTCCCCCCATCTCTGTCCTCCCTCCTATGCAGCTTCTCTCTCCCCCAGTTCACCTCTCCTTGCCACAGACCTACTTAGTTCTGTGGTTCAGGTTGTGCACATTGTTGTGTTAATCCTCAAATCAGTTTTCTAGGCGTGCAGGATGGTTTAGTGTTGATCTGGCTGTATTTCACGGACGCCATTCGCAAAAAAAACTTCCATGCGGTTCCACCATCTTGGCTCCTCCCAGACACTCACTTCTTTAAACCAGAAGATGCTGTATGGGTGAAGGAGTAGAATGTCCAACCCCTAAAACCCTTCTGAGGGGCCCGTTCACTGTCATTTTGTCCACCCCTACTGCAGTAAAGGTGCCTGAGGTGGGTCCCTGGATTCATCACAGCAGAGTGAAGCCGGCATCTTGAAACTGGGAGTGCGTTCCTGATCCAACAACGCCATGCAAGCTGACCATGCTGAAGAAGCAATCTGCAACTCCAGATCCTTGGGGACACTGCATCCCTGCTTCAGTCACTCTGGAAACTGACTAATCTATGCATGGCAGAAGCTTGGGGAATCGACGGTCCTGGGGAACAAATAGACTGTCCTCATTTTCTAGATCTCTTTCCTTACTGTGATGCACTGCCGCCCCTTGTTTCTCACTGTTATTGTGATTCTGACTCTACTTTTCGCCATAAGATTGGCAGAGGCCACCCCGGCTGGCTGGAAGTGTGGTGAGGGGGTTCTGTTAGCACCTACCTTCCTTTTGTGGATAGGATGCTTCATTGGTATTGGTTGCTTCTAATCTGAACCCCTTGTGTAGACCTCGATTCCTCATCATATGACCCATGTATTCGCATAACCAGGTAAAGGCAGGGAGTCACCTGGACCTTACTATACCGTACCCACTTCTCATGCCAGGGGAAAACCCTGGGGACCTGCAGACACAATAAGACCACCTATTCTGTCTGCCAGTGGGCGGGGGGGGGGTCAATACACTTGCTTTGACCCTCAGTACTCCTCAACTGAGGAGTGGCTGGAGGTCTGATACTCCCAGGAAGGGGGGTAATTAATCAGCCAAACCCAGGTTACTGATCCCCACATGTCAGTATTGGTACTTTTTGACAGATATGCAGCTATTAACAAAAACCCTTTTTGGGTTCTAAATTGCAGAAGTCCACCATGGGAATGAGAATACACGCTCAATGACAAATATATGTGTGAACAGGCCTCTCCCCAATCCATATGTTACGGTAGCCTCTGGACTTACTGCCCCTACTGGAGCTGTGTCTCCTGGGCCACTTGGAAAGGTAAAGATATGGCAGCACTCCTCCAAAAGGGGGCTGCAATCTCCAGCTGTAAATTGGGAGCCTGTAACCCCGTTAATTTCACTATCTTTAATCTAGGAGACCTCAAATGGGAAAATGGCCTCAGGATTGGTATAGGCGCTGACCCCCCAGGAACTGTTGTACTTCAAGAGGGTTGCTGTCTCACTTCGAGCCTTAACTCACAAAGTCTTTCATTCTTTTTATGAGGAAATAAAAAGTACCCACCCCATCTCCACTATAACAAGCGACCTATTCCTTGCCTTAGCAGAAAATATTGCCCAGACCCTAAAGATCTCTTCTTGCTATGTGGGGGAACCATCAAGGGGGATCAATGGCCATGGGAATCTAGAGAATTAGATCCCAATGAACCTGATAATGGAACAGAATACCCCAGTCCTACTACTGGGGTTTGGCTCCTCAAAACCTCAATTGTTGGGAAAAACTGCCTTGCCGATGGGGAAGAAAGTTCACCGTCTCTGTTGGAAGCTTAACACACCTAGGCCAAAGATTTCATAACTCCACCGGAAGGGAAACCCAATGGTAAGGAGCCGCAGATCACCTTGAGCCAGATCCCCACCCTTTGTCTAACTTTTCTCATCTCCGAGAGGCCTGGGACAATGTCGACGCAGCCATCGAATGGCAGGCCCCAGGTGGCCTATACTGCGTATGTGGGAAAACAGCCTATACGGTACTCCCTTCAGGCTGGTCAGGGTCATGTGTGCTGGGGACTATCTGTCCATCTTTCTTCCTGCTCCCACTTGCAAGGGGAGAACATCTGGGAGTTCAAACGTATGCAGATAGAGAGGCTCAAAGAAAGCGGCATGTCCTACAAATTGGCAAATGGAAAGATGATGAATGGCCTCCTGACCGTATAATCCAATATTATGGCCCTGTCAGCTGGGCAGAGGTTGGGTCCTGGGGCTACCGCACTCCCATTTACATGCTAAACCGCATCATCAGACTGCAAGCGGTTGTAGAATTTATAACCGATGAAACTGCCAGAGCTCCTAACTTGCTAGCCAAGGAGCAAACCAAAAAAAGCGCAATGTTATCTATCGAAATCGCTTGGCCTTAGATTACCTGCTTGCTTCTGAGGGAGGTGTTTCTGGAAAATTTAACCTGAGCAACTGCTGCCTACAGATCGATGATGAAGGAAAAGTCATAGAGGAGATGACAGATCGGATGAGAAAGGTTGCTCGTGTCCTGTCCACACCTGGGACGATTGGAACCCTGGGGACTTATTTGGAGGATGGTTTTCAACTCTCGGGGGACTCAAAACCCTCATGGGAATTATCTTTCTAATTTTGGGAGGGTGCTTGATCTTACCCTGCTTAGCCCCCTTGGTTGTACGGTCTGTCTCCAGTCTCATTGAAGCCATGGTTGAAAGAAAGATGGCCACGCGTGTAATGATGTTCTGGAAATATAAACCTCTAAACCAAGATGATGCTCTTTGACCCAAAATGAAGGGGTCTGAGCATCAAAGGGGGGAATGTGGTAGGGTCCCTTCACTAAGGAGAGAGAAAAAAAAAGGGAGAAAAAACTTCAAGGTAACCTGGCTATGCGCCTACGTGACAACATCCCTCATGACCTTGTAAACTGAGATTACTTAATCAGACTGCGTGTTTGTGTGTGTTACCATATACGGGAGACAAAGAAATAGAAAATGTATAAAAACTATGCCACGTGATATTTGGGGCTCAGTTCTTCTGGTACGAACCCAACTGAGCGGTACCAGCACGAATAAAGTTGCTTCCTGGAAATTAAAAACCTCGGTGTCACGACTCTCTGTGCGAGAATCCAGCTACATGGGTACTTATTTTTTTTTAAAGTTAATGTTTATTTATTTTTGGGAGAGAGACACACACACAGAGCGTGAGTGGGGGAGGGGGACACAGAATCCGAAGCAGGCTCTAGTCTCTGAGCTGTCAACACAGAGCCTGGTGAGGGACTCGAACTCATGAACCATGAGCTCATGACCTGAGCCGAAGGTGGATGCTTAACAGACTAAGCCACCCAGGTACCCCAGTACTTATTTTTTAAGTGTAAATTTGTAGCTTTTGATGACCTTCATTCAATTCCCCATCCCCACCCCTTCTAGTAACCACAAAAGCTCATTACTTTTTCTAAGACCTTGATTTTTTTTTTTTAAGATTCCACATGTAAGTGAGATTATACAGTATTAGGGCACATAAAATATTAATGGATCCTCCCTATATTTTTCAAATACAGTGAGAGTTATTTTATGAAATCAGTCTTGGAAATATTTAACTAGAACTACGTAACCAGCCCATACCTCAGTTGGCCCGCTTTGTGCTTTGGCTTCTGTTCACGCAGATTTGACCTCCGGGAAACTTGGGTCCCCCCAAACTGGGCTCCAAGCGCTGGCTTTTTTAGACCACATACCCATGCGGCCGAAGGACCACGTACTGACACGGGACAGGGAGAGGAGGCCTCAGCTAACGTCTTCCGTTGAGTCGGCCTGGGTCGGCACGAGGCCCACCTTCGGTTGGGCAGCCCCCCACACCAGAAACGCCACCTCACCCAGGTGTATGTGACCCAGGGTGAAGCCTCCTCCGGGAGGAATCCCCACCTCCCACACTACTGGGGGTTTTTGTCTCCTGTGCTCCGGCAGCCAGTTGTTTCCTTCCAGCCCCCGTTAAGTGCAGCTGACGCCCCAGCAGATACATTCCATGTAGCCGGCAGCCCCCTTCTCGCTCGGTTCCTGGATTAGGCCCTTAGGGAAAGACTGGGCCAAGGTGTGTGTGTGTGTGTGTGTGTGTGTGTGTGTGTGTAGGGCAGCTGGTCCCTCCTTGGCCCTCCCACTTTACCTTTTCTGTCTTTATTACTGTGGGTGGTTACAGCAAAGCAGAGGGTCACTTCTCATCACCATCAGGGAGGCGTTGTGCCGCCTCCCCTGGGAGCACGCCCGTCCTCTTCCTCAGGTGAGCTTCTCTGAGGCTCCGTCTCCCCCAGAGGCTGAAGCCTCTACCTTCTTTCCAGGCAGTGTCCTCACCAGATGTCTGCCCGGGGAGAAGCAGTGGGGGACAAAGCCCAGCGTGTCTGGTGGTTTGAAGCACCTGTTCCAGAGGACGGCAGCCTCCGTCCTGGGAGAGACAGGAGTAGCAACCTCTCTGCCTTTTAGTCACTTCCAGGAGCACTAGCCAGCTCAGCCCAAGGATGGGGGGCCTCCATACCCCTGTGGGGAGAGGCTAGAGTGATGTCGTCTTCAACAGCAGAGGCAAGTGTGACGGCAGCAGAGACAAGCCTGCCGTTTACTAAGGTGACTGCTCCCAGTGTCCTCAGCATTCAGCCTCAGCCTGCCGTCTCCGCCCCGTGGGCTCCTTTACCTGCCACGGTGGTCCCCAGGGAGAAGGACATCCTCTTGTCTCAGAGCGCTGAAGCGGAGGAAAAATAAGTTTCCCTTTACCCTTCTATGTCTGGCTGTGTAGGGCAGCACAATTCGGACCCCCTCACCATACACATACCTGTCTCATTGGAGTGTGGATTAGTTTTGTTTTGTTTGGGGGGGGGGCGAAGAGAAAGAGAGAGAGAGACAGTGGGAGAGGGGTGGAGAGAGAGAATCCCAAGCAAGCTCCACACTGTCTGAGCAGAGCCCATCGAGGGGCTGGAAATCACAAACTGTGAGATCATGACCGGAGCCTAAATCAAGAGTCAGATGTTTAACCAACTGAGCCACCCGGGTGCCCCTTGTTTTGGTATTTTTAAGAAATAGAAAGCTCACACGTTTTTTTGCCTCCTAATTGTCTGAATGGATTTCTTTTTTTTTTTTTTCAACGTTTATTTATTTTTTTTGGGACAGAGAGAGACAGAGCATGAACGGGGGAGGGGCAGAGAGAGAGGGAGACACAGAATCGGAAACAGGCTCCAGGCTCTGAGCCATCAGCCCAGAGCCTGACGCGGGGCTCGAACTCACGGACCGTGAGATCGTGACCTGGCTGAAGTCGGACGCTTAACTGACTGCGCCACCCAGGCGCCCCATGAATGGATTTCTTTTTTAAAAGATTTTATTTTTAAATAATCTCTACGCATAACATGGGCTCAGAGTTATAATCCCGAGATCAAGAGTCATGTGGTCCACCACTAAACAAGCCAGGTGCCCCTAACTGACTAAAAGAATTTAGCTGAACCTGGGTGGTTCAGCTGGTTAAGCAACCAACTCTTGGTTTTGGCTCAGGTCATGATCTCATGGTGTGTGGGTTCAAGCCCCATGTTGGGCTCTGCGCTGACAGTGCGGAGCCTGCTTGGGATTCTCTCTCTCCCTCTCTCTTTCTCTCTGACCCTCCCCTGCTCTCTCACTCACTCTCTAAATAATAGATAGATAGATAAATAGATGATAGATAGATAGAATTTATACAGAAGACCTGCTCCAGAAAGAGAGCTATCAGCCTAGATAACTACAGTGTAATATAAAGTAGGTGCGGTTGACCCTCTGGCAACTACCAGTGTGTGTTTCCGTTTGTTTTTTGTCTGTCTGTGCTCTGCTGCCCACCAGGCCCTTAGGATGGTGGCCAACTATGCTAGGGACTAATGCTGAGTGTGCGGACACTCGTCCTCAATATCTGGGAGGGACGGAAAGATGAGGAAGCTCTAAACCTAGGCCAGCAATCCAGATCCCAGAGCACAGCCAATGGCTCGTGGAGTCACGGATTCCAAATACAAGCAAACAACTATCAAACCATATCTATATGCAAAGGGTGAGCAAGAGTGAACAGCAGGACTCCCTGCCTTAAGTGAGGGGTGGCTCAGTGCTGAGACTGAGGGAGAAACCTAGAATTAGCAGCCCTTTGATGAAGAGTTCTGTGTAGGAAGGTAGTGCGAAGTCCTGAAGCGCTCAAGCTGGGTGAGCAATGCCCGTGCCTGGAAGGCTCTGGGTCCAGGGGAGGGCATGGCTCCCTAGCGGCTGGACTTCTGCGGGATGAACTCTGCGGCCTCTGTCTTGTAGACCACCCCCCGGCTCTGGGCTTGTGTTCCCTCATCCGTAATATGAAGGGAATGGACTGGATGCCTGCAAAAGTCCCTTACAGAACAGAGAGACTAGTGTGACTTCCTTGACCTGGGTGTTCCCCAGAAGACAAAGAGGTCCTTTTTTTGGGGGGGGGGGGGGAAGAGCAGTATGAAATGATGAGACTGGTTCTCGGTGTTGACCTTTCACTACAGGGCCTGTGAACATTTGTCTCACTTGCCAAATGAAAGCGAGCTTGGGTGAGAGAATATTCCACAAAGGAGAATAAGTGCCAGTCTGCTGAGAGGAAGTGGCCGAGGCAAGGACCGGCTCTCGCTGGGACACCTTACCGCCTGGGCTTAATGGGGGTGAGCAGAAGTCTCACTGAACCCCGATGAAGGTAATGGCACGCAGCATTCCTAGGATGAGGGCTAGGTTACCATAGCAACCGACTCCCGAGGTGTCCGCTCCAGGCGTTGAGAAGCCCAGGCCACATGTGGGCTACAGCAGGTCAAACGAGGCCAAGTTTAGCTTCCCTAGCAGGAAATGCAGTGGAGGATTCTATTTTAGCTCTCTTATTTCACCTCCGGGACGCCAACGTTTCCCAGAGGTATCGCATCAGCACCAAACGACTGCATGGCAGGTCAGCACATCCACGTGTGTGCTCCGAGGACGCCCAATGATAAGCACGACACGCCATCACCTCAATTCTGGCAAACGTACTTCTGTTCTTCTGAAGACCACTGAGAACAAACTCCATTCCTCTCTTTTGTACACATTTATAGTAATCATTATCTTTATTTAAAAGGTCACTTTTCAAGGGCGCCTGGGTGGCTCAGTCGGTTGAGCATCCGACTTTGGCTCAGGTCATGATCTCACGGTTTGTGAGTTCAAGCCCCGCATAGGACTTACTGCAGTCAACAAGGAGCCCACTTCAGATCCTCTGACCCCCTCTCTGTGTGCCTCTCCCCTGCTCGTGCTCTCTCTCTCAAAAATAAATAAAAAACATTTTAAAAAGTGTTTTTAAAAAAGTCACGTTTCATATCTGTTTGAGGGACCAAACTTTTTTTTTTTAAATGTAGGGTCCACAAGCAAGGTGGGGCTTGAACTCACAACCCTGAGATCGAGTCATATGCTCTACCAATTGAGCCAGCCAGGTGCCCCCGAGGGACCACTCTCTTACATCGATTTTTTTCCTCTATTGTAGAGAGAGAAAGAGAGCATGAACAGAGAAGAGGGGCAAATGGAGAGAGAAAGAATCATAAGCAGGGTCCACATTCAATGCCGAGCTTGATGTGGGGCTTGATCCCACGACCCCGGGATCATGACTTGAGCCGAAATCAAGAGTCGGACGCTCAACCAACTGGGCCACCCAGGCAGTCCTGTATTGATTTTTTTTTTTTTAAGTACTCTCTACACCCAACATGGAGTTCGAATTCACCACCCGGAGATCAAGAGTTACATGCTCTATTGACTGAGCCAGCCACACTCTTGCATTGAGATAAAGAATTGTTTCTGGTCCCTCCCTTTCCTCCTGGCCCTTTGTTTCTAAGTACTTGTGGTTAAAATAGTTGTTTAGAATTTTGATTGCCAGCTACTTCCAAGTTCAATCTGTAGTGAGACAGGTCCTAAAGGTGCGGTGACAAGAGAATTGGAAAGCAGGGGGCTAGGACTCTCCAGGAGCCGAAGCACCGGTCCCCTGGCTCAAGCCTCTTTTATTTTTGCAAACTGTCTGATAACAGCAAGCACGTACAAATAGTATTTGGCATCTTGACAGGTCGTGCACCTGCAGTGCACGGTATGCAGTCCATACCGGGTCACGAGTACATCTGGCGCCAGACAAAACATTCTTACCCCAGGCCTGGTGCCCATATGATGTCCTTCTGGAGAGAACGAGCCGTCCCGGCAGCTTCCCAATCTGCTTTCGGTTCCTTGCTGCTCCGTCCCTTTCCTTCAGGACATTCTCACGGTGCCTCTGGCTTCTTGTTCTGCAACACAATCCTCTGATTTAGCTGATGATATTTGTTTGATCAAGAGCCAGGTTACACAAATCTAATGTTAATCAAAAAAGGTTACTTCCCCCAAATAGTTCATGAGTTCTTCCTGCTTAATTTGACCCATCAACCTTCCAGTTTTGAAAGTTCGCTGGCATGTGTTGTTTACTGTGGAGAACAGTAGAAAGCAGGACTACATCCAGAACTATTAGATTTACTGTAAAAATTACTGAATCTGCTCAGTTGGTACAGCATGCAAATCCTGATCTCGGGGTTGCAAGTCCCATGGAGGGTGTAGAGATCACTTAAAAAAAAAAAACTTAAAAAACCCTAAAATCTACAAAAACAACCTATCTCAGGTCGATGAAGTTGTTGGTGGCCAGTTTCTAAAGATTTTTTTTTTTAATGAATCAGAGTTATTTCCGTATATCAGAATGATTCATTCCTGATCTATGCCTTTGGGATATTTGAAATGTACATTAAGAGAAAATTTGGGGGGGGGTGTTAATTCGTTGGGGGGACTAATGAAGACTTCTCTCTTTGCAAACCTAGGTGAAGGTGTAAATTATTATCTACAGCGATGTTCTGCTTATTTCTTGTGCCTCAAGCCACCGCTCTGCCTTAGTACATCTGGCGTCTGAAAGAAGGAAAGACAAGCTTAAAAACATCGTGGATGTGACAAAAATGCCATGCACTTACGGGAAAGCTATTCATTTTTGTTGTTGTTGTTTGTTTCTTCCAGGCAGCCTGGGCTTCAAAAGAGACTGCTCTTTGTTCGTGTGTGTCTCACCGGATGTGAGGGTTAACCGAGGGGTTTGTGCTGAGTAGTTTCTGGCTTTCACTCTCAAGGTGGGAAAGCTGAATGTGGTTCTTCCAGTGGCCAGAGCAGAGAAGGTGTCAGGACTGGGTCTGTAACAGGACTGAGGTTCATAAAGAGAGTCATGACACCGAGGCTTTTCTTTCCAGGAAGCAACTTTATTCCTGGGCTCAGTGGATTCGTACCCAAAAAACTGAGCCCCGCGCACAGCTGGGTATAGCCTTTTATACGATTTCTACTTCTTTGTCTCCCATACATGGTAATATACAGACGTACAGTCTGATGGGGCGGTCTAGGTGACAGAGTCGTGAGGAATGTCACATAGGTGCACATAGCCAGGTTACCCTCCCTTGTCTTGAGGTTTTCATCACATTCCTTTGGGAGGGGCTCCACCACATTCCCCCCCTTTGATGCTCAGACTCCCCTGTTTTGGATCAAAGAGCATCATCTTGGTTTAGAGGTTTATATTTCCAGAACATCATTACACACGTGGCCATCTTTCTTTCAACCATGGCCTCAATGAGACTGGAGACAGACCATATGACCAGGGGAGCGAGGCAAGGTAGGATTAAGCAAGCTCCCAAAATCAAGAGAATAATACACATGAGGGTTTTGAATCCCCCGAGAGTTGAAAACCATCCTCCAAATAACTCCCCAGGATTCCAATCGTCCCAGGTGTGGACAGGACACGAGCAACCTTTCTCATCCGATCTGTCATCTCCTCTATGACTTTTCCTTCATCATCGATCTGTAGGCAGCAGTTGCTCAGGTTAAATTTTCCAGAAACACCTCCCTCAGAAGCAAGCAGGTAATCTAAGGCCAAGCGATTTCGATAGATAACATTGCACTTTTTTGGTTTGCTCCTTGGCTAGCAAGTTAAGAGCTCTGGCAGTTTTATTGGTTATAATTATTATAACCACTTGCAGTCTGATGATGCGGTTTAGCATGTAAATGGGAGTGCGGTAGCCCCAGGACCCAACCTCTGCCCAGCTGACAGGGCCATAATATTGGATTATACGGTCAGGAGGCCATTCATCATCTTTCCATTTGCCAATTTGTAGGACACACCGCTTTCTTTGAGCCTCTCTATCTGCATACGTTTGAACTCCCAGATGTTCTCCCCTTGCAAGTGGGAGCAGGAAGAAAGATGGACGGATAGTCCCCAGCACACATGACCCTGACCAGCCTGAAGGGAGTACCGTATAGGCTGTTTTCCCACATACGCAGTATAGGCCACCTGGGGCCTGCCATTCGATGTTGTCCCAGGCCTCTCGGAGATGAGAGAAGATAAACAAGGGATGGGGGTCTGGCTTGAGGTGACCCGGAGACCCCCACCATTGGGTTTCCCAGGTGATTGAATTATAAAACCTTTTGGCTTCGGCATGTTAAGTTTCCAACAGGGATGGTGAACTTTTTCCCCCATCGGGCAAGACGGTTCTTCCCAATGATTGAGGTTTTGAGAAGCCAAACCCTGGTAGTAGAACTGGGGTATTTTGTTCCATTATAAGGCTCAGGGGATCTAATTCCCTGGCCTCCCCTGACCATGGATCCCCACGCTGGTTCCCCCACATACATAGCATGAAGAGATCTTTAGGGTCTGGGCTATAGTCTCTGCAGGGCTAGAAACCAGTTCCCTGCTGGGACTGAAATGGGAGGGGGACTACTTATTTCTTCATAGAAGGAGTGGAAGACTTGATGGGACGTGGTCAGATGGGTGGTAGTGACCCTCTTGAAATACAGCACAGTCCCTGGGTCTCTGTCTCACCATAGATTCGGATGCCAATTCGGGTGCCCCATTGCCACTTGTAGCCTTCTGGGTTAATGATGGTGAAATTAACAGGGTTACAGGCTTTTTTTTTTAATGTTTATTTTTGAGAGAGAGAGAGACAGAGACAGAGACAGAGACAGAACACGAGCGGGGGAAGGGCAGAGAGAGACGAGGAGAAACAGAATCCAAAGCAGGCTCCGGGCTGTCAGCACAGAGCCTGATGCAGGGCTCGAACTCACGAACGGAGAGATCGGGACCTGAGCCAAAGTCAGACGCTTAACCAACTGAGCCACCCAGGTGGCCAGGGTTCCAGGTTTTTATTGACAACCTGATGTAGTGTCCCCTTCTGAAGGAGTGCTGTTGTGCCTTTTTTTTCCCCCAAGCAGCCCATGAAACACAGTTCCAACTGATGCATAAAAACTTAGATGTATAGGCACATAAGCCCTTTTCCTCACATTACATACTTGTCATTGAGTCGGTATTTTCGCTCCCAATCTAAGCCTCCAAACGGTATATCAAGAGTCCTCGGGGGGCGCCTGGGTGGCTCAGTCGGTTAAGCATCCGACTTCGGCTCAGGTCATGATCTCGAGGTTCGTGAGTTCAAGCCCCGCGTCGGGCTCTGTGCTGATGGCTCAGAGCCTGGAGCCTGTTTCAGATTCTGTGTCTCCCTCTCTCTCTGACCCTCCCCCGTTCACGCTCTGTCTCTCTCTGTCTCAAAAATAAAGGTTAAAAAAAAATTAAAAAAAAAAAAAGAGTCCTCGGGCCCTCCGTGATAAGTGCCTGCTTTTTCTCGCATAACAAATGCCTCTGGGCCAATACCTATAACTGCACATACATCAAACAGTATTGACACCGGACGTTTGGGGTCAGTGATTTGTGTCTGGCTGATCAAGCCCCCCCTCCATCCCGGTAGGATCGGACTTTTAATCAATCTTCATTTGGGGAGTCCTGCGGGTCAAAGCAAGTATATTGACTCCCCCACTGGCAGATAGCATAGGTGGTCTTATTGTGTCTGCAGGTCCCCAAGGTCTTTCCCTGGCATGAGGAGTGGGTACAGTATAGTAAGGTCCAGGTGACTCCCTGGCCTGACCTGGTTATGCGAATACATGGGTCACATGACGATACAAACGGGGTCCAGATGAAAAGCAACGAATACCAACAAAACATCCTACCCACCAGAGGAGAGAGAATGCTAACAGAAACCTCTCACCACATTTCCAGCTGGCTGGGGCAATCTCTGCCAACCCGATAGCAAGAGGTAGGGCAAAAATTGCAATAACAGTGAGAGACAAGGGGTGGCAGCGCATCACAGTAAGAAGGCAGACACGGACAACAAGGACGGTCTGTTTATTTCACCGGACCGGCGATTCCCCAAGCTTCTGCCGTGCGTAGATTAGCTTCCGGAGTGACTGAAGCAGGGCTGCAGGGTCCCCAGGCCTCTGGAGCTGCAGATTGCTTCTTCCATACGGTCGGCTTGCACGGCACCCATGGATCAGGAACGCACTCCCAGTTTCGAGATGCCGGCTTTGACTCAGCTGTGGTGAATCTGGGGACCCACCTCAGCCACCTTTACTGCAGTAGGGGTGGACAAAATGACAGTGAGCGGGCCCCTCCAGGGGTGTTTGAGTGGTTGAACATTCCGCTGCTTTACCCATACGGCATCTCCTGGCTCAAAGGAGTGAGCACCTGTGGTTAGACTCACAGGCGAATGCTCTTTAACCCATGGGTGCAGGGTGGTTAGAGTAGAGCCGAGGGCCCACATCTGCCGCCTCAGGGTTAGACTGCCTATCTCATTTAAATCCCCCCTATGCCCTCGATAATGGGGGGAGGGCGCCCATAACGGAATTCATAAAGGGAGAACCCAGTCTTAGCGGCGCTGCGCCCGATTCTTCACAAGGACATTGGCCACACCTGGCCCCAGTGCAGGTGGGTTTCCTGACACGGTTTACTCAACTGCAGCTTCAGGGTTCAGCTCACTCATTCCCCCTTCCCGGAGCTCTGGGGTCCGCACGCAGCATGTCACCTCCAGGTGATCTGTAACCCCTTTGCCACCAGCCGCACCCCCTCAGCCACGAATGCTGGCCTGTCACGGGATCCCACGGCCACAGGGATCCCAAATCGTGGGATAATTTCCTTTGGAAGTAGTCCGGCCGCTTCTTGTGCCTCTCGTGTGCGAGCCGGGAAGGCTGCCACCCAGCCCGAGAAAGCGCGCACAAGCGCCGACGGGTATTGGGGCCTCGGCCCCGGGGAAGCTCAGTGAAGTCCACCATCGCGCTTTCAAGTGGGGCTCCCCGCCGCTCTGCACCCCGGGGGCGGCCTTGGGTCCCTGACGTGGGCCATTCCGGGCACACGGTTCACATTGCTCCCATCCCCCCCGGGGCCGGGCCGGAGAGAGGGGGGGATGCCGGCTCACTAGTGTCGAGGGCTGGCCGGCCCACACGGGTGTCCTGATGGAACTGCGGGACGAGAGTTGGGGCCCGGGCCTCAGGAATTGCTACCCGGCCGTCTTCGCATTTCCACCATCCACCCGGGAGGCAGCTTCCATTTTCAGTCCTAAACCAGGTACTTCCGTGGTGTGAGTAATGCGGGTCTCATTGCGCCAGCGGGGTGGGGAACAGCGCGGCGGGTAAAGCCGCCGATTCCGCCGTTCCTTTGGAGGCCGCGAGCTTTGCCTCTCGGTCTGCCTTACGGTGCCCCCGCGCAGCCGTGGTGTTTCCCCTTCGATGTCCCCGGCAATGCATGACTGCCACCCTTTTAGGGGCCCACAGAGCGTCCAAGAGTCCCAGGATTTCCTTACCATAGTTTACGTCTTTTCCGCCTGAGTTTATTAGACCCTTCTCTTTCTATAAAGCCGCATGCACGTGGAGGGGGGTGAAGGCATAGAGTCTGCGTGTATATTAACACGCGTCCCTGCCGCCAGTTGGAGGGCGCAGCTTAGCGTGATGAGCTCTGCCTTCTGTGTTCAAGTCCCTTGGGGGAGGGGCTTGGCCTCAGTGACGGAATTCGGCGTCACCGTGGAGTTCCCTGCACGGCCTTCTCCTTCTTTCACAAAACTGCTACTGTGGGTGAAACACTGGGCGCCGGGGTCCTCAAGAGGCTGGCCCCTCGAGTCTGCTCGGCTGGAGGACACCTCATCCGTGACTTCAATGCAGTCGGGGTCTGGCTGGCCGGGCCCGACGGGCAGCAGGGTCGCAGGGTTCAGGGTCGGCCCTGCTTCCAGGGGAATGTGCGGGTTCTCACGTAGCATTCCTGATATCTGACCATCCCGCGTTGGGTGGCCAGTATTGTCCCTTGTACTCCATTAATGTCAGTACTGGATGTGTCATTCGGACTGTCCATTCTCGTCCCATAGTTAACTCGTCAGCCTCAGACACTAAGAGGGCCGTGGCTGCAAGTGCCCATAGGCAGGGTGGCCAGCCTTGGGCCACGGAGTCAAGCTGTCGGAGAGATATGCCACCGGGCCATGCCATGATGTCTGAGTTAGGACTCCCACTGCAATACCAGTGCACTCATGGACGTACAGAAAGAAAGGCTTAGTCGTGTCTGGGAGCCCCAAACCAGGCGTATTAGTGAGGGCTCACTATATTTCCTCGAAGGCCTTTTGCTGTACTGACTCCCACATCAGGGGTTCCCTCTATCCCCACTTTGTAGCCTCATAGAGGGGTTTCATCAGGACTGAAAAGTTGAGTATATAGATTCTACAGACACCTGCGACCCTGAGAAAATCTCGAACCTGGCGTCGGGTTGTCAGGGCCGGGATTGAGCAGATGGCCTGCTTCCTCTCTGGGCTGAGTTGGTGCTGCCCCTGAGACAGGTGGAAGCCAAATATTTAACCTTTTCTAACAGATTTGGGCCTTTTAGTTGCTGGCGTGTATTTGGAGGAAGCTGTGATGCGAGCCATCATAACTTGACAGCTCTCTGTGATACAGACTTTCAGCCAAGGCAGCGGGGATAGGACCAGGTCTTGCCAACAGTCAATGTAAGGAAATTGGTCAGGGTGGCCAGGGTCTCCCGCAATGACCCTGAACACTCAGCAAACTAATTCCTTCTCAAGTGAGCCCTCGGAGGGCCAGCCCACCCCAAATAATGGCCAATCAATTTCACAGAACGTCCAGAGCTTTTCAGGAGTTAATTTCACACCATAATCTCCTGAATATCCCTTTTCGAATTTTCTCAACAGACACTCTAGGGGAGCCGGTTTACTGTCCTTTCCACCCATTTCCTCCCCCTGACGGACAACTTTCATGCACAAGAGAAGATAAAGGGGGAAGGGGGGGCTAATTTGGAGAGGATGTACATCGCTTTGTCTGTCTCCAGACAGTCTCCTCTCGGAGATATTTCAGGAGCCTCTTGGCATTGGCGGGTTCAGTACCAACCCCTGACCCGGATCAGACTCCCGAGGAAGCCTGATGCTGCCTTAAGCTGTATGAGGTCTCCACGGAACTGTGGATCAGGACTCAACACTGGCTTCAGCCCTTGGTCAGGTTGGA
Source organism: Felis catus (assembly GCF_018350175.1). Classification (NCBI taxonomy): domain Eukaryota; kingdom Metazoa; phylum Chordata; class Mammalia; order Carnivora; family Felidae; genus Felis; species Felis catus. The sequence goes on along the minus strand of NC_058386.1, from coordinate 97,921,495 downwards.
AGCTGTCCATCTCATTCACACACATTCACATAACGACTCCAACCCACCGCCCTACATTCAGCACCTTAGAGTTGCAGCGTCGTTCCTCATCCCTTGTAGAACTACTAGGGCAACTTGGAGGTGATTAGGCTCCCCTTCTGCCTCTTAGGGGCAGGTCTGCCAAAATGAACCTGGGTTCTTACCAGTCTCATGGGTGGCGCTCCTTAAGCTGGTTCCTGGGCCTCACGGGTTCCATTGGTGCACACGGGGCCCTCACCCCTGCACACCGGGATAGGCTAATCTCCTACGGATCAAGTGGTCCATTGGCGCCAGTCGAGGTCGCTTCTCCCGGCTCTCAGGCTCTACCTCGGTGGCAAAGGAAGTGGAAATGCACCATCTCCAAATCCCAGACACAAGCTGCCAACTAATGTAGTGGCGTTCTCGCCCAGAGAGTCGTGACGCAGAGGTTTTTAATTTCCAGGAAGCAACTTTATTCGTGCTGGTACCACTCAGTTGGGTTCGTACCAGAAGAACTGAGAACCAAATGTCACGTGGCATAGTTTTTTATACATTTTCTATTTCTTTGTCTCCCATATATGGTAACACACACAAACACGCAGTCTGATTAAGTAATCTCAGTTTACAAGGTCATGAGGGATGTTGTCACGTAGGCGCATAGCCAGGTTACCTTGAAGTTTTTTCTCCCTTTTTTTCTCTCTCCTTAGGGAGGGGAGTCTACCACACTGAGCATATAATTAATATACGACAAGCCTATGGGCAACCATGCTGTAGGGAATATATGGAAACTGTTAAGAGGGTCAGTCCTAAGAGTTGTCATTACAAAGAAAAGAACTTTGTTCCTTTTTCTTTGTTTGCATCTATAGGAGATGCTGGATGGTGACTAACTTATCGTGGTAATCACCTCACGACATATGTAAGTCACATTATTATGCTGAACCCCTTAAACTTATACAGGGCTGTGTATCAATTGTATCTTAATAAAAAGGGGGAAATTTTTCTTCAAGAATTCATGCGTCGAGTTTGGAGACGGAGGAGAACATGATGTCTTTTTTCTGATTTGTTTCCTGTGGCTCCTTTTCCCTTCAGAACTCCATTGAGAGAGCACTAGGCAAGCCCGGGGGGTGGAAATCAACTCAGCCAAATTCACCAAACTGAAGGGTTTCTTTTCCTGAGCTTTGCTTTGCCGGCCTGACAAAGCAGAGAGGCCCGGGCCTCCCAAGCCCTGGCCAGACCTGCCTGGGAGCCCACTGCCTGGCCTCCAGGGCCCGCTTTGTCCAGCTGCCTGTCTGGCCTCCCCAGGTCCACCTGTGCTCGACCTTTCCGTCTCAAACCTACTCACACTCTCTGCAGCAAGGCTAATAAACCCACTCTGAGTTTTCCTTTTCTGCTTTATTTTCTCCTTATTCTATTTTTTTCCAAGTTATCCTTTGATACAATTTAGGGTTTTCTATGGTCACAAACAATCCTCCCGTGATCCATTGACCCACAAATCAGTCATCACTGACTGAGCCAATGAAAATGTTTTTGGAATGACCACATATAAGAATCCAGCCTGAGCCAGAGTCATCCCCTACCAAAGACAAATTCCATACAATGTCTTCAGAACAGGAACATCAAAATGAAGACAAAAATCTCAGGTTTTAGAAATTCCTCAATAGGATATTCACTAGTGCATTTGGTAGATGCTAAAATTTGAATATGGTCTCTGCAAGGCATAATTCTCACCTAACACTTCCACATTTGTTATGTGGGTGAAACTTTGTTTGAAATTGTTTTTTTAGGGGCACCTGCCTGGCTCAGTTGGTAGAGCATATAACTGTTGATATTGGCGTCAAAAGCTGGAGCCCGAGGTTGGGTGTAGAGATTATTTTAAAAAATGAAATCAAATATTAATAAAAGGAATTATTTTACTTTGTTTCATATTATTGACATATCTCAGAGGTTGCAACCCCCCCCTATCTCCACTATAATGTACACCTTGCTATGTTAACAATGTTTTCCAGCTGACTTATGAAAGAATTCCAGAAAACTAAAATTGAGGCCTGCCTCTGTCTATACCTCTTTACCAGATACTTAGAAACAACAGTAGGATTGGGGCGCCTGGGTGGCTCAGTCAGTTGAGCGGCCAACTTCGGCTCAGGTCATAATCTCGCAGTCTGTGATTTCGAGCCCTGCCAGGCTCTATGCTGACAGCTCAGAGCCTGGAGCCTGCTTCTGATTCTAGGTCTCCCTCTCTCTGCCCCTCCCCTGCTTGCTCTCTGTCTCTCTTTCTCTCTCAAAAATAATAAACATTAAAAATTAAAAAAAAAAAGAAACAACAGTAGGATGGTTTCCATAATTGTGCAAAAGCTTATGTTAATGTAATCTCATAGTCCATTTTTGTTTTTGTTTTACCTTGCCTAAGGACACTGATCCGGAAAAATATTGCTAAGGCCAATTTTTTTTTAAAAAAAAGTTAATGTTTTTATTTCTTTTTGAGACAGAGAGAGAGACAGAGAGACAGAGAGAGACTGCACCAGCAGGGGAGGGGCAGAGAGAGAGAGAGAGGCAGACAGACAGAATCTGAAGCAGGTTCCAGGCTCTGAGCTGTCAGCACAGAGTGCGAAGCCCAAGATTACTGCTAAAGGGAGAGAAAACTGTTTTCCATCCTTCAAGGTCTTCCAGCTGGACTAAGATTTAAATTTACTGGAGAGAGATTCACAGGAGAAAAAAACTAAAAGTTTTATGACATGTGCACAGAGCCCAATAGTGAAATTGAGACCCAAAGAAATGACCAAAGCAGGTAGTTTTTATACACTTTAGATAAAGAGAAAAAAAAAATCTGTGAGTAGTGGACAGGACCAAGAAACTGTGTTTGGAAGATTCAATTTGTAAGGAATTCTAAACAGAATTTGGGCTGGGGCAGAAAATTAGTAAAAAAGTAACAAGTGTTGTTTATGCAGTTTACTAAGCTGTAAATTCCCCATCTATGGTTCTAAGGATGTCTTGTTACCTCCTGGTGTAGGGAAAGTACCTTTCACACGGGAGACTTATTTCCTGCTTCCAAGGGGACAGAGGAAGAGCTGCATGTCCTTCCTGAATGGCTCTATTTAAAGTAGCTTTACAAGGGGATGGAGAACCATTTATCATGCTAATTGTCAACAAAAGAAAGCCGGAGTAGCCATACTTATATCAGACAATCTAGACTTTAAAATAAAGACTGTATCAAGAGATGCAGAAGGGCATTATATCATAATCAAGGGGTCTATCCACCAAGAAGACCTAACAATTGTAAACATTTATGCTCCAAATGTGAAAGCACCCAAATATATAAATCAATGAATCGCAAACAGAAAGAAATTCATTGATAAGAATACCCTAATAGTAGGGGAATTCAACACCCCACTTACAACAATGGACAGATCATCTAATCAGAAGATCACCAAGGACACAATGGCTTTGAATGACACACAGGACCAGATGGATTTCACAGATATATTCAGAACATTTCATCCTAAGGCAGTGGAATATACATTCTTCTCCAGTGCACATGGAACATTCTCCAGAACAGACCAGGTGCAGGAACACAAATCAGCCCTCAACAAGTACAAAAAGATCGAGATCATACCGTGCATATTTTCAGACCACCACGCTATGAAATTCGAAATCAACCACAAGAAAAAAATTTGGAAAGGTAAAAAATACTTGGAGACTAAAAAACATCCTACTAAAGAATGAATGGGCTAACCAAGAAGTTAAAGAGGAAATTAAAAAGTCTATGGAAGCCAATGAAAATATTAACACCACAGCCCAAAACCTGTGGGATACAGCAAAGGTGGTCATAAGAGGAAAGTATATAGCAATCCAGGCCTTCCTAAAGAAGGAAGAAAGCTCTCAGATACATAACCTAACCTTATACCTTAAAGAACTTGGAAAAGAATAGCAAATAAAACCCAAAACCAGCAGAAGACAGGAAATAATAAAGATCAGAGCAGATATCAATGCTATCGAAACCAACAAAAAACAGTAGAACAGATCAATGAAGCCAGGAGCTGGTTCTTTGAAAGAATTAACAAAATTGATAAACCCCTAGCCAGACTGGTCAAAAAGAAAAGGAAAGGACCCAAATAAATAAAATCAAGAATGAAAGAGGAGAGATCACAACCAACACAGTGGAAATAAAAACAAAAAAGAGAATATTATGAGCAATTATACGCCAATAAAATGGGCAATCTGAAAGAAATAGAAAAATTCCTAGAAACATATAAACTACTAAAAGTGAAACAGGAAGAAATAGAAAATTTGAACAGACCCATAACCAGTAAAGAAATTGAATCAGTAATCAAAAATCTCCCCCCCAAAAAAAAGAGTCCAGGGCCAGATGGCTTTCCAGGGGAATTCTACCAAACATTTAAGGAAGAGTTAGCACCTATTCTCCTGAAGCTGTCCCAAAAATTGAAATGGAAGGAAAACTTCCAAACTCTTTCTATGAAGCCAGCATTACCTTGATTCCAAAACCAGACAGAGACCCCACTAAAAAGGAGAACTATAGACCCATTTCCCTGATGAACATGGATGCAAAAATCCTCAACAAGATATTAGCCAACTGGATGCAACAATACATTAAAAAAATTATTCACCACGACCAAGTGGGATTTATGCCTGGGATGCAGGGCTGGTTCAATATCCGCAAAAAAAATCAATGAGATTCATCACATCAAAAAGAAAGGACAAGAACCACACGATCCTCTCAATAGATGCAAAGAAAGCATTTGACAAGATACAGCATCCTTTCTTGATAAAAAAAACCCTCAAGAAAGTAGGAATAGAAGGATCCTACCTCGAGATCATAAAAGCCATATATGAACGACCCAACGCTAATATCCTCAATGGGGAAAAACTGAGAGCTTTCCCCCTAAGGTCAGGAACAAGACAGGGATGTCCACTCTCGCCACTGCTACTCAACACGGTATTGGAAGTCTTAGCCTCAGCAATCAGACAACACAAAGGAATAAAAGGCATCCAGATCGGCCAGGAGGAGGTCAAACTTTCATTCTTTGCAGATGACATGATATTCTATATGGAAAATCCAAAAGATTCCACCAAAAAACTGCTAGAACTGATCCACGAATTCAGCAAAGTCACAGGATATAAAATCAATGTACAGAAATCGGTTGCATTTCTATACACGAATAATGTAGCAACAGAAAGAGATATCAAGGAATTGATCCCATTTACAATTGCACCGAAAACTGTAAAATACCTAGGAATAAACCTAACCAAAGAGGTGAAAAATTTATACACTGAAAACTACAGAAAGCTTATGAAAGAAATTGAAGAAGACACACAAAAAAAATGGAAAAAGATTCCATGCTCCTGGATAGGAAGAACAAATATTGTTGCAATGTCGATACTACCCAAAGCGATCTACGTATTCAATGCAATCCCTATCAAAATAACACCAGCATTCTTCACAGAGCTAGAACAAATAATCCTAAAATTGGTATGGAACCAGAAAAGACCCCAAGTAGCCAAAGCAATCTTGAAAAGGAAAACCAAAGCAGGAGGCATCACAATCCCAGGCTTCAAGTTGAATTACAAAGCTGTAATCATCAAGACAGTATGGTAGTGGCACAAGAACAGACACTCAGATCAATGGATCAACAGGATAGAGAACGCAGAAATGGACCCACAAATGTATAGCCAACTAACCTTTGACAAAGCAGGGAAGAATATCCAGTGGAATAAAGAGAGTCTCTTCAGCAAGTGGTGCTGGGAAAAACTAGACAGCAATATGCAGAAAAATTAACCTGGACCACTTTCTTATACCATACACAAAAATAAACTCAAATGGATGAGAGACCTAAATGTAAGACAAGAAGCCATCAGAATCCTTGAAGAGAAAGCAGGTAAAAACCTCTTTGACCTTGGCCGCAGCAAATTCTTACTCAACACGTCTCCAGAGGCAAGGGAAACAAAAGCAAAAATGAACTATTGGGACCTCATCAAATAAAAAGCTTCCGCACAGCGAGGGAAACAATCAGCAAAACTAAAAGGCAACCGATGGAATAGGAGAAGATATTTGCAAATGACATATCAGATAAAGGGTTAGTATCCAAAATCTATAAAGAACTCAACACCCCCCAAAAAAATAACCCAGTGAAGAAATGGGCAAAAGACATGATTAGACACTTTTCCAAAGAAGACATCCAGATCGCCAACTGACACATGAAAAAATGCTCCACATCACGCATCATCAGGGAAATACAAATCAAAACCACAGTAAGATACCACCTCACACCTGTCAGAATGGCTAACATTCACAACTCAGGCAACAGCAGATGTTGGCGAGGATGCGGAGAAAGAGGGATGCTGTTGCATTGCTGGTGGGAATGAAAACTGGTGCAGCCACTTTGGAAAACAGTATGAGGGGTCCTCAAAAAATTAAAACTAGAACTACCCTATGCAATTGCACTACTAGGTATTTATCCAAAGGATACAGGTGTGCTGTTTTGAAGGGACACATGCACCCCCATGTTTATAGCAGCACTATCAACAATAGCCAAAGTATGGAAAGAGCCCAAATGCCCATCGATGGATGAATGGATAAAGAAGATGTGGTGTAGGGGCGCCTGGGTGGCGCAGTCAGTTAAGCGTCCGACTTCAGCCAGGTCACGATCTCGCGGTCCGTGAGTTCGAGCCCCGCGTCAGGCTCTGGGCTGATGGCTCGGAGCCTGGAGCCTGTTTCTGATTCTGTGTCTCCCTCTCTCTCTGCCCCTCCCCTGTTCATGCTCTGTCTCTCTCTGTCCCAAAAAAATAAATAAACTTTGAAAAAAAATTAAAAAAAGAAGATGTGGTGTATATATATATATATATATTACAATATATATATATACTATATATATATATAGTATATATATATATATATATATATATACAATAGAGTATTACTCAGCAATCAAAAAGAATGAAATCTTGCCATTTGCAACTACAGAGATGGAACTGGAGGGTATTATGTTAAGTGAAATTAGTGAGAAAAAGACAAATATATGACTTCATTCATACGAGGGCTTTAAGATACAAAACATAGGGGCGCCTGGGTGGCTCAGTCGGTTGGGCGGCCGACTTCGGCTCAGGTCATGATCTCGTGGTCCGTGAGTTCGAGCCCCGCATCGGGCTCTGTGCTGACCTGCTCAGAGCCTGGAGCCTGTTTCGGATTCTGTGTTTCCCTCTCTCTCTGACCCTCCCCCGTTCATGCTCTGTCTCTCTCTGTCTCAAAAATAAATAAACGTTAAAAAAAAAAGATACAAAACATAAACATAAAGGAAGGGAGGCAAAAATAATATACAAACAGGGCGGGGGCAAAACATAAGAGACTTTTAAATATGGAGAACAAACAGAGGGTTACTGGGAGGGGTTGTGGGAGGGAGGATGGGTTAAAACATGAAAAAAAAGAAATGAAGAACAATGGAAAACATGAATATTTAAGTCTAAATAAACATTGACTAGGGGTGCCTGGGTGGCTCAGTCGGTTGAGCATCCGACTTCGGCTCAGGTCATGATCTCGTGTTCATGGGTTCAAGCCCTGCATCAGGCTCTGTGCTGACATCTCAGAGCCTGGAGCCTGCTTCAGATTCTGTGTCTCCCTCTCTCTCTGCTCCTCCCCCAGCTCATGCTCTGTCTCTCTCTGTCTCTCAAAAATAAAATAAAACATTAAAAAAAATTTTAAATAAAAAACATTGACTGTATAAAATTTTAAAAATAATAATAATAAAGCAGCTTTAGGGGCACCTGGCTGGCTCAGTGGGTAGAGCATGTGATTGGGGTCACAAGTTTGAGCCCTGTCTTGGGCGTAGAGATGTCTTAAAAAGAAAAAATAGGGGCGCCTCGGTGGCTCAGTTGGTTAAGTGCCCGACACTTGATTTTCGGTCAGATCATTTTCTCAGTTTGTGGGATCGAGCCCCACGTCGGGCTATGCACTGACAGCGTGGAGCCAGCTTGAGATTCTCTCTCTCCCTCTCTCTCTCTGCCCCTCCCCTGCTTGTGCTCTTGCTGTCTCTCAAAAGAAATAAATAAACATTTTTTAAAAAGAAAGCAGCTTTAATCCAAAATAATCAATATGCCATTTTGGTATATTTTGGGGTGGCTTACCCTGGGTCCCTTAGGAACAACATGGTGGTTGCCAGAGGGGAGGTAGGTGGAGCATGGGTTCCATAGATGAAGGGGATTAAGAGGTACAAACTCCCAGTTATAAAATACTTCAGGATTTCATAGGGCTAAAAGTACAGCATGGGACACATGGTCATTAGTGTTTTGATAATGTTGCACAGCGACAGGCGGTAACCACACTTAACGCAACGAGCATGTCGAAATGTATAGAAGTGCGGAACCACAAAGTTGTACACTTGAAAACAACGCCACATTGTCAACTCTACTTCGAAAGAAAACCACAACTGCAGTGGGAGAGGGCTTCTGTCTCATGGGGCTCTGTTGGGGCGCAGGGGTGTCCCTTTTCTCCTCGGCCAGGACTGGAGGCCAAGATCAGCTCTTGAGGGTGGCCGTCATGGCTGCAACGTGTCGGGTAGCCTTGTTTTCCTCCGTGAGACTTTTTGTAGTTGTGAGGCCCTATTTGGCTGTTACTAGGCCAGGGCCTTCAGTGGCAGCACGGGGCTCAGGGTTTGGGGCTTTCCTTAGACACCACCAGGCTCTTGTGCGCTGATCCGGGGCTACGTTGCCCCAAAAGTGGCTGGGCCCCCCCACCCGCCTGCTGCACAGGCGAGGACGCGCGCCCACACAACATGTAGTCACCTACCACAGCGAGGCCAGTGAATGAGGGGGACCTCTCCGTCCCAGGCGTCCTACTGCTTTGGGCCGCCGAGTAGATGTTACCTGGAAGAGGGGTGTCCAGAAATGGTGACGCCCATTGTGGAAGGGGCATCTGAGGCCACCTAACCGAGGAGGAAACACACCGTTTTTCCTTGCCTGGATTAACTTGGGGGCCAGTCTGGCAGCTCCAGCTATCTGCCCGCACCTGTGCCTCCTGGGCAGGGTTTGGTGCAGGAATGCAGGGCCCAGGGCAGTGAGCAAGACCCGGGAGTGGGTTCTGGGGGAGAAGGAACACTGCAGGTCTGACAGTGCACTGGCAGCAAGCACAACGCCTGCTTTTTAAAAAAATTTTTTAATGTTTATTTATTTTTGGGAGAGAGAGAGCATGAGGGAGAGAGGGGCAGGGAGAAGAGAGAGACACAGATTCCAAAGCAGGCTCCAGGCTCTGAGCTGTCAGCACACAGCCCGACGCGGGGCTGGAACTCACAAACGGCGAGATCATGACCTGAGCCGAAGTCGGAGGCTCAACCGACTGAGCCCCCCAGGCGCCCCCACGAAGTGTGCTTGTAAGCAGTTAGCTGCATCCAGTGGGACAGCTCTGGGCCCACACGATTGTGGGCCGTGCCATGCTGCCTGGGCACAAATCTCTGGCACATTTTCTACATCGAAGTACCTACTTCATCAGTTGAGAAAATAGTGTGTTAGAAAGTCTTAAAAAGTTCTAAAAGGGGGCGCCTGGGTGGCGCAGTCGGTTAAGCGTCCAACTTCAGCTCAGGTCACGATCTCACACTCCGTGAGTTCGAGCCCCGCGTCGGGCTCTGGGCTGACGGCTCAGAGCCTGGAGCCTGTTTCCGATTCTGCGTCTCCCTCTCTCTCTGCCCTTCCCCCGTTCATGCTCTGTCTCTCTCTGTCCCAAAAATAAATAAACGTTGAAAAAAAAATAAAAAAAAAATAAAAAGTTCTAAAAGTATTTTCTTCAATAAGACAAGTTCTGAGAGCATCTTATTTTGTTCTAAAAGCAATAAACTACTCTCTGTGGGGAAAAAAGGGGGGAAAAAGCGGCCGCAGGAGGCCCAGGTACTTGGACTTTATGCTGGACCCTACCTATCAGACTCAGCTTCACTAAACATACATTTGTTGCTCGTCTGTTGTGTCCTATGTGTGGATTATTCCCTAACTCCAGTGTCAAAATATCCAGCCTTAGGCCAACTCACCTTAGGAGGGAAAGCCTCTTCTATTGCTGCTATCAGCCCCTGAACACTGGCCTCAGTCTGAACCACTTCCTGGTCATTCTTAGCAGGGTCTGGAAGAAATTCTGGTTCTCTCTTTACTTTGTAGGGAATGGCAGCCTTACCAGGAGGCTATCTGGCTTGTCTGTTAATTACAGTATAATCATGGGTAGGAAGAACACCCCTTAGCAGCTAATCACGGTCCCTGTGAGTGAGGTTGTGAATGGCCACTAAGATTTCCAATATTTTTTAAGATGTGGGAAATGCCTGGGGCTCCTGGGTGGCTCATTCGGTTAAGCGTCCACCTCTTGGTTTCCACTCAGGTCATGATCTCGCGGTTCGTGAGTCTGAGCCCCTTGTCAGGCGCTGACAGCACGGAGCCTGCTTGGGATTCCCTCTCTTCCTCTCCCTCTGCCCCTCCCCTGCTTGTGTGCGCTCTCTCTCTCAAAATAAATAAATACAAACTTTTTAAAAATGTAGGAAATGCTTGTGATGAAATGTCAGAATATCAGATACAATGTGGAATACAGTAGTACTTGGAAAAGAAATTATAGGAAAACAACCTGAAAAATAACATTTTCATTATTACCCTTGGATATTTGGCAGGGTTATAGTTGAGGTTAATATGCTTTTCTATTTTTCATTCTTTATTTTGAGAGACAGACTGAGCAGGGAAAGGGCAGAGAGATGGGGAGATACAGAGAGAATCCCAACCAGGTTCCATATACTGTCAGCACCGTGCCTGACATGGGGCTCAATCCCACAAACCCCGAGATCATGACCTGAGCCAAAATCAAAAGTCTGATGCTCAACCGACCGAGCCACCAGGCGCGCCAAGTTTAACAAGTTTTATTTTCGGTGTCTTCATACTTTCCATATAAATCACAATAATGTGTTACCTTTTTTTAAAGATTTTATTTTTATTTCATTATTTTTTAAATGTCTGTTTATTTATTTTGAGAGAGAGCATGAGCGGAGAAGGGGCAGAGGGACAGGGAGACAGAGAATCTTAAGCAAGCTCCACTCTCAGCGCAAGCCTCACATAGTACTCAATCTCACCAACCATGAGATCAAGACCTGAGCCAAAATCAAGAGTCAGGCGTTCAACCAACTGAGCCACCCAGGCACCCCTAAAGATTTCTTATTTATGTATCTATTTTTTTAATTTACATCCAAGTTAGCATATAGTACAACAATGATTTCAGTAGTAGATTCCTTTGTGCCCCTTAGCCATTTAGCTCATCCCCCCTCCCACAACCCCTCCAGCAACCCTCAGTTTGTTCTCTGTATTTAAAAGTCTGTTATGTTTTGTCTCCCTCCCTGTTTTTCTATTATTTTTGCCTCCCTTCCCTTATGTTCACCTATTTTGTATCTTAAATTCCTCATGAGTGAAGTCATGATATTTGTCTTGGGCTGACTAATTTCGCTTAGCATAATGCCCTCTAGTTCCATCCATGTAGTGGCAAATGGCAAGATTGCATTCTTTTCTGATTGCTAAGTAATACTCCATTGTAAATATATATGCCACATCTTCTTTATCCATTCATCCATCGATGGACATTTGGCTCTTTCCATACCTAGTGATTTGGAGTACACTCTACGCCCAACGTGGGGCCCAAACTTAACACCCCTGAGATCAAGAGTCCAAGACCTACCAACTGAACCAGCCGAGTGCCCAATACGTGTCACTTTTGTTACTGAGGAAGAAGCATTTATTTGGGGAAGGCCAGGAAGACCTTCTACCCACGCTTCAAGAGTCATCTTAAAATCTACCTCCTCCGACTGTTTTCTTATTTGTACTGATGTAAATTCTGCCTTCTTTGCACTTCCATATATTGCTTTATTACTTACGTGTGACATATGCCTTGTTCTAGATTATATGTGATTTTAACTCATGTATTTTCTTTCTCTCCGTGACTTGCTTGTATCTTCGGTGCTTGTTTTTAGTACATAGACACGTTTAGACAATTAAATGCAATGAGGTACATGCACGAACATGTGCACACACACACAATAGGGAGGGAAATAGGGAGGGAAGAGGAGGGAGAGAAGGAAGGAAGGAGGAGGGAGAAAAGACAGGGAGGGAAGGAGGGAGTGGGAAGAGGGAGGAGAAAGTAGGGAAGATGGAGGGAGGTGAGGGATGGATACGGAACAGAGTGGGAGGAGGGTGAGAAGGAGGTAGGAGGGAAGAGGATGGCAGGGAAGAAGGCAGAGAGGTAGAAAGGGAAGGAGGAATCTAGGGAGGGAAGAACAGGTGACGGGAGGAAGGAAGAGAGAGAGGGAGGGAGGGAAGGCGAGGGAAGGAAACTTTTTCCATACTTCATTCCGACTTCCTAAGAATTCTGTGAGTTGACCATCATTAGTTTAGTAAACAGTGGTAGTAATAGGAAGAGTTGCCCTATTTCCAGTTGGGGAAACGGAGGCACAGAGACAGGAAGGCTTGCCAGTGTCATGAGGTGAGAATATACCATGAAAGCAGAAGAACACGGCTGTGCCCGGAAACCAGACACGTGTGCTCCACCCAACTCCAGAGCCCGCTCGCTTTCCTCAGCCCCCCGTTCTCTGCCATAATATTTATGAAGGCGGAAGGGGGGGTTAGGGGCGCGGTCGCCACTCTAGCTGATGAAAGGTGCACACATCACCGTAATGCCACTACACGCACAGACGTTTACATTCCAATTCCAGGGGACGCCTCATGCACCTTGTGGACCGATGTGGCCTCCAAGCAGGGACTCTGGCTCTCCACCTTGATCCCCTAGCCCAGTAACTGCAGTGAGCCGAACCCAGAGCCATCTGGGACTCCCCTCCAAGAACCCCATCCTAAAACACTGTTTTCATGAGTCTCGCTTGCCCCAAACTTACAGGGTTCCATCCTCCCAGATGCACATACCCCAACACCTCCCTTGAATTCGACCCCAACGTAATATTTAAACTTGATTTCCCTGCTGGATATGGAGTTCTCTGCAGACTCTTCTCTAGCTCCCTCTCGAGGTCTACCCTCGAGACAGCCACCCTGGCTGTGTCTGGGTTTCCTGAGATCAGCTTTCTACTTCTTCCTTCCTGGGGTTGCTCGTAATACCCTCTCCTATCGTCTTTGTTGGTACGGACGTTTGTTTATTTAGAGAGCAGGCACGCACGAGTCGGGTAGGGGCAGAGAGCCGGAGACGGAGAATCCCAAGCAGGAGCCACGCTGGGCCGCAGCCCCATATGGGGCTTGATCTCACAACCACGACATCATGACCTGAGCCAGTACCGGGAGTCCGTCGCTTAACCGACCGAGCCACCCAGGCGCCCTTCTCCTCCCCCCTTTAACTGCAGTTCTGCGCACAGCCTGCTTAGCATTTACCAAACTTTGGCTCACTCTGAGACGTGAGGGAAGCCCCACTACTCCCCGAAAGCCAACTCCGCTTCTACCAGGGGCTGCCAGGAACACTCTGCAGAGGTTTGGATCCTTGCCCACTTCCACCAAGCTGCATAACCTTGGGAAGGTCACCCAACCTCTCCAAGCCTCCGTCGCCTTGCCTCAGCAAGAAACAGTGATGCCTCGCACCACTCTCCGCCCCTCCCCGCGGACAGCTGCAAGATTCGTCAGCCAGGCCCCGGTGCGCAGCCGGCACTCACGTGAGGTCACCGGCACGAGCAAGCACGGCCACGTTCACTCCACAGGCTCGCACATCCACCCAGGGGCAGGGGTTATGCTCCATGTCCGGCACCTTCGATCACAGCGAGGGCCCAAGCACAGCCTGAGCCCCCTCAGCCCTGACCCCTTACCTCCAGCATCAGCTCCGGTCGTCTGAGCCCGTCCTGTGGGCCTTCCTTCTATTACCTCGTACACTTCGCAGCTCAGGAGAGGGGGTACCATCGTGACCCCCATTGTACAGATGCGGCACGGGAGGCACAGGGATCTCAGCTGATTGACCTGGGCCACAGAGCAACTTAGTGGGGGTGGGGCTCCATCATTTTCAGCGTCTTTCTCTCATGTGGGCTGATCCCTCTGCTCAGACTGGGAGAAGCCAGGGCACAAAGGCTGAGTCTGCGCTGGAGGCACTGCCCACACTACCTGCCACGGGGCCCTGTAAGCACACAGGCCACGAGGTTTGGTGACTGGAGCCCAGGTAGGTACAAACAGACATGTAGCGGGGCGCCTGGCTGGCTCAGTTGGGGGAGTGTGACTCTCGCTCTCAGGGCCATGGGCTCGAGCCCCACGTTGGGGGGAGAGATTACTGAAAAAAAGACTTAAAAAAGAAAGACCCCAAATGACGTGTAGCCCTGGAGACCTGACGGTCACGAGAAAACTTCCTGTCCTCGTTGTCAACTGCCAGAGAACAACCAGCACCTGTCTTCTCTCACGGACCCTTGCGAATAAAGAAACACAACATTGGCTGAAATCAGAAATGTGAGACGGTGTGGTGTGGCCACCGGAAACATTTTATTCTTGTCACCTCAATTACTCCCGCAGCACCCTGGCGAGGTGGTGGCTATTGCTGTCCTCGTTCTACGGACGAGGACACCTGAGGAAACGGAGACTCAGCAACTCAACAGGTTAGCCAGCTAGCCAGGGCGAGCAAGCCGCGACGCAGACCCCGGCAGGCTGGCCCCAGAGCGCCCACGGCCAGAAACCCGGCACATCGAACCCCAGTCGTGGCTATTTTTGCTTAGGACGGGGCTCCGTTCGGTTGTTAAGGTCTGCAAAGTGTGAAGTTACTGAAGAAAATACTACCACAACTGGTGCCAAGGTAGGGCAATAGTTGTCTCGGGACACGGGAGGGACTGAGATGGAGCCAACGGGAAGGCTCCGTGGGAACGGGAGACACGAAAGAACGCGCCCCCTCAGCGGTCACGGATAATCGCAGCTAGTCCAGCACAAACAGAATGAAAGCCCTCGTAGGCCGCTCACGCAATAACTAATCTCAAGTCGAAACTGGCCATAGGGTGTCCAGCCGAGGCGGGGGAGGTGCCTGCGGCATTCAACAAGGGCCTCCCTGAGGAGGAAACATCTGGTTAAAGTGGTCAGGAGGACGCAGTCACCTTGCATCCCTTACCACCTCTTTGAAAACGAATTGGTCCGCAAACCTCTTTTAGTTAGTTTCTTACCCATCCTCCAGGGGCATGAGGCAGGGGCACTTATCCTGAGACTCAGCGGGTGAGGTGACTAGGGCCCGTGATGCATTTAGGAACCCACAGAAATGATGGAGTGTCTGAATTCAAATGGGGGTGAGGAGAATGGCCGTGGGGTAAACGAGGGATAAATCGAGCACGTTGTCGAGCATAAGGCCCACTGTGGGAAGCTGTTTCCAATATTTAGGATATTAACGAGTCTTGGAACATCAATAAAACAGTTCTGGTGGGGAAAACCACAGAGCCCTCAATCTGGTCTGCTCCCTTTTATTTGACAAGAAATAAGCATGCATACCATTAAGTGGAGTTCAGTATCTGCTTACAGGTTTCCTCTGTTGATGTAAAAGTGACATACAAAAGAGTGCACAAATCTCAAACTTACATTTGTTGAGTTTTGACAAACTATATAAAACTATGTAGGGGGGCGCCTGGGTGGCGCAGTCGGTTAAGCGTCCGACTTCAGCCAGGTCACCATCTCGCGGTCCGTGAGTTCGAGCACCGCGTCGGGCTCTGGGCTGATGGCTCGGAGCCTGGAGCCTGTTTCCGATTCTGTGTCTCCCTCTCTCTCTGCCCCTCCCCCGTTCATGCTCTGTCTCTCTCTGTCCCAAAAATAAATAAAAAAACGTTGAAAAAAATTAAAAAAAAAAAACTATGTAGAGTCACTCTTTATCACGGATTCCTTGCTATACCCCAAATGTCTTGTCCCTTGTCTCTTTTCTGTACTCATCTGGAGAAACCAAAACCCTACATAAATTCAACTCTCCGACCAATAAAAATGTATCCCTGCCGTAAGAAAAATAAATAAATAAAAAAGGAAAAGAAAAAGAAAAAGGAAACCAACAAGAAACGAAATTTATTTAGGGGTGCCTGGGTGGCTCAGTCGGTTAAGCATCTGGCTTTGGCTCACTTCATGATCTTTGGGTTCATGAGGTCCAGCCCCCCATTGGGCTCTCTGCCTTTAGCACAGAGCCCCCTTGAGATCCTCTGTCCCTCCCGCCCCGCTTGTGCTCTCTCCCAAAATAAATAAACTTAAAAACAAAAGAAGTAAACTTCATTTATTCCCTCAGCAAGGGCTCAGGAAGATCTTTCTAGAAAAACCGAGAGGCTGAGGGAAGGGAGAAATGGCGGCGGGAAATTACCCGCGTCCCAAAGGTCCCAACCCTTCAGGGATATGCATGCTTGTATAGAGAAATCTATAGCTAGAGGCATAGCTGCTGTGCAGGAATGCTTCAGGATAGGCGGTTACAATGAGACAAAGAAACAAATATTTGAAAAAGAAAAATTGCAAGAAAAAAAAAGCAGGAGCTTTGTGCACTTTAAGCAGCCTTGAATGCACTGTGCAGGTTTGTAGCCCTGCACCGAGATGTAGCTTCATCACCAAAATTCTGGAGGCACCGGACTTTCCCAAGGGGCACGTGTGGTTTTATTTGCATAGTGCATCTGAGCACCAGGCACGATCACCAACCCCAAGCCCCAGCCCCAGCTCCTGTTCCCGGGTACCCGGGAGTTTGGCGGGCTCTAACTTCAGCATCTCGCTGAAAAAACTCAGAGTGTGCCACCTCAGAGCTGATCACATTCGTTTGATGACTATTCCCTGCTTTGTACCGGCTGCTAGGTCCAGAGGTTGGGGGGTGGGGGTGGGGCTGGCCCAAGAGAGATTGTCCCAACTTTTCTGCCAGGTCTCCAGACCTAGGGTGAGGTCTGTCTCTCACCCTACGCAAATAGGCAAACACAATGCAGCACAGCCCCTTGCTCGGGAGTGGGGGAGACATGCCGCCAGTTTGGGGGACACGAGCTAAGCTACAATCGAAGCCGCCAGCTCTGGTTACCCATAGTCCCCTCCGATGCCTTAGAGCAAGTGCTCCCCACCCCAGCCCTCTTGGCAGGAGTACCCGCCCACTTGGTGCCCAAGCCCAGCCGCATGCGCACCTCGGCGAGCCCAACCCCCACTACAGGGTGGTATATATAAAGCGCCTAGCGGGACGCTGGGTAGCTGAACTCGACGGCACGGCAGCGTAGCCACCGCTTCGCGTGTGACCCAGCGATCCAGCAGATCCAGACGCAGATCCACACAGGACGGCAGAGGGATACTATGGATCCTTTCAACCAATTCAAGCGCGAAGTCACGGGCTTCCCCAGCCTGGGAGTCGACGAGGACCGGGAAGAGCTGCGTGGTCTGTGCCCGTCGGGACCAGCGTCTTCGCCACGTCCCAGAAATGAAGGGTCCCTGGGCGAGGGGAGCGGTCTGGCCACCCCTCAGATGCCTCCCCTGGTCTCCTCCCCACAGCCCGGGCTCTGATGCTGATATTTGTCTCTGGATTTCTTCCTTTGCAGAAACCAAGCAAGTGGGGATGTCGCTTACCAGAGACCAAGCAGCTGAGGAAGCAGGGTCAGAGTTCGCACCTCAACAGCGGGCGGCAGGCATACAAATCAAGAAGGAAGGAGACAGCCATGGGGACGACAACCATGGTGACGGTGACGGCGAGGAGGGGGCCGGCGATGTGGGCGCTGGATATCCGTGGCCCGTGGGTCGCGAAACCCGCGATGAGAAGCCGGAGGAGCCGAAGCCGGAGGAGCCAAGGCCGGAGGGGCAGTTGCCCCCGGCCGCGGCTCCGGGTCCAGCTCGGGGATGGAAGTGGCCGGTGGGTCGCCTCATCAAGTTCACCCCCCAGCAGATGCGCCAGCTGGAGAGCTTGTTCCAGAGCACCCAGTATCCCAGCCCCACCACGCGGTAAGTGGGGCCGCTGCGCGGGGTGCGTGTGCCCGGGTTCGGGGGGAGTGGCTGGGGCTGGCGGGGACGGCGCGGGGGGGGGGGGGGGGGGGGGGGGAAGGAACGTGGACTAGGGCGTTGGGGGGACCGCGGCGGAGACTGGCGGGGGGAGCGACGGCGGGAACGGGACGGCGAGTGGGGGGGGGGGCGGGGGGGGGCGGCGCGGAGGCTTGTCACGTGTCTCTCTCCTCGTGGCTGAAGTAAAACCTACCCGGCCCTCGAGGCTGCCGGTCCCGCACCTCCCTTGGTTTAGGCGGGAGCTGAGGGCTCTGCGGGTGGGGACCAAGGGGGACGTTCAGGTGGAGTGGAACATCTGGAGCCGGGAAACTGTCCGCTGCGGCTAATAGAAGAAAGTCCTAGAAAGTCCGACTAGAACCGGGGGGGGGGGGGGGGGGGGGGGGGGGGGCGAGAAGTCTGAGACGCGGGAGCAAACGGGCTAGTAGGATCCCGCCTTTGCTTAAAATGGTGATAAATCTGCTCGTTGTGGATTATTTCTGCACCGGTTTTTAGTGTTATTTTTAAATTTTAGTGTTATTTTTAAATTATTTACGTATTTGAGGTAATCCCAACTCACTAAAGTAATCCCAATTTATGTATTTTAAATACACCCAACGTGGGGCTGGAACTCATGACCCTTGACGTCCAGAGTCACAGGCTCCTGCAACCGAACCCGCCAGTCGGCCCTGCCCTGATTTGGATATTTTTAAATAGTGCGCCGGAAAACGGTCTCGAGTAGTGAATGTTCTGCATTCCCTTAAACTTTGCTAGAGGTCTTTAAAAATAAATTAAAATTTAAAGAAGAAGAAAACGGGCGCGGCTGGCTCAGTCCGTAGAGCATATGAATTTTGATCTCGAGTCGTGAGTTCAAGCCCCATTTTGGACCCGTAGCCTACTTAAGAAAACTGTAAATCGGGCGCCTGGGTGGCTCAGTGGTTGAGCGTCCCACTTCGTCAGGTCGAGAGATCTCTCAGCGTTCTGGGATTCCAGCCCCACCTCTGACTTTGCCTGAAATGCTTTGGATTCTGTCTCCCTCCCTGTTCACCCCTTCCACGCTTGCGCGTGGCGCTGTCTCAAATATAAATAAACATTTAAAAAAAAGAAAAGAAAAAATAATAAAATTGAAAAAAAATTAAAATTAAATCGTGCCGACGGAAAAAACTGCCCTCAAAGGAAGCCTCAAGCTACCCCTTAAGGATAGTGGGGGCGGGGGGGGGGGGGGAGAGTGTGTGTGTGTGTGTGTGTGTGTGTGTGTGTGTGTGTGTTGGGGGGTGGATGGTGGATGGCAGGGGGGAAGTTAGTGGTAGAAAAATGTAACAAAGCACGACCAAGGAATAAACAGCAGTTTGTGCCATCCTCTAGCCTCTAGTGGGCATGTACTCTTAACTGGGTTCATTACTGATAGATAAAGAGAGATGGGGGAGGGGACGGGATGGGAGGGGAGGGGAGAGACAGAGAGAGAACGCATGTTGTTTTAGGGCTCTAATTTATCATTATTTTTTTATTAAAAAAATTTTTTTAACGTTTATTTATTTTTGAGACAGAGAGAGACAGAGCATGAACGGGGGAGGGTCAGAGAGAGAGGGAGACACAGAATCTGAAACAGGCTCCGGGCTCTGAGCTGTCAGCATAGAGCCGGACACGGGGCTGGAACTCACGGACCTCGAGATCATGACCTGAGCCGAAGTCGGACACTCAACCAACTGAGCCACCCAGGCGTCCCTTAGGGCTCTAATTTAACCCATAAAGTGGGTAAGAGCAATGACTGAAAGTCCACACAGATAGTTCCTCAGTCAGATTCTTTTTCATTTTGGTGTTGATAACACTAAAAGAAACTGAATTAGAATGTCACGTGTTCTTGGGGACTGTGCCTCCTTTACCCACCAAGACTTGGCTTCCCTTAAATTCTTTGTCAACTGAACCTCACTGTAAATCCTGAAATGGCGTGACTTTTCCTAGTGCAGAAACTGGTTCATAAAATGTCACTGACATCTCCCCGAAAACAATTTTTCAAAAGATGAATGAAAAATGCTGTATTTTAACTCACCGCCAACTCCACATACTGATCCTTGCGATTTTTCTCCCCTCAGCAAGGAACTTTCGAGATTCATGAATGTGCCTGTAGCCAGAGTGCAGGTCAGTAAACCCGAAAAAAACAATTTCGCTGGGAGCCATTTTAAACCTGTTTCAGGATTTGGGGCACCTTGGTCATAGACTTTCTCACGTTTCTGTGTTTTCGTTGCCTTTTTTAGATTTGGGAAATAAGTGTTGAACTTTTGGGTCTTGCGGAGGGGAAGGTGGGATACATAAAGCCCAGGTTTTGGAAATTGCCCATTACCAGAGGGAACATGATTTCCTAAAGGAATGAAAAAATTGGTATAGTATAGTATCCCTTGCATACACATATATATACACCTTTGTCTAAGCTACACCTTACTGTATGTACTTTCATAGGTCACTAAAGTAGACTTATAATACACATATTTTTATAATTATATGTCACATGTGTAGTATACTGATTTTTATGTGCAATATATATTTACGTGCTAATATAACTATATTTGTATTTTATATATATTATAAATACAAAAATATGTGTGTAATGTAGTAAATATCAATTATATAAGATATACAATACATTTAATTCATAGAATAATGCTTATATTTATCTAAAGTAGAAATACACTTAATATATAAATGTACATATAAAAAATATGTAGTATATTGCACGTATATTCCTTTTTTAAGTTTATTTAGTTTGAGAGAGAGAGAGAGAGAGTCTGTGCGAGCAGGAGAGGGGCAGAGAGAGAATCCCAAGCAGGTGCTGAGCT
The DNA here is from genome assembly GCF_018350175.1 of Felis catus. NCBI lineage: Eukaryota > Metazoa > Chordata > Mammalia > Carnivora > Felidae > Felis > Felis catus. The sequence continues at coordinate 97,900,745 of NC_058386.1, read as the reverse complement.
GTTAGCACAGAGCCTGACATGGGGACTTAATTTCCCGAACCCTGAGATAATGACCTGAGCAGAAATCAAGAGCCGGACGCTTAACCAACTGAGCCACCCAGGCGCCCTATGTGGTGGTTTTCCTTTTGAATATGATCTTTTGCTCTAGGATCCAGACGAAAGCAATTTTATTTTTTAATCATAAAATTCATTTGATTTATTTTTTAAATTTTATTTAAAAATTTCAAAAATGTTTTTTATTGTCACTGCTTACTGCTTTTAGTTAAAGTACCTGGGTCTCCTGTTGTTGGTTTCCTTTTGTTTTGTTTTGTGTTTTGTTTGTTTTTTAACATCTATGATTTGTTACTCTAGGATTTGGAGTAAGGCAGTTTTATTTTTTAATGAAAAAATTATTTTATTTCAACATTTTTAAATTTAATTAATTCCAATTTGGAGCTATTGCTTTTAAGTGTTTGGTAAAGGGGTGTGGAGAGTGGCAGGCCTCCACTTTAATTTCCCAGAATTCTTTGATCTGTCAGCCTGAAAACATAGTTAAAGAGTAGATTGTGCATTATGGTAGACGTGGGGGGGGGGAGTCGCAACCTCTGAAATCTGTCCAAGACAAAATAAACTCAAACAACAATTTCAAACAAGGTTGCATCAACTCAACAAAGGGGGAAGCCAGTCTAACGAGGTGGAGGGTAAGGGGAGAATTATTTGGGGATATCACTCACGTTCCAATTTGTGAGAGTACCAAACGCATTAGCGAATGGTCCTTCGAGGACTGTCTGACACCTGAGATTTTGGTCTTCTTTTTCTGTTTTTAAGTGTACTTATTTATTTTGAGAGAGGGAGAGACAGGGGGCACGAGAGCAGGAAGGGGGCTCCCAGCTTGCCGCTGTCGGCGTGGAGCCCTCTTGGGATCCTCTGTCTCCCTCTCTGTCTGCCTCTCCGGCCTCGCCTGCTCGCGCTCTCTCTCAAAAATAAACAAACATTAAGAAAATTGACTCTCTTAACTGCCATACGTACCACGTGGCAGTGTTAAGTCTAGTCGTTATGTTACATTATCTTCCTGGTACGTATTTATCTCAAAAGTGGCCATTTTTACCTTGTGACCGACTCTAGGCCCTTCCTCCACCCACCCTTCTAGCACTCACAGATCCGATGTTGCTCCATGAGTTTGTTGAGCTTTTTTTTAGATTCCACATATAACTGAGAACATAAAGCGTTTGTGTGAAGAACATTTTAATGGGTGTCCCCTCGACCATTTTGCGAGTACAGTTAAGAGTTGTTTTGAGGGGCGCCTGGGTGGCGCAGTCGGTTAGGCGTCCGACTTCAGCCAGGTCACGATCTCTCGGTCCGTGAGTTCGAGCCCCGCGTCGGGCTCTGAGCTGATGGCTCAGAACCTGGAGCCTGTTTCCGATTCTGTGTCTCCCTCTCTCTCTGCCCCTCCCCCGTTCATGCTCTGTCTCTCTCTGTCCCAAAAATAAATAAACGTTGAAAAAAAAAAATTAAAAAAAAAAAAAGAGTTGTTTTGATAACCCAGTATTAGGTATGTGGAACTAGTATCAGTGTCTACCTCAGTTAGGCTGCTTTGCACTTGTGTAGACTTGGCCTCTGGTAAACTTGGATCCCCCAAAAGGAGCTCCCAGCACTGGTTTCTTTAGACTTTTCATATTCAAGCAGCAGAAAGACCAAGTAACTACTAAGCTGGGAGAGGGAAAATGAGGCAACAGAGAGAGTAGAGGCCCTTAGTCTCAAGTAACCTTTGCCACCTGGGAATGTCTACAAATATTAAATACAAAGGAATTCCATTAATACGATGCGGAAAGGACAGTGGAGTCCAAAGGACAGGTGTTTTGTTTTGTTTTGTTTTTTGTACTGTTCATAGCTGGCAGATAGGCGGGAGGAGCCATTTTGTGACTCCTCTCCCACATGCTTAGCTGTCTTCCTAAAGTGTCAGTTTCGCCTGGTTGCCTTAAGAATACCATATGATTTCACTTATGTGTGGAATCTTACCGAACAGACGAAACAGAAGCAGACTGTAATACAGAGGAGACTGGAGGTTGCGGGGTAGGGGGAGAGGGACGGGCAAAATAAGTGAAGTGCATTAGGAGGCGCCAAGTTCCAGTCATGTAGTAAATCAGTCGCGGGGATGAAAAGTACAGCAGAAGGAATATAGTCAAAATACAGCAATGACTTTGTATGGTGATGATGGTGATTACACTGATCGTGGTGAGCATTTTGTAAGGTAGAGGAATGACGAATCACTGTGCTGTCCACCTGAAACTACTATAATATTGTATTGTCAGCTATGCTTCGACTCAAAAAAGAAAGGAGAAGAAGGGATGGGATGGGGCTCTCCTGGCGGAGGAGAGGGGCTTAGGGGGCCCTGCCCTGCTGGGCAGCAGTGGCTCCTGTCCAGGGTCCTGGAACTGTAGCCAGAGCAGAGGGCGCTGACCGGGTGCTGAGCCCAGGGAAGTCTGGAGGGTGGGGCAGGGTGGAGGGTGCAGAGTGGACAACGGTGGTGTGCCTCTTTGCCCCCGAACTGTTGGCTGGGCAGAGATTTTGAGAACTTGAGTAAGTGTGGTCCTAGTCAGGCTAAACCTTCGTTGCCCCCGAAGTGTAAAACATCCAGGTGCTGTCCGGTGCTTCAGCTTAACTTGTGTCCCAGCAAGACAAGCCACAGGCTCCTGGGCCCTCCAAGCCCAAGCCTCGCTCACAGTACCACCCTTCAACTATGAAGAGGTTTCAGAAAATGAATGAGCCTTTAGTCATCCTTCAAAGAAACCTTTGGTTTCAAAATCCCACACGTGCCTGTGGATTATTTACTGCACATTGAAGACGGGCTTTGCAAACTGGGGGTTGTCGCCCCAGCAGGACTTTATGCTGAGCTTCCCCACAAGCAGGGTGACACTAGCCTAGTGATTAGGAGTCAGTGGCAGCTGGACAGCTGAGGGCCAGCTGTCAGGACACAGCCCAGCACGTGTAAGAGTAACAGCAGGGACGGAGTGCCATTCCTCAGCTACACCTGTTTGTCAGGGTGGGGAAAAATAATACGCAAGGTGGGAGGACAGAGTGAAAGCCATAAGCCAAGCCACAGCCTGGCACAGAGTGGGTGCCGTCTGAGGGTGAGCTGAAGGGAGACCCCTCGGTGCTAACTTTCCTAGGATAATTTAGCAACAAGGAAGTAGCTTCCCTGGTGCAGTTTAAAACCCTGAGGGTGTAGAGAGTAGCCTGCTGGGTTTTTTTTTTTTTTTTTCATGTATGACATTCAATGCTCAACATACTAAAACGATCCTTTTTTTCTCTCTGATTGAAGGTTTGGTTTAAGAATAGGAGGGCCAAGTTGAGAAGACAGCGGAGGGCACTGAGGCTCAGAAACATGCCCCCCATGGCCACGGTCCCCCCTCCCATCATTAACACAGGTCAACCCTACCGTAGCATCTTCATTCGGCAGCTGAATTTTGTGTGGATTTTTCAGGAGCCAATGATGCCGGGGCCACCTCGCCCGCCCATGCCACCCTTTCCTCCTATGTTCCTGCTTCCTCAACCTTGGTCCTGTCTAGGTTTCCCTCCCTATGGCTGCCCTCCACCCTTCCTTCCCTATGGCTACTTTCCACCTTTCCCTCCCTATGGCCGCCCTCCACTTTTCCTTCCCTTTGGTGGCCCTCCACCTTTCCCTCGCTATGGCTGTCCTCCTTTGGCCCATCCTGGTGCGGTACCACCCATGGCTCTTCTTTAATCGTTTTCCCAAAGAATGGGCTCTGTGACAGTTTTTTTCCGAGGTGTTTTTGAGCCAGATTCAAGTTTCTGTATCTGTTGCCTTAACGAATAGTTCATTCAATGTGTGCTGAATTATTAAAGAGAAGTCAAATTCACTGACCCTCTATTTTAGGGCACTTTTTACATTTTCAATAAAGTTGTGAATTCTCTACAATTGTTTTTTGCGTGTGGTGTGGGGTCAGTCAGTTGCATGGGCAATGCCATTCATAGGGAAAGGCGAGGACACCTGCTCTCACGCAGCACTGTCCCTGAGCCACCATCGGCAGGCCAGGCACATCCCCGAAGGTGCCCACGTGCCCGGGGCAGGGTTACAGAGACCCACCCTCTCCTCGGCCACCCCGTCCTCCCGCCCCGCGCGCAAGCCCGACCCCGCAGAGGTGCAGGACCGGGTGGCGTCAGCCCCTAAGGAGGGACCGGCGGGCTTCCGGGCGGGGCTGGGCCCCAGTCGCCCCGAGGAGCTGGGGCCCAACCGAGCACTGGCAGGGAAACTCGGAAGGGGCTACTCACAGCTCCCGGAGAAGCGGCAGCCTGGTGTGCATCTGGTGCTCTCCAAGTTGCGTCCGGCGCCTGCCCCGCGGGCGGACCAGACCGGGCCGCGCGGCCTTCCAGCGGGAGGGTCCGGCGCCTGCGGAGGCACCGCGAGGCGAGACCCCCTTCCAGGCCGGCGCTGGGCTCGCTCTCTCTCTCCCCTGTCCCCCACTCCCCAGGGGTGCAGGGCCCGGCATCGCTCGGCCCCCAGCTCGCAGCTGCCGGGCACCTTTCCGCGAAATCCTGCCTATGGCCCGCCGTCCTCGCGTGCGGTCATTTCAAGTCCGCAGCTGAGAAAGGACCTGGGTCTTTGTCCCCTCGGACTTGGGGTGGCGGAGGGGCTCCTGCGGAACCCAGACCGTGTACCTGGTGCCCGATCGGGTTGTTTACACTGGCACACACAGCCCTTCTCGTTGCCAGGACGACCCCGGCCCCGGGGACGAGTTTTGCCGGTGCACCCAAAATGTCTCCCCCCGTCCCCCAGGTTTGGGTTGTGGCGCCGCAGCGGGGTCTGTGAGCCGGGGCGTCGCAGATCTCCCGGATCTGATATCGGGGCCCACCACCCCCCCCACCCCCCCGCGGTGGGGATGGTTCCAGGCCGTGGCCTCGGGTTGGCGGAAGCGTAGGCTCCCATCGAGGCCGGTCCTCCGCCCCCCGCCCCTCCCCCAGCGCTGCGAAGCCGCAGGCTGTCTGCGTAGCCGCCGCCGTGACTCACCTTCTTCTTCCCTGCCGGGACCTGGACGGCCTGGGTCTGTAGCCGTGGGCCCTCCACCCAGGCTCCGCAAGCCCATCCTACATCTCCCCGGGCAGGTGTGTTTGCAGGAACAGTCTGGGCACCATCGTCGTTTCTGACCCCAGGATCCTTGCGTGTAAATAGCAATTTTTTTCTTTAACAGTATGAAACGTTTTTACTACACATGATCTATGGTCCAAATCAGTAATTACATAGTCAGATCTTTGTATCATACATATTAAATGTACACAACAATAAAATCACCTCTTCCATGAAAATTTTGTCGGTTCACTTTACGTGTTATCAAACGCAAGGCTCACGTGAGACTGTATAACACTTAACAGTCTGTTCACGTGCCAAGGGACAAGGCTAAACAGTAAATTAAAGTGTTAAAATATCTTATGCCAGGACAGTTTTCTTTTTGAATTTGATAAGCCAAGGACCATCAAGGACTATTTAGAACCTGAATAGAATCCAGTGGCTATGAAATTAAAAAGCGGGTTTGAGGGAAAACAGATAAGCATCCCCCCCCAGTTTTTTGTTTAGTTTCAGATAGCAAGTCAATGGGAAACTTTTAACCATAACATTCATTTCACTTTTTAGAGCTTGAATAACCACCTCTTCAGCCCGCCTCGCTAAGGTTACTGCATAATCCCTGCATTCCTGTCAAGAAGGATTAGCCATCTTCTCAGGTGGGAGGATTCCAGACTCACTGGGCTACTATCTAGATCTGCAGTCTCAAAAGCAATTTTTGAATCTACTTCCAGGTATGTTCCTTGATGGAGATCAATGTATTCTTTTTGTTATTCTTTTTTGCGTATTTTAATAGTGTCAGAGGCCAGAGGAAAACTGGGTATTTTTAATTTAATTTAATTTCTTTAAAAAAAAATGTTACTCTTAAAGTTTAGTTGATGTACAATCTTGTATTCGTCTCTGGTGCACAATGTAGTGATTCGATAATCAAACTGGCTGTTTGTAATTGTAATATCTGGCTTCATGGGTCCTCATCACTATCCTGAGGGATTTAACTACCATGAGACCTTAGATGGAATGGTGCCTTGACACAGGTCACGTTTTCAGTGCTCATTCAAAGTCTTACTTGGCAGTATCTGCATTCATTTCAGTGTAAAAAACTTAAGGCCAAAAGTAGCATATGGTTTTAAGCTCTACCTGATCTTGAAATCTGGATATTAGACCTTATTTATCCACAGGGGGAAAAAATACCATCAAGCCTCCCACAATTCAAAATTTGAAACCAATTTCAGGAAGAACAAAAAATACAAAGGGATTAATGACCTACTTTTAGGTTTTGACCCTTTATACCTTCAGGCTTTCTTTCTCAATGTTCATTCTATTATTGCCCGTTTCATCAGTATGTGCCCAGACAACAATTAGATTTTCAGGAGAGTGGGATTGAATTGGGGGAGCATAGTACATACAAGAGGCCTATGAGCTTCAAACTGATGCCTTGTCCCACATCTTCGGCCACTTGTGCCCTTTATCACAGTCTTTCCATAATGATTATTTTTCCCTTGTATCTTTTTTAAAAGTCGTGGTAAAAGTCAAATAACAGAAGTACCCACTTTAAAGTGTACGATTCATGGGGCGCCTGGGTGGCGCAGTCGGTTAAGCGTCCGACTTCAGCCAGGTCACGATCTCGCGGTCCGTGAGTTCGAGCCCCGCGTGGGGCTCTGGGCTGATGGCTCAGAGCCTGGCGCCTGTTTCCGTTTCTGTGTCTCCCTCTCTCTCTGCCCCTCCCCCATTCATGCTCTGTCTCTCTCTGTCCCAAAAATAAATAAACGTTGAAAAAAAAAATTTAAAGTGTACGATTCAGTGGCATTTAGTGCATCCACAATATTCCCTTTTTTTTTCAATGTTTATTTATTTTTGAGAGAGAGAGAGAGCACATGAGCAGGGGAGAGGTAGAGACAGAGAGAGGAGGACAGAGATGTAAAGCGGGCTCTGCATTGACAGTGGGGTTCGAACTCGAACCAGGAAATCATGACCTGAGCCCGGTCGGACACTCAACCGACTGAGCCACTCAGGCGCCCCAATTCACAATATTCTGCCACCATGACCACCATCTAGTTTCCAAGCTTATTCATCACCCCAAAATGAAACCCCTTATTCATTTGGCCATCATTCCCCCAATTCCTCCCTCCTCCAGCCCCTGGCAACTTCTAGTCTGCTTCCTGTCTCTATGAATTTGCCTCTTCTGGATATTTAATATTTATGGAATCATAAAATATGTGACCTTCTGTGTCTGACTTCTTTCACTTAGCGTAATGTTTTTGAGGTTCATCCAGTTTGTAGCAAGTATTAGTACTTCATTCCTGTTTTGAGTTGAATAATAGTCCATTATGTGACTATGCCACATTTTGTTTATCCATTCCTCAGTGGATGGAAATTTGGGTTATTTCCAACTTTTGGCTGTTGTAAATAGTGCTTCTATCTACATTCATGTACAATTATTTGTTTGAGTACCCATTTTCGATTCTTTAATGTATATACGTAGAATTGGAATTGCTGGGTCACAAGGCAATTTTATGTTTGAATTTTCGAGGAACTGTCACATATAACAACTGTACCATTTTACATTCCCACTTGCCATGTGCGGGGGTTCCTGTTTCTTCACATCCTCACCAACACTTATTATATCCCATTTTTTAAATTATAGACATCCTAGTGGATGTGAGATGTTATCTCGTTGTGGCTTTGATTTACATTTCCCTAACGACTAATGATATTGAGCATCTTGTCATGCTTGTTGGCCATTTGTACATATTCTTGGGAAAAAAACATCTAATCATTTAATTTGGTGGTTTATTTTTTCACTGCTGAGTTGTAAGGATTCTTTATGTATCCTGGAAACTACTCATTTTTAAGGGTTTTTTTCTTAAGTTTATTGATTTGAGAGAGAGAAGGGGAGGGACAGAGACAGAGAGGGAGAGAGAGAATCCCAAGCAGGCTCCGTACTGTCAGTGCAGAGTCGAGGGGCCGGATCTCACAAACCGTGAGATCGTGACCTGAGCTGAAATCAAGAGTTGGACACTTAACGGACTGAGCCACCCAGGCGCCCCTGGAAACTATACTCTTGTCAGATATATGACTTATAAATATTTTATCTCGTTGTGTTGGTTGTCTTTTCACTATCTTAATAGTGTCATTGGATGCACGAAGTTCTTAATTTTGATGAAATCCAATTTATGTAATTTTTCCTTTGTTGCTATTATGCTTTGGTGTCATATCGAAGAATCCATTGCTGGGGCACCTGAGTGTCTCGGCCAGCTAAACATCTGACTTCAGCTCAGGTCGTGATCTTATGGTTCGTGGGTTTGAGCCACGCTTTGGGCTCTGTGCTGACAGCTCAGAACCTGGAGCCTACTTTGGGTTCTGTGTCTCCCACTTTTTCTGCCCTCCCATGCTCATGCTCTCTCTCTCTCTAAAAAATAAATAAACATTAAAAAAAAAAAAAGAATCCATTGCCAAATCCAAGATCATGAGTTTTTCCCTGTTTTCTCCTGAAGAAAAGGAGTTTTATAGTTTTATGACTCCTTCTTCCTCTCTCTCTCCCTCTCTCTCTCCCTCCCCCCATATATATCTCACTATATATATATATATATATATATATATATATATATATACACACATACACTCTGTTTCTCTGTCTCTTTCTATATATATAGTGGGATATATATATATATATAGAGAGAGAGAGAGAGAGAGAGAGAGTTTTACATAACTATACATATGAGAGTTTTTAAATTTTAACTCATATTTAGGTATTTTGTCCATTTTCATGTTGGTATATGATATGAGGTATATTTCCAACTTAATTCTTTTGCATATAGCTATCTAGTTGTCCATCATTTCCTGAACAATTCTTTCCCAGTTGAATTATCTTGGCACCTTTATCCAGAATCGATTGACCATTGGTGTATGGGTTTATTTATGGTTTCTGGTTCCTCGAGTCTATTCCAGTGATCTGTATGACTATCCTTATGCCAGTACAATGCTGTTTTGATTAGTGTAGTTTTGTAGTAAGTTTTGAAATTTAGACGTCAGGGTCCTACAACTTTTATTTTCTTTTTAAAGATTATTTTGGCTTATTATATTCCCTTATAATTCCATATGATTTTAGAATTCTTGTTCCTTGCATTTCTTGTTAAAAACCAGAAACTCTGGGGGCGCCTGGGTGGCTCAGTCAGTTAAGCGTCCGACTTCAGCTCAGGTCACGATCTCACACTCCGTGAGTTCGAGCCCCGCGTCGGGCTCTGGGCTGACGGCTCAGAGCCTGGAGCCTGCTTCCAGTTCTGTGTCTCCCTCTCTCTCTGCCCCTCCCCCATTCATGCTCTGTCTCTCTCTGTCTCAAAAATAAATAAACGTTAAAAAAAATTTTTTTAAAAAAACAAAAAACCAGAAACTCTGAATATTAGAATGTGACAACTTTAGAAGACACATTTTCTCCCCTCTTCTAGGTTTGTTGTTCCTAATTGTTTGGGCTGCTGTGGTTGGCTTATTTAGTGACTTCCTAAGCTATTTTTTGCAATATCTGTGTTAGTTTTTTTTTAATTTCAGTATTAAAAAATAAAAATAAATACAAAGAAAATAAGTAAAATTTCACTATATTTGACATGCAATATTATATTAGTTTCAGTTATACAACTTAGTGATTTGACAATTATATACAACATGAAATGCTCACCACAATAAGTGTAGATATCATCTGCCATCATACAAAATTATTATAATATGATGGACTATATTCCCTATGCAGTACTTTTCGTCTCCATGACTCATTTATTTTATTTATTTATTTTTAAGTAAACTCGACCCCAGATGTGGGGCTCAAACCCATGACCTCAAGTTCAAAAGTCACATTCTTTACCAACTGAGCCAGCAAGGTGCCCGACTCATTTATTTTATAACTGGAAATTTGTACTTCTTAATCCCCATTCACCTATTTTGCACATGTCCCCACCCCCACCCCACCCCCAGCCTTCTGGCAACCACCAGTTCGTTCTCTGTGTTTATGACTCTGTTTCTGATTTGTTGTTTTTTGAATTCCATATATAAGTAAAATCACATGGTATTTGTCTTTCCTCTGTCTGATGTATTTCACTTAACATAATATGTTCTGGGTCCATCTATGTTGTTGCAAATGGCAGGATTTCATTCTTTCTTATGGTTTGAATAATATTCCATGCTGTGTGTGTGTGTGTGTGTGTGTGTGTGTGTGGCATCTTCTTTACCCATTCATCTATTGATGGACACTTACATTGCTTCTGTATCTTGGATATTGTAAATAATGCTGCAGCAAACATAGGAATACATATATCTTTTCAAATTAGTATTTCGTTTTCATTGGGTAAATACCCAGTAGTGGACTTACTAGATCATATGGTATTTCTATTTTTAATTTTTTGAGAAACCTCCATACTGTTTTCCATAACACCTGCATTCTTTGTCACGTAGAGCCACTCAAATCTACATTCCGTTAGCTTAGTGGCCAGCAAGTGTTTTGAAATACTTACCATCAATTCCTGGATTCAAAATGAATAAAGATCAACAAAACATTAAGGCAACCTAGTGAATAGGAGAGCATCCAACTTTGGCTCAGGTCATGATCTCAGTTTGTGAGTTCAAGCCCCACATCAGACTCTCTGCTGTCTGTGGAGAGCCTGCTTCGTATCCTCTGTCCCCCTCTCTGCCCCTCCCCCGCTCACTTTCTTTCTCTCTCTCTCTCTCTCTCAAAATTAAATATTGAAAAAAAGAATAGGAGAAAAATACTTGCAAATGATATCTTTGATGAGGGATTAATATCCAAAATTTATAAGTAACTCCTACTACTCAATACCAAAAAAAAAAAAACCCAAAAAACGACACAATCAAAATATTAAATGAGCAGGGGACCTAATTAGACATTTTTCCAAAGAAGACGTACAGATGGCCAACAGACACATGAAACATCACTAATCATCAGGGAAATGCAAATCTAAATCACCTCACACCAGTCAGAATGGCTAATATCAAAAAGACAAGAGATAAGAAGTGTTAGTGAGGATGTGGAGAAAAGGGAACCCTTGAGCATTGTTGGTGGGAATGTAAATTGGGACAGTCACTATGGGAAACTGTGCAGTTTCCTCTAAAAATTAAAAATAGAGGGGGTCTGGGTGGCTCAGTTGGTTGAGTGCCCAACTTCAGCTCAGGTCATGATCTTATGGTTCATGAGTTCAAGCCCCGCATCGGACTCTGTGCTGACAGCTCAGAGCCTGGAGCCTGCTTTGGATTCTGTGTCTCCCTCTCTCTCTACCCCTCCCCAGCTCGCACTCTGTCTCTCTCTCTCTCAAAATAAATAAATGAATGAATGAATGAGTGAATGAATGGAGTGAATGAATGAATAAAATTTTAAAAATTAAAAATAGAATACCCTACAAGCCAGTAATTCCACTCCTGGATATTTAGCTGAAGAAAACAAAAACACTAATTTGAAAAGATATATGCACTCCTATATTTATTGTAGCATTTGGGGGTATAGCTCAGGGGTAGAGCATTTGACTACATTATTTTTAATAGCCAAGATACGGAAATAACCTAAGTGCCCATCAATAGATGAATAGATAAAGAAGATGTGATACACACACACGCACACACGCACGCACACACACACACACACACACACACACACACACTGGAATATTCCTCAGCCATATAAAGAATAAAATCTTGCTGGGTCACCTGAGTGGCTCAGTTGGTTAAAAGCGTCCATCTTATGCTCAGGTCATGATCTCATGGTTCGTGGGTTTGAGCCCCATGTCAGGCTCTGCACTGACAGGTATGGAGCCTGCCTGGAATTCTCTCTCTCTCTCTCTCTCTCTCTCTTTCTCTCTCTCTCTCTCTCTCTCTCTCTCTCTCTCTCTCTCTCTCCCCCTCTCTCTCTCTGCCCCTTACCCACTCATGCTCTCTCTCTCTTTCAAAATAAATAAATAAAATGAACTTAAAAAAATAGGGGGCCATTCTCTGCACTTTTCTCCTTAAGATCAGGAGATCAGGTTTGGCCCAGCCGTGAATAAAATCTTGCCTCGCTTCTAAAAAAAAAAAAAATAGGGGTGCCTGGTGGCTCAGTTGGTTAAGTGTCTGACTTCAGCTCAGGTCATGATCTTGCAGTTTATGAGTTCAAGCCCCACGACGGACTCTGTGCTGACAGCTCAGAGCCTGGAGCCTGCTTCGGATTCTGTGTCTCCCTCTCTCTCTGCCCCTCCCCTGCTCATGCTCTGTCTCTCTCTGTCTCTCAAAAGTAAATAAATGTTAAAAAAAAAATCTAAAAGATAAAGAATAAAATCTTGCCATTTGTGACAACATGGATGGACCTAGAGGATATTGTGCTAAATTAAGTAAGTCAGACACCCAAAGACAAATAACTGTATGATTTCACTTATATGTGGAATCTTAAACAAAACAGACAACACACACAAAAAAACCCAGAAACAGAACAAACTGGTGGTTGCCAGAGGGGAGGAAGATGGGGAGATAGACAAAATGGGAGAAGGGGATTAAAAGGTACAGGTTTCTGGGGGGCCTGGGTGGCTCAGTCAGTTAAGTGTCTAACTTCAGCTCAGGTCATGATCTCAGTTTGTGAGTTTGAGTTCTGCATCAGGCTCTGCGCTGACAGTGTAAAGCCTGCTTTAATCCTCTGTCTCCCTCTCTCTCTGCCTGTCTCTCTCTCTCCAAAATAAGTATTTAAAAAATAAATAAATAAAAGGTACGTATTTCCAGTAATTAAACAAGTAATTCAGGGTGAGGAGAAGTACATCACAGGGGATACAGGCAATAATCATGCGATAATTTTATACGGTGACAGCTGTTAACTACACTCACAGTCATGAGCATTTCGTAATGTATATAAAGTTGAATCACTGTGTTGTACTCCTGAAGCTAATATAATATCATATGCCAACTCTACTTCAAAAAAGCAAGACAAAAAAAGAAAAAGGAGACGTAATACTCTCCCAGTGTTTGGGGATCGCGTCTGTGCTATGCTTTTCTTCAGTGCTTAGCCAGGCTATTCACAAGTCTGCCTTCTCTCTTACTTCCTGCTTGCACAGAGCCTGAGAGCCATCCAGAAGTGAAAGCTTGTGGTCCTCTCAGCTGTTTCTGAGCATGTGGCTAGCACACGACCTTCTTGATTCCTCTGTATACCTGAGATCTTTTCAAAGCCTTTGTTCTTCCATCTACATTTTCTCAAGCTTGTGTTTCCCACTCTTTTCAGTTGTCTGTTGCTTGTCCTGACTGTTGTCTCTTGCCCCAGGATGCTGTGGCCAGTGCTTGTGCCTTTAAACGCTTTGAGCAAGCAGCCTCGGCCCAGGGTTCGCTCCTAGTCAGACAAAACAAAGGCAAAACACCATGCCAGTCCTTGAGGGAGCCGGCAGAGTGGAGAAGACCCGGAACCACAATCCTTTGAGAATAAGGTCCATACTGCTCCCTCTAGTACCAGGAGTGCGGGCCTCCCATCCTCAAGGCCACTGCAAGTCTGGGGTGTGAGGGATGGTAGGCAGACAGTTTGAAACACCAGAGTGTTCTCTTACCACTGTCGGGGAGGAAAAATTTGCCTCTAGACTTCCAAATTCTTCTGGGCAGTCTTAAGAATTAAATTGACATGAGACAGATTAACAAGAGAAAATCAAGTTTAATTCATACGTATGGAGGCCTCAAAGATGCAGGACCTAAGAAATGATCAAGGCAGGGGCACCTGGGCGGCTCAGTCGGTTGAGCATTGGACTTTGGCTCAGGTCATGATCTCACGGTTCGTGGGTTCAAGCCCCGCGTTGGGCTCTGTGCTGACAGCTCGGAACTTGGAGCCTGCTTCAGATTCTGTGTCTCCCCCTCTCTCTGCCCCTCCCTCGCACTCTCTCTCTCTCTCTCAAAAATAAACAAACTTAAAAGAAATGATCAAGGCAGGTAGCATTTATACTGTTCACACAAAGAAACGATACATTTGTGAGGGATCAACAGGACACAGAAAACTTCTGTTTGGGAACTTCAGTTAGTAAGGAATTCCAAACAAAATTTGGGCTGGGGTAGTAAATTAGTCAAAGTTACAAGGTTTGTTTACATAGACTTCTTGGGCCCTGACTTCCCTGTCTCTGATGTTAAAGATGTTACTCTACCTCCTGGTGCAGAGGGGGTACCTTTCGCATGGGAGATTTATTCCCCACTTTCTGGAGACAAAGGGGGATCAGAGTGTTGTTCCTGCACTGGCTGTTTATTCACTGTGGCATATCTTGGGGTGGCTCACCTTGAGCCCCCACACCACAAATCAGTGGATTCTTTTTACACCAAACCTTATGAGGTTGTTGTGAGTTTTTAGCTGAATTCCAACATTCACCGGAAATGGATTCTGACAGCTTTTGCCAGCTCAGTAGTTGCTCTGGGGGGTGGGATGGAGCCCTGGCGTTCCCTTCTCCACATTAGTCATATTCAAATTTCTTTAACACCAAGGGGGCCCGGTGGCTCTGGTGATTTCAGCTAAGGTCCTGATCTCACAGTTTGAGCCCCACGTCGGGCTCTGCGCGCTGAGAGCGCGGGGCCTGCTTGGGATTCCCTCCCTCTCTCTCTGCCCCTCCCCCCCCCCAAATAAATAAACTTTAAAAAATTCTTTAATACTAAAAAAAAAATTCCTCTGGACTTTGCATTCTCCTTCTGGCAACTTCCCAACATCTCTCCTTCACGTCAGAAAAACTTTCTTCAAGGAGTAGTTTTCATACCCTCCCTCAGTTGTGATAAACAAAAATATCTCCAGACATTCACTAATGCGACCCAGGTGGAAAGTCATTTCAGACTGATACCCACTGTAGTAACTCCAATTCTGAACATATTTGGATTTAACCTGTTTTCACATATACTTTTTAATTGTTTGGGGGGTTTCGCTTGGTTGGTTCTTGTTTTTCATTTGTGCTGTACAGCTCTATGAAATTTTATCACATGTGTAAATGCATGTAACCATCACCAAAATTAGGATATAGGACTCTTCTATCCATACAAAGAAACTCCTTGTGGGGTGCCTAGGTGGCTCAGTCGGTTAACCGGCTTGATTTTGGCTCAGGTCATGACCTCACAGTTCGTTGGTTCGAGCCCCACATCTGGGGAATTCTCTCTCTCCCTCTCTCTGCCTCTTCCCCTCTTGCACTCTCTCTTCCTCTCAAAATAAATAAACTTAAAAAAAAAACAAAACAAAGAAACTCTTGGGGCGCCCAAGTGGCTCGGTCGTTTAAGCGTCTGACTTTGGCTCAGGTACTGATCTCGCGGTCCGTGAGTTCGAGCCCCGCGTCAGGCTCTGGGCTGATGGCTCAGAGCCTGGAGCCTGTTTCCGATTCTGTGTCTCCCTCTCTCTCTGCCCCTCCCCCGTTCATGCTCTGTCTCTCTCTGTCCCAAAAATAAATAAACGTTAAAAAGAAACTCTTTGGGGGCGCCTGGGTGGCTCTGTCGGTTAAGCAGCTGACTTCAGCTCAGGTCATGATCTCGCAGTCTGTGAGTTCAAGCCCCGCGTCGGGCTCTGTGCTGACAGCTCAGAGCCTGGAGCCTGTTTCGGATTCTGTGTCTCCCTCTCTCTGACCCTCCCCCGCTCATGCTCTGTCTCTCTCTGTCTCAAAAATAAACATTAAAAAATTTAAAAAAAAAAGAAAAGAAACTCTTTGTTGTTATACAAACCATTTTTCTAACCAAATGGCATAAAGGTGAAGAACATTGTAAAATTCTACCTTTGTGTAACAAAGGGAAGACACAAGAACGTGTTTTTGTATTTTTTTTAATGTTTATTTTATTTATTTTTGAGAGAGCGTGCAGCGTATGCACACAGGGGCGGGGCAGAGAGGGAAACAGAGGACCCAAAGTGGGCTCTGCGCCGACAGCAGAGAGCCTGATATGGGGCTTGAACTCATGAACCATGAGATCATGATCTGAGCCGAAGTTGGACGCTTAATCAACTGAGCCATGCAGGCACCTTGTGTTTTTATATTTATGCTTGCATAAATAATACACTGGGTAGTAATTGGGTACGTGTGGGGCAGGGGATTTCAGTGATTCTTTTCACTGAATATATTATATTTTGGATTTTTGAGCTATACCATTATGTTAAAGATAGTAAATGAAACCAAATGAATGGCATGGTTTCCAAGTAGCATTTCAACAGGCTTTAAGAGCAGATGACATATCGGGGTGTCTGGCTGGCTCACTCGGTAGAGCATGTGAGTCTTGATCTCCAAGTCATGGGTTTAAGCCCCACACCGGGTGTAGAGCTGAGTTAAACTAACAAATAAACAAACAAATAAATTACTGATATATGCTACAATTTGGATGAACCTTAGAAAACTTATAAAAAAGAGCATATCACGTATTGACTAGACCACATCAGTCAGAGCTGCTATAAGAAAAGTTGAGAGAAATAGACAGGCATCAATAGATTCAGAAGTAGACTTAGTAATATCATCTCCATGGCACCTAATTTGTCTTCCTTTACAGAGACAGTTCCCTTAGCAGTCAACTAAATTAGGCCTGTGAAGCACTTAATCAACACTAGAGATTGCAGTACATGAAGTTTATACACCTTTCCCTTAACAGTTAAAGGTCATTGCCTTATCATCGGGATGGCACAATATAAAGTATTCCTCTAGGCTGGAAGGCTACCTGCTTCCTTCTGTAAACTCTGCCCTATATGATGAAGTGAATGCAGTCACACAGGGCAGATGTTTTTAAGGTCATCATGAGATCAAAAGTTAGATTGCATAGGGGCGCCTGGGTGGCTCAGTCGGTTGAGCGGCTGACTTCGGCTCAGGTCATGATCTCGCGGTCCGTGAGTTCGAGCCCCGCATCGGGCTCTGTGCTGACAGCTTAGAGCCTGGAGCCTGTTTCAGATTCTGTGTCTCCCTCTCTCTGCCCCTCCCCCGTTCATGCTTTGTCTCTCTCTGTCTCAAAAATAAATAAACGTTATAAAAATTAAAAAAAAAAAAGTTAGATTGCATAGGGGCACCTGGGAGGCTCGGTCGGTTAAGTGTCTGACTCTTGATTTTGGTTCAGGTCATGATCTCATGGTTTGTGGGTTCGAGCCCCGTGTGGGGCTCTACACTGACAGTGTGGAGGCTGCTTAGGATTCTCTCCCTCTCCCTCTCTCTCTGCCCCTCCCATGCATGCTCTCTCTCTCTCTCTCTCTCTCTCTCTCAAAATAAATAAATAAACTTAAAGTTAGATGGCACAAAAGATCATGATACACGATTTTGTTTTCTCACTGGCAGATACTGATGTCAGCTGTGACACTGATGTGTACATAAGGAGCAGTCATGCTCTTACAGATGTCATTTGGTTTCATTTAAGGGTGGACATGCAACACTTTATTTGAGTTGACCACTACAATCTCCTTGTAATAGACATTTCAAAAACTGTTTCTGGTTGTGCCTGTGGTTATTTTGTGGTCATTGTTGTCCCTGTTCTATACCGACATCAATATCAATATTTACACAAGTATTATGCGTTAGATACCATACAGAATGCATGAAAGCTGGAGGTTAAATCTCAGTTTTAAGAGAATCCTAACCGAAAATTTTTTAAGTTTATTTATTTATTTTGAGAGAGAGAGAGAGAGTGCAGGCGCTCAAATGGGGAAGGGGCAGAGAGAGAGGGAAAGAATCCTGACCAGGCTCCACACTGTCAGCAGAGAGCCCGATGCGGGGCTCGAACCCACGAACCCTGAGATCATGACCTGAGCAGAAACCAAGAGTCAGATGCTCAACGGACTGAGCCACCCGGGCGCCCCCTAACTGAAAATTTAAACATTCTGGGTTGCACACAAAAAAGGGACTAGAAAGAAACAATACTTTTTGCTTTTCCTATATTGCTCAATGATCTACCTTTTATGAAGTATTAGGCACTGGGCACAGTGATAGGTGCTTGAGATACATTATGTCTATAATTTTACAAACTTCAGTTGTGTCCTAGTTTTTTTTAAGTGATAAAGATGCATTAGTTATATTTTTTTGGTCGTGTAATACTATTAAAATAAGTAAAATTTTCTTTTTCATCTTAATTTTTTTTTAATTTTTTTTTCAACGTTTATTTATTTTTGGGACAGAGAGAGACAGAGCATGAACGGGGGAGGGGCAGAGAGAGAGGGAGACACAGAATCTGAAACAGGCTCCAGGCTCTGAGCCATCAGCCCAGAGCCTGACACGGGGCTCGAACTCCCGGTCCGCGAGATCGTGACCTGGCTGAAGTCGGACGCTTAACCGACTGCGCCACCCAGGCGCCCCTCATCTTAATTTTTTAAAAGTAGATAGATACCATACAGATACCATGCCCAGTGTGAGGCTTGAACTCAAAACCCTGAGGTCAAGAACCCCATGCTCTACTGACTAAGGCAGCCAGGCACCCCTCATTTTAATTTAATTTTTTAATGTTTATTTATTTTTGAGAGAGAGAGAGATAGAGTGAGAGTGGGGAAGGGACAGAGAGAGAGGAAGCCACAGAATCTGAAGCAGGCTCCAGGCTCTGAGCTGTCAGCACAGAGCCCAATGAGGGGCTCGAACTCACAAACCGCGAGATCATGACCCGAGCTGAAGTCGGACGTTTAACTGACTGAGCCACCCAGGTGCCCCACCCCTCATTTTAATTTTTAAAAAATTTAGTAATACATAACACACCGGCACATATATCATATACTGTGTTAGGAAGGAAAATTTTTTCTCTATCCTGGAAGGTCCTTCTGACTGGCCTAAATATTTAATTGACATCACACAGATTAACATGAGAATATCAAATTTAATTATGTAAATACAGGGAAGCCATATAAACAGGAACAATTCCATAGACAGGCAAAATGAGGTATGTAAGTCATGCTGGACTAAGTAGAAAGTGGGTAGGGATCTGGAGTTTTCAAGGGAAGGAAGGCAAGCCACAGGAAGAAAGGGAAGAGTAAATGTTAAACAAAAGGTTTTCTGGGAAATCAAGAAACAATGAAACATACCATGCTAGATTTCTCCTTGTCTACCATACCTAGTTCATATTATATATAGTTATGTATGGTGATAGCTCCCTTCCTGGAACAGGTCCTCTCTCTAAATTCTTTTAGGCAGTTAGCAGGAAGGCAAAAAAGAAAAACTTCTTAAAGTCTTCTGTTTCTTAAAAATAACTCCCTAGGAGTGTGTGGGTGGCTCAGTCAATTGAGCGTCTGACTTCGTCTCAGGTCATGATCTCACAGTTAGTGGGTTCGAACCCCACATTGGGCTCTATGCTGACAGCTCAGAGCCTGGGGCCTGCTTTGGATTCTGTGTCTCCCTCTCTATCTACCCTTCTCCTGCTCTCTCTCTCTCTCTCTCTCAAAAATAAACATTAAAAAAATAAAATAAAATAAAAATAACCACCTAATATTCAAATCAGCAAAGAGGAAATCAAACTTTTACTCTTCACAGACGACATGATACTCATGGAAAACCCAAAAGACTCCACCAAAAAACTGGTAGAACTGATCCATTAATTCAGCAAAGTTGCAGGATATAAACTCAATGTACAGAAAACAGTTGCATTTCTATACACCAGTAATGAAGCAGCAGAAAGAGAAATCAAGGAATCGATCCCATTTACAATTACACCAAAATCCACAATATACCTAGGAATAAACCTAACCAAAGAGGTGAAAAATCTATACACTGAAAACTATAGAAGGCTTATGAAAAAAATTGAAAAAGACACAAAAACACAGAAAAACATCCCATGCTCATGGATTGGAAGAACAAATATTGTTAAAATGTCAATACTACTCAAAGCAATCTACATATTCAATGCAATCCCTATGAAAATAACACCAGCATTCTTCACAGAGCTAGAACAAACAATTGTAAAGTTTGTATGGAACCAGAAAAGACCCCAAATTGCCAAAGCAACCCTGAAAAAGAAAACCAAAGCTGGAGGCATTACACTTCTAAACTTCAAGCTGTATTACAAAGCTGTAATCATGAAGACAGTATGGTACTGGCAGAAAAACAGACACATAGATCAGTGGAACAGAATAGAAAACCCAGAAATGAACCCACAAACATATGGCCAACTAATCTTTGACAAAGCAGGGAAGAATACCCAATGGAACAAAAACAGTCTCTTCAGCAAATGGTGTTGGGAAAACTGGACAGCGACATGCAGAAGAATGAACCTGGACCACTTTCTTACACCATACACAAAAATAAATTCAAAATGAATGAAAGACCTAAACACAAGACAAGAAGCCATCAAAATCCTAGAGGAGAAAACAGACAACAACCTCTTTGACCTCGGCGACATCAACTTTTTATTCTACATGTCTCTGCAGGCAAAGGAAACAAAAACAAAAATGAATTATTGGGACTTCATCAATTAAAAAGCTTCTGCACAGCAAAGGAAACAATCAGCAAAACTACAGAAAACTGTCAACCAACAGAATGGGAGAAGATATTTACAAATGACATATCAGATAAAGGGTTAGTATCCAAAATCTATAAAGAACTTATCAAACTCAACACCCAAAAAACAAATAATCCAGTGAAGAAATGGGCAAAAGACATAAATAGACATTTCTCCAAAGAAGACATCCAGATGGCCAACCGACGCATGAAAAATGCTCCACGTCACTCATCATCAGGGAAATACAAATCAAAACCACAATGAGATATCACTTCACAACTGTCAGAATGGGTAAAATTAACAACTCACGGGGCGCCTGGGTGGCTCAGTCAGTTGAGCGTCCGACTTCGGCTCAGGTCATGATCTCGCGGTTCGTGCGTTTGAGCCCCACGATGTGCTCTGTGCTGACAGCTCGGAGCCTAGAGCCTGCTTCAGATTCTGTCTCCCTCTCTCTCTGCCCCTCCCCCACTCACACTCTGTCTCTCTCTCCTTCAAAAATAAATAAACATTAAAAAAAAATTTAAAAATAAAATAAAATTAACAACTCAGGCAATAACAGATGTTGGCAAGGATACGAAGAAAGAGGAACCTTTTGCACTGCAAACTGATGCAGCCACTCTGGAAAACAGCATGGAAGTTCTACAAAAAATTAAAACTAGAACTACCCTATGACCCAGCAATTGCACTACTAGGTGTTTATCCAAAGGATACAGGTATGCTGATTCGAAGGGGCACATGTACCCTAATGTTTATAGCAGTGTTATTGACAATAGCCAAAGTATGGGAAGAGCCCAAATGTCTATCAACTGATGAATGGATAAAGAAGATATGGTGTGTGTGTGTGTATGTGTGTATGTATATATATATATATATATATATATATATATATATATACACACATATATATGTATATATATAACATATATATATGTATATATATGTATATATGTATATATATGTACATATATATATAGTGGAATATTATTTGGCGATCAGAAAGAATGAAATCTTGCCATTTGCAACAATGTGGATGGAACTAGAGTATATTATGCTAAGCGAAAAAAGTCACAGAAAGACAAATATCCTGATTTCATTCATATGTGGAATTTGAGACACAAAACAGATGAACATAAGGGAAGGGAAGCAAAAAGAATATAAAAACAGAGAGGAAGACAAACTGTAAGAGACTCTTAAATACAGAGAACAAACTGAGGGTTGCTGGAGGGGTGTTGGGTGGGGGGGGGGTGGGCTCAATGGGTGAGGGGCTTTAAGGAGAACACTTGTTGGGATGAGGACTGGGTGTTATATGTAAGTGATGAATCACTAAATTCTATTCCTGAAATCATTATTACACTATATGTTAACTAATTTGGATTTAAATTAAAAATATATATATAACTACCTAAAAGAATCCACACTCCAATGAGACAGGTATGTGTATGGTGAGGGGGTCCGAATTGTGCTGCCCTACACAGCCAGACATAGAAGGGTAAAGGGAAACTTATTTTTCCTCCGCTTCAGCGCTCTGAGACAAGAGGATGTCCTTCTCCCTGGGGACCACCGTGGCAGGTAAAGGAGCCCACGGGGCGGAGACGGCAGGCTGAGGCTGAATGCTGAGGACACTGGGAGCAGTCACCTTAGTAAACGGCAGGCTTGTCTCTGCTGCTGTCACACTTGCCTCTGCTGTTGAAGACGACATCACTCTAGCCTCTCCCCACAGGGGTATGGAGGCCCCCCATCCTTGGGCTGAGCTGGCTAGTGCTCCTGGAAGTGACTAAAAGGCAGAGAGGTTGCTACTCCTGTCCCTCCCAGGACGGAGGCTGCCGTCCTCTGGAACAGGTGCTTCAAACTGATGACGGAGCGTGGGGCAAGCTGAGGGCAAAGTAGGCTGACAGGAGCCCGCCTCCTCCGCAGGTGGAATATGGGTGATATTCCTTGGACACTCTTGACTACCCAAGAACAAAGGAAAGGGGTTTAAGTGTTTGCCATGGTGATGTGGGAAACTAAGGCAAGTGAGAAATTAAACTCCCTTACTGCCTACAGCCCATTGACAAGTCCTTGAGACCAGGAGAATGTCCTCCCTCTAGGAGCTCAGCTGCCTTGATGATGACACTTTGCTATTGGCAAAAGGGAATCTTGGCTTAACATTATCCTGACCCCCCCCCCCCCCCGCCATGATCCTGTAAGTCTACTGTAACATGTAAAAATTCCTTTGGAAACTTCCTTTATCTCAACTCCCCCAAGATATATGCTGACAATCATACTTCAAGCTTATGGACCCTGATATACATCT
Source organism: Felis catus (assembly GCF_018350175.1). Classification (NCBI taxonomy): domain Eukaryota; kingdom Metazoa; phylum Chordata; class Mammalia; order Carnivora; family Felidae; genus Felis; species Felis catus. Next base: position 97,878,006 of record NC_058386.1, on the reverse strand, counting down.
GAAGGGTCTCGTGAATGAGGCTTTACTAAATGATAAAAATGGCCTTTTCCTAACAGCAGCTGGCCCTTCAAGATCCTGGAAAGTTTGCTTAAAAAGTTCCTTAGAAACTTATGCTGTCCCTGACCCCCTCCCAACCTGAGGGTATCTAATCAGTTACTTGTCACAACCCCAGTGCAGCTCTTTCTGCCCACGGGTCCTATCCCCGCACTTTAATAAAATAAATCACTTTTTTGGGGCATCTGGGTGGCTCAGTCGGTTAAGCGTCCAACTTCAGCTCAGGTCATGATCTCGCAGTTCATGACTTGGAGCCCCACATCCGGCTCTGTGCTGGCAGCTCAGAGCCTGGAACCTGCTTCGGATTCTGTGTCTCCTCTCTCTCTCTGCCCCTCCCTTGCTCACACTCTGTCTCTCTCAAAAAAAAATAAACATTAAAAAATTTTTTTGAAATAAAGATAAAATAAAATCACCTTTTTGCCCCAAAGATGTCTTCGAGAATTCTTTCCTGGCTGTTGGCTCCGGACCACCCCACCATCACCCAACAACCCCATCATTTTGTGACTTTAACATGGGCTTCGAGTCTTTTCATCTGGGCTCTGAGCTGGTGCAAACCCGGTGAGTACTTTCTCTTTTCCCCCTTTACTCCCATTTCAGGGACTTTTCGAGGCGGATGGTCTTACTGGAACACTTTCATGTCAATTGCTCAGGCCACAATCCTCTAGCCCGTGGCTACTCGACGGGGAGGAGAAAGCCGGCCTTTCAGCTGGAAGTTAGTACCCTGGCCAGAATGGTAGTAAGACCCGGAAACTTGATGCCCTCTCTTTATTCCTGTCCTTATAAAAAGTTGTCTGTCTTGGGCACGGGACAGCCACTAAGTCACCAGGATGGCTGTCAGTCTTAAGACTCCTGTTTGAGGTTTCCTCCTCATTGGTCTAACATGATCCCTCCACATCTCTGATCTAGCCGCTTCTGGCTGAGAGACCTCCACTGGGAGCCGGCCGAAACCAGTACCCCATTGAATGAAAACCCAACTGGGGACCGTTTTCTAGGGAAGTTGGCTGTAAAGACTACATGTATTGGAATGTTCTTAGCTCATGATGGATTTGTCTTTACTGTTTTTAGTCAATGTTCTCTGCTAACTACTACTTAAATTACAAAATTGGGTGATTCCCCCTTGTAAAACTTTTCCAGTATTCTCCATGGGTTAAAAACAGCGGTTTCTTCTCTGCCTTCTTAGCAAGACAAACTCAGGTCCATACGCTGGCACCCACCTGTAGCCTAGGATGCAATGGGGAGGTGGGGAGACACTAGCATCTTTCCTCAGGGGCCATAGCGACTGGTCCATGATCATAGCGACTTCATTTGAGGGATGCTTCAGGTCGCTTTAACACCTCAGGAACCTCTGACATATCCTGCACGTGGGATGCCACGTGTCAGGGGGAGTCTCGTGGTAATGGACCTTCACTACTTCTCTGTCTCTGCTCTGGAGAAGCATGGGAGCGTCTCTCCGGTCCCCAGGGACTCTCCCCTGGGATGCCTTTTTAACCACTGGAAACAAATCAATGAAAACATTGCAAAATGTAGGAAAGGACTGATCTCCTGTAACATTGCATGGCCTTAGTAAACAGGGCAAATGGACGGAGGTACCCTAGGTCCAGGCCTTCACCGCTCTAAATCAGGACCTGGACCCAAGGGCCTCTTGCAGAACACGTTTAGTCAGTAACCAGACCAGTAAACTCCCTTGTGATATACCGATGATAATGATCTAAATAGGCATCCTCCTAATAGAACTCAGTCGCTGGAGGAAGCACCGGCCATCCCTGACAAAGGAGATGCTGACTCTTTCTGCCTGTTCCTCCTCCTAATAGATGTGAGGGCTTCTCCCTCATTCATTTCCCAGGTTAATGCCTATGATAATTGTAGCCAACTCTGGTTAGTCTACCTCAGGACGGGGACTTTAAGGACTATTCCCAAGCAGCTGCCAAAACTCCATTTGTTTCCGGGAAATTCCCTGTCTACTCCGGCCTAACATGGACTCCGTATTTCCACGTTGGTGGAAAAAACATGGCGTCTGCTCCTCTGTCCGAGTGGACAAGGTTTAGAACCGGGAATTCTGTCTGCCTTCTGCTGGCATCTCATCTCTTCTGCCTTCCCCTCCCCCTCTTCCTGTTTCTGCACCACCTTGGGCGTGGCCTACATTACTGGTTCCTATACCATCTTCAGCCAGCACCACCGGCTCCTCCCCCCACCCTCAATGTCAAGGAGTGAAGAGCATCCACTTGGGCCGCCCACCTCAGGTTCCCGCACTGGTGTCCCAGGTAAAAACTGACAATGGGGAAAAATTGATTGACTTTTAAATGGATGCAGATGAAACATATTCGGTGCTTAAGCTAATTTAAGTTTGCTAGTTTAATTAAGATAGATCTGTCTTTAGAGTTACCAGCATTAAATATAAAACTTTTAGGGGCACCTGGGTGGCTCAGTTGGTTAAACATCCAACGTTGGCTCAGGTCATGATCTCAAGGTTTGTGAGTTCTTGCCCTGCGTCTGGCTCTGCGCTGTCAGCTTTGGATTCTGCCTCTCCCTCTCTCTCTGACCCTCCCCTGCTCACACTCTGTCTCTCTCTCTCTCTCTCAAAAAGAAATAAACATTAAAAAAAATTTATATGAAACTTATTCTACCAAGGTTCACTGAAGGTCAAGTAAACTCATGTTATCTCTGTTGCAATTTGTTAGCAAAGAGACGACTTAATGGTTAATTTTGTCTGTCTCAAAGTTTTTATGGGTAATTGTTAAGATAGCCTTCAAAGCCTTTGGTAACCTAAAACTTTAAAGTTTTGATTGCATGATACATGGGATTAAATTCATTGGATATCTAATGAGATAAGAAGCTAAAGCATTGATTACTGGATGTAGGTTTGTGCTTTTGACTTACTGCAGAGAAACTAAGGCTGTTTGGGTCTATTGGTAAGCAGGCTTTTGTGCTTAATTGATTTGCAAATTTGCCATCTAAAGAACTGTGGTGTAACAGTTTACAATTGGTTACTACGTTTTCATGGGAGATGAAGGTTTCTAAGAGTTAAAATTCTGCTAAGTGTACTTAAGACTGATGGAAATGAGGAAAAAACTGTATGTAGAAAAGTAGGTGATATGTGAGAAAGATACAAGGAATGGAAATACATTTTTTGTTGAAGGTAAAAGAAAGTAATTTTGTCCTAAATGAGACTGTTACTTGGAGAGAACTGGCTTGGGAGAAAATCTGAAGGCAAAGGAAAGTTGTAGAAGGTTCGTGAAGGGATATCTTTGGAAAGGAACTATATGTGTGGTCAGGAGGGACTAAGGTTGAAATGAATGGATTTTAAAAGTATCCCGGTACGAGATTAAAATTCTACCATTCTTTCTGCTCAAAAGACAATGTTTTCTTGGACTGTTCATCTGCTCTTGATAAGAAAATGTAAACAAAGGCGTTTTTCTCTTTTGTCTGCAGGGAAAACCAAAGCTTATGTTTTGACTTTTTCAGGTCTTTGATTACTTAGTTAAAACTTCTCAGTGTCAAAGGAGCGTAGCTTCGCTAACAAGTACATAACCCTACATATTTGCCTTTGAATCTCTTATTGGCATCTTGGGTAAATAAATAAAGATTTGTAATGATCTGTAATCCCATGTGCTTTATAAACTTTCCAAGATTTTAACAAACTTCCCAGGGTTTAAATTGTAAATGAAGTCTTTTTATTTGGTATGTTAAGTTACTTGGAAAAGCACTCTCAAATAATGGTAAACCTTAGGTTGTATTTCATGAGTAAGTGCTATAACTGCTCAAGTATGTATTGCCGTTCCTAAAATTTTAATGTTTTGGTATAAGGTCCTCGCTTGATATTCTGATTATTGAAGTGTCGTATGTCACAGAAAGAACAGTTTCCTTGTCAATTGCATCATAATGAACTCTCCTCAGATCTGGCACAATGTCCATTTCTGAGATTTTGTCATTTATAATTGTTCTTATTCTCTCACAAAATGAATTTCATCTTCAAGGAGACTCATAAAAAGGACTTTTAAGACAAATACAGGTATTTGACATCTTTAAAATCCTAAAACTAAAATGGGTAAGAATTTCCAGAACTAAAAAGCTGCATTCAAACTGAACAAGAATTAGGAACATGGGACTAAATGAACTGAGGAAGATTATAGTTTTGTGACTCTTGTTGGAAATATTGCTGGTTGTCTAATGTTTGCTCTTCCAGATTGAGGAAATGTTCTCTTTCGATATATATAATATACAGAAATTTCATAAAGTATTCAATTGTAAACTGAAGCATTTATATTTTCTCTCTACCTGAACCCTCTAAAATTCAAAAAGTCTCAGTGAGTATTCTTCCAGCAATCATACTTTTTGCATAATTTCAATAAGAATCTTCTCGTAACAGGACACCATTGGAAATACTGGTTGCTTTCCCAAGGCTTTGACTGGAATGTCATACTTGTGAGACATGCATAGACTCAGATATGACCCTACGGCTCTAAGGAGCTAAGGTTGACTTTATGAAACCTGGAGCCATAAAGCCCCTTGGAAATGTTGGGCTGATACCTTGCTTACAGAATTCCTACCAGGCTTACCAGGTGAGTAAAGAATGTCACTTCCTGTCAGGGGCAGGAACCTCAGGATATCTTGGGGACCTCGTGAAGAGGAATTCACCCAATTCTACAGGTGTTGCAGGCATGTCTGAGGGCAAGTACTTGCGTTGGCTTCTGGCCTGGAGAGGCAGGTTCTGGCAAAGCAAACTTAAAATTTTTTTTAATGTTTATTTTTGAGAGAGAGAGAGAGAGAGAGACAGACAGACAGACAGACAGAGCGTGAGTGGGGGAGGGGCAGAGAGAGAGGGAGACAGAATCTGAAACAGGCTCCAGTCTCTGAGCTGTCAGCACAGAGCCTGACGCAGGGCTCGAACTCATGGACCATGAGATCACGACCTGAGCTGAAGTTGAATGTTCAACTGAATGAGCCACCCAGGTTGGCAAAGCAAACTTTAAAAGACCCTGATAATCAATCGCTATTCTTGCTGAGCATATGTAAATAATTAGGCCAAGTTTGTTAAACTGGATTTGTTTTACAAAAGAATTAGTCTTGATTTGGCTGTCTCTGGAAATGAGGATTTTTAAAAGAGAAAAACTGTTTCAATAATGTACCATAGGGATGTTAAATTCTAGTTCTGGTTGTCTTTAAATGTTTGTTGTTTGCCTAAACTAGACAACTTCAGAAAAATTGTCCCAATAAGTACAGGTATGGACAATTGTCTTGCTTGTTATTCTGTGGGAATAATAACCCCATGGGCATACTATTTAAACAACTGGAAATGGGATGGATTCCTCCAACAATTGTACATAAAAAGACTTTTCTCACGGTAATAGATAAATAGATAAAGACTATGGTGCTTTATTAAATTATTCACTTGAGGTTAATTCATAAATCTCTCAGTATGCAAACCATACCCTCCCTAAACCTGATCTGACAGTTACTAGAAACCCACCCCCCATAAACCCAAAAGACCTGGTTTATTTAAAGGATTGAAAGCCCAATACAACAGGGGATTTAACTCTAAAATGGAAGGGTCTATATTGGGTCATATTATGTACTCCCACTGCAGTCAAGTTAGAGGAGCAGTCTTCATGGGCTCCCGTATCTAAATAAAACCTGTACCCCCTTTACAGGAAATCAATGAGCAAACTAATGTGCCTTCCTATTCCCGTAAACCTGCAGAAGACCTCAAACTTCTCTTCAAGTGGAAATAATGGTTGTACCTTTCTTTTTCATTCCCCTTTCCCAATTTCTATTCACAATTCCTTCTCATAATGGGTCGTTCAAAAGGATCACCCCAGACATTTGAGTTACAAACCAGAATGACCAATTTGATTCCAGCTGTGTGTTCCCACTCCCATCTGAGGATGCTTCAAGCCTCACATCTAAAAATCTCACTGGTAGACACTGGGTTTCTAATTTGCTCTAACCACTAACCTATATTTTTCTTATTTCTGTAAAGGGACCTCTTTTTAATTACCTAATTGCTTACTAAATAGAGTCTATATGATGGCTAAACACCACCTGCTACACAGTGAAGGGCTTAAGTGGCTCTCAAAGTAACATTATATTATTAAATGCTAAAATACCTCATATGCATACAGCCATTCTACAAAATAGAATGGCATTAGATGTTTTAGCTGCTGTACAAGGTGGAACTTGAGCTGTCATAAAAACGAAATGCGGCGTATACATTCCAGATGACCACAAAAATATTTTTGGATTTCTAACTGCCATGAATACTCGAATTGGCACTTTATTTTTTTTTTTAATTTTTTTTTCCAACGTTTTTTATTTTGGGGACAGGAGAGACAGAGCATGAACGGGGGAGGGGCAGAGAGAGAGGGAGACACAGAATCGGAAACAGGCTCCAGGCTCCGAGCCATCAGCCCAGAGCCTGACGCGGGGCTCGAACTCACGGACTGCGAGATCGTGACCTGGCTAAAGTCGGACGCTTAACCGACTGCGCCACCCAGGCGCCCCTCAAATTGGCACTTTAAACAATCCCTCTCTTCCCTTTCGTGATTGGTTAAACTCCTAGACTAGAGGATTTTTGTCAACTACCAAAGGACTTTTATTTGGGCTAATCTTTCTAGTTATTCTCATTATCTTTGGCTGTTTTCTCCCATGTCTCTGTCTCTCTGCTCGGTGCCAAGACTCCATCACTGCAGGAACTTCAAGCCAACAGACGATCCTTTCTACTCAAGAAGGTTCATCCACGTTGTCCGCCTTGGATTCAGCTGCCTCCACCTTAACTCCCCTGTATGTTCCCTGACCAATATTGACCCATAAAGGTAGGGACATCTCTACGCCCTTACTCAGCAGAAAGAAGCTACAGAATATGAGACCTTCCACCTTCAGCAACCATAAAGGTTTAAGGGTCAAAATTGTTCAGGGGGGATACGATGAGGGAGCGTGGGGCAAGCTGACAGCAAAGTACAGGGTAACAGCACCGCCCCCCCCTCCCATCAGGTGGGATATGTGTGCTATTCCTCGGACACTCCTGGCTGCCCAAGGACAGGGGAAAGGAAAGAAAGCAGATAGTTGGCCGATAGAGATGACAGTCATGCAGGACAGGAGTCTCCTTCAGTTCAGGGATAACTTAGAAAACTGCAAGAAAAAGGCAATCTTCTTCATAGCCTAATCTCCAGAAACCTATAGACTCCGTCTCCTAGAGCCCTAATACCACCCTCACCAAGATGGAAGGGGGTTTAAGTGCCAGCCATGATGATGTGGGAAACTAAGGCAAGTGAGAAATTAAATTCCCTTACTGCCTACAGCCCACTGACAAGTCCTTGAGGCCAGCAGAGTGACCTCCCTCTGGGAGCTCAGCTGCCTCGATGATGACACTTTGCTAGGGGCAAAAGGGAATCGTGGGTTAACATTATCCTGATGCCCCAGGATCCCGTAAGTCTACTGTACCATATAAAAATTCCTTTGGAAACTTCCTTTATCTCAACTCCCCGGAGATAAATGCTGGCAATCATAATCCAAGCTTCTGGCCCCTGATATACATCTGAAGAGTCTCATGACTGAGGCTTTACTAAATGGTAATACATTGCATTTTCCTACCAGCAGCTGGCCCCCCAAGATCCTGGAAACCTTGCTTCCAAAATTCCTTAGAAACTTAACCCCCCCCAACCTGAGGGTATCTAATCCGTTACTCATCACAACCCCAGTGCAGCCCTTTCTACCCTGCCCCAGGTCCTGTCCCCATGCTTTAATGAAATCAGCTTTCTGCACCAAAACATCAAGAATTCTTACCTGGCCATCGGCTCCAGACCACCCCACCATCACCCCCAAAACCCCATCACATTCGAGCCCCACATTGGGCTGTCTGCTGTCAGCATAGAGCCCCCTTCAGATCCTGTCACCCTCTCTCTTTGCCCATCCCCAACTCACCCTCTCTCAAATAATAAAAATAAAACATTAAACAAAAAGATTAAAAATATAAAATTCACAAGGAGAAAAAAGAACAAAGAGGATGATGGTGGACTGGCTTATGTCCAACTAACCCATTTGCCAATAACAAGTATAAATTCTGGCAAAAGTGGGGGCGCCTGGGTGGCTCAGTCGATTAAGCGTCCGACTTCAGCTCAGGTCACGATCTCGCGGTCCGGGAGTTCGAGCCCTGCGTCGGGCTCTGGGCTGATGGCTCTGAGCCTGGAGCCTGCTTCCGATTCTGTGTCTCCCTCTCTCTCTGCCCCTCCCCCGTTCATGCTCTGTCTCTCTCTGTCTCAAAAATAAATAAACGTTTAAAAAAAAATTCTGGCAAAAGTGAAAAACTGCGTGCAGGCATTAGAGAGTGACCTAAAGGAGGTAGAAATTGAAAGGAATCAGGCCATGGGAAGAAGGGAATAGTTCACATCCCCATCTGCAAGGTTTGTTGCCCCAAAATAACCCCCATGCTGTGTGGCATGTGGCCATAGAAACTGAGCAAAGCTGGAGTCTCCATGGTCTTTGCAGGCAGAGAACAGCGTTCAGGGGGTGTTAGGATGGCTGCGAATGTCGGGGATAAACTAGGAAAGGGAGGTTCTATGGGGAGCGGAGGAAGGGAAGCTCTCAAATCTGCACAGAAGCTTCTCTCAAGTTCTTTTTTTTTTTTTTTTAAGTAGGCTCCACACTCAACATGGGGCTTCAACTCAGGACCCTGAGATGGAGACCTCAGCTGAGATCAAGAGTCAGATGCTTAACCGACTGAGCCGCCCAGGTGCCCCAAACTTCTCTCAAATTCTTGAGAGACTCCTAAATTGTACATGTGTGGAGTTAAAATCCAAAGAGTACAGGTGCAAGGCAACAGCTGGACAGTGAAAAGACATGAGCTAAGAGTCCCGCTGTGCCCACCGCCGTGGAGACACATGCGGGAGTTTATTCAACCCAAGTTAAGGGCACTGGACAAGACACCAGGATTCCCACAGAAAACATAAGCCACATTTTAGGATGAAAGAGCATACACCTGGACCAGGAGATTCTCCCTGGAAAGAAAGGGAAAACTGACAGACGTGTGCTCCAAAAGGACACAATCTGTCAGTAATGTAACTAGAAGAAACCATAACGTGGTTTAGGGGAAAATAATAGAAAATCCAGACTATCAAACACATCGTTTCCCCAGTGGTCAGGGAATGAATGAGTGAATAACTCATGGAAGTGAAACAGTAACCCTCAAATTCCCCTAAATTGATCTGTATATTTAATGCAATTCCTATAAAAATTCCAGCAATGTTTGTTGCAGACATAGGCTAGGACGTTCTAAAATTTATATGGGAAGACAATTGACCCAGAAGAGCTAAAAGAATTTTTTTTTCAGTAGGCTCCTCGCCCAACGTGGGGCTTGAAGTCAGGACTCCTCAAACAGCCAGGCATCCCCAGAGCTAAAAGAATAAAAAAAAAAAATGAGAGGAGGAGGAATTATTCTACCAGATGTGAAGTTTTATTATATACTTAATGAAATTTCGAAAGTGTGGTACTGGCAGAAGGAAAGAAACATAAATCAGTAGAACCAGATAGCCCAAACACAGACTCACACATATATGCTCAAATTATTTTTGCAAAAGCTGCAAAAGCAATTTCATGGAAAAAAGGTAGACTTTTAAACAAGTGATGCGGAAGCAGTCGGACATCCGTAGGTAAAAAGCTGACCTTGAATCAGAGCTCACTTCTTATGCAACAGTCAACTCAAAATGCATCATGGGCTTAAAAGTAAAATTTAAAAAACTTTAGAAAAAACATAGAAGAGAATATTTGGGATTTAGGGCTGGGGTGGGGGGAAGACCTTCCCACTAACTGCTTAAAGAATTTAGAGGGGCGCCTGGGTGGCTCAGTCGGTTAAGCATCCGACTTCGGCTCAGGTCATGATCTCACAGTTTGTGGGGTTTGAGCCCTGCATCGGGCTCTGTGCTGACAGCTCAGAGCCTGGAGCCTGCCTCACATTCTGTGTTTCCCTCTCTCTCTGCCCTGGCCCTGCTCCTGCTCTGTCTTTCTCTGTCTCTCAAAAATGAATAAACATTTTAAAAAATTAAAAAAAAAAAAAGAATTTAGATAGAGCACCCGCTCCAGGAAAGGAGCAGTCACCAAGGACAACTACATTATAATATGAACTAGGGGTGGTAGGCAGGAAGTTAGTAAAATCTGTTTGTTAAAATTCTTCTCTAAGTCCCATTGTCTCTATGACCCATAAAGATTTGTTTACCAAACATCTTTCCATTCTTCCTGTGAATTGTCCTCCTTCCCTCTGAAGCCCAGACTCCTCACTCCTCCTCCTTAGTCCAGAAGGACATTTATACCTCATTTTATCTGTCTGAAATCTCTCATGTTTATGGTGGCTTCTCCCCATATATGTAATTTTGATTCTCCTGTTAGTCTGTCTCCTGTCAATTTTAATTCTTTTTTTCCTGTCGATTTTAATTCTTAAAACAGCGAGGAGTACCTTGAAGGTTAGAGGAAACAGACTATAAAAAACAATTTGAGGCAGGGGCACCTGGGTGTCTCAGTCGGTTAAGCGTCCGACTTCGGCTCAGGTCATGATCTCGCGGTCCGTGAGTTCGAGCCCCACGTCAGGCTCTGGGCTGATGGCTCAGAGCCTGGAGCCTGTTTCAGATTCTGTGTCTCCCTCTCTCTCTGACCCTCCCCCATTCATGCTCTGTCTCTCTCTGTCTCAAAAATAAATAAACGTTAAAAAAAATTTAAAAAACCCAACAATTTCAAGCAAAGTTCCACCCACCTAACAAAGGTAGAAATGGTAGGGGAGAATTATGCCTTAGGGATATCGGTCACATTCAAAATTCTGTAACTACCAAATGCAAGAGTCAAAGTTCTGAGAAATTTCTAACACCTCAAATTTTTATCTTCCTTTTTGTGACCTATGCTGAAGACCTTGTCTGGAACTTGTCACTGATGGGGGCTGGCTATTACCTCAGGCTGGATTCTTCCATGTATTAATTCCAAATACTTTTTCATTGGCTTAGTCAGTGATGGCTGATTTGTGGGTCAATGGATCAAGGGAGGATTGTTTGTGACCATAGAAAACCCTAAATTGTATCGAAGGATAATTTGGAGAAAAAAAATAGAATAAGGAGAAAATAAAGCAGAAAAGGAAAACTCAGGGTGGGCTTATTAGCCTTGCTGCAGAGAGTGTGAGTAGGTTTGAGACGGAAAGGTCGAGCACAGGTGGACCTGGGGAGGCCAGACAGGCAGCCGGACAAAGCGGGCCCCGGAGACCGGGCACGGGGCTCCCAGGCAGGTCTGGCCAGGGCTTGGGAGGCCCGGGCCTCTCTGCTTTGTCAGGCCGGCAAAGCAAAGCTCAGGAAAAGAAACCCTTCAGTTTGGTGAATTTGGCTGAGTTGATTTCCGCCCCCCGGGCTTGCCTAGTGCTCTCTCAGTGGAGTTCTGAAGGGAAAAGGAGCCACAGGAAACAAATCAGAAAAAAGACATCTTGTTCTCCTCTGTCTCCAAACTCAACGCATGAATTCTTGAAGAAAAATTTCCCCCTTTTTATGAAGATACAATTGATACGTAGCCCTGTATAAGTTTAAGGGGTTCAGCATAATAATGTGACTTACATATGTCATGAGGTGATTACCACGATAAGTTAGTCACCATCCAGCATCTCCTATAGATGCAAACAAAGAAAACGATGTTTGTGATGACAGCTGCTAGGACTGAGCCTCTTACCAGCTTCCATATCCTCCCTCCTGCAGGGCTGCCTATAGACGGCCCTTGTGCATTGCACCCGGTACTTCCTTTCCTTACAGCGCGAGCTTGTGCCTCTTGAACACCTTTGTCCAGCTCCCCCTCCCTACCTCCCCTGCTAACCACAAGTCTGATCTCTTTTTGTAGCAGTTTGGGGTGTTTTTGTTTTTGTTTTAGATTCCACATATAATTGAGACAATAACGTGTTTGTCTGAAGAAAATGTTAGTGGACGCCCCCCTCTCTATCTTGCAAATACAGTAAGAGTTGTTTTATGCAACCAGCCTTAGAAATATACAACACTAGTACTGATGGGGTTTTGGGGTGATGGTGGGAGGTCCAGAGCCTCTCTGCAAGAGGCCTTTTGGTCTGGGTCCTGATTTAGAGCCGTGAAGGCTAGACCTAGGGTACCTGTGTTCCTTTGCCCTGTTTAAGGCCATGCAGTGTTACAGGAGATCAGTCCTTGTCTACATTTTGCAATCCAAATTGTTTCCAGTGGTTAAAAGGCATCTCAAAGGAGAACCCTTGGGGACCGAAGAGATGCTCCCATGCTCCTCCTAGAGAGAAAAGTAGAGAGAGAGAAGTAGTGAAGGTCCATTACCACGAGAATCCCCCAACTCCCTGGTGGCGTCCCACGTACAGGATATGTCAGAGGTTCCTGAGGTGTCAAAGCAACCTGAGGCATCCCTCGAATGAAATCGTTATGACTGCTGACCAGCCACTAAGGGCCCCTGAGGAGGGATACTAGCGTCCCGCCGCTTCCCCATTGCATCCTAGGCTACAGATGGGTGCCTGGTGTATGGACCTGAGTTAGCCTTGCTGAGAAGGCAGAGAAGAAACCTCCATCTTTAACCATGGAAAACACTAGAAAAGTTTTACAAGGAGGGATAACACAATTTTATAATTTAAGTAGTTAGTAGAGGACACTGACGGAAAACAGTAAAGATGGAAATCCATCATAATCTAAGCGACATTCCAACACCTAGTCTTTATAGCCAACTTCAGTCCCCCCTATGGTTTCCATTCAATGGGGTACTGGTTTCGGCCAGCTCCCAGTGGAGGTCTCTCAGCCAGAAGCGGCTAGATCAGAGATGTGGAGGGGATCACGTTAGACCAATGAGGAGGAAACCGCACACGGGAGTCTTAAGATTGGCAGCCATCCTGGTGACTTAGGTGGCTGTCCCGTGCCCAAGACAGACAACTTTGTATAAGGACAGGAATAAAGAGAGGGCATCAAGTTTCTGGGTCTTATTACCATTCCTGGGAGGGTACTACCAGCCAAAAGGCAGGCTTTCTCCTCCCCATAGAGTAGCCATGGGCTAGAGGATTGCGGCCTGAGCAATTGACATGAAAGTGTTCTAGTAAGACCATACTCCTTGAAAAGCCCCTGAAATGAGAGTAAAGGGAGAAAAGAGAAAGTACTCACCGGGTTTGCACCAGCTCAGAGTCCAGATGGAAGGACTTGTAGCCCCAAGCTGGGCACCATATGACGAAGTTTGGGGATGATGGTGGGGGTTCTGGAGGCGACGTACAAGAAACAATTCTTGAAGACGTCTTTGATGCAAAAAGGTGATTGTATTAAAGCCCGGGACCAAGACCCGTGGGCAGGAAGAGCTGCACTGGGGTTGTGAAGAGTGGCGGGTTATATACTCTGGAGTTGGGGAGGTCAAGACAAAAGGGAGGCCTCCAGAGGGACTTTGATGTGCTAAAGAGGATTCCTAAGATACCTGAGGCCTTGCTGTTGTCAAGCTAAGGTTGTTTTTCCCTCTAGTAAGGCATCGGCATTAGGGCAGCAGGGTTTCCTGGAGAAATGTTATACTCTGTATTTGCCTCAAGTATTTGTCAATGGGCTGCAGGTCATAAGGAAATTTAATTTTACCTGCCATTGCCTTCCTGCCCTTGTTCCCCACATCATTATGGAGGGGTGATGTTGGGGCTCCAGGAAACTGAGTCTATAGGTTTCTGGACATTAGACTATTGACAAGATTGCCTTTTTCTTGTAATTTACTAAGATATTTGCAAACTGATGGGGACTCATGCCCTGTATGACTGTGACCTCTATCACTTAACCATTTGTTTTCTCTCCCTTCCTTTGTCCTTGGGCAGCCAGGAGTACCTGAGGAATGTCACACATACCCCACCTGGGGGGGTGATGCTAGCTTGCATTCTGTCCTCAGCCCACCCCATGCTCCCTCATCAGTACCAGCCGATTCTTCAGTTGGCCCGCTTTGTGCTTTGGCTTCTGTTCATGCAGATTTGACCTCCGGGAAACTTGGGTCCCCCCAAACTGGGCTCCAAGCGCTGGCTTTTTTAGACCACATACCCATGCGGCCGAAGGACCACGTACTGACACGGGACAGGGAGAGGAGGCCTCAGCTAACGTTTTCCGTTGAGTCGGCCTGGGTCGGCACGAGGCCCACCTTCGGTTGGGCAGCCCCCCACACCAGAAACGCCACCTCACCCAGGTGTATGTGACCCAGGGTGAAGCCTCCTCCGGGAGGAATCCCCACCTCCCACACTACTGGGGGTTTTTGTCTCCTGTGCTCCGGCAGCCAGTTGTTTCCTTCCAGCCCCCGTTAAGTGCAGCTGACGCCCCAGCAGATACATTCCATGTAGCCGGCAGCCCCCTTCTCGCTCGGTTCCTGGGTTAGGCCCTTAGGGAAAGACTGGGCCAAGGTGGTGTGTGTGTGTGTGTGTGTGTGTGTGTGTGTGTGTGTGTGTAGGGCAGCTGGTCCCTCCTTGGCCCTCCCACTTTACCTTTTCTGTCTTTATTACTGTGGGTGGTTACAGCAAAGCAGAGGGTCACTTCTCATCACCATCAGGGAGGTTGTTGTGCCGCCTCCCCCGGGAGCACGCCCGTCCTCTTCCTCAGGTGAGCTTCTCTGAGGCTCCGTCTCCCCCAGAGGCTGAAGCCTCTACCTTCTTTCCAGGCAGTGTCCTCACCAGATGTCTGCCCGGGGAGAAGCAGTGGGGGACAAAGCCCAGCGTGTCTGATGGTTTTGGTGAGGTCTTGGGGTGATGTTGGGATTCACAGCTGATGGCCAAGAAAGAATTCTTGAAGATATCTTTGGTGCAAAAAGGTCATTTTATGAAAGCATGGGGACAGGACCCGTGGGCAAAAGAGCTGCACTGGGGTTGTGACGAGTAACTGATTAGATACCCTCAGGTTAGGAGGGGGGTCAGGAACAGCATAAGTTTCTAAGGAATTTTGGAAGCAAGGTTTCCAGGATCTTGAGGGGCCAGCTGCTGGTAGGAAAATGCAATGTATTACCATTTAGTAAAACCTCAGTCATGAGACCCTTTATATGTATCAGGGGCCAGAAGCCTGGAGTATGATTGCCAGCATATATCTTGGGGGAGTTGAGATAAAGGAAGTTTCCAAAGGAATTTTTATATGGTACAGTAGACTTATAGGATCCTGGGGGGTCAGGATAATGTTAACCCAAGATTCCCTTTTGCCCCTAGCAAAGTGTCATCATCGAGGCAGCTGAGCTCCCAGAGGGAGGTCACTCTGCTGGCCTCAAGGACTTGTCAGTGGGCTGTAGGCAGTAAGGGAATTTAATTTCTCACTTGCCTTAGTTTCCCACATCATCATGGCTGGCACTTAAACCCCCTTCCATCTTGGTGAGGGTGGTATTAGGGCTCTAGGAGACGGAGTCTATAGGTTTCTGGAGATTAGGCTATGAAGAAGATTGCCTTTTTCTTGCAGTTTTCTAAGTTATCCGTGAACTGAAGGAGACTCCTGTCCTGCATGACTGTCATCTCTATCGGCCAACTATCTGCTTTCTTTCCTTTCCCCTGTCCTTGGGGAGCCAGGAGTGTCCGAGGAATAGCACACATACTCCTGGGGGGGGGGGAGGGGCGGTGCTGTTAGCATGTACTTTGCCCTCAGCTTGCCCCACGCTCCCTCATCAGAACTCATGAACCATGAAATCATGACCCAAGCTAGAGTTGGATGCTCAACTGACTGAGCCACAAAGGTGCCCCACTCCTTGTTAATTTTATATCATCAGTTTTTTAAAGAACGTTGTCCTGCAGAAGGTATATTTTTATACATTTGCCTTAAAAAAAACCTTTCTAATCACAGTTGTTCTGCTGAAAAATACTGTAAATCTCTCCGTTTAAAATCCTCCATATTCCCTTTTCCAAATTAAAGGTTTTTTCAAGTTTATTTATTTATTTTGAGGGAGAGAGAGAGAAGGTGAGCAAGCCAGTGGGGAAGGGACAGAGAGAGGGAGAGAGAGAGAGAGAGAGAGAGAGAGAGAGAGAGAGAATCCCAAGCAGGCTCCATGCTGTCAGCCCAGAGACTCATGAATAATGAGATCATGACCTGAGCAGAAATCAAGGGTCAGAAGCTCAACCGATTGAGCCACACAGGTGCCCTCCAAATTAAATTGATCAGACCACTTTTAAGGAAGAAACAGTCAAAGGCTTTTTACTTTGATTGCTTAAACTTGAGAAATGTGACCTTCCCCTATGAGTCAGACCCTTTTGGGCACTTGTAATGGGTGGAAGCATGATAGCAGTATTTTTTATCTTTCTATTTCTTTTTTTTTTTTTATTAAAAAAATTTTTTTTTTCAACGTTTATTTATTTTTGGGACAGAGAGAGACAGAGCATGAACGGGGGAGGGGCAGAGAGAGAGGGAGACACAGAATCGGAAACAGGCTCCAGGCTCTGAGCCATCAGCCCAGAGCCTGACTCGGGGCTCAAACTCACGGACCGCGAGATCGTGACCTGGCTGAGGTCGGACGCTTAACCGACTGCGCCACCCAGGCGCCCCTATCTTTCTATTTCTAATAATTATTCCAGAGTATCTAAAGGACAGGCTTGTAGTGAATCAGAAACACTCTACTACCAACCCAGTTCTCTTTTGCCTCCCTACGATACATTTTAAAATAAAGCAAAGAAATGAAGAAAAATCCCTCATTGCTATAGTTCTTATCTAAACTGTTCTAGGGGCACCTGGGTGGCTCAGTTGGCTGAGGGTCCAACTTTGGCTCGGGTCATGATCTCGCGGTTTATGGGTTCGAGCCTCACATCGGGCTCTGTGCTGAGAGCTCAGAGCCTGCAGCCTGCTTCACATTCTGTGTCTCCCTCTCTCTCTATGCCTTCCCTGCTAATGCTCTGTCTCTGTCAAAAATGAATAAATGTTAAAAAAAAATTTTAATGTCCTCAATGCATGTAGAGTCTTTGAATCATGTCTTGTTTTTATCATGTTTCTTTCTCGTATCATATGACTTTACTGAGGCAGACATTTCTCATTTCTTTTTCTTTTTTTTTTAGTAGTCTCCGTGCTCAACGTGTGGCTCGAAATCACGACCCTGAGATCAAGAGTCACATGCTCCACCGACTGAGCCAACCAGGTCAGGCAAACATTTCTAAGCAGAGGTATAAGATGATTAGTTCCTTCTGCAGCACAGGATGTCACAGAAGTGACAGAATCAATTTGCAGAGAATAACAATTCAGGAATTGCAAATTTTCAGGAATGACAATTTTTTTTTTTAGTTATGAGTCAGGAGTTGAAAGCAACATATTCTTTCTTTTCCAAATTTACCAGTATCCTTATTTCTTTTTTTTTTTAATTTTTTTAACGTTTTATTTATTTTTGAGACAGGGAGAGACAGAGCATGAACAGCGGAGGGTCAGAGAGAGGGAGACACAGAATCCGAAACAGGCTCCAGGCTCCGAGCTGTCAGCACAGAGCCCGACGCGGGGCTCGAACCCACGGACCATGAGATCATGACCTGAGCCGAAGTCGGCCGCTCAACCGACTGAGCCACCCAGGCACCCCCAGTGTCCTTATTTCTTGCAGCTAATTGCTTTCTTCCAGCACTTAGAAAATCTGCAGAAAGAATGTGAGAGCAGTCCTGTCTGCATGGGTGCAATTTCTTAAGGAAGGGACCCTCGCATATCTGAACATGATCTCTCCCTTTGAGCTCAAGACGGGTGCTCAGGGGAACGTGTAGAAAAGGACAGTCCCAGCCCCTCCCAAAAGGGAACTAGGCATTGGAGGAGCAATGGAAAAGTCCAGAAGAAGATGCACATGACAGAGCTGTGCCAGATGTGGTGTGATTATTGATTCTGTTCCAAGTAGTCTTGGACTTTGATCAAAATCAGAAAAAAAAAGTGCTTTAACAGAAAATGTACCCAGGTAATATCAGTTTCCGGCTCAAGCTGGCCAGTGAATGCATGTACACGGCAGAGCCTGTTTGAAAGACTACTTTGGAATATTTTTTTCAATTTTATTTTAGAAAGAGAGAGCACGCAGACAATGGGGAGAGACAGAGAAACGTAAGCAGGCTCCACACTCAGCGCAGAGCTCAACGTGGGGATCAATCCCATGTCTCTGGGATCACGACCTGAGCCAAAATCATGAGTCGGACCCTCAACCGACTGAGCCACCTGGGCACCCCTTGAGAGACTACTTTGGAAGCCAGATCATGGACGACCAAGTTCACTGCCTCAACTGCCCCAAACCAAAGTGCCCTTTGTGGCCACCTGTAGTCAGGTAAGTGCTTACTCGTCTGGAAGCTCACTTCCCAATGGGAACCTGCTTCTCAAGAACTTCATTGAAGAGGCTCACCAGGACATTCCCCGGCCTGCAGCCAGGCCTTAATCTGTTTTCTGTATCCAGCAAGAATGATGCTTGTATCTCACTTTAGGGGTACACAAATCTAAATCCACCTCTGCTGACCCTGAAATCAGCAGTCCTCCACAGGGCAAGTGCTTTTTTTTTTTAAGTTTATTCATTTATTTTGAGAGAGACAGAGACAACACGGGTGGGGAAGGGGCAGAGAGAGAGAGGGAGACAGAGAATCCCAAGCAGGCTCCACGTGGTCAGCGTGGAGCATGACATGGGGCTCGAACTCACAAAACAGATCGTGACCTGAGCCGAAACCAAGAGTCGGACGCTTAACCGACTGAGCCACCCGGGCTCTCCCACAAGTGTCATTTTGTAGTGCTGGCCATTTGCTTTGTAAACCTGCTATAAATCCCATCATCCTGGGGAACGTTCTAGCCTTTCTTTTCATGAGCTTAGTGTCTGTGGCCCACATCTCCTAGATGGGTTAATCTGGTTATTTATAGCATTTAAGCAAAGTACAGCCACAGTTGGTTGGAGCCTGGAGTGAGAAGAAGGCTCTACATGGCTAAGCAGCTGAACTGGCCCAGAATCCTAAGGGTTTCCCTGTGTTGTAGCACCAGGGACCGAACTGGCCAGGAAGACGTCCAACTTTGTCACACGTTCTGCTTCCTTCCAGGGGAAAGGACTAGTGCCAGAGGAATCATTTGCGTATTATGACCACGTTCTCCTCCAGTCCTCCTGGGACCTGATGGGGGTGTGCTGACCTTGGCTCCCATTCATGCTGCCAGCTGTGATGGCTCCACCATGGGCATGTGTGCCCGCCACGGTTATGCCTTCTGTATTCTGTGCCAACCGACCCCCCCTTAGAGCCCCTCCACAGGAGATGACCGTAGGATGTTGGGATGTGTGAACTTGACAAACTAGAAAAAAAAAGCCTCTTCATTTTAATGGTAATTTTATTTCTTTTATTTCTTTATCTCATCATTTATGCTCTTGGCATAACCTGTTGTAGGTTCTGGGAATACAGTGTCGAACCAAAGACACAAACACCTCTGTCGGCACGGAGCTTACTTTCTACCGGTGGGGACACAGGCAATGAGCCAAGCAAATAAGGATATTACGAGGTGGTAAGAGCTAAAGGGGAAACATGGAGCAGGGACATGGCGTAAAATGTTTCCAGGAGAGGGGGAAGAGACGAAATTTCAGTTAGAATGTGCAGTAAAGACCTCCTGGTGAATTGGTTTGGAGTAGAGGCCAGAAGAAAGTGAGAGGACAAGCCTTTACAGATACCTTGGGCCAGGGCTCTCCAAACAGAAACGATAGCTACGTAATTTCTACCCCTGAGCACAGCATGTAGATCATGGGGGACAAATGAAGAGCCATGTAAGCCACCCGTATGTTGCTTCCATGGCACATATCTTTGATGAGTCGATGAGCGCTTTCCCACAGTACCCAGATACGGCCTTGGAATCCTCTCGAACACAGCTTGTATTAACTTGCCATTGCTGCCATGACAAACTGCCACAAACTCAGTCACTCAACACGAATTTCTTATCTCCCGGTTCTGTAGGTCAGCAGTCTAGGTAATCTGTCACTCCGTGGATCCGTTGTTTACAATGTCACGGGGCTGACAGGGTGCCTGGATGGCTTAGTCGGTTAAGCCATCTGACTTGACCGGTTAGTCGGTTAGTCTGACTTCGGCTCAGGTCATGATCTCACAGTTCGTGAGTTTGAGCCCCGCATCGGGCTCTGTGCTGACAGCTCGGAGCCTGGAGCCTGCTTTGGATTCTGTGTCTCCCTCTCTCTCTCCTCCTCCCCCACTCATACTCTTCTCTCAAAAGTGAAAACACATTAAAAAAAAAATGTCACAGGGCTGAAATCAAGCCGTCAACAGGCCTGCATTTCTTTCAGGAGGTTTTGGGGATGAATTCACCACCCAGCTCATGTAGGTTTTTAGCTACATTCAGTTCCTTATAGTTTGGGGACTAAGGACCTCATTTCCTTGTCGTCTGTCAGCCGAGAGGCAGTTTTTGCTTCTAGAAACTGCTCTCATTCCTTCTCACGCTTTTCACGTGGCTTTCCTTCAGCAACAGCTGGTGGAGCCCCGCCCACAATCTGCATCTCTCCACCTGCTCCTTCTCCCACATGTCTGTTGCCTCTGGCCAGGTGCAGTTCTCTGCTTTTAAAAGCTTCTGTGATCAGACCGGCCCCACGCAGCTAACCCAGGATAGTGTCCCTCTGCTAAGGTCCATAACTTTAACTGTATCTGCCAAGTGTCCTTTTTGGTACGTAACGTAATAGAGTCAGGGGATACGGGGATTTGTGCATGGACACCTCTGGTGAACTATTCCATCTACCACGTGACAATCCAGAGAGCTATCACTAGTTGGCATAGGAAGAGGAGATGAAACGTGTTTGCCATCCCTGATCTAGATCATGATAGGGACTTGTAGGCCTTTTGCTTCCACACATCTAGACTTTGGTTCAGCCCATTGCAACCTGGGTGTTGTTTTCTTTTTTTCTTTTCTTTTTTTTTTTCTTTTTTTTTTTAGTGTTTATTGATTTTTGAGAGAAAGAGACAGAGCGCAGGCAGGGGAGGGGCAGAAAGAGAGGGAGACACAGAATCCAAAGCAGGCTCTCCAGGCTCTGAGCTGTCAGCACAGAGCCTGACGCGGAGCTCAAACTCACCGACCGTGAGATCATGACCTGAGCCAAAGTTGGACGCTCAACCGACTGAGCTGCCCAGGCACCCCTGTGTGTTAGTTTTCTATTGTTGTGTGACATGTTGCCCCGAACTTAGCCACTTAAACCAACGCAAATTTATTATATCATTTCTTTGTGTCAGAGGAGTCTGAGCATAGCTTAACGGGATCCTCCATTCACGCTCTCACGACCTGTAATCAAGGTGTCAGTCAGACCATGTTCTTATCTGGAGCCTTGACTAGGGAAGCATCTACTCCGAAGCTCATTCAGGTTGTTGGCAGAATCCATTTCCTCGTCGTTTTGGGGCCACGGTCCCTATTTGTTAGCTGCCTCTCTGCCAAAGGGCACTCTCAGCTTCTAGAAGCTGCCTGAAATTCTTGGCCATGGGGCCCTCACCATAGACAGTCTCACATCATTGTAGGTTACTTTTTCAGAGCCAGCAAGGGGAGTCCCTCTCTCTCTCTGTGTCTCTCTCTAGTCTGTTAACACATAGTCTTTAAGTTTGATTCTTTTTTTAAAGTTCATTTTATTTATTTTGATGGAGAGATAGAGGCAGAGAGAGAGAGAGAGACAGAGAGAGACAGAGAGAGAGACAGAGAGAGAGAGAATCCCAAGCAGGTGCTACACTATCAGCACAGAGCCTGACATGGGGCTCAATCTCACAAACTGTGAGCTGAAATCCAGAGTCAGACGCTTAACCAACTGAACCACCCAGACACCCCACACATAGTCTTGTATAAGGTAACATACAGCAGTGACATCCCATCACTCTTGCCATATTCTGTCAGTGAGAAGCAAATCACAAATCCCACTCACATTCAAGGTGGAGATGATACAGGGTATGAACATAGGGGCCACCACAGGGTCTATCCATGACAGCCAATTTGATGACTTACTTAGAAAACTCTGTATTTTTGTTAAGACTTCCTACTCGGAAAATGAAAATTGCCACTACATAAAATTTTCTTACCCAAAGTGAATGAGGGCTTCACTTTTCAAAGTAGTTTCGGAGTGCCTGGCAGGTTCAGTCAGAAGACCATACAGCTCTTGATCTTGGAGTCATGAATTCAAGCCCCATGTTGGGTGTAGAGATTATGTAAATAAAGAAAAATAAAAAACTTAAAAACAAAAACCAAAGTGCTTCCATAACTCTTCATTTCACATTGATTGTTCTGAATATCACACCCTTTGAAGTCAAATGGCTTACAAAGCCAAACTGCACGTGTATGTGAGCACACACACACACACACACACACACACATTTAAGTTTGTTCTCAGACCTGCTTATCTTGGGATATAGCACCCCTGGCATGGGGCTCTGGAAATGTAGACATTTTTCTATTAACCTGAGTATATGATGTTTGCTTTAGATTTTATTGTTCCTTGTGTTTGTGACTAAATTGAATTTAGTGATAAGTCCCTATTACCTAACTGAGGAAGTTCTCATTATATTTAATTATTTCATGACATGCCTCAGACCTTGCGACAGAGTGGAGGGGTTGGCACCAGGTGCTGATTGAGATTTTTTAAAAAATCACTTAGCCATTTTAAATTGCATCCTTGAAATATAAGCAATTTTCAATTCTAGCATGAACATGTAATTATCATACTCCCCTTCGAGCATCCATGTTTGGTTTGTACCTATTGCTTAGCAGAAGGTTTGCTCATTATTTAGCTAAGGAACACTTGCTAAGTATTTTGTTTTACTAGCCACGCTAAATATTAAGCATGAAATAAAAGGTATTTGTCGTGGTTCCTGTCTATCTCAACCCTGCATGGGAAAAGGGAAAATTAGGGAATGGTTGTACTGGATCTCCTGGAAGAAGTGAGTTTCTCTTTGGTTTTATAGTCCTGATGGTTTTCGTTTCTATCTTTATCTCCAGAAATTTTTTTTCGAGTTTGTTTATTTTGAGAGAGAAATGGGTAGGGGCAGAGAGAGAGGGAGAGAGAGAATCCCAAGCTGTTGGGGATAAGCTTAGGAGTCCCCCGGGCTTACACCAATGGGTTGACAAGGCATAAAGAAATACAAAGTCATAAAATGCTCACAGCCGAGTTTGGGGAAACCAGGTTGGCACTCCCAGAATAGGGGGGTGCAAAGACACCCCGAGAGTAGGGAGGCACAAAGGTGCCAGGATTAGGGAGGTGCAAAAGCACCCCTATTTTGGGTGAGAGGGTGCAGAGCCCCCCAAAATAGAGAGAGGCAAAGGCCTGAAATAGAAACGGCACAAAGGTGCCCAATACATAGGAATAACAAGATTATATATCCAGGCTGAAAGCACCCCAAATTTAGTACTGTAGCAGAAAGCTGCTTTCACAGAATAGGGCCAGGTTAGGCAAATTGGTGAATTGGACTATGGACCCACTGCCCTGCAGGCAAAGCAGTCCAGAATGGAGATGGTTAACAAAACAAAAGGTGCCTTGTCAACCCTGAGGTTACTCCCCCTACCTGTCTCATCCCCTAGGCTGGCTAAGGTAAACAGAGATGCTGCCTCAAGTCTGCTGTAAACAACCCTCCTCCCGACTGCCCGGGGCCCGGATTTTGTTTTGTATTAACCCAAACCCCTAACCACGAATATCTTCAAGACTCCCTTTCCCTCATGTCCACAAGTTAATGTTCACAGATGCATTGTCCCTTTGTGCATGTCCATTGCCATGTTTGTAAGCCTTCTGATCCTAATAAAAATGGGGCAAGGACCCTTATTCGGGGCTCTTGTCTTTTCCCAGACATTAGCCATCTCTCACTTTAATCCTGCATCCGCTCTTTTGCAGGCCAAAAGAGAACTTTAGACTTAGAGTCTACGACACCAAGCAGGCTCCACACTGTCAATGCAGAGTCCGACTCAGGGCTTGAACCCATGAAATGTGAGATCATGACCTGAGCCAAAATCAAGAGTCGAACACTTAACCAACTGAGCCACCTAACCACCCCTCCCTCTGGAAATGTGGTGGGTATAAGATGTCACGTACTAGCTATATGTAGTATTTCTGCTGGATTTGGTTGCGTTCTCTGTCAAGAACAAAACCCTTAGAAGCATTTTAGTGATCCTGCCTCTGCCTGTTTTAACCAGTTTTGTATACAAACTTCCCCAGGCACAAGAGTAACTTTGTTGGGGCGTATAATTTGCAGAATGTAAATCTGGTGCTTAACTAAGTACTCAAATTCATTTAGAAATCCCCTTAAATGTATTACAAGTATTAGTGACATTTTATATAATTTTCTTGAAAATGAGTTTTATGATGGCGACATATATCATGTCTGGAAATACTTATTTTTATATCCTTTCCTTGCCCGATTTATTTTTATTGTCAAATTATCACAAATGCTCAGGAAAATTGAAGGAATACTAGGATAATGAACCTGGCACATCTTTTACCTATATACTAAAAAAAAATTTTTAATGTTTATTTATTTTTGAGAGAGACAGAAATGCAAGTGGGTTAGGGGCAGAGAGAGGGGGAGACACAGAACCTGAAGCAGGCTCCAGGCTCCGAGCTGTCAGCACAGAGCCCGACGCAGGGCTCGAACTCACAAGCTATGAGATCATGACCTGAGCTGAAGTCAGATGCTCAACTGACTGAGCCACCCAGGTGCCCCTCACCTATATACTTTTTTAATGTAAATGCTGTCATATTTGTTTTCTCTGTGTCTGTCTCCTGAACCTTGTGAAAATAAGTTACAGTTGTCATGACACTTGTAATTCTAGATATATCCATTAAACTTCTTCAAAAAAGAAGTGTTCCTTCATAACCACAATGCTATTGCCACATCTAAAAACAATTAACAATAATGTAATAATATCATCATATACCTAGTCCATATTCAAATTTCCCCAATTACCCAAATGTCTTTTATAGCTATTTTGAGAATAAGTATCTAGTTCATGCATTGCACTTGTGTTTAGATATTACGTCTCTTCAGATTCTTTTAATCTATAACACATCTATGGTAAAACCTTGGTTTGTGAGCATAATTTGTTCTGGAAACATGCTTATAATCCAAAGCACTTGTATATCAAAGTGAATTTCAAGAACCATTGGCTCAGTTATGATCATGTGACATTCAGCATCATGTACTACTTGTATTGCAAGACATCACTCATTTATCAAGTTAAAATTTATTTTAAATTAAAATTTATTCCACTCATCTTGCAGAACACTCCCAGAACAAGTTACTTGCAATCCAAGGTTTTACTGTATTTACCACCTTCCTTATGACATTGGCTTTTTGAAAAGTTGTCTTGTAAGGAAAGAATTATGAAAGCAGCAAGGGGAAAAAAGTTCTTAACCTATAAAGGAAGACAGATCAGGTTCACAGCAGACCTATCCACAGAAACTTGGCAGGCTGGAAAGGAGTGGCAGGATATATTCAACGTACTGAACCAGAAAAATCTGCAGCCAAGAATTCTGTATCCAACAAGACTGTCAATCAAAATAGAAAGAGAGAGAGATAAAGAGTTTCTCAGACAAACAAAACTAAACTAAAGGAGTTTATGACCACTAAACCAGCCCTGCAAGAAATTTTAAGTCAGATTCTTTGAGTGGAGAAAAGACAAAACAAAGCAAAACTAAAAAGACCAAAAGCAACAAAGACTAGAAAGGACCAGAGAACATCACCAGAAGCACCAATTCTACTGGCAACACAACAGCACTAAATTCATATCTTTCAGTACTTACTCTAAATGTCAATGGACTAAATGCTCCAATCAAAAGACACAGGGTACCAGAATGGATAAGAAAACAAGACCCATATATATGCTGCTTACAAGAGATTCATTTTAGACCTAAAGACACCTGCAGATTTAAAGTCAGGGGATAGAGAACCATCTATCATGCTACAGTCATCAAAAGAAAGCTGGAGTAGCCATACTTACATCAGACAAACTAGATTTTAAAATAAAAGCTATAACAAGAGATGACAAAGGGCATTGTATCATAATTAAGGGGTCTATCTACCAAGAAGATCTAACAATTGTAAATAATTATGCCCCCCAGGATGTATTCAATGTGCTAAATCGGAAAAATATGCAGCCAAGAACGTTTTATCCAGCAAGGCTGTCATTCAAAATAGAAGGAGAGGTAAAAAGTTTCCCAGACAAATAAAAATTAAAGGAGTTCGTGACCACTAAACCAGCCCTGCAAAAAAATTTAAGGGGGACTCTGAGGGGAGAAAAGATGAAAAAAAAAAGAGACCAAAAGCAACAAAGACTAGAAAGGACCAGAGAACACCACTGGAAACACCAACTCTACAGGCAACATAATGGCAATAAATTCATATATTTCAGTACTCACTCTAAATGTCAATAGACTAAACGCGCCAATCAAAAGACATAGGGTAACAGAATGGATAAGAAAACAAGATCCATCTATATGCTGTTTACAAGAGACCCACTTTAGACCTAAAGACACCTTCAGATTGAAAGTAGGGGGGTGGAGAACTATCTATCATGCTAATGGTCGCCAAAAGAAACCAGAGTAGCCATACTTATATCACACAATGTAGATCTTAAAATAAAGACTGTAACAAGAGATGCAGAAGAGCATTATATCATAATGAAGGGGTCTATCCATCAAGAAGATCTAACGATTGTAAACATTTATGCTCCAAATGTGGGAGTACCCAAATATATAAATCAATTAGTCACAAACAGAAAGAAACTCATTGATAATAATATCACAATAGTAGGGGACTTGAACACCCACCTACAGCAATGGACAGATCATCTAAACAGAAAATCAACAAGGACACAATGGCTTGGAATGACACACTGGACCAGATGGACTTCACAGATATGTTCAGAACATTTCATCCTAAAGCAGTGGAATACATATTCTTCTCCAGTGCATATGGAACATTCTCCAGAATAGATCACATGCTGGAACACAAATCAGCCCTTAACAAGTACAAAGATTGAGATCGTACCATGCATATTTTCAGATCACAATGCTATGAAACTCAAAATCAACCACAAGAAAAAATTTGGAAAGATGACAAATACTTGGAGACTAAAGAATATCCTACTAAAGAATGAATGGAGTAACCAAGAAGTTAAAGAGGAAATTGAAAAGTACATAAATGATAACACCACAGCCCAAAACCTCTGGGATGGAGCAAAGGCAGTCATAAGGGGGAAGCATGTAGCAATCCAGGCCTTCCTAAAGAAGAAAGAAGGAAGAGGGTTGTGTCTCAGATACATAACCTAACCTTACACCTTAAGGAGCTGGAAAAAGAACAGCAAATAAAGCCCCAAACCATCAGAAGACAGGAAATAATAAAGATCAGGGCAGAAATCAATGCTATCGAAACCAAAACAAAACAAAACAAAAAGAAAAAAAAACAGTAGAATAGATCAATGAAACCAGAAGCTGGTTCTTTGAATTAACAAAATCGATAACCCCTGGCCAGACTGATCAAAAAGAAAAAAGAAAGGACCCAAATAAATAAAATCAAAAATGAAAGAGGAAAGAGGCACCTGGGTGGTCCAGTTGGTCGTGTGTCTGACTTCGGCTCAGGTCATGATCTCGCCGTTTGTGAATTCGAGCCCCGCATCAGGCTCTGTGCTGACACCTCAGAGCCTGGAGCCTGCTTTGGATTCTGTGTCTTCCTCTCTCTCTGCCCCTTGCTTGCTCATGCTCTGTCTGCCTCTCTCTCTCTCTCAAAAATAAGCATTAAAAATTATTAAAAAAAAGAATGAAAAGAGGAGAGATCACAACCAACACAGCAGAAATACAAACAATAATAAGAGAATATTATGAGCAACTATATGCTAACAAAATGGGCAATCTGGACGAAATGGACAAATTCCTAGAAACTTATAAAGTACCAAAACTGAAACAGGAAGAAATAGAAAATTTGAGTAGACCCATAATCAGTAAAGAAATCGAATCAGTAATCAAAAATCTCACAAAACACAAGAGTCCAGGGTCAGATGGCTTTCCAGGGGAATTCTACAAAACACTTAAAGAAGAATTAACACCTATTCTCTTAAAGCTGTTCTAAAAATAGAAATGGAAGGAAAACTTCCAA
The DNA here is from genome assembly GCF_018350175.1 of Felis catus. Lineage (NCBI taxonomy): Eukaryota > Metazoa > Chordata > Mammalia > Carnivora > Felidae > Felis > Felis catus. Next base: position 97,849,937 of record NC_058386.1, on the reverse strand, counting down.
ACTCATCCTATGAAGCCAGCATTACCTTGATTCCAAAACCAGACAAAGACCCCACTAAAAAGGAGAACTACAGACCCATTTCCCTGATGAATATGGATGCAAAAATCCTCAACAAGATACTAGCCAACCGAATCCAACATTAAAAGATTTATTCACCACGACCAAGTGGGATTTATACCTGGGATGCAGGGCTGGTTCAATATCCGTAAAAAAATCAATGTGATTCATCGCATCAATAAAAGAAAGGACAAGAACCACATGATCCTCTCAACAGATGCAGAGAAAGCATTTGACAAAATACAGCATCCTTTTTTGATAAAAAAAAAAACCTCAAGAAAGTAGTGATAGAAGGATCATACCTCAAGATCATAAAAGCCATATATGAAAGACCCAACGCTAATATCATCCTCAATGGGGAAAAACTGATAGCTTTCCCCCTAAGGTCAGGAACAAGACAGGGATGTCCACTCTCGCCACTGTTACTCAACACGGTATTGGAAGTCTTAGCCTCAGCAATCAGACAACACAAAAGAATAAAAGGCATCCAGATCGGCCGGGAGGAGGTCAGACTTTCACTCTTCCCAGATGACATGATATATGGAAAACTCAAAAAATTCCACCAAAAAACTGCTAGAACTGATCCATGAATTCAGCAAAGTCGCAGGATATAAAATCAATGTACAGAAATCGGTTGCATTTCTTTACACGAATAATGTAGCAACAGAAAGAGAAATCAAGGAATCAATCCCATTTACAATTGCACCAAAACCTATAAAATACCTAGGAATAAACCTAACCAAAGAGGCCAAAAATCTATACACTGAAAACTATAGAAAGCTTATGAAAACTGAAGACACAAAAAAACAAGAAAACATTCCATGCTCATGGATTGGAAGAACAATCCATTTTTAAATAATATTGTTAAAATGTCAATATTACCCAAAGCAATCTATGTATTCAATGCAATCCCTATCAAAATAACACCAGCATTATTCACAGAGCTAGGACAAACTATCCTAAAGTTTGTACGGAACCAGAAAACACCCCAAATAGCCAAAGCAACCCTGAAAAAGAAAACCAAAGTGGGAGGCATCACAATTCTGGACTTGAAGTTGTATTACAAAGCTGTAATCATGAAGACGGGTATGGTACTGGCACAAAAACAGACACATAGATCAGTGGAACAGAATATAGAATCCAGAAATGGACCCACAGATGTATGGCCAACTAATCTTTGACAAAGCAGGAAAGAATATCCAACAGAAAAAAGGCAGTCTCTTCAGCAAATGATGTTGGGAAAACTGGACAGCTACATGCAGAAGAATGAACCTGGACCACTTTCTTATACCACACACAAAAGTAAAATCAAAATGGATGAAAGACCTAGACAGGAATCCATCAAAATCCTGGAGGAAAAAAAGGCAAAAACCTCTTTGACCTCGGCCACAGCAACTTCTTACTTGACATGTCTCCAGAGGCAAGGGAAACAAAAGCAAAAATGAACTATTGGGACCTCATCAAAATAAAAAGCTTCCCCACAGCGAAGGAAACAATCAGCAAATCCAAAAGGCAACCGATGGAATGGGAGAATTTATTTGCAAATGACATATCAGATAAAAGGTTAGTATCCAAAATCTATAAACAACTTATAAAACTCAACACCCAAAAAACAAATAATCCAGTGAAGAGATGGGCAAAAGACATGAATAGAGACTTCTCCAAAGAAGACATCCAGATGGCCAACCGACACTTGAAAAAAAATGCTCCACGTCACTCATCATCAGGGAAATACAAATCAAAACCACAATGAGATATCACCTCACACCTGTCAGAATGGCTAACATTCACAACTCCGGCAACAACAGATGTTGGCGAGGATGCAGAGAAAGAGGAAACTTTTGCGTTGCTGGTGGGAATGAAAACTTGTGCAGCCACTGTGGAAAACAGTATGGAGGTTCCTCAAAAAATTAAAAACAGAACTACCCTACGACCCAGCAAGTACACTACTAGGTATTTATCCAAAGGATAGAGGTGTGCTGATTCGAATGGGCATATGCACCCCAATGTTTATAGCAGCACTATCAACAATAGCCAAAGTATGGAAAGAGCCCAAATGTCCATCGATGGATGAATTCATAAAGAAGATGTGGTATATATATACACACACACAATGAAATATTACTTGGTGATCAAAAAGAATGAAATCTTGCCATTTGTAACTACTTGGATGGAACTAGAGTGTATTATGCTAAGCAAAATAAGTCAGTCAGAGAAAGACAAATATCATACGATTTCACTCATATGTGGAATTTAAGACACAAAACAGATGGACATAAGGGAAGGGAAGCAAAAATAAGATAGAGAGGGAGACAAACCATAAAAAGACTCTTAAATACAGAGAACAAACTGGGGGTTGCTGGTGGGGTGTTGGGTGGGGGGATGGGCTAGATGGATGATGGGCATTAAGGAGGGCACTTGTTGGAATGAGCTCTGGGTGTTATACATAGGAGATGAATCACTAAATTCTATTCCTGAAATCTTTATTACACTATATGTTAACTAACTTTGATTTAAATTAAAATAATAGTAATAATAATAAATGTCTTCTAGATTGTCCCACCTTCTGAATTATCCTGTTTTATTATGGTGTCATTTAATTTGGTCCCATATTTCCTGTATTTCCAATCAACTGAGGGGTAGATCTATCAATATAATTGAATCAGTTCAGGTTAAATATTTTGACAAGAATACTTCATAAATGTTGATGTTATTTCCTCCTTTATAAGCTGATAGTACTTTATTTTTTATATTTTTATATTTTTTGTTTTTTGAAGATTAGAGACCGTGACAGTCAACAATACCTACTTAGAATGTATTATCAATAATGCATTCCCCCCCCCAGGATACCCATTTTTATTCAATTTAACTATCGTTGACACACAATGCTATATTAGTTTTGGGTGTACAACATAGTGATTCCACAATTCTATACGTTATGCAATGCTCACCACCATAAATGCAGTTACCATCTGAGTTGGTATTCTTTTAAAAAGAAATCTTTCTTTAAAAAAAAAAAATCTTTCTTTTTATCCCTGGCCCTCTCACCTCTCTTCCTCCTTTCCTCTGACCCTCTGTCTCTTCTTTCCCACTCTCTCTCCTTCTTTCTCTCATTATAGACTTGTGTGTTTCATAAGCCAGTGGATTGTATTTTCATTATTTTTTATTCTTTATTTTGATTATTCTCTTCGATGGTCAAGTTGCCACATTTGCTAATAGGAACTCCTTTAAAAGTATTTTAAAAGTACTTTAAAAGTACTTTGGATCCCTTCTGGCATGGCCTTATTGGTCTTTGAGCGTGTACTTGTTGTTTTCTAGAACAAAACTTTCCTAAGCAACTCTTACTTTTCCTGCCCTAGATCTCAGATGAGCCATTTCACCAAGGAACTCTGATTCTTTTAGCAGGAAATAGTATCTTGAAACCATGGTCTTGGCAGAAATAAATGATTTTAGAACATGCCAGTACTCTTATTTTATTATTTTTTTTTAGTAATCTCTACACCCAACGTGGGGCTCAAACTCACAACCGTGAGATCAAGAGTTGCCGGCGAGGAGCCAGGCAGGTGCCCCAGCACTCCTAGTTTAAAGGTATACATTTTGAAACCAAATCGCACAGCGCCCCCTACAGGACTGCAGTTGTAACATAATTATTCTTCACTTACCCTAGCTTTTGGCTTCCTTGGTCACGTGTTCTAAATCCATGCTTTAGAGTAGTTGAAATAAATAAAATACCTAATCTGTGTGGCATGTGGCCACACATGGTACTAGATATCATTAATCCTGTTTTTTTTTTTTAATTATACTCCGCTCCTAGTTTAAGGCTGATATCTGGAGAAAATAACTTAAGATGATTTTATCAGCTTTCTGTATGTAGCTTATTCTGGTAGGAATATGATTTGACCCACGTTACATCTCATTCTTGGGAGAGATAAGTGAGTTCTACTGCAGCCATGTGTGTTCGCAGCAGCTGGGTGTTACTCTGCCAGGACATCGTCTCTTGTTCTTTATGTCTTAGCTCTATGACTATAATTATTCCCAGCCTACGGATGACAAAACCGAGAGGTTGGGTGACTTGCCCAAGATCCCTGTGCCTGCAGGTGGCAGAGCTGAGTCTTCGCCTCCTGTCTGTCTGACATCAGGCCCCTGCTCGAAACTGTCATGCTGTGGTGACACGGGATAAATCAACAAGTGTGCACATGTAGCCTCTGCATTCTTGCCTCTCGGGGGGCCGGGGGCAATACAGGAGAGTTTGAGCCAGCACGCCCCACACGTGGAGCGCTGGAAGTCCAGCGTGGGGGATAGCATGCGTTTTAGGCAATATCCTAGGAAGACGGAGTTTGGGCAACTTCAAAGAAATGTTCTACAAAAGGAGAGTTCCAGAACTGAAGGGCACAGTACAAAGAATAGATGGCACTTACTAGGGTTATGGTGAATTTATCCTCTCCTAGGTTGACTAGTATACCCAAGCTGTCACTGCACAGACTGTGTAGAGCGGGTGTCATTCGTGTGATGTTGCGTTCGTTGTCATCTTTCCTCCCTGGGCCAGAAAAGTTGCCTGGATCTGAGAAGGGCTGTTCTTTTATATATGTTTTTTTTTATTTTTATGTATTTATTTTTGAGAGAGAGAGAGCACGAGCATGGGCGAGGGGAGGGGCAGACAGAGAGGGAGAGAGAGAATCCCAAGCAGGGTCCGTGCCGTCAGCGCAGGGCCCGACATGGGGCTCAATGTCACAAACTGTGAGAGCATGACCTGAGCCGAAGTCCAGAGTCAGACGCTTAACTGACTGAGCCACCCAGGCGCCCCTGAGAAGGGCTGTGTTTAATAACTTCCAGGCCAGCTTATAGCAAAGCTGGATTCACATCTATGCGGTAAGAGCGGTGAAGAAACAAAGCTACGCGGAGGATTCATCAGGAAAGAGAGAAGGTAGGACTTTAGAGAAAGAAGTTAAAATATTCTACTTTGTCCAGGTGTAAAAAAAATGTACCATGTTGTACGATCTTCCTGGTTGTTCTAAGGCACCTATGTTCTTGGAAGCATTTGGGAAGATTCTGTTAAAATCGAGTTAACCCTGGCTGCTCAAGATAGTGAGATAAAATGGTTTTCCCTCACCTTTTGCTGAGTACACAAAGTGTAAACTTGCTGAAAGTTTAAAGCACTATTTTCGCACTCTTTCCATAAAGAAGGTACTAGAATGTGGCTTCTGTTTTCACTCATTCCTACTGCTTAAGACATTTTTGCACATATTCTGTTGGACAAATTACAAAGTTTAGAAATTGAACACTATAGAACGCTAATTATTGTAACCTACTCCAGACTCTGACGGTCGAATACCGAATGTTTATTTCTTCCTTCCAAGTCTTACTTACGCAGGGGCGTCTAGGGTGAAACTTGCAGTCCCTTCTCTCTTCGAGCAACATCATGTTTCAAGATATCAGATCAGCACTATCTCTGTTGGAATCCTCTGGGAGTACTCTTTGTAACTGGCATGGGAAAGCAGAAACTTTATTTAAATTGCACGTGGTTTTATTCTTTTTCAAGACCAGATTGTGTTGCCTCCATATTAATACATCCCTTCCATTTTCAATTTCTGCCTAATTCTCCTGGAGACATGGTTTTCCTCTAGCTGATCAGAAGGACCAGGACCAGCTTCTGTTTTGCATGTACTTTGTTTTCTCAGGTTCGCTTATATATTGCTAATTTGTTTTCTCAGGTTCACTTCTATATTGCTAACTTTAATACCATGAATGCTTTGTGGGTCACCTGGTACGTATCAATAATGGAGTCCATTGACTTTGAGCTGTATATAGCATCTAGGTGGATGTATAGGCTCAGGAGAATGTCACAGAAGCCCTTGTCACCTTCCTGAGTAATACAGTTTACATTTCTTTTTTTAAAAAATTTTTTAAATGTTTATTCATTTTTAAGACAGAGAGAGACAGAGCACGAGCAGGGAAGGGGCAGAGAGAGAGGGAGACACAGAATGTGAAGCAGGCTCCAGGCTCTGAGCTGTCAGCACAGAGCCTGACACGGGGCTCGAACTCACGAACTGTGAGATCATGACCTGAGCCAAAGTTGGATGCTTAACCGACTGAGCCACCCAGGCACCCCCCCTTTTTTTTAATGTTTATTTATTTCTGAGACAGAGAGAGACAGAGCATGAATGGGGGAGGGGCAGAGAGAGAGGGAGACACAGAATCTGAAGCAGGCTCCAGGCTCTGAGCTGTCAGCACAGAGCCCAGCTCGGGGCTCGAACTCACAGACCGCGAGATCATGACCTGAGCCGAAGTCGGTCGTTCAACCGACTGAGCCACCCAGGCGCCCCAATACAGTTTACATTTCAAGGTGACTTGTCTTTGCCACTGCCCTGTCACCCAGCTAGTCCTTTATCTAGTCCTACTTTCATTGAGTAAGGACAATTTTATTTATTTATTTAGATGCTTATTTTTGAGAGAGAGAGAGAGAACAAATGGGGGAAGGACAGAGAGAGAGGGGGACAGAGGATCCAAAGTGGGCTCTGTATTGACAGCAGACAGCCCGACGCGGGGCTTGAACTCACCAACCCTGAGATCATGACCTGAGCCGAAGTCAGATGCTCAACTGACTGAGCCCCCCACGCACCCTGAGGAAGAACAATTTTAATGTCAACTCCAGCAACCTAAGTTGCTGGAGGAATTCTGCTGAAATGGAAGAAAGCCTAATGCCTGATGCTGAAGCAGAATTTTTTTTTTTAATAAACTGCCCTTTGTAACTCATTCCGCCTCTCTTTTCTGCGTTAGTACATACTCGGACGTAGCACAATACATATTTGCATTTAGTTCCAAGCCTAACTTTATGTGCTTCTTTTTTTTTTTCAACGTTTATTTATTTTTGGGACAGAGAGACAGAGCATGAACGGGGGAGGGGCAGAGAGAGAGGGAGACATAGAATCGGAAACAGGCTCCAGGCTCTGAGCCATCAGCCCAGAGCCTGACGCGGGGCTCGAACCCACGGACCGTGAGATCGTGACCTGGCTGAAGTCGGACGCTTAACCGACTGCGCCACCCAGGCGCCCCTAACTTTATGTGCTTCTTAAGGCATTTTGTAATGCTTCACAGGAATTATACTTCTTGCCCTTTGGCCATACTGGAATTACTTTGGCTTGATAGATCCTTGCTTCTTGGTTTTTCTTTCTTTTTAACCTCGTGGCTTGCTGAATAGCTTGATAGCAAAAGAAAAAAAATTTTTTTTTTTTTTGCAATAGAGGGCTGAGGAATTCAGCTACCTGGTGACCTTTTCCCTACCCAGTTTCTGAACGTTGAGGAACTGATGTATTATTTCACTGGCAAATAAGAATTTTTGGTTGAGTATAATGTGGTTTCTATATTCTAGCTTCAGCTATTTATCTGTAGTTACTACAAGTACCAAGTAAGCTACAGTGGTAAACCTTTATGACCACAGAGATAAGAATTAGGATTTCGAGGGGCGCCTGGGTGGCTCAGTCGGTTAAGCATCTGACTCTTGATTTCAGCTCAGGTCATGATCCCAGGGTCATAGGATCCAGCCCCACGTCGGGCTCCGTGCTGAGCGTGGAAGACTGCTTGAGATTCTTTCTCTCTCTCCCTCCCTCTGCTCCTCACCCCAGCTTGTGCACTCTCTCTAAAATAAAAATAAAAATAGATAAATAAATAACAGCAATAATGAATGGATGGATGGATAGATAAATATAAATAAAATAGTAAGAATTAATGTCTAGTAGTGATAAGAACAGCTTTTCAACTTCCTGTTTCAGTTATTCTTAGTATATCTAGCTACCTCTTATTAAATAGTTTTTACTGTTATCAATAATACTAACTCAATATTATCAAAAGAAATAAACGTTGGATTTGAGAATAATGTCTTGATTAACTTCCTGGTCTCAAATATTTGTTCTGGCTACTTTTACTCATCTCTATGTCCCTAATTACCTGGGGTAACACTAGACAACCATACCACTCACTCATTATTCCTAGAAATAAGGGCTTAAATTTGAAGAAAATGTTTTCTGGGTTATTGGCTTCTACCAGTTTTTCTACTTATCTCTACTTATTTCTAGTTAACTAGTTCGCTTGATAACCTGGTTAACTGTAGTAGTAATTCATCATCTCAAAGAGAAAGAAGAAGAAAGGGTTGAGTAGACTATGTTTTCAATTTGCTGGATTCAACTAATTATCTTAATTATCACAAACTGTAGTTTACTCATTCCCTAGGTGTCCTGAATTAGCAGAATACCAATATGTTATGCCAATAAGAAGTGGGATTCATTAGGGCTGAGAAGAATGCTTTTCGTCTTCCTGGCTTACTCCACTCATTCTAGTTCTCTCCAGTAATCCCTCAATATCTAGTTTTTTAGGTGCTAGTTCTTTTTTTTTAATTTTTAAAAGTTTATTTATTTGAGAGAGAAAGAGAGGGAGAGCAGGGGAGCGGCAGAGAGAGGGGGAGAGAGAATCCCAAGCAGGCTCCACACCATCAGCACAGAGCCCAACGCAGGGCTCGAATCCATGAACCGTGAGATCATGACCTGAGCTGAAATCAAGAGTCGGATGCTTGGGGCGCCTGGGTGGCTCGGTCGGTTGGGCGTCCGACTTCGGCTCAGGTCATGATCTCACGGTCTGTGGGTTCGAGCCCCACGTCGGGCTCTGTGCTGACAGCTCAGAGCCTGGAGCCTATTTCAGATTCTGTGTCTCCCTCTCTCTCTCTGCCCCTCCCCTGTTCATGCTCTGTCTCTCTCTGTCTCAAAAATAAATAAACGTTAAAAAAAAAAAAAGAGTCGGATGCTTGACTGAGCCACCCAGGAGCCCCTAGTTCTGTCGTCTCAATTCTAGGCTCTATAGTTCTAAGGCAATGTTCCAGCAAAGAATTACAACAGAGTATTAGAAGGCTATGTTTTTCAGCTTTCAGCCTTCAAATAGCCATTCTAATTATATCCAGTTACCTCTAGTTAACTGATGAAATAAGTACACCAGCTGTCTATTGTACTAACTCATTATTATACCAAAGGATAAGAACTTAGAGTGGTTGAGTCATGAATTCCCAATTTCTGGTTTCATTTATTTTAATACAAGTTTTAAAAGTAAACCCTACCCCCAGTGGGGGCTTGAACTCACAACCCCCAGACCAAGAATTGCGTGCTCTACCGATAGGGCCAACTAGGTGCCCCCAGTTTCTGGTTTTAAAGATTTCCTGTGGCAATTTCCCATGAGCTTAATTTTATCACCCACCTAGGTACCACTAAAGATATTTGATCTATAGTACACATTCATTTTTTTAAAGTAGGGATTCAGAATTGGGAAGGATGTGCTTTCCAGCTTCTGGGCTTCTCTCAATTTTTCAGTTATCTTTAGTTGTCTCCAGTTCAGTAGTTATCTAGGTACAACTAGTTATATGGAACTAACTGATTATGGTAGCAAGAGTATAAAAAGAATGTGTTTTCATTCGTTGGCTTCATCTACGTATCTCTCTAGTTATCTCCGATTAACTAGTTTCCTGGGTACAAGTAGTTATCTGTAGTACTAACTCATTATTCACACTCCAGATAAGGATGTAGCATTGAGAAGAATTATTATCAAATTCTTGGATTCAACCACTTTTCTTCAGTATCCTGGTTTTGACTCATGATTCTGAATATCATCATTTATCCCTAGGTTACACAAGGTTAAGGTATCACTAGATATATACGGCACTAACACGTAAAGAGAATTTAGAGCTGCAGAGAACTTGAGTTTTAGCTCCCTGCCTTCAACTAGTTATTCTCATTATCTCCGGTTGTCTCTAGGTAAGTACTTACAAAAGCACAATGAAAATCTGCAGCAGTCATTCATTTTTCCAACAAGAAATGAGAATCCGTAGTTGGGCAGGTTATGTTTTTCACATCCACAGACTTAACTAGTTGTTCTTAGCTCTCGATAGCCATAGTTTACTATATACTGCTAATTATTTCTAGTAATAATTCGTTCTTCCTTTTTAAATTTTTTTTTCAACGTTTATTTATTTTTGGGACAGAGAGAGACAGAGCATGAACGGGGGAAGGGCAGAGAGAGAGGGAGACACAGAATCGGAAACAGGCTCCAGGCTCTGAGCCATCATCAGCCCAGAGCCCGACGTGGGGCTCGAACTCACGGACCGCGAGATCGTGACCTGGCTGAAGTCGGACGCTTAACCGACTGCGCCACCCAGGCGCCCCTCGTTCTTCCTTTTAAAAAAAGATTTTAGAGATGAGATGTATGTGTTTTTCAGCATTTGGGCTTCAAGTAGTTTTCCAGTTATATCTAGTTACTTCTAGTTAAATTTTATGTCCCATTCCATGCCTTACTTGCTTACTTACTAGTTACCTACCTTTCCAATATCTTATTCAAGGAGAAATAAGTTGCACTTCAAAAGAATCTGCTTTTTAGCATCCTGATTTCAATTACTTTTCTAGTTTTCTGTAGTTGTCTTTGGGTAAAGTTACCCGATTACCACTAATTTTAATTATATTACTAACACGTTTCAATGAGAAAAGAGAAAAAGAGAAACACTTGTTTTTCAGCTTCCTGCCTTCCCCTGAATTGTATATTCAGATAATATACAATTACCTCTATATAAACCGAACATGATAAATCTAGTTATTTATAGTACCACTTCCAGGGGCCCCTGCGTGGCTCAGTCGGTTGAGCGTCCGACTTCGGCTCAGGTTCACGATCTCACAGCCCGTGAGCTCGAGCCCCGCATTGGGCTCTGTGCTGACAGCTCAGAACCTGGAGCCTCTTTGGATCCTGTGTCTCCCCCTCTCTCTGTCCCTCCCCTGCTCAGGCTCTGTCTCTCTCTCAAAAATAAATAAACATTATAGTACCACTTCCACATTCTAAAAAGATTTAAAAAATTATTTATTTTTATTTTTTTAGTTTAAAATTTTTAAAAAGTTTATTTAGTTATGTTGAGAGACAGAGAAGGTGAGTGGGGGAGGGGCATAGAGGGGAGAGAATCCCAAACAGGCTCCCCATTGACAGGGTGGAGCCTGATGCGGGGCTCAAACTCACAAACCGTGAGGTCATGACCCGAGCCAAAACCAAGAGTCAGACACTTAACCGACCGAGCCACCCAGGCGCCCAAAGATATGAGAATTTATATGTGAGAAGGAAGAATGGTTTTTTCAACAGCATCAATATGCCAGTGCATCTTGTTACATCTAGATACCTCTGATAAAATAGATGTGTAGGTATGATTAATTTCCTATTGCACTAATACACTAATCCAACAACACACACGAATTTAGATGGGAGGATAAGTTGTTTCCCATTTCCTGATCCCATGTGATCACCTTATATTTCTGCTTAACTTGTTACCATTAACTATTTCTTGTACGAATTCATTATTCAAATGAGATAAGAAGCTAGTGTTGAAAAGAGTGATTTTACAATTTCCTGGTTTCATCAATTTTCTTAGTTGCCTCTAGTTAACTCTAGTAAAGTAGTTGCTTAAAGTATACCACTTATCTCCTGTATTAATAATTTATTCCAACATGAAATATGAATTTGGGTTCAGAAGATGGTTTTTACCACTTGGTGACTTCAGTTTCTATAAAGGAGCCAAAACTGGCCTCAGTCTATTGGCCTCCAGGTTGCTTTGTTTCTTCACTCCAGGCTGAGACCCATTACCTCAAAAGCCTGCTGGAGCCAAACTCAAATTTTCACACATCCAAACGCTTTAGAACCTATCCGAAATAATCATAATCACATTTTTTAAAAAAGCAAACTCTAGGGGCGCCTGGGTGGCTCAGTCGGTTAAGCGGCCGACTTCGGCTCAGGTCATGATCTCACGGTCCGTGAGTTCGAGCCCCGCGTCGGGCTCCGTGCTGACAGATCAGAGCCTGGAGCCTGTTTCAGATTCTGTGTCTTCCTCTCTCTGACCCTCCCCCGTTCGTGCTCTGTCTCTCTCTGTCTCAAAAAATGAATAAACGTTAAAAAAAAAATTAAAAAAAAAAAAGCAAACTCTACACCCAACACGGGGCTCAAACTCATGACCCTGAGACCAAGAGTCACATGTTCTACTGACTGAGCCAGCCAGGCGCTCCCCGAAGCCTTATTTTTAGCCATTTATAGCCCAGCTGCTTTACATACTCCATGAAATTGTTCCCAACATTTGCTAGCCATAGATAAAATAGGCCCCGGGCCGTAAAGACTGCAAGCCCCTTCTTTGGTGCCTTTTTTTTTTTTTTTTTTAAGCGAGCACGCACGAGGGGCAAAGGGAGAGAGAGCATCTTAAGCGGGCTCCATGGCGATGCTGGGGTTCAAGCTCAAGACCACAGGATCCTGACCCGCCAACTGAGCCACCCAGGCGCCCCAAACTTTTTTATTTTCTTAGTAATCTCTACCCCCAATGTGGAGTTCGAACTCATGACCCCAAGATCAAGGGTCTCCTGCTCTTTGAACTGAGCCACCCAGGCACCCTGCCCTTTGGTTCTTTTTGACACAGATACTCTCCAACGTGCTGCTAAATGACATCACCTAAACTTGTAAGCCTCTCTCGTTGATCCCCTTCTCCCCCAGGAGTTAACTTACCTACCCCCCCTTCCAAATGGTGGCACCCACAAGCCTTATCCTGGGGACACAAGCCTTGCCCACTGACAAAACTGGCAAAGCCTCACCCGAATAAGTCTTGTGTATCTTACTGCCACCTTGTGGTCATACAGTTTTCCTTAGTCGGCCTAGAAATCTCTTGAACATTTACAACTCATATTTTTCTGGTTTACCTAGATCCCACTGGATGCTCTACAATGAACTCATTTTTATTTTTTTAAGTTTAATTATTTTTTTTAGTAATCTCTACACCTAACGTGGGGCTTGAACTCACCACTGTGAAATCAAGAGTCCCTTGCTCTTCTGACTCAGCCAGCCAGGCGCCCCCAGTGAACTCGTTTTTGGGACAAGGAATAAGAATTTAGACATGAAATGATTGTGGTTTTCAGCTTCCTGGTTTGGACCAGTTATTCTCGTTATCATTAATTATCTACGTTAACTAATCATCTGGGTCCCCCTGCATATCTATGGTACTAACTCATTGTTCCAAAAGAAAATAAGAATTCAGATTTGAGAGGAATATCTTTTTTAGCTTCCTGATATCAAGTATTACTAGCTATTTCTAGGTATCTCCTATAAACTAGATACCTGTGAACCCCTATTCATCTCAGACTTATGAGTTCTTTTTTTTAAGTTTATTTATTTATTTTGAGAGAGAGACAGAGAACAGGAGGGGCAGAGAGAAAGAGAGAGGAGAGAATCTCAAGAAGTCCCTGCACTGTCAGCACAGAGCCCGATGTGGGGCTTGAACTCACAAACCGTGAGATCATGACCTGAGCTGAAACCAAGAGTCGGATGCTTAACTGACTGAGCCACCCAGACGTCCCTAGTTCTTTTTAAAAAATTTACTTTAAAGAGTGCTCAAGCAGGGGAGAGGGGCAGAGGGAGAGAGAGAATCCTAAGCAGGCTCCACGTTCAGCATGGAGCCCTATGCGGGACTCGATCCCACAACCCCAGGATCACGAGCTGAGCCGAAATCAAGAGTCTGATGACACTCAGCTGACTGAGCCACCCAGGCGCCCCTACCATTCTACTTTCTATTTCTAGAAATTTAACTACTCCAGGTATCACCAATAAACGGAATCATACAATATTTGTCTTTCTGAAGCTTAATGCCTTCAAGGTTCATCCCCATATGCTACATGTTGTAGCAAGTGTCAGAATTTCACTCCTTTTTAAGGCTGAATCAAATTTTATTGTATGTGTATACCACACTGTCTTTACTCATTCACCCATCAATGGATACTTGGGTGGTTTCCATCTTTTGGCTCTTGGGAATAATGCTGTTCCGAACTTGTGTATGCAAATATCTGTTCCTGTCCTTGCTCTCAGTTCTTTGGGGTGTGTGCCCGGAAGTGGAATTGCTGGGTCACGTGGTAATTCTGACAACATTTCTGAGGAGCCACTCTACCATTTTCCACAGTGACGACACCATTTACATCCCCACCAGTGGTGCCCAGGGTTCCAATTCCTCCACACTGCTGTTAACAGCCAACCTGCTGGGTGCGAAATTATAGCTCATTCCTTCTGTTAAGACTAACGTGTAAGAAAAATGTGCTTTTAGACTTCTGGCTTCAAATATTTATTCTGCTTTTGTAGGATTAACTCTATTTTTTCATGTTTAACTTTTTCACGTTTATTTATTTATTTTGAGAGAAAGAGAGAGACAGAGCAAGAGCAGGGAAGGGGTAGAGAGAAGAAGAGAGAGAATCCTAAGCAGGCTAGAAGAAGAGAGAGAATCCTAAGCAGGCTCCGTGCTATCAGCGCATTGCCCGACACGGGGCTTGACCCCACGAACCGTGAGATCGTGACCTGAGCCGAAATCAAGAGTGGGACGCTTAACGGACTGAGCCCCCCAGGGGCCCCCTCTCGTTATTTTTTTCAAGTAAACTCTACCCCCAACAAGGGGCTCAAAGTCACAACCCTGAGATCAAGAGTCGCATGTTCTACTGGCTGAGCCAGCCGGGCACCCAATACTAACTCATTATGATCACAAGAAATAAAAGCTACATCCGAGAATCATGTTGTTCTCAACGGCCTTGTCTCAAGGATGTACTCTGGCCATTGCGAGTCACTTTCAGTGAAATCATTACCTACATACCACTAAATGACCATCCTGTTCCCTAATTTTTCCACAAGTAATTTGAATTTAGGTTTGGAAAAAAAAAATATTTTCCAGGTTCCGGATGTCTGCAAGTTTTTCTGCATATCTCTACTTATTTCTAGGTATCCAGTGCCCCAAGGACACTTAGTTAACTCTAGTATTACCTGTTTGTTTCAACAAGAAATAAGAAGGCACAGTTGAGAAAAATACAGTTTTCAGCTTTCTGGATTCAACTAATTACTTACTACGGTCATCTCGAGTTTACTCATTCTTTAGGGATCCTAAATTCTAGAATATCCACCCCCTATGCCATAGAGAAATATGATTTCAGAGTTCATAAGGATGAGTTTTGGCTTCCTGGCTTATGCTAGTCAATATACTAAGTTCTAAGTTCTCTCTAGATTATCTAGTGTTTGTTTGTTTGTTTGTTTGTTTGTTTGTTTGTTTGTTTTTTAGGTGTCATCACTCATCTACAGTTTTAAGGCAAAATTCCAACAAGAAATAAAAACCCGGTATTGTAAGACTGGTTTTTAGCTTGCGGGTTTCAAATACTTGTTCTGATTACCTCGTGTTTCTTCCACTGAACCAACGAAACTGGTGTCACTAGAGATATATGCTACTAACTCATTATTAGAAGGAAAGGCACCTGGGTGGCTCAGTCAGTTAGGCATTCGGCTCAGATGGTGATCTCATGGATCGTGGGTTCAAGCCCCACGTAGGGCTCTGTGCTGGTAGCACAGAGCCTGCTTGCGATTCTCTCTGCCTCTCCCTGGCTCTCTCTCTTTCTCTTTCAAAATAAATAAACTTCTTAAAAAAAGAGCAGAAATAAGTTGGAGCAGTGAAGAATGATGCTTTTTTTTTATTAAGTAAACTCGGCGTCCTGTGTGAGGCTCGAACTCACAACCCTGAGATCAAGAGTCGCATGCTCGACCAACTGAGCCAGGCAAGTGCCCCAAAGAATGATTTTTTTAAAGATTTTATTATTTTTTAAAGACTTTTATTTATTTATTTAAAAAATTTTTTTAACGTTTATTTATTTTTGAGACAGAGAGAGACAGAGTATGAACAGGGGAGGGGCAGAGAGAGAGGGAGACACAGAATCTGAAATGGGCTCCAGGCTCTGAGCTGTCAGCACAGAGCCTGGACGCGGGGCTCGAACACACCGATTGTGAGATCATGACCTGCGCTGAAGAGATCATGATGCCTCACTGACTGAGCCACCCAGGAGCCCCCTCAACTTCTTGAATATTCAACTACTTTTCTTCAGCATCTTGATTTCAACTTGGTATTCTAGATATCACCACTTGTCCCTGGGTTACTGATGACTGAGTTACCACCAGATTTCTATGGTACTAATTTATTAGTTAATAAAGAAAGTGTTGAGCTGAAAGATGCTCTTACGTCTGGTTATCTCTTCCTAACTAACTACAAAAGTATAATAATAGCATATAGCATAATAGCAAAAGTTACTGAGCACGTCCTCTGTGCAAGGGATGGTTCTCGGAGGATAGGTTCAAATCATTTAAACAGTTCACTGGTACATTTCCCAAGTGAGTGACTTTAAGCAGGTTATTTAATATCTCTGTGACCCAATGACATCACCTATAAAATGAAGATAATAGCAGCTCTAAGTCCACAGCGTTGTTAAGAGAATTAAATCTGTTAATATAAATAAATCACTTAGACCATCGTCTGGAACACAGTAAGAACCAGCTTATGTGTGAGCTACTCTTATTATCTCAGTTAATACTCACAACAACCCCATGAGGTAGGTACTATTATTACTCAATTTTACCGATGAGGAAACGGAGGCACGGGGAGAAAAAGCAACTCACCAGCTTAGCCAGCTAGCAAAAGAAGAGAAAAGCCGGAATACAGATGCCAGCAGTCTGACTCCAAGGCTCTCTGCCCTCATGAATTTGGTACAGCAAACCCACGATTCTCTTCTATGCCTGTTTTTACGTAGACGAGGCTCAATTAGGTATGTAAGGCTTTCAAGAAGCGAATTAACTAAAAGTTTTAAGTAAATACTAATCTGCCTGATGCTTAGAGAGGCGACACTCACCCAAGGAGCACATAAATGGCTGGAGTTTAGAAAGTGCTGGAATAGGGGCACCTGGGTGGCTCAGCCGGTTGAGCGTCCGACTTCGGCTCAGGTCATGATCTCGTGGTTTGTGAGTTCGAGCCCCGCGTCGGGCTGTGCGCTGACAGCTCAGAGCCCAGAGCCTGATTCAGATTGTGTCTCCCTCTCTAACTGGCCCTCCCTCGCTCGTGCTCTGTCTCTCTCTCTCTCTCTCTCTCTCCAAAATAAATAAACATTAAAAAAGAAAGCGCTGGAATAAATTGTGGAAATCTCAAATATGAGAGACCACACCACGCAAACTGTAATGGGGGTTCTAGCCAGGCTAACGCACACCATGATCCTAACCACTGTAGGTCTTTCATGT
The DNA here is from genome assembly GCF_018350175.1 of Felis catus. Classification (NCBI taxonomy): domain Eukaryota; kingdom Metazoa; phylum Chordata; class Mammalia; order Carnivora; family Felidae; genus Felis; species Felis catus. The sequence goes on along the minus strand of NC_058386.1, from coordinate 97,832,756 downwards.
TATAACTGATCCCAAGCCCAAACCGATCGTAGAGTATCTAGCCGAGAGAGGGGGAGGCCTGCGGAAGCCAGCATGAGCCGCCTGAGGAGGCTTGAGTAGTTAGGGAGAGGCTGTGGAAATGAAATGGTTTGACAGCTTTTTCAAAGTGAATTCCACCACCATCCTGTAACTGTTTTTCTACTCACCCTTCGGGAACAAGAGGCATTGAGAGAGTATGTTTACTTGGCGCGCACAGTAGGTGATAATTGTTATGAATTGGAATAATGTGAGGTGGACAGGGGCCCCCATAATTTTAGGGGCCTATGAAAATGGTTTCATTTCTTTTATTAAATGGGTCTGACGACAGTGGTGGTTGTGAAAGTAAAAGCAGGATAAATCATGTACATTGTTGAGCATGGGACCCATTATTAGAGGCTATTCTCAGTACTCAGGGTACTAACACATTCCCACCTGCAAAACATTTTTTTTTGAGGCGAGATCTAAATTAAATTTACTAATACGAGAGCTTGATGGTGCTTAATTCCAGGGACCAGAGCTCAGGTTACTGGTGATGAAAAGTAAAGAGAAATCTTAAGGACATAATTAAAATCATGACTTTGGGGGCGCCTGGGTGGCTCAGTCAGTTAAGCGTCTGACTTCAGCTCAGGTCATGATCTCCTGATTCATGGGTGTGAGCCCCACATCTCTGTGCTGACAGCTCAGAGCCTGGAACCTGCTTTGGATTCTGGGTCTCCCTCTTTCTCTGCCCCTCCCCCGCTCACGTTCTGTCTGTCTCTCTCTCAAAAATAAATAAACATCAAAAAAATAAAGAAAAACTTGACTTTCACCATCCTCAAAATTCTATTGATTCTTCACCCATCCTTGAGACATGGGTAAAATTGAAAACCATCAAAATATTTGGACTTCTTAAAAACTGGATTGTATGAATGGTGTTTATGAGAAGGTGTTTGTGAAAAATCGATGACCCTGGATCTTATCCAAGAGGACAGCACTGAATAGTTCATATGTTCCTTGAGGGACTAAGATGCTGACGTCTTTCTGATACCGGATCATTACGTGATTGCTGATTCGGCATCAGGGCATAAGTTAGCTTTCATTCGCACCAGGTCCAGCGAGTTATTGGGCACTGGGTACATATACATACATATTTTTTTACTATAGCCAGAGGAAGTGGCAGGGGCGCGCAGACTGTCATTAAGCGGTATTCGACACTATGCAAAATATTTTTGGAAGAGAGAAACAGAGCCCTCAATCTGCCTTCTTTTTTATTAGACGTTTATCAGCGCAGAGCAAGAACTCAGGAAGGTGGTTCTAGACAAAGGGAGATGGAGAAAGACGAAGAGGACCAAGAGGAACAGGAGGAGAAGGAGGAGAGTAAAAACCTGGAAACGAACCCAAGTCCCCAGCACCCGCCCAGCGCAGAAACACGTGCGCTTTTGCAGAGGACCTACAGCTAGAGAGGGGACAGCGGAGCTTGACAGGCAGAGGTTGGCAAGCCCCACAGTCCAGGGCCAAAGGAAGGGCCGCGGGCAGTGCAAGCATTCTTGGATGCACAAAACTGGGGGCAGGGTTCTACACTTGTACTACCAACCTGAATTCCTTACTACCAATCTAGAATATTAGTTGCTTTCGCAAGAGACGGGTTGGGTTTTTTACAGCGTGGATCTGAGCACCCACGGTGTTCTGCAAACCTTGCCTGAAGCTCCCGCTCCTGATCGCCCAGAGAAGCTTGGTGGGCTCCGCTTTCAGCGCGTTATTGCAAAACCCCAGAGCAAGCAGCAACCCCCCCCCCACCTAGCTAATCGTTTCGTCTGAATCGCCAGCCCGGCTCGTGGACTCTGGGTGCGAAGAGAGCCGAACCAGAGAGTCCCGTCCATTAACTACCGACTTCTCGGCGGGGAGAGGCGCGCTCAGAGCCCACACGGCGAGGGGGACCACCGTCGCTTCCGTGCTGGGGCTGCCAGGGGCCCCGCGCTTTCTCCAGCCCTCCCTCTGAGTCCCTCGCCCTGGAGGAGCTTAGGGCGACAGCCCTGCACCGACTTCGGTGCAGCGACAGCCCGGTGGTGAGACGTTCTCGCCACACTTCTCCCAGGGCTCTGGGGGCTGGTGGGAGGTTTCGTGCCCCGCCCCCGCCCCGCCCCAGCCCCGCCCCCGGCTGGCTGGCACCGCCCAGCAAGGCCCCTGCCCCAGGGTAATGCCCCGGGTAAGCGGCTTGTTAGAGCCCTCGGGCACGCCCCCTCCCGCAGCACGCTTCCGGCAAGCGCTCCGCCTACCTCGTGGCCACGCCCCAGCCTCGTGTGCTCCCCGGCAGGTCCCGCCCACCACGCACGCAGGTGCCGGGGTAGTGGGCGTTCTAAGCCAGCGACCGTTGATCCCGGGGTAGGCGCGCGGTAACCCGGACCCTGTGCCAGAAAGACGACCCGACCCGGGGGGTTGCCGCGGGCCGCAGCGCGGAGTCTATAAAGGCGCACGGCTGCGTCGACAGCGCTCGGGACATGGAACCTCCGCCCGGGAGCCCCCTAGAAGACACCGCTTCCCAAAGCCTGGGAGACGATGAGTTCCGAGAACGGCAGGGTCGGGGCCTGAACCGGGACATCCGTTTGGCGAACCGTGGGAAACGCCTGGGAGAGGCGAGGGGACGGGACGCGCGGCCAGCGTCGCTGCTCTCGGGTCGCTGCCCCACGCACCCTGGGCTCCAACGCAGTGATCTCTCTTTTCTTTTCCAGACGCGAAGCCTACCGTGATCTCAGTAACTGGAGGAGACATCGGGAAGGATCTACTGTCCGAACCTGAGCGGGGAGCAGCAGCAGAAGGGGAAGAAAGCCACGGCGGCGCGGGAGCTCCCGGCCCTGTAGACGAGATCCAGAAGGGCGGCGGCGGCGGAGAGGAGCCCCCGCAGCAGCAGCAGGAGGCCCACGCGGCCACCGAGGATCCGCAGCCCCAGGACAGGCAGCCACGCCTCCGCCACCTGTTCATGCGGTTGGAACTGAAGGAGCTGGAGAGAGTTTTCCAACGCAGCCAGTACCCCGACGTGTTCGCGCGGTGAGTGGCTCGCTCTGGAGGCGCCCAGTTCTCTAGGACGCTAGGGGCTCGGCGGCGTGGGACGCCTTTGGCTCTCTCCCGGGTCTCTCTCCCTCCCTTCCAGAGCCAAAGCTACCTATGGGCTGGAAGCCACCGAAATCTGCCAGCCCTTGCGCTCCGTCCAAGGTGGGAGTGATGCCTACAGGGCTGGGCATCGAGGTAAATATTTTCCTGCAGTATGTAAATGAATCGTCAAGAAAGTTGGGCCGCGCTCCTGTTTTCCTAAATCTCATTCTCTTGGCTCAGGATTGAGATCAGGATGAGGAGTCAGGCACCCTCATGCAAGTGCAGGGTTGGATCTGGTCTTTATTTAAAATGCTGATAATTTGGTCGTCCCGGAATTTTTTGTGCATCCGTTTGATTCAAGTTATATTGATCTTGAACTCTGAGTTTTTCAACGTACCCTGAAATTTTGCTCACAAAGGAAAGTTGTCCCTGAAGCAAGCCCGGACTTGGGTATTACAGAAATGTGTGCTGGGGAATTGGGGAAAATAGAAATCTAAAAACAAGCATGAACTGTACATTGTATATCTCATTTCATCCACAACTCCAGATACTAAATATTGGCGATTTTCTTCCCTCAGAAAGGAGATTACCATATGTATGGATGTGACTCAAACCGAGGCACAGGTCAGTAAACTTGAAAAAAGCAATGTGGCTGGGCAGCCGTTTTAAAATCTGCTTTGGGTCTTGGACACTTTTGTTCTAGACATTCTCAAGTTGTTGCTTCGGTTACCTTTTCCATGTTTGGGAAATAAGTTTTGAACTTTAGGTCTTTGGTGAATGGAAGTTGGGATAAGTACACCCCGGTTTGTGAAAATTGCCCATTACCAGAAGGATCTTGATTTCTTAAAGGAAAACAGTAAAAGAGAACCAAACTGCTTCTTCGAATTCCCTGTACAAAATCAAGGGTAGATAAAGTTCAACTCCTTTTTTGTAAAAGTTTATTTTGAGAGGTGGGGGGTGGGGTGGGAAGAGAGAATCCCAAGCAGGCTCCACACCATCAGCACAGAGCCCGACATCATGACCTGAGCTGAAACTGGACACTTAACCAACTGAGCCAACCAGGTGCCCCAAGCTCAACTCCTTCTAACACGTCTTTTAGGGAGCATTTCTGTGTGGAGTCATGTTGGGCTCAGTTAAATCTGGGAACTATGCACATTAACACACAAAGGACCTAGGTTATGAGAGGGTTCGACTGTATTGTTACTTTATTTAAAACCAGGCATAAGTTCTTAGCTAAATCCGCACACACACAAAAGTACATTCAGGCCTTGGGGTAAGGGAATTATTCACATACAGAGAACACACGATATGAGTAACTGTCTGTTTAGTTACACCAAGACGAATGCAGGGAGACGGCTTTAAAGTCCAAGTGCCTGGTTCTCCTGCTGTTTTAGTCTGTAGTAAAGCATTGTAGAAAGTGGCGGCCCTACCTTTAATGTTCTGAAACTCTCATGTGTCAGCCTGAAAACATTATAGTGGAGGGTTGGAGGAAACTGGAGATTTGTTTAGAAATTGAAGCAAACGGGCACCTGGATGGCTCAGTCAAGCGTCCGACTTCGGCTCAGGTCATGATCTCATGGGTCTGAGCCCCTTGTTGGGCCCTATGCTGACCACTCAGAGCTTGGAGCCTGCTTTGGATTCTGTGTCTCCCTCACTGTCTGCCCCTCCCCTGCTCATGCTCTGTCTCTGTCTCTCTCAAAAATAAATAAACATTTTGAAAAATTTGAAGCAATTTTTTTCGGTGCCAAAACCTGGGAAATAACCTTTTTTTTTTTTAATTTGAGAGAGGAAGAGTGCACGTTGGGGAGAGGAGCAGAGGGGGAGAGAGAGAGATATCAAAAGCCACCAGGGTGCCCTAAGAACAATTTTTTTCTTTCTTTTTTAACGTTATTTATTTTTGAGAGAGGGAGAGAGACAGAATACGAGAGAGGGAGGGCAGAGAGAGAGGGAGACACAGAATTGGAAGGAGGCTTCAGGCTCTGAGCTGTCAGCACAGAGCCCCATGTGGGACTCGAACTCACGAGCCATGAGATCATGACCTGACCCAATGTCAGACTGACTGAGCCACCCAGGCACCCCAACCCTAAGAACAATTTTTTTTAATATTTATTTATTTTTGACAGCAATAGAACACAGGCGAGGGAGGTACAGAGAGAGGGAGACAGAGGATCCGAAGCAGGCTCTTCACTGACAGCAGAGAACCCGACGCGAGGCTCAAACTCACAAACCATGAGATCTGAACTGAACTGACGTCGGACGCTTAACCAATTGAACCACCCAGGCGCCCCAAGAACAATTTTTAATACAGTTTCACTGAGCTAAGAAGGGTGAAAAGCTTAGAGAAGAATTGCATACAAACATATACCTTGAAGATACGGCACAGATTGAGCTCTATGAGTGAATATTCTCGAGGACTTTCTAACATCTAAGGATTTTTTTTTTTTTTTTTTTGGTGGTACTATTTTGAAGAGATGGGTTTTATGGAATTTGGTGCTGGGTAGGGGGAGGGTTTCAATTTATGCCAGATTCTTACCTGTGTTAATTTGAAATATTCTTTCATTTGTTCGGGCAGTGATGTCTAATTCGTGCGTCAAAAGATAACCATTTGAGACGGTAGCAGGTCATGTTGTATTAAGAGATTATTTGTGAAAAACAAAATCCGGGATGAGTTTGTTATTTTTGTTCCATGGTATATATGTGAGTGCAGTCATGCAGATGGGGTGTAGATCTGGTGGTATGGAGTTTTAGTGAATTTGGACCCAGTTTGTCTAAATTTTCCTTAATTCTATAGACGAAAATATCATGGCAGTAATTCAGGGTGTCAGCAGCTCTTACATCCCAGTAAGAAGCCACAGTCCCCCTGGGCCCTCCAAACCAGGCCTTCCTCATCAGATCATCCTTTTAACTCTCAAGAGGTTTCAGAGGATGAATAACCCATTAGGTATCTTTGAGGGAAACCTGTTTAAAAGTCCAACCTGCTGGGGCCCCTGCTGAGAGAGAGGAACATTCAGGAATGCACCTGTGCATGCCCACTGCCACCCTCACCAGATGATTTTGAAAACAATATTTTTATTTTTATTATTTTGAGAGAGAGTGAGAGCATGTGCGCGTAAGCGAGGGAAGGGCAGAGAGAGAGGGAGACAGGGAGAGAGAGGGAGAAAGAATCCCAAGCAGGCTCCGAGCCCGGTGCAGAGCCAGACACGGGGCTCGATCTCACATCCATGAGATCACGACCTGAGCCCAAACTGAGAGTCGGGTGTTTAACCGACTGAGCCACCCAGGTGCCCCAAAACAAAATTTTTAGTCGAACACGTGGCTTTGCCATGCTGAGACTGAAAGCCAGACGGCACTCAGCCCAAATCCTGCAGTTAACATTCATATCTAGTCTGACACACTAACAACATTTCTTTTTTCATGCTCAGACTGCTTGCGAGAATAACAAGTCCCTTTTCTGTTCTCTGTAGATGTTAGTTTGGGCTGAAAAGTTATAAACACGGTCTCGGGGAGGGGAGTATACAGTAGTTTCAGCATTTTACAGTAATTAAACATTCTGGATCTTTCTAAAGTTTCTAAAGCTTTTTCACATCAAACAATGTAAATTTTCCTAGGTAAGTGTGAAAAGTAAGTTTTTAAACAAAGAGTCACTGTGATTACATACAAAGTAGGGGAAATGGAGTTTGTTCTGAGTCGTTTTAGTCTTTTTAAGTTTATGTATTTAGTTAGAGCACGAGCAGGGCAGGGGGCAGAGAGAGAGGGAGAGATCTATCAGCACAGAGCCCAACGTAGGGCTTGAACTCAACGAACTGTGGGATCATGACCTGGGCTGAAATCAAGAGTCAGACGCTTAGCCAACTGAGCCACCCAGGCACCCCGTTCTGAGTTGTTTTAAAAAGGACAGGAAAAAATGTTTTGGGGTGCCTGGGTGGCTCAGGTGGCTAAGCGTCTGACTCGATCTCAGATCAGGTCTTGATCTCAGGGTCGTGAGTTTAAGCCCCGCATGGGGCCTGCTTTAAATAAATAAATAAGTAAATAATAAAAAGAACAGAAATACGTTTGCCAGAATTGAGGTGATGGGGTGTCGTGCTTATCATTGGGCGTCCTCGGAGCACACGCGTGGATGTGCTGACCTGCCATGCAGTCGTTTGGTGCTGATACGATACCTCTGGGAAACGTTGGCGTCCTGGAGGTGAAATAAGAGAGCTAAAATAGAATCCTCCACTGCATTTCCTGCTAGGGAAGCTAAACTTGGCCTCGTTTGACCTGCTGTAGCCCACATGTGGCCTGGGCTTCTCAACGCCTGGAGCGGACACCTCGGGAGTCGGTTGCTATGGTAACCTAGCCCTCATCCTAGTAATGCTGCGTGCCATTACCTTCATCGGGGTTCAGTGAGACTTCTGCTCACCCCCATTAAGCCCAGGCGGTAAGGTGTCCCAGCGAGAGCCGGTCCTTGCCTCGGCCAGATCATCTTAGGAACCATATTCTCATTCTCCTTTGTGGAACTCTCACATGAGGTTTTTTTAATTCGGCAAGTGAGACAAACGCTCATTGGCCCTGCGGTAAAACACGGGCATCCACGGAGAACCAGTCCCATTGTGCCACGTGGCTCTTCCAAGCCAAGTACCTTTCTCTTCTGTACCTGGCTTAGGGGAAGAAACCTCAGTAGTCTCTGCACCGTGAGGGGCTTTCAAGGTCATCCAGTCCACTCCCTTCATTTCACAGATTTAGGACATAGGCCCAGAACAGTGGAGCAGGCAGCTCAAGAAAGCGCGCAGAGTTCCTCAGCCCCTGGGTGGCCGTGCCCTCCCCCGAGACCTAGATCATCCAGCCCTGGGCAGCACACGCCAGCTCAGGCTCAGTGCCTCAGCGCTTGCCACCTGCATCCTGCCTAGAACTCTTTTCTCCAAAGGGCTGGAGACTCAAAGTTCCCAACTCCTCGCCGAGTCATTTTACTTCTAGGAAAATAGGAAAAGTTACCAACCTCCCCTACAGACATTCAGCCTCCTGGTGCTTACAATTTTGGGCCTTGAGAGAGTGATGCGATTTGTACCCTTTCCACAAAAGGCCAGGTGTGCTTCCATCATAACCGCCCTCATTTCTCCCAGTCTCCTTTCAAAACCAAGTTTGCCAACCTGTGGCGCAACCTGTGAGCAAATGCCAGCTCTGAACGTGTGGTGAATTAACTTTAAAAAATATTTATTTGTTTATTTTTGAGGGAGGGAGGGGAAGGGCAGAGAGGGAAAGAGAGAATCCCAAGCGGCCTCTACACTGTCAGCACAGAGCCCGATGCGGGGCTGGAACTCGTGAACCGTGAGATCATGACCTAGGCTGAGGTCCGACGCGTAACCAACTGAGTCATCCAGGCGCCCCTAGAAATACAATTTTCAAATGCGTTGAGCTGTAGTCCCCCTCCATCCCTTCCACACAAAGGGTAGGTCTCACGGTGAAAGTCTTAATTCCCAACATTTACAGGCCAATATTTTGGATTCTAAAAATACAAAAGGTGCCGCCTGCACGCACTCTTGCTTTTAAAATCAAAGGACACGGGGCGCCAGGCTGGCTCAGTCAGTAGAGCCCGTGACTCTTGATCTCAGGGTCGTGAGTTCAAGCCCCACGTTGGGCATGGAGCCTACTTTAAGAAAAAATAAAAAATATAAAATCAAGGGACACAAGAGATTTAAGGGGTGGCATTCAGGCCTGGGTACAAAATTGAGATGCCTCAACCCATCCTAAGCACAGTACCAGACAAAATTAGAGCTGCTATGAGAATTGCAGATTCGGAGCTCAACATTCTCATATTCCAGGCCCAAGAATCTTGGTTTAGGGGGGGGAAATGGAGGCAAGATAAGGACCAAGGAAAAGCCTCTGTCCACTTCTCCCTTGAAGAAGAGAGACAAAGGACGAAACAAATGATGTTTTTAAACAGGAAGTGGAAAAAGAGACTGTGGAGACCTAGGGGAGGAAGAAATCCATGTCAACAGCTGGGCCCAGAGCTATTGATGAGGTTTAGGGAGCGGGAGAGTGAGGGAGGCTGGCAGCTCATCACTTCCTCTGGGAGGTAGCCAGTGGGGCACGAGGAGATGGTTCTGGCCAGCTGGGCACAGAAGGGAAAGGAAAAAACAGAACTCAGGCTCATATGCAGATGAGTTCCTTACATCTCCTTCCATAGCCCCCATCACAAGGTCAAGCAACAGAGCTGTCTTTTCTCTTTTTCTCACTTGCCTACCCTCCTTTTAACTCAACCCTGGCCCGGGCGCATAACCACAACAGCCTAAGAAACATCCAGAAGGGTCTTATTTCTTCATTTTAAGCAAAAGAAATTTCCAAGAAATTCCAATGAATTCTGTAGGCCCACCCACCACATCAAAACCTCAATTCCAACAGAGACTCAGGCAAAAATATTTCAAGGTGTTAAATTGGTTCTTCTGCTATTTATTTTGTTTTTTATATATATAATTTATTGTCAAATTGGCTAACATACAGCGTGTACAGTGTGCTCTTGTTTTGGGGGTAGACTCCCATGGCTCATCGCTTCCATACAACACCCAGTGCTCATCCCAACAAGTGCCCTCCTCAATGCCCATCACCCATGTTTCCCTCTCCCCCCGCATCCACCCTGTTTGTTCTCTGTATTTAACAGTCTCTTATGGTTTGCCTCCCTCCCTCTCTGTTTGTAACTATTTTTCCCCCTTCCCCTCCCCCATGGTCTTCTGTGAAGTTTCTCAGGATCCACATGTGAGTGAAAACATATGATATCTGTCCTTCTCTCACTGATTTATTTCACTTAGCGTAATACCTTCCAGTTCCATCCACGTTGCTGCAAATGGCCAGATTTCATTCTTTCTCATTGCCAAGTAGTATTCCATCGTATATATAAACCACAGCTTCTTTATCCATTCATCAGTTGCTGGACATTTAGGCTCTTTCCATAATTTGGCTATTGTTGAAAGTGCTGCTATAAATATTGGGGTACATGTGCCCCTATGCATCAGCACTCCTGTATCCCTTGGGTAAATCCTGGTAGTGCTATTGCTGGGTTGTAGGGTAGCTCTATTTTTAGAGACTTAGACTTCAGGGGTCTCCATGGCCAAACCTGTCCTTCCATTAGATGAATGCATTCTATAGTTTCAAAACGCCACTTAACGTTTAGCTTAAAAGAGTGTTCAGTCCGTTTATTCCAGAAACAAGAAAGCTGACCACCATCCTGGTTGAGATGGGGGTGTGAAAGATGAGGAAAGAGAGCTCACCATCATGAGGTGACTGTCTAAGAGCAACCAGATTCAAATTCAAGGCCAGAGAATTGAGGTCCATTAGCCTCAGCCTGCTCCTTGTCACCGTTCCTTCCCCTGACAACCAGGAGAAGACCTTAACCCCTGGGCAATAGACAAGTGATATTTTTGAATAATTCTTGCACGAGATTGAGTCTTCTGCATTTTTTGTTTCCCCCAATACGGCGAGGTGGTGGTTTACATGTAACAGCAATGAATAATGACAATAATAGCTACAGTTTTCTGCGGGCTTACTGTGTACCAAGTACTGTGCTAAGCAACCTGCATGAATTACCACTAACCTCTTATGCAGACGAGGAAACTAGCACAGAGAGAGGCCAAATAACATGCCTAAGACCACACAACTGACAGTGGCTCCAATGAAATTCACTGAAACAAATATACAATTCATGTTAATAAATTCTTTGAATTTGAGAGAAAAATGTAGTGCATGTTTTCACATTTCTCTTTCTTTTTTTATCTTAGAAACAGAGAATGTGAGTGGGAAAGAGGGGCAGAGGGAGAGAGAGAGAGAGAGAGAGAGAGAGAGAGAGAGAGAGAGAGAATCCCAAGTAGGCTCTATGCTCAGCTCGGAGCCCAATGTGGGGCTTGATCCCATGACCCTAGGATCAGGACCTGAGTCAAAATCGAGAGTCGGACACTCAACTGACTGAGCCACCCGGGCCACTGGGTCACCAGAACATTTCATTAACCAAAATAACCCCATATGTTAGACGTTCTGCTGAATGACAGATTCACATTAATATACCTTTATGCAATATTTCTCGATTAAAAAGCAGATTAAAGCAGTAGGTATGAACTAAGTATTTCTCATTTCTTCTTGTTCTTGCACCAATTAAATGGATTCTCTTTTCTATGGTTTAAACTACCTTATTTGTTATTCATTCGTTCATCCATTTATTCTCTGTCTTAGGACTTAAGGCAACATATAACGTTAATGATGTATATAATACAATAAGTAAATAAAGTGAAAAGTGGTTATTTTTAAATTTTTTTAATGTTTATTTACTTTTGACAGAGAGAGAGAGAGAGAGAGAGAGAGAGAGAGAGAGAGAGAGAGAATGAGTGGGGAAGGGGCACAGAGAGAGGGAGACACAGAATGGGAAGCAGGCTCCAGGCACTGAGCTGTCAGCACAGAGCCCGACACGGGGCTCAAACTCACAGACCGGGAGATCATGACCTGAGTGGAAGTTGGACCCTCAACCGACTGAGCCATCCAGGTGCCCCGAAAAGTAGTTATTTTAAAAAAGTGGATTAAGCTGTGATTTTTCAGAGAAAATGCAAAGTCCCTTTCCCTGTCTGAATGGTAAGCAGTGTGTGAACACACAATATTAATGGAAATATAGAATTCTCCCACTTTATTTTTAAATATTTATTTACTTTGAGAGAGAGCACTCATTGGAGGGGCAGAGAGAGAGGGAGAGAATCTCAAGCAGGCTCCGCATGTTAGTGCAGAGCCCAATGTAGGGCTCGATCCCAAAAACTGTGAGATCATGACCAGAGCCAAAATCAAGAGTCAGACGCTCAACCAACTGAGCCACCAGGCACCCCAAACTCTCACACTTTAAAAAGAAAGACAAGGACTTCCAGTTTCCAGTCCAAAATGTAAAGAATAAGGAAGGAATTCTCATCTTCATAACAATAAAGAATGGAATAAACTGAAAACAATTCTTCTTAGATCTGTTAGAGCACTGAGGTCATAGGGCAAACTGCTGCCCTGGAAAGTAGGGAGAAGACCGATAAACACAGTTTGCCAGAAGCAGAAGCCTAAGCAGAAACCCACAGTTAGAGCCAATATGAGTTGGAACACAGTAAACTATAATTGATGAGTTTTATTTCATTTTATTTTATTTTATTATTTTATTTATTTTTTAAGTAGGCTGCATACCCAGCATGGAGCCCAATGCAGGGCTTGAACTGATGACCCTGATATCAAGACCTGAGCTGAGATCAAGAGTTGGACACTTAACTGACCGAGCCACCAGGCGCCCTGTAATTGACAAATTTTAGAAGCTTAGTATGGATTGCCTTAAGAGTTAATACTCTGGCCAGGGAAGGGTTCCGAGGAGCTATCACTGTAAAAATTGGAGAAAACTCTACTTGCTTAAAGCAGGGAGAGGGGAAAACTATTTGAAACATATCCAGAGCTCTCTGATTTTCTCAACCAAGGCCTACCCTGAAGGGAAACTAACCACAGCCTAAGGGACTTGGGTTTTACCAAAGCCTGGGTGACGGTGGAAGGGGTGGGTACACCCAACTCTGGCCCCTTCCAGCCTTCCTGTCTCACTTAGTTAAAGGAAAGGGTGGGGAAGCTGAGAAGCCCTTGTAAAGGTCACAGCCCAGGGAGACGGACTCCCTAAAGGACTGAGATCTAATCATAGGACTATAGAATGTTTTTCCTCCCCACAGACTTACCACCAAATGAATAGTGCTCCTGTTTAATAGTGGACTACACCTGAAAGAACTGCAAGCCTCAGACCCTATTTAAGAAGAAGCCTCTAGGGAAACTCAAAGATGACAGCCGAGACAAAAACAAGGACACTAAAGGGAATTTTAGCCTCTGACACAGCAAACAGTAAACACATCCTAATTCCTAGCCAGATAAACAGAAAACCTTGCACTAAAACACTACCTACTCCAGTTCTTTTACCCAGTACATCACATCTGGCTTTCAATAAAAGGTATAAGGCATGCTAAAAAAAACCAAAAACAAAAAACAAAAACAAAACACATATTCTGAAGAGACATAGCATCAGAAGTAGACTCAAATATGGCAGAAATTTTGGAATTATTTGATGTGGAATTTAAAATTACTATGATTTGGGGCATCTGACTCTTGATTTCAGCTCAGGTCACGATCTCACAGTTCATGAAATGGAGCCTTGCATCAGGCTCTGCAGTGACAGCACAGAGCCTGCTCGGGATTCTCACTTCCTCTCTCTCTGCCCCTCCCCCACTACCTCTCTCTCTCTCTCAAACTAAACTTCTAAAAATAATAAAATGTATCAAAAAATAAAATAATAAAATAACTATGATTAATATGCTAAAGTCTCTCATGAAAAAAATGGACAATATGCAAGAACATATGAATAACGTAAAGCCAAGAAATAAAAACTCTAAGAAAGAATCAAAAGGAAATACTAGAAAACAAAAACACTGTGACAGAACTGCAGAAGGCCTTTTTTTTAAGATTTTAAGTAATGTCTATACCCAACATGGGACTCAAACTCACAACCCTGAAACCAAGAGTCGCACATTCCACCAACTGAGCCAGCCAGGTGCCCCTGAAGAGTGCCTTTGATGGGCTTATCGATAGACTGTACAAGGCAAGTAAGAATCAATGAGCTGGAAGATATGACAACAGCAACTTCCCAATATGACAGAAGCTCCCCAATATGACAATAGAAACTTCTGAAAATGAAAAACAAAGAGAAAAAAGAATGAAGGAAACAAAACAAAACAGACCACCTAAGAGCTGTAGACAACTGCAAGAGGTGTAACGTGTGACGGGGATGCCAAAAGGAGGAGAAAGAAAAGAGTGGAGGAAATGTTTAAAGTGAAATTGGCAGATCTCCAATTTAAGTCTTCAATCCATTTTGAGTTTATTTTTGTGTGTGGTGTTAGAAAGTAGTTCAAATTCATTCTTTTGCGTGTAGCTGTCCAGTTTTCCCAACACCGTTTATTGATGAGACTGTCTTTTCCCTAATGTATGTTCTTGCCTCCTTTGGCATAAGTTCATTGACCATATGAGTGTGGATTTCTTTCTGGGCTCTCTGTTCTGTTGCATTGATCTGTGTGTCTATTTTGATGCCGGTACCATACTTCTCTGATGACTCCAGCTTTGTAGTATATCTTGAAATCTGGAATCGTGATACCTCCGGCTGTGTTTTTCTTTGTCAATATTGCTTTGGCTATTGGGGGTCTTCTGTGGTACCATACAAATTTTAGTATTGTTTTAGTTTTGTGAAAAATGCTGTTGGTATTTTGGTAGGGATTGCATTAAATCACTATGCTGTACACCTGAAACTAATACAACATTGTGTGTCAACTATACTCAAAAAATCTTTTAAACCTTCAAAAAAAAAAGTTATACTGGCAGAGACTTGTTCCAAATTAATGGCAGACACCAAACAACAGATCCAGGAAGTTCACAAAACATCAAGCAGGATAAACACCAAAAAAAATCTATACTGGGGCATATCATATTCAAACTGTAGAAAATCAAAGGCAAAGAGAAAATCTTGAAAGAAGCCAGATCAAAAAAAAAATACCTATACAGGAGCAAGGATAAGAATCACATCAGACTTCTCTTTAGAAAACATGCAAGCAAGAAGATGGTGAAGTGGAAAAAAAAATGTTTTTGAGAGAGAGAGTACAAGCGAGGAAGAGGTGCACAGGGAGGGAGGGAGCGAATCTTAAGCAGGCTCCACGCTCAGCATGGAGCCTGATACGGGGCACGATCCCATGACCCTGGGATCATGACCTGAGCTGAAATCAAGAGTCAGATGCTCCATTGACTGAGCTATCCAGGTGCCCTAAGTGAAGTGAAATATTTAAAGTGTTGGAGGAAAAAAAATCCATTAACCTAGAATTCTGTATCCATCAAAGTTATCCTTCAAAAGTGTAGAGAAATAAAGACTTTCTCAGACAAATAAAAATTAAGAAAATTTGTCACCAGTATACCTCCTTTGTAAGAAATGTTAACAGGAGCACTTAGAGAGGAGGAAAATTAGAGGAGGAAAATTAGCACTTAGAGAGGAGGAGCACTTAGAGAGGAGGTCACAAACTCAGACTTGTGGGGTACCTGGCTGGCTCAGTTTGGAGAAGCATGCGACTCTGGATCTTGGGGTCGTGAGTTCAAGTCCCACATTGGGGGATAGAGATTACTTAAATAAATAAAAATTTAAAAAAAAGAAATTCAGATTTGCATAAAGAAAGAAAAGGTGTTAGAGAAATAATAAATGAAGGTAAGATGAAACATTTTATTTATAATATTTTTATGTGATCTAACAGATAACAGTTTGTCCAAAATAATAACAGTAAAAATGTCTTCAGTGATTATAGCATATGGATAAGTGAAATGAATGACAGCAATGTTATAAAAGACAGGAGAGAGGAATTGGGAACACTGTGCATAAGGTATTTGTACTACCAGTAAAATGATATAGTGTTATTTGGAAGTGTACTTAGACTTCTTATAAATGCATATTGCAAATTCTAGGGTAATCACTAAAAAATTTTTTTCTAAGTGTTAATGGTATGTTAAGAGAATAGAGAAAATTGAATCATAATAAAAATCTCAATTAAAACCAGAGAAGGCAGAAAAAGAGTGGAAGATAAAATAGAAACCAAGAACAATGACAATGAATACAAAGCAATTACAAAAATGGTAGATACTAATCTGAATATATCAATAACAATTTTAAATGTGAATAGTCTATGGCAATTAAAAGATAGAGACTGTAAGACTGGATTTAAAAAACACAAGAGCCAACTATATGTTGCCAACAAGAAACCTACTTTGTTTTTTTAATGTTTATTTATTTTTGAAAGAGAGAGACAGAGTGTGAGCAGGGGAGGGACACAGAGAGAGGGAGACACAGAATCCGAAGCAGGCTCCAGGCTCTGAACTGTCAGCACAGAACCCGACACCGGGCTCAAACTCACAAACCGTGAGATCATGACCTGAGCCGAAGTCAGATGCTTAACGGACTGAGCCACCCAGGCACCTCTTTACATATAAAGAGAGATAAATTGAAGGTATGGAGGCATTGAAGGTATGGAGAAAGATATACCATGCTAACATTAAGCAAAAGAAAGCTGGAGTACTTCAGACAAAGCACGCTTCAGAACAAGGACAATTATCAGGGATAAAGAGGGCCATTACATAACAGCAAAAGATTCAATTTTCCAGAAGACAGCAAACCTTAATGTGTCAACCCAGTGTCAAAACACATGAGTCAAAATTGACAGAACTACAAGGAGAAATAGACAAATCTACTGTTGTACTTGAGAACTTTAACATCCCCTCTATTACTAATTGACAAATACAGCAGGTAGAAAATCAGTATAATCAAATATAATTGAACTGAGCATCATCAATAAACCAGATCTAATTGACCTTTGTAGAATACTTCAACAACAGCAGAATGCACATTGTTTTCAGGCTCACATGAAACATTCACTAAAACAGACTATATTCTGGGCCATAAAACACACTTCTAAGTAACACATGGATCAAAGACTAAATCTCAAGAGAATTTGAAAAAATATTTTTAACTAAATGGAAATGGAAATACAACTTATCAAAATTTGGAGATGCAATGATATCAATGCATAGAGGGATATTTGTCACACTGAATGCATATGTTAGAAAAGAAGAAAAATCTAAAATTAATAATCTAAGTTTCTACCTTAGGAACCTAGAGAAAGAAGAGGAAATTAAATGCAAGTAAGGAGAAAAAAAGATATTAAAAACTCAGAGCAAAAATCAAAGAAATTGAAAACAAGAAAACAATAGAGAAAATCAATGAAACCAAAAGGTGGTTATTTTGAAAATATTGACAAAAGTGATAAGTATCTGTCCAGGCTAACCAAGAAAAAAAGAGAAGACACAAATTGCTACTCTCAGAAATGAAAGGGGCCCATCATGGGGCACCTGGGTGGCTCAGTCAGTTAAGCATCCAACTTCGGCTCAGGTCATGATCTCACAGTTTGTGAGTTCAAGCCCCATGTTGGGCTCTGTGCTGACAGCTCAGAGCCTGAAGCCTGCTTTTGAGAATTCTTTCTCTCTCAAAAACTTAATAAACATTAAAAAAAATTTTTTTAAATAAAAAAAAGAAAGGGGGCCATCACTTCTGATTCCACTGACATTAAAAGGATAATAAAAGAATATTATGAACAACTCTATGGTCACAAATTTGATAACTTAGAAGCAATGGACCAATTCTTTGAAATACATAATCTAACAATACTCATAAAAAGGGAAATAGACTATATGAATAGGTCTATACCTATTTTAAAACTGAGCCAATAATTAGTAACCTTCCAAAACAGAAAGCAACAGGCACAAATGAGTTTACTGGGGAATTCTACCAAACGTAATAAATGATACAAATTCTCTACAATCTGTTCTAGAAAATAGAAGCAGGGGGAATGCTTTCTAACTCATTCTATGAGATCAGCATCATCCTAATACTAAAACCAGACAATACATTACAAAAAAGGAAAACCAAAGACCCGTATCTCTTAATATAGATGCAAAAACCATCAACCAAATATTGGCAGATCAAATGCAACAAGTTATGAAAATAATTATATACTATGACCAACTGGGATTCATCTCAGGTACGCAAGGCTGGTTCACACTCAAAAGTCAATTAATGTAATCCATCACATCAACAGGCTAAAGAAGAAAAAATGACATGATCCTATCATCAGATGCAAAAAAAAGCACTTGACAAGGTCCAGCACCAATTCACGTTAAATACGCTCAGCAAACTAGGAACAAAAAGGAAGTTCCTCAACATGATAAAGGACATCTATAAAAATGTCTACAGTTATCATACTTAGTGGTGAGAAATTAGATGCTTTCACCTTAAAATCAGGAAGAAAGCAGGGATGTCCCCTCTAACTACTTTTATTGAACATCATACTGGTAGGCCTAACTAATGCAATAAGACAAAGTAAAATAAAAGGTATGTAGATGGGGAAGGTAGAAATAAAACTGTCTTTGTTCACAGATGACATGATTGTCTAGGTAGAAATTCCTAGGGGAATCTCCTAGGGGAGCCAGAGGGCTATAGAAAACAGGCTCCATTACTAAAGGGTCTGTGCGTGAACTCAGACCCAGCACAGAGGCAACAGTTTGAAAGGCACCTGGCCCTTACATGAAGGAGATTTATTGACTAATTTTAGGGGGTGTGCTGAGGGGCAGGAATCTGTAGGAACTTTCCTTAGGACAAAAGCACTGTAAGAGAAAATTAAAAAATAAGACAAATGAAGTTGAAAATAATAACATTCCAAAATCTTTGGGACACAGCAAAAGCAGCTCTAGGAAGCAAGTTTATAACAATACAAGCCTACATCAAGAAATAAGAAAAATCTGAAATAAATAATCTAACCTTACACCTAAAGGAACTAGAAAAACAACAAAGTCCAAAGTAATAAATATATAATAATAATAAGGAATAAATATCAGAGCAGAAATAAATGAAATAGAGACTAAAAAAGCAATACGAAAGGTAGTGAAATTAAGAGCTAGTTCTTTGAAAAGATAAACAAAATTGATAAATCTTTAGCCAGACTCATCAAGAAAAAAGAGAGGGGACTCAAGTGAGTAAAATCAGAAATGAAAGAGAAGTTACAAGTGACACCACAGAATCACAAAGCATCTTAAGAGAGTACTACAAAAAAAATATATATGCCAAATGCCAACAAATTGCACAACCTGGAAGAATAATAAATTCCTAGAAACATACAAACCTCCAAGATTGAATCATGAATAAACAGAAAATCTGAACAGGCCACTTACTAGTAATAAAATTGAATCAATAGTCAAAAACTCTCAACAAACAAAAGTCCAGGACCAGATGGCTTCACGGGTAAATTATATTAGACACTTAAAGAGAGTCAACACCTATCCTTCTCAAACTATTTCAGAAACTTGAAGAGGAAATAATGCTTTCAAATTCATTCCATGAGGCCAAAATTACCCTAATACCAAAACCAGAGGTACTATAAAAAGGAAAATTACAGGTTAATATCCCTGATAAACATAGATGCAACAATCCTCAACAATATATTAGCGAATTAAATTCAACGATACATTAAATGGATCATACACCATGATCAAGTGGGATTTATTCCAGGGATGAAAGGATGGTTTGACATCCTTATCTCAATCAATGAGATACACCACATTAACAAAATGAAGGATAAAAATGATACGGTCATCTTCCTTAATTTTTAAATGTTTATTTTTGAGAGAATGGGAGCGAGCAGGGGAGGTGCAGAGAGAGAGGGACAGAGGATCCAAAGCGGCTCCACGCTGACAGCAGAGAGCCCAATGCGAGACTCGAACTCACAAACTGAGATCATGGCCTGAGACAAAGTCCTGAGCCAAAGTCTGACGCTCAACCGACTGAGCCACAGGCACCCATGATCATCTTAATAAATTAAGAAAAAGCATTTGACAGAACTCAAAATTCAGTTATGACAAAAACTCTCAACAAAGTGAGTATAGAGGGAACGCACCTTAACGTAATAAAGGCCACATGTGACATACTCATAGCTAGCACCATACTCAACTGTGAAAAGCCGAGAACTTAACTCTAAGCTCAGGAACAAGACAAGGATGCCCATTCCCATTCTTGCCAATTTTATTCAGCATAATACTGGAAGTTCTAGCTGTGGTGATTAACAAAAAAATAAAAATAAAAAAAAATAAAAGGCATCCAAATTGGCAAGGAAGAAGAAAAACCGTCACTATTTGCAGGTGACATGATATACAATATATAGAAAACCCTAGACTCCACCAAAAAACTATTTGAACTAATAAATGAATTCAGTAAGTTGAAGGATACAAAATTAATAGAAATATGTTGCATTTTTCTTTTTTTTAAGCTTATTTATTTTAAGAGAGAGATAGAGAGAGTGCACGCAGGGGAGGGGCAAAGACAGAGGGAGACAGAGAATCCCAAATAGGCTCCACACTGTCAGCACAGAGCCCGACACAGGGCTTGACCTCATGACCTGAGCCGAAACCAAGAGTCAGACACTTAACCGACTGAGCCACCCAGGCGCCTCTCTGTTGCA
This sequence comes from Felis catus, assembly GCF_018350175.1. Lineage (NCBI taxonomy): Eukaryota > Metazoa > Chordata > Mammalia > Carnivora > Felidae > Felis > Felis catus. The sequence continues at coordinate 97,812,567 of NC_058386.1, read as the reverse complement.
TTTTTCTACACTAATAACAGTCAGAAAAAGAAATTAAGAAAACAATCCCATACACAATTGCATCAAAAAGAATAAAATACTTAGGAATAAATTTAAGGGGGTGAAAGACCTGTACTATGAAAAGTGTAAGACATTGATGAAAGAAATTGAAGATGATGCAAATATGTAGAAAAATATACTATGCTCATGGGTTAGAAAAATTAATATTCTTAAAATGTCCATACTACCCAAAGCAATCTGCAGATTCAGTGCAATCCCAATCAAAATACCAATGGCATTTTTCACAGAACTGGAACAAATAATCCTAAAACTTGTATGAAATAACATGAGACCCTGAGCAGCCAAAGTAATCTTTAGAAAAAATAACAAAGCAGAAAGTATTATATTCTCAGATTTCAAACTATACTACAAAGCTGTAATAATCAAAACAGTGTGGTCCTGACATAAAAATAGACACATAGATCAGTAGAAGAGAATAGAGAGCCCAGAAATAAACCCACAGTTATATGGCCAATTAATCTATGCCAAAGGAGGTGAGACTATACAATGGAAAAGAGACAGTCTCCTAAATAAATGGTATGGGGAACACTGGACAGCTACATGCAAAAGAATGAAACTGGGCCACTGTTTTACACCATACACAAAAATAAACTCAAAATGGATTAAAAACCTAAATGTAAAACCTGAAACCACAAAACTCTTAAAAGAAAACATAGGCAGTGGGGTGCCTGGGTGACTCAGTCAGTTAGGTGTCCAACTTTTGATTTCAGCTCAGGTCATGAGCTCATGGTTCATGAGATCAAGCCTCACGTCAGGCCTTGCACTGACAGCACGTAGCCTGCTTGGGATTCTCTGTTTCCCTCTGTCTCTCTGCCCCGCCCCCACTTGTGCACATGCACTCTCTGTCTCTGTCTCTCTCTCTCTCAAAATAAATAAACATTAAAAAAAGAAAACTTAGGCAATAAACTCTTGGACATCAGTCTTAGCAATGTTTTTTGGACTTGTTTTCTCAGGCAAGGGCAAAAAAAGCAAAAATAAATGAATAGGACTACATCAAACTACAAAGCTTTTTCACAGCAAAGGAAGCCATCAACAAAATGAAAAGGAAATGTACTTAATGGAGAAGACGATTGCAAATGATATATCTGATAAGGGGGTTAATATCCAGAATATTTAAGGAACCCATATAACTCAACACCAAAAAAACCCCCACACATAATGATTTAAAAATGGGCAGAGTAGTGGAATAGACGTTTTCCCAAAGAAGATACAGAGATGGCCAACAGACACATGAAAAGATACTCAACATCACTAGTTATCAGGGAAATGCAAATCAAAACCACAGTGAGATGTCACTTTATACCTGTCAGAATGGCTAGAATCAAAAAGATAAGAAATAACAAATATTGGGAAGGATATCGAGAAAAGGGAACCCTGCTGCACTGTTGGTGTGACTGTAAATTGGTGCAGCCACTATGGGAAACAGTATGGAGGTTCCTCAAAATGTTTAAAATAGAAATACCACACAATCCGGCAACTGCGCTCCTGGGTGTTTACCCAAAGAAAACGAAAATACTAATTTGAAAAGAAATATGCACCCCATGTTTACTGTAGCAGTATTTACAATAGCTAAGATATGGAAACAACTCAAGTGTCCATTGATAGATGAATGGAGAAAGAAAATGTGGTAGGGGGCTTGGCTGGCCCAGTCGGTAGAGCATGTGACCCTTGATCTCATGGTTGTAAGTGTGAGCCCCAGGTTGGGTGTAAAGAATACTTAAAAATAAAATCTTAGAGGGGCACCTGGGTGGCTCAGTCGGTTGAGCGTCCGACTTCAGCTCAGGTCGTGATCTCATGGTTTGTGGGTTCGAGCCCCGCATCGGGCTCTGTGCTGGCAGCTCGGAGCCTGAAGCCTGCTTTGGATTCTGTGTCTCCTCTCTCTGCCCCTCCCCCACTTGTGCTCTGTCTCTCTCTGTCTCTCAAAAATAAATAAATGTAAAAAAATAATAATAAAATCTTAGAAAAAATATGTGATATATCATCCACAAAAAAGAATGGTATCTTACCATTCATTCCCGACAAAATGGATGGAACTAGAGAGTATCATTATAAGTAAAATAAGTTATCCATAGAAAGACAAATATTAGGGGCACCTGGATGGTTCAGTTGGTTAAGCATATGATTTTGGCTCAGGTCATGATCTCCCAGTTGGTGAGTTCAAGCCCTGCGTCGGACTCTATGCTGACAGCTCAGAGCCTGGAGCCTGCTTCAGATTCTGTGTCTCCCTCTCTCTCTGCCCCTCCTGCTGTGCTCGTGTGCTCTCTCTCTCTCTCTCTCTCTCTCAAATTTAAATTCAAATTTAAATTCTTTTTAGACTTCCCATGATGTTCATTTTGTAATGTATATAAATGTGTAATTACTATGTGGGTACACCTGAAACTAATATAATATTGCATGTTGGGGAGCCTGGGTGGCTCAGTTGGTTAAGTGTCCAACTTTGGCTCAGGTCATGATCTCATGGTCTGTGAGTTGGAGCCCTATGTCAGGCTCTGTGCTGACAGCTCAGAGCCTGGAGCCTGTTTCAGATTCTGTGTCTCCCTCTCTCTCTGCCCCTCCTCTGCTCGTTCTCTCTCTCAAAAAATAAATAAACATTAAAAATATATATAATCTTGTATGTCAACTGTACTTTAATTTAAAAAATATTTACTTATGTTGATGGGGAAAAAAAAATGTGTGCCCTGCAAAAGACACTGTTAAAGAATGAAAAGACAAACCATAGACTGGGAAGAAAATGTGTGCAAAACACTTATCTGATAAAAGACTTGTGTCCACAATATAGAAAGAGCTCTTAAAACTCAACAATAAGAAAACAAACAATCCAGTTAAAAAGTAGGCAAAAGGTTTGAACAGAAACTTCACCGAAGAAGATGTAAAGTTGCTAAATAAGCATATGCAAAGATGCCTAACGTTATGTGTAATTTGGAAACAACAAGATACTCGGACGCCTGGGTGGCTCAGTCAGTTAAATGTCTGACTCTTGATTTCGGCTCCGGTCATGATCCCACAGTTAGTGAGATTAAGCCCCACTGTGGGCTCTGCACTGACAGCACAGAGCCTGCTGGCAATTCTCTCTCCCTCTCTCTCTCTGCCCCTCTCCTGCTCACGCTCTCTCTCAAATTAAATAAACTAAAAGCTACAACAAGATACACTACACACCTATTAGAATGGCTAAAATCCAAAACACTGACAACAGCAAATGCTGACAAGGATGTGGAGCACCAGGAACCCTCATTCCATGCTGGTGGGAATGCAAAAATGGTTCAGCCACATTGGAAGACAATTTGGCAGTTTCTTATGAAACTAAACATACTCTTATCATATGATCCAATAATCCCATCCCTAGGCATTCACCCAAGTAGCTTGACAGTATATATCTACACAAAACTTGCATGTGAATGTTTATAGTAGCTTTATTCATAATCATCGACACCTAGAAGCAACCAAGATATCCTTCAACGGGTGAATAGGTAAAGTGTGATACATTGGTACAACAGAATATTATTCAGCAATAAAAAGAAATGAGCTGTCAACCGAGGAAAAGACACAAAGGAAACTTAAGTACATATTGCTAAGCGGAAGAAGCCAGTCTGATTCCAACTATGTGACATTCTGGAAAAGGTACAGCGGTAGCAAAGTGGAAAGATCAGTGGTTTCCCAGGAAGGGGAAACCTTTTTTTTTTTTTTTAGGAGGAGGGGAAGAGAGCAGGAAAGGAAGGATGAGTAGGTGGAGCACAGAGGATTTTAGGGAAATGAAACTATTCTGTATATACAGTAGTGGTAGATACAGGACATTAAGCACTTGACAAAATTGATAGAAAACACTACACAAAGAGTGAACCCTAATGTAAACAATAGACTTTAATTAGAATGTACCGATACTGGTTTATCAATTGTAGCAAAGGTGCCACACCCAATGCAAAATATAACAGGAACTCTCTGTACTTTCTGCTCAGTTTTTTTGTAAACATAAAACTGCCCTAAAAAATAAAGCCTACTAATTTTTTTAAAAAAAAAAAGCAAGACAAGATCAAAACATGAATGCTGCTAACATCTCCATTCATATGAAGCCAATGTTTTCAAGATATGCCTATTCTAGGTTTTTGGTTTATTGGTCTGGTTTATCTGATAATAAAGAAGTACTTCATGTAGTGTTGGTTAAATTGTGCAAAACTGTGTTCTCAGGCACTCCTGTTCTTTGGTTTTTTTTTTTTTTAATTCGGTGTTTATTTATTTTTGAGAAAAAGAGAGACAGAGTGTTAGGAGGGAAGGGGCAGAGAAAGAGAGAGGGAGACACAGAACCCCAGGCAGGCTCTAGGCTCTGAGCTGTCAGCACAGAGCCCGACGCGGGGCTTGAACCCACGAACAGTGAGATCATGACCTGAGCCGAAGTTGGACACTTAACTGACTGAGCCACCCAGGCGCCCTTGTTTTTTCATTTCTAAAGCAAAGGAAGGAGGAAGGAAGACCTGGGGAACTGGAGAAAGAGAACGAAGAGGAAGAGAAGAAAAAGGTGGCAGCCTGAGGAAATCAAATGCCACAGTTCCACACTTAACATTTTCTCTTAAAGAAATAGCACATGTGCAGCACGTTTCTCTCTTAATATCATCACTACAGAAGTTTTGTACCCTAAATGCCACAAATAAAGAACGTCAGTGAACTGGAGGAAAGCAACGTAGGAGCAGAGGGCTGTATTATCTTTATCTCTGTATTAAACCTTCTTTCCCTTTCCTCCTCTTTCATACATAGGTGTGAATCGACAGCTGTTCGATTTTCTTTGGAATCTGTGACACCACGGGCACTGGCTGCACTTCAGGATCTGGGTTATTTGCCAAGTTCTGGAACTTCCTTATTCTCCACCCCTCTCAGATATTGACTGCGAGCTTCATTACACTCAGCATTAGCCACTGGCATAGTTGGCCAACATCGTAGTCCCATAGGGACCTAATGGGCAGCAAAGCACTCAAATTCTCCATCCAAGTCACACACTGGACAAGGCGTCATTCGCTCTTCCTTCTCCCTGTCTTGGGCCCGCGTGGGCGCGCACACACACACCCCAGCAGAATCTTCACCTCAAATATACGCCGGAATGGTCATATCATTCCGTTTCATCCTGTGTTATTTTCAGTCATCAGAACACTCCCACAAGCTCTGACCACATTTCTACCTGTTGGCAGACACAGCTCCTCTCAGTGAGGTTAAATTAGAAATAATTGTCCATTGGTGGCTCAGTCTTTCCAATGTGAAATTCCTATGGGCTGATCCAAGAGTTGGAGAAATTTTCCATACGTCTAGAGGCCTAATATCATCAAGCCCCTTCCCATAAATGGAGCACCAATTCATCATCAAAGGAGAAATCCTAGTGAGCCACGAGTTTGAGGGACTGTCAAAGCCAGCACTAGAGATCACAAGTCTGAACCAGGAACAAGAAGTATTCGGGAAGAAAATTATTTTGTGAAAGTATTTAGTTCAAATCTGGGGTTGGCGTAACCATGGTGGCTCACGTCCTCTCCACTTGTGTCTGCCAACTGTCCTCAGCCTTGACACCGCTGCCTGGGGGCTCTCACGCTGGCAGTGGCCTTGTCCCTCAGCATCACCCTGTGCGGCGCAGGGACCCGGAGGCCTGGGGCTCTGCAGCCCACCTCAGTGCTCCCGCAGGTCCCAGTTACACAAGTGTGCCACCTGCACAGTGATGCACTTTGACGTGGGAGGAAATCAAGGACCGTGTTCTTTACGTCTTGAAACTCTATGGTTAAGATTGACCCAGAAAAGCTCTTGGTAAATTCCCACTTTATGAAAGACCTGGGCTTGGACAGTTTGGACAAGTGGAGATTATCATGGTCAGGGAGGATGAATTTGGGTTTGAAATTCCTGATACAGATGTGGAGAAGTTAATGTGTCCACAAGAAACTGTAGATTACATCACAGAGAAGAAGGATGTATATGAATAAAATATTAGACCCCTTTTTTTTCACTGAGAGCTCTCAAAGACTCAAAAGATGCTGGCGAGTGTCTGTAAGTGAGAACATGTTTTGGCATGATCGCTGCCTTTGACAGAGTAATTCTTTTTTTTTTTTTTTAATGTTTACTTTTGAGAGAGAAATGTTTACTTTTGTGAGTGAGGGAGGGGAAGAGAGAGAGGGAGACAGAGGATCCGAAGGGCTCTCTGTGCTGACAGCAGAGAGCCCGATGTGGGGCTCAAACTCATGAACTCTAAGATCATGATGTGAGCTGAAGTCCCACACTTAACTGACCGAGCCACCTAGGTGCCCCTTATTTTTAATTTTTTTAATGTTTAGTTTATTTTTGAGAGAGAGAGAGACAGACAGAGCTTGAGCGGGGGAGGGGCACAGAGAGAGGGAGACACAGAATCTGAAGCAGGCTCCAGGCTCCCAGCTGTCAACACAGAGCCCAACGAGAGGCTTGAACTCACGGACTGTGAGATCATGACCTGAGCCGAAGTCAGATGCTTAACAAACTGAGCCACCCATGTGCCTATAGACTTGTATTTAAATTATCTGTTCTGTCCTTTGAAAATAAATCTATACAACAAACAAAACAATTATTTAGTTCAGGTTTTGAGCTCATAACTCCTTTCAAAAACAGATCAGAGATTAAAAACTTTGTTTTGGGGGCGTCTGGATGGCTCAGTCGGTTAATCATCTGACTTCAGCTCAGGTCATGATCCCCTGGCTCACGAGTTCGGGGGCACCAGGTGCCTCCTGCCTGGAGCCTGCTTCAGATCCTCTGTCTCCCTCTCTCTGCCCCTCCCCCATGCTCGCTCGCGCACTCTCTCTCTCTCTCAAAAATAAACATTAAGAAATTTTTAAAAATCCAAAACTTTCAGTCATGCAACTTTTTTTCTTTTTAAGCTTACGTAAGTTTAAGTAATATCTACACCCAACGTGGGACTAGAACTCATGACCCCGAGATCAAGGGTCATATGTTCTTCCGACTGAGCCAGCCGGGCACCCCATAGTGCACCTTCTTTAACAATTACTGGTATAAAAGAGTTCCCCTGACTCCCACTACCTTAATGCCCATTTCCACAACCTAGTGGACTTTCATTTAAAAACAGTATAAAAGGGGCGCCTGGAAGGCTCAGTCCATTAAGCATCTGACTCTTGATTTCAGCTCAGGTCATGATCTCAAGATTGTGCGAGCGAGTCCTGAGTTGGGGTCTGCACTGATAGCACAGAGGCTGCTTGGGATTCTGTCTCCCTCTCTCTGCCCTTCCCCTCTCCCTCTCTCTCTCAAAATAAATAAATAAGCATTTAAAAAAAAACAGTATAAAATGAATCGAAAAAATGACCATTAACCATGTATTGCTGAGCTAGCATATGATGGGACTAGTTTATGGGGCCTGACAAGAAATGGGTTACATATTCCTTTTGCTGGAGCACATTAGAGGAGATGAATTTCTGGGGCGCCTGGGTGGCGCAGTCGGTTAAGCGTCCGACTTCAGCCAGGTCACGATCTCGCGGTCCGGGAGTTCGAGCCCCGCGTCAGGCTCTGGGCTGATGGCTCAGAGCCTGGAGCCTGTTTCTGATTCTGTGTCTCCCTCTCTCTCTGCCCCTCCCCCGTTCATGCTCTGTCTCTCTCTGTCCCAAAAATAAATAAACGTTGAAAAAAAAATTTAAAAAAAAAAAGAGGACATGAATTTCTGGAGACGAAATATGCAGTTTTCTCCAGGCTACAAACTTAACTATAGTGTATCAGGCTCAAGTAATTTTTTTTTAAATGTTTGTTTGTTTGTTTATCTATTTAGACAGAGAGAGAGAATGGGTGTGGGAGGGGCAGAGGGAGAGAGAGAGAGAGAGAATCCCAACTCAGGACCCGAACCGAAATCACGAGTAGGTGGCTCAACCCACTGAACCACCCGGGCACCCCCATGCTCAAGTTATTAACACAGAATTTGTGCCCTCTAAGCTAACTGGGCAAAATGGTGCTGACATCACAGCTTACCACCAATTTTGATAAACACTCCTTACTTTGTGTGAGATTAGAAAGAAAAAAAACGCGTGTGGGGGTGAGTATACTCCTACATGCATGTACATAAACACAAACATATACATATAAAGTCATACTGGGTTTGTTATTCATACGGCTGCTCAGTGGACTGTCTCCTGGGGCCTCTCGCCCTTCCCTTCAAGTATTTCGATTCGAGGCTGAAGAAAAGACAAGGTCTCTAGTCCGGTTTAAATTTGAGCCGCTTCACCCGGGACCGGAAGGATAGGTGGATCCGGTTGCCCCACCGGCTTCATTATACCTATACACACATCCTGTCCCGACGGCAGACCCACCTAGGTCGGGGGAAGGGATTTGCCGACGTACCCGGAACTGTTTCCAAGGTTTCCTCACATTCGGTGGTGGCGCGACGGCGGGCTCTGGGATCCGAAGCAACCGAGATCTCCCTTAGCTCGCGAGAGCGCTCCCTTCTCTAGCGGCTGAGGGAACCCGGCGGCTCGGGGAACCCGGCGGCGGCGATGGCTCCGGTGTCGCGTTCGCGCAGCCCGGAGGGGGAGGCCTCGGGCTTTGGGGGGAAGCGTCGCAGTTTGTCCAAGAGCCCTAAGCCCAGCAAATCCGCCCGCTCCCCGCGGGGCCGCCGCTCCCGCTCGAGCTCTCGCTCGCACTCTTGCTCTCGGTCTGGGGACCGGAATGGTGTCAGCCATCAGCTAGGTGGCTTCAGCCAAGGGTCCCGAAACCAGTCTTACAGATCCCGCTCGCGGTCACGCTCCCGAGAGCGGCCCTCGGCGCCGCGGGGCAGCCTCTTCACTTCGGCCTCTTCGACCGCGTATTATGGCGGCTACTCACGCCCCTACGGGAGCGACAAGCCGTGGCCTAGCCTTCTGGACAAGGAGAGGGAGGAGAGCTTGCGGCAAAAGTGAGTGACACGGGCACGCCTTCTCTTGCGGGAGCCCACCTGCCTCCGGAGTCGGACTTTCGGTTCGCCCCCCCCCCGCCCCCTTCTGACTGTCCCCAGTTCACTCTCTGCCTGCCTGGCGCCCGTTTCCGTCCCTTCTGTCCACCCACCACGACGCCTTTTTTCGCCCTTTTCTTCCCTTCGGTTTTCACCCCTCCCCGCGGCCCCTTCATTCAGCGCCCTGGTGTCTCCTACCTCTGGCTCCTGGCGTGCAGCGCTGCTGTGCAGAGCCTCAGACCTAACGGGATTACAGTATTTACTTGGTTTTGTCATTATTACGTGTAAAGCATGCTTTTTTTTTTTTTTTCTTTTGTCAATGTTTACTTCTGAGCCGGAGAGAGAGAGAGAGAGCGCGCGCGGGCGCGAGTGGAGGGAGGGGCAGAGACTGGGAGAAAGAGGACCTGAACGGGGCTCCGTGCGGGCTGACGGCAGGCGGCGGGATGCGTGGGGCTCGAACTCGCGAGCGGAGCCGAAGCCTCAACGGACTGAGCCATCCAGGTGCCCCCGTGGAGCGGGCTTTCATTTGGCACTGGGTTGAGCTCATGGAATAGAACGGCCCCGTTTTGTTGATCACAAAGTTAGCAGAGTGCCTAGCACTTTGTAGGCGCAGAACCATTGCTCGTTGAATGATGGGACGGGTTGGAGGTGATAACGGGATGTGGAAGCGGAAACGTTTGGCGGAGAGGTGGGAAAGCTTTGAGGTCAAAGAGTTTATCTCGGAGAGGAGAAAAACCTCTGAGACTGAGACGATTGCATGTAGAGAAAGTGATCGGCGGAACTGTTGATTAGGCTACACTGAAAAGGGTCTTGTTAAATGGTTTCTAGTTTGGCCATGAAAAACGGGGTCAGGGCGAAATCAAGTGTCCTCTCAGGAGAGTGAGTATTGGAGAGGGAAAGTGAATCGTTTGAGAAAGAGAAAGGAAAAAAGGTTATAATTATTGCTGTGTAAGCCTTCATAGCTGATGCTTGACTGTTAAGTTATGCCAGGCACTATATTAAGTGCTTTACCTGTACTGTGTTGGAAAAGAAATTGAAAAGTTTCACAGGCATTGAGGAGGAGGTTAAGGTTCCGACCGCGGGGAGAGGTCTCCATAAATCTTTTTCTTCCAAGAATGGGAAGTAATAAAGCATTGATGAAGAGGACAGGCTCCAGGATCAGACTGCCTGAGTTTGAAGCTCTGCTTTATTATTATTATTATTATTATTATTATTATTATTATTAACTTTGATTATCTTTATAAGCAGTGTTCCCTTTTATCCACACACATTTTGGGTTTTTTTTTTTTTGAATTATTATTGAAGCCTCGTTTTGCTGCTTAATAGTTGTGTGAACTTGAGCACATTTCTTAACTTCCCTGAGCTTTATTTCTTAACCAATTAAAAAAGGATAAAATTAGTGCCGAGGCTTTTAGAGTTGTTGTAATGATTTAGTGCCTGGAACCTAATAAATAGTCGTTGAGTGTTAGGTCTTAGAGTTTCCTGCATGGAAGTAGAAACGATAAAAACAGTACTGACTTAGGTTGGAGACCTACCTCTCCAAATTAAATTTGTCAGCAAGTTATCTCCTGGCTGTGTTAGTCAGAAAGCAACCAGCTTCTTACCGGACAACCCTCACCAAAAGATGTCAGAACTTCTTGGATGAAATTTGCATTTGTACACTTAGGAGATGAATAATTTATCTTAAGAGTACAGATGAAGCTGGTGGCAGTGGGGATGAGAACTTGACTGTTCCTACAGCGTGTCATTCTTCCCCCTGTATGCATATATTCCAAGTTGGGTTATATATGACCCTTTTAATTTTTTTTTTTTTAACGTTTATTCATTTCTGAGAGACAGAGTGAGCAGAGGAGGAGCAGAGAGAGAGGGAGACACAGAATCCGAAATAGGCCCCAGGCTCTGAGCTGTCAGCACAGAGCCCGGTGCGGGGTTCAAACTCACTGACCGTGAGATCATGACTGAGCTGAAGTTGGATGCCCAACCAACTGAGCCACCCATGCGCCCCTAAGTATGACCCTTTTAGGCTGTTTCTTCAAAAGGGAAACCTGAGTCTAATTCTGCATGATTATAATACCTTTTCCCCTGAATAAAGATGTAAAAACTAGTATATTCAAGCAATCAAATCAGTTTATTTTGTAAAAGTTTGTTTTTTGTCTTTTTTAACAAATGGAGTCACAAGCAGCTAAACTTTGAGGAATTGAGCCTTAGTTTTTTGGGTTTGTTTGTTTATGAGCAAAACTAAAAGGAACCACAGCATAAAAATTTTTTTCATGTCCTCCAAGAGTAGATGGAGGATATATCCCTTTTCCAAAAAGGAACTAAAGGGAAAATAGAGAAAACAAACCCCGTATCCCATTGAGGACAGTTTTAGTCAAAATAAAACTTTTCTTTCACTTCCAGAGCTCTCTTTATTTTCTACTTCTAATGCTTCATTTTTATTTTCTTTATTAATTCCTGAGTTTCTGAACATGGGTTTGATTAAATCAAAAGTAGAGACTGCTCTTTACTCTCATAAATGTGTATAAACAAAGAAGTTATTTCCGAATAGAAAACTGTTTGTGCCACTATTGCAGAAGATGAAATGAGCAGTTAGGAGCTGTGTCATACATGAGGTAGAACAGATGCACTTGACAGTCTTTTAGGCTGTCTGGCCTGGACTCTCGGGCTCTCTATAGTCTGTACCATTTGATAGTACTGTCGAGAACATGAGATCATAAATGTTGAGTTTACACTTAATTTATTAATTTAAAATTTAAAACGTAAAGGGAAAATAGAACTTAACTGGACCCCTTTGAATTGATTATCGATTTAGGAGACAGTTTGGCCATGGAGTTAATAATTTGTATGCCTGTATCTTCTAGGAGATTAAGTGAGAGAGAGAGGATTGGAGAATTGGGAGCTCCTGAAGTATGGGGACTTTCTCCAAAGAATCCAGAACCAGAGTAAGTGACTTGAAAATATACTTTTAAACTGTAACATTTGTTTAAATCCAGAGACTATTGTAAAAATTTTTGTTAAGTGAAGAACTTTAAGTATAGCTCACATTTTTCATCTTGTGATTTATGCTATTCTACCCCTTAACATTTAAAAACATTGAACCTACCTAATGATTAAAATATGTTGTTAGTGGATCTTAACTTATTAATTGTTCTTTTTAAATTGTAATTCATGGGGGTGCTAATTTCCTATTCACAGAAGGGCTCAGTATTAAAACAAATGTGTTTATATTATTTTGAATTATTTTTTCTCAGCCTAACGGCAGATTGCATGTCACATGTTAGCCTTACAAAGGGCTTTAAAAAAAAATTTTTTTTAATCTATTTGTGTATTTATTTATTTTCAAGTTAGTTAGCATACTGTGTAGTCTTGGTTTCAGGAGTAGAACCCGGTGATTCATCACTTGCATATGACACCCAGTGCTCATCCCAACAAGTGCCCTCCTCAATGCCCATCACCCATTTACCCCACCCCCATCAACCCTTAGTTTATTCTCTTCATTTAAGAGCCTCTTATGATTTTCCTCCCTCTCTGTTTTTATCTTACTTTTCTTTCCCTTCCCCTATGATTATCTGTCAAGCTTCTCAAATTCCACTTATGAGTGAAATCATGTGATATCTGTCTTTCTAACTGACTTATTTCGTGTAACGTAATACCCTCTAGTTCCATCCATGTTGTTGCAAATGGCAAGATTTCATTCTTTTCCATTGCTAAGTAGTAGTCCATTATATAAATACCACATCTTAATCCATTCATCAGTTGATGGGACATTTGGGCTCTTTCCATAATTTGGCTATTGTTGAAAGTGCTGCTATAAACGTTGGGGTGCAAGTGCCCCTTCGATTCAGCACTCCTGTGTCCATTAGATAAATTCCTAGTAGTGCTATTGCTGGGTTGTAGGGTAGTTCTATTTATAATTAAAAAAATCTTTTGAACGTTTATTTTTGAGAGACAGAGTGTGAGTGGGGGGGGGGGGGGGGACAGAGAGAGAGGGAGACAGAATCTGAAGCAGGCTCCAGGCTCTGAGGTGTCAGCCCAGAGCCCGACGTGGGGCTTGAACCCACGAATCATGAGATCATGACCTGAGCTGAAGTCGGACGCTTAACCCTCTGAGCCACGCAGGCCCCCCTCTATTTGTAATTTTTTAAAGAGCCTCCACACTGTTTTTGAAAGTGGCTGCACACCAGTCTGCATTCCCACCAGCAGTGCAAGAGGGTTCCCCTTTCATCACATCCTCACCAGCATCTGTTGTTTCCTGAGTTGTTACCTTTAGCCATTCTGACAGGTGTGAGGTGATATCTCCCTGTGGTTTTGATTTGTATTTCCCTGATAATGAGTGATGTTGAGCATCTTTTCATTTGTCTGTTTGCCATCTGGATGTCTTCTTTGGAAAAATGTCTGTTCATGTCTTCTGCCCGTTTCTTCACTGGATTATTTATTTTTCGGGTGTTGAGTTTGATAAGTTCTTTATAGATTTTAGATACTACCCTTTATCCAATATGTCATTTGCAAATATCTTCTCCCATTCCATCAGATTGCCTTTTAGTTTAGTTGATTGTCCTTTGCCGAGCAGAAGTTTTTTATCTTGATGTGGTCCCAGTATTTCATTTTTGCTTTTATTTCCCTTGCCTTCTGTGACATGTCAAGTAAGAAGTTGCTGTGGCTGAGGTCAAAGAGGTGCTGCCTGTTTTCTCCTGTAGGATTTTGATGGTTTCCTGTCTCACATTTAGGTCTTTCATCCGTTTTGAATTTATTTTGGTGTATGGTGTAAGAAAAGTGGTCCAGTTTCATTCTTCTGCATGTTGCTGTCCAGTTCTCCCGGCACCATTTGCTGAAGAGACTGTCTTTTTCCAGTTGGATACTCTTTTCTGCTTTGTTGTTTATCTGTCCTTCTCTTCTGAATGACAGCCTTGCTGGATGAAGGATTCTTGGCGCATATTTTTCCTGTTCATCACATTGAATATTTCCTGCAACTCCCTTACGACCTGCCAAATCTCCATGGACAGGTCGGCTACTACCCTTATGTGTCTACCCTTGTAGGTTAAGGCCTTGTTTGTCCCTAACTGCTTTCAGAATTCTCTAACGTTGTATTTTGCCAGATTGTCTATGATATGTCATGGTGTTGACCTGTTTTTGTTGATTTTGAAGGGAGTTCTCTGTGCCTCTTGGACTTGGATGCCTGTTCCCTTCCCCAGATTAGGGAAGTTCTCAGTTGTAATTTGTTCAATAAACCTTCTGCCCCTTTCTCTCACTCTTTTTCTTCTGGAACTCCTATGATAAGGATACTGTTTTGTTTTATGGAATCATTTAGCTCTCTAATTCTCCCCTTCATGATCTAGTAATTTCCTTTCCCTCTTTTTTTAGCTTCATCATTTTCTGTAATTTTATCTTCTTTTTCACCTATATTCTCCTCTACTCCTTCCATCCTCCATGTCACTGTATCTGGCTTCTTTTGCATCTCATGTATAGCATTTCTTAATTCATTATAACTATTTGTTAGGTCTTTGATCTCTGCAGCAAGAGATTCTCTGCTGTCTTCTATGTTTTTTCAAGCCCAGCTATTAGTCTTAAGACTCTGATTCTAAATTCTTGTTCACATGTATTTTTTATATATGTTTTGGGCAATTCTCTGGCTGTGATTTCTTCCTGAATTTTTTTTTTGAGGAGGATTCTTCTGTTTTGCCATTTTGGCTAAGTTTCTGTCTTTTGCATGTTTTTAATAGCTCGTTATGTGGAAGAACTACTATATTAAAAAGGGGGTCATACACTGTCCAGGGCCTGGCACTTCACGAAGTGTTATGGGGTGTGTTGTGTGCACTCTGTTGTGTATTTCGCTGCTCTGTCCCACTGGTCAGTCCTCTGCAAAGCTCCTCCTTGCTTGTAGTGGTGGAATGTTTGGACCTTCCACCAGGTGTGTTTTCATTTGTTCATTGAAGTAACCCTGAAAAAAAAGGAAAGGGGGGGAAGCCTGATCCCATTCAAAGAGAAGAATGAAAAGGGAAAAAAACCAAGCAAAGGAAAAAAACTATAAGGCTAAATCCTGAGAAAGAGAAAGGAAATTAAAGAAGAGATAGAAAAGGTATAGAAAGAATAGAGTGAAAATGCCAGATTAAACAAACAAAACAAAAAAGTGTGTGTGTGTGTGTGTGTGTGTATAAAATAAGAATTGACCAAAAACAAATCAGAAACTATGAGCCTGATTCCAAAAGAAAAAAAGGAGAGGGTAGAAGGAAAAAAAGAGAAGAAAAGAACAAACAGACAAAAAAACAGTCATCTTGTTGGTGCCTGGGACCAGTGGCTATGATGGCCTGGAAGAGAGGCCCTCTGGTTCACCCAGTGTCAGTGTTCCTCCAGTAGATAAGCAGTCACCAGACACAGAGGGGTGGGGTTTAATGTAAGCGGGTCTCGCCTCCCCTGGGGGCCGTTGTGCTGCTCCCTGAAGTCCCAGCGTGTTGGTGTCGGGGAGAAAAATGGTGACACCCCAGTCTCTCCTCCCCAGACCTGGTGTCTCGGACCACGCTGTTCAGGCAGCCCTCACAGAGCAGCGCGGGCCGTCAGCTTGTCCTGCTCCACAGTCTCCCGCTCCTCCTAGGCGCTCGGCTGCGATTCAAAACCCGATGTCTTGAAGAATCCCGCACCGCACGGTCCCTGTTCTGGTGTAGTGCCACTCAGCCCTGCCAGTAAAACGCCTTTGGCTGGCGCCTGCCGGGTCTTTTGCTCTTAGGGAGGCAATAAACCCTCTTCTCACGGTACTCGAGGAAGGGGACTGTTCTCTCCCGGTGCGCCCCAGGGATGGCTACAGCACTTCGGGGCCGGCTCCTTCCCCTCCAGGTGCGTGCACACGGCTCCGGATTCACTCCGGAAAAAGTCTGGCACTTTTGAAACCTCTGAGTTTCAGCTCCTAAGCCTGTTTGCAGAATAGAAACTGGCACTCACCGTATTTCTCATTCCCGAGTCCATGGTCCAAAGAGGTTTCACAGCCCCTCTCTTTTTCTCTCCCTTTTGTCTCTCCACAGAAGGGGTTCCCTCCCCTCCATGCCTGTGCCATTTTGTCTCCCCCAATTCACATACACGCACCTTGATCCTGCCAAGCTGTCTCTCTCCACCCATGGAGAGCCTTCTGCCACTCCACAGATTGATTTCCTGGGTGTTCCAAGTGATCTGACCTCAATACAGCTGTGTTTGAAGGATGAAGAAAATCCCGGTCCCCCTGCTTCTCCCTCAGTGTATTTATTTATTTTTTTAGAGAGAGAGTGAGCAGCGGATGGGCAGAGAGAGGGAGAGAAAGAACCCCAAGCAGGCTCTGCACTGGCTGCGCAGAGCCTGATGTGGGGCTTGAACTCACCAACCAGGAGCTCATGACCTGAGCCGAAATCAAGAGTTGTACACTAAACTTACTGAGTCACCCAGGTGCCCTAAAAGGGATTTTTTTTAATGTTTATTTATTGGGGGGGGGGGGCAGAGAGAGAGAGAGAGAGAGAGAGAGAGAGAGAGAGAGAGAGAGAATCCCAAGCAGACTCTGTGCTGTCAGTGCAGAGCCCACCATGGGCTCAAACTCCTTTAACTGTGAGTTCAGGACCTGAGCCAAAATCAAGAATTGGATGCTTAACCCACTGAGCCACCCAAGTGCCCACAAAGAAATTTTTTTTGAGGTACAATTGACAAACAACATGGATGGTGGAGTCTTTAGAGTTTTCTGTATGTAATATGTCTTTTGCAAATAGTGACAGTTTTACTTCTTCTTTACCAGTTTGGATGCCTTTTATTTCTTTTTCTTGTCTTCTGGCTAGGACTTTCAGTATTATGTTGAATAAAAGTGGTGGGAGTAGGCATCCTTGTCTTGCTCTTGATCTTAGGGTGAAGCTTTCAGCTTTTTCACTGTCGAGTATGAGGTTAGCTGTGGGTTTGTCATATCTGGCCTTTCTTAATTTGAGGTATTTTTTCTCTATATCCACTTTGCTGAGTTTGTATCTTATTTGGATGTTGAATTTTGTCAGATGGTGTTTCAGCATCTATTGAAATGATCATATGATTTTTATCCTTTATTTTGTTAATGTGGTATATCCACATTGATTTCTGGATATTGAATTATCCTTGCAATTCTGGAATAATTCCTACTTGAGTGTGGTGTATGATCTTTTTAATGTAGTATAAAATTTGGTTTCCTAATATTTTGTTGCAGACTTTTGCATCTATATATACATGCATCAGTGATATTGGCTTCTAATTTTTTTTTGTTTGTGGTGTCTTTGGCTTTGGTATCAGGTAATGCTGGCCTTGTAGTAAGTCGGTGAGTGAGTGAGTTTGTTCTTCAGTTTTTTAGAATTAAGAAGGATAGGTATTATCTCATTAAATAACTGGTAGAATTTACCTGTGAAGCCATTTGGTCCTGGAGTTTCTTTTGTTGAAAGTTTTTTTATTAATGATTCAATTTCATTAGTAGTAATCAGTCTGTATTGTAATCTTCCTCATTTGGACAATTGTTGTATTTCTAGAAATTTATCTGTTTCTTCTAGTTTGTTCCATTTGTTGGCATGTAATTGTTCTTAGTAGTGTCATGATTATTTTTGTATGTCTGTAGTATTGGTTGTAACTTACCCTCTTTCATTTCTTATTTTATTTATATGGGCACTCCCTTTTCTTCATCCTGAGTCTGGCTAAAGGTTTTATCAATTTTATCTTTTCAAAGAACCAACTCTTAGTTTCAGTGGTATTTTCTCTTGTTTTTTGGGGGGGTCTGTGTTTCATTTATTTTTACTCTGATCTTTTTTTAAAAAATGCTTATTTATTTATTTTGAGAGAGAGAGAGAGAGAGCATGCGCACACACGTGTGTGCTTTCACTTGGGGGAGAGGCAGAGAGAGAGAATCCCAAGCAGGCTCTGTGACAGGGCTCAATATCCTAAATCATGAGATCATGACCTGAGCCAAAATCAAGAGTCAGATGCTTAACCGACTGACCTTTATTATTTCCTTCCTTCTACTAACCTTGGGCTTTGTTCTTTTTCTAGTTCCTTTAGGTGTAAGATTAGATTGTTTATTTGATATTTTTCTTGGTTCTTGAGTTGGGCCTGTATCACTATAACCTTCTCTCTTAGAACTCCTTTTGCTGCATCCCATAGATTTTGTACTGTTGAGTTTCCATTTTTAATTTCCTCTTTGATTCCTTCATTGATCCATTGGTTGTTTAATTCCAAGTTGTTTTGCCTTTATGTGTTTGTGTATTTCCAGCCTTTTTTTTTTTAAGTGTATTTATTTTTGAGAGAGAGAGAGAGTGCGCAAGCAAGGGGAGGGGCAGACAGAGGGGAACAGAGGATCTGAAACAGGCTCTGCGCTGACAACAGATTGCCCGATGTGGGGCTCAAACTCATGAACTGCAAGATCATGATCTAAGCTGAAGTCGGACATTTAACCGACGGAGCCACCCTGGTACCCCTCCAGCTTTCTTCTTATAATTGATTTCTAATTTCATACTGTTGTGTTCCGAAAAGATGCTTGATATGATTTCAGTCTTTTTAAAATTATCAAGATTTGTCTTGTGGCCTAACATGGGATCAATCCTGGAGACTGTTCCATGTGCACTTGAAAAGAATCTGTTTTCTGCTGTTTTTGGATAGGATATTCTGTATATATATGTTAAGTCCATGTAGTCTAATGTGTTATTCAAGGCCACTGTTTCCTTATTGATTTTCTGTCTGAATGATTTTATCCAGTGATGTAGGCGGGGTGTGAAGGTCCCCTACTATTATTCTATTACTGTCAGTTTCTCCCTTCACGTCCATTAATACTTGGTTTATGTATTTAGGTGCTTCTATGTTGGGTGCATGGATATTTACAAGTTTTATGTCTTCTTGTTGGATCGATCCCTTTATCATTATGTAATGTCCTTCTTTGTCTCTTTTTATAGAATTTGTTTTCCAGTCTATTTTGTCTGATATAACTATTGCTACCCCAGCTTGTTGTTGTTGCCATTTGTGTGGAATATCTTTTTCCATCCCTTCACTTTCAGTCTGTATGTCTCTGAAGTGAGTCTCTTGTAGGCAGCATCTCCTGTTTTTTTAAATCTATTCAGCCACCCTGTGTATTTTAATTGGAGCATTTAATAAATATACATTTAATGTAATTATTGATAGGTATGGACTTATTGCCATTTTGTTGACTTTTTCCTGATTATTTTTGTAGCTCTTCTCTGTTCCTTTCTTCTCTTGCTCTCTTCCTTTCTTTTTCTCTTGATCTCTTCCCTTGAGATTTGGTGACTTTCCTTAGTGTTATGTTTGTATTCTTTCATTGGTTGTGTATCTGTTTTAGGTATTTGGTCGGTGGTTACCATGAGGTTCATATATAATGTCTTAGGTATATAGCAATCTATTTTAAGTTGATGCCCACTTAAGTTCAAATGCATTCTAAAAGAATTACATCCCCCCCCCCCGCAAATGTTTATGTTTTGATATCATATTTTACATCTCATTATTTTGTTTCCATTGACTAATTATTGTAGGTCTAGCTGATTTTACTACTTTTGTCTTTTAACCTTCATACTAGCTATGTAGGTGGTTGATCCACTACCTTTAATATGTTTACCTTTACCAATGAGGTTTTTCCTTTCATAATTTTCTTACTTCTAGTTATGATTTACTGTTCTACTTAAAGAAGTCCCATTAACATTTCTTGTAAGGCTGGTTTGGTATTGATGAGCTCCTTTAGCTTTTGCTTGTCTGGGAAACTCCTTATTTTTCCTTCACTTCTGAGCAAGAACCTTGCTGAGTAGAGTAATCTTGGCTGTAAGTTTTTTCCTTTCAGCACTTTGAATGTATCATGCCGTTCTCTTCTGATCTATAAAGTTTCTACTGAAACCAGCTTATGGGCTTACGGTTCTTATGGTTCTTTGGTATATAACTGGTTGTTTTCCTTTTGCTACTTTTAAGATTCTCTCTTTATCTCGAACTGTTGACACTGACTATAACGTGTCTTGGTGTAAGTCTCTTTGGATTCATCTTTTCTTTTTTTTAATGTATTAACATTTTTTAATGTTTATTTTGAGAGAGAGAGGGGCAGAGAGAGAAAATCCCAAGCAGGCTCCATGCCCTCAGCATAGAGCCTGATGCAGGGCTTGAACCCACAAACCATGAGATCATGGCCTGAGCCAAAATCAAGAGTTGGACACTTAACCAACTGAGCCACCCAGGCATCCCTCTTTTTTTTTTTTAATGTTTATTTATTTATTTTGAGGGGTGGCAGAGAGAGAGAGAGAATCCCAAGCAGGCTCCGTGCTGCCAGCGCAGAGCCTGACAGGGGGCTTGATCTCACAACTGTGAAATCAGGACCTGAGCTGATATCAATAGGCGTGGGGCGCCTGGGTAGCTCAGTCGGTGAAGTGTCAGACTCTGGGTTTCAGCTCAAGTCATGATCTCATGGTTCATGAGTTCGAGCCCCGCATCAGGCTCTGCACTGACAGCACAGAGTCTGCTTGAGATTCTCTCTCTCCCCCTTCTGCCCCTCCCCGCTTATGCTGTGTCTGTCTCACTCAAACAAGTAAATAAACTTTAAAAAAATGAAGTTTATTTATTTTGATAGAGTGAGAAAGAGCAGGAGAGGGGCAGAGAGAGGGAGAGACAGAAACCCGAGCAGACTCCACGCTACCAGCAAGGAACCTGATGTAGGGCCCAGACCCATAAATCGTGAGATTGTGACCTGAGCCGAGATCAAGAATCAGACACCCAACTGACTAAGCTACCCAAGCGCCCCCCAAGGTTTTTGTTTAATGTTTATTTTTGAGGAGGAAGAGGGACAGAGAGAGAGGGGACAGAGGATCCAACAAAGCAGGCCCTATGCTGACAGCAGACAGCCCGATGTAGGGCTTGAACTCGTGAACCGTGTGATCATGACCCAAGCCAAATTCAGACGCTTAACTGACTAAGCCACCTAGGCTCCCCCCAATATTTTATTTTTAAGAAATGTTTACACCCAGGGGCACCTGGGTGGCTCAGTCGGTTGAGCATCTGACTTCGGCTCAGGTCATGATCTCGTGGTTCATGAGTTCAAGCCCCACGTCAGGCTCTGTGCTGACAGTTCAGAGCCTGGAGCCTGTTTCAGATTCTGTTTCTCCCTCTCACTCTGCCCCTCCCCCACTCACGCTTTGTCTCTGTGTCTCTCAAAAA
Source organism: Felis catus (assembly GCF_018350175.1). Taxonomy (NCBI): domain Eukaryota; kingdom Metazoa; phylum Chordata; class Mammalia; order Carnivora; family Felidae; genus Felis; species Felis catus. The sequence continues at coordinate 97,791,437 of NC_058386.1, read as the reverse complement.
TGAATAAGTGTTTAAAAAATTAAAAAAAAAAAGAAAGAAAAAAGAAATGTTTACACCCAGCATGGGGCTCAAACTTACAATGGCGAGATCAAAACTCTCATGGTCAACCAGCTGAGCCAGCCAGGTGCCCCTAGTTAGTTTTCTTGTATTAAATAGTACCTGGGAGCACCTAGGTGGCTCAGTTGGTTGAGTGTCTGACTTTGGCTCAGGTCATGATCTCACAGTTCATGAATTCAACCCCCTTGTTGGGCTCGCTGCTGTCAGCACAGAGCCCACTTCAGATCCTCTGTTCCCCTCTCTCTGCCCCTTCCCTGCTTGCATGTGTGCTCGCTCTCTCTCTCTCTCTCTCTCTCAAAAATAAAATTAAAATTAATACAATATCTGAAGGCCTAATTATTTTTTTCCTTATTTTTTTCCCCTTTGGTGCTGTTCATGAGGTTCTTCTTCCCTCTCCTCTATCTGTGTCTACTTTGAGTTGAAACAATGTGCTTGACAGGTAAACTTGTATCCTGTGACAGTGATAGCATTATTATCTGAAACTTGTTCTTATAGATACCTTGGAAAATGGTCAAAGAATCTGAACTGAAAGAATGAGTTGGAAAGAACCCTAAAAATAATTTTCCAGGCAATACCTAAATTATTCCAGATGTGATCTTCAGATTAAAAGGTTATATGATAGGGGCACCTGGGTAGCTCATTTGGTTAAGCATATGACTCTTGAGTTTGGCTCAGGTCATGATCTCACAGTTCGTGGGATTGAGCCCCAAGTCAGGCTCTGCACTGACAGTGCGGAGCCTGCTTGGGATCCTCTCTCTCTCTCTCTCTCTCTCTCTCTCTCTCTCTGTGTCTCTCTGCCCCTCCCATGCTCTCATGCTCTCTCTTTATATGTCTGTCACTCTCTCAAAATAAATAAACTTTAAAAAAAATTTTTTTAATGTTTTTTATTTATTCTTGAGACAGAGAGAGATAGAGCATGAGCAAGGGAGGGGCAGAGAGAGAGGGAGACACAGAATCCCAAGCAGGCTGCAGGCTCTGAGCTGTCAGCACAGAGCCCGATGTGGGGCTCAAACTCACGGAGTGTGAGATCATGACCTGAGCTGAACTCGGACGCTTAACTGACTGAGCCACCCAGGCGCCCCAAATAAAACTTTTTTAAAAAGATTATATGGTATGAAAACTTCTCTTCTAAACTATTATAGAATTTTAATATATTCATTTTCAGAATTATCTACAATAGAATTAAATCTCTGTATCTTGTAGTGTGTTAGGTTCTAATTGCTCTGGGGAGACAGAACGGTTGCTGTTCTACCATATGTCCTTTATACACTGAGATTAAAATCATGAAGTCTTCCTTTAGCCTTCCTGTCTCTAATTTTTTCCATCTTTCCTTATGGTTCCATACATTTGCCCTGTGATTTCTTCTGAAAATATAAATCGTACATATTGCTTTCAGTTTGAATAGTGTTTTGTAAACTCTAAAGCATTATGCAAATGTAAGTGATTATTATATTATTTTGAATGTGATAGACCCTCAAACTATACCCTTACCAAGTTATTTCAGTGTTTGCTTTTAATGGTTCTTGGACAATCAGTGTCATCACTGAAAATTTTTTTTTTATTTCTTATTTTGACAGAGAGAGAGATAGAGAGTGAGCAGGATAGGGGCAGAGAGGGAGAGAGAGAGAATCTCAAACAGGCTCCCTGTTGTTAGCACAGAGCCCGATGCGGACTCAAACTCATGAACTGTGAGATCATGACCTGAACCGAAACCAAGAGTCAGACGCTTAATGGACTAAGCCACCCAGGCACCCCCAAAATTTTTAATTCCATATTTTTATATTCCTCATTTTATCACTTTTCTGATTCTTATAACCATCTTCTTTAAATTCAGCTCTGATGAACACACACCAGTAGAGGATGATGAGCCAAAGAAAAGCACTACTTCAGCTTCTACTTCAGAAGGTATTTTTAAAATACAGAGCTTTTTAATTGAGAAGTTGAAAAAAGTGTTTATAAATAGCTGAATATACTTCGCTTTTACTCAAATTGCCTATCATTTGTTCTTTATCAGTATTTCAAATACAATAAAACTGATAATCATAATATTTAGAAGTTAATTTTATGTCCGTGTTTTATATAGAAGAAAAGAAGAAGAAGAAGAAGAGGAAGTCTAGTCATTCAAAAGAAAGGTCCAAGAAAAAGAGAAAGAAAAAATCATCTAAAAGAAAACGCAAGAAGTATTCTGACAGCGACAGTGACTCTGACTCTGAAACGGACTCCAGTGGTAAGAAGGCCGGCATCGCTCTGCAAGCCTGGCTTCACGACTCATTCTACTTAGAATTTATTTCCGAAGAAGGTTCTTAAACGCGATAACGGCAGCCAAGAGTTGTGGAACGCTCGCTGCCTCCGTGCCAGGCACCCTGCCAAGCGCTCGGTGTTCGTTGTCGCTGCTTGCCCTGCGCGATAACTGTAGAATGTGTCCTAGAGCCGGGGACGCGCGGCACTCAGGGTCGCACAGCTGGGATTCAAGCCTGAGCAGCGTGGCTCCCGACTGGCTGTGTGTGGCTGCACAAGGCGTGTGGCAGCGAACCGGGGCGAGGTTGGGCTGGGAGACGTGTGGCAGCGAGCAAGCCATAGGGCCGCGTCAGCCCCGAGGAGCGGCCCTTGTGTGTCATCCTCACGCTCGGTGGGCACCTCGGTGCCGTTTCCAAAAAGGCATATCATAGGGGCGCCTGGGGGGCTCAGTCGGTTAAGTGTCTGACTTCGGCCCAGGTCATGATCTCGCGGTTCGTGAGTTCGAGCCCCACGTCGGGCTCTGCGCTAATAGCTCGGAGCCCGGAGCCTGCTTCAGATTCCGTGTCTCCTTCTCTCTCTGCCCCTCCTCCGCTCACACTCCATCTCTCTCTCTCTCTGTCTCTCAAAAATAAATAAACATTAAAAAAATTAAAAATAAATAAATAAATAAAAAGGCACATCATAAAGGACCCTTTCGGGCCAGCAGCTGGTTTATGGAAGACACCCCCTGTGGGGTGGTGCCTCTCAAAAAGCCACCTTTTTGTGCCCTCTCCTGGCTGATGATTGACAGAGGGTGCCACCTCTGGGGACACATGACATGAAGGTGTCTTTTCCTCTGATGTCACCTGGGTTTCCTGGCCCCCGTTGTCACTTTTCTTCCTCACTGCTGGAAGAGCGAACTTCCTTAGAGCACAAGTGTGAGCGTGTCTGTCCCCTACTTACAATCCTTCAGTGGCTCTCTGTGGCCTTCAGGGTAAAGTTTGGACCCTGCTGGCTCCCTGTCTAATCACACGTGCCCTGTCACCCTTGCAGCGTCCTCTGTAGCCTGAGACGTGCTTTCCGTGTCCTCAGTAGTCCGTGTTCTTTCTCTCGCTTCTGTTACTTGGTACAGAAGTCCATCTGCCTGGGATGCCAGTCTCTCCTTGCGTGCGGCGTGCCTTCCTCACTTCAACAGCGGGCATGCAGTGCTTTTGTAATAAAACTGACTTTAAAAAGAACTAGCTTGGGGCATCTGGGAGGCTCAGTCGGTTGAGTGTCCGACTTTGGCTGAGGTCATGATCTCGCGGTTTGTGAGTTTGAGCCCCACATTGGGCTCTCTACTGTCAGTACGGAGCCTGCTTTAGATCCTCTGTCCTCCTCTCTCTGCCCCTCCTCTGCTTGCCCTTTTTCTCTCTCAAAAAATAAATAAACGTTAAAAAAAAAAAAAACTAGTGGGACACCCGGGTGGCTCAGTCGGTTAAGCTTCTGACTTCGGCTCAAGTCATGATCTCACGGTTCGTGGGATTAGTATTTTGACATTTGCTTTAAATATCATCTTTTTTGTTGAGATATTCAAAGTAAAGTAGAAATATCATACTGCCACCCTAAAAATTTCTGTGTACATTTCTAAAAAATGACATTTTCCTACTTATCACCATACTATTATCTCACACAGTGAAGTTAATAATAACACCTCTATCACTGAAGGCTTAGTATGACTTTAATTCCTGTGTCCCTGGTGCCTAGCACATATTTTGATCAGTAGCAATAAATTTTTGAATTGATAAATTTCTCTGTAACAGCAAATAGGGCAGCAGTAGGATATTTAATCAAAATTACTAGGGTTTTAGAGTTAAGTTTTTGTTTTTAATTAAAATGTGCTTTAATTTGCAGATGAAGATACAAAAAGAAGAGGAAAGAAAGCCAAGAAAAAGGAAAAGAAGAAGAAACACAGATCGTCAGTTTTTCTCTTCAATTTTTATCATGGAAAAGTTAAAATATATATAAAATTACATAAAGTTATAAGTAAATAATGATAAATAAAATAGTATAATGATACCCTGTATAATCATCACCTAGCTGAACAGTTTCAACTCTTTGGCAATCTCCACTGCCCACCCCCCATTATTTCAGAACCAATCCCAGATGTCATTTTGTCCATAATCTAGCATGTTTCTCTAAAAGATAGAGAAAATCATAACTGCAGAGCTGTTATCATGCCTAAGAAATTTAGCAATAATTCCTCAATTTTCAGCAGATTTTTATTACAGTGTATTCAAATCTGGGTCTAAATAATGCCCATAGGGGCACCTGGGTGGCTCAGTCGGTTAAGCATCCACCTTCGGCTCAGGTCATGATCTCATAGCTGGTGGGTTAAGCTCCGCGTCAGGCTCTGTGTTGACAGCTCAGAGCCTGGAACCTGCTTCAGATTCTGTCTCTCTGCTGCTCCCCTGCTCATGCACTCGCTCGCACTCTCTCTCTCTTTCTCTCAAATATAAAATAAAAAAAATAGAAAATAAATAAATAAATGCATGATGCCCATAAATTGTGATTATTGATATGTCTCTTATACCTCTTTAAATCAATTGATTCCCCTTCCATTTTTGTTTTGCTGTTTACTTTTTAAAAAACCAAATCATTTACCTGTAGAGTTTCCTATAGTATGGGTTTTGCTGATTGTACTTTTAAGTATTTATTTTGAGAGAGAGAGCACAAACACGAGCCTGGGAGGGAGCGAGAGAATCCCAAGCAGGCTCCAAGCTCAGTTTGGATGGAGCCTGACATGGGGCTTGATCTCACAAACCATGAGATCATGACTTGAGCCGAGATTAAGAGTTGGACACTTGACCAACTGAGCCACCCAGGTGCCCCTGATTCTGTTTTTTAAAATTCTTCTTATTTTTAAAGACTTTATTTTTAAGTAATTTCTATAGCCAGTGTGGGGCTCAAACTCACGACCCTGAGATCAAGAGTCACATGCTCCATTGACTGAGCCAGCCAGACACCCTGATTATATTTTTAATTGTGTGCTTTGTAACATGTTCTCTGTCCTCTGTATTTCATATATTTTGTCTTTTTTTTTTTTAATACTTTTATTTTTTTTTTAAATTTTTTTTCAATGTTTATTTATTTTTGGGACAGAGAGAGACAGAGCATGAACAGGGGAGGGGCAGAGAGAGAGGGAGACACAGAATCGGAAACAGGCTCCAGGCTCCGAGCCATCAGCCCAGAGCCCGACACGGGGCTCGAACTCACGGACCGCGAGATCGTGACCTGGCTGAAGTCGGACGCTTAACCGACTGCGCCACCCAGGCGCCCCAGTATTTCCTATATTTTGATAGTAAGGTCTAGAGACTTGATAAGGTTCAGATTTGAGTCTTTGGCACACATACTTCATAGGTGGTGCATACTTCATCAGGAGGCAGATAATGTCTGATTGTCTCTTTTTGTCCTATTAATAGCCATGGATGGTCATTGCCTAGATCCCTTATTTCATTAGGGATTGCAAAGTGGTGATAGTATAATTCTGGCTTTCTTAGGTAGAATAATTTTATAAGAGAAATCAACCCTCATCAACTATTTGGTTGCTCTGAAGTAGTTTGTATAGTAAAGGCAAGATAATTACTTTTTTAAAAAACTTTTTTTGTTTTATTAATTTTCAAAATAATGATTTGGACTTTTTTAGTATCATTATGAACCCAAGGATTCAGACATATCTGACGTATTTTAATCCATTACACTTCAAATTATTGATGCTCAAAGTGGTAACAGCTGGTTTTTAAACCGCTTTATTTGTTATCTTTCTACAACATGAGAACTGGATTTCATTGTTCCCTTGAGGGATCTTTTTTATAGTGAAACATGATTTGGTTAAAGAAGTTAAGATTTTTTAATTAAAATTCTCTAAAAATTTTAATGAGCTGAAAATTTAAATATTTTTATCAGTCTTTCATTGCCTTAAAAAATGAGATTCCCTTTAATGTGGGGCTATTAATTGTATTTGTATAAAATTATAATCATTACAGGAAGAAATATAAGAAAAAGAAGTCTAAGAAGAATAGAAAAGATTCCAGTGATTCAAGCTCTAAAGATTCCCAAGAAGAGTTTCTGGAGAATCCCTGGAAGGATCGATCAAGTAGGTTCTTCTGGTAGACTTTGACTCAGAACAGATAAAAAAACATTAAATTAACATGGGGTGCCTGGATGGCTCAGTCGTGATCTCACATTTGTGAGATCGAATCCCATGTCAGTCAGTCGTGAGATCGAGCCCTGTGTTGGGCTGCTCCATGCCCAACATGATTAAGATTCTCTCCCTGTCTTTCTACCCCTTCCCTGCTCATGCACACATGCGTTCTCTCTCTCTCCAAAAAAAAAAAAAAAACATTAAATTAACTGATTAGTCAAAATGTGAATCTGTTTCTGAACATCTTTTCCTGCAGAGCCTGAAGAACCCTCAGATTTAATTGGCCCAGAGGCTCCGAAAACACTTGCCTCTCAGGATGATAAACCTTTGAAGTAAGTAACTGTGTACTTAAAATAACTAAAGTCCCTTCATCAAAGTATGGCCCTGACTTACCTTTCCAACCCTATCACCCTCTACTCCTTTATTTACACCCCAGGTTCCAAGTGAGCAGAACTAAAACTTCCTGCATTTACTGTGCACTTTCCCACGTCATGCCTTGTTTACCTTATGCTTCCCCCAACATGCCTTCCCTTTTTTTCCCAGCCCTAGTTTCTTTACTACTTCCAATTTCTTCCTGTCAAAATCTTTACCATCTTTTAAAACCCCTTTCAAAAGGAGGGATCATGTGCTGATTCCCAGTACCTTCCCTCCACAAGTAGATGTGATTCCTACCCTTCTTTAACCCTTTCGTCCTCAAAGTATTTTCTGTTTCTTTTGTGTGTTGTTTCATGTGTTCTACCTTGTATTGCAGTTATGTCCTTGTTGGGATGTAAATTCCACAAGAACAGAAATTATTTTTGTATTCTAAGCTTTGAGTTTAATTATGTATTTAAGATGCACTCAATGACTTGAATGAAGGGATGGTAGTTTTTATTTTATTATTTTTTTAATATATCAAATTTATTGTCAAACTGGTTTGCATACAACACCCAGTGCTCATCCCAAAAGGTGCCCTCCTCAATACCCATCACCCATCCTCCCCTCTCTCCCACCCCCCATCAACCCTCAGTTTGTTCTCAGTTTTTAAGAGTCTCTTATGCTTTGGCTCTCTCCGGGATGGTAGTTTTTAAAGTCCCCTCAAATAAAAGTTAATAGATAATAGTTACTGGATAGCATTATTACTGGTTATAAGCCTAAAAAGTATGTTAATTTGAGATATTTCTTTTTTTTTTTCTATAAAAGGGAAAGAAGGGGAAAGGAATTAGCTGGGGGCAGAAGCTGTAAAGGCAGTGCTTATAGACATAAATTGATCCATAATTGTAAACCATGAATCTGTACTCACTCATTTCAGTTCTTTTGTTCTTCCAAAGCATGTCTTTATTTCTGCGTTAGTTATGTAGGTCAGAGTGCAATGTTCACTAATTAAAGTAATTCACATTGGGCTTCCCAGCCTGCTGCTGCCCGGCAACTGTTATTTTTGTGCTGTTTTCTGAGAGATGTTTTTGTGCTCTCTTTAGATGAGGAGTTTTTTATAATGAACTTTTCTGAATTCTGAATTACTTTGTAGCTATGGCCATGCACTGTTGCCTGGTGAGGGTGCAGCTATGGCTGAATACGTAAAAGCTGGGAAACGTATCCCAAGAAGAGGTGAAATTGGCTTGACAAGTGAAGAAATTGCATCGTTCGAATGCTCGGGTTATGTAATGAGTGGTAGCAGGTAAGTTATTGGCATCGAGGTCAGTTTCCATGGTTAGATCTTTTCCTTTCTCACTATCATAATTGTATTTTGGTAATTGATTTTCATTAAGTGATCATTCCTAATGAAAAGTAGAGTATACATTTTGGTTTAATACTGGTTTTATTTGGTTTACATAAACCGTTTTGGTTTAATACTGGTTTTATTTGGTTTATATAGTACTGGTTTTACTGGTTTATTGGTATAAACATGGTTGTCTAAAGTCGCAACTATGTGTGCAACTCAGCCTCAAAATCAGCTCTCTCTCCAACTTCAAAGAATCAGTCTTTCCAGTGTCCTTTCCTAGTTTGTATTTTGGTACGGATAGTTTTGTTTTCTAGAGGATATAGTTAATTCAGTCACTTAACACTGCTCCATGAAGAATGTGGCATTCTGGTAGGAGGAAATCATTTTCGTGAGACAGTGTTTCCTGTTTTCTGAGTTTGCCTCTAGTTCTCTGTAGAGTCAGAGGATGTGGAGTCTCTAATTCTCTGTGGACTCTGAGAATGAAGAGCAGAAAACGATTATGACAGACATCAGGTTCAGCATAGGGAAATGAAAATAAAATTATGGAAGAAAAAAACAAAGTACGAAGAAGAATGATTGGAGTGAACTAACAGGGCATCAGTACCAAGATCAACCTGAATTTCGGATTTTTAAAAACTTTATAAACTTTTAAAAATAGTTAAATATTTTAAAATAAAGTTGGAGGCAAATATTTGCAGAACACCTGAAGCTACTTCAGAATCTTGGAATTCTGAGGACTAGCACAGTAAGACAGAAAGAAATGAGTCATAAGCATTGGAAAGGAGGATATAACTGTCATTTTTTGTGAATGATATGACTTTTTTTTCCATAGAAAATCCTTAAGAATCCAGATGATTCTAAATAATAGGAGGGTTTAATAAATGGTTCAATGTAAGGTTAATACATAAAAGTGAATTGCATTTCTATGTACCAGGAAACAATTAGAGAATGTAATTAAATAAAAAGAAACCAACATTATAATAGTATCAGAGAATATTAAGGATTTAGGAATAAATGTTAACAAAAGATGTCTAAGACATCTATAGAGAAAACTATAAAACATTATTAAGAGACATTAAAGAGGAAGGCATTATATAAAGTTGTCAGTTCTTCCCAAACTGATCTGTAGATTCAGTACAGTTCTAGTCAAAATCACAACAGAGTTTTATGTGAAACTTAATGTTTTATAAGTTAGACTAGAGGGCTGAGAATAGCCCAGTCACCTTTGAAGAAGCAGAACAGGAAGATAAGATGTGCCAGCCCAGATATGAGGACTTAAGAAATTTACAGAACTTTAGAAAGCACAGGGGAACAAATGAATTGTTCAGTGGAATAAAATACAGAGCCCAGAGGCAGAGCCATACATGTGTGGAACTTAAGTTATATGAAAGAGATGGTATGTCAAATCATTGGGGAAAGAAAGAACTGTCAGTAAATGGAGCGGGAGAAAAATGGTTATCCGTTTGGAAAAAGATGAAAGTAGAACCCTGAATCACCATATTTAAAAATCAGTGCAGGGGCGCCTGGGTGGCTCAGTTAGCTGAGCGTCCGACTCTTGCTTTCAGCTCAGGTCATGATCTCACAGTTTGCGGGATGTAGCCCCGTGTCAGCTTTGTGCTGACAGCATGGAGCATGCTTGGGTTCTCTCTTACCCTCCCTCCCTATGTCTCTCTCTCTCTCTCTCTCTCTCTCTCTCTCTCTCTCTCTCTCTCTCTCTCTCAAAAATAAATAAATAAACTTTTAAAAAAGTGCAGCTAGATAAAGGACTTAAATGTCAAAACAACTTTTAACACTCTTAGTATAAAATATGAGTAGATCTCTAATAGATCTTGGGGTGGGAAAGTGTTTCTTAAACATAAAATAAAATAGTGATAAATTTGCCTAGGTTAAAAGTAACAACTTTTGTTCATCAAAAGACACCACTTAAGGAAAAAGACAAGTTTCAAGCTGGGACAAGATCTTACAACTGATGGTATTGAGAATATTTAAATACCTATAAACAACCCAAAAGAAAAATGGGAAAATGACACAAACAAGCATTTGTTAGAAGAAGAAAAATATATGGCTTACACATACATAAAAAGATGTTCATTATCATTGGAAATAGACATCAAGAACATACCGAAGTACCATTTTACATCTATTTGATAGACAAAAGTTCAAAGTTCTAACAATACCAAGCATTGGAGAAGATGTGGATCTACAGGATCTTTTCAATATTGCTAGTGGTAATATAAATTGGTACCACCACTTTGGAAAAGTCTCCTATCATCTTGGGAAGTTGAACATTCATATACTTTATGACCTAACAACTCTATTCCTAGATACCCAAGAGAACATCTTTCCCACATACTAGGAGACGGGTACATAGATGTTTTATAGCATTGTTCACATAGCACTTTGTGTTCCAGATAAACTCACTGTACCCTGAGCGACCTTGAATACATTGTCATCTCCTTGTCTTTCCATCCTGCTGCTCCCCCACCTTCACACTAACCTGAAATGGTTCTCCCCTTTTCCTTACTCAGTTTTCTCTATTTTTCTAGACATAGCTCAAGCCTGATCGCAAACCGATTGTGTAGGGTTGGTTTACATATACATAAAAGAGTTTCTTGAAGTTTTCTCTCTAAGCAAGGAGACCTTTTGAAGATGATACAATAGTTTCCCTCAGCCCCGGCCCCCCATGTTCCTTATTTGGCCCTTGTGCTAAATCCCTTCTTTGAGCTGCTGCTGGATTCTAAGGAAGTTATTAAATCCACTCACGAAATTCCTCAAATTCTATTGTAGTATTAGACCTGGTTCTTTTGATTGTGTGATAAATTAGAACCCTGAGGAAGTTCCACCTGATCGATGACAAGTTAAATCTTTCTTCTGTCTTACTGTCAGTTCCCCAAAGGTAAATTCCACATATCACATAGGAAGTTTAATAGTTTGCTAGTTTTGGTTGTTTTTACGCCCTTAGAATTTGAAGTTGATAACCTTCGTGATGTTGACAGAGCATCAGATCATTATTTGAATACTACAAATGAATCAAAGGACACATCGGCAGATAAAATGAATGATCTTTTGAAAATCCGACCCATGACCAAAACAATTTCTGTCGGTCAGTTTTTTCACTAGGCCTCTCTGTATTAAGACAGGATTAGTGGGGAAGTACTCTAAGAATAATTACTGAGAAATTAAGCCAAAAATAAAATTATCTCCAGGCATCGCCGAATGGAGGCCGTGCGACTGCGGAAAGAGAACCAGATCTATAGTGCTGATGAGAAGAGAGCCCTGGCGTCCTTTAACCAAGAAGAGAGGCGAAAGAGAGAAAACAAGATTCTGGCCAGTTTTCGAGAGATGGTATACCGAAAAACTAAAGGGAAAGATGACAAATAAGGATTTTCTGATGGTTCAGCAGACATTTTTAACAACAAAAAAAAGTCTGGGTTCCACATATACATACAAAAAGATTATTATGATCTGAAAAATGAAAAAGCTTTACAGTGCTACTGTGCCTTCTATTTAATTCTTTTAGTCCTTCAATAAAAAGCTGCTTATTGATATAATTTTAGCAAGATCTTTGGGTTATTTTTGGATTGACCGTAATAACTTTCTGGTTTAAAAATCCAAATTACGAATGAGATCATACTGTATTCGGGGAGGTGGCATTGAGAGGAAGTGTCAATAAGACAAGAAACTTAACTCTCACACCATGGGCCAGTGCTACTCTTAGCTCTACATCGTGCCCACCCTCCACCCTTACCCCTACCCCCACTGCAACTGAACTTGTGGGAAATTAATCACTTCTCTCTGTTGAATGTGTTATAAATGGTCTTGATAGAAACATACGGGAGGCCACTTGTGTTAATAAGATGAAGGCATTGCTGAAAAGAGGAAACCTGGAATTTGAAAATTGACCTGTATAATACATAGTCCGCCCTGGAAATAATGTATTTTGTTTTCAGTCCCTACCTCTCTATCCCCAAATCCAACAAACAAGCCAAAAAGCAAACTAACCCACAGACGTACTGAGTTGAAGACGTGAACATTAGTGTTTTAAATTCTTAAAGGTTTACTTAAAAATGGTTCTTCCGAGTATAAAATGTTAGGAAGTCTACTGTTGTGCCAGTGTGAGTACATTATTTCCATCTAAGTTGTGCTTAGGTCATTATTTGAATACTGGAAATGAATGGGAGTCCACTGCAGTTAGGAGTTTCATAGGAAAAAATTTAATGAAGTATTGTTTTTAACATCGTTGTTTCGTAAGGATGAAGCTAAAATGATAGTAAACGTATTTTAAGTCTGTCCTTTGTGTAATAAGCATATTTTATTTTAAACATTGTTAAACCTTTCAGTTTATTTTTTACATCTGTCATTCAGTTTAACTTTGTATAGAACTCCTCACTTTACCACTTTTTATGGCTACTGTTGACTTTTAAGTTTGGGAGAAATGGAAAATTCTGGGACTAGTTCATGATCTTTTTCTTCCGTTATTTTGTTCAGTTTGAGTTGTTAGGTCACAAGAGTGAAGGGGAAAGGGGACAAGGGAAGTTTTGGCTGTTTTTGTTAAGTTTGTTTTGAGCTGTGTTGTTATGTGTCTAGGATAAATTTAAATTACCTGGGGGATGGGGAAGTTCTAACTCTGAGCTTATAAAATGCCCTTTCTCCTTGTAATAGTTGAAAGTGTTTTTTTCCAAAGTTTTAAAATAAGGCAGTCGTATTTCAAAGTATAGATGAAAAGTTTTACTATCTAACATATATTCTAGGAAAGTATCTACCTTTAACCCACAGCTAAACCATTTGGCGTGTAGCAACATTTATGACCCCTGAATCTGAAGTGATTTCTGTTTATCGTTGTTGCCGCTGCCTAACCTAGTAAATCTCTTACTTCCAAAAGACAAAAGGAAACTAAGTTTCCAAATTTATGAGGTGTAATCCATTTACTTCCTGTGTAATAAAACCGAAATTTATAATCCCTACTCAAGAATTTTGTTCTCTAAGAACATTATTTTTTATTACTGGTTCCTAGAGACTGAATGAGTTGACACTCTTACTTTCAGTAGGCAAGGTAGTTTAAATGCAACAGCTCTGATCTAGGATTATTGTGGATTTTTATTGGATTCTCCTGTCTCCTCCACAGACTAGATAGTCAACAAATGCTTGTTGACTAAATGAAAAAAATATATTAATGTATTTCAGAACTTTTCATTTCTTTCACCAGGGGTTTGTTCAGGAAAGATCTACCAAAGAACAGCTTCAGTAGCGTATTCTTTGGGGAAGAGGAGGGAAGAAGAAAAGGGCTAAAAGTATTTTATTTTGAGCTCATGAGAGTTACTGCTTCAAACTGTGCTTAGTCATCTGAGCCATAAATCAAATAGGAGGGGTGTTGTGTTTGAAATTTATGTTTTATTCTTCAGGGAGACTTATCTAGTTTTCCACCTCCTTGCCTGTTGTTCTGATCAGATCTTCCCTCCTTTTGTATCTGTTGCACAAACGTAAGAGTTAAAAAAAGAAGAAAAATATTACCCACAGTCTTACCACATCAATTGCCTTTAGTATTCTGTGTTCCCTTCCAGTGCTTATCTACGTAAATACGTATTCTGACGTACTTGTAAGTAATCACCTGTAATGCTATCTTGTCTTTGGTGTTTTAAAACTTTACAGCCGGGTAAGACAGCCTCATAGGGATGGCAAGAACAAGTGATGATCTGGTGTTAGGCTGGGAAGAAGACAAAGTAAGGGTGGCTAGCGAACATTCCCTGTTTTATTGCCTCCTGTCCTCAGGCCACCCTGTTGCCATCACGGTTGTGATGCTGTATTGCGGTAGGCGGCATGCCCGGTTTCAGAGTTTCCGAATGTATTATTTAACTTACTCACTTAAGTGAAGGAAGGGGTCTGTGAGTAGGGAAATATTATGAGCTGTAGAACTACCACCACTTTTCTTTTCCCCAGTTATGCCCATAAAGAGGTATGTGTGCACTAGAGAATTGGGCTCATATGGGGGAACAAGCAGCCAAGTGTCCATCTCCGTTTAGTCTGACAGGTGAATTTTACAAATCTCTAAACTTGGCTTCTATACCTGTTAAGACTACGTGATACAGGTAGTGATGGGAAAAACCATTTAGAAAATGGAAAACAACTTACTGGTTACTCTGCTAATGTGATGGAAGTTGCCAAATGGAAAATGAATGAATGCAAAAAAAAAAATACAGTTGGATTGTTTGCCAAAAGTTTATTATTCAATAAACATTCTGTGGTTTGATGTGCAGTATCGTATTTTTAATACATTGTGATTAGAAATCCAATCCTAAAACATTCTATAGGAATTAGACACCATTGAATTAGAAGGCAATTGACTCCATTAAAATACTTTTGGCCTCAGTAATGTCCCTCAGCCATTTTTCTCGAAAGCGAGTCATTCCTGGTCTGCAGAGGAAGAAAAACAAACATACTAAAACCTTTTAAAATAAAACAAAACATTGAGACAGGGATTCCCTGTTTATTCTGTTACATTCCTAGTAAGCAAAAAGTCTTTTGGGGGTGGGGAATGAAGGTTGTCACTATTCCATAGACCCAATCAGTAAAAGCGTTGAGTTGATATGGAAAGATTCTTTAAAAGAGGTCCTGTACAAATAAAAGATTGTTATATAGGACTTACTTCCATGTGATTGTGAAGTTTCCCATAGACACAACAGACATGACCCACTTTGTTCCCACCCTACTTCAGCAACTAGTCCTCAAGTTTCTAATTGCTGAAAACCAAGCCATTAAAAAAGTTTTTCTAGAACAAGGGCAGAATCCTACTTTCAGCCCATCGTAATGGGGTAGGTGGTTCAAAGAAGAAAAGTAACCATTACGTGAGTTATCTGTGGCTATGGGCCTGCTAAGTTCCTGGGGTGTGATGACCTTTTCCCACCACCTTTTTAAAAGTAAGTCTCTAGGGGCGCCTAGGTGGCTCAGTCAGTAGAGCATGAGACTCTTGATCTCGAGATGTTGAGTTCTAGCCTCGTTGGGGGTAGAGATTATGAGAAAAAAAAAAAGCCTCCAACTGTTCGTTACCTGTGAACTAATGAATGGCCCTCAAAGACGTAAGAGACCTCAATGGGCATATCCTAAGAGAGAAAAGGGCAACTGTTAGCCTAGACCAACCATACCAACTCATAATTCCTTCCATCCCTACCCTTGTCCATATATGTGTACTCTTAAGTTTCTAGAATTTACCCTCCTTATTGGGATGTCTATCGGTTCTTTGTCACTTCAAATCTCTGTTCCCCAAAAGATCTTTTTGGCAACAAATAACCTAAAGAATCTCCATAAAAATTGAAAACAAGTCAGAACAGGCTTGTGTTCTTCATGAATAGTCATTTACCTTCTCTACATGTTCCACTTTACTCAGTTGGCCGTATTTCCCTCTTAGGAATAGAGTAAGAACGAAGTAATATAGGTAAACAAGTTGGAAAACGTTTTTAAAGCCACATAAAAATGTAGGGTGTAAAAATTGTCTCAGTGGCCCCCACCCATTCTCCCTTCCAAAATTATACTTGGAATTCTAATCAAGAGCCCTTCTCCTAAGCACTCAGTGCATGGGCACTGATCATGGTCTTACTTACCTCCACCAGCCTTCCTTTCCAATCTCCAACCTTGCCACTTAGCAAGACAGCTGATGGCAGGATATATGACCAGGGGAAGGGAGAGCTCCACCTACTTTACCTTTTTACATTACTGCAGGTTCAAATAGGTAAGTTTGTACTAGGCTAGGATAAACATAAGACATAGTTGGCTCACTGTGTAGCCATATATAAAGCTTGAGAGTCAGACGAAGCCTCAGATAACTTCTGTGAAAGGATGGAAGACAAGGGGAGAAATGACATTTTTATGTGTGCTGTGTTCCGGGCATTATGCTTGGTACCAGCCCTGCTCCTCTGATGACCCGAGCCCTAGATTCATGGGTGTTATTTTAACTCCTTTCACACTAGCTATCAATATTTCATATTCATCGTCTACATGGTGGCTGCAGGCAGTCATTCCTTCAAGTATTTACTGAGTGCCTACTGTTTGCCAGGCCTCGTTTTACAGCAAGACAAACATTCCTGCCTTTGTGGAACTCACATTCTGGTAGGGGGAGCAGGCCAGAACAAGATAATAAATTACGTAGACTATCAGAAGGTAATAAAGTGTTACAAAGTGTGGTCTAGGAGGTGAGAGCAGGATATGCACATACCAAGGGGAGAGCGGTCCAGTCGGAGGGAACAGCAAATGCAGAGGCGCAGAG
Source organism: Felis catus (assembly GCF_018350175.1). Taxonomy (NCBI): domain Eukaryota; kingdom Metazoa; phylum Chordata; class Mammalia; order Carnivora; family Felidae; genus Felis; species Felis catus. The sequence continues at coordinate 97,775,021 of NC_058386.1, read as the reverse complement.
GCGGGACTATACCCGGATTGTTAAAGAATAGCAAGATCACAGTAGCTAGAGGAGAGTAACTGAGGGAGGAGGAGGAGGAGAAGGAGGAGAGGGAAAAAAGCAGAAATAACAAGGGACTAGGTCACGCAAGGCCTTGTAGGCCCTCAATACTCAAATTGTGCTCTGTGGACCTGTGGCATCAGCACCGCCTAGGATCTTGTTAGTAATCTCCGGCCCTACCCCAGACCTGCTGAATCGGAACCTTCTTTCGACAAGATCCCCCATTAATTTGCATGTGCTTGGAAGTTTGAGAAACACATTGTAAACAGAGGAGTGACATAAATTCATCTCCCAAGGCTCACTCTGGCGGCCGCTGGGTTGAAAAGATACACGACGAGGGCAAGGGTGGAAGCAGAGAGACCAGTTAGAAGGCCATTGAAATACTCTTGGTAAGAGTCGATGGGGTCTTGCACCAAGGTGGTAAAAGTGGAGTGGTAAGAAATTGTTGGATTCAGGACCTGTTTCTGAAGATAGGGCCAACAGGACTTCCCAGTGTGTTGCATCAGGGATGCGAAAGTCAAAGGTGATGCCAAGGATGTGGGCCGTGAACCGAGATGAGATGTCTGCAGGTAGGTCAGGTTGGGAAGGGAAAATGGCAAGTTCAGTTTGGGATACAAGAAGTGAGATGTGTGTTAAACAGTGGCAGAGGTCTGGGCTGGAGATATAAATTTGGGAATCGTAAGCTAGAGGTGGCATTTGGAGCCCGGAGACCATAAGATCCCCAAGGAAATGAGTCTAGAGGAGAGGCTCGAGGCCAGGAGAGACTGAGAAGGAATGGTCGGTGAGGCGGGCGCAAGGCCAGGATAGTATGGTGTTCTAGCAGCCAAATGGAACACTTCCTGAAGAAAGGAGTGCGCAGCCAGGGCAAGTGCTACAGATTGGCCAGGCAAGATGAGGACAGAAGGAACCGTTGAGAACTAGTTTGTAAAACCATTAAGGTGTACCGAAAAAAAAAAAAGAGGTCATCGATGACCTTGACAAGAGAGGTCTCCGTTCTCATTGGAGTCTCAACGACGTGAACAGGGCAGAAAAGGAAGAGCTTACTGGAGGTTTGTTTTTGGTGATCTTGACGGTGAAGTAGGCAGAGGCGGAGACTTGTAGCATGGGTCTCATAGCGGTCGGGATGCTCCAGCGTACGCAGTAGAGGTAGTAGTAGCTGTGAACCACGTCTTTCCTCTCTATGAACTGTGTGTGGTGCACCCAGCGTTCTTGATACTCCCAAGTCTGTTTCACGGGAAAAAGAGCACTCAGAACGGAAAGCACGCTTCTATGCAAGTCCTCTAGGCAAAGGCAGCGCACAACAGGAGGGGTCACAGCCCCGCTTCTGTCATCCGTTCTTAACATTGTTAAGATTCACACGGGAGTCAACTCCACACGGGAGGAGGGAAAAGGGGAAGCGGACACGAAATGAGTCAATAACGCGACATCGCCTAAGAGCGGGCTCTGGAACACAGAGAGGCACATGCTCAGATGCGTAGATGTACGTGCCCGCCACACTCGGCGTGCGCACTGACCATCCAGACCCTGGCTTGGGAGGCCAGTTTGGCTCCTTGGAGAATAATTAGAAAGTGGTTCAAACACGTGTTCTGCCCACTCCGCATAAAGGTATGACTAGAGGGTAATGAGGCCGCAAGGCACCTGGGTGGCTCAGTCAGTTAAGCCTCCTACTCTTGATTTGGGCTCAGGCCGTGATCTTAGGGTCGTGAGATCGAACCCCGAATCAGGCTCCACGCTAGGCATGGAGTCTCTTAGGATTCTCTCTCTCCCTCTCCCTCGGCCCCTCCCCGGCTCTCAGTCTCTCTGTCTCTCAAAAAGAAAAACAAAATGTAATGAGGCTGATTTCACAAGCTGTTTCTGAAAAGCAGACTCGCCTCACGGCAGCCATCGGTGGTATAGAAAGTGAGTTCAGAAGAGGAACGGGTCAGGCACGAGGATCATCCGACCCCTCAGATCCCTATCTACCCCCTCGGAGATGTTTCTGTCCCCAAGCATGCATCTTACTAGCGCCTCGGGCCCACAGAAGTCATAACGCAGCCCTGCTTCGCTGTACGGGGCCTCGAATGCTATTGGTATTCGACAAGCTCAATTCAGCTGAGTCCCCTTGGCTTGGCTATTGGGGCACAGGAAGCTTCCAAATCAAAATAAAAAAAAATTTAAAAAAGATCCTGAATTAAGATGAAGGTCCACAGAAGGAAGGGAGTGAGATAGTTTAACAGTCTCAGTGATGTGAGGAGGGACAGTAGGAGGCTGATGGCAAAAAGATTTCTGGCGCTCCTTTAAAAAAAAAAAAAAAGGCTGGGGGCGGGGGGGGGTCGGCTCACTTTATTTCAGACTTACACCCAACCGATTGTTTCAGTCAGCCACACAAGAGCACCAGGCACCAGATTCCTTGAGATCAGGGACTGTGTTTTACACAGATTATCATTCCTCTTAATGAAGGGGCCCGACAGGTCACCCTTTGTGGCCCCACTGGAGCAATGCCTTTCTTTCCAACCTTTCTATGTTATTCTATGTTATTCTATTTCTTCAGCCCTAATGTTTCCTCTGGCACACAAAGACTTTGTACCATCGGAAGGCCCCTAGACCTCATTTAAGGAGGCCCCTTTGCAGATGAGCATATTGGGGCCTAGAAACGGCAAGGGATGGCCCACGACAGCTGGGGCTGGGACCCGGGGCTCCCAAGCGGCCGGCCCAGTGCTCTCTCCACCCGACCAGACGTCTCAATTCTAAGATTTTCTTCCCCTCCGTGTGGCGTCGCAGTGGTTGGTCTTGTTTTCTTTTCTTTTTCCTTTTGTGAACTCAGGCAGCCTTAGATGCATTAAATTTTTTTTTTAATTTTTTTTGAGAGAAAGAGACACAGAGTGAGCAGGGGAGGGGCAGCGAGAGAGAGAGAGAGACACACAGACAGACAGAATCCGAAGCAGGCTCCAGGCTCCGAGCTGTCAGCACAGAGCCCGACGCGGGGCTCGAACTCACAAACTGTGAGGTCATGACCTGAGCCGAAGTCGGATGCTCAACCGACTGAGCCTCCCAGGCGCCCCAGCCTTAGACACATTAAATTCAGCTATCTCCATCAGGCCAATCTCTTCCCATTTTTATCAGTGTTCAGGCAGCTGATTTTGTGTAGCTCCAGTGAGTGTGTGTTGTCCTTGTATTTTGTAATTTTTACATAACGTTGCTTCATATACTCGCTTCCAGGGAACAATATGTCGTTGTGCTACTCTACCATGGATGGCTTAGCCAATTACATATTATTGGACACTCAAAATCAACAGGCACCTGGAAGTATATGCACAAAACTGTTATCAACGGTAAGTGACCTCTGAGGGAGTAGAACTGGGTATTGTGGGGGCGGAAGGGGAACCTTCATTTTCTACTCTGTCCTTTTGCTCACTGGGGCTTTTTTATAATGACGTCTTATTTCTATTATAACAATCATTTGTAACTGTACGTTAGGCATTGGGGATTTTCCAACTCTTATTTGGTTTTTTTTTTAAGTGGTTTTTATTTTTTTCCAACTTTTCTCTTAGAAAGAACTTATTTGTAACATTCCTGTTTCCAGATTGTGTTTCTTCAAAGAATAAACTACTTGTGCTCATTGGCAATGTAGGAGTATACCTGTTCCCTCCCCAAAACACACAAGACTTCGGATACCAGGTTTAACCATTCTTATTCACGTTGCAGTACCTTAAAATCCTCTGAATTTGCATTTTTCACTCATAGTAAAACTCTGCATGATTTCTGTCATCAAAAAGAACTGTTCTTACTATCTGGTAGCAAAAATGTACCAGACCTGTGATCCAGAACTTTAGTTTGCTGCTTAATCAGAAAAACCTTGGGCAAATTGTCCAACCTCTCTGAGCCTCAGGGTTTCTCATCTGCAGAATGGGCACATTGATGTACCTACATACAGGTTTGTTGTGGGGATTAGATGAGATCGTGCATGTGACGTGCTTAGCAGTGCTTGGCATGTGGTAACGCGCAGCAAACGGTAACTACTAATTTGCCATCCCCTGGTGTCTGGTGGATTCTGGGAAATCTGCAGTAAGCTTGAGAAAGCTCCTCATCAGAAATAGCTGACACTTAGGGGCACCTGGGTGGCTCCAGTCGGTTAAGCATCCAACTTCAGCTGACGTCATGATCTCGCGGTTCATGGGTTCGAGCCCCGCGTCGGGTTCTGTGCTGACAGCTCAGAGCCTGGAGCCTGCTTCGGATTTTGTGTCCCCCACCCCTGTCTCTCTGCCCCTCTCTGCTCGTGGTCTGTCTCTCTCTCTCTCTCTCTCAAAAATAAATAAACATCAACAAAAAAGAAATATCTGACACTTAGACGGGAAATGAGACACTTGTAGGACTCATTTCATTAGCAGGGTTGGGAACAAGGTGATTTTATGTCAGTCGCTATATAGGGCTTTCAGCTTTTTAGTCACCTTCTACTTTTCCTTTTTTAATTTAAAAAGCATTTTTTTAATGTTTATTTATTTTTGAGAGCGAGTGCAAGTAGGGGAGGGGCAGAGAGAGGGGGAGACAGAGACACAGGTCTCCAGCTCACGAATCATGAGATCGTGACCTGAGCCAGTCGGATGTTCAACCGACGGGGCTACCCAGGCGCCCCATCACCTTCTACTTTCTAATTGTCTTATCTTCCTAACAGTCCTACAAAGTAGGTAAGCTCTTCATCTGTGAACAAATAATGGTATGGAGAGAAGAAATCTGTTCATGTAGTCAACATCTCTGCGTACCTGACCTTTCTAGGGGCTGAGGGCAGAGAAAGGGACAAAAGCCTCTCCTTCATGGACCATATGATCCAGAGGTAGAAGAAAAGCAAAGAGTGAATAAGTAAAATCTAGTGTCTTGGGTAGAGCTGAATGCTAAGCGGAAAAGTAAATCAGAGAAGGAGAAAGGGTTGTAATTTTCGATGAGATGGCCAGGAAAGGCCTCGGTGAGCAGGTGGGATCTTTTTTAAATTGAACTTTAGTTGCCATTCAGTATTATATTAGTTTGAGCCATAAAACATGGTAATTGAACATTTATATACATTATAAAATGATCACGGTGGGTCTGTCCCCATCCAAAGCTACTACAATATCAATGACTGTGTTTTCTCTGCCATGCTTTTCTTCCCCGTGACTAGTTTATTTGATAACTGGAAACTTGTCCCTCTTAATCCCTTTCGCCTGTTTCACCCAAATCATACCCCTCTCCCCTCTGAAATCATCCGTTATGTGTCTTTGACTTACTTCATCTAGCATAATACTCTCTCAGTCCATCCATGTTGTCACAGGTGGCAAGATTTCAGTTTTATTTATGGCCGAATAATATTCCGTTGTGTATACATACCACATCTTTGTTATCCACTCATCTATTGATGGGCACTTAAGTTGCTTCCACATCTCGGCTGTGGTAAAGAATGCTGCCATGAACAGAGGATGCGTGTACCTTTTCACGTTAGTGCTTTTGTTCTCTTCGGATACATAAGCAGAACTGGAATTGCCGGATCATACAGTATTTCTGTTTTAAATTGTTTGAGGAACCTCCGTCCTGTTTTCCATACTGGCTGCCCCAACTTACATGCCCGCCAACAGGGCCCGGGGGTTCTTCTTTCTCCTCATTCTCACCAACATTTGTTATTTCTTGTTTTTGTGATACTAGCCACGCTGACTGGTGTGAGGTGGCATCTCACTGTGGTTATGATTTGCATTTCCCCGATCAGTGATGTTGAGCATCTTTTCATGGGTCTCTTGGCCATCTGTATGTCTTCTTTGGAAAATTTCCATTCAGGCCCTCTGCCCGTTTTTTAAGTGGATTCTCGTTTTGGTATTGAGTTACAGGAGTTCTTTATATATTTTGGATAGTAACCCTTTATCAGACATATCATGTGTAAAATATCTTCTCGCGTTCAGTAGGTTGCCTTTCATTTTGCTGGCTTCCTTCACTGTGTGAAAGTTTTTTAGTTTGATGTAGTTGCAATTGTTTATCTTTGGTTTTGTTGCCCTTGCCTGAGGAGACAGACCCGGAAAAATATTGCTGAGGCTGATGTCCAAGAGTTTATTTCCTGTGCTTTCTTCTGGGGGTTTTATGGCTTCAGGTCTCACATTTAGGTCTTTAATCCATTTTGACTTTATTTTCATGTCTGGTGTTAGAAAGGGGTCCAGTTTCCTTCTTTTGCAGGTCGCTGTCCACTTTTCCCAACACCTTTTATTAAAGAGACTGGGGGCGCCTGGGTGGCGCAGTCAGCTAAGCATCCGACTTCAGCCAGGTCACGATCTCGCGGTCCGTGAGTTTGAGCCCCGCGTCAGTCTCTGGGCTGATGGCTCAGAGCCTGGAGCCTGTTTCCGATTCTGTGTCTCCCTCTCTCTCTGCCCCTCCCCTATTCATGCTCTGTCTCTCTCTGTCCCAAAAATAAATAAACGTTGAAAAAAAAAATTTTTTAAAAAAGAGACTGTCTTTTCCCCATTGGACGGACATTCTTGCCTCCTTTGGCGTAGATTCATTGACCATCTGAGTGTAGGTTTATTTCTGGACTCTGTTCTGTTCCACTGATCTATGTGTCTGTTTTTGTGCCAGTACCATACTGTTTTGACTACTGTAGCTTCATAGTATAGTTTGGAATCTGGGAGCATAATACTTCCTGCTTTGGTCTTCTTTCCCAAGATTACTGTAACGAATCGGGGTTTTATGTTGTTCCATGTAAATGTTAGGATTATTTGTTCTAAAATATTAAAAATGCCATTGGTATTTTTATTGGGATTGTATTGAATTCTGTAGATTGCTTTGGGTAGTATGGACTTTTTTTTTAAGTTTACTTATTTAGAGAGAGTGTGTGTGTAAGTGTGGGAGAGGCAGAGAGCGAGGGAGAGAGAGAGAGAACCCCAAGCAGGCTCTGCACCACCGGCGCAGAGCCCGATGCGAGGCTCGAACCCATGAACCACGAGATCATGACCTGAGCTGAAGTCTGATGCGTAACCGACTAAGCCACCCCCGGCACCCCAGTAGGGTGGACATTTTAACAATATTAATTCTTCCAATCCATGAGCATGGTATATTTTTCCACGTAGTTGTCATCTTCAGTTTCTTTCATCATTGTCTTCTAGTTTTCAGAGTATATGTCTTTCAACCCCCTGGTTAAATTTATTTTATTCTTTTTGATGCAATTATATGTGGGATTGCTTTTTCAGTTTCTCTTTCTGATAGTTTGTTTTAGTGTATAGACAGATTGCTGTATATTTTGTATCCTGCAATTTCACTGAATTCATTTATTAATTCTAGTAGCTTTTTGGTGGAGTTTTTAGGGTTTTCTATATATCGTATCATGTCACCTGTAAACCATGACAGTTTTACTTCTTCTTTACTAATTTTGATGCCTTTTATTTCTTTTTCTTGTAACATCGCTGCAGCTAGGCCTTGCACTATATGTTGAATAAAAGTGGCGAGAGTAGGGGCACCTGGGTGGCTCAGTCGGTCAAGTGTCCGACTTCTGCTTAGGTCACGATCTCGTGGTTCGCGAGTTCGAGCCCCGCATTGGGCTTGCTGCTGTCAGCACAGAGCCCACTTTGGATCCTCTGTCCCCTTCTCTCTCTCTCTCTGCCCCTACCTGGTTGCTCTCTCTCTCTCTCAAAAGTAAACATTTAAGGGGTGCCTGGGTGGCTCAGTCAATTAAGCATCCAACTCTTGATTTCAGCTCAGGTAATGATATCATGGTTCATGAGTTTGAGCCCCACATCTGTGCTGTGAGCGCAGAGCCTGCTTGGGAGTCTCTTTCTCCGCCCCCTCCCCCTCTCTGCCTCTCCCCTGCTCTCTCACTTTTTCTCTCAAAAATAAATTTTAAAATGAGCATTTAAAAAAAAAAGTGATGGGGCACCTGGGTGGCTCAGTCGGTTAAGCGGCTGACATCGGCTCAGGTCATGATCTCACAGCTCATGAGTTCAAGCCCTGTGTCGGGCTCCATGCTGACAGCTCAGAGCCTGGAGCCTGCTTCAGATGCTGTGTGTCCCTCTCGCTTTGCACTTCCCTCACTCACACTCTCTCTCAAAAAATAAATAAACATTAAAAAAATTTCTTTTAAGTGGCAAGAGTAGACATTCTAGTCTTGTTCCTGATCTTAGAGGGAAAGCTTTCGGCCTTTCATTCTTGAGCATGATGTTAGCTCTGGGTTTGTCATATCTGGCCTCTCTTATGTGCTGGTATGTTTCCTCTGTGCCCACTTTGTTGAGCTTTTTTATCATATTTGGATGTTGAATTGTGTCAAATGCTTTTTCTGCATTTACTGAGGTGGTCATATGATTTTTATCCTTTATTTTGTTAACACGGTGTATAACATTGATTAATTTGTGGATATTAAATTATCCCTGCATCCCTGGAATAAATCCTACTTGATCATGGTATATGATCCTTTTAAGGTATTGTTGAATTCAGTTTATTCATATATCGTTGAGGATGTTTTCATCTATGTTCATCAGGGATATTGACCTGGAATTTTCTTTTGTGTAGTGTCTGTCTGGTTTTGGTATAAGGGTAATGCTGGTCTTAGTGATTTGGAAGCCTTCCTTCTTTAATGTTTTGGAATAGTTTGAGGAGGATAGGTATCAACTCTTTGAAATGTTTGGTGAAATTCACATGTGAAGCCATCTAGTCCCAGACTTTTGTTTGTTGGGAATTTTTTGAGTACTGATTCGATTTCATTATTAGCAATTTGTTTTTCAGATGTTCCATTTCTTCTTCTTTAAAAAAAATTAAGTTTACTTATTAATTTATCTTGAGAGAGAGAAAGCAAGAGTCGGGGAGGGCAGAGAGGGAGGAAGAGAGAGAGAATCCCAAGCAGGCCCCACACTGTCAGCACGGAGCCTGACACAGGGCTCAAATCCATGAACCGTGAGATCATGACCTGAGCCGAGGTTGGTTGCTTAACTGACTGAGCCACCCAGGCGCCCCCATTTCTTCCTGATTCCAGTCTTGGAAGATTGTTTCTAGGAATTTATCCATTTTTTCTAGGTTGTTTAAAATGTTTGCAAGAAATAATTTTTCACAGTAGTGTCTTATAATCATTTGTATTTCTGTGGTGTCATTTGTAACTTTCATTGATCATATTCTTCATTCCAGTCCTCTCTCGTTTTTTCTTGATGAGTCTTGCTAAAAGTTTTCCAATTTTATCTTTTCAAAGAACCAGCTCTTAGTTTCATTGACCTCTTCTAATGTTTTCTTTTCAGTTTCTGTTTCATTTTTCTCTCTGATAGTTATTATTTCCTTTCTTCTACTAATTTTGGGCTTTGTTCTTTTTCTCATTCCTTTAGGTGTAAGATTAAATTGTTTATTTGAGATTTTCTTGTTTCTTGAGTTGGGCCTGTATCACTGTAAACCTCCCTCTTAGAACTGCTTCTGCTGCATTGCATAAATTTTTTACTGTTGTGTTTCCATTTCTATCTGTCTCAAGGTATTATTCTATTTCCTCTTTTTGAGTTCTTTGTTCACCCACTGGTTGTTTAGTATCACGTTTAGCCTCCAGGTGTTTGTGGTTTTTTTCTAGTTTTCTTCTCGTAACTGGTTTCTATTTTCATGCCATTGTGGTAAGAAAAGATGCTTGATATGATTTCAGTCTTCTTAAGTTTATTGAGACTTGTTTTCTGGCCTAACATGTGATCTGTCCTGGAGAATGTTCCATGTCCATTTGAAAAGAATGTGTGTTCTGTTTTGGGATGGAATGTTCTGTTAAGTCCACCTGGTCTAATGCGTCATTCAAAGTCACTGTTTCCGTATTTTCTGTGGTGTCTTACTGTCAATTTCTCCCTTTATATTTGTCAGTATTTTCTTTACACGTTTAGGTGTTTCTGTGTTGGGTGCATAGGTATTTACAAGTCTTATATCTTCTTGTTGGATCGATCCCTTTATCATTATGTATTGTCCTTCTTTGTCTCTTGTTATAGGCTGTGTTTTAAAGACTACTTTATCTGGCATAAGTATTGCTACCCCAGTTTTCCTCCCCCTCCCCCATGTGTTTGGAATCTCTTTTCCCATTCCTTCCCTTTCAGCCTGTATGTGTCTTGAGGTCTGAAAGTGAGTCTCTTATAGGCAGCATATAGGTGGGTTTTGGTTTTTTATCCATCCGGTCACCCTGTGTCTTATGATTGAAACATTTAATCTGTTTACAGTGAGAGTACTGCTGGGCATGTACTTATTATTTTGTTAATTGTTTTCTGGTTGTTCTTGTAGTTCTTCTCTGTTCCTTCTCTTGCTCTCTTCCCTTGTGATTTGATGACTTTCTTTAGTGTTCGGTTTGGATTCCTGGATCTTTCATGTGTCTAGCATAGGTTCTTGGATTGTGGTTACCATTAGGTGTATATACAACACATGATATACATATATATATATGTATATATATATATATCGGCATATTTTAAGTTGACGGTCACTTAATTTTGAACACATTCTAAAAGCGCTTACGTTTTTACTCCCTCCTATTTTATGTAGACATCATATTTTACATCTTTTTGTGTACCACCTTAACTAATTATTGTAGCTATAATTGATCTTACTACTTTTGTCTTTTAACCTTCATACTAGCTTTATAAGTGATTGGTCTCCTACCTTTACTATATGTTTGCTTTTACCAGTGAAATTTTTTCTTTCTTAATTTTCTCACTTCTAGTTATAGCCTTTTCTTTTCTACTTGAACAAGTCCCTCTAACGTTTTTTGTGAGGCTGGTTTAGTGGCAATGAACTCTTTTAACTTTTATCTAGGAGCTCTTTATCTCTCCTTCAATTCTGAATGATGACCTTGCTGGGTAGAGTATTCTTGGTTGTAGGTTTTTCCTTTCAGCACTTTGAATGTATTGTGCCGCTCCCTTCTGGCCTGCAAACTCTGCTGAAAAAGCAGCCGATCGATCGCCTTCTGGGGGTTCTCTTGTACGTAACTATTTGTATTCTCTTGCTGCTTTTAAGATTCTGTCTTTATCTTTAATTTTTGCCATTTTAATTGTTATGTGTCTTGATGTAGACCTCCTTCGGTTCCTCTTATCTGGAGGTCTCCGGTCTCTGTGCCCCCTGGACCTGGATGTCTTTCTTTCCCCAGGCTAGGGAAGTTTTTAGCAATTATGTCTTCAAATAGGTTTTCTGCCCCTTTCTCTCCTTTTTTTTCTGGGACCCCTATAATGCAAATGTTAGGATGCCTGACGTTGTTCCAGTGGTACCTTGTCCTACCCCCATTTCTTAAGAATTCCTTTTTGGTTTTGCTGTTTAGCTTGGATGATTTCCACCACCCTGGCTTCCAGATCACTGATTTGTTTTTCTGCGTCTCCTCATCTGCTGTTGATCCCGTCTTGTGTATTTTTTATTTCAGTTATTGTATTCTTCAGTTCTGATTTTTTTTAAGTTTGTTTATATTGAGAGAGAGAGCATGAGCAGGGGAGGGGCAGAGAGAGAGAGAAAATTCCAAGCAGGCTCCGTGCTGTCCGCACAGAACCGGACACGGGGCTTGATCCCACAAACCGTGAGATCATGACCTGAGCCGAAATCAAGAGGGGGACGCTTAACTGACTGAGCCACCCAGGCGCCCCATTAAGCTTCAATTGTAAAAACTATTTTCTATCTCTGCGTTGAAGTTCTCACGGAGTTCATTCGTTCTTCTCCCAACTCTTGTGAGCACCTTTATGACCATTACTGTGAACTCTTTATCAGGTAAATTGCTTATCTCTGTTTTATTTGAGGTCTTTTTCTGTGCTTTCGTCTTGTTCTTTTGCTTGGAACATATTCCTCCATCTCCTCATTTTGTCTGATTCCGTGTGTTCGTCTCTATGTATTAGGTTCGTCAGCTCCATCTCCTGCTCTTGAAAGTAGTGGCCTTATGTAGAAGGGCCCTGTGGGGCCCAGTAGTGTAATCGCCCCTCGTCACCAGAACGAGAGACACTCCAGGGGGGTGTCCCACGTGTGGGCTGTGTGCACGGTCCTGTTGTGACTCAGCTGTGACTGCTGTGGAGGCGCTGGTGAGCGGGGCTGGCCCTCGGCCCTGCTGGCTGCAATGCCTGGTGACTATTGTGGGTGTGCTAGTGGATGGGGCTAGGCGCCCCCTCCCCGGGGCACGAGTTGCTTTGGAGGGGACGCCGATCTTGGCCAGTGCTCCCCACCCGGTGGGGCAGGGTGGTAATTGCTTTGGGGGGATGCTGGTCCCGCGTGAGGCTGCCTGCCACTTGTGGTGGGGCAGGAGCCGCTTTAGAGGGGCGGCTGCCAGGGCCTGTCTGCAGGGCAATGCCAGGGTGGGGTCAGCAGTGCTAGCAAGGTAGATAGAGAGTGGCAGAACTGGGACCCGCCCATACTTTCATTCCCGGAGGAAGTTCCTACAGATCCCCGCCCCTCTGGCACATAACCCTAGAATTAGTCGAGAAAGGTTCACCTATAGCCCAGGCACCACTCAAATCACCGCCTCTGTGCTTGGTCTTAGGGTGATTGTGTATGGGCCCTTTAAGAGCAGAGTCTTGGTTTCCTACAACAGTCTGGCTCTCCCACAGTTAAGCAGCCCCATTGATTTTCAAAGCTCCTGGGATTAAACCCTGCTGATTTTCAAGGCCGGATGTTATGGGGCCTCATCTTCCTGGTGCAGATCTCCAGGGTGGATAGTGGTGCCCAATGTGGGGCTTGAACCCCCCCCCCCCGGCCCCCCCCCCCAAGCCAGGGAGGACCTGCACGCCTGTGCTGTCCCTCCCATTTGTGGGTTTAGCTCCCGACTTTGCCTCTGTCCCTGCTACCCTTCTTCATATGGCTTTTTCTTTATATATTTAGCTGCGGAAGAGCTCTTCTACTAGTCCTCAGGTCGCCCTCAGAGTGAGCGAAGAGAGGTAAGGCATGAACCATGAGAACAGGTCGCAGGGGAGAGGGTTCCGGGCAGAGAGCACTGCAAGTGCAAAGGCCCTGAGGTGGGAGCATGCGTGGCAGTTGAACGGGAAGGAGATGGGTGTGGCTGGAGTGAGAAAGGTGAAAAGACAGTAGGTCATAGGTGATGAGTCTGAGCAATAAGTTGGGAGGGAGAAGGGGACTCAGATCCCATCAAGCTCTCTAGGCCATTGTCAGGACTGTGTTTGCCTTTTACTCAGAATAACCGGTGGCATTGTGGGGGGAAGTGTTTCTGCCTGTTCTATGTCCCATTCCAGCCCGATTCACAAACCCCGGGTGCAGTAGGCGGAGGCTTTCGCCCAACTCCAAATGGAGACATTCTCCAGAGCAAGAAGGTCCAAGAGTAAGTAGTACTTTGCACCACACATCATCACTGTGCTCTAAATACCCCTTGTCATTGGAAGGGTGAGTTTGTGCCTGCTGGGACATAAGAGGGTGTGGAGCCACCTCGTTTCCCCCTGACCAGGCCTTCCTGGGGCCTAGGAAACTGCCCTTGGGGCTGTAGGCTTAGATGGAGCCGGCCAGAGGAACAGAGACAGTGGGGAGTCTTCTCCGAGGGCTGGGGAGCTTGCCTCCATCTATTTCGACTCGTCTCTCTTCTGAGGAAATACAGTGAGTAGGGATTTCAAGCCATTTTTTATTCCACCCTGCCAGTTAGGCAAAGCAGCCCAGGGCCTTCTCTCCAAAGCTGCCAGGATAAGCCACACGAACGGTTCAGAGCCAGGCACAGGCAGAAAAGAAAAAGGAATTCACAGGCAGGTACATCATAGCGTGCGGGCAGTATGTTCCCAAACTAAATCTAAAAGTTCCATCGGCAGCCCCTTTGTTAACGAGGCGATTTCTAAGGTTGGTGACGGAGAACTCCTGTTTTGGAAGAGCAGCTCCCTCCTTAGGTCACTAGGCCCCCATTTAGAGCACCAGCATGGGAAAATTGCTTAACTGGGAATATCAGGCTTTCCTGGTCAGAAATGTCAGGTTAGGACGATAAAAACAGGGCAATACGATTGTGCCTTTCACCTTCAAAGACTATCCCTTGTTGGTTTTGGAACCCAGATGGGGACAGTGTTTATGTATTTAGCGACCTTTGAGATCATCTAGGGGTCCTGGGTTTCAAACTTTTCATAAAACACTCCTTTTCATTGTTCTTTGCCCTCATATGCCAACCTGGAGTGGTCAACTAACTTACCAAAACAAACTTCTCAATTTGTCTACGGCCTTTCTCTGCTGTGAATTCACCATGGGTGAGCCACTGGATGTTCTTGATGGGGTTTTTACTTTCTGCGAAATAAAGGGGAGAGTCTGTCAGTTGCCTGGTAGTGTGCCATTGTAGAATGAGACATTCCTCCAAATAGCCAAACAGGATTACTACCTTCCACAAACTTAATAGCAGCAGCAATGGCACGCTTAACTATCTCCAGAGCTAGTTCATTCACATTGCTGCTGTCTTCTGTGTCCGTCTTCTGGTGCCTGGAACTTTCAGTCACATCCGTTTTCTCCTGGATTGTGACTCTTTTAGTCCCAACCATTTTCTTTTTCCTGCAAAAAAGGAACTCAAGAAGACACCTTTTACGCATGTGCGCATGAACCCACTCCTCTAAATACGGACCATCACATGAAGAATAACAAGACATAGGAAAAGGTTGTTGGCTCTAGGGGGCAACAGGGACTTAAGGCTCAGGATAGGACCCTGAATAAGGCATTGTGGTTTATCCTTTGTGCCTGGCTTCAGAGATCTATTTTTCCTGAAAATCCTTGGTTTTCAGATTCCCATAATCATGAACACCTTCATCAGGACGTAGTAGAGGGGCTCCTGGGTGGCTCAGTGGACTAAGCCTGGATGTGGAGCCTGCTTGAGATTCTCTCTCTCCCTCTCTCTGCCCCACCCCGTCAAAATAAATAAACATTAAAAAAATGAAGTGAATTAAAGTCATTAGAGGCAATATAGCCTAGGAGGGGTGGATTTTCAGTTTTTTCTCTTGGATTTTCCAGGTGTACGAATTATACCATCCATCAGGAACTATCATTTTTTACCATCTTTTTTTCCTGACACGTACACCTCTCCTAAGTATTCGCTTTGGTTAACACTACCAGACAAATGTTAAGCGAAAGTGGAGACAGTGTGCATCCTTCTTTTGTGTCTGACTTCAGGGGGCGTGCTTTCTGCTGCTACATCACAAAGTATGTTGCTGGTTTATGGCTGGAGATTTATCACATCAAGAAATTACGTTTGCTTCTGTTTTTGTACAACGTTTGTCATAGATGATCGCTAAAATTTTCCATATGTCTTTAACATCTGTGGAGATTGTGAAAGTTATAGTGATTAGGCCTGCGAACAAGGCTTCCTCACAGCGCTAGGAACTTCTGCACATTTTCCGTCTTTTTCACCTCTTTTCTTCTCTGTCTTCCCTGGCTACCACTTAAGTCTCTTCAGTTATGAGAAATCAGTTCTAGCACAGTTAAACATCCCTGCAGGCAGTCCTTACATGGTGGGGTGCTATGTAAACGTGGATCTCTCCAGGGGCACCTGGGTGGCTCAGTCGGTTAAGTGTCTGACTTCGGCTCAGGTCATGATTTCACGGTTCATGAGTTCGAGCCCCGCGTCAGGCTTCGTGCTGACGGGCTCAGAGCCTGGAGCCCGCTTCGGATTCTGTGTCCCTTTTTCTCTGCCCCTCTCCTTCTCACTCGCTCACTCTCTCTCTCTCTCAAATATAAACATTTAAAAAAAATTATTTTAATTTAAAAAAAGTAGATCTCTCTCTCCCTTTATTTTTCTATAAATAGCAACTCCCAATTTTGGGTGTTTAATGTACGTTTCGTTTAACCACCCCCAGCCCCATGACATTGTGCACTGGCCACCTTTCATTTGCCCCTTTCGGATCCACTCCTCCCCGTGCACCCTGCTCTCTGCCTTGGAAGGCTGACCTCACTGGACTGCATCTGTGGGCTCTCCCATGTCCTCTGGCTTCCAGGAGATTCTGCACAATGTGGAGACCAGGATGAGAGAGGAGAGTGCGGGCAAGTTATATATTCCCAGGGTAGCTGTCTCACTTCTCAGTCTCGGAAAGGAGTTTATCCTCACCACCACTCCCCCCCACCCCCAGCCCAGTGGATCCGCGATTCTAGCCCCCGGGGAGCTGCACTTGCCCTTGTCTCCCTAGTTCTTGCCCACACCTTTGTAAACACTCCCTCTACTTAACCCTTCTCTACCTGCCCTACTTTTAGTATGCCAAGTTTCCTGCTGGGACCCTGAGTCATAAGAGAGAGACTCTCGTTACCACATGAAAAGAAGAAGGCCAAGTTCACACCCAGACTATCTGGCTCCACAGTCCCTGCGAGAGCGAGAGAGCGCTTAGCCACCCGGCCCTCCTCCCTCCAGGATTCACAAAGGGTTGCGGGGCCCTGTTCTCACATTTCCATCTGAAGTCCAGAATGGGCTCAGTTGCTTTCCGTGGGCCTCTTTCAAGAAGGGTCACTCTTTGTTCCCTTTCTCAGTGTCATCGTTGGTTCCGGGGCGTGGCGGGTGCTGCGTGGGGCAGCCCGGTTGCTGTGGCCATCAGCCCAGGAATGGATTGAGCGGCCTTTTAAACATTCAGTAATAATGCTGACTCGTGTGCATTTGAGTCTTCACATTAGCATTTGGAGCTCCGTTTGCATCTGCCTCGGTGCCCTGTTGCTGCATCCAGCGGGTGGACAAGGCCGTGTGCTGGGGGAACGGAGTCTCCCCGGGCTGTCCGTCCCAGAATGAGGAGAGACTGGAGGCTGGCAGACGAGGGGATCTGAAGGCCCTTAACCCCGGAGAACTGGCTCTGCCCAGCCTAAGGGCTGTGCCAATGCGGCCACAGCAATTTGCTATAAACTCCGCAGTTAAAGACAACAATGGAGTTTTGTGGTAAACCGGTGAATTTAGTCTGTTAATGCTTATGTATTTATTTTTGAGAGAGAGAGAGACAGGGAGACAGAATCCCGAGCAGGGTGTGCACTGTCAGCACAGAGCCTGATGTGGGGCTCGAACTCCCAAACCGCGAGGTCATGATCTGAGCCACAACCAAAAGTTGGACACTTAACCGACTGAGCCACCCAGGAGCCCCTGGGCACAAATCATTCTTTTTTTTTTTTTTTTTTTTTTTTTTTAATTTTTTTTTTTCAATGTTTATTTATTTTTGGGACAGAGAGAGACAGAGCATGAACGGGCGAGGGGCAGAGAGAGAGGGAGACACAGAATCGGAAACAGGCTCCAGGCTCCCAGCCATCAGCCCAGAGCCTGACGCGGGGCTCGAACTCACGGACCGCGAGATCGTGACCTGGCTGAAGTCGGACGCTTAACCGACTGCGCCACCCAGGCGCCCCTGGGCACAAATCATTCTTAAGCATCCCTCCCACTGGCCTGTCCTAGTTCTTTCTCCCCCCTTCCCTTTCTAACGAGAGGCCAGATGCGCAAGCGTGGGTGAAAAGGGCCAGGGTGTGGTCGAGTCTGGGGTCTGGGTGATGACTGGGGACGCCCCATTGCAAGGCCCTCCCACCCTTAACAACACCGGGTACCTGACTGACCGCATCCTTGTTTGGAACAGTACTGGCCAAGGAAGCCTCAGAAAGAGATTCCCAGCGGCTTTTCCCCTGGGTTCCCAGGCAGAATGTTTACAAATGCTGCCAGGGCAACACCAGTTTCCACCAATGAGAAACAATTTCTAGCTGTTTCTGTTAGTGAAGGAGGGGGACAGTCGGTCACGCAACAGCATGACCTCCAGAGCAGGCCCACGCAGTAGAATCCGTGCCCAGTACGTCTTGCGGGGCTGTGCCAGGAGGAACAGCGACGATAAGCCTCACGGCTGGTAACTACGGGGCCCTTTGTATGTGCCAGCCGCTGTGCAAAGGGGCTCTGGATGTGTGAAGTCTTTTATTTCTCTCAACAACCCATCAGGCAAGTGTTGATATTTTCATTACAGGGGAACAGACTGAGGCACAGAGAGGGTTCAACCCAGTGCTGCCTGACTACACTGACTGAGCTCCTTATGTCTTCTTTTATGTATTTATTTTGAGAGAGAGAGCGAGCGGGGGAGAGGCAGAGAAACGGGGGAGAGAGGATCCCAAGCAGGGGCCGCACTGTCAGCACAGAGCCCAATGTGGGGCTCGAACCCACGAACTGTGAGATCATGACCTGACCTGAGCTGAAGTCGGACGCCTAACCGACTGAGCCACCCGGCTGCCTTCTTACTTCTTTTTTTTTTTTTTTTTTAATTTTTTTTTTTAACGTTTATTTATTTTTGCGACAGAGAGAGACAGAGCATGAACGGGGGAGGGGCAGAGAGAGAGGGAGACACAGAATCAGAAACAGGCTCCAGGCCCTGAGCAGTCAGCACAGAGCCCGACGCGGGGCTCGAACTCACGGACTGCGAGATCGTGACCTGAGCCGAAGTCGGACGCTCAACCGACTGAGCCACCCAGGCGCCCCCCTTCTTACTTCTTTATACCCAAATTCTGAGGTCGTGGCCTCCCTTCTGTGTTTTATTGTTTTCAAAGATGCCCTTTATGAATCCAGGATGAGCTTCTGCCATAATGGTTATCAGCATAGACCCAGGAGCAATTGACGTAACATTTCTTAGTTTTCTCATCGACAAAATGCCTATGGAGTAAGGTTTTTTGTGGGGATCAAATCAGACAATTCATGTAAAGACCAAGAACAGTGGGGCTCCTGGGTAGCTCAGTTGGTTGAGCATCTGAGTCTTAATTTCTTTTTTTTTTTTTTAATGTTATTTACTTTTGAGAGAGAGAGAGAGCATGAGCGGAGGAGGGGCAGAGAGAGATGGAGACACAGAATCCGAAGCAGGCTCCAGGCCCTGGGGCATCAGCACAGAATCCGACATGGGGCTCGAACCCACGAACCGTGAGATCATGGCCTGAACCGAAGTCCGACTGTTAATTTCGGCTCAGGTTGTGATCTCACGGTTCGTGACTTCAAGCCCCACATGGGGCTCTGCACAGTGCAGAGCCTGCTTGGAATTCTCTCCCCACCCCCCTTCCCTGCTTGCTCTCTCTCAAAATAAATAAACTTAAAAAAAAAAAAAGACTGAGAACAGTGCCTGGTGCATCATAAGCTGTCTTTACGATGGTTAGATACTATTTCTAGCATTATTATTGATAGCAGTAGTAGTAGAAAATGTTTTTTTATGCGGTGAAATCAAAAGTCGTTGACCCTACATTAGGACCCGGTTTTTTTAATTTGATTGATCTGTGAAGTCCCTCCGTCTCACAACCCCTGCTTTTAACCACTGTGCTTTGTGTATGAAGTGCTTGGCTCCCCGCCCCTCGGACAATCCTTCTCAATCACAGTAAAGAAAGGAAGGTGATTCACCGAGTGTCCCCTCCTCACCCAGGATGAAACGCTCAGCTCACTGCCCGGAAGCCGGCACACACATCGAGGTCCCACGCACGGAGCCTGCCCCCAAGATAGTGCGGGAGGTAGAGCAACGGGACTGGGGAGGGACGAGGGGGTAGGTACTGTGGCTTATAGGGACTCAGACTCTGATCGCAGACAGAGGGTTTCACGTCCCAGCTCTGCCTCCTACTGGCTGTGTGGCTTTAGGTAGGTTGTTTCACCTCTCTGAGCCTCATGTGTGCAATGGGAATCTTTTTTTTTTTAATGTTTTTATTTATTTTTGAGACAGAGAGAGACAGAGCACGAGCAGGGGAGGGGCAGAAAGAGAGGGAGACACAGAATCCGAAGCAGGCTCCGGGCTCTGAGCGGTCAGCACAGAGCCAGACGCGGGGCTCGAACTCACGAACCGTGAGATCACGACCTGAGCCGAAGTCGATGCTTCACTGACTGAGCCACCCGGGCGCCCCAAGCGACTGGCTCTTGATTTCGGCTCCCGTCGTGAGCTCACAGTTTGTGAGATGAAGCTGTGCATCGGGCTCTGTGCTGACCGAGTGGAGCCTGCTTGGGATTTTCTCTCTCCCTCTGTGTCTCTCTGCTCCCCCTCCCCCACTCTCTCTCTCTCTCTCAAAATAAATAAGTAAAAACATTAAAAACATAAAATAAGAAGGAAAGGCACACCGAAAGTGCGCAACAGGCAGTAGTTAGGAGGAGTAGTGGAGTCCGAGTCCAGTGCTCCCCCAACGCTGGGCAAATTTGCCTGGGACAAATGTGTGTGTTGAGCTCTCGCCGTTTAGGCCCAAGGCCCAGCAGCCAAGCCAGGAAGGGATTTGCGTGACACTGTCGCTGGTGAGCACTCGGGCTCCAGAGCAAAAACACTCCCGGTGCTGATGACCGGCCTCAGTGCCACTCGCTGGTCTGACTCCCATGCGGCCCACCAGACCAACCGCCGTGAACCTTCGAGGGCCACGGTGGGCCCGGATCTACGGCAGCCGCGTTCCCAAAGGGCAGAGCTCCGGCCTCCTTTGTGTCAAGGTTTCGTGGGTGGCCGAAGGCAGCAGGGCCTTTCCTAAGAAGCGGGGGTGGGGAGCTGGGAGAGGCGTGCGGTGAGAACCCCACCCAGGAGGCCAGGTGCTGGGATCCTTCAGGGCCCAGAGCAGAAGGACAGGCGGCCAGGTGACGAGAAACTCCTTGTAGGCAAAACGCTTTCATGGGGGAGGCCGGGAGAGAAGGCGCCTCCTTGAAGTGGGAGCTTGAACTCCATGGGCCAGGACTTGACCTCCTCCCCCAGTCAAGCCCCTGACCTAAGCCACAGATTCCGGCCCCGGGCTGTCCAGATTGGACTCGGGCAGTGCCGGCGACAGGTTCTCCCAAACGCCGGATGCTTTCGCTCTCCCTGGCGCAGGTGTGTGTGGCCCGGAGACGGAGGCAGAGGAGCAAGCGGGACGGTGGAGGACGAGCCCAGCCCAGCCCCTGGTTCCCCAGGAAGCAGATGGATGCGGCGGACCGGGAAGCCCCAAGTCCGCACCTTGCTGCCCCCACCCCACCTCTCCACGGGCCTCCCCTCACCTAGCCCTGCCTCCTCGGAGCCCCCAAGCCCTGGTTCCCGGCTCGGACACCAGCGTGCGGTCCCGTGACGCGCCTGTGTTCACCTGAGAGCACGCGGAGCCCGTGCCCACAGACGTGCCGCCACAGAAGCCCACGGGGCTCTTCCAGAACGCGCCGAGGGCGCCTTCTCGGCCGCCGGAAGGCCAGTCCGCAGTGAGTGGGTGTTGCATCCCCTTCCGTGGAGACCAAGGGGCAGAGCTTGTTGGACAGGCGTCGCCCTGTCCATCCGGGCGTCCCGAGGCTGCCTCACGGGACACAGCGCCAGCGGAGAGGGAGGTAGGCACCTCACTGGCCCTGCGTGTGGGAAGTGGGGGTGAATTTGTACCAAGGATATGGTGCTCCCGAGAGAGAGTTGCTCTGGAGACCCAGGTCTCTGTTAGCTTCTCCCCGAGTTGAGCACAGGGTGGGGACAGGCCTCCGAGCGGAGGGGGGTGACATCAGAGCACAGGGAAGAGAGGCCAGAGCTCAAGTCGGGGGCCCGCTCCGAGGGAGTCCACACCGTGGGCCCCGAATTGGATTCTTCCCTCTGTCCCTGCAGTCATTTTCATTCCCGCTCAGTCTCTGCCCTCCCCTCCGCTAATACCCTCACGCTCACCTCCTCACCCTCTGCCTCATTTATCCTCTTATCTGTGAAGCACGGGCGGCAGGCACTGGGGGTGCGTGAAGGGGAGCAGAAGACAAGGCCCCCACCCTCGGCGCACTGACGGTCTAGTTGGGAAGATAAGGCAGGCCCACGCGAGAAGAGAACTAGCGGGGCGCCTGGGTGGCTCAGTCGGTTAAGCGTCCGACTTCGGATGGGGTCACGATCTCGCGGTCCGTGGGTTCGGGCCGCACGTCGGGCTTTCTGCTGTCAGCACGGAGCCCGCTTCGTATCCTCTGTCCCCCTCTCTCTGCTCTGCCCTCACTTGCACTCTCTCTCCCTTAAAATAAATACATTTTTAAAAAGAGAGACAACTAGTAAGTCAAATGTGGCAGGGCACGTTGGGTTTGGGCAGGTTCTAAGCCAGTATGGCTCTATGACCTTCTTGCTCCGAGTCTAAAAGGCCACCCACCAGACTGTCCCAGGAAGGGGCAGGAGGAGGTAGGAGGCCCAGGGCCTTTCCCCAGCTGAGGCTCATCCCCTAACATTAAAGGTCAGGGACCCTGAGCACTGTGCTGCCCAGTGACCTCTCAGAATGTTCCAGCCATCCTCAGCACACAGGTCTGCCATTGAGCGAGTGCCTCACTGAACAGTGCCTTGCTCAGAACAAAAGCACTGTGGCAGAGCGGTTTCTGGATCGCTGGACTTTTTTTTTTTTTAAGTTTATTTATTTATTTTGAGAAAGAGCATGAGCAGGGGGGAACAGAGAGAGGGAGAGAGAGAGAATCTCAAGCAGGCTCTGCACTGCCAGTGCAGAGCCCGAAGTGGGGCTCGAACCCACGACCCTGAAATCATGACCTGAGCCGAAATCAAGAGTCGGACACTTAACTGACAGCCATCCAGGCACCCCTCGGATCGCTGGACTTTTTGACGGTGATGCCTTGATTCTCATCCACGGTCGTAAGTACGGTGGGCCGCTCTTACAGGCCCTGGATACAAATTCCAAGGTTGCTGTAGAGACCTGACCCACCCTGCCCCAAAGACAGTGCTCTTTAAAAAAATTTTTTTTTAATGTTTTATTTATTTTTGAGACAGAGACAGAGCATGAGCAGGGGAGGGGCAGAGAGAGCGAGACACAGAATCCAAAGCACAGAGCCCAACGCGGGGCTCGAACTCACGAACCGTGAGATCATGACCTGAGCCGAAGTCGGACGCTCAACCGACTGAGCCACCCAGGTGCCCCAAGATGGGGCTCTTACAGGTAAGAGAGGGCAGTGGGCTTCTAGGGGGCTACCCTGTTTTCGGGCCTTTAGAAACACAAGGTATTAGGCCCAGAAGGCAAAATCTTATCTTCCTGTCTTCTGGGACTGAAGAACATCTGCCAAGAAACAGGACAACAGAGGAAACAAAGTGTATCCCAACTAATAAAGCACGGAACAGTTACAGGGCCTTTTCTTCCCAGTTTCATGGGTTTACACAAGTAAGATCGGCTAGGCCCTTTTCTCAAGCCGTGCCCAGAAAAGAACAATTAGGGCTGTCATCACGAATGAAGATTTGTGGAAATCCCCAAAGCAGTGATTTGGCTCTTTGTTGCTAAAGGGCCTTTGCGGGTGGGGAAGCGTATTCCAGCCAACAGCATCGGACACCGAGGGTACACAGATATGCCAGGGAGACCCTTAGCAATTAGCTGAGAGCCAGACTCTGGGTATCTGACGTCCACATCGACATAACCTGGGAAGAAAAAGCTCTGTAACTGCTCCTTGTGTCCTGTGTCTCACAAAAGGCTGGTATAAAAATTTGTGTTCTCGGGTCACAGAAGTATCAGCACGAGGGGAAATCTTGGAAAAGCAAGTGGTGCTCAGCGCTCAGCCCCCACCCCCTACCTTCATCCAGAAGCTTCTTGTCGAGGATGGCTGGCTCCAATCCCAGCCACTCGTCACCTTCCCTTGGAAGGGAGCGAGTGGCAGCTGCTGAGAGGGGTAAGCCAGCACTTGGTTCTCACGGTGGCGGTGGCGTTAAGCCGGTTCTCCTCTCTGCTTTCAGAAAATACCTTCAGAGCGATCAGTGTCTTTGTTGAGCTTTGTAAGGCCTGTTGTCTTTGCAGTGCTCTGGAAAGACCTTAGTTGCGATCCCTCATTCTAAGAGGGAACCCCCAGGCCGCTCCCTGCACTTGGTTACACGCTGGGCCTCAGGGGCCCCCGACGCCACACTTGGGTGACTTTTGGGGACCTAGGGGTAGACTGGCCAGCCACTCGAGGGGTGCGTGCAGTGCCGGCAACGATCCCTTCCGCATGTGCGGGACTGTGGGTGCAAACCATTTCACGGACACGACTTCGTGGCAGTTTCATATCCGCAGGGACGTGTGCGGGGCACATACTATCCTCACGTGAGAGATGGGAGACCTGAGGCTCAGAGCAGTGAAGTGACTTGCGTAAGGTCACACAGCCGACGGGCGGTGGGGCCGCCTGACACATCAGCCCTCCTGGCGCTGAGGCTCCACGGCACACGTCAGCCCTTCGGGAAAGGAGCCGTCCTGGGTCGGGCGTCCTGTGCATCCTAGAAGGTTTAGAAGCACTGCTGGCCTCGTTCCACTAGGTGTCAGCAGCGCCCCAGGAAAAGTAAACTTTCCGCGGCGGGGCGGGGCTGAAGCACGGCTTTCTGTCCCTCGCTCTGCAGCGCGGCCAGGCAGGAATGGGCCCGTCACCATCTCCTGCTTCCCGCCCTGCAGGGGCTCCCAGCTGCCCCAGGAAGCGAGTCTGACAGCCCGAAGGAGACAGACCAGGCCCCTCGGGTTCTGGGCGCTGCCGGCCTCTCCAGTCCCTCTTCCCCCCTCCTTCCCGCCCCACGCTCCGCTCCAGGGCACAACCGCTCATAGCTCTTTCCCACACGGCCGTGCCAGTCTGTGCGCCCACGCTCGTGCCCTTTCTCTGCGTGCCGTGCCCTCCCCCTCGCTTGCTTAGCTCGCAAATCCTACCCAACCTTCAAGACGTGCGTAGCAGCGTAGGCATCGCCCGGAAACTTACCCTAAGCCCGTGGCCTTCCCCTCCCCCCTCCTCAAGCCCCACCTCCGTGCTCCCGTACCTTCTGCAGCTTCCGTTCGGAGCACGCCTCACCCCATCCTGTCAACTGCCCTTCACGCTACTGGGAGCTCCTGAAGGGCGGGGCTGTGTCTTATTCGAGTCTGAGGCACAGTGCCTGGCAGGCAGCATTTACTCAGCGGTGTTTACAGACGCGAACCCCCGAGAACAGATGAAAGCACGCTGGGTTGGGAGTGAGAACACCAGGAGTCTGCTCCCACTTGCGCGCCAGCTGATTGCTTCCCGCCCCTGAGCCTCTGTTTCCTCCTCTGAGGAACGGGAGCTTGGACGAAATGTCTAAGGGTCCTTAGAAATTGGGTTGCTGGGGCGCCTGGGTGGCTGTCGGCTAAGCGTCCTGAGCCCCGCATCCGGCTCTGCGCTGACAGCGCAAAGCCTGCTTGGGGTTCTCTCTCTGCCCCTCCCCTGCCCGCGCCTGCGCACGCGCTCTGTCTCAAAACACACACACACACACACACACACACACACACACACACACACACATTTAAAAAAAAGAAAAAGGAATTGGACTGCTGATTCTAGAAGGTTTTCTCATAAATGTTCCACTTAAAAATGCTTCCCAAAGGGCAGGATCATCCTCTTCCTCCCCTTCTGAAAGTGTAGGACCTTTAACCTTTTTCAAAGTCTTTTCCTATCGACTGTTATTTGACCCTAGAAATAACTACAGCAGCCTGGCAGACGTAATTTCAAGCAAGAACCATTCTTCCAAACAAGTGACGTAAAGGTAAACTGTGTGTCAGCTGTTACGCGCTTACCGACGTGTTTGTATGTATGCGCACACAGAGAGACCCTTCAGGGTGGTGTGTCGATGGGGAGGGGCTGGGCAGGGCGTTGGAACAAGTCTTTTCACTGAATACCTTATATTGTTAGATGTTTGAGCTGTGTGACTATTTAAAAAATTAAAGATAGTGAATAAAACCAAATGAATGGCGTCATTTCCCGAGCATCATTTCAACCTGAAGAGCAGGTGGCTATGGACCAGGGGTGGGAGAGGGGTCAGTGCCCTGACCACCTGTCAGAGCTGCTGGAAAAAAACACTTCTGGCTAATTGCACCTGCAAAGAATCGAGGGAGACGCAGGCGACCAAACACAACTGTCATCTTCTACCTACGGTGTTTTCACCTGGTTCACTCCCTGGCCGCAGACTATAATGATGAAGTGAAATTTCATGGCAGGTTCCCGATAAGAGGGAGGTGAAGGATTCAGACCCTCATGCTGAACCTGACCGACTGATTTCTACCTGTCATTTTGTGGCCCTCCACTGAACAGCCCCGAATCCATCTAAGCAGATACCCTTAGTGGATGATCCCCACCTTGAGGCACAGTAGACAGAACAGACCTAAAAATCCAGAGACTTAGCGATGGATTTAGTAATGCTGTCAAGGTCTTCCACATCCCCATCCTTACTCCCTGCCTCTTCAGTCCCAGAGATGGTTTTCATGACAGTCAACAAAGTGAGGCCTGTGTGGTGCTAAATGTGGACTAGAGGTTGCATGAAGTGTGTCATCGGGGCCGTGGCTTTCCTTGAACAGTTTCTCATCTCCGGGCAGCACAATAGAGAATAACGCTCGAAGCATGAACGCCGCCACCTGCTTCCTCCGTAAGCCCTGCCCGGCGGCAGGAGTTCAATGGAAAGCGCACAGTGCGACAGCGGGCCAGGTCATGTCAGACGTTAAGATGAAGAAGAGAACAGGTCCTGTGGCCGCCTTGGGGGTTGATCTACACACACATCTACACACACGGGGCAGCACCATGTCTCTAGGGGTTACAGCTTTTCAGATTATCTGCTTACCTTTAGTGGTGAATGTGCAAGTGTTTATTTCAAGCAGTCAGTGTACTCATTTTATTAGAATGACGAGTCTTGCCGCTGCTCCCCACTAAGACAACAATTGGCACTTGAGTGAATCCTATGTGTCAGATGCAGAGTGCATGGAAGTTCAAGGTGCAAGCTCAGCTTTAAAAACATCCTACCTGGGGTCACCTGGCCGGCTCTGTAGGAAGAACGTGCGACCCTTGATCTCAGGGTTCTGAGTTCAAGCCCCATGTCGGGTGTAGAGATCACTAAACACTTTAAACCTAATATAAAAGCATTCTACCTGGAACTTAACACAATAGGAATCACCCAGAAAAGGAACTAGAAAGGAACTATATTTTACTAGCAACCGCTGAAGGAATGAGGTCTTTGTTCATGTATTCCTATCTACTCCAATAGTAACAACTACCATTTATGACACATTAGGCACTGACAGGTGCTTGGTGTACATTACATCTATCATTTTAAGCCTCAGCTGCCTTCTACTTTTTTTTTAAAAGGAAAGATCCTTTTTTTTTAAGTTTATTTATTTTGAGAGAGAGAGAGAGAGAGAGACAGAGCGAGCAGGGGAGGGACAGAGAGAGAGAGAATCCCAAGCAGGCTCTGTGCTGTCAGCGCAGAGCCTGACATGGGGCTCAATCTCATGAACTGTGAGATCACAGACTGAGCCACCCAACGCCCCTAGTTTTTTTTAAAGTGATAAAGCTACACTGGGTAGATTGCTTGAGTTTAGTACTATTAAAAAAAAAAAAAAAGTAAAGAAAGCCTTTGGTTTTGCTTTTTTGTTTTTATTATGTACTACATTGATAGACTGCATAACCTTCTAGAAAGGGCAGATGAGCATAACTGAGTTAATCTTCATCGGTCAGGAAAAGGCTTCTTTAATCAATATTTTCCAAACCCTGAAAAACAGTATAAAAAGGAAAATGTGAGAATTCTGTTCCCACCAAAGATGTGCATGTACTGGCATACATCAGAGATCTTGAAGGTTTGGTTCCGGACCACGTCAGTAAAGTCAGTCAAATAAATTTTTTGGTTGCCCAGTGCATATAAAAATTATGTTCACACTATACTGTAGTCTCAACTGTGCAATAGCATTAGGTCTAAAAAAACAGTGTACAAACCTTAAAGTACTTTAGTGCTAAAAAATGTTTTATTAAAAATAAAAAGTACTTTAGTGCTAAAAAATGCAATCATCACCTGAATTTTCAGTGAGTCATAAGCACTGATCACAGATCACTGTAACAAATATATTCATAATGACAAGTTTGAAATATTTCGAAAATTACCAACATGTGGTACAGAGACACGAACTGAGCAGATGCTGTTGGAAAAATAGTGCTGACGGACTTGCTCGATGCAGGGCCACCCCAACCCTTCAATTTGTAAAAAAGCACAGTACTGTATCGATAAGTGCAATAAAATGAGGTATGCCTGTACCCTTACTTCCAGTGTCCCCAAATGGCATTTTATTAAAGAAAGTACTTGCACATCCGTATTTCTCTAACTGCAACAATAAAGCGAACTGAATGTTATAATCACTAAAGTAAAAAGAGTAAGCTATAAGGATGTCTAGTTTTCATTTTCTGACAGCAGCAAACATATCACTTTATATGAAAAGACCCCCCCCCCCCAACCCACCCCATCAGAACTAAAGTCAAGCAACTATTTACCATCTGGATCCTTCAGAGAGTCAGAGGACAGCAAAGTAAAACCATTAAAAAAAAATAACAGCCAACGTGAGGAAAATACTGTCAACCTCATTCTACTTTTTTACACATGGACAAATGGAGACTGCTTAAAAGTCTCTTGCTTAAGTCAGTAAGAAAGTGGCAGAGCCAGAATTCAAGGTCAGGGACCCCCACCTCCAGAACTCTTGCTCTGTAAGCAAGACACTGTTTATTCAGAAGACCCACTCTTTCTAACTTAGCTCACAACCAAATACCTCAGAAACCATAGAGTAAAAGATTAATCAGCGATGACATTTCTTCCAAGTGTTAAAATAACACAGTCCAGGTATCTTGTTTACTATTGTGGGAAGAATCACCTTGCGAGAAATTAAAACTGCACGGCCCAGGGAGCCACCCTGTAGAAATTCTAATTAGGAATCTTCATCTTATCTCCTACGCCAAATGATTGTGATGGTTATTGGACCGTGCTTTGAGAAATACTGCTTTAGTTGAGTAGAGATCGATCGTCACGTTCATTACATTAGATTCTCAAATAGCACTATACTGACAGGCAGATCACCTAGCTTGAGTCCTTAGAGTGTTATTTATAGTCACCGACCTGTTTTCTCATCTATAAAATGAAACTAATATTAACCTGGGTTCACTGTGAAGAATAAATGAGCCAGGAGAGAATATTAAAAAGTAACTACAATTTTTTAAAAGAATAATGGGAGATGAACTCCTACAAGATGTAGGAATATACTATTAGGTTTATCAGATTAAAATGCTATTGCTTGGCCATTTTGTATCTACAAAAAACTGCAATTCCATAGGATTCAATCAAATTTAAAATTAGAGTAATTCTTTAACCTATGGCATTGGGTGCAGGAACTGGCAAACTAATGGAGTATGGAAGAGTGTATTTGTGAAACAGGACCATGTGTACATGGAAATTTAGTTTATGAGAATGGTATTTCAAATTAAAAAGTGGACTGTTCAGGGCACCTGGGTGGCTCAGTCAGTTAAGCGGCCAACTTCGGCTCAGGTCATGATCTCACAGGTTTGTGAGTTCGAGCCCGGTATCTGGCTCTGTGCTGACAGCTCAGAGCCTAGAGCCTGTTTTGGATTCTGTGTCTCCCTCTCTCTCTCTCTGCCCCTCCCCTGCTCATGCTCTATCTCTCTGTCTCTCAAAAATAAATGTTAAAAAAAAAAATGGACTGTTCTACAAATGGACAATTGTGACAACTGGCTATCCCTTGGAAAAAAGTACAGTTAAAATCTGATTTCACATTATACCCCCAAATGACCTGCAGATGGGTCAAAGCACTAAATGTAAAAAATATATTTATATATATGTACATATATATACATATATATGTATATATATACATATACATATATATGTATATATATATATTTATATATATGTACATATATATAAATATATAAATATGTATATATGTATATATAAATATATAAATATGTATATATGTTTATATATATGTATATATGTTTTATATATATTTATATATATGTATATATAAATATATAAATATGTATATATATGTATATACATATATATTTATATATATGTACATATATATGTATATATATGTATATATGTATATATAAATATATGTATATATATATATATTTATATATATATGTACATATATATAAATATATTTTTTTGGGGGGAGGAATTTTTAAAATATATAAATAATCTTGGGTAGGAGAGTCATTTGTGAGCCAAAATCCAGAATGACAAAATATGATAAACTGAACACTAAAATTAAAACCTATCTGATCAAAGACATCATAAAGTGAAGAAGCCAGACTGGGGAAGATATCTACCACATATGCAACAGACAAAAGATTAATAGCCATTACATGTAAATAACATATATGTGTAGGTGTGCGTATAAAAAGAACAAGCAAAGGGCACAGGCAGACAATCCACAGAATAAAAGACACAAAGGAAATTAGCACTGTGAGACATTTGGCAAAACATTACTAGAACCCATCTCAACTGACACATGGCTAGCCTCAGAGCTATCTTACCTTTGACACATAGTAACGATTAACTCCAGAGATGCGCCTGTCTCTTTGCATCAAACTCCACTGATACCGATAATAGGCAACCCTTTTTTCCTACAATTAAAAGAAAGTATTATTGCACAATGTTTATGAAAATGAATGACCCAAGAGAGGGCTATCGGAACTTATAAGTGACATTCTAGAAAAGGAATCATCACTGAAACAAAAACCAAATCGATATTAAGACCGGATCCTAAATAAAATCGGATCATTAAACTTCATAATTAAGATGGTAACCATGAGTTCTTACCCTTTATATTTTAACCAGCATCTGGTTTTTTTCCCCTTTCCTCCTTCCCCTCGCCCCGCCCCCACCCCCTGCTTTTTTTTTTTTTTTTTTTTTTTTAGACACCTGACTAGTCGTTTCCTTTTGGGATCCTAATGAGAGGAAACAACAGCGGCAGATCACACGTGAAGAAAAGTCACAAAACCAGAAAGCAAACACATTTATACTCTGCACTCTAGAGATAACGTGAACGAGTAGAAGGAGAAGAAAATTACAACCCTGATGTGAAAAGCAGGATCTTGCGGTAAATACCTAGAGGCTTGGGGGGAAAGGTGGGGGATAAAAAAATGTCAAGGGAAAAACCTAACTACGGGTGGTAGGGAGGTAAAAAACCGTGAAGCTACCAGGATGTGGATGCGAGAAATTTAAAAAACAAAAACAAAAAACCATCCAGCAAGAAAGATCAGAGATCCGAGGAAGTGGAGGCAAGACTAGACTGACGCCCAGGAGTTCGGACCTACCTTCTAATCTATCTTTCCAGCCCCCGAACCCACTCGGCCCTCTAGCCCACTCTTCGCACGACAACTAGCTGCTCCTTGCTAGAGGAGGATGTGGTTTCCGTCGGGTTTCGTTCCGCAAGCCTCCGCTTGCACTAAGGGGAGGGCCGCCCCTGGTGTTCCCCAGCCCAGAGAGGCTCCGCACCCCAACGGCCTCCCGCCGCCCGTTTTGTAACGCCAGTCCGCGGAGTCAGCCGTCGCGCCGGAGAGGC
Organism: Felis catus; assembly: GCF_018350175.1. Classification (NCBI taxonomy): domain Eukaryota; kingdom Metazoa; phylum Chordata; class Mammalia; order Carnivora; family Felidae; genus Felis; species Felis catus. The sequence continues at coordinate 97,743,878 of NC_058386.1, read as the reverse complement.
CGCCTTACCTTGCCCCCGTTACAGAACCTGTGGATGTGCGCAGTGGCTATGCCGGGGATGACCAAGCACACGGCCATGATGCCGAGGCCGGGCAGAATCTCGAACCACATCGCGCCGCGGCTGCCAGGACCGAGCCCCTCCTTCCCGGCCCCCGAAAGGTGACCCGGCCTCGGACCCTTCCCGGTAGGCTCCGCGGCAAGCTGCGAGCGGGGCGGGGCCGCACACGCCTCCGGAGGAAACGACGGAGGCCGACGGGGCTCAGGGGTGGCGCGCGCTCGCCCCCTCGCCCCCTAGCGCTCCCGCAGTCGGCTTTGGGCCGCCCGGTTGGCTCCGACTGGCGGCCGGGCGCGCGACGTACGATGACGTGAAGAGGCCCCGCGCTGCCGAGCACGCCATAGCCGTTCCGGAGCTCGGGACTCTAAAATGGCAGAGCAACTTTCGCCGGGAAAGACCACGGACCAGGTGTGCACCTTCCTCTTCAAAAAGCCCGGTGCACGAAAAGGGGCTGCAGGCCGCAGAAAGCGCCCGGTCTGCGACAAGGAGTCCGGAGACAGCAGCGGCAGCAGCGACGAAGGCAACACAGTGGTTCGCCCGGAAAAGAAGCGGGCGATCCACAACCCGATGATACAGAAGACTCGTGGCAGTGGTAAACAGAAGGAGGCTTACGGCGACTTGAGCAGCGAGGAGGAGGCGACCGAGCCCGAGAGCCTTGGCGTGGTGTACAAGTCCACCCGCTCGGCCAAGCCCGTGGGACCAGAGGATATGGGTGCGACTGCGGTCTACGAGCTAGACACAGAGAAGGAGCGTGACGCGCAAGCCATCTTTGAGCGCAGCCAGAAGATCCAGGAGGAGCTGAGGGGCAAGGAAGATGACAAGATCTATCGGGGGATCAATAATTATCAGAAATACATGAAGCCCAAGGATACGTCTATGGGCAATGCTTCCTCCGGGATGGTGAGGAAGGGCCCCATCCGAGCTCCCGAGCATCTACGCGCCACCGTGCGCTGGGATTACCAGCCCGACATTTGCAAAGACTACAAGGAGACTGGCTTTTGCGGCTTCGGAGACAGCTGCAAGTTCCTCCATGACCGTTCAGATTACAAGCATGGGTGGCAGATCGAACGTGAGCTTGATGAGGGTCGCTATGGCGTCTATGAGGATGAAAACTATGAAGTGGGAAGCGATGATGAGGAAATACCATTCAAGTGTTTCATCTGTCGCCAGACCTTCCAGAATCCAGTTGTCACCAAGTGCAGGCATTATTTCTGTGAGAGCTGTGCGCTGCAGCATTTCCGCACCACCCCTCGCTGCTATGTCTGTGACCAGCAGACCAATGGCGTCTTCAATCCAGCGAAAGAATTGATTGCTAAGTTGGAGAAGCACCGAGCTGCGGAAGTGGGTGGTGCTTCCGATTTCCCAGAAGACCCCGATGAGAGTCCAAACCCCATCACTTAGTTTTCCTATTATTCTCATACCTCAAAATAAATACTTTTGTTGTTTTGGAAAGCGTAATTCGCCGTGTCCTTCCTTTCTAGGGAAAGTGAGTGGAAGAGGCGGGTGGTGAAGTAGGTTCCTGGATGGATGGCTTGTAAAAGCCTCGAGGTAGGTACAATCTGGATTTTTGCCTGGTATAAATGCTGCCTGGGTGTAACATAACTTCTCAGAACCCTTTGGCATGAATTCCGGGGAGGGGAGAAGTTGGAAAGAAGAGCTAGAAGTTGCTAGAACTAATCAAAGCTGTGATGAAAGCAAGAACTGAACCTATCGTGTCACGTTTCTGTATCACTTAATAGGTTACAAAAGTACCTTCCATGCATTATCTCTGTTGGGAGCCTGTACCGCTTCAAAACCTGCCCCAGCCAAGGTGTGTGTTTGGGGGGTGGGGGGTGAGTGGGAGGATCGGGTGGGCGAGCTGCTAGCCAGCACCAGGGTGCGTGTCTGGGAAATGGTCCTTGCTCTCTTTAAAGCACCATAGGTGAGGGGGCGCCTGGGTGGCGCAGTCGGTTAAGCGTCCGACTTCAGCCAGGTCACGATCTCGCGGTCTGTGAGTTCGAGCCCCGCGTCGGGCTCTGGGCTGATGGCTCAGAGCCTGGAGCCTGCTTCCGATTCTGTGTCTCCCTCTCTCTCTGCCCCTCCCCCGTTCATGCTCTCTCTCTCCCTGTCCCAAAAATAAATAAAAGTTGAAAAAAATATTAAAAAAAAAAAAAAATAAAGCACCATAGGTGACCCTGCTTCCACGAACGATTGAAATGGCCTATGCTGTGCTGTCCAGTATGATAGCCGCTAGCTTCATGTGGCAGCTGAGGACCTGAAGTGTGGCAAGTTAGCCACTATACTGGACACTGCAGCGCTAGACCCAACTTGTAAACCAAGTTCGCAGGGCAGGAACCCAGCACTTTATAATCCATTGTCTGAAACCGTGTCCTCACAGACTGTAACGGAGCCGATCACGGTCATCTACGTACCTGTCTTCCCAACCAGTCTGTGAAGTCTTCAGTGACAAGCCCAGTGCTTGGCATGTAATAATAAACCCAGAGACGCTTGAAAAGGGATATTGGGGCCAAAGCCTTGAATCCAGGCCGAGGAGCTTTGACCACATTCTGTAGGTAATGAGGCAGCAGAGGTTTGGGGAGGGGAACACAATCAGACTTTTTTTTTTCCCGATGTTTATTTTTGAGAGGGAGAGAGACAGAGCGCAAGTAGGGGAGGGGCAGAGACAGAGGGAGACACGGAACCCAGAGCAGGCTCCGGGCTCCGAGCTGCCAGCACAGAGCCCCGATGTGGGGCTTGAACTCATGAACTGCGAGATCACGACCTGAGCCAAAGTCGGAACCTTAACCAGCTGAGCCACCCAGGTGCCCCCAGGCTTTTTGTTTTCCTTTTAATGTTACTGGGGCCACAGGCTGTTGGATAGATTGCAGGAAGATGGAAGACACGAGGCAGGGAGGCCAGTTAGACCAAATGATGAATACATTTTTACTGATTAGTATTTGTGCTGATCCCAGGAAAAAGATGCAATAATTAATTGTGGGTTAGAGTTTTTAAATTCACATTCATTAATCCATTTAAATATATTCTTTGAGGGGCGCCTGGGTGGCTCAGCCAGGTGAGCGTCCGACTTCAGCTCGGGTCATGATCTCACGGTCCATGAGTTCGAGCCCCTCGTCAGGTCAGGCTCTGTGCTGACAGCTCAGAGCCTACAGCCTGCTTCAGATTCTGTGTCTCCCTCTCTCTCTGCTCCTCCCCTGCTCATGCTCTGTCTCAAAAATAAATAAAAACATTAAAAAAATTTTTTAGGGGTGCCTGGGTGGCGCTGTCGGTTAAGCGTCCGACTTCAGCCAGGTCACGATCTCGCGGTCCGTGAGTTCGAGCCCCGCGTCAGGCTCTGGGCTGATGGCTGGAAGCCTGGAGCCTGTTTCCGATTCTGTGTCTCCCTCTCTCTCTGCCCCTCGCCCGTTCATGCTCTGTCTCTCTCTGTCCCAAAAATAAATAAAAACATTGAAAAAAAATTTTTTTTTTAAATAAAAAAAATTTTTTTTAATAAAATAAAAAATAAAAAAATAAATATATTCTTTGAGCGGCAACTGTGTGTCAGGCACTATGTTTGGCATAGGGGATATTAGCAAACAAGATAGACACAGCCCCTGTCTTCACGGAGCTGGACATCAAACAGTGGTAGGTGTGATAAGCAGGAGGGAAAAAGTGCACTGGGTCGATCTCTCAGGATTAACCCAATCCCAGCCTCGGAGTTCAGAAGCATCGTTTTACTTTCTACAAAGTGATACATTGTATAAGAGAATGGATAAAGTCCAGTGGGGATACGTAATAACCTATTGGGAAAGGGTTTAAGAAAGTCTGGCCAGAGGAAACAGCACTCAAGGGATGAGACAAAGAAGCAGCCAAACAGGAAACAGGATGCTGTGGGGACAAAGATGGAGAAATAGAAGCAAACACTGTCGGGGTGCCTGGGTGGCTCAGTCGTTTGGGCATCCGGCTTCGGCTCAGGTCATGATCTCATGGCCCATGGGTTCGAGCCCTGCATCGGGCTCTGTGCTGACACCTCAGAGCCTGGAGACTGCTTTAGATTCTCTGTGTCACTCTCTCTCTGCCCCTCCCCCGCTCAAGCTCTGTCTCTGTCTCTCTCAAAAATAAACATTTAAAAAAAACTAAAAACAAAAAGCGAACACTGTCACGGAAGGCAAAGGAAGAGAGTGAAGTGTCGTGAAAGATACATGGTGATGAGGAGCAAAAGAATTATGAAAATGTTTCTTTTTTCTTTTTTTTTTTTTTTTTACCCTTCCTGAGAATTGATATTCAGGAAGTTAAGCTGATGGAAAGGGTCCAGGAGAAAAAGATGAAAGAGAAAGAATGCTGCCGAAGACTAAGCTCTAGAACTGACCAGAGATGAGATTGAAGACACAGATCAGGTTAGTCTGAAACGGGAACCCTCTTGCACTGTTGCTGGGAATGCAAACTGGTGCGGCCACTCTGGAAAACAGTGTGGAGGGTCCTCAAAAAATTAAAAATAGATCTACCCTATGACCCAGCAATACCACTTCTAGGAATTTACTCAAGGGATACAGGAGTGCTGATGCATAGAGGCACTTGTACCCCAATGTTTATAGCAGCACTCTCAACAATAGCCAAATCGTGGAAAGAGCCTAAATGTCCATCAACTGATGAATGCATAAAGAAATTGTGGTTTATATACACAATGGAATACTACTTAGCAATGAGAAAGAATGAAATATGGCCTTTTGTAGCAACGTGGATGGAACTGGAGAGTGTGATGCTAAGTGAAATAAGCCATACAGAGAAAGACAGATACCATATGTTTTCACTCTTATGTGGATCCTGAGAAACTTAACAGAAGACCATGGGGGAGGGGAAGGGGGAAAAAAAGTTAGGGAGGGAGCCAAACCATAAGAGACTCTTAAAAACTGAGAACAATCTGAGGATTGATGGGGGGTGGGAGAGAGGGGAGGGTGGGTGATGGGCATGGAGGAGGGCACCCGTTGGGATGAGCACTGCATGTTGCATGGAAACCAAGTTGACAATAAATTATATTTAAAAAAAAAAGAAGTCTTTTTTTTAATGTTTATTTATTTATTTTGAGAGAGAGGAAGACAGAGCATGTGAGTGGAGGACAGGCAGAGAGAGAGAGAGAGAGAGAGAGAGAGAGAGAGAGAGAGAATCCAAGCAGGCTTACCGCTGTCAGCACAGAGCCTGAAGCAACATGGGGCTCCATCCTGCCAACCGTTGAGATTGTGACCCGAGCAGAAATCAAGAGTTAGACACTCGACTGACTGAGTCACCCAGGCTCCCTAAGAAGTTGGTCTTAAAGTGCTGAGAGAAAGAATAGGAGAAAGACATTTGTCTACTACTCCACATATTGTTTAATACCTGCCTCTGAATCTTAAGAAAATACAAGATACATGCAAATGAGCATTAATCTTAGGATCCACAACATCCAGCATTTTCTTAAAAGGGACCATAACCACAAAAGCACATGCATCAATAGTGTACTCAAGATATCTTTCATATTTACCAGTTTATGGTTACATTTTAAAAGTCAGAACTAGGTTTTATCACCTTTAATTAAATGGTGCAACTTCATTTCATAGGTGGAAATTAAACATTTGTTCTATCAAATATTTTTATTTATTTATTTTTAATTTTAATTTTAATTTTTTTAAATTTACATCCAAATTAGTTAGCATATAGTGCAACAATGATTTCAGGAGTAGATTCCTTAGTGCCCCCTGACCCATTTAGCCCATCCCCCCCCACACACCCCCTCCAGCAACCCTCAGTTTGTTCTTCATATTTAAGAGTCTCTTCTGTTTTGTCCCCCTCCCTGTTTTTATATTATTTTTGTTTCCCTTCCCTTATATTCATCTTTTTTGTCTCTTAAAGTCCTCATATGAGTGAAGTCATATGATTGTTGTCTTTCTCTGACTAATTTCACTTCGCATAATACCCTCCAGTTCCATCTACACAGTTGCAAATGGCAAGATTTCATTCTTTCTGATTGCTGAGTAATGCTCCATTGTATATTACATACCACATCTTCTTTATCCATTTATCCATCGATGGTCATTTGGGCTCTTTCCATACGTTGGCTATTGTCGATAGTGCTGCTATAAACATGGGGGTGCATGTGCCCCTTCGAAACAGCACACCTGTATCCCGTGGATAAATGCCTAGTAGTGCAATTGCTGGGTCGTAGGGTAGGTCTAGTTTTAATTTTTTGAGGAACCTCCATACTGTTTTCCAGAGTGGCTGCACCAGTTTGCATTCCCACCAGCAATGCAACAGCATCCCTCTTTCTCCGCATCCTCGCCAACACCTGTTGTTGCCTGAGTTGCTAATGTTAGCCATTCTGACAGGGGTGAGATGGTATCGCATTGTGGTTTTGATTTATATTTCCCTGATTCTGAGTAATGTGGAGCATGTTTTCATGTGTCGGTTGGCCATCTGGATGTCTTCTTTGGAGAAGTGTCTCTTCATGTCTTTTGCCCATTTCTTCACTGGATTCTTTGTATTCTGGGTGTTGAGTTTGATAAATTCTTTATAGATTTTGGATACTAACCCTTTATCTGATACGTTGTTTGCAAATATCTTCTCCCATTAGGTCGGTTGCCTTTTAGTTTTGCTGATTGTATTTTTTTTTAACTTTTATTTATTTTTGAGGGAGAGACAGTGTGCACAGAGAGAGACAGAGAATCCAAAACAGGCTCCATGCTATCAGTGCAAAGCCCGATGTGGGGCTCGAACCCACGAACTGTGAGATCATGACCAGAGCCAAAGTAGGACACTCAATCGACTGAGCCACCCAGGTGCCCCACAAATAGTTTTTTAAAGTATGTACGGGGGGGGGGGGAGGGGAAAGCAAGCATGTGAGCAGAGATAAGATTGCTCTAAAGAAGCTAACCTAGTCTGAGAGGTCAGAGGAGGCTGCCCTAGGAAATGACCCTCAAACTGAGACCTAAAAGGGGAGCGGGAGAGAGTATCCCAGGCAGAGGGATAAGTACACACTGAAGACCTGAAGTGAGCGACTGGCTTGGGCTAAGAATACAAAGCAGTCCAGCACGGCTGCAGGAAAGAGGTAATCAGGGGCCAAAGAGCAGACACCTTGCGAGTCACCTTAAGGACTCTGGACTTTATCTGAATGGCAAAGGGATGCCATCAAAGGGTTTTAAAACAGAAAGTGAAGGGGCACCTGGGTGGCTCAGTCAGCTGAGTGTCCGACTCTTGATTTCGGCTCAGGTCATGATCTAGCTCATGGTCGTGGGATCCAGCCTCCATGTCTGGCTCCGAGCTGAGCATGGAACCTGCTTGGGATTCTCTCTCCCTCTCTCTCTGCGCGCTCCCCACTTATATGCATGTGCACGTGCTCTCTGAAAATAAATAAACATAAAAAAAAGAAAGTGAGATGATCGGATTTGAATTTTTTTTGAGAGAGAGAGAGCATGAATGTGAGCAGGACAAAGTGAGAGAGATTTTTTTTTCACATTTATTTTTGAGAGAGAAAGAGTGGAAATGGGGGAGGGCAGAGAGAAAGGGTGACAGAGGATCCCAAGGAGGCTCTGTGCTGACAGCAAAGAGCCTGATGTGGGGCTCGAACTCACGAACCGAACCGTGAGATCATTACCTGAGCTGAAGGCTTAACCAACTGAGCCACCCAGGCACCCCCCGATTTGAAGTTTTAAAAAGAGAATTCTGCAGTGTGGAGAATGGATTCAAGGAACCAGACAGGAGACACGGAGACCACTGAGGAGGCTGGAGCACTAGTCCAGGTGACACGATGGTGGGCTGGACTAGACTGGAGGCTGTGGACATGCATTTAATTGTTTTTGAGCATCCACTATATGCCAGGCATTGATTTAAGCAATAGAGACAAAGCCATAACAAAAGTGCACAAGTCGGGGATGCGCCTCTTGATCTTGGGTTAGGAGTTTGAGCCCCACGTTGTGTGTAGAGAATACTTTGAAAAAAAAAAAAAAGTGGTGCTCAGTCGGTTAAGCGTCTGACTCTTGATCTCGGCTCAGGTCATGATCTCACAGTTTATGAGATCGGGCCCCGTGTCCAGCTCTGCACTGGCAGTGCAGAGCCTGCTTGGGATTCTATCTCTCCCTCTCTCTGCCCGCCCCCCGCCACCGACTCTCTCTCAAAATAAATAAACTTAAAAAAAAACTAAAAAAAAGAAAGATGCACATACAGAAAAGCACATAAAACACAACTTTGCAGAACAAGTAATTACACAGGAACACCCGCATAACCACGACCCTGGTCAAGGAATACAAAACGGAGAACACTCAAGGAGCCTCAGTGCACCCTCTCCAGATCACACCCCTCCACCCGTAGAGGTTACACAGAGGTAACCCCTGTGCTGGCTTTTACGGTAATCGGTCCTTTGCTTTTTTCCGTCGACCCAGCCTTCCTCTTTAGCTATTTCTCTCTCCTTCCCTGTCACCAAACCAAGAAAAACCGCACACTCAATGTCCTTCCTTTCTCATCTCCCATTTAGTCTTTCTTTGTAACAGCTTTGGTGAGAGATAGCTCATATCTCAGTACGAATATATTCATAGTCACCATTTAAAAGTATATACTCCAGTGGCTTTTAGCATATTCACAAGGTTGTGCAACCATCCCCACTAATTCGAGAACATTTTTGTAACATACAGAATTGTCGGATCACTATATTGAACACCTGAAACTAACTGAACACTGCACATTAATTCTACTAGAATTTTTTTAGGGGAACATGTTCAACACCCCAAAAAGAAACCCATAAACACTAGCGGTCGCTCTCCACTATTCCCCCTCGTGCCCCACACCTCACTGGCGACCACTCAACTTTCTGTCTCTATGCATTACCCCTTTCTGGACATTTCATATCCATGGAATCATATAATATGTGGTATTGTGTTACTGCCTGCTTTCACTAAGCATGTTTTCAAAGTTGATCCATGCTGTAACACATATCAATTTTTCTCAATATGGTTGAATACTACTCCATTGTGTGGACATACTACATTTTGTGTATTCATTCATCAGTTGATGGACATTTGGGCTCTTTCCACATTTTGGCTATTACGAATAATGATGCCATGGTTTCCATTTCTCTGGAGGAGATACCTAGGAGTGGAAATGCTAAGTCATGTGGTAATTTTGTTTAAACTTTTTTTTTAATTGAAGTGAAATTCACATAAAATTAACCAGTTTACAGTGAACAATCCAGGAGCACCTGGGTGGTTCAGTCGGTTAAGTGTCCGACTTCGGCTCAGGTCATGATCTCGTGGTTTGTGAGTTCAAGCCCCATGTCGGGCTCTGTGCTGACAGCTTGGAGCCTGGAGCCTGCCTGCTTTGGATTCTGTGTCTCCCTCTCTCTGTGCCCCTCCCCCACTTGCTCTCTCTCTCTCTCTCTCTCTCTCTCTCTCTCTTTCTTTCTCAAAAATGAATAAACATTAAATTTTTTTTTAACTTAATCTGAAATAATTAAGATGGGGGGGCGCCTGGATGACTCTGTCAGTTAAGCATCCGACTCTTGATTTTGACTCAGGTCATGATCTCACAGTTTGTGGGTTCGAGCCCGACATCTAGCTCTGCACTGGTGATGAAGTTTTGGGGTGATTGGGGGGTTTGTGGGGTCCGGATCCAACGGCCAAGAAAGAATTCTTGAAGACGTCTGTGGTGTAAAAAGGTGATTTTGTTAAAGCACGGGGACAGGACCCGTGGGCAGGCAGAGCGGCACTGTAAGTGTGTGTGTGTGGGGGGGGGGGGGGGGTGACTGGTTTATGGAGTGGGGGGAGAGGGAGTTTGCAAAGAGACTTTCACATGCTAAAGATTTACTGGAGGCCTAGCTATCGTCAAGCTAAAGTTGTCCTTCCCTCCAGCAAAGCACTCAACGTTAAGACATTTGGGAGTTCCTGGACTTCAGGCTATGATGGGACTGCCTTTTTCTGGTAAATTGGTGGAGGCTCTTATCAGTTTAACCATTTGTTTTTGTCCTTTCCTGTTTGGGGGTAGCCTGGAGTGTCCAAGGAATATCACACATGTCCCACCTGGGGGTGGGGGGGGGGGTGCTGTTAGCCTGCACTTTGTCCTCCGCTCGCCCCACGCTCCCTCGCGCCCTCATCATTGGTAGCACTAAGAACGGAGCCCACTTAGGATTCTTTCTCTCTCTCCCTCTCCGCCCCTCCCCTGCTCACTCGCTTGTGCTCTCTCTCAAAATAAATAAACATTAAAAAAATAATAAGAAATTAAGTTGGGAACGCCAAAAGCAGAAGAGAGTGGATTGAAGAGCAAAACAGAATCCTAGGATGTATGAGGTACTTTGCATAACAGTAATGGACGTAATGCCAGGTGAGGAGCAGCACAAGGCAAGCTGATACCCCGCAAACCACCCCCCTCCCAGGTGGGATCTGTGTGATATTCCTCAGCCACTCCCGACTGCCCAAGAACAAAGGAAAGGACAGAAAACAAATGGTTAAACTGAGAGTCTCTGCCAGTTTACAATGATCTCATCAATAGCCCGATTTCCAGGAACTCCCACTATCTTAATAATGTTTTGCTAGAGGGAAAAACAACCTTAGCTTAACAATACCTAGGCCTCCAATAATCTGTAAACCCTCTTCAGCACAGGAAAATCCCTTTAAGAAACTTTCTCTTGACTTTACTTCCCCCAACTCCACAGTATACACACAGTCACTCCGCGTAACCCCAGTGCAGCTCTTTCTGCCCACGGGTCCTGTCCCCGTGGTTTTATAAGATCACCTTTTTGCACTAAAGATGTCTTCAAGAATTCTTTCTTGGGGCGCCTGAGTGGCTCAGTCGGTTGAGCGTCCGAATTCGGCTTGGGTTGTGATCTCGTTGCTTGTTGGGTTCGAGCCCCATGTCGGGCTCTGTGCTGACGGCTTGGAGCCTGCTTCGGATTCTCTGTCTCTCTCTCAAAAGTAAATAAAACATTTTTTAAAAATTATTAAAAAAAAAAAAGAATTCTTTCTTGGCCATCGGCTCCGAACCCCACCATTACCCCAAAACCTCACCAAGGATACCTCATGTCCAGAGGGGCTTGGGAGTAGGGTTTAAATTCCTCACATCCACAAAGTGTACGGTCCCACAATATGAGACCCAAACAACAGTAACAATAAAAATGATAGTAAAACAGCTCTGAAACGGTGGGAATCATAGGGCCCAGTAAAGGCAAACACAAAATTTCCCTGTAAGGACATTTTCATACCCCGGCACGTGGAACTTCTACAGGGAGTAAGTGCACTGAAAATGGGCTCATAGCCAAGATTACAGACCACATCAGGAAATTAATTGCCTTAAGGGAGGCGTCAGAAGAGGCAACAAATGAGATAATTTGTATCTAAGGAACTAGGAATATTAGAACAATCCAAAAAAGCGTCTGGGAAAAGGAAGGAACAGGAGTTATAAAACAAAAAACTTAAAGCATTAAGACAGATGGATGTCAAAAAGCACCCAAATAGAAATTTTAACATGGTATCATTAAATTTTGAAAAAATTCAAAAATCAGCAGATGAACAATACAGCCAAGGAAAGAACCAGCGAATTGGAAAACAGGTCTGAAGAAATCACCTAGAATCCGACACAGTAAAACCACGAAAGAGAAAAAGCAAAAGAAAACTGGTTACATGGGAGACAGAATGAGACATTCCAACAAACATCTACGAGGGCTTCAAGGAGAGGATGGAAGACAGACAATATCTGAAGAGATAATGACTCAGACATTTTTAGAAAAAAGTCTTCAAGCTAAAGGAGCAACCTCAAGTACTTAGCCAGATAAATACAAACAAATCCACACCCAGACAAGTTGTAATAAAACTGCAGAGCACAAAAAGCAAAGAGAAAATCTTAAAAAAAAAAAAAATAAGAGATATAGATTACCTGCTAAGTAACAACAGAAGAGTAACTATAGACTTTTCAAGAAAAAAAAAGATGTCAGGGGTGCCTGGGTGGCTCAGTTCATTAATAGTCCCACTCCGGATTTCGGCTCAGGTCAGGATCTCAGGATTCCTGAGATCCAGCCCCACATCAGGCTCTACGCTGACAGCGGGGAGCCTGCTTGGGATTCTCTCTTTCCCTCTCTCCCTGCCCTCCCTTGTTCATGCCCTCTCTCTCTCAAAATAAATAAACATTTTTTTAAAACATGTCAGGGGCGCCTGGGTGGCTTAGTCGGTTAAGTGGCCGACTTTGGCTCAGGTCATGATCTTGCAGTCCGTGAGTTCGAGCCCCGCGTGGGGCTCTGTGCTGACAGCTCGGAGCCTGGAGCCTGCTTCCGATTCTGTGTCTCCCTCTCTCTGACCCTCCCCCGTTCATGGTCTGTCTCTCTCTGTCTCAAAAATAAACGTTAAAAAAATTTTTTTTAATAAATAAATAAAAATAAAACATGTCACATAATAGGATAATAAAATGATAAAATAATGTTCAGAGTGCTGAAGAAAAAAGTCAGTCAAGAATTCTATAATTAGGGCGCCTTGGTGGCTCAGTCGGTTAAGTGACCAACTTCTGCTTAGGTCATGATCTCAAGGTTCGTGAGTTCAAGCCCTGCATCCGGTTCTGTGCTGACAGCTCGGAGCCTGGAGCCTGCTTCAGATTCTGTGTCTCCCTCTCTTTCTCTGCCCCTCCCCCACTCGTACTCTGTCTCTCTCATTCTCAAAAAATTAAGGAAAAAAAAAGAATTCTATAATCAGGGGCCCCTGTGCAGCTCAGTCAGTTAAGCATCCAACACTTGATTTCGGCTCACGTCGTGATCTCGCGGTTCGTGGGTTCATGCCCTGCGTCAGGTTCTGCGTGTGGAGCTTGCTAGGGAGACCCTCTCTCTTTCTCTCTCAAAGATAAATAAATAAACCTTTAAAAAAAATCTTAAAAAAAAAAGAATTCTTATTCATTCAACAAACTCAGCAAGTGCAATGAATTTATTGTTTTTAAAAACTCGACACCTTCTCTGTGCCTGACATTTTTTTAAATGATTGGGATACACAGCAAATGAAATAGAAAGCCATGTCTTCGTGGAAATGACATTCTACTGGAGAGAGACAGGAAATAAGCAATAAATAAATAGGTGAATTATATAATAGGTAAAAAACAGGTGAGGGAGGCGGCTGGCTGGCCCAGTCAGAAAAGCATGCGACTCCTGATCTTTGGGTTGTGTGTTCAAGTCCCACGTTGGGCATAGAGATTATTAAAAAACAAACAACACAACAACAACAAACAAGTAAGGGAACTGAGACGGTCTGGGGCAGGAAGTGGGCTGAAAGTTATAAAAGGGTTGTCAGGGTCACCTCATCAAGGAGGTGACATTGGAGCAAAGATTTGAAGGAGGTAAGGTACTTGTTGGAAATGCATCCAGCTAAATTTTTATTTAGGAATGAGGGAAATAATAGCATTTTTAGGCATGTAAAGATTGTGGGTGTTTACTATTCACAGACACTCACTGACATAACTATTAAAATGAAGATTTTTTTTGCAAGAAGGAAACTGAACTCAAAAGGAGAAAAAGGCAAAAAGAAATGGTGAGCAAAAGCTTTGCAAAAAGCGAATGTGTACTAGCTGCTAACATATAAAGGGGAGGTTAAAGAATGAAACCCAAATACCTTACAACCATAACATAGAAACGTGGATGGTGTGATGGGAAGGACTGGAGTTCAAGCACCGAAAACTCCATGTATTGTTTGGAAGAATGATGTAGTTACTCATTAACTCTAAACTTCTTAAAGCATGCATGTTGATATTTTAAATCAATACTAAAAGAGACAGTCAAAACAAAAACATACACCTGAAAACTAAAAATACAACCCTAAATAGCCAATGAGTTCATGAGAAAATCTTCATGGAAATCATGAAAAAGTTAAACCTCAATGACAATAAAATACGTGTAAAAACATGTGACATGCATCTAAAATGGAATCACGAAGACAGTGCATAGTGGTTTTTTTAATGTTTTTTTAAATATGCCAAATTAATGCATAAAGAGTTCCATTTTTATTTTATTGATTGATTGATTTTTAAGTAGGCTCCATGCCCAACGTGGGGCTTGAACTCACGACCCTGAGATCAAGAGTCACATGTTCTACAGGCTGAGCCAGCCTGGTGTCCCACGAGTTCCATTTATGAAGCTAAAAAAAGAGGAGGACAAACCTAAAAGGACAGTGGGAAAAAGTAATAGAGAAGAGCAGAAGTTAATAAAAACACACACAAAAATTGGAAATGATCAATAAAACCAAAAGCTGGTTCTTAGGAAGAAATTAATTAACAGGCATACCTCTATGAAGACTGACCTATTTAAAACGATGAAAGGTATACATAAATAATATTGAAAAAAAAGATATAGCTATGGATTCAATTTAAAATTACAGCCACATAGAATAGGTTGGAAACATGGCAGAATAAACATGTTTTCATTTCCACAACATTCTGAAATCACACTAAAATGATAATAGATAATTGTATGGGGCACCTGGCTGGCTCAGTTGGTGGAGCATGTGACTCTTGATTTTTTTGTTTTTTAACACAAATTCTATGGCAAAGGGAATTAAGGTGGATAATTACCTGACATTAACATAGGAAGAGTATTTTGGATTATTCAGGCCAGTATAATCACAGGGGTCTTCAAAGTGGAAGGGGGAGGCAGAAGAGAGAGTGAAAAAGAGGTAGATGAAGCAGAGTCAGAGAGAGATGCTATGTTGCTGGCTCTGAAGATGGAGGAAGGGGCCATGAGCCCCCAGCAGCTTCAACACCCTGAAAATGGGGCACCTGGGTGGCTCAGTCGGTTAGGCATCTGACTCTTGATCTTGGCTCAGGTCATGACCTCACCGTTTGTGAGATTGAGCCCTGCGTCGGGGCACGGAGCCTGCTTGGGATTCTCTCTCTCCGTCTCTCTCTCCCCCTCCCCCGCTTACTCTCACTCTCTCTCAAAATAAATAAGTAAACTTAAAAGAAAACTCTGAAAATGACAAAAAAAAAAAAAACTAGATTCTCTCCTAGAGCCTCCAGTAAGGAACTCAGTCCTGCCTGTACTTCAATTTTAGTCCAGTGAGATCCGTGTTGGGCTTTTTTTTTTTTTTTAAGTTTGTTTTGAGAGACAGAGAGAGAGAGAGCGTGTGCGCACATGCAAGTAAGGGAGTGGCAAAGAGAGATGGAGAGAATCCCAAGCAGGCTCTACACTGTCAGCACAATGCCCGATGCAGAGCTCAAACTCACCAACTGTGAGATCATGACCTGAGCCAAAATCAAGAGTCGCACACTTAACCGACTGAGCCACTCAGGTGCCCTGATATCCACGTTGGACTTTTAATTTACGGAACTGTACGCCAATAAATGTGTGTTATTTTAACCCACTAAATTCGTCGTAATTTGTTACAGCATCAATAGGAAACCAACACAGGGGTGCCTGGGTGACTCAGTCGGTTAAGCATCCAACTTCAGCTCAGGTCATGGTCTCGTTGGTGGGCTCGAGCCCTGTGTCGGGCTCTGTGCTGACAGCTCAGAGCCTGGAGCCTGCTCCGGATCCTGTGTCTCCCTCTCTTTCTGCTCCTCCCCCACTTGCTCTCTGTTTCTTTTTCTGTCTCAACAAGAAATAAACATTAATTTAAAAAATAGGAACTAATATAGTTGGTGTGGGGAAAGCTCAAGTGTTCAGTTTTGGATGTGTTCAGAGAACCTGAGCGTGTTAAAGATCTATGTAGAAGATACCAAATAGGCAGATGGATAAGAGTCTGGAATTCAGGGGAGAGGTATGGGATGCAGATAAAAATTTGGAGTTGTCAGCGAAGAGGGAAAAGCCAAAAGAATGGATGAGGTTAACAAAGGAGCAAGTGTAGATAGAGAAGAGGTCTAAGGAGTGAGCCCTGGAACACCCAAGTCTGACAGCTGACATCCAGCCGGTGGTTTCAAGGTAGCGAGCACTCCAAAACACAGGCAGGCTCCAAGACGTAAATGCACAGCTAAGCAGTAGGTCAGAGGCAGATACTTAACACTCGGCTTGTGAGAACAGGCAGGTGCTGGAGACAGGAGTGAGTCACAGATCTCAAATACAGGGAAACAGTCTTGTCAAGAGGAAATAGGCATAGGCCTGGCAATAGAGGTTGAGAAAAACATAAGGACAGAGTCAGGGCAATATATTTTAGACGTTGGCAAAGATGGGACCTTGGCCCTGAACCAGCTTTCTGCCTTGGGCTTCTACTGCATCCTTAACTTGATTCCTGGCCCCTGTGGGTGTTTGTGTATCTTTCTAGCTTATCATTTTCCCTTCTCTCCCATTTCTCCTCCTTTTTCCTTAATTGCACATAACATACAAATAATATATTCAATTGATTCTGACTTTTTTTTCACGTTTTAACACCTCTGAAATCAGATGAATCGTGTCATAGTTTAATTGGCAGCATTTTTTTCCTTCTTGGTATATAAAATAATGATGGTCTTGGGGGCGCCTGGGCGGCTCAGTCGGTTAAGCGTCCGACTTCAGCTCAGGTCACGATCTCACAGTTTGTGAGTTCGAGCCCCGCATCGGGCTTTGTGCTGACAGCTCGGAGCCTGGAGCCTGCTTCGGATTCTGTCTGTCTGTCTGTCTCTCTCTCTCTCTCTCTCTCTGCCCCTCCCCCACTTGTGCTCTGTCTCTGTCTCTCAAAAATAAATAAAAATGTAAAAAAAAAATAATGGTGGTCTTAGAGTCAATGGTATCTTTGGTTTCATGAAATACAATGGCTCTCTCATTTAGGGAGCATTTCAAATTTTTCAAATTTTGCATTTTTTTTTCAAATTTTGCATTTTTTTTTTTAAATTTGGAGGGGGCTGAGCTTTATTGAAGTTTCACTTACTGAAAATAATATCCGCCAATTTTAAGTGTACAATTAAACGAGTTTACACAAATGCGTGCAGTCATGTAACCATCAGCACAATCATGATAAAGAGCATTTTCATCACTCCAAAATGTTTCCTGGGGTCTCTCTGTGGTCAGTCCTTTCTCCCTACCCCTATCCCCAAGCAATCATTGATCTGCCATCTAGCACTATAGTTTTACCTTTCCTAAAATTTCCGATGAATGAGATTGTACAGCCTGTACTCTCTTTGCGTCTGGGTCTTTTCACTCAGCATAATCATTCTCCGATTCATTCATGTTGACAGACGTTATCAGTTCATTTTCACTGTTGAGTATTATTTCATTCTGCGGATGTGCCACATTTTGTTTGCTCGTTCGCCAGTTGGCAGACATTTGGATCGTCTCCAGTTTGGGGCTATTATAAAAAGCGAATAATTGACCTTTTTCAAAGCGGGAGAAAGGGTAATCCCATGTAAAGCAAGTGGGTTTTATTTTATTTTCTCCTCATGAAGCATGAGAGAATTCTTTTACTTAAAAAAGGATAAGGGAAACAAATCTCATACATTTTGGTCATATTAGTCCTTTAAATACCAGTGAACGGTGAGTGTTCATTAAGTATCTGTGAATCCTAATCAGGGTAAGGAAAGGAAATTCCAAAGTTGCTCAGAGTACACCTTAGAATGAATAGAAAATACAAGTCTTAAAAAAGAAAACACAAGTCGCTCCCCCAGTGAGATAAACTTTGGATAACATTGGGCTACTTGAGGAAAACGAAGCCTGCAGAACCTATCTTTTGACCTGAAAAACACTAAACTTTCAAGAGTAAAGATTCCACTTACTTACAGATAGGAATACTGACCCATCTGTGGCTCCAGACGCCTGGCTAGGAGGAGCTAGCTGCGTTGTATGCCGGGATTTGTAGTCCTCGAAAGAGTCGTTCTAGCCAAGATGGCGGAGTTACTAATGACGTGCGAAGAGCGGCCCCGAGGGAGTCTGGGCCACCAGGGGATTGGGCTGTGCGGACCTTCCGCCGGCGGGAAGTTAAGACCAGGTGCTAAGACCTTTCTATCAAAGGAAGCCTGGCGCCCTGAAGTCTCGCGAGATCCTGGCCGGGCCCAATGGAACCCGGGGCCTGGTTTATCACTAGGGGCGTTTGTTGGGGGCGGAGCTAGACGGGAGTGGGCCGGGCGTCGTAGGTGCCCGGCGTAGCGGCGTTTAGGCCGAGCTGCGGTTCTCAGGAGCGAAGCCGTGGCCATGAAGGAGGAGAAGGATCACAGGCCTAAAGAGAAACGAGTAACCCTGTTGACTCCCCCGGGGGCCACGGGCAGCAGCGGTGGAGCTTCGGGGGACAGCGCCAAAGGGGAAGATAAGCAGGATCGAAATAAGGAGAAGAAGGAGGCGCTGAGCAAGGTGCCTGGCCGGCTGTTGGCCCGGGAGAGGGCGGGACGGGTCCGCCACCCGCGAGGATGGTTGGGAGTGGGGCCGCCCTCTTTCCCCTCCCAGTCTGCCCCTCTGTTTCTTTACCTGAGTGAAAATCACGTCACCTAGTCTTCACCCACTCGCCCGAGATCGAGGGAGCCCCTGTCGGCCAAGCCCCGGGGTACGAGTGAAGGAAAAGGGAGGGATTCCTAGATGAGAAGGTGGAGATCCGAGCTGTGAGAAGAGTGCAAGAGGGATCGATAGTAAAGAGAATGAGGAATTAGAAGGTTAATGGGGGTGGGGGTGGGGGGGTGGATTATTAAATAGTGAAGGGGCCATCGGGGGTGGGAGTAGTTTGTGATCAGAGTAGTAATGGAGGCGAGTTGAGCGGGAGTGGGGGGATTCATGGTCGGAGGGGGGGGGCGGGGCGGGTTCATCTTATTTTGGGAGCAATAAGGAACTTTTGGTATTCCTTAGCGTTTTGCGTTTTGAATTCTCTATGCTGAATGAGGAAGGATTCTGTTTTAGGATATGTTGGCTGTGGTAAGGGGATCATAAGTCAAATGTTCATGGTACCCACAAAAGACCAGGATTGGCCTATTAATTTCTTGTTACTACATCTGTCGAAAAATGGGTGATAGAAAATGATGCAAAAACCTGGTAAACGGCTGGGTTCTGTTTAACACAACCTAAGATTTTCCTTGTTCTCTGCTGTTCTTACTTCTAAGAGTTTGTAAAAAAGCAACAAAACAAAACAAAAACAAAGCGTTACGATTAGTCTTGACTAATTCTGAACGTTAGAATAATTTTCTGCTGGGTTTTTAATATGTGAGCTCATCCTTTAAAGACCAACTTTTTTTCAGGGCTGGTGATTCTTTCAGGTATGACAGGAAATGGATTTGTACTAATTTTATTTTCCTTGTTCGTTTCTTAAGGTGGTCATTCGGAGATTACCTCCCACTTTGACCAAGGAGCAGCTTCAGGAACATCTTCAGCCTATGCCGGAGCATGATTATTTTGAGTTTTTTTCTAATGATACTAGGTAAAATGAATAAATAAAAGAGGGCGGGGGTAAATGAAAATTTTTCTTTCATTCTTTTTTACCCTTCTGTTTCCATTTGATTTTTGAGCCTGTCTCTTTAATATATGCATACTTGTAATTCAGACACCTGCAAGCACATTTACATAATTGCTTTCCTCTCTGCAGTCTGTATCCTCATATGTATGCCAGAGCATACATCAACTTTAAAAACCAAGAGGACATTATTTTGTTCAGGGATCGCTTTGATGGTTATGTATTCCTTGACAATAAAGGTGAGTCCTTGTAACTGAAGGGGAGTTTCTTTGTCATTTGTATGTTTAAGACAATGTGTGTATCACAGTGTTTTCTCAGTGCCTTCATAGCTTTTCTAAAACTCGGTGATAAAATGTGCAGCATCTAAAGAGTTTTACACATTTACTAAGCTCATTGCAGTCTTATAAATAGATGTGTGACTTTTCACAGCCCTTGGATATTTTTATTAACCTGTTATTTCTGTAGTTTGACCGACTGAATGAAATTGCCACTGTTTTCTCTTCCTGTGGCCAATTTTTCTCGCCCTGCATTAGGCGATCTGTTGTTTTGACTATTTACTAGCTTCAACAGCAATACTGATAAACGGCTCTTTAAACTTGTACAACAAATTTTAAATATTTACTTGTCATCTCACTTCAAGGACCAACATTGATTGATTTAGGTTAAATCCTTTAAGCCAGTGATTCCCAGTTGGGAACGCTGTTCAACGTTCCGATTCGTATTTGTGCTTAAAACATCCAACTTCATGATCTCCCACTTTGTATCCAGGATTCTATAGGGAAGAAAAACTTCTGCCTTAACTCTCTATTATCTGCCACTTGCAACATTGTAGCTAGAGGATATCCAAGCTGCTATTTCCCACTTACCTTTTTTGTCTTTGTAACTATTATAGGCAAACAAAGTATCTTTTTGTTGGACTGTTTTTCAGTATTACTTCAGAGTTGGTAAAAATGAAATCTTTGTGAGGGAATATGCCAGGAAAAGTTGAAGGATTTCCACTGTGTTTCACCAGATTTTATTAATCCCCGTGCCCCCACAGACCCCTGAAACCACTTACTTCTCCACTCCCAACTTTATTCCACTAGATAGCAATGTTTTCCTGGAAACCTGAGTTATGTTTAACTTTTTTCCTCTCTTTTTTATCCCTTATATTTAAACAAGCGATGAATTTTTTCAGTTTATTTTTTAATGTCTCGTTCATCTACTTATTAATACTTTTCAACTGTGTCCTTGCCTCCCAACGCTTAGACAACCCATTGTCTCTAAACTTACAGAATTTTCCTTTTTTTTCATTTCTGTATAAGTTCAGTCTGTTACACTGCCATGAAATTAATGTTTTTGAAAATAGTGATTTAAGACAGCAGTTACGGGGGCGGGGGGGGGGGGGGAGTCCAAATTCCATAGCCTGGTAGTCAGGGTCCTTCATAGGCTGGCCTCACTTCTGGGGTTTTTGTTTGTTTTTTTGATTTTTCAGCCTCTCTTACCACAATTCCTTCTGCTTTAGTCTGATTTATTTATTCCTTTTCAAATATATCAGTTAATAAACTAATCTGATTCTGTATTCAGTAGGATTTCCAAAACCATGCTTCCTCCCTGACTTCTTTGTGATGCCTTCTGGTCATTTCTATTTATTCTATTCTGGCTTATGTCTACATGCCAAAGATAGTATTTTATACCCTTTATGACATCATTCTATAACAGGGGTCTGGTGTATTTTCTTTTTCCAGCAGTCACTTGGGTATTTTTTTACTGAGATACAATTCACATACCATAAAATTCCATGGTTTTTAGTATATTCACAAAGTTGTACAACCATCACCACGATGTAATTCCAGAATGTTTTTATGACTCCAAAAAGGATCCTATACCCATTAGTCATCTCCCCTTCCTCCTCCTGTAGATATTTCCTAGAAACAGATTTATACAATATGTAGCCTTCGTGACTGCTTCTTTTACTTAACATGTTTGCAAGGTTCATCCATGTTGTAGCCTGTAATCATTACCTCATTCCTTTTTTTTGGTACACATTTTTTAAAAATTGTGGTAAAATACACAAAATTTACCATCTTAACCACTTGAATTCTACAGCTCAGTTGAGTACATTCACACTGTGCAACCAATTCCTAGAACCTGTTTATCTCGCAGGACTGGAACTCTATACCCATTAAACAATAAATCCCCATTTCTTCCTCCCCCCAGCCTCTGGCAACTACCATTCTACCTCTATGAGCCATCATTCTGTCTCCATAAAGTTGGCCATTCTAGGTACCTCATATGAGTGGAACCACATAGTGTCTGACTTTCTGTGATTGGCTTGTTTGTTTAGCATGATGTTCTCAAGGTTGAGCCATGTAGGGTGGGTCAGAAACTCCTTTTTAAGCCTAAGTAATATTCCATTGTATGTCTATACTACATTTTGCTTAACCATTTCTCTGTTGGAGGACATTTGGGTTGCTCCCACCTTTTGGCTATTGTGAATAATGCTCCCATGAACGTGGGTGTACAAATATCTGCGCAAGTCTCTGCTTTCACTTCTTTCGAATATATACCTGAAGGTGGAGTTGCTGGGTCATATGGTAATTCTAGTTTTAATTTTTTGGAGGAGCCACCATATTGGTTTCCATAACAACCGCACCATTTTGTGTTCCTACCAGTAATGCACGAGGATTCTAATTTCTTCATGTCTTCGTCAACATTTGTTATTCTCTGTGTTTTTTTTTTTTTCTTTAGTAGCTACCTTTCTAATGGGTGTGAGGTGATCGCTCATTGTGGTTTTGATTTGCATTTCCCTAATGATTAGTGCGGTAATATTTTAATCTTTTCATATGCTTGTTAGCCATTTATATATCACCTCTGTAGAAACGTCTATTCAAGTCCTTTGAACATTTTTCAATTGGGTTTTTTGTTGCTGGGGAGTTGTAGGAGTTATTTATATATTTTGTATATATTGACCCCTTATCAGATGTATGATTTACAAATATTTTCTCCCATTCTGTGGGTTGCCTTTGTACTCTGTTAACTTGTCCCTTAGATAAACAAAAGTTTTTCATTTTGATGTAGTTCAGTTATCGATTTTTCACTTTTATTGACTGTGCTTTTGGTGTCTCCTGGCATATTTTTTATAACAGCTTTATTGAGCTATAATTCATATGCCATAAAATTCACCCTCTTAAAGTATACAGTTCAGTGGGTTTTAGTATATTCCCAGAGTTGTGCAGCCATCACCACAATCTGATCTTAGAAAACATTTCGCTCTCCAAAGAGAAACCCCGTATTCATTAGCTCTCACTCTCCATTCTCCCCCAACTATGCCCCAGCTCTAGGTGGCCACTAATCTTCTTTGTATCTCTCCAGATTTGCCTATTCTAGAGATTCCTGATGTATTTTAAAAAACATTTTTAAATGTTTCTTTTTTGAGAGAGCACGAGTGGGGAAGGGGCAGAATCCAAAGCAGGCCCCAGGCTCCAAGCTATCGGCACAGAGCCCAATGCAGGGCCTGAACTCACGAGCTGTGAGATCATGACCTGAGCCAAAGTCGGACACTGAACCCACTGAGCCACCCAGGCGCCTCTCTGATGTATGTTTTAAACGAACATTGATTTATAGATTTTTCCCCCCTCATATCAAAATATCACACTTTAAAAGTTGAAGTTAAATGATTATTTTACTTCCCTGCCATATCTTTTCGTTATGTTATCAGTGTGAAATTGGGGCTCCTTTGGTAACATACTGATGTTAGTTGTGCCCATGTGATTTGTGCCCTCGTGATTCATTCCCATTGAGAGGCCCTATTCAGTTGACTGCTGTCAAAGGAGGCCTAGAGAATGGTGGGTTGACTCTCTTGTATCCACTTTTGGCTTTTTTGTTGTTATAGCAAGTGTGGTATTTTTTTCTAAACAGGTCAGGAATATCCTGCCATAGTAGAATTTGCACCTTTTCAAAAAGCTGCAAAAAAGAAGACTAAGAAAAGAGATACCAAAGTTGGGACTATCGATGATGGTACAGTATAGCTCTAGTTATGTAATGCTATTGCCCTGGGTTTTTTAAAAAAATTATTACCTTTGTGGGAATTAATTGGATTCCAGTCTTTTAAATAGGAAAACACACAGAATAAAGTTTGTGAGAAATGTAATTCACTGGTGAAAGCTTTGCTTAATTGTCGGAATAGAAGTGGGTTTCCTGTAGAGTTCCCACTCTGGCTGGTGCCATCTCATTCCTTCACCATCAAGCAATATAGCATTGACTGTCGAGCAGTAAATTACCTTTGGTTTGTTGACTGGAAGACAATGGTGAAAAATCAGATGTATCAAACTACAACTCTTTGAGGTCTCAATGTATTTTATGATGATGATGATTTATTTATTTATATATTTTTTAACGTTTATTTTTATTTTTGAGAGACAGAGAGAGACAGCATGAGTGGGAGAGGGGCAGAGAGGGACAGAGACCCAGAATCCGAAGCAGGCTCCAGGCTCTGAGCTGACAGCACAGAGCCCGACATGGGGCTCGAACCCACGAGCCGTGAGATCATGACCTGAGCCGAAGCCGGACGCTCAACCGACTGAGCCACCCAGGCGCCCCTTATTTATTTCTTTTGATTTCCATTTTTATAGAGAGGGAAGGTTTATCATTGAGAGCTGGGATGGAAAATTTTCTATACTTGAGGAACATAACCTAAAGTAGTGGAAGTGGCTAGTCCTATTTTCCTAGGCTTTGAATATGCAGTTAACTGCACACATAGTAATTACATTGAACTGGAATACGGGAACCGAAAAACTGGAATAATTGCCACGTAAGGTAAACTGGATCCAGATTTTGATCCAGATTTTGATCTGTGTAATGTTATGTTGGATATGGACTTAGCTGTAACATTTTGTATCTGATATTTTGGAATCCTCTAGTTTGATTTCCATTACTTGTTATTAGAGTGGGTATTATAAAGAAAACACAGAAAAGATTCAACACACAGCTAGTGACTGATTATATCATAGATTCGGATCTGGAAGACTAGATCAAGTGACATGCCCCACAGTGCACAGAAACTCCAAATACCAGCAATGGGATGACGCCAATGTGTTACCCTTTCTGATGTCAGATGCATCGAGAGAACTCCAGGAATCGTCAGCTCCAGTGCAACATCTAGGACATCTCCCCTCAATATGTTGGGTTTACTTAATGTGTATTTATTTTTGAGAGACACAGAGCACGAGCAGGGGAGGGGCAGAGACAGAGAGGGAGGCAACAGAATCTGAAACAGGCTCCGAGCTGTCAGCACAGAGCCCGATGCGGGGCTCGAACTCGGGAACGGTGAGGTCGTGACCTGAGCCGAAGCCAGCCGCTTAACCGACTGAGCCACCCAGGCGCCCCGTGTTGGGTTTACTTAAAGTGAGGTATGCCCATACAGGAATTGCTTACGTGCCATCTGTAATACTGTGAAGGTCCCATAACGACAACTTGCAGTTCTCACGTAAGTGTGAGTCTGGATTAGGTGGACAGTAACTTTTAAAAGCAAACTACTTAACATGCCTGGAGGTTCTGTTACAACATGTGGTGTCTGTTTATCCCTGACTTGAGTGAGTATAGGGAGTAGGAATTCTGAGAGTAATAGGCCAATAAAGCCCTGAATGGTCTAGTGGGTATGTTTAGGTTTGTTTTTAATCTTCCATGATGTAGAAAGTTTTTTTTTAAAGTCTGCTATATTTTCTGTTTACCGAAACAATTATTTAGATCCAGAATATAGGAAATTTTTGGAAAGTTATGCTGCAGATAATGAGAAAATGACATCTACTCCAGAGACACTGCTAGAGGAAATAGAAGCAAAAAATAGAGAATTAATAGGTAAGTGGGCAACAGGAATTAAGGGCAACGGCTTTTTCATCAGAAGACCTAACTCCTACTTCTGTCACTTGCTAGCTGTGTGACCAGGGGGAAGGCCCTAACTTCTCTGAGCCTCTGTGCTATAAAGTGCAGACGATAATACCTGCCTCACAGGATTATGTAAATGCATCGATAAGATGGGGAAAATGCTCCGTGACCTATTTTAATGCCACATAAATATAAGTAGAAAAAGTTTGAAGACGCGTGGGACGTTTTGACGTCGGCAAGCCTTTGAAGATCGATTGGTATTTTCTGGTAACAAGCAGCTCACGTTCCTGAAAAATATGTGAACTGCAAATATCAAAAAATGAAGTCCGTTACTGCCAAATTGAAAACTCCTTGAGAAATTCTAGTTTGGACATTGGCCCTAGCAGTAAATTGTCACTCTTCTCCCAGCTCCAAACATAAGCATAGCCCCTGACCCAGGATTTCCACTCCTAGGAATTTATCCAAAGGAAGTAGGCTTTCAAAAATGCTAACTACAAGGCTAGATAGCATTGTTCAGGATATTGGAAATTAAATTATTTTTCTAAAATGGATCTTATTAAGGGATGCAGAGTCTAAGCCCATCTCTGATAATTTCCTTAGAATAAATTCCTGAAAGTGGAATTATGGGGACAAAAAGATGAGATATTTTTAGCGCCTTCCCCCAGTTTCTTCCCAGTTGAACAAATTTATATTGCCGTCTGAAACCAGAGACTATCCTTTGCACTTAATTCTCACTGACAGTGGGAATTAGTCCGTTAAAAAACTGCTTGAATTTGGATTTCTTCACTTTTGAAAAATGTATTTCAGACCTTCAGAATTGAAGTAAACTACCGTAAAACTCTTTTCTGATAATGTACTCGTGAACTGTTTTAAGGGGTATAGTTTTCCCACCTTGGGTGGTTGGCAGGGAATGTCAGAAAATGGAATCCTTTCTAGGGGTTGATAAGTATTATTAATAATCTGTTTACATTTATGTAGCTAAAAAGACAACCCCACTTTTGAGCTTCCTGAAAAACAAGCAGGTAAACCTTTTGTTTTTATAGTTCTCTCGATACTTTATATTTTTCACTAGTTCGTAGTCCATAAGCATACGAGCATTGAATTGGGATCCTAGCGGAGAAACAGCTACCTTTTCTACCATGATTCTTTGAAAGATGTGGCTCATTGGCCTCACTCTCTGGCCCTCTCCTTCGTGTTGTTGGGCCAAGGATGCACTGTGCAAACCCAGAGAGTCTTTAGATTATTCCAGAGACACTCCCTTGGTTTCCTAAAAGCCTCTGGAGATACGGCATGTAGGCAACAGTGGGGAGATTCTGATGCTGGCAGGCCCTGGTCTTTATTCTCAGATTCTCGGTGGGGTGGCGAGGGGGTTAAAGTAGAAAGTAGGAAGGAAAGACAGTCCCGTCTAGTGGGTGCCTGCCATAACTTTTGGATTAGGTTTTTGGTGATGATTACCTTGTTTGAAGGCTTATGTGGATGCTTCTTTCCAGAGAATGAGAGAAGAAAAAAGAGAAGAAAGAAGGAGGCGAGAAATAGAAAGAAAAAGACAAAGAGAAGAAGAGAGGAGGAAGTGGAAGGAAGAAGAAAAACGAAAAAGGAAAGATATAGAAAAGCTAAAGAAGATAGACAGAGTTCCAGAAAGGGACAAATTAAAGGACGAACCAAAGATAAAGGTATGAAAATGATGTGAGCTGACTGCATGTTGCTAAAAATTGCATGTACTTCTTTAAATATGCATGCATCTTGTGCCGTTGTAAACGTAATTTTTTTAAATTTGTTTTTGTCTTGGGGGGGGGGGAGGAGGTGAACCAATAGAAATCCTTCCTATGATGCGAATGGTATTGTTTTTAAAAATGCAAGATAATCTAAAAGAATTAAGTAATTTACATGATATTTTTTCATGAAGATCTGTTATGTTTATCACAGAAAATGTTCAACGTTTGGATTATTATTCTCAGTTCTTCATAAGTAAGGGCTTAGGGCTGGCTGGCATGAATTATGGGTTTTATTCAGCTTTTCCTTCATATTTGATACATGAAGTTGCCTCATCTGTTTGTTTTCCACTGTCTTCAGGTACACAGGTTTCTGTTACAAGCTGTGAATCAGAAAAATGTAAGGACCCAAGTACATGATACAGAGCACCTAGTATCATGTCACACACACAGGTCTTAGTTCATAATAAGTCCTTTTGGTGGTGGTGGTAGTGATACCTGTAGAAAACTCCTTCCAACTGACTTGAGTCTTCTTGAAATCTGAGCCATTTTCAATTCCTACCTTAGAAGGAAGCCCCAGTGACTTCCTGATGCTCTGCTGGGTACCCGGAAGCTTTAACAATCTACGGCTAGAGGACAACCATGCCTAAATCGCTCTCTCTTTCCATATGCCTCTCCTAACGGGCTGCCTTGTGGGAGTATTAGGGATAAATATAGCCTGTGTTACACGCTTCCCTTTCACATGATTCTCCCCGTTACCGTCTCTCATCTGCCTGGGGATCTGGGAGCAGCTGATTGTGATGAACGCATCGCACCTAGGAAGAGGCGAGCTTGTAGAAAGCTCCCAGCCTTACCGCTTCCCTTCTGAGGGCGTGGCTGAGGCAGCTCTTGCTTCCAGCAAACTCCCTGGGGAAGTACTGCCTAGTCCTTCAGAGAAAGGGAAAATCTCACGGAGATGGTGGCAGGGTCTCCTCCTCGTACCTCCTCAAAATGAAGCAGTTTATGGCCAGAGCGTGTTCCCCCAAGTCTCTCCTGGGCTCATTACAGGCGATAAGGAGCTTGGGCAGCAGGGTGGGGAGATTCCCATCTTAATTCTTTCCAGCGATCTCTCTCTCTCTGTCTGCCGTGGCACAAGTGACCTGACTTGCTGTTCCCATCAGCAAGGCAGAAGGTTGAGCCAGCCACACTAGAAACTTTCACGATTGTTCTTAATAGAGTAATGAACATCCTGGCTTCTAACGAAGATGTTCATTAGAAAAAATAAGAACACTTCCAATGAAACCTGCACATGGTATCCTCACTACATCGATGCTCCGTAGCGTCCAGTGTGGACTGGCCATTTGCCGTGGCTACGTGCTGCAGGCCTTCATGCTCAAGTCTTTCTTGTGGTGCTTTGCCTCTTGCTTGCTGACTCGTGTGATGCCTTCACCCTGAGATGAACCTTTGTATGATGCCTTCGCTCTGAGACTCGAAATTCTTCTATTCTGCCTAAGAATCACTCTGAATATCCAACACTTGGGGATATTCTAGAGAGGTCTGTGGCAGCGATGGGAGAAAAGAGACTGTTTTGTTAGCAATTTGGACTTCGTAAGGCACGTTTATTTTACAACTGCATTTTGTCATACGTATGTGTGTCATATATATGCATGTGTATGTATATATATGTGACATTGAGCAGAGTTCCTACTCCGTAGAGACGGAACCTCACCGTTCTGTGAGGCCTTTGGATTTTTAAATCGAATGATGAAAATTATGTCTGATCGTACCATCATAAGTGTGTTATTCTCAGGCTCAAGGCAGAATTATTCTTGCAATGGATCCCTCCTTTGGTGACAAAGGTATCGGTCACTCCAAGCACGACAGGCAAACGGCTGTCCAACATTACTGTCCAACAGTAATGATCTGCCCGGCATCTTCGATTTGTGGCCTATTTTCCCATCAAGTTACATCAGTATGCTAGCTGGCTACAGAAGGCATACTTGGAAGTGTGCACTGTTTCACTAAAAGGTTGACCCATTTCAAGCCAAAGGAGTCTTGATCCTATTGCCACAAGTGATTAAACCACCTGGAGTGGATAACACTTTCCACGTTCATAGCCTCCTTTTAGTCAATTACTGCTCTCCGTGCGCTAGTTCTTAACCTGGAAGTTTAAGAGTAGCTGCAGAAAAAGGCCTCCTATAGCCTAAATTTAAATCACTTGGAATATTGTTTTCTCGGGTAGAATCAGAAGAGAATGTCCCACCCTTGAAAATAAGAATACGTTTGTTCTCTTTAAAGCTACTCAAGAAGCCAGAAAAGGGAGATGAAAAAGAATTAGACAAAAGAGAAAAAGCCAAGAAACTAGACAAAGAGAATCTGAATGATGAAAGAGCCAGCGGGCAAAGTTGCACACTGCCCAAGCGCTCTGACGGCGAGCCTAAAGACGAAAAGCCTAAGAGGTCAGTGGCCGAGGGCTCCTTGGGACACTCCGTTTTCAGCCTGTTTCAACGTGCCAGTTTTCCCGCTGTGTCCTGGCCGGTGCCCGAAGGGGGGCGGGAGTGCAGGGGATGAGGAGGAAAGGTTTCAGATATTCTAGCATCTTAGTCTGGGCGAACGAACTTATGGTTTTGTTACTGGTTTTCAAAACGCTCGCGTTTTTTCACCCTGCTCCAAAAGCACAAGGTCACCTGTCGTGGCCGCGTCCTAACCGGAGCGCCTCCGTGCGCGGGAGCAGGCCACAGGGAGCAGGCGGCGTTTGGAGGTGCCATCTGAGATCTGTTCCCCACGCAGGCCCGAAGACGAGGGCGGCCGAGACTACCGGGAGCGGGAGCGGGAGCGGGACTACGAGCGGGACCAAGAGCGCCTCCTGCGGGAGAGGGAGAGGCTGAAGCGGCAGGAAGAGGAGCGCCGCAGGCAGAAGGAGCGTTATGAGAAGGAGAAGGCTTTTAAGAGGAAGGAAGAGGAAATGAAAAAAGAGAAAGAAGCGGTTCGGGACAAAGGAAAGAAGCCGGAAAGTACCGAATCCGTAGGCAGCTCCGAAAAAACTGAAAAGAAAGAGGAAGTGGTTAAGAGAGATCGCATAAGAAACAAGGTGGTGCTTTTTGTTTTGTTTGTTTCCATGAGGACTTTTGCTCTCCTCTCGCACGTGTAGAGGTGAGGGCCAGCTCGCTGTGTGTGGCAGACTTTTCACAGGGGATCTTTAACTGTCTGCAACCTTTTTTCGGTCTCGGTGCGGTCCTTTGATTCATTTCTTGTAGGCATTTCAGACACACACAAAAGTAGAACAGAGAAGAACAAGACACACGCTGCAGCAGTTACCGGCTCCCGGCCAAGCTTTCTACTCTACCCCATCCCTGCCCCTACTGATGCTTTTCGAGCAGATCCTAGACACAGAATTTCTTCTTTAAATACGTCGATATTAGAGACAGAGATTCTTTCTCTTCATAGAACCCCGGTAGCATTTTCACACCAACCCCCCCCCCCCCAACACACACTAGTAAGTCCTCAGCGCCCTACCTACTGCGTTTTTCCCAATCGCCTCATTAGTAACTTCTTGATAGGCTCCAAGCAAGGTCCACCAGTTGTATTGTATCCTTAGGTCTCTTTTAACCTAAACAATCCCCCCTCCCTTTGTTTTCCTGCCCTTTATCTGCTGCAGAAACCACTTTGTCCTGTGGAACTCTCAGCTCTAAATGGCCTATCTTCTACGTTTCCTTGAAAACTGGTAGTTGGGTCTTGGAAAACAGGGGTCGGCCGATTTCTTTTCTGTAAAGGGCCCGATGGTAAGCACTGTAGGCCTTGTGGGCCATATGGTCTCTATCACAACCACTAAGCTCCGTAGGAAAGCAGGTATAGATAATGTGAAAAGAGTGAGTACGGCTGTGTGCCACACTCTGTTCATGAAAACAGGCGGCTCCTCACCCACAGGCCTGAATATATTCAGGCTCAATTTTTGGCGAGAACACTTCATAGATGGAGGGGCGCCTGGCTGGCTCGGTTGGTAGAGCACGCGACTCTTGATCTCGGGGTTGTGGGTTCGAGCCCTGTGTTGCATATAGAGGTTACTTAAAAATAAGATAATTAAAAAAAAAAAAAAGAATACTTCATAGACGGGTGTTGTGTACTTCCTATCGTATGATGTCAGGAAACCTGTGATGCCCGGGCGCCCCGTTAGTGTAATGCTATGATCAATCCATAGCAATTGCATTGTGGTTATGGAATAGGGTGTCCTTGTTCTTAGGGTATACAAGCTGAAATATTTAGGGATGAAGGGTCATGATGTGTGCAACTTAAATGGAAAACAATTCGTACTAGAGGCTGAAAAAGCACATGACAAAACGTTCATAATTGCGAATCCAGGAGAAGGGTACTAGGTGTTCACTATGCAGGTTTTGCAACATTTCCATAGATTTAAAATTTCTCAGGGTGAAAAAATTGAACAAACAACCAATCAGTAGGTTCAGGTATTGTAAGCCTGACCCACGTATTCTAAACATTTTTAGCCTGAAATTCAGTGTATCCAGGAAAGGCAAGATAGACACTTGATCCTTTCCCTTTGTGCACCGGCATTCAGAGTAATGAGTTGGGGTCCCAGCAACTTCTAGGTCATCTGTGAGTTTTGCCTTGTCATAAGAACTTGTGGATTTAGAAATACTTGATGGATTCCAACTTGGTTTTATCAGTTATCATCCTTGTTGACGTTTAAATTGTCCCATCTTTGCACAGCGGGAGCCCCATCATCCGTTTCTTCAAATACTGTGCAGGAATCTTTGTCTGTTTTAACATCTCATCTTATAAAAATATTGAGACATTTTGCTGGAATTATTCAGTTGAGACTAATGCTTTAAGGCTAGCTTTCAGACGCTAGGGAGAAAGGGTAAGGAAGGCTCATGTAATCTTTTTGTTGAGTTCTAAAAAGGACCCATACATCTAAGTTTTCCAGGATCACACTATCATAAACCACACGCATGACTTGAACCGAGAGGTACATGATGACTTTGTTGAGGCTTATTAGGAATTGGAGATCGAAAGAGCCACCTAGAGAGTCTCAACCTGGGGTGTTAAACTGTCATACGTGAATTAAGAAATAACCATGCTTTGTGGCAAGTTGCATGGGGTATGAGCTCGTAATTTCAGGGGGGTCTTCACTAAGACTTTGCATTGTTTTTTTTAAGGTTTTTATTTATTTGAGAGGGAGAGAGAGAGAGAGAGAGAGAGAGAGAGAGAGAATCCCAAGCAGACTGTGTGCTGATAGCTTGTCTACTGTGGGTCTAGAACTCACAAACTGTGAGATCAGGACCTGAGCCGAAATCCAGGCGGACACCTAACCGACTGAGCCACGCAGGCGCCCCAAGGCTTTGCCTTCTTCATTTTGGTTTTCCTCCTAAAACTTTGCTATGCGGTAGCGAATGTTAAAGTCCGTTTACGGATGAGGAGGAGAGACAGGCGATGGCTGAGGTTTCTAAGTAAAGAAAATTCAAGCTAATTCAGCTCATCTTGAGATGGTTATAAAAATTAGACTTATCGGAAACTTACCCTCAGCGTACACAATAATACTTAATAAACGGTTGCTCTTCTTTGGAGAGAGGGGAAAGGAGGCGGGAGGTGAAAAGCAAGTTAACCATCAACGCTGTCGTGTCCTGTGCCCTCACGTTTCTGGTCTCGTAGGGGTTGTTTCGGGGTACATACCAACCTATAATTCGTGACTCCGAAGACCCCCTGGGAATGTCTGGCGGCGATGTTGTGACATTAACATTTCATTTTACTTTAGGATCGCCCGGCAATGCAGCTTTACCAGCCAGGAGCTCGAAGCCGAAACCGACTCTGTCCGCCTGATGACGGCACCAAGTCTGGAGATGCGGCGCTAGAAAAGAAGCAGGAAAGTGGTATTAGCCATAGGAAAGAAGGAGGAGAGGAGTGATGAGTCCAAACGGCCTTAGGTGTCCTGACTGTCTAGGCAGCCAAAGAGCACGTATTAAGCAATCCAGAAGTGCCTTCAGGGCAAAGGAATAGAGACAGAGGAAGGGATCGCTGGGCTGGTGAGGTACACTGCAGAGGAGTACGTTCTTTTTTTGTTGTTCTTTTTTTTTTTTTTTTTTTTTTTTGCGTCCGAGCAGGAGCCCGGTTGCAGGTTCAGGTTGGAAATACAATTTCACTTTCTTATGCAGTTCCTACAAAGTCATTTTAAAGTGTCAAAGATGAGGGAGGGGCCACGCAGGGCGGTTTGCAGGCGGGAAATGTCCCGTGAGGAGTTAATTAGGTGCGACCCGAGGAGAGTGAAAAAAAAAGACAGCTCGTTCTGTAATCAAAGGTTTTGGTCAAACCCTGGATTGAACTTTTCTGAATCCGAGTGGAACAGAGTCACTGTGAAGTCTTGTTCAGATCTAATTACATTCATTGTCGGTGATAACTGTTGACCGCGTGGCGTAGACGCAACGAGCATGTAAATTGTCGTACAAGGACAGTGAAGGGTATAACACGTTTGCGCCTGTGCAAAAACTTAATTGTGTCGTGTCTATATCCTGGGTCCTGAAGTTTGGGGGTTAGCTGTAGTTTTTTATTTGCTTATGTGAGCTTAGCGCCAAGAGTATTTTTAAACCGCTCCTTTTTGCCTTTAGCGATTTTGATATTAATGAGTCAAATTTAACCTGTGTTTGGTTCTTGACAATCGAGTCTTTGTTTTATCTTAGGTCCGATGATCTGAGGGCATACCCTCTCCGGGAAGGAAACCGCACCAATTTCTGTTCCTGTCAGATAGCTACTTTTAGTCCTAGCTTGTTTTGCATTGATGTCAATAAATACCAATATCACTCAAGTATGAAGCTGAGTGTTGGGGTTTTTTTTTATTACCTTTAGTAACTAGCGATTAATTTGGAGAGATGAGCCTTTTGATACTGAATTCACCTCTCGGGAATTTTGAAGGGGGACGAGCGGTATTCGCCTCTGCCTTCGCCAGCGTTAGGCCTCTGCTTTGCCCACCAAGGTCAGATCGTGGTTCGCTACTCTTGTTCCTCAAGAACCGGAATGTCCGGACGGCGTCCTGCCGGCCCCCCCTAAGGTGGCGTCGCTCTGCCGTTACCGAAGGCACCGCTTCATGTTTTCCTCAGCTTTGAGAAAGCAGTTCCCCAAGAAGCAGGGAAAGAGGAGGAGCCATCAAAGGTTCCCTGAAGGGAACGCTCCTCAACCGGGAGACAGCACCCAAATACGGGCAGGGAGACCGTCAGAGAGAGTGGCTGCCGGTGTTCCGTGCCGCGTGGCGGTGATGGAAGACCAGCAAGGTGCTCGTTGCGCTTGGCGGCATCGAGGTCACCGGTGAACCGATGGGGGCAGAAACCATGTTATAGTGAGGGGTGAGTGGCGTGTAGGAAATAGAGATGGGGGCAGCTGGATAAATGGACCTTGGAGCTCAGAGAAGAGACTTGGGCT
This sequence comes from Felis catus, assembly GCF_018350175.1. NCBI lineage: Eukaryota > Metazoa > Chordata > Mammalia > Carnivora > Felidae > Felis > Felis catus. The sequence goes on along the minus strand of NC_058386.1, from coordinate 97,709,554 downwards.
GGAGATACAGGTTTGGAATTCATCTGTTTTTTTTTTTTTTTAATTTTTTTTTAACATTTATTTATTTTTGAGACAGAGAGCATGAACAGGGGAGGGCCAGAGAGAGAAAGAGGGAGACACAGAGTCTGAAACAGGCTCCAGGCTCTGAGCGGTCAGCACAGAGCCCGACGCAGGGCTCGAACCCACGGACCGCGAGATCACGACCTGAGCCGAAGTCGGACGCTTAACCGACTGAGCCACCCAGGGGCCCTGGAATTCATCTGTTTTTAGGTGATCGCTGAAGCCATGGGTCTAGATTTAGTCACTTAGGGTGAGACGGTAAAGAAAGAACAAGCAGACTTAGGGCCCAGCCTTGAAGAACGCGAAGGTGACAGGGAAGGAAAAGTATCTACATGGGGCGCCTGGGTGGCTCAGTCAGGGAAGCATCCGACTTCGGTTCAGGTCATGATCTCACAGTTTGTGGGTTCGAGCCCCGCGTCGGGCTCTGTGCTGACCGCTCGGAGCCTGGAGCCTGCTTCGGATTCTGCGTCTCCCTCGCTCTCTGCTCCTCCCCGGCTCGCTCCCAAAAATAAACAAACATTAAAAAAATGTTTAAGGAAAAAAAAGTATCTACATGGGGCGCCTGGGTGGCTCACTCGGTTGAGCGTCGAACTTCGGCTCAGGCCAGGATCTCACAGTTTGTGAGTTCGAGCCCCGCGTTGGGCTCTCTGCTGTCAGTGCAGAGCCTGCTTGGGGTTCCCTGTGCCCCTCGCCAATCTCTGCCCCTCCCCCGTGCTCTCTCTCACACAAGTAGAAAATAAACATTAAAAATATCTACAAAGACAGAAAAGGAGTAGCCAGAGAGTAGGTGAAAAACCAGAAGAGAGAAAAGAGTGAAGAAGGAGAGGGAAGTGACCATTAGGGTTGGATGCTGCTGGAAGGTCAAGCGTGATGCCTGAAAAAAGGCCACGGGGTTCAGTGACCCACGAATCACTGATGACCTGGGATTACAGGGAACGGAAGCCAGACTAGGTTGAGAATGGAAACCGCATAGAGGGAAGTTTGGCAGCGAAAAAATGGAGGTAGGTAAATGGTGTGGATGAAGGATTATCTTATTTTATTATTATTTTTAAGTAGGCTCTAATGCCCAGCTTGGAGCCCACCGCAGGGCTTGAACTCACAACCCTGGGGTCAAGACCTCAGCTGGGATCAAGAGTCGGACGCTTAACCGCCTGAGTCACCCAGGCGCCCCGATGGAGGATTATTTGAAATATGAGAACTCCTAAAGCATGTTTAGAAGCCACAAGGAAAGCCCCGAGAAAGAGGAGGAAGTCCCAGGGGGGAGTGACCATCAATAGTGCAGGTTTCCTGAGAAAGCAGGTGAAAACGGGGCGGCAGTGGCAGAGCTGGCCTTAGGAGGAGCGATGCTCCGCGGCCATCGGCCATCAGTCCTGAGTCACATCGCTTGCCTCCTGACCCAGCCTGGGGCCGGTTGCCAGGCCTCTGGAGGCTGTTTTCACATCAGCACCTCCCTCTTGTGTTCCACTTGCCTCGCCAGTCCAACTTGGCAAACCACACTTCCCTACGCCCCTTAAATTTCTTCACGTACGTAGTCATTTTTGCCAACATTGACTAATCACTGACTGTGTGCCAGGCCCCGGGGGTCAAGGACTCGAGTCCTTGTCCTTGAGAGACCATGGTCCAGTGGTAGGAGGAAACAGCTAGAAATGACCAGGGCACGGCTGCCGAGTGTGCTGGAGAAAACCCCTAAACCAGATCAACAGGTGAGGCGACAGGAGGGCCCTCCCTCCTGCCAGTGATCGGCTTTTCAAATCCACCTTGACTTCCTTTTCCACAGCGCACCTTGCTTTCTCTAGTTGGCCCCCTTGCTCTCGTGTCAGGAGGAAGGAGGGGAGGACACTTCCTCCTAACTCATAATTTCATGTTCCTCATGAAAACAAACCGCTGCAAGAAGAGAAAAGTAAGCATCCACTTTTGCCTACTTCGGACAAAGGTTTCATTTGTTTGGAAATAACGACGGGATGGAGACAGCTCACACATCTAAACGTTCATTGAACACCTACGGGCTTGCCACCAAGATGATGGTAGTGAACAAGGTCCCTGCCCTCGTGATATTTACAGCCATTGGGAGTTTGCTGCTCTGGTGGAGAGAAGTGATACTAAGGGAAGTAGGCAGGAAAAATTGAAGGGGCGAGGGCAGTGGGAATAGGTATCTCCAGGGCAGTGACAAATGGGTGGCGTTGGGCATTCATGCCCTCGGAATCGGGAACCGCACCCCCCTTTCCCCAGCAGGCAAACACAAGGTAGTCCTGAGGTAGTAACTTAACTCTGCTCGTAAATGAAAATCTAACTCTCTGTGGTATTCACAGATGCTATCTTTAATTCCACCGGAGAAAGGTTAATAGGAGTTTTGTAGCCTTTTGCTGGTGTATAGAAACTCTGATGGGGCGCCTGGGTGGCTCAGTCGGTTGAGCGTCGGACTTCGGCTCAGGTCGTGATCTCACGGTCCATGAGTTCGAGCCCCACGTCCGGCTGTGTGCTGACGGCTCAGAGCCTGGAGCCCGCTACGGATTCTGTGTCTCCCTCTCTCTGTGTCCCTTCCCCCGCTTGCACGCAGTGTCTCTCTTTCTCAAAAATAAACATTAAAAAAAAAAAAGTAAGTGACAAGTGGGGGCGCCTGGGTGGCTCAGTCGGTTAAGCATCTGACTCTTGATTTTGGCTCAGGTCATGATCTCACAGTTCGTGACTTTGAGCTTGAGCCCTGCATCAGGCTCCGCACTGTCAGTGCAGAGCCTGGCCTGGGATTCTCTCTCCTCCCTCTCTCTCTCTCTGCCCCTCTCTCTCTCTTCTCTGCCCCTCCCCCACTTGCTCACACGCTCTCTCTCAAACTTAAAAAAAAATTACAGTTTCTTTAAAAAAAAAAAAAGTGACAGGTGCCTGACAGAAATAATACATCAGGGAAAGGTAATACGATGTTCACAGTTGGGGGTTGAAAGTCCTAAATGAGAAGGTGACTTCTGAGTAGACTTGAGAAGGGCACGAGGTAGAAGCCTCCAAAAGAAAAAGCATGTGAAAAGGCCCTGGGGCAGGAGCATGCCTGGCCTGCTCAGGAATGGCAAAGAGGCCCCATAATGGCTGGGGTAGAGTGAGCAAGGCGGCGGGCAGCCAAAACGGATGGAGTGAAGTCAGCTCACAGGGGCAAGATCTTACAGGTCATAGTTAGGACTTGGGCTTTTCTTCCAGATGTTATAGGAACCACCACACAGTTTTGAGCAGAGGTGTGATATAATCTGACTTAATATTTAAAAATAAAAGGATCACTCTGGCTGCTGTACCGAGAAGTGACTGGAGGGGGTAAGGTCAAAAGAAGGCAGAAGAGTTAGGAGGCTTTTGTCATGACTCAGGTGGGGGATGGTGGTATCTTGGGCCAGGCTGGGGGCCGCGGGGGCGCGTGGATTCTAGCTGGAGAAGAGAGCTGTTGAAGATGTTGTTCTAGATGTTGAGGAGAGCACGAACAGGGCTTGCCGGCAGATTAGAACAGAGGAGTAAGAGAAGAAGAGTCAAGGGTGGATCTCTATAGACCATGCCTTTTAAAAACGCAGACTTGTTCCGCTCAAGAAGTTGCAGATTGCTGGCCTCCAGGATGAAGCTCAGACTCCCGGGCCTGCCCCGGGAGGCCCGGGACACCTGCTCGGGGTCTCTGCCCCTTTGCACACACAGAGTTCCCTCTTCCTGGAAAGCCCTCCCTCCGTCCCCTTCTCTGCCCCGTCCTATTCCTTCATCAGGATTGCCCTCGAGCAGCCCCTTCTCTGAAGGCCTTTCCGTGGCCTTCCACTGCCCAGGCTGGGGGCACTCCCAGCATCCCACGCATCCCTCCCAGCACGTGGGCCACGCCCTGCCGTCAAGGACAGGGCCCTGGATCCCACTACGGCACACGGTGCGGGCCTTCGGCTTTATTCCGCTTCCTCCACCGCGTTACTCCCTGCAGAGGGCTGGTGAGCCCAAGTCCCCCCCCCCCCCACCACTCCAACCCACCTGCTGTGCGCCCCGCCCATCTCCTTCTCTCCCCCCTCACTGGCTCTCTCTCCTACCTACCAGGCTGCTTTTGTCCTAGGAAGGCAGGGGTGGGGGTTATTCGAACAAATATATGAATACCTGAAATGACATGAAAGTGAAAATACTCAGATATTTCCCAAAGACACAATGGAAATTGCCTATGGGGTAAACGTAGCCTAGGGAGTCGGGAGGGGGCGGGGGGCTCAAACTCCCCAACGGTGAGATCATGACCTGAGCCGAAGTTGGACGTTCAACCGACTGAGCCACCCAGGTGCCCCTCATTCATAGTTTTGTCTGTAGACCCATATAAATGTGCTTTTAACTTTACGCTGAAATATAACACCCATACAGAAAACCGTGTAATCCCGAAGGGTACGGCTAGATGCATTTTCACAAAGTAAACACACCCATACAAAGAGCACCCAGATCCGGAAAAAGAGTATGATCAGCGTCCCCTGCCCCCAAAGATAGCCACTGTCCTGACTTCCCATGGCACAGATTCCGTTCTCCTGGTTTTGGTCTTTATGTAAATGGAATCACACAGAATGTGTGCTCTTGTCTGGCTTCGTTTGTACCACATTTTTGTGGATGTTGATGAGATCATCCGTGCCATGGTGGTTTTGTCGTAGTTTGTTTATTTCCACTGCTGGATAGGAGCAGTTTGCAAATGTTTTGGTCTTAAGCCTCCTTAAGGCCACTTACCTCATGGACCTCTGTGTATGTAGATAGATATATACTGTATTAGAAAGTAAAACAGGAATTTTTTTTTTTGAGAGAGAGAGGGCACAAGTGAGCAAGGGGCAGAGAGAGAGACAGAATCCCAGGAGGGGCAGAGAGAGGGAGAGAGAGAGAGAAGCAGGGCTCACCCGACGTGATGCGGGCCTCGCGTTCACCCAAAGTTGGGCTCGAGCTCAGCAGATGTGGGACTACGAACTGTGAGATCGTGACCTGAGCTGAAGTCAGATGCTTAATGACTGAGCCACCCAGGTGCCCTAAAACAGGAATGTAAAAAACACACAAGCACACATTCTATTGTCTGTCAGAGCAAGGAGGTCATTCTAGTTACATAGCCCCTTGAAAACGCCACACTACGCTCATGAGAGCACGAGAGTAAAAGAAGCAAGTGATGATGTCTTTGTATTATTAGAAAAGTCATGTTGACCTCGCAGACCCTCTGAAAGGGTCTAAATGACCTCCCCCAGAGTTCCACGGGTCACACTTTGAGAACTGCTGCTGTATTGCCGCCCTTGGGAAACACGCGGTGTATCTGCTCACGTGGCGATAGATTAGGACAGTTTCCAGCTTGGGGCTCTCATAAATAATTCTGCTACAAGCAATCTAGTACCTACCTCTGCAGGCACATTTGTTCCCCTTCCCGTTGGGGAAACGCCTAGGACAGGAAATGTAGGGTTAGATAGGAGGGAACCACGTAAAATATTTACATAATTTAAAAACTAGGGGCGCCTGGGTGGCTCAGTCGGTTGAGCTTCCGGCTTCGGCTCAGGTCACGATTTCACAGTTTGTGAGTTCGAGCCCCGCGTCGGGCTCTGTGCTGACAGCTCGGGGCCCGGAGCCTGCTTCTGATTCTATGTCTCCGTCTCTCTCTGCCCCTAACCCACTCGCATTCTGTCTCTGTCTCTCTCAGAAATAAATAAGCATTAAAAAAAAAAAAAAGAACTAAATTTACAAAAAACATTCTCTCTTCGTGTCTTTCTTGTCCAGGGAAGCTCCTCTCCTGATGCCCTTCGGCCTGCCCCCGCATGCCCGCCGAGCCCCCCACACTGTCCACTATACCTGCGTCTTCGTGCATTGTTACTGTCTCTTCTTCCCATCTTCTTCTCCATGATCTACCAAAACCCACCAACTCTTGAGCTCACCACTCTCTCGCGCGGCCCTTCTTTATCTCCTTCCCTTCACACCCAAGTGTCCTCAGAGCATCTCCTCCCTTCAAGCCCTGCCCCACCTCACCCCCCACTCTATTCCCTTCTTGTCACCTTCCTCACGTCCCATCTGTACTGCCCAACTTTCACGGGCACCAAGGAGCACCACGATGGCCAATCCCGGAGCCTCTTCACAGCCCCTGTCCTTTCGGACACCCGTGGGACCCAGCTCGGTGGCATTCTGGTCCCTGAAATGTGCCTCCGGCAAATCTGGCTCCGCCCAATCAGAACGTACCGCACCTCGACTCTTGTCTCTTGTGGCTGGCGGCGTGCGGCTCCTTCTGGCTGGAAAGCCCTCCTCCCCGTCTCCCCATGTCCTGATCCCACCCGTATCAGTCTGCCAGGGCTGCCGGAACAGAATGCCAGCCTGGGTGGCTCAAACGACAGATATTTGTCACAGTTCCGGAGGCTAGAAGTCCAAGGTCACGATGATCAGGGCATCGGCGGGTTTGGTGTCTCCTGAGGCCTCTCTGGGGCACCCGGGGGGGGGGGGGGCTCAGTCGGTTAAGCGTCCAACTCTTCTTGGTTTTCCGCTCAGGTCCTGATCTCACGGTTTGTGAGCTGACGCCCCGAGGGGGGCTCTGCCCTGACAGGGCGGACCCTGCTTGGGATTCTTGTCTCTCCCTCTCTCTACCCCTTCCCCGCTCACGCTAGCCCTCTCTCAAAATAAATAAACTAAAAAATTTTTTTCTAAATCTCCTGAGGCCTCTGATTGGTTTGCAGTTGGCCGGCCAGCTTCCATCGTGTTCTCACATGGCCTTTGAGGGTCTCTGGTGTCTCTTGGTGTATCCCAAAGGACATCAGTCAGATTGCTTTAGGGCCCACACCAGCAAGCCTCATTTTAAGTTAATCACCACCATAAAGGCCCTGCCTCCAAAGAGTCATGTTGTGAAATACTGGGGTTAGGGCTTCCACATAGGAATTTTAGGTGAACACAATTCAGCCCATAACACCACCACTCACCTTCTAAGGCTGGATTTAGATGCCATCTCCTCCCCTTAGCTGGCAATCAGCACCCCTTCAATATTTAAAAAAAAAAATTTTATGTTTATTTTTATTTGAGAGACAGACACAAAGCGTGAGCAGGGGAGGGGCGGACAGAGAAGGAGACACAGAATCCAAAGCAGCTCCAGGCTCCGAGCTGTCAGCACAGAGCCCGACGCGGGGCTCGAACTCACAAACCGTGAGATCACGCCCTGAGCCGAAGTCGGACACCCAATCGACTGAGCCACCCAGGCACCCCTCCCCTTCAATCTTCTTGTAACAGTTTATTTGCTTCCTAGCACTCTCTGCCCTGTTACCATACAAGGGAATGAAAGGAATAATGGCTGCTGTTTACTGAGCTCGGTGTCTATTATGTGCCAGGTAGACATTAACTCAGGCCTTACTGTGTGCGTAACGTGTTACCAGCGACTCTGAATCCTCACCACGGCACTGCGAGTTAAGCAATATTATTTACCCCCATTTTACAGAAGAGGGAACTGAGGCACAGACATGCCGAGTTACGTATCCAACGTCATGTAGCTAGTACGTTGCACTGGTGGGGTGTCCAAACTCAGCTGGCCCTGGCTTCAGAGTCTGTCAGCACTGCACTTGGGGCCTTTTCAGTTCGACAGGTACCCAGGCCTACTCCGTGTCAGGCTTGGTTCTTGGTGCGGGGGGTACAGGAGGGAAGAGATGCGACCAAAAAACCCTGCCCTTGTGGAGGCTTGTGGTAATGGTACGGTTCTAGATTTTACTGCGGTGGTAGGTCCATGAAGTTACACATGTGATAAAGCTATAGAACTGCACACACACAGATGAGTGCACATCTAACGAGTGACATCTAAGCTCTTTGGATTGTTCCAATGTCAATTTCCTGGTTTTGATATTATAGCAATGCAAGACAATAATGCTAGAGGCTGAGTGAAGGGTGCACAGGATCTCTCTGTAGATTTTTGTGCGTTCTTGTGAATCCCTGAGTCTTTCAAAATAGTTAAAAAAAATCTCCCTGCCCTCATTGAGCTTATGTGGAATTAGGACGATAAAGAAATACGTGCTGTGACATAATAGATGGTGATAAGTGTTATCATGAAAAGCGGGGAATGGGGATCCGGAGCGTTGGGGAATGAATGGCCTCTCGTGAGTGGAGACATTTGAGCCTTGACTTGCAGGAGGTGTGGAAAGCAGCCGTGGGGTGCCTGGGGGAATGGAGTCCCAGGGCGGGAGAACACCCGGTGTAAGGCCATGAAGGGAACTGTGTCTGGCGTGTTTTAGGAAGAGCAAGGAGGTCAGTGAGGCTTTAGCAAAGTAAGTGAGAGGGAGGACAGCACGAGGCTGGGTGAGAGAACTAATGTCCGACCAACTGGGTAGGGCCTTTGAGGCCACTGCAAATTCCTGTGCTTTCTTTCTTTCTTTTTTTTTTTAACTGTTGTGTATTTATTTATTTTGAGAGAGAGACAGAGAGAGAGAGAGGACAAGGGTGGGGCAGAGAGAAGGAGAGACAGAATCCCAAGCAGGCCCAGTGCCATCAGCGCACAGCCCAATGCAGGGTTTGATCTCATGAACTGCGAGACCATGACCTGAGCTCAGATCAAGAGTTGGATGCTTAACCGACTGTGCCACCCAGGTGCCCCCGTACTTTCTTTTATGAGGAGACGGATGGGGAGCCATTGGAGCGCGCTGAGCGGAGGAGCGCCATGGAGATCAGGCGCGCCATGATCTGCCTGAGGTCTTGAAAGGGTCGCTCTGGCTGCTGTAGGGAAGCCAGCAAGCGGGCAGAGCAGCGAGGAGTCTTAAAATAATCTGGGTGAGAGAGGGTGGCTCGGACCCGGGTAGAGGTGATGAGAAGTCCTCAGATTCTGGATAAATGTCAAAGTCAAGCGGACCAGATTTGCTGACAAACCAGACGCGGGATGCGAAAGAGACGGGTGGAAGATAGATTTTGGCCGAAGCGGCAGGAAGAATGGAGTGCCATTTGCGGTGATGGGGAGGACTTTGAGTGAGCCAGTTAGGGGTGAAAAGGTCAGGAGTTCTGTTGGAGACGTACTAAGATTAAGGCATCTATGAGACATCCAAGTGGATGCCGAGAAGGTGATCGGAGCTCAGGAGAGGTCCAGGCTGGAGATACATGTTTGGGTGTCATCACCCAAGAGAGTATTTAGAGCTATGATATTGGATGAAATCGCCAAAGGAGGGAGTGTATATAGAAAAGAGAAGAGGTCCAAGGGCGCCTGGGTGGCTCAGTCGGTTAAGGTATCCGACTCTTGGTTTCAGCTCAGGTCACGATCTCACGGGTTTGTGAGTTCGAGCCCCACAGGGGGCTCTGTGCTGATAGCGCGGAGCCTGCTTGGGATTCTGGCTCCCTCTCTTCTCTACCCTTCCCCTCCTCTTGCTGTCTCTCTCAAAGTAAATAAATAAACTTAAAAAAATAAAAAAAAAAAAAAGAGGAGGTCCAAAACCGAACCTCGGGGCTCTCCAATGTTAAAAAGGAATTGAGGTAAGGAAGAATCAGCAAAAGAAACTCAGAAGGGGTAGAGTGCGAGGAAGAATCAAAACCAGGTAGAACAAAGATTGCGCTCTAAAGCTGTTAAGAATTAAAAAGATGGTTGACCCCTCTCGGTACCTGCCCCCCGCCCCCCCGCCATGGCCCTGTGGGTGTGCAGGCCAGGGGCGGCCCCAAAGAGTAGGAGGCGGAGGGGGAGCAGGTGGGCAGGTCTGAGTGGCGATGGCACACTCCCCGGGAGAATCGGGATGGGCAGGAGACCGCAAGGATACGCCCAGGAGCTGTGGCATCCAAAGAGGAGCAAGCAGTAAAAAAAAAAAAAAAAAAAAAAAATCTCAACATGGAAAATGCCAACCAAGAAAATAAAACAAAAGGATGCAATGGAGCAAGTTGCCAATAAAGGAGAGCCCTTGACTCTCCCTTTGGAAGCTGGTATATATCGTGTGCTTAGAGGAAACTGCAGGTGATTCCACGTTCGGCAGCCCATGCTGCAGTCTAGGTGGGGCGCGATGGAGGCTTGCAGAGCCACAGGCAAGGGTGACAGAAGAGAATATGGCGGGGCGCCTGGGTGGCTCGGTCGGTTAAGTGTGGGACTCTTGGTTTCGGCTGAGGTCATGATCTCCCGGTTTTCTGGGTTCGAGCGCTGCCTTGGGCTCTGTGCTGACAGTGCAGAGCCTGCTTGGGATTCTCTGTCTCCCTCTCTCTCTCTGGCACCCCAGTTTATTTATTTTGAGAGAAAGAGAGTGAGCGAGTGGAGAAGGGGCAGAGAGAGAGAGAGGGAGAGACAGAATCCCAAGCAGGCTCCACACTGTCGGCGCAGAGCCCAATGTGGGCCTTGAACTCACAAACTGTGAGATCATAACCTAAGGTGAAATCAAGAGCCCGGTGCTTAACCAATTGAGCCACCCAGGTGCCCCACTGTCTCTGTCAAAATCAATAAATAAACTTAAAAAAGAGAGAGAATATGGAAAGGATTGGGGAGTAGGTGAGACAGCTGAGGGAAAAGCAATCCGGTCATGGTCTGAGGGCGGTTAGCACTTGACCCTGCGGCCATGACCATCAGGATGAGTTTTGCCTCGTATCTTGAATCCTGTTTCCCTGAAGTTAACAGGAAGACATACCTGCTTCCTCAACTTACATGTTCTCAATGTACCTTTGTTATAAACCTTTTGGTGCTCCATGTCTCTTGTGGGTCTCCTGTTACCAGCTTCTAACTGAATGTTATATTTTGTCCCAATCTGTAAGATTGTGTCAGCAGGGGAGTTTTATCCTATTGTACAGCAAGATGCTCATCATACGTTGTGAAGTTAATAAAGCAGTTTAAAGAGGCAAAAAAAAAAAAAAAAGATTTGTGTAAGCTCTCAGCACCGTGTCGATCGCACCCTAAACCCAGGGTACATGGTAGCTATAATGATGATAATGATGGTGATTCAGCAACTAAAGGCTTATTTGCTGCTCCTCTGGGCCACCAGAAACAAAATACTGGCTCTCAAATAAATAATAAAAATCCAGGTTAAGAAGCCTGAGGTCTCACTTCAGTTAAACATAAAATTATCTGGATGAGGGTCTGAATTTAAAAACTGAATGGGATTAAAGTAACCAAAGTTTTGCTGTTAAAAAAAAATGGTTATTAGGGGCACCTGGGTGGCTCAGTCGATTAAGTGGCTGACTCTTGATTTCGGCTCAGGGCATGATCTCACAGTCCATGAGATCTATCCCTGCCCTGCATTGGGCTCCCCGCTGAACTTGGAGCCTGCTTGGGATTCTCTCTATCCTTCTCTCTGCCCCTCCCCTCCTCTCATGTGTGTGTGTGTGTGTGTGTGTGTGTGTGTGTGTGTGTGCGCGCGCGCGCGCTCTCAAAATAAAATGTTTATTTATTTTGAGAGAGACAGAACATGAACGGGAGAGGGGCAGAGAGAGAGAGAGAGAGAGAGAGAGAGAGAGAGAGAGAGAATATGAAGCAGGCTCCAGGCTCCGAGCTGCCAGCACAGAGCCTGATGCAGGACTTGAACCCACAGACCTCAAGATCAGGACCTAAGCTGAAATCGGTCGCCCAACCAACTGAGCCACCCAGGTGCCCCAAAATAAATAAACATTTAAAAAAATGGTTATTAAATTTGGCTCAAACTTCCTATTGTTTGTGTATTTCCTCTCTAGACCTAAGCCACCAGCATCCAGTTGTTCAAGACAGAAACCTGGACCAAGTCCTGTTAACGTCACAATCATCTCTTGATTTTATTTCTTCTTATTCAACATCCCCGGGGACTACTTTACTTTGGGCCATTTCTTTTTTTAAGATTTCATTTTTAAGTAATCTCTACACCCAATGTTGGGGCTCGAACTCACAACCCCAAGATCAAGAGTCACATGCTCTACGGACTGAGCCAGCCAGGCCCCCCCGGGCCAGTTTCTTGCCCAGACTATTTCCAAATTCTCTCCCACTAGTTTGTTCTACCATCTGTCACTGTACTCCAATATAGGGATTCCTAACTATTTCTGTGCTGTGGAGTCCTTTGGCAGTCAGATGAAGTTTATTTTCAGAATGTTTTTAAATGCATAAGACAGAGTACATAGGATTACAAAGAAAAGCAACTACACTGTAATAGTTATCAAAATATTTTCTAAAAGAAATGTGTGCTGTAATAACATATGAGCTTCTTTTTGTTTATTTATTTATTTATTGAAAGAGAGAGAGAGAGAGAGAGAGAGAGAGAGAGAGAGAGAGAGAGAACCATCGGCGTAAGGGCAGAGAGAGAGTGAGGGAATCCCAAGCAGGCTCCCCATTGTCTGCACAGAGCCCGACTCGGGACTAGATCCCACGAACCCCGAGATCATGACCTGAGCCAAAATCAAGAGTTGGATGCTTAAGTGACTTGAGTCACCTAGGCTCCCCATTTTTTAATAATTTTATTAAAAATTTTTTAATGTTTATTTTTGAGAGAGAGCATGCGCATGCACACACACACACACACACACACACACACGCATGTGCGTGTGGTGGGGAGGGGCAGAGAGAGAGAGGGAGACACAGAACTCAAAGCGGGCTCCAGGCTCTATGCTGTCAGCCCTTAGCCTGACACAGGGCTTGAACTCACTGTGAAATCATGACCTGAGCTGAAGTTGGATGCTTAACCGACTGGGCCACCCAGGTGCCCCTAAAGTTTATCTATTTATTTTGAAAGAAGGAGAGAGAGAGAGAGAATGAGCAGGGAAGGGGAAGAAAGAGAGAGAGAGAGAGAGAGAGAGAGAGAGAGAGAGAAAGAGAGAATCCCAGGCAGGCTCCGCAATGTCAGTGCAGAGCCTGATGCGGGGCTTAATCCCACCCTGAGCCAAGGTCAAGTCAGTGCTTAACCGACTGAGCCACCCAAGTGCCCCGGACATATAGGCTTCTTAACACAGTTCTACTTATGGGGCTAATAACTATAGTTTACCCTTGAACAACGCAGGAGTTAGGGGTGCTGACCCTATGCAGTGTAAAATCTACATGTAACTTTTGACTCCCCAAAAACTTAATAGCCTACTGCTGACCAGAAGCCTAACTGATAACACAAACTGTTGATTTACACATATTCCATATGTTATATGTATTATATACTGTATCCTTATGAAAAAGTATGCTAGAGAAAAGTTTATTAAGAAAATCACCAAAGAAAATATTTATAGTACTGTATCCATCAAAAAAAATCCACATATAAGTGGACCCAGGCAGTTCAAGTCCACGTTGTTGAAGGGCCAACTGTACTATAATTCCAAACAAGTGATGAATGTGTAAATGGTATTTCAAGACATCTGCATCAAATGCAATGTGATATGAAACCATCTTTGATCTCTACTGGTGACAAAGTCATAGGTACTGTTGACGCGACTATAGTATGTTGCCTACCTTTGTAAATAAAGAAAGTGCTAAATTTCAGACAGTTTGATAAAAACAAGTTGTGATTTTTTTTCCCATCCAAGTTCATGTATCCTGTGAACTCTATAAATGGACCATTTGTGGACCCCAGGTTAAAAACCCTTACCTTAATCTACTGGTGCAAAATGGCCTGAAGTGACTGCAAAGATACACAGAGGATTTTGTTTTTATTTTATTTCATTTTAGAGAGACACAGAGAGCGCACAAGCAGCGGGGAGGGGGCAGAGGGAATCTTAAGCAGGTTCCATGCTCAGCGCACAGCCCAAGTGGGGCTCAATCCCACGACCTCGGGATCAGGACCTGAGGCTAAATTAAGAGTGTGACAGTCATCCGACTGAGCCACCCAGGCGTCCCAAAAGTTTGTTTTTATTTTTAATTTTTTTTAATTTATTTTTGAGACAGAGAGACACAGAGCGTGAGCAGGGGAGGGGCAGAGAGAGAGGGAGACACAGAATCCGAAGCAGGCTCCAGGCTCTGAGCTGTCAGCACGGAGCCTGACGCGGGGCTCGAACTCACGGACTGTGAGATCATGACCTGAGCTGAAGTCGGACGCTCAACCGACTGAGCCACCCAGGCGCCCCCAAAAGCTTCTGTTTTTAAATGTGGAGAAGAAAAACATGGAATCGGGGATCATCAACATCCAAAACGCATGTCATTAATTCCTATGCATTTTGCAAAGCGGGCTAAAAGTCCGTCTGGGATTCCTAGTAGCCAAGGAAAAGGTTATCTCGAAATTTCTCAGCTTAGACCTTGATTAGCAGCAACCTCTTGCCTAGACCTCCCGGACCCACCCAGTGCAGCCCTCGCCACCCTCCCTTGCTTTCTCCAACACCACCATCCCTTCCCGTCCAGCACGGCCCAGCCAGCTGGCAACCTTGCTAGAGGTCGAGATAAGACCGAGATGCGCACCGCCAGGCCACCCCGGCGGAGGTTAACCCTCGGCGCTCCGCTTCCTAAACCCAGGACCGAAGTCTCTTGCACTCGGACGTGACGTATCCCCCACCCGCCCTTGGAGTTAGCCCCGCCCACTCTGCTCTCTCTGCCCTCGGAAGGGTTACCACTTCGGCTTTTACCGCGGCCTGTGCGCCTCACCCACGAAGCAGGGTGCCCTGCTCCCGAGGGCCCCACTTACGGAAGTGGCGTAAAACGGATTCCATTTCGCACGGACAAGCGCGATTTGCCGAGTTCCCACGAGAGCGCGCACGCGCACGCGTGCGGGGCTGAGGCAGAAAGGGCGGCCAGAGACGGCCAATGGCAGCAGCTTCCAAGCTCCGCCTCCGGCAACGTCTTCTAAATACGTCCTTCCGCCCGCTTCCTTCTTTTCCTCCTTCGCCATTTTTGCGTGCGCCGTTGGTCGTTTCTCGCCATGGTAAGTTTATCCGTAACCATCGGCCCCGGGGTGCTTTCGCGAGACTTGAGGCTTCCGCGATTTCGCAGGCACCTCACGCTGTATCGAGGTGCTGGGGCCTTTTAAAGGCTTTTTCTAGAGAAGGCCGAGTTTGGCCACGGCTCCAGCTACAGGCCTGGCGGGAAACTAGCAAGTGATGGGGAACCTAAGGGGGGGGGGGGGAGATGGCGCTTTGTGCTCCAGGCCGCTGCCCAGGCTAGTAGGGGTTCCCCCTGCCCTTCGCCTTTCTGGAGCGAACTGTGATTCTGGGACAGGGAGAGAAGTGGGGGGATCCACTCCAGAAACCGTGGCCCGACCTTGGGGCACATGGGACGTGCCAGGCATCGAGAAGGGAATGTGGTCACCTGGCTTACGGAAACTTTTTTAAGTTGGCTGCCGCCTGCATAGCAAACTAGGCGCTTACAGGACTTTTAATTCTTTGTTCGAGGATTTGAGTATCTCCCCCGTGGAAGCACCTGGAAGAAGGGGTGCTCTAGTGTGAATCTATATGCCATTAGGGCGTTCAACCTAAAATGCTAACTGAGGACAATTACGGTCGTGGATTTTAACCTGTGATAGGTTTCTTAGAACATAAAATTGCCTTCTGCTTCTAGGTGTGGAGAGAGAGGATCGGTAACTGGTTGTTTTAGTTGACAGAAAATTTACAACTGCCACCGTGAGCTGGGAGAGAGGAGTGTAGCCCTTGCCTTCTTTGTGATGGCCCCTGTTATTATGCAAGGGTGTGCTGGACCACGTTGGCCGGACTCGAGACTACCACTCCTTCCATTTCCAGATTGTTCTGCATTCTGAGGGCGGGGGGCGGGGGGGGGGGGTGTTGGGGTTGGACTTAGATGACCCAAGTACTTAAAGCCAAAAACCCAATGAGAAATTGGGAAAGTCATCCTTGAAAATTATGTGTTAAGTACGGTTAGAATTAATACCAAAATGGTCAGTGGGTTAGAATAGATTTATTGACGGTCAAGGACTTTGTGTATATCTTAATTACTCTTGGGATGACCCTTGAAATTAGGTACCTGTTGTACATAGTGCACTGAGACTAGTTGGCTTGCAAGTGATAGATTGTTCTGGGTGACCAAAAGCTTGTGTCCTTGGGGCCCCTGGATAACTCAGTGGGTTGGGCGGCCAGCTACAGCTCAGGTCATGATCTCGTGGTCTGTGAGTTCGAGCCCTATGTCTGAGAGCTGGGAGCCTGGAGCCTGCTTCCGATTCTGTGTCTCCCTCTCTCTCTGCCCCTTCCCTGCTTGTTCTCTGTCTCTCTCTAAAAAATAATAATAAACAATAAAAAATTTAAAAAAAGCTTGTGTTCTTTTGTGAAAACCAAGTTCCTCAGCCATCCCCAGTGGTCCTCTGGGTCCTGGGTGACAGCAGGGAAGAGTGGAAGGCACTCTAGCCTTGGAGCATAGATGACCTGAGCTTGAATCCCAGCTCTGCACATTAATACTCTGATTTGGGGTAGGTTACTTACTTTTCTGACTCTTGGTGATTTTTATTTGAACAGTGGGAATTCTACATCTGCCTCTAGAAATTGTAAGAAGCAGCACAAAGGGCGTGATGGATGGGTGTAGCATTTAGAAGGTTGTTTTTGGTATAGATAAAGCATTCAAATGTTTGTGGATTGAGGGAGTTCCTGACTTTGAATCTTTTGAGCAAGCTCTGGTGTTGCTGTCTAAATTGATTACCTTTTTGGGGCACCTGGGTGGCTCAGTCGGTTAAGTGTCTGACTTGACTTTGGCTCAGGTCATGATCTCACCGTTCGTGAGTGTGAGCCCCGCATCAGGCTCTGTGCTGACAGCTCGGGACCTGGAGCCTGCTTCAGATTCTGTGTCTCTCTTTCTCTCTCCCCCTGCCATGCTCATGCTCTCCCTCTCTCAAAAATAAATAAAATATTTTGAAAAAATTTTAATTGGTTACCTTTTCTTCCCAGTCTTCTCACAAGACTTTCAGGATCAAGCGATTCCTGGCCAAGAAACAAAAGCAGAATCGTCCCATTCCCCAGTGGATTCGGATGAAAACTGGTAATAAAATCAGGTAAGGACCCCCCCCACACACACACACACCCCGCCCTATAATCACCTGCGTCTTTTGTGGGGTTGTTGTTTTGTTTTAATGTGCTTCTTCTGTGTTTCTGGACAGAAACCCAGCCCACCTCTGGGATTAAGGGCAGACACTCCAATATTTGTTAATTTCCTGTTGTCTTTAGTCTGAGCCAGAACGTAAAGTGGAAGGCTGTCTTGTTGCTCGCCTAGTCCATCTTGGAGGTGTTTATCTTTTCTAAAAGATTGGAAGATTGGCCTCTACTGCAGAAGTAGTTGAATTGATGGTTTTGGAAAAAAGATGGAATTGCTAGAATTGCGACAGAAGGCCTCTGGGGTCATCTAGGCTAACAGGCAAAGCAGGCTCCGTGTCCTCAGTGCAGAGAGAGAGGGAGAGAGGGAATCCCAAGCAGGTTCGACACTGTCAGTGTGGAGCCCGGTGCGGGGCTTGAACTCAGGAACCGGGAGGTCATGACCTGAGCCAAAATCAAGAGTCACTTAACCAATTGAGCCTCTTGGTGAAGTGGTTACTTGGGCAGGTCAGCCCTTCTACAAGCTTGCTGCAGTTCCCTTGAGAACATTGGACATCCATAGTAAAGCCCTTTTTTAATGGATTGACATGAACATCGGTTTCTCTGTCCTATCCCCACCTGGTGGTGGGGCCTGCTGTTATGGGTTATTGTGAGGAGTGAAAGAAATGTATATTTCAGAGTATACACTTGGCCCAGAGAGCTGGCACAGTTGAAGGATTTTTCTCGTCCCTCAGCTGCCTTGCAGCTTTCAAAGTGTGTTAAAGCAGGTTGCAATTACAGTGCTTCGTTTTGTGGAAGTACTGACATTATCCTGCTGAAAGAAAAACAGTGTTGATCATTTTTGATTTTGCCTCTCTGAGGGTAAAATCAGGACAGATTGACATGGACAATTCTGAGGAGCTTTCACTCTGCAAGTCACTTGCTTTGATACTGAAATGATTGGGGGTGTTAATCTATTGGAAAGATTCTGCAGATGCTGTTTTGATGTTTTGAAAGACGGGAGGTTCGAAAATAAAGATGTCTGGGTCTCCCCGGGGATGTTGAATCACAAGTAGGTGTGCGTACTCTTGGGAGGGGAAAGAACTTCCCCACTAGTCCAGTCTCAAGAACCAGTGTGTTTTCTTGGCCTGGAATCCTTTGGAGAGGCAAACATTTGATGTGACTAGTTCTTAAACACATCTAGCAAGTCACTTTTTACTCTCCAAAGAGCTCCAAACGTGTTACGGGAAGGAAAACTGGGAGCCTGTTGAAGTCAGACTGCCTTTGTAACCCGCAGTTTCCTTCTGTGCAGATACAACTCCAAGAGGCGGCATTGGAGAAGAACGAAGCTGGGTCTGTAAGGGATCGAACATGAGATGGCACACGTTTATGCCGCCTGAAAGTCATACGTTTCTATCCCATCACCTCCCTGCTGCCTGACCAGTAGATGTGTTTTATCAGGAAATTGACTTTTCTCTGTTATGATGCTTCTTCTCCTGTAGGTTGGTTCAGTAATAAATCTGTGAGACCTTTTGGTTGAACTGCTGTTGTGTTCTGATTTGTGAAGGACTGACTTCCTCCTCCTGTCAGATCTCCCATAGCGCTGTCCGGTAGAACTTTCTGTAGTGATAGAAATGTCCTTTGACATTGGAAGGACGTGTGGCTAGTTTGAGTGAAGAGCTGATTTTTTTTTTTCAATGTGTAAATTATTTTTGAGAGGGGGAGGGTGACACGGAATGTGAAGCAGGCTCCAGGCTCCGAGCTGTCAGCACAGAGCCCGATGCGGGGCTCGAACCCACAGATCGCAAGACGGTGACCCGGGCTGAAGTCAGACGCTTCACCAACTGAGCTACCCAGGCGCCCCAGGAACTGGTTTTTAAATTTTTATTTAATTGTAATTAAAAAACTCCATGTGGCTAATGGCTCTTAACGCCTTATGGGAAGTGAATATTTGAGGTAGCACATTCTTTTTTTTTAAGTAGGTTTCATGCCTGGCACGGAGCCCAACACAGGGCCCAAACTCGGGACTCTCAGATCAAGAATGGAACTTAAACTGACTGAGCCACTCAGGTGCCCAAGCACATTCTTAAATAGCATCTTTGTATACTATTCTCTAATGCCAGTCTTCAATACAAGTAGGAATCATCTGAACCAGGGGTTATCAGACTGGTCTGCCTGGTTTTGTTTGGCCTGTGAACTAAATTTCTGTATTTTTAAATTGTTGAACGAAATCAAAAGACTCTTGACACACTGAAATTCAGATTTACTGGGCCTTTATGTGCCAGGCACTTTTTTTTTTTTTAATGTTTTATTTATTTTTGAGACCGCATGAACGAGGGAGGGGCAGAGAGAGAGGGAGACACAGAATCCGAAGCAGGCTCCAGGCTCTGAGCTGTCGGCACAGAGCCTGACGCGGGGCTCGAACATGGACCACGAGATCATGACCTGAGCCGAAGTCAGACGCCCAACCAACTGAGCCACCCAGGCGCCCCTGTCAGGCACTGTTCTAGGTACTTGGGGTCAGTTGATAGACAGGTGTGGGTGTAGGTTAGGCTAGTAATGGGCCAATATGGAAGCCAGAGCAAATGTCTGGAAGACGTGGGAAGGAACAAAGGGTCCCTAATTACCTGTGGGATGTAGGTGAAACTACAGCGAGGGAAAGGGGGATCAAGTTTGGTGGTGACCCCATATGGAGTTTGTAGGGACCCTGTGCTGGATGTAGCAGAGAGCAAGTGGCAGGGATGGCCTGGCACAGGGGTCCCTAACCCAGAACCACACTAAGAGGTTCAGATGGTCATAATCCTGAAGGACCACTGTTTATTGGAAGTCAGAAGAGTGGGCTACAGAATACCAATTAACCAACCTAGGAACCTGGGAGCTGCTGCTGTGGGGACAACAGGGGGTTTGTTTTGTTTTTAAATGTATTTTGAGAGAGCGTGTGAGCAGGAGAGGGGCAGGAAGAGAGAGCGGGAGACAATCCAAAGCAGGCCCTGCAAGGCACCACGTGCACAGCCCGACGCAGGGCTCGAACCCAGGAATCCACGAGATCGTGACCTGAGCCGAAATCGAGAGTCAGACACTTAACGAAATGAGCCACCCAGGCATCCTGGTAGCAGTGGTAACCTAAAAAATGTTACACGGATCCAAAGCAGTGGGGCTCCATATAATTGGCAGTCCTGTGCCGTGAATTTTCAACTTGGGAGTATTAAAAACACCTCAGCCTCGGGCCGGCCGGGTGGCTCCGTCTGTTAAGTGTCCGACTCTGGATGGAGCCCTGTGTTGGGCTCCGTGCTGACAGTGCAGAGCCTGCTTGGGATTCTCTCTCCCTCTCTGTTCCTCCCCTGCTCACATACACACTCGAATAGTAAAAAAAAAAATAACCTCAGCCTCACTGTTCAGAGTAGGTTGGGACACCGCTAAGGTGCCACTAATGGACCTTAAACAGGTGTCAGAAATGAAAGGTAGAATGACATGGGCACCAGGGATGATTGCTTGTACATAAGGGGTTAACTTTTTTCTTTCCCTAAGGAGTTACTTTTGAGCCTGGGAGTTGAGCACAGGTCCTGGTTCCATTGGCCCCTCACTAGCTCTAGCTCGTTCGGTTGCCAGTATTTGTTTGCCCATCTGTGAAGGACTAGATCAGTGCTTCCTGAAGGGGGAATTATGGGAGCTCTGAGACCTTCAAGATTTACATTTACAAACTACCAGAAGTGTGGCATTAGAGGTCAGCTGTTGAAAGACATGGGGTCAACCCTGCGCTGACACTGCCCGCCCCTTGACGAAGCAGGCACGGGGTGGGGGGGGGGGGCGGTCTGCTGAGTTGGGATTCAAATCCTGCTCTTCGTTTGCCAGCCGTAAGCCTCCGTGTCTTCATCTGTGAAGTGGGGCCAGTGGGAGCTCCCTCAGGGGGCTGTGAGGATCATGTACCTACAGCACTTGGTGCCTGACCAGGAAAACAAGGAATGGGGAGTGAGCGGGAGTCGAGGGGTGTGGATCCCTCCCCAGCAGACCTGAGTATGTGCTGGATAAAGCTAAAGACAGATAGTGGGGAGGGACAGGTCGTCCAGGGAGAGGTCAGGCACAGCTGTCAATGTTCGCGCTCAGTGTCAGCCTCTAGACAGATGTTGGTTCCCTTCCAATCCCGGGATTCTAATTGCGAGTGCCTTAACCACCTCGAGGGCTTGGAGAGGAGGCAGGGCAGTGTGAGAGTGAAAATCCTGGGCCTTGCCGTCAGGCGTCGGTTGAGTCCCAGCTCCATCCTGACCCAACTGTGGAAACTCGATCTTTAGGACTTTAGGAGACTCCCCCGCCAAGTCCTACCTACCTTGGGGTTTGTAAGGATCGATAATGTCTATAAAAGGTCGGTTCTACCAGGTGTTCCCCCATCGTACAGATTTTAAAAGGTTATACAACTCTTCCTGCTAATAGCAACTGACATTTTGAGTGCTTACCATGCCAGGGAGACGCCCTTAGGAATGGCCACGAGGACCCGACAGAACAGAGTGAAATATTAAGCATTCACGCTTCCCCGATCCTGTTCTGTTCCAGAGAAGTCAACATCAAACCACCGCCCAGGCAAAAACACTGGTGGGTGTTTGGGGCACCAGAGGCAAGCATAACCTGCAGGACTACTGCAGTCAAGACTATACGGGGCGCCTGGGGGGCTCAGTCGGTTAAGCGTCCGACTTTGGCTCAGGTCACGATCCCGCGATTCATGGGTTCGAGCCCCGCATCGGGCTCTGTGCTGACAGCTGTCAGGAAACAAGATGATTGCATCCCAGAAGCCCCTCCTTGGGCCCCCTTCCAGTCACTACTGCCCCTAAATGTAACCACTGTCCTAACGTCTAACAGCATAGATTAGTCTTGCCTATTTTTGCATTTTATAGGAATGGAATAATTAACTTTGCACTTACTGTGTCTAATTTCTTTTGTTCACTCACCATCATAGGAGATTTTGTTGTTATATGCAGCTGTAGAGGATTCATTTTCATTGCTATGTAACATATTGACCTTAAAACTGTCAGGGGCGCCCGGGTGGCTCTGTCGGTTAAGCGTCCGACTTCAGCTCAGGTCATGTCACGGTTTGTGAGTTTGGGCCCTGTGTCTTGCTCTGTGCTGACGGCTCAGAACCTGGAGCCTGCTTTGGATTCTGTGTCTCCGTCTCTCTCTGCCCCTCCCCATTTCATGCTCTGTCTCTCTCTCCAAAGTAAACAAACATGAAAAAAATCTTTTTAAATAAATAAACACTAAAAAAATAAATAAATAAAACTGTCAGTGGGGCGTCTGGGTGTCTCAGTTGGTTAAGCATCTGACTTTGGCTCAGGTCATGATCTCGTGGTTCATGATTTTGAGCCCTGCATCAGGCTCTGTGCTGACAGTTCAGACCCTGGAGCCTGCTTCACATTCTGCATTTCCCTCTCTTTCTGCCCCTCCCTCACTCACGCTCTCTCTGTCTCTCTCTCAAAAATAAATAAATAATAAATAAATAAATAAATAAATAAATAAATAAATAAATAAATAAAACTCAGTGGGGCATCTGGGTGGCTCGGTCGGTTAAGCATCCCACTCTTGGTTTTGGCTCAGGTCATGATCTCATGGTTCATGGGTTCAGGCCCTGCCCTGGACTCTGTGCTGACAATGCAGAGCCTGCTTGGGATTCTCTCTATCTCCCTCTCTCTATGCCCCTCCCCTGCTTATGTGCATGCTCTCTCTCTCTCAAAATAAATGAACTTAAAAATAAAATAAAATAAAACTGTCAGTTATTTAACCAGCAAAAATGGACTTTTTCAGGAATAGCAGAGAACTGAACCTCAGGACACGTGAACCGAGGCACAAAAGCAAAGGAGGTGAAGGCTTTTTTACAGAGGAAAAGGGAGAGTTGGAAGGTGCTGTCACAAATAAAAAGTCCATGGGAGTAAACTGGGAGTTCGAAATATGGTGGCTTTTCATTGGCTGAGTTGTGGCCGTCACCGGGCTGTTATGAGGCAAGGAGAAAATCCTTCCTCCTCCTAGGGTAGTAAAGTATAGGCTTCTAACTGGGGAATGCAAGGTGCATCTTTTCCTGTTGGGGTCTGCAATTGACCATGGATGGTAGGGCATGGACGCTCCCCCTTCTGGCCTCCTGTCTCCGTTTTAAATGAGCTTTCCTTTTGATGAATTTTCACAAGCGTTCCAGTGTGTGAATAGACCACGGTTTATTTCCCCATTTTACTCTTGATAGGCATTTGGATAGTTTCAGGTTTGGGGCCTTTAGCGAACTGCTATGAACGTCTTTGTACATACCTTTTGTTGGACATGTGTATGCATCTCACTACAAGTGATTTAGTTTTCATTTTCTATTTCTCGGGATGTATAAACATAAAAATGGTTTTTTAAATTTTTTTAATGTCTATTTTTGAGAGAGAGAGAAAGCAGAGTGTGAGGAGAGGCGGGGAGGGGCAGAGAGAGGGAGACACAGAACTTGAAGCAGGCTCCAGGCTCTGAGCTGTCAGCACAGAGCCTGATGCGGGGCTGAATGTGGTGCTTACAGAAGTATGCCGATGGGAAAGTGAGCTCCTGGTATGTTTACAAATCACCAAAAGCTATTGAGTTCCACTGATGATGTGTACATCATAAACACCTATCTTTTTTTTTAATATCTTTACATTTATTTATTTTTGAGGGAGGAAGAGAGAGAGAGATGCGGGGGGGGGGGGGGGGACAGAGAACCCGAAGCAGGTTCTGCACTGACGGCAGAGAGCCCGATGCGGGGCTTGAACTCACGAACCATGAGATCACGACCTGAACCGAAGTTGGATTCTTAACCAACTGTAAGATCGTGACCTGAGCCCAAGTAGAATGCTTAACCAACTGAGCCACCCAGGCGCCCCCATAAGCACCTATCTTAAGGTTGTGTCTACACAGATTGGCTCCCCATTGGTTGACAGAGAAAATGTACTATTTGTAGCCTGTCCATTCTTCGTACAACCCTCTGTATAGGTGCTTTGGTTAATCGTGTGGGGGTAGCAGAAGAATACGGAAAGCTCATGGAGCTTTGGAGCTGGCCAGGTCTGGGTTTACATCGTTTACCATTCGCTAACTAGCTGGGTGACTTTAGGGGAGTTACTTAACCTCCCTGGGTATGTGTGAAATGGGGGTTAATAATACTGTGCTACAACATGGATGGAACTGGAGAGTGTGATGCTAAGTGAAATAAGCCATACAAAGAAAGACAGATACCATATGTTTTCACTCTTATGTGGATCCTGAGAAACTTAACAGAAACCCATGGGGAGGGGAAGGAAAAAAAAAAGAGGTTAGAGTGGGAGAGAGCCAAAGCATGAGAGACTCTTAAAAACTGAGAACAAACTGAGGGTTGATGGGGGGTGGGAGGGAGGGGAGGATGGGGGATGGGTATCGAGGAGGGCACCTGTTGGGATGAGCACTGGGTGTTGTATGGAAACCAATTTGACAATAAACTTCATATATTGAAAAAAAAAATACTGTGCTACAGACTTGCTGCGACAATTAAATGAGATGGTATATCAAAAATATCTGGTCAGGGGACGCCTGGGTGGCTCAGTTGGCTAAGCGTCCAACTCTTGGTTTCAGCTCAGGTCTTGATCTCACGGTTCGTGAGTTTCAAGCCCACATCGGGCTCCACACTGACAGCGCGGAGCCTGCTTGGGATTCTCTCTCTCCCTCTCTCTCTGCCCCTCCCCTTCTTGCTCTCTCTGTCTCTCTCAAAATAAATAAACTTAAATTAAAAAAAATATCTGGTCTATTGTTCAGACTTAGTAAATGGTAGCAATTCATCTTTAAGAGTTCCTAGAGTAAACCTGTAACATAGTTTTTCTTCTTTCTTTTCCTTCCCTTCCCTTCCCTTCCCTCAGCTTCCTTCCTTCCTTCCTTCCTTCCTTCCTTCCTTCCTTCCTTCCTTCCTTCCTTCCCTCCCTCCCTCCTTCCCTCCCTCCTTCCCTCCCTCCTCTGCTTCCTTCCTTTGCTTCCTTCTTTAGTTTTTGACTGGATTGGGGAGGGGATGAACAGCTTCTGTATCAGCAGGCAGTTAACAGAAAGCTCACACTGGTGTAGATATTTAGGTGCAAACTGAAAACTAAAACTTGAAAACGAATGGGTAATAAATAAACTGCTATAAGACTCCCTGCTCTACGGAGGGAGTAGAAGTCTGGAGCCCAGGATTGTTAGGAACCAGTAAAGGGTCCCAAGAAGATGAGGAGGTTCATCTCTGAATAGGAAATGTCAAGAATAACATTCATTCATTTAACAAATATTTATACAACATCTACATGTGTCAAACAATGGGCCGGCTGCTGGGGATATAGTGGTGAATAGGCTAAGCACGGACACCGCACTGAGGGCTCTCACAGTGTAGTCCAATAGCCACACACACACACAAACACACACACACACACACACACATACACACACCTGCAAGTTTCTAGATATAATACTGGTTGTGTGCAACACATACTCATATTTTTATGTTATTCTATCTCATTAAAAATATATTTCAGGGGCGCCGGGGTGGCTCAGTTGGTTACGTGTCCGACGGCTCAGGTCATGATCTCACGGTTTATGAGTTTGAGCCCCGCGTCTGTGCTGACAGCTCAGAGCCTGGAGCCTGTTTCGGATTCTGTGTCTCCCTCTCTCTCTGCCCCTCCCCCACTCATGCTCTGTCTCTCTCTCTGTCAAAAATAAATAAACATTAACAAAAATTAAAAATATATATATATTTCGGGGCACCTGGGTGGCTCAGTCGGTTGAGCGTCCGACTTCGGCTCAGGTCATGATCTCGCGGTCTGTGAGTTCGAGCCCCACGTCGGGCTCTGTGCTCACAGCTCAGAGCCTGGAGCCTGCTTTGGATTCTGTGTCTCCCTCTCTCTCTGCCCCTCCCCTGCTCATGCTCTGTCTCTCTCTCTGTCAAAAATAAATAAAACAGGGGCGCCTGGGTGGCACAGTCGGTTAAGCGTCCGACTTCAGCCAGGTCACGATCTCGCGGTCCGGGAGTTCGAGCCCTGCGTCAGGCTCTGGGCTGATGGCTCAGAGCCTGGAGCCTGTTTCCGATTCTGTGTCTCCCTCTGTCTCTGCCCCTCCCCCGTTCATGCTCTGTCTCTGTTCGAAAAATAAACGTTGAAAAAAAAAAAGAAAAAATAAATAAATAAATAAATAAATAAATAAAACATTAAAAAGAATTTTAATAAAAAATACATATATTTCATAGCCCATTAATAGGTTGCATCCACAGTTTGAAAAACATTGATCTAGTCAAGGAAACAGACACACAGAAAATTAATTTTCATACAGTGTTATAAGTGCAATGACAGAGAAGTATTCCTAGGGGCCAAGGGAAGTATTCTGAACTCACATTTACTTTGTTAAAAAATTATTATTTATATTTGAGAGAGGGAGAGACAGAGCGTGAGTGGGGAGAGGCAGAGAGAGACTGAGACAGAATCCGAAGCAGGCTCCAGGCTCTGAGCTATCATCAGCACAGAGCCTGATGCAGGGCTCGAACCCATGAGCTGTGAGACCATGACCTAAGCTGAAGTCCAACGCCCAACCGACTGAGCCACCCAGGCGCCCTTCTTCCTGAGTCTTTTGGGCCTTGATTGCTTTCAGCTTGAACGAATCCGCATGCGAAAGTGGCACATCTTGAGGTGATTGTTGTGAACCCTGGCGCTCACATGCCGAGCACCTTGGCGCTCCTCGGTCTGTTCCTCTGCACGTGGCATCTCATCCTCCAGGGCCTCTCCGTGTAGCCTGGGCTTCTCGCAGCGTGGTGATCTCAGGGCAGCTGATTGCTTGTATGGCATCTGGCTTGACTGAACGTTCCAAGAACTAGGAACTGGAAGCCGCTCGCTGCCGGTTTCTTCCGACCTGAGCCCTGAAACTGGCATGTTCATGGGCACACAGACTGTGCAGTTGCACGGGGCGCTGCTAAGTTCAAGGCCCTGCTTCTCTGCCATCTTGAAATTCTTTCAAAAATTTTTTTTATTCTTTTTTTTTAATTTTTGATTTGTTTTTGTTTTTGAGAGAGAGATAGAGAGAGACAGAATGCGAGCTGGGGAGGGGCAGAGAGAGAGGGAGACAGAATCCGAAGCAGGTTCCCGGCTCTGGGCTGTCAGCACAGAGCCCGACACGGGGCTCGAACTCTCGAACCGGGAGATCATGACCTGAGCCGGAGTCAGAGGCTTGACCGACTGAGCCACCCAGGTGCCCCCGAAATATTCTATTTTTTAAAGTTTATTTCATTTTTTCAGCATTCTCTACACCCAACATGGGACTCGAACCCATGACTCTGAGATCAAGAGTCACATGCTCTATGAACTGAGTCACGGGGCCACCTCGCCATCTTGAAATTCTTAATCAGTGTTTAGAAGGGACCCTACGTTTTCAGTTTGGGCTCTGCCCAGAATATCTCTTTTGCTCTACTTTATTGGTCTGAGCAGTTGCAGAACCCACGTGGATTCAAGGGAAGGGGATACAGAGCTCACCATCAGGAAGAGTATCAAAGAACTCAGGGTCACCTTTAATCCATCACCGCATGGTGTAAGAGAGGTGATAGAGTACTAGAAGCAAGAAATCCGAGATCTAGGGGCACCCGGCTGGCTCAGTCAGAAAAGCATGTGACTCTTAGACTCAGAGTCATGAGTTTGAACCCCACACTGGGTGTAGAGACTCCTAAATAAATAAACTGTTACAAAAAGAAGAAGAAGAAATCTGAGGTCTGGTCCCAGTTTTATCGCTACAATGGGCCTGCTGCGAACAATCACTTCAGCTTTGGGGACTTCGGTTTCCTTCCACTTAAAATGAGGAAACTGGTTCAAAAGTCATGAACTTCTAGTGACACATTTGTAACTCTCGACATGTACATCTGATAGGGTATTCGTTAGAAAACAAAAATGTTTCCACGGGGCATGGGAACGGAAGGGCAATGAGCTACAAAAAAAAAAAAAAAAAAAAAAAAGATTATTGGTTTAATCAGTAGGGCTGTGGATCTAGATTCAAGGTCACCTGCCTCCAACTTCCACTTGTTCCTCCCACAAACACGCACCACGGGCGATGAGGCAGACCCGCAGGGCTGGGCTGCGGGGATGAGCCACATCCACAGACTCCAGTCTTCAGAGACTCACGGCCTACCGTGCGGCAGGTGAGTGTAGACAGTGGCAGGTGAGTGTAGACAGTCGCAGCCTCTAATGCGGCCGGGAAGGCACGAAGTCCCGCTCTGATGGGGGAGGGGCCGAGGAAGAGCCGGCTGAGCCCCGCGGGCTGCGGAGGACTCAGGTCCGGGGCACCGAGTGGGGCACGTTCACATCCTAGGCAGAAGGAAGAAGGGGCACGTTCACATCCTGGGCAGAGGCCTGCAAAGAGGCCCGGTCGCGGGAAAGCTGGGAGACTTGATGGAACTGAAAGTCACTCTATGTGGAAGTTAAGCGCAGAAAGGGGACGTGTTCGGTGGGTGGTGGCAGGAGAGGGTGCTGACGGAAGGGGTGATGAGGGAACAGGGCTGAAAGCGGAAGCTGGGGTCAGATCACCGGGAGCCTCTAGGCCTCGAGAGAGAGTTTGGATTCTACCCTGAGGCCCAGGCAAACATTGAAGGGTTGGAACTTGGACGGAGGGTCTC
This sequence comes from Felis catus, assembly GCF_018350175.1. NCBI lineage: Eukaryota > Metazoa > Chordata > Mammalia > Carnivora > Felidae > Felis > Felis catus. Next base: position 97,681,086 of record NC_058386.1, on the reverse strand, counting down.
CGCTCTGGGTTGAAGGACTCTCACCGGGGTTGCTGTGTGGACTGCTGAGGTCAGACTGGTTGGAAGTAGGGCAGGGTAGGCTGGGAGCAGCCTGGTAGGAGGCTGTGGTTTGTGGTCTGGGTGAGCAGTGATGGTGACGGCACGAAGGCAGAGGCAGTGGAGATGGTGTGAAATGCACAGACGAGAGACACTTAGTAGAAGCGAGACTTGTGACCGCGTGTAGAGCAGGGAGAAGAGGGCAAGGCTCATGCCCAAGTTCCTGGTCGGAGCAACAGGGTGGATGGTGGTGTCATTTACCGAGAGGGAAAGACCACGAGAACAGGTGTTTTTTGGAGGAGAAGCGGAGGGATCAAGGGTTCAGTTTGGTATATCCGGGGAAACCTTGGTTTGCGAGCATAATTCGGTCCGGAAACGTGATTGTCATCCAGAGCGCTTGTACGTCGGAGCAAATTTCAAGAACCATCGGCTCAGTTGCGATCATCGTCACGTACTACTCGCATTGCAAGACACCACTCGTTTGGCAAATTAAATTTTGTTAGAAGTGTTTGCTCATCTTGGGGAACCCTCACCAAACAAAGTTTTACTGTATTTGGTTTGGGATGGCTGTGAGACTTCCAGGAGAAGATATCCAATAGAGATATCTTGTGGATATGCAAGTCAAAAGAGAACTGGAGGAGGCTGTGGGTTAGGGGAGGGGTTTTGTTTTGACCTAGGGGTGACAGCTTGTTTGCAAAATGACCTTGAAGAGCGCAGAAGAGAAGGAAAGGTAGGAAGACAGAGGGGGTCAATAGGAATAGCCAATGGATCGAAGCTCCCGGGGGCTGGGGAGGGACGGGTTAGCCCAGGACTAGGGGTTTGTCTTACAGAGGAGGAAAGCCTAGGAATTAAGAGTTCAGATGCTTGGGTGGGGGGATGGGTGAAATAGGTGAAGGGGACTAAGAACACACTTATCTTTAAAAAAAAAAAAAGTTAGGGGCGCCTGGGTGGCTCAGAAGGTTAAGCGTCCAACTTTGGCTCAGGTCATGATCTCACGTCAGCGCACAGCCTGCTTCAGATCCTTGATCTCCCTGCCTCTCTGCCCCTCCCCACCCACTCCACCCCCCCCCCCCGTCTCTCAAAAAATAAACAGTTTAAAAAAAGAAAGAAAATCATTTATATTAAAAAAGTACACTTATCCTGATGAACACTGAGTAACATCTAGACCCGTCGAATCACTGTATTGTACACCTGAAACTAATATAGCACCGTATGTTAACTCTAGTGGAATTTAAAAAAAATTGAAAAAGAGTTCAGGGGCGCCGGCTGGCTCAGTCGGTAGAGCACGTGACTCTTGGTCTCGGGGTTGTGAGTTTGAGACCCACGTGGCAGGGCAAGATTAGGTAAAAAAAAAAGAAAAGAGTTCAGGCTCTGGAATCTGGGTCCTGTCGCCTTCTAGCTGTGAGACCTTGGGCAAGTCACTTACTTTCCTGAGTGTCAGTTTCCTCAACTTTAAAGTGGGAAAATGATGAGAACCTGCTAAGTTTGGCCTGGTAATCACAGGCCATAGTGTGTGTAATAGGCTTACCACGGTGCTTGGCGCTTAGGTCGTGCCGCCTAAATGGGAGGTGTCATCGTTATAACAGGAGCACAGGAGGAAAAACAACGGATGCACGCACAAGTCAGGTCATAGGTTTGGTTACGGGAAGCTGAACAAATTCTTTTTAGATATTTTATATCTTTTTGATGAAATAAAAGGTGAGGTTATCTAAAGGGGGCTGTGTGCGGATGTCTCTGAGACTAGAAAAGCCACTTGTTTTGCATTGTCTAGGAGACAGGATAGTCACGGTCAACAAGGGTCAACAAATTGCTAGTCGCTGAAATCGTCAAGATTTGCTTTTTGGTTTTTTTTTTAATGTTTATTTATTTTTGAGAGAGATAGAGACAGAGAGTGAGTGGGGGAGGGGCAGAGAGAGAGGGAGACACAGAATCCGAAGCAGGCTCCAGGCTCTGAGCTGTGAGCACAGAGCCAGACGCAGGGCTCGAACCCATCGACAACGAGATCGTGACCTGAGCTGAAGTCAGACACTCAACCGACTGAGCCCCCCAGGCGCCCCAAGATTTGCTTTTATTTTATTTTATTTTTTTTAATTTTTTTAAATGTTTTTATTAATTTTTGACAGAAGAACAGAGCATGAGCGGGGGAAAGGTCAGAAAGAGAGGGAGACACAGAATCCAAAGTGGGCCCTGGGCTGTCAGCACAGAGCCCAACGCGGGGCTTGAACTCACAGACAGAGAGATCATGACCTGAGCTGAAGTCGGATGCTCAACTGACTGAGCCACCCAGGCGCCCCAAGATTTCCTTTATATTAAAGTGACTTCTGCTTTTGTAGCCTAGTACTGAAACTTGTACGCAGTACAAGTCACAAGTATTTGTTCATCTGTTTTTTTCCTGATCTAGTTTCCTTTGTTTTCAAGAGTTTATTTTTTAAGTAACTCTACATCCAACACGGGGCTCGAACTTACAACCCCGAGATCAAGAGTCACGTGCTCCACCGACTGAGCCAGCCAGGTGCCCGTGATCTAGTTTCTTAATAGACTTTGTAAAGAACAATTATAGAGATACCAAAAAGTTGAGAAGATAATACAGATAAAGCTCATGATTTATTTGGATTTTCTTAGTTTTTACTTAATATCTGTTTTCTGTTCCAGGATCCCATCTGCTTTGCATATCGTTGTTATATCCCCTTAGGCTCTTGTTGGCTGTGATGGTGTCTTGGATTTTCCTTTTTGATGACCTTGACAATTTTGAGTACTGGTCAAATTTTTGTAGGATGCCCCTTTATTGGATTGTTTGATGTTTTTGTCATGATTAGAATGAGGTTATAGGTTTGGAGGAGGAAGGTCACAGAGATAAAGTGCCGTTCTTCTCAGATCATGTCAAGGGTACATCCCCCTTGATATTGACCTTGATCACCTGGTTAAAGTAGTGTGGCTCAGGCTTCACCATAAAGTTACTTTTCCTTCTTCCCAACTGTACTCTTTGGAAGGAAGTCACAATGTGCAGCACTCTCTTAAGGAGCAGAGAATTGTATTTTCCACACTTTAAGGGAGGAATGTCCCCATAAATTATTTGGAATTATTCTGCGTGGGACATGTGTCTCTTTTTCCTATTTATTTGTTTATTTATTTAATAATTTATTTATATCAAAATGGACTTATGGATATTTCTTTTATACTTTGTATACTTTTTATAATCCAGTACCTTCCCAGCCCTAGAATCAACTATTTTTCCAAAGAAGCAAGGAACCTTGGTTTCTTTTACTGGGAAATGGTATTAGAAACCAAGATCTGGGCACTAGGTATTTCCCATCCGAATAAACTTTAATCTGATCACAAACCTATCATCTTGAAGTAACATAGTTGGTTTTTTTTTAAAGTGTATTTATTTCTTTTGAGGCAGAGAAGAGCACAGGGGCAGCAGAGGAGCAGAGAGAGGGAGAGAGAGAGAGAGAGAGAGAGAGAGAGAGAGAGAGGGAATCCCAAGCAGGCTCCTCACTGTCAGCGCAGAGCCCGATGCAGGGCTCAATCCCACGAACTGCGAGGTCATGACCAAAACCAAGAGTCAGGCGCTTAACAGGCTGAGCCACCCTGGCGCCCCATCATGGTTGCTTTTTGTATCAGTGTTCAACCAGAGAAGCAGGACCAGTAGGCAATATCTATTAAGAGATTTATTGCAAGGAACTGACTTCCATGATGGTGAGGTCTGACTAGGCAAATTGGGAATCCACAGGGCAGGCCTTCAGGAGGGTACAGTGGACCTCATGAGCTTGGGCTGTCCACAGGCAGAATTTCTTTTCTTGAGGGAGCTTCAACCCTGCTCTTAAGGCTCCTCAACTGATTAAATCAGTCCCACCCAGGTTATTCAGCAAAGCCCGGTTTGGATCTTCTGTCCTCCTCTCTCTCTCTTCTCTCTCTCTCTCAAAATGAATAAACATTAAAAAAAAAAAAAAAAAGCAAATGGTCTACATGCTCCAATCAAAAGACTAGGGAGACTGAATATATTTAAAAAAAAAAAAAAAAAAAACCCAGACAACCAAACAAATGAAAACAAGACCCATCTATGTTTCCTACAAGAGACTCACAACAGACTTAAAGACACACACAAACAAAAAGTGAATGAATGGAAAAATATACTCCATGTAAATGGAAGCCAAAAAAAAAAAAAAAAAAAAAAAGCTGGGGTAGGCAATACTTGTATCAAACAAAATAGGGTTTAAAAGGAAGAGTGTAATAAGAGACAAAGAATAGCACTACATAATGATAAAGGGATCAATCCAACAAGAGGATATAACAATTGTGGGGGTTTTTTATTAAAAATTTTTTTTGGGGCGCCTGGGTGGTACAGTCGGTTGAGCGTCCAACTTCAGCCAGGTCACAATCTCGCAGTCCGGGAGTTCAAGCCCCACATCAGGCTCTGGGCTGATGGCTCAGAGCCTGGAGCCTGTTTCCGATTCTGTGTCTCCCTCTCTCTCTGCCCCTCCCCCGTTCATGCTCTGTTTCTCTCTGTCCCAAAAATAAATAAACGTTGAAAAAAAAATTTTTTAATGTTTATTAATTTTTGAGAGACAGAGTGTGAGTGGGGGAGAGGCAGAGAGAGAAGGAGACACAGAATCCGAAGCAGGCTCCAGGTTCCAAGCTGCCAGCACAGAGCCTGACCCGGGGCTCGAACCCATGAACCACGGGATCATGACCTGAGCTGAAGTTGGCCGCTTAACCGACCTAGCTACCCAGGCGCCCCAAGGATATAACAATTATAAATATATATGCACCCAACAGGGGAGTGTCTAAATATATAAAGAAATATTGACAGATAGGAGGGAGAAAGTGACAGTAATACAATAATAAGGCACTTTAACACCCTCCCCTTACATCAGTGGATAGATCATCCAGATAGAAAATCAATAAGGAGGGGCACCTGGGTGGGTAAAGCGAGTCTAGAAGGAAGACATCTCAGGGCGCCTGGGTGGCTCAGTCGGCTAAGCCTGTGACTTTAGTTCAGGTCATGATCTCATGCTTGTGAGTAGAGGGAACCTATCTCAACAGGAGAAAGGCCGTATATAACAAACCCACAACTAATATCACATTCAATGGTGAAAAGCTGAAAGCTTTTTCTCTAAGGTCACGGACAAGACTAGGATGTCCATTCTTAGCACTTTTAGTCAGCATAGCACTGCACGTCCTAGCCGCAGCAATCAGACCAGGAAAAGAAATAAAAGCCACCCAAATTGGTAAAGAAGAAGTAAAATTTTCACTATTTGCAGATGACATGATACTATGTAACATGGAAAGCATACATAGTATCTCCCCTGGAAAGTAGAACTGATAAATGAACTCAAAGTTGCAGGATACAAAATTAATATACAGAAATCTGTTGTATTTCTTTTTTTTAATTTTTTTTCAGCATTTTTATTTATTTTTGGGACAGAGAGACAGAGCATGAACGGGGGAGGGGCAGAGAGAGAGAGGGAGACACAGAATCGGAAACAGGCTCCAGGCTCCGAGCCATCAGCCCAGAGCCTGACGCGGGGCTCGAACTCACGGACCGCGAGATTGTGACCTGGCTGAAGTCGGACGCTTAACCGACTGCGCCACCCAGGCACCCCGAGAAACCTGTTGTATTTCTATACGCTGATAATGAAGTGACAGAAACAGAAATTAAGAAAACAATCCCATTTATATTTCATCAAAAAGAATAAAATACTGGGGCGCCTGGGTGGCTCAGTCGGTTCAGCGTCCGACTTCGGCTCAGGTCATGATCTTGCTGGTCCCGAGCTCGAGTCCCACACTGGGCTCTGTGCTGACAGCTCAGAGTCTGGAGGCTGTTTCGGATTCTGTGTCTCCGTCTCTCTCTCTCTCTCTCTCTCTCTCTCTCTCTCTGCCCCTCCCCCGCTCATGCTCACTCTCGCTCTCTCTCTCTCTCTCTGTCTCTCTCTCTCAAAAATAAGTAAACATTAAAAAAAAGAATACAATACCTAGGAACAAATTTAACCAAGGAAGTGAAAGGCCTGTATTCTAAAACCTATGAGACCTTGATGAACAAAATTGGAGATGACACAAATAAATGGAAAGACAGTCCATGCTCGTGGATGGGAAGAATTAATATTGTTAACATGTTCATACCATCCAAAGCAATCTACAGATTCAATGCAATCCCAATAAAAATACCAATACTCTCTTTCACACAACTACAACAAATAATCCTACAATTTGTATGGAACCACAAAAGACCCCAAATAACTAAAGCAATCTTAAGAGAGAAGAACAAAGTTGGAAGTATCACAATCCTAGATTTAAAACAATACTACAGGGGCACCTGGGTGGCTCAGTCGGTTAAGCCTTGGACTTCAGCTCAGGTCATGAGCTCATGGTTCGTGGGTTTGAGCCCCACATCGGGCTCTGTGCTGACAGCTGGATCCTGGAGACTGCTTCGGCTTCTGTGTCTCCCCCTCTCTCTGCCCCTCTCGTGCTCTGTCTCTGTCTCTCAATAATAAATAAACGTTAAAAATTTATAAAAATAAAATAAAAAAATAAAAAATAAAACAACACTACAAAGCTACAGTAATCAAAACAGTATGGTATTGGCACAAAAACAGACACACAGATGGCACCTGGCTGGCTCAGTGGGTTGGGCATCCAACTCTTGATTTCAGCTCAGGTCATGGACTCACAGTTCATGAGTTCAAGCTCCATGTGGGGATCTGTGCTGACCATGCGGAGCCTGCTTGGGATTCTGTCTCCCACTCTCTCTGCCCTTCCTCCACTTGTTCTCTACTCTCTCTCTCAAAATAAATAAATAAACATTAAAAAAATAGACACATAAAACAATAGAATGGTATAGAAAACCCAGAAGTAAACCCATGCCTATATGGTCATTTAATCTATGACAATGGAGGCAAGAATCTACAACGGGCAAAAGACAGACTCTTCAATAAAAGGTGTTGGGAAAACTGGACGGCTACATGCAGAAGAATGAAATTGGACTACGTACACCATAAGTAAAAATACAGTTAAAATGGACTAAAGATCTAAATGTAAGACCTGAAACCATAAAACTCTTACAAAAAAAAAAAAAGCAGTAATCTCTTAGACATCAGCCTTAGCAATATTTTTCTGGATCTGTCTCCTCAGGCAAGGGAAACAAAAGCAAAAACAAATAATTGCAACTACATCAAACTAAAAAGTTTCTGCACAGTGAGGGACACCATCAAGAAAACAAAAAGGCAACCTACTGAAATGCAAGAACATATTTGCAAATGATATATCCGATAAGGGATTAATATCCAAAATATATAAAGAACTCCTACAACTCAACACTAAAAAGCAAACCCAAAAACCCCCAAATAATCTGGGTAAAGAATTGCCAAAGGGCCTGGATAGGCATTTTTCCAAAGAAGACATCCAGATGGCCAACAGGCACATAAGATGCTCAACGTCACTCCTCATCAGGGAAATACAAATCAAAACCACACTGAGATACCACCTCACACCCGTAAGAGTGGCTAAAATGAACAAATCAGGAGACTATAGATGCTGGCGAGGATGTGGAGAAACGGGAACCCTCTTGCACTGTTGGTGGGAATGCAAACTGGAGCGGCCGCTCTGGAAAATGGTGTGGAGGTTCCTCGAAAAATTAATAACACACATATCATATGATCCAATCATTCCACTGCTGGTTATTTACCCGAAGAAAATGAAAACACTAATTCGAAATGATACATGCACACCCTATGTTTATTGCAGCATTATTTATAATAGCCAAGATAGGTAAACAACTTAAGTGTCCATCAGTAGATGAATGGGTAAAGAGAATGTGGTATATATATATATATATATATATATACACACACAATGGAGTCGTAGCCATAAAAAAGAATGAAATCTTGCCATTCATGACAACATGGATGGACCTAGAGGGTATAATGCTACGTGAAATAAGTCAGAGAAAGACAAATGCCCTATGATTTCACGTATATGTGGAATCTAAAAAACAAAAGAACAAACAAAAGAGAAATCGATTCAGACTTGTTTTTCATTTTTATTTTAAGTATGATCCATGCCCAACATGGGGCTTGAACTCACAACCCTGAGCTCAAGAGTCGCATGCTCTATGGACAAAGCCTGCCAGGTGTCCCAGAAGCAGACTCATTAACACACATACCAAAATGGTGGTCACCAGAGGAGAAGGGTGGAGGGACGGAGAGAATAGGTGAGGAGGATTAAGAGGTACAAACTTTCAGTCATAAAAGAAATAAATCACGGGGATGAAAAATACGGCCTAGGGGCGCCTGGGTGGCGCAGTCGGTTAAGCGTCCGACTTCAGCCAGGTCACGATCTCGCGGTCCGTGAGTTCGAGCCCCGCGTCGGGTTCTGGGCTGATGGCTCAGAGCCTGGAGCCTGTTTCCGATTCTGTGTCTCCCTCTCTCTCTGCCCCTCCCCCGTTCATGCTCTGTCTCTCTCTGTCCCAAAAATAAATAAACGTTGAAAAAACAAACAAACAAACAAACAAAAAATACGGCCTAGGGAATACAGTCAACTAATGTAATAATTTTGTACGGTTGGCCAGTGGTAGCTACACTTACCATGGTGAGCATTTTGTAATGTATGTAATTGTCAACTTACTACGATATACACTTAAAACTAGTATAATATCGTATGTCAACTATACCTCAGTTGAAAAATAAAGTGTACAGGGGGCACCTGGGCTCAGTCGTGAAGCATCTGACTTTGGCTCAGGTCATGATCTCACAGTTCATGAGTTCGAGTCCCACATCGGGTGAGCTCCAGCCCTGTTTCGGGTGAGCCCTGCATCTCTCTCTCTCTCTCTCTCTCTCTCTCTCTCTTTTCTCTCTCTCTCAAAAAACCAAAGTGTACAGTTGAGTTTCTTTTAGTATATTTACAGATATGTGCTACCATTACCACAGCCAATTTTGGAATATTTTCATCACCTTAAACGAAATTCCCTGCCCTTTACTATCACCTAGCCCCCCATCTTTCTCAGCCCTAGGCAACCTTTATATATATCTATATCTATATCTATATCTATATATATTTTAAATTTTTTTAATGTTTATTTTTGAGAGAGAGAGAGAGAGAGAGACAGGGAGACAGAGCATGAGTGGGGGAGGGGCAGAGAGAGAGGGAGACAGAATCGAAAGCAGGCTCCAGACTCCAAGCTGTCAGCACAGAGCCCGACACGGGGCTCAAACTCACAAACCATGAGATCGTGCCTGAGCCAAAATCAAGAGTCAGATGCTCAACTGGCTGAGCCACCGAGGCGTCCCTATCATTACCTTTTCAAGGTTCATCCACTTTGTTGCATGTATTGGAACTTGATTCCTGTTTATGGCCAAACAATATTCTATTGTGTGGTGACGCCACATTTTGCTTATCCATTCACCTGTTGATAGACATTAGGGTTATTTTTAGCTTTTGGCTATTATGAATGATGCTGCTATGAACATTCACGTAGAAATTTTTGTGTGGACATACGTTTTCATTTCTCTTAGGTAGATAACTTGATACCCAGGAGTGGAATTTCTGAGTCACAGAGCAAACAAGTTACGGTACCAATTCCCATGTGTGTATGGGGGGGGGGGTGTTCCCCACACTAATAAGGATCAATTCTTTCGTGCCAGCTGGGTACCCTACAACGTAACTCGATTTAGCTTCATTCTGACACTATCCACCGGGAGATTGGCATCAGATTCCACAGGTCGAGGACTGAGTCCTACAAGACCCACCCCCTCCCCTGACAACTTTAGATATCAGTCATAAGCCCAGGTGTCACCGGTGCTTTTGGCTGACCAGCTGTAGATTGCAGGTTCCAAGGACCCTCTCCTTGGGTTCGATTAATTCGCTAGAGCACCTCATAGAAATCAGAGAAACGTTTTACTTATTAGATCCCTAGTTTATGACAAAAGGGTATAACTCGGGAAGAGACGCATGGAAGAAATGTTTAGGGCAAGGCATAGGGAAGGGTTCTCGGGGCTTCCGTGCCGTCCAGGGTGCCACTCACCTAGCACCTCCACGTGTGTACCAGCCCAGAAGCTCTTAGAATTCCTTCCTTTTGGCTCTTTATGGACGCTTCATTACATAGCCATGGTTGATTGAATCATTGGCCTTTGGGGACTGACTCAACCTCAGGCCCTCTTCCCTCCCAGGAGGTTTGGGGGAGGTACGGAAAGTTCTGTTACTTTGGGTAATCCTGGGGTTGGTGGCCCTGGCAACCAGCCCTGTCTTAAGGGCTTTCTAAAAGACACCTGTTTAACATAACAAGACACCATTATCACTCTTATCAGGAAATTTGAAGGGTGCCTGGAACAAGGTCAAAGGCCAAATATATACATCTATATTTTTTAATTTTTTTTAACGTTTATTTATTTTTGAGACAGAGAGAGACAGAGCATGAATGGGGGAGGGTCAGAGAGAGGGAGACACAGAATCCAAAACAGGCTCCAGGCTCTGAGCTGTCAGCACAGAGCCTGACGCGGGACTTGAACTCCCGGACCGCGAGATCGTGACCTGAGCCGAAGTCGGCCGCTCAACCGACTGAGCCACCCAGGCGCCCCAACATATATATTTTTTAAATTTCAGTTTATTTATGTTGAGAGAGAATGAGAGAGCGAGTGTATGTGAGCGGGGGAGGGGTAGAGAGAGAGAATCCCAAGCAGACTCCACACTGTCAGCGCGGAGCCGGATGTGGGGCTCAGTCCCATGAACCGTGACATCCTGACCTGAGCCGGAATCAAGAGTCGGACGCTTCACCGACTGAGCCACCCAGGCGCCCCCACATATGTATTTACTATAAATCGCAATATCACATATGGTAACTCTACGTTCCAACTTTTTGAGGAGCTGTTAGACTGCTTTCCAAAGTGGCTGCACCATTTCACATTCCCACCAGCGGAGAATGAGGGTTCTCATTTCTCTGCATCCTTGTCCAATGCTTGTTATAATCTATCTGATCACAGTCATCCTCGTGGCTATAAAGTCGTATGTCATTCTGGGCTTCACGTGCATTTCCCTAATGACTAATGATGTTGAGCATCTTGTCAGGTGCTTGTCGGCTATGTGCATATATCCCTTCTTCTCCGGAGAACCGCCCGTTCCAGTCCTTTGCCCATTTTTTAAGGGCAGGTTGTTTATATTTTTGTCGTTGAGTTGTAGGATTCTTTATATACTCTAGATACTGGACCCTTACAAGATATATGTTTGCAAATATCTTCTGTTGTTCTGTGGGTCGTCTTTTTACTTTCCCAATCGTTTTCCTTTGAGGCCCCAAAGTCTTTAATTTCGGTGAAGTCCAATTTATCTCTTTCCTGTTTTGTCCCTTGTGCCTTTGAGTGCCAAGCTATGATTCCATGGCCAAATCCATATCTATTTATTAAGCACCCTCCATTCATCAGGAACTAGGGGTACTGTAGTGGGTAAGACAGACTTGGTCCCTGTCTTCATGGAATGTAAGTCTAGTGGTGGCAGGGGAGATTTTAACGTAATAACTGCTGGAATAATTTCCTCAAGTGTAATGAGGACTAGGGGCGCCTGGGTGGCTCAGTCGGGGGCAAGCATCCGACTTCCGCTCAGGTCATGATCTCACAGGTTCGTGAGTCCGAGCTCGGAGCCTGGAGCTTGCTTCGGATTCTCTGTCTTCCTCTTTGCCCGCCTCTCTCCCGCTCATGCTCTGTCTCTCAAAAATAAATAAATGCTAAAAAAATTTTTTGAAAGAAGTACAAGGAGGACTATGAAAAGGAGCAGAATGAGCCAAGTGCTAACCCAGCCCAAGGGGCAAGGAAGTCTTCCCCAAGGCAGTGACTAACATCTGCAGGATGAGTGGGAGTGGGCCAGGTGAAGGGGGCAAAGAACAGAGGGAAGAGTGTTTCTGGAGAGGGAACGGCATGTAGGGATTCCCAGAACTCGGAAGGACATGGCTCTTTCGAGGAACCTTGCTAGGAGGGCTGTGTGGCTGGCAGAGTGAGGAAGGGAGCAGGCAGGGGTGTGGGGCAGGGAGAAAAGGACTCGGGGAGAGAATGCAGAGTGAAAAGAAAGCTTTCTGAGACTTCAAGTTGGGAAACGCCAGCAATCACAGCTGTAGGAGGTCATGGAAGACGAGGGAAGAGAGTTTCCAGGAGTAGGAAGTGGCCAACATGAGTCAGTGAGGCCAGGAAGCGAATGAAGATAAGGACTTGCACTGGGCAGTTGGGAGGTCATCGCTGGAGACGGCGTAGAAGTAGTCGTGCTGGGATGATGGAGGTGGAAACCAGAATGCAGAGCGTTGAGGACAGATTTAGAAGTGAGGGGATGAGGGGCGCCTGGGGGGCTCAGTCGGTTAAGGATTCGACTCCTGATTTTGGCTCAGGTCATGATCTCAGTTCGTGGGATCGAGCCCCGAGTCGGGCTCTGTGCTGACAGTGTGGAGCCTGCTGGGGATTCTCTCTCTCTCTCTTCTCTCTGTGCCTCTCCCCATGCCGGCGTGCACTCTCTCTCTCTCAAAATAAACAAATAAACATTAAAAAAAAAATGATGTGAGATGGAGACAGTGAGGGGAGGAGACCTCCCTTTGGAGAGGCTTGGCTGCGAAGAGGAGAGAGTCACAGTTTTGGCCAGAAGGCTGGGGAGACTTGAGCCCATTTGTCCCCCCCCCCCTTTTTTTTTTTTTTGAGAGAGAGAGTGCATGTGTGAACCTGTGCACACCCACACAATCAGGGGAGTGGCAGAGAGAGAAGGAGAGAGAGAATCTCAGGCAGGCTCTGCTCAACAGCTCAGAGCCCAACTCAGGACTCGATCCCAGGAACTGTGAGATCATGACCTGAGCTGAAATCAAGAGTCCGACGCTCAACCGACTGAGCCCCCCAGGCGCCCCTCTCCTGGTCTCCGTTTGCCCTGCTAGGCTGTTGCACATGCGTCATCTGAAACCCTCGGAACCCTGCTGGGGAGGTTGTGTTGGTCCCACTTTGCTGATGAGGAAGCACAACTCAGAGGAGTGAGTGGCCTGCTTGCTCAAGGTCACTAATCGGTAGTCGGCATTCAAACCCAGGCTAGGCTAAGTGCTTTGCACACCAGTGGTTTTGAACTTTGCTGGGCGGGGGGGGGGGGGGGGGGGGGGGGGGGGCGCTGTGTGCCACCGTCTGTCCATCTCCGTGTTCACCAGTTTTACACGTGGGGCTTCGAGGTCAGCTTCGTGAGAGCAAGTTCTATGGAGGAAAAAAAAGTTTGAACGCCACTGCTCGCCACAGGGTTCTGTGAACTTCTGAGGTGAAGCATGACTTTTCTTGAAGCGTTTTTCCAGAAACGCTTTGCTTGTGTGATGTTCCACTGCGACCCCCCCCCCCCACCGTCTCCCTAGCACATCCATGCTTCATGTGACTGCCAGAGTAACTTTTCTAAAATCCCAGCAGGTTACTCCTCTGCTTAGAAACCTTCTATGGCTCCTGGCTACCTTTAGGGCAAAATCCACGCTCCTCCGTTAGCATGACCTATGAGACCCTTGGTGATCTGAACCCCCGCCCACTTCTCCAGCTTCGTCCTTAACTACTGCCCGGCTCCCGCCTTCCTGCCAAACCTGCCGACTTACATTTCCTGGTACTTGCTGTATTCTCCCAGACACACTCCGGTGGCTCTGCCAGGAGGCCCCTCCCCTCCTCCACTGACCAACGCCCCACGCACCCCTGGAGCCTCAGATCCGGCCTCACCTTCCTCCCTGGAAAGCCTTTCGCCTGGGTCAGGCCCCGCCCTTGGGTGGCAACCCCCCAAAACTCTCATGCTCACCTGTCACAGGCCTGCTTCTGTCACCTTTCCTCGTCCCCTGCTCCACCAGAATGCAGATTTGCATCATCTGCTTAGCTCCGTCTTGCTCCCCTGGAAAGCAGTTTCTCAGGGAATCTGTTCTTTCTCTTGGGGTAAGCATACCAGTCTTGCCTCAAAACGCATACCAGAAATGCCATTGGCTAGGCAATATCACATGATGAGGGAACTCTGCACGGGAGAATAGCTGACTCCGGGAGAAACGATACAGAGTGCTTTCCAATCTTCCGGCTGACTTGGTTTTCATTTTGGAAGAAGCAGGGCAGATGCCTGTCTCAGGTCCTCAGATCTGCTGCTAGTTCAGATGCTTAGGGGCAGACTTTTCCCACGAAGAGGGGACTGCTGTTCTAACTGTCCTTTGAACGCTGGGCACCGGCACAAGCCAACGTTCCCTCCAAGCCCGGCAGCCCGCAGCCCCAGCCGCTGGGCAGGAAGGCCCCGCCCCCACGGCCTTCACCCAGCCCAGCCCACCTTGCAAGCTGTCAAGGGAGAGACCGTGGAGCAGAGACCGCAGCCCTGCATCAGGCACCCAATTTGCATCTACAAAATGGGCTTGGGGGTGGAGTGGGCTGTGCCAGCTGCTGATGGCAACTGCCAGGATCCAGGAAGTGTTCACCCTTTCAAACACCGAAGAAGTTCACGGAGAACAAAAAGTTATTGCTACGCCACACTGTGTCAATTTAAGGTGTAGTTCCTAGACACATACGACAGGCCGAGAACGTTTACAGGGAGGGTTTGGATCATTTCATGGATGACAAGAACCCGGTGGGTTATTAAGGGAAGATCGTAACGTTTTGAGCCCGGAAGAGGTAACAGAGAGGGCCAAGCAGCCGGGCCAGGCGGAGACGGAAACCTGTGTGGATGAGCTCAGGGTGGCCTTTCTGTGTTCTGTGATGACTCAATTTCTCCCTGGTGTTCAAGGATGCGGATGGGAGGGCTGGGGACACAACAGTCCATTGCAAGGGCTGTCCAAGCTTCCAGGGATGCCGTGCTATTTTGAAAACGCGCCGTTCTCTAAGGCAGCATGGATCCCTAGCCACCAACTGCTTTTTCCTCCCTTCAGCCAAAGTCAACCTGTATTCTACTGTCTTCATACACAATTTCTGAATGGGGGCAATTTTCCAAACTATAACTTATAGATTACATGTAATGAAAAAGCAATGCCGATGATTAAAGAAGCCCTATCTCGGAAAAAGTGCCAGTGGGTGTGTCTCATGGGAGGGCAGAAGTCCAGGTAAATTACATGACTCACCACAAAATATCAGAAATGTACACTTGCCCATTTCGCCCTTCTCCCACCCCTCTGCCCCCTACAGACGACTCCTCGAGGATGAGACTTGTGCGGGAAGCCAGACCTAGCGGCCAAAGAGCCCCGGGGGACAGGCAAACTGTGTGTCTCTACTCAGAGCCAAGGTGAAAGCAGTTCCTTCCAGTGCACGGCTTGGCCATCTGCTGTGGGAAGGAGGTCCCGAGCCGCCCGGATCACTAGCTCCTGGCCAGCTGGTGAGCTCTTCCCTGCAAATGTAGGAAGCTTCCCGCACTCGGCAGTTAATGGAAAAAAAAAAAAAGTCACTCAAAGGACAGCTTTGTCATGTGAAAGGAAAACATACTCCGCTTTAATATGCTCAAGAAGTCATCCGTGACACATTAGAAAAAGTACCCGTAAAAGCCTGGAGGTGTCAGGAGCAGGTTGGGGGGAAGGGTGACTCTGCCCGCAGGAACAGCCGAGTCAAGCCTTCAGTTAGGTGTTTCCTCTGTTATCCGTGGTTTATAGTCTTAACTCGTTCTTCTAAGCGAGTGCTTCCTAATAAACCCAGAGCCTCTGCCTGCCCAGAAATGGCTCTTGGAACCGTTAAGTTTTCCTCTCCCACGTAGGACGGCACTCCCGCTCCTAACTCCGTAGTCCTGTAGTCTTGGGACTCGGCGTCAGGGCGGCTTGGTCTTTGCTGTCTCGGTGAGGGTACCCTGGTCCCCAGGTCTCCTGGCCGGTGGCCGTAGAAGACCTGGGACAGGCACCTGAGACAAAGCTGGAGGTGGTCCGCCGCTTGCAGGCCCAGCGCGCTCGGCTTCGGCCCGAGCTGCCGCCCCTTCGGGCGGGGCCCGAGACAACCGGAGACCGAGGCCTCGACGCGGCGTCGCGGTCCCTCCGCGCTCTCCGGTCTCCGTCGCCCTCACCGGTCCTGGAAGAAGGAGAATATTTGGCGGAAAAGGCCCTGAATTTGCGCCACCCGGCTGCCCGCGTAGTCCTTCTCCTTTCGGGGCGTGTAGTTCTTCTCCACGGCGGTCGCGCCCACCGCGCTCGGGGTCCGTCGCAGCGTCCACGCGGCGGCGCAGCCGCTGCTGTTGTTGTTGGCGTTGTTCCGCCCTCTGCCGCCCGCCGTCTCCCAGTCCTCGGCCCCCGACAGCTCCCGCAGGCTCCGCGGCGCGTCGGGTCGCAGGTAGTGACAGGCCCGGTGGCCGCTGTAGTCGCGGCGCGTGGGGTCAGCCCCCAAGGCGCCCACCAGCACCTTGATGACCATGTCGTGGCCCTGCAGGGCCGCCAGGTGGAGGGGCGTGAGGCCGCCGCTGCCCGAGGCGCTCACGTCGAGCTGCAGCCCCCGGCGCTGGGCGAAGTCGTACACCAGGATGAGCTCCTCGTGGCACCCGTGCTTGGCCAGCCAGTGCAGCACCGTGTAGCCCGTGATCGGGTCGCACCGCAGCAGCAGCCCGGGCTCGGCTTCCAGCTGCTCCCACAGCACCTCAAGGCGGCCCTCGGCGGCCGCCAGTATCCACGCGTGCTCGTGGGGCTCCAGGCACAGCCCGCCGCCGCCGCCCCCCGGACCGTTCGGCCCGGCCGGGGACTGCTCCTCGGCGCGCTCCTCCGACAGCCAGCCGGCGGGGGCCGCCCCCTGCAGCCCCAGCAGCTCCCACAGCGCTCCGCGCCGGCGGCCGCTGCCCGTTCCCGAGAGCATCGGCGAGCCGTGCAAGTCCCGGGAGGCGGCGGCCGCGGCGGCGTGGTCCCGGTACCTGCCCAGGCTGCTGGGGTCCGCTCTCGGGGGGCGGGGTGGCGCGGCGCTCCGCGAGCTCAGCGCGGTGGCGGCGAGGGAGGCCTTGCGCCCCGGGTTCGCGGCCCCTCGGGGCTCGGCCATGGTCCGGCCGCTGCCGCCGCGGCGCTTCCAGTGTCGAGCGTTCGCTGCCCTTCCCGGGCCCCTCCGGGAGAGGAACTGGCGCTGGCGTTGGGGAAGGAAGCGGCTTGAGCAATTGGGCTCGGAGGGAGGGAGCAAAGGAGGGGAGAGGGAGGGAGAGAGGCCGCGAGCCGCGAGAGGGCCCGGCGCGGGAGGTGTGTGTGTGGGGGGGTGTGCTTGGGAGGGTGGGAGCTCGGGCGGGGTACGCAGGGCAAGCCCCTCTAGAGCCCCGTGGGTACCGCCGCTCCCTCCGCGTCCCCGGGTCGCGGGCGGCTCCGCCCCAAACGGCCAGGTGAGCCGGGCAGCCCCGCCTCCCGCCCCGCGCGCTCCGGTGGGGCGGGCGCGAGCGGGCCCCGGCCGCCGCCCGCGCTCGCTAGCCGCCCGGTCGCCCGGCCGCCGCGGCCCGCGGGGCTTCTCGGCATCCCGGCAGCGGCTGGGGTGAAGAGGCTCTAGGGCGCCCCCTCCCCGGCGGGCTGAGCTCGGCTCTCGGCCAAGACCGCCGGGAGCGCGAGCCTTGAGTCCCGGGGCGCTGGCTCCCCGCCCCCTTCCTTCGCCTCTCCCTCTTATCTCCTCGGGAGTCTCCCTGCACTTTGTCCCCGAGCCGCCGTTGTCCCGCCCCTAGACAACGGAGGCGGTCGGGGACTCGGGCTCCCTTGCCTTGCCCTTCGTACGGCCTTGGCCCTCCCCGCGGAGCCCGGAGCGGCCCGGGATTCCCGCAGAGGAACCCGAGACGAGGGTCCAGGCGGAAACTCTTGCAGGGACCCGAAAAGGGGCGTTCCCCTCCTCCCCGCGGGTCCCTGCTCGGCTCTCCGCCCTCTCCTCCTCTTTAACCGTTCCCGAGTTGGCGTGAAGAAGCAGGCACAGGTGAATCAGTCCGCTGCCGGGGCAACGCCCTGCCCTCTTCAGAGAGGAAGGTAAAATAGCCTCAGGGAGACAACAGCGACACCTCCTGCCCCCGCCCCCGCCGTGTTACGGAGTTCAGTTAGTGGGCCACAGGGAGCCGCAGAGAAACTTCTTGAGTCAGAGCGGGGCACAGTCGTGCTTAAGGTGGTGTTTGGGAAGATGATTCGGGGAGAGGCAGAGGCAAGAAGCCGGGAGACCGTCCCGACAGTCTAGGCCAAAGGGGACGGGGGTTCAGGCCAGGCCAGCTCACTCCACTGGGCCCAACAATGATGGAAGCTATGCGAGGCTTTTCCTCCTTGACCCTCAAATATGTTGCCCTAAATATTTTGAGCTTTCCTTCGTGACAGCCTATGCGTGTGCAATCGATTTTTGAACATTTATTATGTGCCAGACGCTGGACTAGATGCTTTATATATATCAACTCTTTTCATCCTCCCAGTGACCTCAAAAGCTAAGTCTCATTGCTACCCCCAGTTTGCAGAGAGGTTAGGCCACTTGCTCAAGGTCAGCCAGCAGGAAGGTGGCAGAGCAGGTCTGTGTGACACCACAGTCTTTGTCCTGGCACAGAGGGACTGGCATTGAAGCCAGGCTTATCAGCTGCCAATCACTCACACAGGCCCCAAATTTCAGCCCAATGGACGGACTTGTCCCAACCTGAGCGTATCTGACGGTTGCCCTCCTCTTCCCGAGCGTCCTCCCTCAGAGCTTCCGTCCGGGGAAGTTCTTCTCCGGGTCCTTTGACATTGGCCTCAGTGTCCACCTTCTCCAGCATGCCTCCTCCGATTACCCCAGCCCACTGATGGCTCTCCCTCTCCCAACCGGCTGTTTGCCCTCCTCCCTTGGCACCCAGTGCTGACTGCCTTGTGGTGCTTCCCTCCCTGTGCTCTGACATGCCAAATGCGCTCTCAACTCTTCGATGGCTGTGTCATACTATCCTTGCTCTGGTTTGGCAGCCCCGGGGAATGTGACTGCGTGTATAGGCCGAGGGGGGCGGTGTGCGTTGGGGGGGTGCCCACTCCCACGTCCTTGCCTCGGACTGCCACCTGTAGGACACCAAAACCGACTCGTGGAGTTCGTCAGTTCGTAAAAAAAAATAAAGTAGCGGGGCGCCTGGGTGGCTCAGTCGGCTAAGCGTCCGACTTGAGCTCAGGTCACGATCTCATGGTCTGTGAGTTCGAGCCCCGCGTCGGGCTCTGTGCTGACCGCTCAGAGCCTGGAGCCTGTTTTGGATTCTGTGTCTCCCTCTCTCTCTGACCCTCCCCCGTTCATGCTCTGTCTCTCCCTGTCTCAAAAATAAACGTAATAAAAAAAATAAAATAAAGTAGCGATCAAGTAGCTGCTGCACCGAGCCCATCAGCCAAAGCCACCTCCTGGCCTTTGCTGACTCCTCAGAGACCAGGCCCAGGCCCAGAGCGGGGGCCCCAAGCTTTCAGGCTTTCATTTTCAAAATGAACCCTGACTGACAAGCAGCTACTTCCGTTGCTCTGGAAACTCCCCTCCATAACCCCAAATTTGTAAACACCAAACCACACACATGCACACACACTTCCAGAATATGCAAACAGCTGCAGCAGTATATATATTTTTAAATCAAAATGCCAGCATGGAGAACGCAGGATAGAAGAATGCTCGGGCTATTAATTTTCCTGGCCACTAAGCGGGCAATCCCCTTCCCCGTTGGCACTAATAATATCTCTGGTTACAGTCCAAAGGCTGCAAAGGCGGTCACCTGACCGGCGCCGCACACCCATGACGCCCGTGCCCTTGCTTAGTTGGCTCTTGTTGCCAGAAACCGAACCCACGGTGCCTCCCTGGCAGCTCATTCCACCTTGACTTAGCAAGTACTTCCTGCCCCAGGTCACCAGCCGCCTTCACGGTTCCCCAGAGCCACGCATGGCCTCTAGTTCAGGAGAGAGGGTCCCTGGAACTTCAGGGCTGGGAGTGGGGTAGCGGAGGCAGAACGCAGAAACGACAGGACTGACCCTCCTAAAATGAAGATGCCCGGCACCTGAGGTGACTGCTCACCCCCGGAGGGAGTGGAGCCGACCCCCCTCAAGCCCTTGGAAACAGTCTCCCCCCCCCCCCCCACAAAGGTGCCTTCAGGGCGGGTGTTTGCATTTCAAATGGCGATGCCTGGTGTCTTTCTCGGCCAGCCTCTCTGATAAAACAATAAAATACAATAAATACTCCGGGTTTGTTTACAGATCCTGGACCATTTGAATTAGAACTTCCTATTTCGTTGGTCGTTTCTTCATTTTTCAGCTGTGGTTGACCTGTCAGGCAGGATGGCAGGGGGCAGAGAACATTCTAGAAGTGCCAAATATACACTATGTTTCCTTTCTTCCGCAGACCTGTGCTGATATCATCACCTGATTCTCAGTGAAGGAGAGGAAGCTCCTTTCCCGCTGAGCCAAAGAGTGTGTGGCTGTGTGCAAACGTGCGTGCACGAGTGTATGCTTGAGTGTGTGTTTGTGTGTGGGTGCACACTGCCAGGCCTGTCTCTGGTTGTCATTTCCCCCTTTCCACGTGTCAGGGCTTTACTTGAGGATACCCCTGTGAAAAGTTTAACATTCTGATTACCTTTTCCTTAGATGATAGAACAAATGACACTTTAAAAATTCTTTCCTACTACTTTGGAATTACTGCCCCCCCCCAGTCCTTCAGTAAAGTGGGGATATACTGTAATGCCCGAAGTTCCGAAACCTCCCACAAAAGTCCACCAGAGTCGTAAGTCAAAGCCAAGCGGCAAGGGTCGTTTATTGCAGGTTCGAACCTGGTCCTCTGCGCACTCGTCGCCGGTGACGCAAGAGGCCACGATCAGGGTTGGTACAGCGTTTTTATAGACAGAGACAAATAGCACAGGGGAGGTTTCAAATTATGAGGGGCCTGATTAGTTGATTTTAAAGTAAGGACATTTGTTGTTCTCTGATTGGGCGTCCTTTGTCTGTCCTTTGGCGGGAAGGCTTTGTCCGTTACTTGTGGCGGGAGAAAAAAAAGGGGGAAGGGGGTAGGGTAGGTGAGGAATGTGCTAAGCAAGCAGGTTTACAGAAGCGAGAAATGCCGGTTAGTTTATGTACAATCACTCATTCCATTACATATCAGACTACATTTAGGAAGGTTTACAACCCATTCTACTACACAGCGGGTTACATTCAGGAAAGGCCTCACAATGCTCGTAGCAAACAGCAAGCAAAACAGACTTCTCAGCAATTGTATTTCTTATCAAAGATCCATAATAAGCAGAAAAGAGAACCTAGCTTTAAACTAAGGCAGGGCTGTCATTTGGATTGTTCCTTTCATTCCCCCCTTTTCCTTGTGCCTAAAGAGCCAATCTTGGATCTTCAGTTTCTATTTGTAATGTCTCTAGTGGTTGGTACTGAGTTCGTAAAACCATTAACTGTACAGCATTGAACCTGTCTTGGACAAAATTAATCATTTTGTTTATGATGCCTAATGTGAGAGCGAGAAGTAGGATGGCTAGAGGCCCGAGTAAAGCGGAGAGCAGGGTAGTTAACCATGGGGACGCACTGAACCAGGATTCAAACCATCCTGCCTCCTGTTCTTTTTTTTTTTTTTTTTTTTTTTTCTTCGCTTATGTCTCCGCACGTATACCCAGTCTCCGGGTCGGTAGTGATGCGGCTCAGGAGGGGGCCCGTTCTCATAAATGGCTCTCAATCTGGACCAAACTTCCTGGTGGATGTGCTGGAGTTCCCTCAGGGAAATAAGAAGTTTATGATCATTAAATTCAGTTAACACATTAGACTGTAGGTTGGGAATTATAGGGGGGGGCACTCCATACATGATTTTAAAGGGGGTTAATCCCAGTTTGTAAGGGGAGTTCCGCACCCTGAACAGAGCGTAGGGGAGTAAGACTACCCAGTTAGCGCCAGTCTCCATGGTCAATTTGGTTAGGGTCTCTTTTAGGGTTCTATTCATTCTTTCTACCTGTCCTGAGCTTTGGGGTCTATATGCACAATGTAGTTTCCAATCAGCCCCAATAAACTGCGCTATCCCTTGTATTACCTTTGAAACAAATGCTGGCCCGTTATCTGATCCTATTAGGATAGGGAATCCATACCTGGGCATGATGTCTTCTAATATTTTCTTTGCCACTCCTGAATCTGTTTTCCCACTAAGCTCCTGGCCTGGTTCCGCGAGTCCTAGAGCCGGGATTCTTTCCATGGTTGGTCACGTTTGTCAGTTGACAAGCCTTACAGTTTGCAACTATCTGTTCAATCTTTGGCCCTGAGTTCCTGATGGTGATTTCAGCATGTCTTATCAAGTCTCGCATCTTCTTGGTGCCCAGGTGGGTGGCCCGGTGTATTTTAATTAAGACTTTATTCCCCATTTCCTCTGGGAGGATTACGCTCCGGTCTCCTGCTCTCCACCATCCATTATGATAGCGGGTCATGGGCAACCTTTGGATCCAATTTAGGTCTTCTTCAGTGTAGGTGGGGCTTTCTGGCAAACTGGCTGAGCCGGGGTCTGGTAAGGCGGTCATTAAAGCACAGTCCACCTGTAAGGCCACCTCTCGGGCCACCTGGTCAGCCAAATTATTTCCTCTGGCCACCGGTGTGACCGGTTTTTGGTGGCCTGGGCAATGTATGATGGCTAGTCGTTTAGGCAGCCAGAGTGCCTTTAAAAGAGCCAATATTTCTTCTTTGTTTTTGATAGTTTTCCCCTCTGCAGTTAACAGTCCCCTCTCTCTGTATATAGCTCCATGTATGTGGGTCGTAGCAAAAGCATATCTGCTATCGGTATACACGTTTAGTCTCTTGTCTTTTCCCAAAGTCAGTGCCTTGGTTAAGGCCTCAAGTTCAGCCCGTTGGGCAGAGGTGCCAGCTGGCAAAAGCTCTGCCCAAACAGTCTCAGTTTCAGTTGTGACTGCTGCCCCCACGTACCTTTGACCCTGATGTACAAAGCTGCTGCCGTCAGTGAACCAGGTAACCTCGGCGTCTGGTAGCGGGTGATCCTGTAAATCTTCCCGAACTCCGTGAACCTGTGCCAATATCTCAGCGCAGTCATGGAGGGGGGGTATCCAAGTCCGGGTCTGGTAACAGGGAGGCAGGGTTTAGTGTTCGGGGGGGAGCATAAATGATTCTGAGGGGATTTAATAATAGTCCCCGGTAGTGAACCAGTCGGACGTTACTTATCCATCGGTCAGGAGGTTGTTTGAGGACTCTCTCGATGGCATGAGGGGTTGTAACATGTAACTCTTGTCCCATAGTTAATTTATCAGCATCCTTTACCATTAGAGCTGTAGCAGCGATCATACGGAGTCAAGGGGGCCAGCCAGCCGCTACTGGGTCCAGTCTTTTTGAAAGATAGGCAACGGGCCTGGGCCATGGGCCAAGGAGTTGTGTCAGCACTGCTTTGGCTACCCCTTTATTTTCATCTACGAAGAGATGAAAGGGTTTGGAGACATCGGGGAGCCCTAAGGCTGGTGCCGACAACAGGGCGAGCTTAATTTGCTGGAAAGCCCGCTCAGTTTCCCCTGTCCATTCAAAGGGCGCCTGTTCTCGGGTGACCAGGTAAAGAGGCTTCTTGCATTTTTCTTTTTAGGGCATTCTCGGGCCCAATGGCCTTTTTCTTTGCAATAGGCACATTGGTCCTTATCTAGGGGCTTTTGGACAACAGCGGCCAGGACTTTGGTCATTTCCTCGGTGGCTTTAAGTTGCCTGTCCTCTGGAGTCTCTCTATTATTATAGACACGCTGGGCAATGCGGAGTAAGTCCTGAATCTGTTTTCCCCCCTTTTCCTCTAGTTTCTGGAGTTTCTTTTTAATATCAGTGGCTGCCTGATTTACAAAGGCCATTACAACAGCAGCTTGGTTTTAGGGGGCCTCGGGGTCCATGGGGGTATACTGTCTGAAGGTTTTCATCAGTCTTTCTAAATAAGTAGCGGGGCTCTCTGTCTTACCTTGTATTACTGAATACACTTTTGCCAAATTAGTGGGCTTGCGTGCAGCAGCCCGGAGACCCGCCATTAGAGTCTGGCGATAAATGCGCAGCCGTCCCCTACCTTCTGCCGTGTTGTAGTCCCAGCCATCCTGTGGGGGTCGGGTCAAGGGAAAAGCTGCATTAATGAGATCAAGGTTAGCAGTGGGTTGGCAATCGTCTCCAGGAACCAGCTTTCTTGCTTCCAATTGAATTCTTTCTCGCTCCTCGGTGAACAGGATTCGGAGGAGCTGCTGACAATCATCCCAGGTGGGTTGGTGGGTAAACATAACGCTGTCTAAGAGACTTATTAAATCTTTAGGGTTGTCAGAAAATTGGGCATTCTGGGTTTTCCAGTTATATAGGTCACTGGTAGAGAAGGGCCAGTATTGAAGTCGGGGGTTCCCCGTATCATCGGGAGGCCCTGTTTCCCGTAAGGGTAAAGCTATGGTGGAGTCAGGAAGGCGGAGTCCTGGCTCATGAGGGGCCCGCCTACCGCTATGTCCAGCCGGACTTTGGATTTCGTCCCCTCTAGGCATGGGCGCGGGTTGAGCCTCCCTATCTTCTAATCTTTCTATGGGCTGAGCTACGGGAGGCTCTGCCGGCGCGGCAGGGATAGGAGCAGCTTGCGGAATAAGAGGGGGAACCTGGTAAGGGGGTGAGCCAAGGGAAAGTAAATCTTGGCTGTCGGGGAGAACAGGGGGTGCAGTTGGAGTTGGCGGCTTGGGAGGGTTGATAGGTTTAGCCGCTAGAATTCTGCATGGCCCTGTTGTTAAGAAAGAGGCCATCCAGGGAGGTGGGTTTTCTACTAAATCTTGCCACACCAGAATATAGGGAATCTGATCCGAGTGACCTTCCTTCCCTGGTAGGAAAATTTTTGATTTTATTTTAAGGACCACAGGGAGGCAGAAGGTTCCCTCTGTAGGCCAATTGACCCCAAAGGTGGGCCATTCAGAGCGGCAATAGGTGATCAACTTCCTTTTGCGAATGTCTCGGCTTAAGTTGTGTCCTCTAGCTTTTATGTCCCTGAAGTTGGCGAGAAGGAGGGAGAGAGGGGTGCTCTGCGTTTGGCCCATGTTATGATTCTGAGGAAGAGGAGAAGAGAAGGGGACGCGGGCAGCACGGACGTGGGGGAGGGGGCGCCGCTGGCCAGGGGGTGGGAGGGAAAGCCTCAGGGAGCTGAGGAAGGAGGAGAGAGGAACAAAGGATGGAATAATTAATTCTGATCAGCCGATAAAACACTTAATTCCAATAAAACATCCGACCCATGAAAGAAAAACAAGAACAAGAATCTTTCGCAGCGGTTCCAACTTTCTGGTCTCGGCCAGCCGAACAGAAAGGGTTATGGCAGTAATTACAAGGGCCCAGGGGTGACAATACATTTAGACTGACATAGAAGCACTCGCATACTCGCCCGTCCGCGTCCCTCGCGGGAACTTAGGTGCCTCTTAGCATGGGCGGGCAGGTATAAACCCCCTGCTTGGATCAAAATAAATTTTGACCGCCTTAAGCCGTATGAGGATCACCGCGGAAGTCGGGTTAGAGCCCACTCGAATCCCGTAGCTTATGCTGTGGGACTACACATAGGGGAAGTCAGGCGCGTGCCCCTGACTCCCAACAATCATTCCAGTCGATTTAACAGACAGACACACAGACACACATCACATCAAAATACGGATAACAATTGGCATGCCTAGATGGTTTTTTCTTTTAGACGCCTAGAGATATTTCTTAGCACTCTGGAAGTTCATAGAGAAAATGAAAGTATTTAGTTCGCAGGCGCGTTGGGCGTAAGCAGCCCACAGAAAAGAATCCCGATGGGCCAAAAAAGGCCCCCGATGGACCAAGAAGGTCCCCAGATGGACCAAGAAGGCCCCCAGACGGACCAAGAAGGTCCCCAGACGGACCAAGAAGGTCCCCAGACGGGCCAAGAAGGCCCCCAGACGGGCCAAGAAGGCCCCCAGACGGACCAAGAAGGTCCCCAGACGGACCAAGAAGGTCCCCAGACGGGCCAAGAAGGCCCCCAGATGGGCCAAGAAGGCCCCCAGACGGACCAAGAAGGTCCCCAGACGGGCCAAGAAGGCCCCCAGACGGACCAAGAAGGTCCCCAGACGGACCAAGAAGGTCCCCAGATGGGCCAAGAAGGCCCCCAGACGGGCCAAGAAGGCCCCCAGACGGACCAAGAAGGTCCCCAGACGGACCAAGAAGGTCCCCAGACGGGCCAAGAAGGCCCCCAGATGGGCCAAGAAGGCCCCCAGATCCAGTCAGTGGACGTCTCCAACTGACACCGGCTGGGTGCCCTATAGCGCGTCCGCCAGGGTCACACCAGCTTCCAGACAGAACCGGTTCTCCAGAGAAGAAACACAGATCAGAGAGAAAAGGAAGAACGTTAGAGCCGGCTTACTTACCGATCGGAATCAGATACGACCCGTTGACCAGAAGTCTGGTGGGCTCGGAGGAGATCTCGGTGGGACCTCCAAATGTAATGCCCGAAGTTCCGAAACCTCCCACAAAAGTCCACCAGAGTCGTAAGTCAAAGCCAAGCGGCAAGGGTCGTTTATTGCAGGTTCGAACCTGGTCCTCTGCGCACTCGTCGCCGGTGACGCAAGAGGCCACGATCAGGGTTGGTACAGCGTTTTTATAGACAGAGACAAATAGCACAGGGGAGGTTTCAAATTATGAGGGGCCTGATTAGTTGATTTTAAAGTAAGGACATTTGTTGTTCTCTGATTGGGCGTCCTTTGTCTGTCCTTTGGCGGGAAGGCTTTGTCCGTTACTTGTGGCGGGAGAAAAAAAAGGGGGAAGGGGGTAGGGTAGGTGAGGAATGTGCTAAGCAAGCAGGTTTACAGAAGCGAGAAATGCCGGTTAGTTTATGTACAATCACTCATTCCATTACATATCAGACTACATTTAGGAAGGTTTACAACCCATTCTACTACACAGCGGGTTACATTCAGGAAAGGCCTCACAATGCTCGTAGCAAACAGCAAGCAAAACAGACTTCTCAGCAATTGTATTTCTTATCAAAGATCCATAATAAGCAGAAAAGAGAACCTAGCTTTAAACTAAGGCAGGGCTGTCATTTGGATTGTTCCTTTCAATACATCTTAAAAAATTGTTTTTAAATGCTTCTATTCATTTTTGAGAGACAGAGTGCGAGCAGGGGAAGGGCAGAGAGAGAGGGAGACACAGAATCCGAAGCAGGCTCCAGGCTCCGAGCTGCCAGCACAGAGCCTGATATGGGGCTCGAACTCACAAAGCCGGATCATGACCTGAGCTGAAGTCGAACGCCCAACCGACTGAGCCACCCAGGCGCCGCGGGATGTACATTTTGGGGGAAAAAAAGTTATGCTCTTACTCTGGGACCAGGGTAAGCTTAGCATAGGAGAAGGTGGTGAGACCAAGTTGATCTGTGAACAATGATGAGACCAAGGGTTTTTCAAAATGGCTGAGGAGGAAGGGGCATGCAGGGAGCAGAAAGAAATCTTTAGGCCCAGGCCCTATTGCAAATAGGAAACTTCCTAAGACTTGGGCTGCAATGGCTTAACTGAAGTCCACGTGTCAAGCATGGACCCTGAAGTGTGACGAGAGAAAAAAAAAAATTTCCATTACACATATTGATACTGCTGTGAAAATGTCACATCCCGGACGTTTTCTCGAAGTATTACCGCGCGGACACACACGAGGGCGCGCTAACCAACTAGAGATGGAGAGAACCGGAAAGGTCGCACAGATTTCCACCGGGGAGGGGCGGGGAAGAGGCGTTGCAGGTCCTTTGTCGGTGTGGATTCAAGTTTTCACCCCGGTTTCTCACCCCTGGTCCCTAAGTAGATGCAGAGAAGGAAGCAGAAGCATCAGGGGCTGTGATGAGAAGGCCAGGGTGTCATCTTGAAGAGAATGTGAGCAATCTGGAGAGAGAAGGAGGGGGGTGAACAGAATAAGGTGTTTCCTTACTTTATTCAAGAGGAGTAGGCTTCTGTAGTCTGTTATGCTTGGAATAATAATCCCTTGTGGTTTTCAAGGCGCTTTCATGTTTTTTCATTATTTCTTTGACCCAGGCAGCAAGCCTGGGAGGCGGGTAGAAAAGACAGTATTTATAACCAATTCACACGTACGGCCGAGAGAGGTTAAGTGACCTGCCCAGAGCCACACAGCTCAAACGTGGTGCAGCCGGTCTGCGGGTCAGCTGTCAGCAACGCTGTGCAGTAAGTGAATGTCGTCCGTGGTGCCTTCTGCCTTCTGTTTCTAATCCAGATGCCCTGTGCCTCAAATTACCCAATGTAGCACTCCCTAATGATAAGGATAACACCTACCTGCTGGTACTGAGCACTTGGGTGCCTGGCCGGCCCATTGCCAGGTATGAAACGTGTATAATCATACATGAAAGCTCAGAGCAGTTCTATTCACAACAGCCAAAAGGTAGAAATAATCCCCATGGCCAACAGATGCATGGATAAACAAAACACGACGTATCCATGCAATGGAATATTATTCGGTCACAAAAAGGATTTAGGGGTGCCTGGGTGGCTCAGCCGCCGGAGCATCTGACTTCAGCTCGGGCTGTGATCTTGCGATTCTCGACTTCGAGCCCCCCATCAGGCTCGCTGCTGTCAGTGCAGAGCCCGCTTGCGATCCTCTATTCTCCTCTCTCTGCCTGTCCCCACTTGGTGCTAAAAAAAAAAAAAAAAAGACGTTAAATAATGACACATACGGGCGCCTGGGTGGCTCAGTCGGTTAAGCGGCCGACTTCGGCTCAGGTCACTATCTCGCGGTCCGTGAGTTCGAGCCCCGCGTCGGGCTCTGGGCTGATGGCTCAGAGCCTGGAGCCTGCTTCCGACTCTGTGTCTCCCTCTCTCTCTGCCCCTCCCCCGTTCATGCTCTGTCTCTCTCTGTCTCAAAAAATAAATAAAAAAACGTTAAAAAATAATAATAATGACACATGCTACAACATGGAGGGACCTCGAAAACATTATGGTAAGTGAAAGGAGCCAGACACAAAAGACCACATATTGTCTGATTCCATTTATACGAAATATCCAGAAGAGGCAAATCCATAGAGGCAGAAAGTAGGTTAGTGATGGCCTAGGCTGGGGGGTGGGGTGGGGGCAGGAAAGGGCTATTGGAGAGCAACTGCTAATTGATACAGGCTTCCTTTTGGGGTGTCAAAAATGTTCCAGAATTAGATAGTGGTGATAGTTGCATAATGCTAAAAATCACTTGGGGGTACACTTCATAATGAATTCCGGGGCGCCTGGGTGGCTCAGTCAGTTGAGCGACCGACTTCGGCTCAGGTCATGATCTCACAATCCGTGAGTTCGAGCCCCGCGTCGGGCTCTGTGCTGACAGCTTGGAGCCTGGAGCCCGCTTCGGATTCTGTGTCTCCCTCTCACTCTCTGCCCCTCCCCCACTTGCACTCTATCTCTCTCTCTCTCAAAAATAAACAACTAAACTAAAATAAAATGGTGAATTGCATGGTATGTGGATTATATTTCAATAAAGCTGTTTTCAATAAAGCTGTTACCAAAGAAGTGCATTCTCTCTAATCTTTACATTAACTCTAAGAAACGGGGACTAATGAGAAATTGAGGCCCAGTGAAGATAATGTGGCCACGTTCACTGGGCTAGTGTCGGGGGAGCCCACCCCATTTTGCCTGACTGCAAGACTCGCGCCTTCGATCGAATTCTACACCCCCTCTCGTACATCACTGATACAGAGGCTACCGTTACAGCCTGCACCGACTGGGGACTTATTATGTGCCAAGCACATTACACTCCTGATCTTGTTGGCGCTTCAGACAAGGTAGATACCATTAAAGCAGTGGTCTCCCAACTTTTTTGGTTGTACATCCCTCGAATGGAAGTGTTTTGAGCCAGTAGTCTCCACATTTGAGTGTTTTGTAATTTCAGAACGATGTGCGTTACTCTTCTAATAGATGATGTATATTATAAAGCATACACAAAAAGGACATTTTCTCCCTTTTTTTAAACTGTTTCTTCTTTTTTTAATTTGATTATTTTTTTAAAATCTACGTCCAAATTAGCATATAGTGCAACAATGATTTCAGGAGTAGGTTCCTTAGTGCCCCTGACCCATTTAGCCCATCCCCCCCACACCCCCTCCAGCAACCCTCAGTTTGTTCTTCATATTTAAAAGTCTCTTATGTTTTGTCCCCCTCCCTGTCTTTATATTATTTTTGCTCCCCTTCCCTTATGTTCATCCGTTTTGTCTCTTAAAGTCCTCATATGAATGAAGTCATATGATATTTGTCTTTCTCTGACTAATTTTGCTTAGCATAATACCCTCCAGTTCCATCCACGTAGTTGCAAATGGCAAGATTTCATTCTTTTTGATGGCCGAGTAATACTCCACTGTATATATATATACCACATCTTCTTTATCCATTTATCCATCAATGGACATTTGGGCTCCTTCCATACTTCTGCTATTGTTGATAGTGTCTTTTTTTTTAAGTTTATTTATTTTTGAGAGAGAGACAGACAGAGAGCAAATGAGGGAGGGACAGAGAAAGAGAGGGAGACCCAGAATCCGAAGCAGGCTCCAGGCTCTGAGCTGTCAGCACAGAGCCCGACGTGGGGCTCGAACCCACACACCGTGAGATCATGACCTGAGCCGAAGTCGGTTGCCCAACTGACTGAGCTGCCCAGGTGCCCCGCAAAGGACACTTTCATGGATGAGACAAGGATGAAATAAATGGATTTCAAATAGTTTAAACTTTTTATATTAGTTATAGTAGAAAACCGATTTTGATTGCCACTACAATGTTCTCATTAATACATTTTTTCAGAAGAGAATGTGATTGCATATGCTTCATTAAAAATTTTTTTAACCTTTATTTTTGAGAGGGAGGGAGAGAGAGACAGCACGAGCAGGGGAGAGGCAGAGAAGGGGACAGAGGATGTGAAGCGGGCTCTGTGTTGACAGCCTGATGCAGGGCTCATAAGGGGCTGGAACTCACGAACCGTGAGATCATGACCTGAGCTGAAGTCGGATGCTTAACTGACTGAGCCACCCAGGCGCCTCAACGTGTGCTTCATTTTTTAAAAACCTCAGGTTAACACTGTAATGTAGCTATGCAAAAGTGTGGTTCTTTTTTAAGATTTATTTAAAACATTTTTAAAATGTTTATTTATTTATTTGTGTATTTAAATATGAAATTTATTGTCAAGTTGGTTTCCATACAACACCCAGTGCTCATCCCAACAGGTGCCCTCCTCAATACCCATCACCCACCCTCCCCTCCCTCCCACCCCCCATCAACCCTCAGATTGTTCTAAGCTTTTAAGAGTCTCTTATGTTTTGGCTCCCTCCCTCTCTAACCTCTTTTTAATTTTTTTCTTCCCCTCCCCCATGGTCTTCTGTTAAGTTTCTTAAGATCCACATAAGAATGAAAAAATACGGTATCTGTCTTTCTCTGTATGACTAATTTCACTTAGCGTAACACTCTCCAGCTCCATCCACGTTGCTACAAATGGCCATATTTCATTCTTTCTCATTGCCAAGTAGTATTCCATTGTATATATAAACCACAACTTCTTTATCCATTCATCAGTTGATAGACATTTAGGCTCTTTCCATGATTTGGCTATCATTGAAAGCTCTACTATGAACATTGGGGTACACGTGCCCCTTTGCATCAGTACTCCTGTATCCCTTGGGTAAATTCCTAGCAGTGTTATTGCTGGGTCATAAGATAGATCTATTTTTAATTTTTTGAGGAACCTTCACACTGTTTTCCAGAGTGGCCGCACCAGTTTGCATTCCCACCAACAGTGCAAGAGGGTTCCCGTTTCTCCACATCCTCTCCGGCATCTATAGTCTCCTGATTTGTTCATTTTAGCCACTCTGACTGGCGTGAGGTGATATCTGAGTGTGGTTTTGATTTGTATTTCCCTGATAAGGAGTGACGTTGAGCATCTTTTCATGTGCCTGTTGGCCATCTGGATGTCTTCTTTAGAGAAGTGTCTATTCATGTTTTCTGCCCATTTCTTCAAGCTAGGCTTCTCAAAAAGAAAAGGGAGATGACCCAAATAGACAAAATCATGAATGAAAATGGAATTATTACAACCAACCCCTCAGAAATACAAGCAATTATCAGGGAATACTATGAAAAATTATATGCCAACAAACTGGACAACCTGGAAGAAATGGACAAATTCCTGAACACCCACACTCTTCCAAAACTCAATCAGGAGGAAATAGAAAGCTTGAACAGACCCATAACCAGCAAAGAAATTGAATCTGTTATCAAAAATCTTCCAACAAATAAGAGTCCAGGACCAGATGGCTTCCCTGGGGAATTCTACCAGACACTTAAAGCAGAGATAATACCTATCCTTCTCAAGCTGTTCCAAAAAATAGAAAGGGAAGGAAAACTTCCAGATGTCTGCTAGAACTGATACATGAATTCAGCAAAGTCACAAGATACAAAATCAATGTACAGAAATCAGTTGCATTCTTATACACTAACAACGAAGCAACAGAAAGACAAATAAAGAAACTGATCCCATTCACAATTGCACCAAGAAGCATAAAATGCCTAGGAATAAACCTAACCAAAGATGTAAAAGATCTGTATGCTGAAAACTATAGAAAGCTTATGAAGGAAATTGAAGAAGATATAAAGAAATGGAGAAACATTCCATGCTCATGCATTGGAAGAATACATATTGTTAAAATGTCAATACTCCCCAAAGCTATCTACACATTCAATGCAATCCCAATCAAAATTGCACCAGCATTCTTCTTGAAGCTACATCAAGCAATCCTAAAATTTGCACGGGACCACAAAAGACCCCGAATAGCCAAAGTAATTTTGAAGAAGACCAAAGCGGGAGGTATCACAATCCCAGACTTTAGCCTCTACTACAAAGCTGTAATCATCGAGACAGCATGGTATTGGCACAAAAACAGACACATAGACCAATGGAATAGAATAGAGACTCCAGAATTGGACCCATAAAGGTATGGCCAATTAATCTTTGACAAAGCAGGAAAGAATATCCAATGGAAAAAAGACAGTCTCTTTAACAAATGGTCCTGGGAGAAATGGACAGCAACAGGCAGAAGAATGAAACTAGACCACTTTCTTGCACCACTCACAAAAATAAACTCAAAATGGATAAAGAACCTGAATGTGAGACAGGAAACCATCAAAACCTTAGAGGAGAAAGCAGGAAAAAACCTCTCTGACCTCAGCCGCAGTAATTTCTTACTTGACACATCCCCAAAGGCAAGGGAATTAAAAGCAAAAATGAAGTATTGGGACCTCATGAAGATAAAAAGCTTCTGCACTGCAAAGGAAACAATCAACAAAACTAAAAGGCAACCCACGGAATGAGAAAAGATATTTGCAAATGACATACCGGACAAAGGGCTAGTATCCAAAATCTATAAAGAACTCACCAAACTCCACACCTGAAAAACAAATAATCCAGTGAAGAAATGGGCAGAAAACATGTTTATTTATTTTTGAGACAGAGAGAGACAGAGCATGAACGGGGGAGGGGCAGAGAGAGAGGGAGACACAGAATCTGAAGCAGGCTCCAGGCTCTGAGCTGTCAGCACAGACCCCGATGCAGGGCTCGAACTCACAGACCATGACATCATGACCTGAGCCAAAGTCGGGAGCTCAACTGACTGAGCCACCCAGGCGCCCCTAAGATTTATGTTTATTTTTATTTCATTATTATTTTTGTAAAGCAGGCTCCATGCCTAATGTGAAGCCCAATGTGGGGCTTGAACTCCCGACCCTAAGATCAAGACCTGAGATCAAGACCTGAGCTGAGATCAAGAGTCCAACACTTAACCAACTGAGACACACAGGCACCCCTTTATTATTTTTTTAAGTAATCTCCACACCCAACATGGGGTTTGAACGCATGACCCTGAGAGCAAGAGTCACATGCTCTTCTGGCTGAGCCGGCCACGAGCCTCTGCAAAGATGTGGTTCTGAGCTTGGTTTATTTCAGCACTTGGTTTCAGGGGCTGTCATAGATGAGAATGATGTCTCAAAAAGACACACAGCCCTCAACAGAAGACAACTGCCCTGGCTGGCTCACTACGTCATGATTCCATTTTTCAATTCCACCCACCGATTACTCAATGGTTTTCGATGAAATTCACCTGGTAAACGGACACGTTTCCTGATGTCGATCGTTTGTTCTTACCAACCAATCAGCGCCCGTTGCACTTTTGTGTTTTTAACAAATGTCTTCAAAACCCACAAAAACTCTACATTTGGAAGATTTTAAGCCAGGGCAGAAAACGTCAGTCCTAGGTTTTTAAGTGTGCAGATATGAGAGGTTTTCTAGGTATGCAACTCACATCATTTTTGGCAATACAATGACATAACAGTGAAAACACGTGTAGTTGTTTTCCAAATGTTCTCTCCATGTCCTGAGCTTCCTTCCAAAGCAGTTATTTTCTCACTCATTGTTAAAATATCAATTTAACCTTGAGTAGCTAGATTGAGAGTGCTTATAATTGTTTTAAAGGTTCACTGACTGCTATAGGACACCATGGAAGAAGTCAGTAAATTTGAAACACGTATCTTTGTGTGAAAGGAAAGCTTACCTTTTAGATTGAAAACTCGTTAAAGGACTTGGTCTCTGTACTATCCTTTTTTTTTTTTTAATGTTTTTATTTATTTTTGAAGGAGACAGAGAGAGAGACAGAGCATGAACGGGGGAGGGGCAGAGAGAGAGGGAGACACAGAATTGGAAGCAGGCTCCAGGCTCTGAGCCATCAACCCAGAGCCCAACGCGGGGCTCGAACTCACGGACCGTGAGATCATGACCTGAGCTGAAGTCGGACACTTAACTGGCTGAGCCACCCAGGCGCCCCTCTATAAGATATTTTTAAAAATTAGGGGGCACCTGACGAGCTCAGTCAGGAGAGCATGAGACTCTTGATCTCAGGGTTATGAGTTTCAAGCCCCACATTGGGCGTGGAGCCTACTTAAAAAAAAATTTTTTTTAAATAATCAAATAAAAGAAGTAAAGTGGTCATTTTCTGGTTCAGACTACATCTTCCTCTTTATTTCTATCTTTCTTTAGCAGTGGCAAAAAAGTAATTCTTTGTGGATTTCATTGATGAAACAGAATCTAGCTGTAACAAAAGCGTTGTAAATACAAAGCTTCAAATGTTAGAAACATTTTATCCAGCTGTACAGCAAGCTCCCTACACTATCATTTATTCTAACACTTTGTTCAACTCTTCAGCAATGGCCTCTAGCTGCCTTCCGATAGTATTTGCTGGCAAAACAATGAATCTTACTTTGTCACTGTGTTATTTCACGTGGATTTGTTTTGACCAGTTCTTACCAGGACCGCAAAAACAAGTGTTTTCAAAACCAAAAGGATCTGCGAACTTTTGTCTCTCATTATTTAGCAAGAAACTCCAAACGCAGCTTCTAAACATGTATCTTTACATGTAGTGAGACTTAACAGAGTGCTGTGTTGAAACTCACGTGATGTTAAACATTGCCGGAAAAGTAGTAGAGGTTTAACTTTGTGGTGGATGCCCAGTTTTTTAATGTAAACGGGAAACAAGTAGGACGTACAGCTTGACAAATTTACCGCCGGCAGCCAGATCCAGCAATTGGTACTTTTGGCTGATTTCTTATCAGAACCAACGTGTTGTTGCTGTTACTCTGCGACGGGGCCGGATGAGAGGGTCACGCGAGGAGGGAAGATGAATGAGTTCTGCCATTTTCCTTTGCCCATTTGTACTTCTGTTCTTTATATTATCTTCATTCAGGCTGCGGTTTTGTAGGAATCTTTTCAAGCCACTTTTCCATGTGGGGAGGACCGGTTTAGTTAAAACCAGATGATATAATCTGTAAATTCACAGCCCGACACAGAAATTGCAGAACTTTGCAATAAGCTGAAAATAAAACGAAAGGGGGCCGGCGTCACCATCAGTGTTTCTGTGTCGTGGGATTCTTGTTCCTCCATCAGGCTATCCATCAGGGACCATCTTACAGAGGGACCGGATGGTGGAGGGTGCCAGCGTCAACCCGTGTGGTGTGTACATTACACTTGAATTTCTCTTATGATTTTGTCACAAGATAAATTTAAACAGAAGTTCTGCTATTTTCTGCCCACACCTCAGTGAATCATCCTGGCCCACCCTGGAGACAACTGGTTCATCGCCTTGGTTCCATGTTACACGTGGGACAGCTGAGGTGCTGACGGCTCAAGCAACCGACTCAAGGAAACACAGCCAGTATGCCATGGAACCAGTATTCACGCGGGTCTGTTTGGCTCCAATGCCCATGCTCCCTCAATGACAACCGAAAGATTCTGGCTGATTCGGCGACGCATAGTTTCTGGTTTCAGATGGCAGAATGGTGACTGCCAAATCTTATTTTCTCAGCTGAGGGCACGTTTCCCTCTGGGTGGTCGATGGCAGAGCAGGGGTTAGGATCGGAGAGAGGATGTGGGCCGAATTGGAATCTAACAACCGGGGGGTTGGGCACTGACCACGTGTAAGACGCGGAGCTGAGCGCTGAACCCTCCTCAGAGC
This sequence comes from Felis catus, assembly GCF_018350175.1. Taxonomy (NCBI): domain Eukaryota; kingdom Metazoa; phylum Chordata; class Mammalia; order Carnivora; family Felidae; genus Felis; species Felis catus. The sequence goes on along the minus strand of NC_058386.1, from coordinate 97,644,697 downwards.
CCTAGGAGGTAGGTCCGGGTGTCATTTCCATTTACAGGTGACAAATAGATCAGGTGGCCGTGCTGGCATTCCAAGCCAAACGTGCAATGACTCCTACACCCGGGCTCTTGACCAGTATGTAGTCTCACTGTCCCACAGATGATGTCGCTTTAGTGAGCACGCAGAGTCAGCAACATGCCCGTTACCGTAACAACTGCTTTGACGCCAGCCCAACAGCGTAAGAACAGAAATTGAGAGCTTAGAAGCATTTACGGAAATCTGATATCACTGCGGCGTCTAAGCGCATGATTCATTTTTTTTTTTTTTTTATTTTGCAGAAGTATCCGCTTGTGACAGATTGGAAGTGAAAAAAAAAAAAAGATAAATAACTTATCTTTCACCACAGATCGTTTGAGAAGCACTGGTATAAACAAATCCTGTGCACCATCCATGCCCATGGGCTGTCATTTTGAGAGCGGATTAAGGTTCCCAAGTTGACGAATCAAGGTTCCCAAGTTGAACCTGATGCTGAGGCTTTGTGAAAGCCAATAAGGGCCTGACCCTGTTCCTTTTGGGGGTTCCCCAAAGAGAATGAGGCGGTTGGCTTTAGATGATAATGACCCTGCCTTTAAAGATCCAGTATCATTTTCATTTCAAAGGCTCGCTTGGTAGTGCTCTGAGGAACTGAGAACTTGAACTAGATTGTGAAGTGAGTTTTCCCCTCACGGAATCCTTGCGGTCTGGAACACCCAACCCAATCTGCTACCATATAGCAGCCAAATGGTTCTCAGTGCCTTATGTCTCAATTTCCTACCTGGGTGAAAGGTCCCCAAAGCAAGCTTGGGGGGAAAGGCAGTGATTTAGCAGCCAGAACTGAAGCATGATGGATCCAAGGGGACTGCCCAGTTATCAGAGCCGAGGGCCGGAGTTAGGACTGGCCCAGCAGCAAGGGTGATCCCAGGCAGAACCCCAGAGTGCTGAGCTGGGGCCACTGATGTCCCTCTGGCTTAGAGCCTGGGGCAGAGCTGAGCTCACAGCTGGAGGGTTGCATGATCCTCAGAAACTGTCCCCAGTCATGGGCTGGGGAGGACTAGGCTCTGGGAACCAGGCAGAACCTGAGCCCGCATTGTTCCTTAGCCTGGCATTCAAGGCCCTTCCCAATCTGAGCCCGTCATGATGTTAACATCTAGCACTTCCCCTGTTCACATGTATTTGCTCATTGAATCCTCAAACTGACCTTCCCATTGTTGCCTCCATTCGACGTGTGAAAATTGAGGTGCAGAGAAGTGAAGAGGTTAAGTGACTCACCCAAGATTGCACAGCTAGTGTGTGGTGGTGCTGGGATTCAAACCCGGGCAGTGTGGCTCAAGAGGCAGATGTTTAGCCAATAGCCTATATTCTGAAATATTTGCCATATCAACACAAAGGACCTTCGGTGCCTTAACGTGAAGGAGCGGCTCTAATGGTGGAGATCTCAGACATGGGGGAGCCCAACAGGGGAGAGAAAAGGCCTCTTGGAGGCCTTTCCTGGAAGTACACTCAGCCCTACGTTCCATGGCAGCTCCTCTGGGAGACCACAGCGGCCTCTTATGTGAAGTAAACGAGGGACAATAGCTACCTGCTTGAGCTCGTGGCATCTTCAAAAATGACTCAAGGCCCCCAAGTCTTGGCCTCAAATGTTTCAGTGGCCCCTGTGAGGGCTGAGTTCACTTGAACATTGTTCTGACTCAAGTGGGCAGAATCTGGTGAGATCTCAACATAAAGCAGTTTGGGGTGTATTATTCTTTTTTAAAGTTTACCCACTCATTTTGAGAAAGAGCAAGAGAGAGCATAAGCAGGTGAGGGGCAGAAAGAAAGAGAGAAAGAATCCCAAGCAGGCTCCGTGCCATTAGCGCAGAGCCCGATGTGGGGCTCAAACTCATGAACCGGGAGATCATGACTGGAGCCAAGACCAAGAGTCAGATAGATGCTTAACCTACTGAGCCACCCAGGCGCCCCATAGTAGAGGCTGGAAGGGGCTATGGGCTCAAGGGATCATGTTGATTATTTTTTTAAGTTTATTTATTTTGAGAGAGAGAGAGAGAGAGAGAGAGAGAGAGAGAGAATGAATCCTGAGTATGCTCCACGCTTACAGTGCAGAGCCCGATGCAGGGCTCAATCTCACTAACCGTGAGATCATGACCTCAGCCGATACCAAGAGTCAGACGCTTAAACCAACCCAGGTGCCCCTGGGTTTATTTTGTATCATGCTTCGTTGTCATCTGTTCTGGCTCTTGAGATTAAGAAACAGGCTCTGTGCCTTTGGTGGCATGGAGACCGTGGCTCTCACCTTTGCATTCTGTGGCTCTGGAAGCAAACCACACTCTGTTTTCACCTATCGGTTAGGGCAGGTGTGGACAGTTTCTCACAATTGGTCCGCTAAGAGCATGATCTTTCTGCCTGATGCGCTGGGGTGTGGTTCGGGTTGGTAGAGGGGGCAAGGAGGGCCTCGAGCGCAGCACAGGCTCTTAAGACAAGACCCTGTCCCTGGGCCAGCTCCCCCAGTGAATGCCTAGCGGTGCCCACAAACAGCAAGGGAAGGGAGAGGGAGAGAGCTTTGCAGCTGGTCCCAGTGCCAGTGCTAATGGATTTGCAAGCCTACTTTGGCGTGCATGCCAGAGGTTGTCAACCCCTTGAAGGAAAACAACCCTGCCTGGCCCTGGCAGGACAGTGGAAGGTTCGGGGTCAAATGCCCGCTGGGTGCTCTAGGACCCGGAAGCCTACAGCTCAGTATGACCTATCGGGGGGTGCTTCCCATTCCTCGGGGAGTTTGGCTGCTTCCTTAAGGCACAAGAAAGTTTGGCCAGCTGGCATCATCAGGGGTTGTGTTCCTAGGGTCCCCTGGCAGCCAGTTTGGCAAGAGCGGGCTGGGAAGAATAGTCACTTGGTTTGTTTCCTCCCTGCCAGACGCTCAGAGCTGCTGGAAATCCACACGGGAGGCAACAGCTCGACATGGTTTCATTCATCGAGATCCAGGGGAGGACGCACTCCTTCCAAAGACAGATAGGACCCACATGCCTAATGTAGCAAGTGGGTAGGGTCGGTTTCACACTTCACACATTTCAAAGTATAATTAAGTGTCGGGGCATCTCCTTCTGTGCTCATGTAACACTTGTTTTTCAGGGCTCCTGGGGACTGAAGATTTTGTAAAGGAACAAAACAGACCAAACACATATGCAAATTATTCCTATTTATGAGTGAAAAATGAGTAAGACACCAGATTGACGAGGCGTCGTTACCAAGGCAGGAATCTGATTCCAGGCTGCAGGAACAGCGGGACAGTAGCCACAGCAAAGGGGGTGGGGCAGAAGAAGGTTGCTCCACATGGAGCTGGCCAGACCCCACCTGGAATATTGTACTCAGATTTGGGAGACCATTAGTGGGAGTGGCCAGGAGTGAAGGGACTCCTGATGAGAAATGGTTGAAAGAAATTGAGAATGTTTGGCTGAAGGAGGAGAAGGCTCATGGGGGAACATGACAGCTGCCTTTAAAATACTGAAGGGCTGGTCCGTGGGAGAGATGGAGTAGGGAGTGGGCTTTGGACTCAGAACCCTCCCCTCCCCCCAGCTGAATCCACGGCTTTGCAACTTACCAAGCCTGCTCCCTTTGGTAAGTCACTGAATCTCCCTGAGCCTCGGTTTCCCCATTGGTGCGAGGAGGAGGCTAATACCTTCCTCACTGTGCTGTTGTGAGGATTCCGTGAGAGACGGTCTATTAAAAGAGTGCTTGGAATCTGCAAAATTCGTGGCAATGTATATCACTGTGCGTGTCCGTGGCGCCGGATCACGGAGGGCGGGCCAGTGGGTGAAATTGACAGAGAGGCCGATGTGGGCGCAATACAATTCCGAAGAGCTACCTAATCGACAGAGGGGGCTTAACATGCAAATGGCTGCTTTGAGAAGGAGCCAGTTCATCATCACCTGAGACGTTCAAGCAGAGGCCAGACCAGGATTTTCTGGGAGGCTTCATGGGGGAATTCCTGCATACAGAAGAAAGCTGGAGTGCATCACTTCTCAGGTCTTTTCCAACCTTTAGGGTTAAAGATTCTATACTGAGTTTCCGCGCAGTGCTGTTACCATAAGGGATTGTGCGTGTTCCCCTTCTGCACTGGATAGCAGTTGGCCCCTTGCTCCCGCATCATCAATTTTTCCTCCTCTCCTGGGTCTTTTCTATTTGCACACCAATAGGCTGTTTATTCTCCAAGTGAAGAAAAAAAAACGATTTCCTCTAGCGATTGCCTCGTTTCTCTCCCTCCCTTTTTCTAAACCATTCAAAAGAGCTGCCTGCCTTTGCTGTCTTTCTCCCCAAACCCTCTCTTTTACATACTCCAATCTGGCCTTTGCCCCCACCACTCCACCAAGGTAGTTCTTCTTAAGATCACTGTGAATTTTTTTTTTTTATGTTTTTAAAATTTTTGAGACAGAGTGTGAGTGAGGGAGGGGCAGAGAGCGGGGTGCAGAGGATCCAAAGGGAGCTCGATGTGGGGCTAAAACTCATGAGCTGACCAAAGTCGGAAGCCCAACCGATTGAGCCACCCTGGTACGCTAAGATCCTTGGGAGTTAATAGACAAAATATATATTGGTCTCTGCCCCCAGTTCCTGGCACCGAACTCCTAAAACCCTTGTGATTTCCTAACATAGGAGCACTAAGAGCATCTTTTGTGCTGTTGGAGTGACTCTGCATGGATGGGGTCCTGCATGGCTCTTGGGTGGAGGCTGGTCACCAGAAAGCCCAAGCCATGATTAGTAGCTTGGGATTTTCAGCTTCAACCCCATCCTCCAGAGCGGGCACAGGGGCTGGGAATGGAGCTAATAATTGGTCATGCCTGCATGATGAAGTCTCCGTAAAATCCCAGTCGTAGTATGTATCTTTCCATCTGACTGTTCATGTGGCTCCCTTATCATATCCTTCAATAAACTGGTAAACGTGTTTCCCTGAGTCCTGTTTGCTGCCCTAGCACATTAATCGAACCCAAGGGGGGGGGGAGGTTATTGGAACTTCCAATCCATAGCCGATAGGTCAGGAATACAGGGGATAGCCTGGGCTTGTGACTGGCACCTGGAGTTGGGGGGCAGTCTTCTGGGCCTACGCTGTTAACCTGTGGAATCTCATGCCATTTCTAGGTAAATACTATCAGAATTGAGAAGTCTTGGACCCCCTGCTGGTGTCCTTGAATTGTGTGTGGGTGTGGGGAAAGGCATTTGGTGACCAGAAGTGTCAGAAGTGAAGTGTTGTCTGTGAAGGTACAGGAGGCACACAGGGGAGAACTGGGTTTTTCCCTACATAGGAAGGAAGAAAACCGAGGGTTTTTCCTGTGCAGTCATTGACAATTTACATGCCGCCAGACCCAAGGATCAGTTTTCCCCATCTTCCCTGACTTGTCCCCTCCTCATGATCAATAAAGTTGACCTCTCCTTCCCTCCAGGACACCACAGTCTCCTGGCTTTTCTTTTTTCTTTTTCTTTTTCAAAACTGTTTATTTATTTGTTGAGGGAGAGAGAGAATCCCAAGCAGGCTCTGCACTGTCAGCGCAGAGCCCGATACGGGGCTTGAACTCACAAACTGTGAGATCATGACCTAAGCCAAAACCAAGAGTTGGACGCTTAACCGACCGAGCCACCCAGGCACCCCAGATCTCTTTTCTTCCCTAGTGTTTCCTAGTGGTCGCGTGCCGACCATGGCTTTAAATATATACTGGACAGCGGGGCGCCTGGGTGGCTCAGTTGGTTAAGCTACCGACTGTGGCTCGGGTCATAGATCTCGTAGTTTGTGAGTTCGAGCCCCATGTCCGGCTCTGTGCTGACAGCTCAGAGCCTGGAGCCTGCTTCGGATTCTGTGTCTCTCCTTCTCTCTGCCCCTCCCCTGCTCATGCTCTGTGTCTCTCCATCTCTCAATAATAAACAAACGTTAAAAAAATTAAAAAAAAAAAAAAATATATATATATATATATATACTGGACAGGGCTCTTGCCTCTATTTACAGGACAGCCCCCATGTTCCCATCTCCAGCCGGGACCTCTGTCTTGAATTCCACACCTGTTCAATCAACCTTGACATCACCGCCTGGGTGTTTAACTGCCGCGTTTTATTCAGCAGGCTCAACACGGGACAAAGCCACTCCTCCCACCACCTTCCTCATTGCACAAAAGGCAACTCGGTGCTTTCAGTCACTCAGACTAAAAAACCTTGGGGTCAGCTTGCACCTGTGGGGTGCAATTCATCCAATTCATCAGCAAATCCTGGCGGTTCTATCTTCCACATGTATCCAGAAGCCAGCTGCTTCTCACTTTCCGGTAACGCATAAATCAGATCACATCATCTCTCTGCTCAGAACCGCCCGATGGCTCCATGTTACTAAAGCCAAGGCCGGAGTCCTCACCTCCCAACTATTCTCTCCATTTAACCTGCTCCGGGAATCAGCGGACCTCCTTGCTACTCCCTCCACTGCAGATATCTGGTCTGCTTGCTTGCTCACCCACCGCCTTGAGATCTTGGTGACGCCTTTCCTGACCATCCTACTTAGAAAGGCAGCCCCCTCTCCCCCCCCTCCACCATCTCCTCCCTCCCCCTTTCCCTTCCCTGCTTTATTTTTTCCTTAGGACTCGTTACCACCCAGCACACGATATGTTTTATTCACTGAATATGATTATTATTGACCATTAGAAAGGAAGCTCCAGGAGGGCAGGAATTTTTGTGTGGTGAGGTCTCTCCAGCTCCTATGACGGTGCCCGGCACAGGTAAGTGCTCAATAAATGTTTGGTAACCTCCCAGACGGACTGGTAAGTGACAAACGCGAGTTGCAGGGCAACAAGAATAGTGTGATCTAATTTATGTAAAAGAACACCCACTAGGCACCATTCTATTCTGCATATATGCATGCAAATGGATGCAAATGCACGGAGCTGTCTTGGGAAGGATCACACCAAAGCCAAGGCAGCCCGGTGATAACTAGGGTTACTTCCCAGTGGGCGGGGGAGGGGGGGGATGGGGAAGGGGTGTCAAGGAAGACTTTAGTCATATCTGTAATGTTTGCCTTTTTTCCCAAGGAAACTGTATTCCTGTATCACTTTTGTGGGATTTAAAAGAAAGAAAAATGAAATCCATTAAAAATGATAATGTGGCAACGGCTTCCAGGGAGTAAACAGAAGAGGTTTGAAGGACTCATCTAAGTGCCAAAAGCCATTCTTACGGTTCCCATCTGCGGATGGCCTCCAGGACTGCGCCCCTTCCTGCTCCCACCCCTCCCCCAACCCCGTGCACTTGACACATGATGTTTATGTAGCACCTACCCTTTGTTGGGTTGTTTTTATTGTTTGAGAGAGAGAGAGAGGGAGAGACAGACAGAGCTGGAGAGGGGGCAGAGGGAGAGAGAGAGAGAGAAAGAATCCCAAGCAGGCTCCACACTCAGTGCGGAGCCCAACACTGGGCTCGATCCCATGACCCTGGGATCGTGACCCGAACCGAAATCAAGAGTCAGATGCTTAACCGACTGAGACGTCAAAGCGCCCCTTGCTGGGTTGTTTTAAGAGCTGGGGATAGAGAAATAGAGCATTTTGCCTCACAGAGTTGACTTCTTATTGGGGGAGCCAAGGCCCCCCATCTGCTCAGCCAGGCCTCTGTGGGATGGAAGGTGTGGATTCCCCAGCTATAGAAACAGTGTCCCTGTGGGCTGATATCCTGGGCAAGGCTACCTTAGGCCTCCTAAGACTTGTCCTGGGAATCTGTCCTTGTAGACATGGAAGGAGCCACGTCCCTCTCACTTGACTAAGGGATTGGAATAACACCATCACACAGATTGGAGTTAACAAATAGCAAACCTACAGGGAGTCTTTCTCAAGCATTCTCGCCCACCCCCGCCCCAGGCCCAGCGTGGGGGAGGCTCCATTCTGCTGCCTGAAGACAACAGATCCCACAGGATGGGGCTTCTAGTCTCTGGCGACATGTCCCCCGCCTCTTGTTGTCATCGGTGGGGCAAGATCACTCAGGAGCAGGCCCCTTAGCTCTTTGTAACCGGGGCTCAGGAGTACCACCTGGCTCCGGGGAGACCACCTGGCTCCGGGGGTCCCAAACAGACCAGGCTCGGCCGCTCCGAAATCCAAAGGCAGAGCAAGGAGTGGTGGGGAGACGAGAAAGGAATTTATTTCAGTGAGGCAAACACCAGGGTGACAGTGACTCAAGGACTGTCTCCGAAGTGCAGAAAATCCTTCCAGGTTCATATAAGGAAAATGTGGGACGAAGGTCAGTGGGTATGTGCAGGTGGGCAAGAAAGGTCAGGTCGATCACCATCTCGGGGTCAGTGACTGGTGGGGGTCTTGGTGGCTCGGGGCAGCCCTCGCTGCTTGAGGGGGTAGTTTCAGTTCCCATCAGGGGATGCTCTGCCCACGGGGTGGTTTGCCTGAGCTAAGGGCTAAGCCGGAAAGAATTTAATCAGTTAAGGAGTACCGACTGAGGTCAAAATGGAGGTAGGTGACATCCTCTTGCAAATCTCCACTGTCAAAACACCGTTCCGTCTCTACAGAAGGAAAAGGGACTAGGGTTATTCCCTCCGTAGCTACTCCCCTCTGTCCCCCCAGCCCAACATCTTTTGTCTTTAACTGGAGTTATTTAAGGCGGTGGTTTGGGCCATTTGGGGGACTTACTCAGTTTTCCTGGGTCTCTCCCACGTACACAGGAGGGATACATGTTATCAAACTTTTGCTTGTTTTGTCTTTTTATTACAGGGGCGTCTGAGCCATGTATGCAGAAGAGTAGAGGGAAAATTATTTTTCCTCCCTCCACGGTACAAAGGGAAAAACCCAGTTCTTCCCCTGCCTTGTGTTTCTTCCCTGTGAGTCTCCTTTGCTGCTCGCACAAAACACTTCCCTTCGGGTCACCAGATGTGTGGAGGTTTTCCTGCACATCGAGCAATTCTCTGTGACACCAGCTGGGGGTCCTCCAATCTAATTCAATTCTGACAATATCTATCTGGAGATAGCGTCAGATCCCAGAGGTTAAGGGCCGGGTCCCACAAGGCCGCACCCCGCGCACGCGGGCGCACACACACATACACACACACTTCAGACGTCAGTCTGTGATGCAAGGTTGTTACCTGTGCTTCTGACCAACTGGCTATAGATCACAGGTAACAACGTCTTTGGATTAATTTGCTACAGGAGCTCAGGGAAACATTTATGTTTACTAGTCTATGAAAGGATGTGATGGAGGATATGGACTGTTCACAAGGAGACAGCAGGCCCCAAATGGAGTCACTTGTGCTAACCCCCATGTCAGCAAACCAAGACTTAACACCTGACCTAGTTACAGAATCAGTGTCTCCCAGGAACGTGACTTTTAACCAGTCCGTCTGGAACTACCTGGTTAGCACTAGGGAGGTAATCTGCCACAGAAATCCTTTCTGCCCCCCCAAAGAAAGGCGAGGCAATCTGCCCTTTCCTGATCTCTTTCCCTTCCTGCCTGAAAAAGCCTTCTGTTTGGTACAGATCCTTGGAGCTCCTTTCTGTCCTTCAGATGGGATGCTGCCTGATTCATGCATCATTGAAGAAACCCGATTTGATCTTTAAAGGTACTCTGTTGAAATTTTGTTGTTTAACAAGGTGAACAGCCAGATGGACCGAGATCCATAGGGGGAGAACTGGGAGGGTCCTGAGTACAGGAGCTTCTGTCCCCTTGAAGCTGCCTGGGATGTGTCACTCTGCTGGCGTGGATGTGTTCACCACCAGGAAGCTCTCGAAACCCCCTACTACTGGGATTTCACGGAGGCTGCCTCGTGCAGGCATCGTTAATTATTAACCCTGTTTCTCTCTGGAGGATGGGGGGTGGGGTGGTAGTGGGCTGAAAATTCCAAGCTTCTAATTATGGCTTGGTCTCTCCGACCAGCCCCCATCCAGGAGCCACCCGGGAACCCTTGGGCTCTTTGCAAAAACCGGGCCCTCTGTCTCATGTTACACGAATGAGTTTCCCCATTTATAGACGGAGGGTGATACCAGTGATAAAATCTACTTTCAAGGCGGTGGTGACTATCAAAGGAGTTCTTTTCTTGCCTGGCACATAGCAGGTGTTCAATGCAAGGAGGTGGTTATTCTTACTGTTATTGATATCATAGTTTATTGTATTTCATGCTTATAACAGCACTGTAGGTGGGTGGCATGGCAAGCCTCCAGTTAATGGGGGCCGGATTTGGTTTTGTTTTATGATCCCGGTTCAGCCGTGACCTCCCTGGCAGACCGCGGGCTCCTCTGTCCTCTCCCTGGGGCTGGCTTTCTTCAGCTGTCATTCAGGGAGCAGGATCCAGCCCGCCCCCCTCCCCCTGCTTCCTGCCTGACAGGCTGTAACAGGTGCCCCGCACCTGGCCCTGTCCTTCGTCTGGCCCCCTGAAGCATCTGGGCCACGCAGCTCCTCCGGGGATGGGACCTCGGGGCTCCTGATCTTGACTTCGGGGACTGAACACCGAGTGCCAAGTCTATGTGTCACCAGGTTGGGAACGGCACGAGTCTCACCACCGTGCCCTACGGCCCCAGCTCCCGAGAGGGGAGGAGGCTGCGGTGGGAATCAGTATTGCGCCCCTTCGGCCGTTTCCGGGCCCTAAAGTGACATTTTTCTGCTCAGTTCAATGTCAAAGAGGAAGGTTCACATGCTGTTTTCTCCAGAGCCTGGACTGCCCTCCTACCCACTCCTCCCACTCAGCTCGGCTTGTCACTTCCTTCCTCCAACCAGCACCTCGAACTGCCATCCTGATACAGCCTCAACTCGACGGCCGCTGCCCCCCAGGCACTCTTCCACCCCCCTCTTTGCCCACCCCCGCGCAGCGGCCCCGTGGAGGATTCTCGTGCTTCTCCAGGCAGCCCTCGCCTGTGCCGTCTGTCCCTCCCGAGCTCGCTGGACCCCGTGTGCCGACAGCGCCCTTCACAGGGGTCTTGACTCCAATCGGGTCCGCTCTGTGAGCCCGGCTGGCTTCCAGCTGGACGGCTCTGAGGCCAACTCTAGGGAGGGAGTCCTGCCAAGGGCTGGCCGTGATCGCCGCTGAGAGAGAAGCAGCCGCCAGTCCCCACAGAGACGTTGGTCTCCAAACTTGTGAGTGGACGTGTCTCAGGAACTTGCTACCCACATTCCTCGTACTTCGAAGACTGGCTCAAAACGGGCGGCCGGGGAGAGAGGCTAAGAACTCCTTGTGATCGCAGCCCTGGGGCTGTCTGCCCGTCACCAGCTGTGTGACCTGGGGCGATTCCTTAACCTCTCGGAGCCTCTGTTTTCTCATCTGAAAAAAAAAAAAAAAAAAAAAGGACATGAAAGGAACTATTTTTATTGCCCCATAGGCCTTTTGTGGGGCTCAGACGAGATCATGGGCAGGAACGCTGTTGGTAAGCATTTTGGTGCCGTCCTGGTGCTGCTGTGTGGTGTGGATGCACCAATGCAAATAAGACACAAAAACACTGATTAAAACATGGTGTGTGTGTGTGTGTGTGTGTGTGTGTGTGAACAGACAAAACTTGCCACGGATTCTCCTCTGAAGGATGTCGACCTTCAAAGTGAAACAGCTACCTTTTATACCAGTGAAATGAATTTATTTGGAAACAGAGTCACTACAACTCGGGGCCTGCAAGGGCGGGGGGGTACAAAACAGAGGCAAGTGAAGAGATAGACCAAAGGAGAGGAGGGGCGCCTGGCTGGCTCCGTCAGAGGAGCACAGGCCTCTTGATCTTGGGGTTGTGAGTTCAAGTCCCACAGTGGGTGTAGAGATTACTTAGAAATAAAATCTTTTAAAAGCGGGGGAGGGGAGGAATGTTACTTTATAGAGAAAAAGAGGAAGTCGGAAGGGGCTGCTTTGAACTAAAGTTATTGGAGGAAACTGAAAGGGAGGTGGCGGTTTCTCATTGGCTGGGCTGTGCTACTTTCTTATTGGCTGAGCTTGTTGCCGGGCAAGGAGGCCAGGTACCCTTGAAGGTGTTGGGTCTGCAGTTGATGAGGAGTGGTAGGGCATTAGAGCTCCCCCTTCTGGCCTCCCGACTCCATTCACTTTTTTATTATTATATTTACGTTTATTTATATTTATTTTGAGAGAGAGAGAGAGAAGGTAAGGGACAGAGAGAGAGAGAGAATCCCAAGCAGGCTCCCCGCTGTCAGCGCAGAGCCTGGTGGGGCTTGAACTCATGAATTGTGACATCATGTCCTGAGCCGAAACCGAGAGTCGGATGCTTTACCGACTAAGCCACCCAGGCACCCGTCCCCACTCCATTTTAAATAAGGTTTCCTGTGTTCAGTTTCACAAGTACTCAAGGACTTTGCTTCAGCAAGTGTCCCCTATTGTTCCTGCATTATTAACCCCTTCCCTGCAATGGAACGTTGCCATCCACATTCAAGTATGCTGTAATGTTTCCTCGCGCTTTTTAAAATTTTTTTTTAATTTAAAAACATGTTTATTTATTAAAAAATTTTTGTTTTCAAATTCTTAATGTTTATTTATTTTTGAAAGAGACAGAGAGAGACACAGCATGAGTGGGGGAGGAGCAGAGAGAGAGGGAGACACAGAACCCGAAGCAGGCCCCAGGCTCTGAGCTGTCAACACAACAACAGCCCCGACATGGGGCTGGAACACACAAACTGTGAGATCACGGCCTGAGCTGAAGTTGGATGCTTAACCGACTGAGCCATCCAGGCGCCCCCTGTTTCTTTTCTTTAAAACACCCACAACCTGGGGCGCCTCAGTGGGTTGTGTCCAATGTTTTAAAATCTTTATTTATTTTGAGAGAGACAGGGATAGAGAGCGAGCATGGGAGTGACAGAGAGAAGGAGAGAGAGAATCCCAAGCAGGCTCCGCACTGTCAGTGCAGAGCCCAGCGCGGGGCTCAAACCCACGAACTGTGAGATCGTGACCTGAGCTGAAACCCAGAGCCCGACACTTAACCAACTGAGCCATCCGGCACTCTAAGCATACAACTCTTGATCTCAGCTCAGGTCTTTATCTCAGGGTTGTGAGTTCAAGTCCTGCACTGGGCTTCACACTGGGTGTAAGCCTACTTACACACACATACACACACACACACACACACACCTTCTTGACCTCATATCCCCATCCCCCCACCACCCCATTTCCATGCCCCCCTTTGCAGCAAGACTCTCTGGATTTTGAGTTGTCTTTTCTGGCAGTTTCTACTTCCTCACCTCCCATTGTTTCTTGAACACATTCCAGTAAACTTAACCAAGCCTCAGAATGCACATTTGCCAAGGCAGGGTGGGCTGCATGATTTGAAGGGTCCAGTGCAAAGTAAAAGCGTGGGGCCCCTTGTTCAAAAGTGTATTTGTTTCTTGGAGTTACTGTAACAAATTACCGCAAACTGGGTGGCTTGAAACAACAGGAATTTATCCTCCCCTAGTCCTGGAGGCCGGAAGTGGGCAACCAAGGTGTCAGCAGGGAGGATTCCTTCTGGAGACTCTGAAAGAGACCCTGTTCCACGCCTCTCTCCTAGCTCCTGACAGTGTTCCATGCCTTGGCTTGTACATACATCACTCCAATCTTTGCCTCTATCCTTCCATCACCTTCTGTGGGTCTTTCCCCCACTTTTCTCTCTTGAGGACACCTGCTATTAAATTTGGGGTCACATTAATTTGATCTCATCTCAACATCTTTACCTTAATTACATCTGCAAAGACCCTTTTTCCAAATAAGGTCACATTTGGGGTGGACATATCTTTCAGGAGAGGGGCCATCACTCGACCCAGTATAAAAAGTTATTTAAGAACTTCAAGATGGTTGGGGCATCTGAGTGGCTCAGTCGGTTTAGGGTCTGATTCTTGACTTCGGCTCAGGTCAGGATCCCCGGGTTGTGGGATCGAGCCCTTTACCGGGCTCCACGCTGGACATGGAGCCTGCTTGAATTCTCTCTCTCTCTCTCTCTCTCTCTCAAATAAATAAATAAAAGAATTTCAAGATGGTTGCAGAAAAGCGTTAAAGCAAGTGTGGGATCCTGCTGAGAACAGGGCCCTGTCCAAGTGCAGAGATCGCATGCCTATGAAGCAGGAGTGTGCCAGGGTCATTCATGGCCTCTTTTGCTCTCAAATCCAATGGCGAGTTTGAAGTCCCCATCTTACTGGCTTCTCGGTGGCATCTGACATAACTGATCGCTCTGTTCTTGCCACCCTCGCTTCCCTTGGCGTCTGGGACGCCAAGCTCTCCTGATTTGTCTCTGATCTCACCAGTCAGCCCATGGTGCCTTCTGCCTTCTCCTCTTCCCTCCATCCTCTAGAGCCTGGAGGTTGGAGAGCCCTGGGGGTAGGGCCTTTGACTACCTCTCTGTACATTCACTTCCTCAAGCACCTCATCTGGTCTCGGGTCTTTAAACGTCCCCTCTGCAAGGACACCCGCTGCCCTGAACTTTCCTCTGGGTTCCAGACAGACAGATCCAGCTGCCTCTTCAACAAGCTCCCCTTGGAGATCTAACAGGCCCATCAAACCTACCACGTCCAGACTGAAGTCCTCCTGAGCTCCACCCACCCCCACCGTCTCCTCCTCACCCTTTAATGGCGTCTCCGTCCTTCCAGTTGCTTTGAGTGAAAACCTTTATGTCGTCCTAATGCCTCACTCTCTCACACCCCAACATGCAGTCTCAGCGCACACGCCCATCCCACTTAGAGTGAGATCTCCACTCCTTGCCGTGTGTGGCCCACGAGGCCCTCCTCTACCTCCCCCATTCCATCTCCTACCAACACCACTCCCACCCCACCTGCTGTTCCTTGACCACACCAAGCATGCTTCCACCCCAGGGCCTTTGCACCCGCAGTCCTCGCTGCCTGGTGTCTCTTTCCCCATCGATTCAGGAGGCTTGCCCCCTCACTTCATTCAGTCCTGCTCAAATGTCACTCGGTCAGGGAGGCCTCCCGTGTCTAAAATAGCATCTTCTGCGGGGCGCCTGGGTGGCTCAGTCAGTTAAGCGTCCGACTCTTGATTTCGGCTCAGGCCGTGATCTCACCGTCTTGAGATCCAGCCCCGCCTTAGGCTCTGTGTTGGGCGTGGAGCCCGCTTGAGATTCTCTCCTCCTCTCCTTCTGCCCCTCTCCTGCTCTCTCTCTCTCAAAAATAAATGAATTCATGAATAATTAATTAATTTAAAAAATAGCTTCTTCTGGTCCCTCTGTAGACCCGCCCCCTCTTGATTTTTCTACCTTTGCTCCACGTTGATCTCTCCAACTGGAATGTAAGCTCCACGAGTCTAAAGACTCGCTGTGTTCACTGCCGCGGTCCTCACCACCCGGCGTAGCACGTGGCACATACACTGAGTCGATGAATGAATCGTTCTGCTCATGCTGCTCTCCTAGCTTAAAATCCTGCGATGCTCCGTTGCAACTCGATGCCTTTGCTGCTACTGCTCCCTCTGCTCCGAAGGGCCTTCCTCCTCTCCATCTTCCTGGAAAACCCTTACTCGTCCTTCAAGACCCAACCCCACGGGCACCACCTTCATGACGCTCCCGGGTCTCCAGGCAGTGATCCCACGGCATCCTGTGCGTGCCTCCATTAATGCCTGACTCCCAGGCAATTTGTCTTTCTTTTCCAGGAAACCACGAGCTTCCCGAGGGCAAGCACTGTGTCTTTTCAGCCCTGTATGCCCAGGGCGTGGTCCTGCACAGCCTTTAAGCATTTGGCAAAGGTTTGGCGACTGAATGAATGAATGAACTCAAAGAGGAGAGAGGAAGGGGGTAGAAAGGAGGGAAAGAGGGAACCATTTCTTTCCCCGGGTAGGTGTCCTCAGGACGCCTGGAAGCCCCTCACTAGGGAAGTTCCCCTGTTTTCCGGACTGACCTCGATACCTTGCCCCTTATCCAAACTTTCTAGAAAGAGGCACTAACCTCTCCCAGCCGCAATGCCTGTAATTTCCAAACTCCAAAATTAGTACCCCCTATCGGACAAATTTGATCACGGTTTTCAGAGACAACAAGACTGAATTTTAAAAATCTATCTGTTCAAAAAAGGCAAAAGCAAAAACAACAGACCCCGAATGGAGTCATTTGTGCTAAGCCCCACATCGGCCTGTACTTTCAGCCTGTCCCGGGAATGTAAACTTTAACCAGTCAATCCGGAGTCATCTGGTCAGCGCTAGTGAGGTAATCCACTTGATAAACCCCTCCTGTCCCCCCACAGGAAGGTGACCTTGCCTAAAACGATCCTCTGTTTGCTAGAAATTTCCTTTTCCTGTCCCCTTCGGTCTATAAAATCCCTTCATGTTGTGTAGCTCTTCGGAGCCCCTTTCTATCGGCCAGGTGGGATTCTGCTCAATCCACGAATTGTTAATAAAGCCAATCAGGTCTTCCAAGTTTGCTCAATCGAATTTTGCTTTTTAAACACATCACAGGTGGAAACTATGGCTGCTCAGGTTTGTTAGGGTGCATGCAATCAAGAGTCAGGGCTTTCGGATCTTGTGCCCATGTGCTAGAGAGTATTTAGAAGATACGGGCGAGTGTAGAGAAAACCCATCCACAGTCCCCTATGGTAGATCCTAAACACTTAATATTTTGACGTAACTTCCCCTGGTGTGTATGTAGGCACCAACACGTGCACATGGGTGTCTGTGAAACACTATATGCCTGTAAGTGTGTATATAAAAGACTCGAATGAAGTCACACTGCGCCTTCCGCTTTGTAACAGTGGCATCTTCACATTACAGTAAGTACCTGCCCGCCATCTTGATTCCATGGGGAGCGGACTAACGGTCTCAAGGAAGTTCTCTGGAAGATAGTTGGGTGTCTACACCAGACACCCTAGGAGGCCTGGCTTTGCCTGGACCCCTCCATGCCGCCCCCATCCACAAGCAAGACCTCTAGAAGTGCCAAGGTGCCCAGCGGGCCAGGGCCAGCTGCGGGTGAATAGGAACAACGGTGGGCAGAACCAGGAGCTGGCAGCCCTTCCATCTATCCCCCAGATCCTTCTCGTGGGGTCTGGGGACAGATGCAGGACCAGGACCAGCTTTCCTGGGAGCTGAGGCGGGGCGGGGGGGGGGGGGCGGTGTGGAAACTGGGAGCCCTACTTGGAGAAATCCCACAGTGGGGATGCTCTGCAGCCTGAACTGGTTGTCCGAACGTTCCCCTCCGCCAAGGTCAGCTGCTGTGTCGCTTTTTCCTTTGGGAAAGGGGAAACAGGTGCCTGGCACACCAACCCTGTTGGTGGAAGAGGCACCAGTGTTTGTCTCCCCACTCTGTATTTTTTAAATATTTAGTTTTGCGAAAGAAAGAGAGCGTGCATGCGTGCGCGTGGGGGAGGGGAGGAGAGGCCGGACCAGAGATTGAGAAGCAGGCCCTGCCCCCTCAGTGCAGAGCCCCGTCTGTGGCTCAAACTTAGAAGTGGAGCTCAGGACCTGAGCCTAAGTCGGAAGTTTAACCGACTGAGCCACCCAGGCGCCCCTGCTCCTCTGTATTAAAAAAAAAAGTGTCAACCCCAATCATCTGTTTTCCTCGCCTCTCCCAGAGCAACACCTTTCCTAGAAGGAAATTACTGTCATAGAAAAGACAGTTACTTTTTTTTTTTTAATGGAGCCAAACCTGGAGGTAAGACCTTGATGAGTCACAAGGGGGCAGCAAAGTGTTCCTGCTCAGAGGAAGGCTAGGAAGCACCAGCCCCCAAGGAGATTGGGTCTGAAGCCACATAGCCCTCGAGGCTCAGTCTCTGAATTTAACAAATGACAGCATCAATATGTAGAAAAGAAACAGGTTTTTTTTTTACGTTTATTTGTTTTTGAGACAGAGAGAGACAGAGCACGAACGGGGGAGGGTCAGAGAGAGAGGGAGACACAGAATCTGAAACAGGCTCCGAGCTCTGAGCGGGCAGCACAGAGCCCAATGCGGGGCTCGAACTCACGGACCGCGAGATCATGACCTGAGCCGAAGCGGGACGCTTAACCGGCCGAGCCACCCAGGCGGCCCAGAAAGAAACAGTTTAAATAGTTTCAGTCTCAGCACCACCACTTTGTATATGCCCTCGGGCCAGTCGCACTCTATTTTGACCCTCTGTTTCCTCATCTATATACTAGGGATAATTGCTCCCCGATATCACGCCTTCCTCACATGGTGGTCTTAGTAATTAAGTGGGATACCTAAAGTAATAGGTAACATGCTCAGCGTATAGTAAGGGTTCATAGGGTAACAAAGAACGAAAGGAACTGTTATTGCGTACCTATTATGTACCGGATGCTTTGAATCCTTCGTGCAATCAAGTGAGGAACGATGAGGAGTTAAGTGAGGAGCGCCCCCAGGGGGCTCAGTCGTTAAGCGTCCGACTCTTGATTTCAGCTCAGGCCATCATCTCGTGGTTTGTGAGTTCAAGCCCCGCATTGGGCTCTGCTCAGACAGTAGGGAGCTTGCTTGGGATTCTCTCTCTCTCTCTCTCTCTCCTCTCTCTGCCCCTACCCCACTCATGCATGCGCGCACGCTCTCCCTCTCTCAAAATACATCAATAAACTTTAAAAGAGAAGTTAAATGAGAGGATGAAAGACAGATGGGGGGTTAACTGACACGGCCAAGGCCAATGAGCTAGCAACAATAATAGCAGCTAACGCATAGCAAGCACTAACTGTGCACCAGGCACTCGCTGGTCTAGGCACTTTGCATGAATGATCTCACTTCTTACAGCCATCCTATGGGGTGGGTACTGTTATTACACCCACTTGACAGAGAGGGAAACTGAGGCACAGCACGTAAGTGGCCCACAGTCCCACCGGGGAGTCTGAGTGTGGAGCTGGGGTTACAGCTAGCTGCAGGGCCTGACCTCTAACCTTCGTGCCATCTGGCAGAGATGAGATTTAAACCGAGGTCAAGTCCAAGCTCTTTCGACCATCTGCTGTTTCTTTCTTTCTGTTTTTAATTTTTTTTTATTTTTTAATGTTTATTTATTTTCGAGAGAGAGAGAGAGACAGACGTGAGCGGGGGAGGGTCAGAGAGAGAGGAAGACAGAATCCGAAGCAGGCTCCAGGCTCCGAGCTGTCAGCACAGAACCTGATGCGGGACCCAGACCCACGAACTGTGAGTCACGACTTGAGCCAAAGTTGGACTGTGAGTCATGACTTGAGCCGAAGTTGGACGCTCAACAGACTGAGCCACCCAGGTGCCCTTGTCCTCTGCTGTTTCTTTTTTTTTTTTTTAATTTTTTTGTAATGTTTTTATTTATTTTTGAGACAGAGAGAAGCAGAGCATGAGCAGGGGAGGGGCAGAGAGGGAGAGAGACACAGAATCCGAAGCAGGCTCCAGGCTCTGAGCTGTCAGCACAAAGCCCTACACGGGGCTCGAACTCACAGACTGTGAGATCATGACCTGAGCTCAAGTCAGACGCTTAAGGGACTGAGCCACCCAGGTGCCCCTGCCCTCTGCTGTTTCTAAGCTAGTTTGCATCACAGTCAGCTCAAGACCCTCATGAAAAACAAAACAAACAATCCCTGCCTCGACCCCATGACACCCCTTCCCAGCCACTGCCATTTCTCTGTCCCCATCACAACCGCACTTCCTGGGTCGTCTATACCCGCTCCCTCCACTTCTTCCCCACTCACCCCGGCTTCCACCCACACCAGTCTGCCACTCCACAGAAACAGCAATCTGCAAGGTCACTAAGGGTCTCCTTGTCACCAAGCCTGAAAGTCATGTTTCAGCCCTCTACTGAAAATACAGAATTTTCAGATGTTGACCTTGCTGATATCCGTGGCTTCTGTGGCACCACAGTCCCCTGGGTTTCCTCCCACCTCTCTGGCTGCTCCTTCTCTGTCTCCTTCGCGGGCTCAATCTTCTCTCCCTGGCCATTAAGCAGGTGGCACCCCAAGCCTCACTCCTGAGTGGTTTTTCTTCTTGCGTCTGTACTCTTCCCTCCTGACTCCTCTCTGTGCCCTTCCCAGTTTCGATACCATCTACGTGCCCATGACCCCCAAATTTATACGGCTGACCCAAACATGCCTCTGAACGCCAGACCAGGACTCCAGCTGCTTCTCGAACATCTCAGCCTGAATGTTTCAGAGGTCTCTGCCGGAGTCCAGCCCCAGCAGGTCCGGGGGTTCCCGAAGGATGAACAGCGTCGGAAAACAAGTAAAACAAAAAACTAAACTAAAAAACTAAAACAAAAAATACAAATGGACACAGACAAAAGGTCTGCCCTAAATCAGGACCTTTGTATCATCACCCAATAAGGAATAACATGATTGGTTTTTTTGTCACGTTCCCTCCTGCCCTTTGCTTATTGATTAATTTCTTTCATTGTTTTTATTACGTCGCTACGTTGGTCTATAATCTATAAAGTATTTGCTTTGCTGTTTTCACGAAAGGTCATTTATCTCTCAACACCGCAAGTGGAACAGTTACAGGGACATGACCTCTTAGTTGTTTCCCTGAACCATTCGTGGTTTCGAAGAACAAAAGTGTTCGCCTCGGTCTGAGGTTCCAGGAGGGGACCATGAGCGCCTTAGAAACCCACGCCTTATACATTCTCAGAGAGACCATGCACCTAGGAACCTTTGAGCATTCTGTACCTTAACCGACTAGGTTCAGTCATCATCTGGAATGCCTCCGGGGGGCCAAGTGGGCCTAGGGGTTGGAGTGATCTGTGCCCAGAGATACACTCCTTCGTTACCGGAGTGGGGCTTTCAAAACCATTTGTCTCTCCTTTGTCGGCCTCCTTTGCTGGCAAATGCGTGAGGCTATCCTTCCTCCATAGGGGATGGCAAGGGCTAAACGTAAGGCCGCACAATTTCTCGCGAAACCTTATTTCCTTTCCTAATGGGTTTTTTTTTTCCAGGGGGCCTGTCAAGGGCAGTTCCCCAACAGACTTTTATTCAGGCCAAATTACCTAAAAGCGGGAGTACAAGAAGCTTCACGGTCGGTGACGCAATCCGTCCACGGCCGGGGCCTTGCCATCAGGCTGGGATAGCTCGGCTTCCAGCAGGTCTCTCCAACTCAACGCGATTGCTCACCTCTAGACCTCCGGCCCTCTTGTCTTCCAGTGGGTTCCATACTTGCACTCTCTGCTCTCACCCCCTCTACTCAAGCCGCCACCAAGTTCTGTGGCTATGGATCTTCTTTGGGTCTCTGTCCCCACTCTCACCGGTGCCCTCATCTTTCTGACTGGAATTCTGGATGGCCGTCTAACTGGTTTCCCTGCTTCTACTCACCCGTCAAAAGGACTTCAATAGTTTCTCTTCCTGTCCAAATAAAGGTCACAATTCTTGGCATGGCCTCTGAGGCCCTGTGTAGTCCGGCTCTGCTTCTTCTCCAACCCCATCCCTCTTGCTCTCAAGACTCTAGTTTCACTGACATCTTTCAGTTCCTCGTGAATGCCCAGCCACCTCCTACCACAGGGCCTTTGCACATACCATCCCCCTTTTTTTTAATGAAACAAATCTTCCCTCCACTCTGTCTAGTTAACACCTATTCATCCTTTGATCTTATGATTATTACCTCAGAAAAGGCCTGAGAATTCCTCCTATTATGGGTTCTCAGCTAATTCTCTTTCCTGGACCTGATTATGGTTATAATTTTACATGTCTTTATGTGATTTTTTAACCATATTTTTTAATGTTTATTTACTCTTCTCTGACAGAGAGACAGAGTGGGGGAGGGGCAGAGAGAGAGGGAGACACAGAAACCGAAGCAGGCTCCAGGCTCTGAGCTGGTCAGCACAGAGCCCAACTCGGGCCTCGAACCCATGAAGTGTGGGATCATGACCTGGGCCGAAGTCGGACGCTCAACTGCCTGAACCTCCCAGGCACCCCAATTTTTTTTTTTTTAATCTTAAACAGGCCTGGGGCACCTGGGTGGCTCAGTCAGTTAAGCGTCCGACTTCAGCCCAGGTCATGATCTCACAGCTTGTGAGTTCGAGCCCCGCGTGGGGCTGTCAGGGCAGAGCCTGCTTCAGATCCTCTGTCCCCTTCTCTCTCTGCCCCTCCCCCACTTGTGCTCACTCTCTTTCTCAAAAATAAATAAACGTTAAAAAAAATAAATTTTAAGTAGGCTCCATGCCCAACGTGGGACTTGAACTCACGACCCTGAAATTGAGTCGCATGCTCTACCAACCGAGCCAGGCAGGCAGCCCTGTATGTGATTTTTTTTTTCCCTTGTATGAGATTCTTTTATTTTTTTTAATTAAAAAAATTTTTTAATGTTTATTTATTTTTGAGAAAGAGAGAGACAGAGTGTGAGCAGGGGAGGGGCAGAGAGAGAGGGAGACACAGAATCTGAAGCAGGCTCCAGGTCCCGAGCTGTCAGCACAGAGCCAGACGTGGGGCTTGAACCCATGAACTGTGAGATCATGACCTGAGCTGAAGTCAGATGCTTAACCGACTGAGCCACTCAGGTGCCCCTTCTTGTATATGGTTCTTAACTGTTGACCTCTACCTAGACTGTGAGCTCCCATGGGGAATGGATGCTGTCCGTTTCTCCCTCTGCTGTGTCCCCAGTTCCTAGCACGGTGCTGAGTACAGAGCCCCCTCTTTTTATTTTTTTTTCAATTTTTTAACTTTTATTCATTTTTGAGAGATAGAGAGAGACAGAGCATGAGCGGGGAAGGGGCAGAGAGAGAGGGGGACACAGAATCCGAAGCTGGCTCCAGGCTCCGAGCTGTCAGCACAGAGCCCGATGCGGGGCTCGAACCCACGAACCGCGAGATCATGACCTGAGCCGAAGTCGGACACTTAACTGACTGAGCCACCCAGGCGGCCCAGAGGGTAGCACTTTTGAGAGGCACTCACATATCTGGGAGATTTTTGCCTCTATTAGAAACCAACGTCATGTACCCCGGCAAAAAGGCCTATATTGACTAATACCAGATTTATCTCGAAACCTACAGTGTGCAGTGGAGATGAACTCATAGCAGCAAAGAAAGCTCAGGGCTCCCTTACCCCCAGGGAACACCCCCACCTACCCGTCACAGGGCTGCCCCTCCCCTTCCTGGCCAGAGATGCCCGCAAGGAGCGAAGAAGTCTCCAGAAGGCAATTAAAATGGTTTCAGAGTGGAAGCTTTTATTTCGGAAATGATTTCTAGCCTACAGAAAAGTTGCAAGCTCTGTGCATTGAAACAGGAGAACTCCACTTTCAAAAGGTGTCGCTTCTCGGGGTGTCGCCAGCCTTTTCTGAGCCTGTCAGGCTGCCTTCCTCTTCCTCTCAGCTACCATGGACCCTGAGCAGCCAAGATCGTTGGGCGAGGGGACAGTAGCCAGCCCCACTCTGAAAGACGGCATAAAGATGGCGGACGCAGGGCGCCTGGGTGGCTCAGCTGGTTAAGCGTCTCTCTTGGTTTCCGCTCAGGTTACGCTCAGGTTTCCGCTTACGGTTCACGAGTTCGAGCCCCGCATCGTGCTCTGTGCGGACAGCTGGAGCCTAGAGCCTGCTTCGGGTTCTGTCTCCCTCTCTCTCTGCCCCTCTCCCACTTGCACTCTGTCTCAAAAATAAACATTAAAAAAATTTTTTTTAGGGACACCTGTGGCTCAGTCGGTTAAGCGTCCGACTTCGGCTCAGGTCATGATCTTATTGTCCGCGAGTTCGAGCCCCGCGTCGGGCTCTGTGCTGACAGCTCAGAGCCCGGAGCCCGCTTCAGACTCTATCTCCCTCTCTCTCTGCCCCTCCCCCGCTCATGCTCTGACTCTCTGTCTCAAAGATAAAAATAAAACAGTAAAAAAAATTTTTTTTAGTTTTTTAAAAAAAAGACTTAAAAAAATAAATAAGCATGGTTTCCTGGGGGACTGTTATGGGCTCAACTGTGTCCCTCCAAAAAAAGATATGTTGAAGTCTTTCCCCCCAGTGCATCAGAATGTGACCTTATTTGCAGAGAGAGTCTTTACAGAGGTAATCAAGTTGAAATGAAGTCAACAGAGTGGGTCCTAATCCAATATGGCTGGTGTCCTCGAGGAAAGGGGGAACTTGAACACAGAGGCACGGCCAGAGCTAAGACCATGCGAGACACACAGGGGGGAAGGCATGTGAACCCGAAGGATTGGAGCCATGCACTTACGAGCCCAGAACACCCAAGATTGCCCGCAAACCACCGGAAGCTAGGAAGAGACAAGAAGGACTCCCTGCGCGGGTGTTAGAGGCAGTGTGGCCTGATGACTCCTTGATTTTGAACTTTTAGTCTCCAGACCTGCAGCACAATACATTTCTGGAGTTTTAGTCACCTAGTCCGTGGTACTTTGTTACAGCAGCCCTAGGAAACCAATGCAGGGCCCATCCTGTGGATGGGTCAGAGAGGTTCCCAGAGCAGGAGAGGGACGGCTCCCGTACAGACACCAAAAAGTGACCGTTGTATATTGGTTTGATATGACTTCTTTTCTTGTCTTTCTTTCTTTCTTTCTTTCTTTCTTTCTTTCTTTCTTTCAGTAAGCTCTACGCCCAACGTGGGATTTGAACTCACAGTCCTGAGGTCAGGAGTCACATGCTCTACCGACTAAGCCGGGTGCCGTTGGTCCCTGGCAGTGTGCTCGAGCCACAGGGGACCTTTACTTCTGCACTGGCAGCTGGACGTCAGCTCTTGGTTGGCTCTGTGGTCTCTCCCGAGTACCACCTTGTACACATTTGGACCTTTATTCCTTCCACTTCCCCTTGCCTGGAACACCCGTGTGACTAATCCACCATTGATTTGGAGTATGTTAATTCTTTTGAGAGCGCTGTTCGCATTTCCCTTTCAAGACGGATAGAAACCCTGAGCTCCAAGTGCTAAGAACAGCCCTCTTCAGGTGCTGAGAATCGGCTCCACGAGGGACAATTTTGCAACCCCATTTCCGGAAGCCACGATTCAAGGGATTTGTCCTAGTGACCAATGGATGTTCCTCTGACCTGAAGGCACGAAGGCTGTGAAAACGAGGCTCCGAGCAGTACGTATCCGCTCATCAGTGACATTGAAAGGGAAGGAGAGAACAGGCTCTTGGTCCCCCTGAACAGTGTTCCGCAGGATCGCAGTGGTTCGGCAGAGACTGGCCCCGGGGATGTGATGAATGAGAACTGGAGAGACCTCCGAGGAAGACAGCGGTGAGCAAAGCCAGCGGGACGCAGCAGCCGATGAAGGACGCATCCACAGCCTTCGTTTCGACCCCTGCGGCTGAGGCTTGCCCAGCTCAGGGAAGAGCGGCAGAACTGAACTGATGATGGGAGCACCGAGGAGTAAATACATGACAGGGAACCTGGCTACTGCAGAGGCTCTGGATAGCAGCCCGCACGGCCGCCCAGGGCAGGACTCAGAGGAACGCACGGGCTCCCTCTCTGCGCACGAGGCCAGCCCTTGCCCGGTACAAATGGGGATGTCATGGAGGGTAGGTAATTCCTGGATTTTCAGAGACTCAAGCCCTGGCTGTCCCTCTCCTGGGTGCCCTACTCACACTTCACTCTGGAGTATGTTATTTCTGATTGATTGATTGATTTTTTTTTTTATTTTTTTTCAACGTTTTTTATTTATTTTTGGGACAGAGAGAGACACAGCATGAACGGGGGAGGGTCAGAGAGAGAGGGAGACACAGAATCGGAAACAGGCTCCAGGCTCCGAGCCATCAGCCCAGAGCCTGATGCGGGGCTCGAACTCACGGACCGCGAGATCGTGACCTGGCTGAAGTCAGATGCTCAACCGACTGCGCCACCCAGGCGCCCCTGATTGATTGATTTTTGAGAGAGAGGAGAGCGTGAGCAGGGGAGGGGCAGAGAGAGAGAGACAGAGAATCCTAAGCAAGCTCCACGCTGGGCGTGGAGCCCGTCTCGAGGCTCGATCTCACGAACCGTGAGATCATAACCTGAGCCGAAATCGACCGTTGGACGCTTAACCGACTGAGCCGCCCAGGCGCCCCCAGTGCCTGATTTAGATACAGATGGTCTGTGATCACTCTCCTTGCGGAACTTGTCCGCCAGTCTTGGGGGCGGAACATCCCCAGCAAGGCGTCTCAAGTACACTCCGTAGACAGCTGCTGCTCCCAGAATTCCGTGGCCGCTTGAAATCTGCCAAGTGTTTATTTAGCACACCCAGCTTCTCAATTCTGCCCTAGGCTTGCGGGTTGCTGACAAGGGAGTGTGGGTGTATGTGGGACACCGAGTTGAAGGTCAGCATTTAGAAGTGAAACACCAAGATTGCAAATACAAACTTGCCTAAAACTGGACCTACTTTTACATAAGGTCGGCCCTGCCTTCTTGATCTCTAAGTCCCGAGGATAGCCTTATCACATAAGCATCAACAAATATTTATTGTGGACCAACTATTTATAAGATACTGTGTTAAGCACAATAAAGACTTGCACTCTTGGGGCGCCTGGCTGCCTCCGCCGGTACAGCACGCAACTCTTGATCTCGGGGTTGTGAGTTCGAACCCCACGCTGGGCGTAGAGGTTACTTAAAAATTAAATCTTAAGAAAAAAAGACTTATATTCTTATTGACAGACATAAAACGCCTGAGTATTTGGAGGGACATGCCATGTTCAGGAATATGAAGACTCAATATCATAAACATGTTAGTTGGGGCATACAGAATTCATAGTTGTGAGATAATAGAAAATATATATTGGTCTCTGCCCCGGGGTTACGGGCACAGACCTCCTGAAACCCTTGCGATTTCAAGTGGTAAGGGGACCAAGAGCATCATTTGTTCTGATATTTGGGCTTTAACCCCTGTTCCTGACACAGGGCTCCTGAGATTCTTGTAATTTCTTGGGTGACAGGAGTGCCTTTTGTTCTAATGAGGCGACTCTGGGTGGGCTCCTGGATGAAGGCTGGTCACCAGAAAGAACAAACCATGATTAGAAGCTTGGAAATTTCAGGGGAGCCTGGGTGACTCAGTCCGTTAAGCGTCCGACTTCGGCTCAGGTCATGATCTTGTGGTTCGCGAGTTCGAGCCCCGCATCGGGCTCTGTGCTGACAGCTCAGAGCCCGGAGCCTGCTTCAGATTCTGTGTCTCCCTGTCTCTCTGACCCTCCCCTGCTTCCACTCTGTCTCTCTCTCTCAAAAGTAAATGATAACAACAACAAAAACATAAAAAAAAGAGGCTTGGAAATTTCAGCCCCACCCTCCATTCTTTTGGGAAGGGAAAAGGGCTGAAAATAGAATTAATGATCAATCATGCCTACATGATGAAGCCTCCATAAAATCCTCAAAGTATGGAGTTCAGAGAGCTTCTAGGCTGATGAACACATGGAGATTTGGGGAGAGTGGCGCTCCCGGAGAGGGCATGGAAACTGTGTGCCCTTTTCCACACATCTTGCCCTATGCGTCTCTTCCTGGCTGTCCCTGACTTATATCTGGCTGTCCCTGACTTATATCGTTTTCTCATAAACTGGTAATATAGTAAGCAAAACATTTCTCTGAGTTCTGTGAGCCACTCTAGCAAATTAATCGAACCTGAGGGGCGGGTCATGGGAAGCTCTGATTTGTAGCCAAATTGGACAAAAGTTGTAGGTAACCTGGGGACCTACTACTTGAGATTGGCATGTGAGGCAGGGTGGGAGCATTCTTGTGGGACTGAGCCCTTAACCTGGGGGATGTGACACTATCTCCAGGTAGATAACGTCAGCATTGAGTTAAATTGTAGGACACCGGCAGGGCGCCTGGGCAGCTCAGTCGGTTTAAGCATGTGACTTCGGCTCAGGTCATGATCTCACAGTTTGTGAGTTCAAGCCCAGCATCAGACTCTCCACTGACAGCTCAGAGCCTGGAGCCTGCTTCAGGTTCTGTGTCTCCCGCTCCCTACCCCTCCCCTGCTCATGTTCTGTCTCTGTCTCTCTCTCTCTCTCAAAAATAAACATTAAAAATTGTTTTTAAATTGTAGGACACCCAGCTGGGGTTGCAAAGAATTGCATATTGTGAGGGGAAAAAACTCCACACATTTGGTGATCAGAAGTGGAGTGTTTCGCGAGTAATAAAGGTAGACTCATGGGAGAAAGATATAGGAAGAAAGAACTGGGGTTTTCCCTACACGGGAGGAAAATTGAGTTTTTCCATTACAGCTGGTGTCTAATCATTGCTTGTCGGCGTTGGCAACCGCCCCCACCCTCACCCCGCTATGGAATTTGTGTGCAGAACCGATTTTAGTTGATGTCAGCGAGGCGGAGTTTGCTAGAGCAGCCATGTGACTTGGGAAGAGAAAGGATGAAAGGTGGAGGTGGGGTGGGAATGGTCGGGAGTTCAAGCCCTGCGTTGGGCTCCACGCTGGGCGTGACGCCTACTTAAAAAAAAAAAAAAAAAGTAAAGAAAGAAAAAACCTAAACATAGAATCCCTTGGTTATTGTTATCTATAATAGCTTGTGGAAGTTGATAAGAGGAAACCTTGTTTAGAATGGAGTCGGGAGAGCAACAGGTAAAGCTGCCACACCCCACCACCAGTCATCAAGTGCAGACCCAACAGGAAAACACACAAGCTGATACTGAGGTAGCTACTTTACTACCCCCGCAGGAGGAAGAAAGGTTTTTCTCCTCTCCTGGCAACAGCCCAGCCAATGAGAGACGTCACAGCTCAGCCAATGAAAAGGCACTGTACCTTGAAGCCCCATTTTAGTCCAATAGACTTTTTACTCATAAAAACCCTCGCAACTACTCCCCTTTCTTCTATAAAAGAGCGGGCCTCTCCTTTGTTCTCTGGATTGGCCTGTGGTTCTGCACAGCCTTCTGGTCCTGGATTGCTATTCCAGAAAAAAAAAAACGCATTGTTGCTGGTAAAATCACCGACAGTTTTATTTTTGGAGCTCAGATTTGGGTTGGCCAAAGCTTCAGTTACTAGCCTCAAAGCTACCCAGGAAAAGAACCATTCTGTAGGGGCCACAGAACGTATCTCTACGACCTCTGGTCACCAAGCAGGTAGTCAACAGGGGGGCAGGGCAAAAACCAAGAAACCATTGAAAGCAGGGGGTTTCGTGTGAAGCAGTTGTTTGCTTTTGTGGTGAAGGGGAGCAGAGTTTACTGCCCCAAAATATGTCACTTTGACGTGAGGATTCTTTTGAGCTAAAGGCCACCAAAACCCAGCAGGTCCAGGAAAAGCTCTTTACCTCCCCCTCAACTGCCTACATTGGAGAGCTCTTGCCAGAGATACCTTTTCCACTAAAAACTTCTCTGCCTGACAGGGCAACCTTTGTTTTCTTTTCTTTTTTTAAGTTTATTTATGTATTATGCGAGAGAGAGAGTATTCAGGAGACGGGTAGAGAGAGGAGAGAGAGAGAGAATTCCAGGCAGGCTCTGGTGCTGCCAGTGCAAAGCCCGACTCGGGGCTTGAGCTTATGAACAGTGAGATCATGACCTGAGCCAAAATCAAGAGTCAGACACTTAGCAGAATGAGCCATCAGGTGCCCCTAAGCTTCTTTCTTTCTTTCTTTCTTTCTTTCTTTCTTTCTTTCTTTCTTTCTTTCTTTCAGTAATCTCTATCCAAAACGTGGGGCTCGAACTCATGATGCCAAGATCAAGTCACATGCTCTGCCGACTGAACCAGCCAGACACCCCGGTCTTATGTCAATTTAATAATAGACCAGCCAAAACCTAAAAAAATAAAAAACAAGGGGGAGAGCGCCGGGTGGCTCAGTCAGTTAAGCATGCGACTTTGGTTCAGGTGATGATCTCGCAGTTCGGGAGTTCGAGCCCCGCATCGGGCTCTGTGCCGACGGCTCAGAGCCTGGCGCCTGCTTCAGATTCTGTGTCTTCCTCTCTCTCTGCCCCTTCCCCCCCCCCCAAAAAAAATAAATAAGCTTTGGATTATGAGAGTGACTAATTTGGGAGGAGCGTCTTTGTTTTGGCTTCCTAAAAATAATTTTGTTTTAGTTTTTCATCATGTTCAGTGTCCTCTTTAATCCCCATCACCTACTTCACCCATCCCCCACCCACCCCCCGTAGGGTAGCCATCAGTTTGTTCTCTAGAGGTAGGAGTCTTGTTTCTTGGTTTGTCTCTGTCTCTCTCCCTTTTTTTCTTTGCCCGTTTGCTCTGTTTCTTAAGTTCCACGTATGAGTGAAACCATATGGTATTTGTCTTCCTCTGACTGACCGACTTCACTTAGCACAACACTCTCCAGCTCCATCCATGTTGTTGCAAATGGCAAGACACCCCACATCTTCTTTTTCCGTTCATCTGTTGATGGACACTTGGGCTGCTTCCATTGTTTGGCTATTGTAAACAGTGCTGCAGTAAACATAGGGTTGCCTGTATCCTTTTGAATTAGGGTTCTTTGTTTTTTGTCATTGGGTTTCAATGCTGCCGAGTGAAAGAGCACACGTGGGGTGATGCGGGACCCACAGCTCACTGCGACACAAGCACATATGCATACATGCGCAGCCCAAGAAAGGGGACTCTCGGTCTCCCCCTACAAATGCCAGTGGAACACCCCAGATGAAGCAGCTGGTGTGTTTCGTATGCAAGCTGCGTGAGACTGGCCTTACAATGACCGTGATATTCACCCGCCAAATAATATAACACCTGCTTGTTATCCGGGTCACGGTATATGCTGTGCTTAAGGGGGCCCTTTTCACACGAGCACACCGCGGAACCTTAGAGTGGCAAAACTGAAAAACAGTTCTGGAAGCCTTATGGAATTTTTTGCCTCAGCTTCCCCTGACGGTTCTTACAGAGGCTAATGAAAACAGTAGGGGAGGGGCACCTGGCTGGCTCAGTCAGTAGGGCAGGCGACTCTTGGCCTCAGGGTAGTGACTTCAAGCCCCATATTGGGTGTAGAGATTACTCAAACATTAAAAAAAAAATCTTTAACAAAACAAAACAACAACAACAACAACAACAAACCCCAGTAAGTTAATTGACAACAGAATGGGCAGAGGCTGAGGGCAGAGTTATGGGACTCTTACCCCGGAGGTGGAAATTTTTAATTACTATTTTTTTAGTGTGTGTGTGTGTGTGTGTGTGTGTGTGTGTGTTTAAGCTCTACACCCAATGTGGGGCTTGAACTCATGACTCCCAGATCAAGAGTTGCAAGCTCTATGGACTGAGCCAGTCAGGCACCCCTAGGGTGAAAATTTTTTTTTTTAATTTTTTTTTCCCAACGTTTATTTATTTTTGGGACAGAGAGAGACAGAGCATGAACGGGGGAGGGGCAGAGAGAGAGGGAGACACAGAATCTGAAACAGGCTCCAGGCTCTGAGCCATCAGCCCAGAGCCCGACGCGGGGCTCGAACTCCCGGACCGCGAGATCGTGACCTGGCTGAAGTCGGACGCTCAACCGACTGCACCACCCAGGCGCCCCTAGGGTGAAAATTTTTAAATGATTAATAAAGAAAAGGGCAAAATCAAGAGGAAACAGGAAGGAAAGGGTCACCATACTCTCCCCGGCAGAGTGAAAGACTTCAGGCGGTTATTAAGAAATGGGATGAGGGGCCCCTGGTGGCTCAGTTGGTTGAGCGTCCAACTCGTGATTTTGGCTCAGGTCATGATCTTAAGGTTCACGAGATGGACACCCGTGTCAGACTCTGCATAATAAGACCCTTGTCCTTCTCCCAAGGGAAGGTGATCTCGCCTGAAACAATCTTGGCTTTCCGTTGCTTGCAGCTTTCTTGCCCCATCCTCCTTCCTACAAAAACCCTTCCATTTTGCATTTCTGGGGGTGTCCCTCTACTTGCCAGATGACGCGCTGCCCAGTTCGCGAATCGCTGAATAGAGTCAATTAGATCTTCAAATTTTGCTCAGCTGAATTTCCTTTTGAACAGATTTAACCCCATTCATGTCCATTTTGTTCATCCCATTTTTTTTTTTAATTTTTAATGTTGATTTTTGAGAGACAGAGAGACAGAGCATGAGCAGGGGAGGGACAGAGAGAGAGGGAGACACAGAATCCAAAGCAGGCTCCAGGCTCTGAACTGTCAGCACAGAGCCGGACTCGGGGGCTGAACCCACGAACCGCGAGATCATGACCTGACCCAAAGTCAGACACTTAACCGACTGAGCCACCCAGGGGCCCTTAGGCATCAATATATTTTTTTTAATGTTTATTTATTTTTGAGATAGAGAGAGAGTGTGAGCCAGAGAGGGGTAGAAAAAGGGGGAGAGAGAGAATCCCAAGCAGACTCCGTGCTGTCAGTGCAGAGCCCCATGAGGGGCTTGATCTCATGAACCACAAAATCATGACCTGAGCCGAAGTCTGACACTCAACCAACGTAGCCACTCAGGCGCCCCTGAAGGTATTGTTTTTAAGGTTTATTTGTTTATTTTGAGAGAGAAAGAGATCACGCACGTGAGTGCGGGAGGAGCAGAGAGAGAGGGAAAGAGAATCCCAAGCAGGCTCTGTGCTCAGTTCAGAGCCCGACTCGGGGCTAGATCTCACGACTGTGAGATCATGACCCAAGCCAAAATCAAGAGTCAGTCGCTCAACTGACTGAGCCACCCAGGTGCCCCTAAGGTTTTAATCAGTATTACCAAAGGCTGTGTGGAACAAAGGGAGTCCCTGTTGGTCCCCAACATTAAAGTGACACAAATAAGTCTACTCTATTTACCCCTGTTTGGTGTTAAAATTTTAAAAGCTGGATAGTAGAGGGGTCCCTGGGTGGCTCACTCAGTTAAGTGTTTGACTCTTGGTTTCTGCTCAGGTCATGATCTCACGGTTCATGAGTTCAAGCCCCGCATCTGGCTCTGTGCTGACAGTGTGGAGCCTGCTTGGGATTCTCTGTCTCTCTCTTTCTCTGCCCTTTCCCCACCCGTGCTCTGCCTCTGTCTCTGTCTCTCTCTCTCTCTCTCTCTCTCTCTCAAAAATAAACAAACATTAAAATAAAATAAAAGCTGGACAGTAGAGATTGTTATGAGAAATCTGACCAACAGTAACTTGGGACAATGGTTAGGCAGATTAATCAAAGTAAAGATTGACAAAAGTCCGGGGTCCCTTGGCTCGGTCCCTTGCTGTGGACCCAAACCTTTTGCACAAGAGTGGATAAAATGGTCAGGGGATGGAGAAGAGAAGTTTCCAAGACTCCTAGATATAGGATCCTCATATACTCTGGTACCAAAACATTGGTGAAACCACGATTCAGGCTATTAAGTAGATTGAAAGAATTTTCAAATATAATCGTTGATAGGATAGTGGAAGCTGGAAGATGCAAACAGTATTACTATGTAAATAAGCTGTGTCTCCTGAATGTTTTATGAGTAAAGGGGAGCAGAATTGACCACCTCAAAGAAGTCTCTTTGGCATAAGGATGATCCTGAGCTGGCTATTTTGAAGAAACCATAGACCCAAAAGTCTGAAAACCAAGTACAAGTTACCCTTTCGTAAGGGACATTTACATTTATAAAGGAAATCTCCATTTGTAAGGGTGTCTCCCTCTGCGTACCAGGAAGAGAAGGAGGACTGAGAAATCTCTAGAAATTTTTATCCGTGGAGAAGGCAGGGACTTAAATCTGTAGAACAACCTTACCCTCTTTACTGTGCTTTGCCCGGGAACCTCCCATAACTGCTTCCTACACCCCTCCCCCCCATCTTTTGTCTTTAGCTGGAGATATTTGAGGTGGTGGCTTGGGCCATTTCTAGAAGTTAGTTTTCCCAGGTACCACCCATGTATACAGGAGGTATGCATGTCGTTAAACTTCCGTTTGTGTTTTTTTCCCGTTCATCTGTCTTTTATTACAGGGAAGTCTCAGCCCTCCCCTACGTGGGAATGGGCATTAATTATGTCTGGCCCGGAAACACCTTCCCTCTCCAGATTGTAAAAGCAAAATATGATGATGAAGTCCTAATGGAGGCTACAGTTAGGAATGTAAGGGTTGATGGAATTACGGTAAAAGGTTATAGGAGCATTGATATGTTTGAACGGTCTTTATGTGAAGTGATTGGGTCATTGCTTGATTGTATTTTGGAAAGTAACGTTATACCTGACTGGGGAATGTTTCCCCTACCTAGTATTTTAAAACAGAAAGCATGCAAATCAGCCTTTCAAGCAATGTGAAGTTGGCATGCTAAATGGCAATCAGGAAGATTGACTGAGCCTGCACAATATTGGTAGGGACAATTTGTCTGGCCGCTAGCCCTGTGCAGACAGTGGACTAGGACTTATGGCAAGAGTCTATGAGAACCTCCCAGCGATGACTACTGGCACTTTGGACGAGAGAATTTGATTTGAGGGGCATTCACCATCTTGCTTTCAGACATTAATGGAAGCTACCCTGATGACCGAAAGCCATAAGATGTTTGTTTGTTTGTTTGTTTGTTTGTTTGTTTGTTTGTTTTGAGAGAGACAGAGAGCACACAAGTGGGGAGGGACAGAGAGAGAGAGAGAGAGAGAGAGAGAATCCCAAGCAGGCTGCATCCTCAATGTAGAGCCCTACGTGGGGCTCAATCTCACGACTGTGTGATCGTGACCTGAGCCAAAATGAAGAGTTCATGCCTTAACCGACTGAGCCACCCAGGTGCCCCAGGACGTAAGATGTTCTTGAAACCTGAAATGCTCACAACGTCTTGGGTGAGGTTGGAGCAAAGCTCTAATGGAAATGGCAGTGCTCAGAAGAATTCCACAATAAAATGGAAGCAGTTCATACAGGATCGTGAGGAGGAAATGCTCATGAGCAAGGAGACTCGCCCCTCCCCGCCAAGACTGACTCAGGAACTGCCTGGGGACCTGCTGGTGTCTCCTGTGACTCGGAAAGTGCCCTATAAACAGCTCTCAATGGACCAACAAAGAGCTGCTTGACTCGTGGGTGGCAGGTGCCTGCTGAGTGGACAGCACCTTGTTTGGATGGCCACCGCTCTGATCAAAGAAGGTAAAACCCAATCAGCTCGGTGGAAAAAGCCCTTCTGTTGGGGTTTTTACCGACTCCTGGGAAGCAGCCAATGGTCCGGTCATATGGTCAGAGAGGAGGACAATGAAAATCTGGCCTCGGAAAGGGAGGCCTGTGCGGGGTGTGGCTCTGTGGAAATTAGAGGGGTGCATTCAAGAAGGACACGTCAGTGCCCATCGGAGGAAGTCCCTTCGAGGTGTGGAAGATGATTGGAATCGACAAGCAGAGATCGCACAGGAAGCCAGTAAAACTGTTCTGTCTGCCAACAGAAGAGACAGAGACCGCAGATGGCTGTGTGGCCGATTCTCTGGTGGGAAGGCCCTGAATGTAGCCGATGGTGGCAGCCCTGGGGCTACCAAATGAGTTCCGACAGGAATAAACGCTGACCCTAGCTAGACTGGGTGCTGCTTACCCGGTGTTAGATGCAAACGCTCTGACTACGATAAAAGAGGCAGAATGGGAGCACCCGGGGGGCTCGTAGGTTAAGCTGGGCTCTTCATTTTGGCTCAGGTCATGATCTCATGGTCGTGAGATCGGGCCCTGAGTCTGGCCCCACGTTGAGCGTGGAGACCGCTTGGGATTCTCTCTCTCTCCTTCCTCTGCCCCTCCCCTGCTCGTGCTCTGGCGTGCACGTGCACTCTCTCTTTTCCTCTCTCTCGAAAAGAAAAGAAAGAAGAGAAGAAAAGGATTGGGACAGAAGACATTGAAGCCGTTTGGACAGCTGACTGTTATTTCTTCAGACCATGGGACTCATTTGGCAGCCCATAAGGTCCAACAATGGGCGGGGAGATGTCCTCGGGGTACCGATTTAACAGAGAATGGAACGGACGATGAGAAACCACGGTTGTCTAACATGGGGACATAAAAGCATGAAGGGCTGGCTTACATGCCTTCACCAGTGTGTGCTCACGTCCAACATGAACATGAAGTCCCCACTGGCCAGGTTCCTCTGTCTTCTGGTGGGTCTGAGGGACAGGGGATGGGGGGTGACGCTGAGATGACTATTCAATTCATTTTTTAGAAATCCAATCCTTGGGGCGCCCGGATGTCTCAGTCAGGTGAGCATTCGACTCTTGATTTAGGCTCAGGTCATGATCTCACCATTTGTGGGATTGAGCCATGTGTTGGGTTCCATGTTGGGCATGGAACCTGCTTAAGATTCTGTTTCATTTTCTTTCTCTCCCCGGCTCATGCATGCTCTCTCAAAAAAAAAAAAAAAAAAAAAAAAAAAAAAAAAAAAAAGAAAGAAAGAAAGAAAGAAAAAGAAAATCCAATTCCTTTTAAAACTTAGTTTCAGGTTGGGGAGCCTGGGTGGCTCAGTCGGTTGAGCGTCCGACTTCGGCTCAGGCCACGATCTCACGGTTCGTGGGTTCAGCCCCGCATCGGAGCTCTGTGCTGACAGTTCGCAGCCTGGAGCCCGCTTCGGATTCTGTGTCTCCCTCTCTCTCTGCCCCTCCCCCACTCACGCTCTGCGTCTCTTTCTCTCAAAAATAAACATTAAAAAAAAAATGGTTTCAGGTACCCACCATAGGGATTACATTACAAATTATACAAATGACATACATTACAAAATGCTCACCGGCAAGAAGCGTAGTCACCTCACAAAGTTATTACAATATTACTGACTATACTCCCTATGCTGTATTTTACATCCCTGTGACTTAGTTACTGTAAAACTGGAAGTTTCTACCTTTTGATCCATTTCATCTACTTCAGGCATTCCCACCCCTCTGGCATCCACCAGTTTGTTCTCCGTACTTATGAGTCTATTTCTGTTTTGTTTCGTTGGTTCCTTTGTTTGGTTTTTTCGATTTCACACGTAAGTGAAATCATAGAGTGTCTTTCTCTGTCTTATTTCACGAACATAACACAGTATCGACTCTGCAGTTCTTGCCAAGGGGAGACACAGGTGTCATGACTGTACGTTTTGTTTCTTCTTCCCCACGTCACCTCAACTCTTTGTTCCTCCTACTCGATGCGGTGGTCACGGGACCAGGACTCCAATGACGAGGGCTGGGAGCAGGGCTGATTCCTGACCAAGAAAGCGTAACTATGATTTTAACCTGTGTGTCAGAATTTCCAAGGGCCTAATGGGGGCGGGTTGTGCCTCCCCTTCGCCTGGATTAACAGAAAACGCGGCCCTACCGCCTGGTGGTAAAGAGAGCCCGCTAGCTCTGTGCCTGTGAACCGCGTTCTACGTGAACACCGGTGGACCGAGGCGAGGCGCTTGCTGGTCTGGTATTGCCGCCCGTGGTCTAGACCAGCACAGTGGCTGGACCTAATGTCCTCCCCAAAGGTGAAAAGGTTTGGGTATAATGGAAAAATAGTTGTCGCGGCTCCTGGCACAAGCTCCTGAACCCTTGTAATTCCCCAAGGTTCTGATGTTGGGGATTTTTATTTTTTATTTATTTATTTTTGAGAGAGAGAGCACAAGCAGGGAGGGGCAGAGAGAGGGAGACACAGAATCCCAAGCAGGCTCTGTGCCGTCAGGGCACAGCCCGATACAGGGCTCGACCTCCCGAAGTGTGAGGTCGTGACCTGAGCTGAGATCAAGAGTCAGACACTCAACCGACTGCACCACCCAGGTGCCCCAAACCCCAATTTTTGACACAGGACTCCTGGACCCTTATAATCTCGGGGTGACAGGAGTGTCTTTGGGGTGACTGTTGTTAGGCTCTTGGATGACTCCAGGCTGAGGACCGGTCACCAGAAAGACCAAGCCTTGATTCGAAGCTTGGAATTTTCAGCCCTGGCCCTTATTTCCTTGAGAAGGGAGAAGGGCTGAGAGTGGAATTAATGACCAATCATGACGACGTGATGACCCTTCCATAAAGGCCCCCAAGTATGGGGTTCCGGGAGCTTCCGGGTTGGTGAACACATGGAGACTGGGGCGAGTGGCGCTCCCGGGGAGGTCATGGGAGCCCCGTGCCACCTTCCACACATCTTGCCCTCTGCGTCTCTTCCATCTGGCTGTTCATTTCCGTCCTGGTCACGCAATAAATTGGTAAACACGTTTCCCCGAGGTCTATGAGCCACTCTAGCCAATCAATTGAGCCTGAGGAGGGGGCTGTGGGAACATCTGGTTTATAGCCCTAACAACCCATACTTGCCATTAACATCTGAAGTGCGGGGGGGGGGGGGGGGGGGGGGGGAGGGGAACGACGGTGGGGTGGGGGCGGGGGGAGGCGGCAATTCTTGGATATACTCAATACTGAGGATTCAACTCAATGGTATCCAAGAATTGCCGCCTCCCTCCCCGCACCACTACACATTGGAATTGGGTCTGGAACCAAAGTCATAGTTAATTAGAGTTAAAAAAATAATGATAATAATATGTGGTGTCAGATTGTAAATATCGCCTTGCAATATTTTCTCATTTAACAATGCATCTCTGAGTTCACTCCGTGGCAGTGCTGGGTAGAGATATACATATAAAGTACTTCCGAAGGTACATGTCAAACAGTGGTTATCTCTAGGGGAGAGATTAGGTTTGGAGATGTTTGACGAATGGGCACTTGGACATTTTTAAAACAAAAATTGATTTATTTCAGTAGTTTCTACACCCAACGTGGGGCTCGAACTCATGACCCTTGAGATCAAGAGTCCCATGCTCCTGACCCAGCCAGCCAGATGCCCTGGGAACTTTGACTTTATTCTTTTGTTTTTGTTTTCTATTTTACGTATTTCATTTTATTTTACTTTATTTATGTTTTAGTTTTTATTTGAGAGAGAGAGAGAGTGTGCAGGTGGGGGGGGAGGGGCAGGGAGAGACAGAGAATCTTAAGCAGACTCCGCGCTCATCGTGAGGCCCATGCAAGGCTTAGTCCACAACCCTGGGATCATGATCTGAGCCAAAATCAAGAGTTGGACACTCAACCGACTGAGCTACCCAGGTGCCCCTATTTAATATTTAAAAAAAAATTTTTTTTAAGTAATCTCTACACCCAGTGCAGGGCTCGAACTTATAACCCGAGATCAAGAGTCCTGTGCTCCACTGACTGAGCCAGCCAGGTGCCCCTTGTTTCGTCTTTTATAAGATTGGATTCATGTATTATCTGTGCAATTAGTAATAAATTTATATTTTGAGACTCGAACTCTAAAAAGCTGATTTATTCAATATCCCCACTGTGTTGTCTGTATGTTTCGAATCTGCTTTCGCTGAATTCATTCTTTCACTCAGTTATTACGGAGCACCTGCTATATGCGCACTTGTGTTCAATGCTAAGGGTATACGAGAGATTTAAAATGTGACTTGGTGGGGCGCCTGGGTGGTTCAATTGGTTGGGCATCCGACTTTGGCTCAGGTCATGATCTCATGGTCCGTGGGTTCGAGCCCCGTGTTGGATTCTGTGCTGACAGCTCAGACCCTGGAGACTGCTTCAGATTCTGTGTCTCCCTCTCTCTCTGCCCCTCCCCAGCTCATGCTGTCTCTCTCTCTCTCTCTCTCTCTCTCTCTCTCTGTGTGTGTCTCTCAAAAAATCAATGTAAACAAAACATTAAAAAATGTTTGTAAAATACGATTTGGCTTCTGTTGATTAGCAGCTTTAAATCTGTGTAGGAGAATTGTGGGGCAATCCCTTCCTTGAAGTAATAAAATTAGCATATACTGGAGAAGATCAGACATTAAAAAAAAATACAAAAAATACTTTAAGGGCAAAATATTTCCCAGGCCCAAAGCAGGGAGAGTAAAAACTTGATTGTAACTTAACAGAGAGTTATAAGCTGAAGAGAGGATGTGTTGGTCAGAAGGGGAGTCGTTAAGGCTACAGACACAGGAACTGGAAAATGAGTTGGTAGGGTCCACCCAGTGCCATCACGTCTGAGGGCCTCACTCAGCTTCTTGAAATGTCTCGGCCACTTGTCAGGTGCATGTCTGAATCCCCACACCCTGCCCCCACCCCAGGAGTGGGGCACGGAGAGGCAGGGCCCCTGCTGGGGTTGAGAAGCTAGAGAAGCTTAGTGGGGAGAGTCAAGGAACAAGTCCAGAGGGAAAGCCATCGGGGAGAGGCTGCAAATGAAGCCGCGGGGACCAAGGGCAAGTGCCAGAACAGAGCGTCAGACGCAGACCTCAAATAGATGCAAAGCTGAGCGGTGGAGCTGAGAGTTTCCTGTCGGTCTCTAGGACGGGTCAGGTGAGGCTAAGTTCTATACAGCAAGGAGGGTCCAGCACAACAGGATCAAACAATCTTGGGTGGATTCTTGGGGCACGAGGTATGCGAGGCTGTTTCAAAGGCTGTGTATCCAGGGCGGACAGCTTATCGGCTGCAGCGGAGGTGAAGGTAGCAGAGCATGGAGCTTGCTGTCTTTGGACATGAAAGCCATCCAGCTAAGCCCCTGGCTCCGGTTCTACGGTCACTAAGCAACCTTCTCATTAAAATGTGGCCCCTCTCATGGATCTGCCCAGGGGGCCTAATGGGCTGGCTAGCTCGCACAACCAGTCCTTCTCTCTTGGCCTCGATTTCTCACCGTAATGCATTTTTTTCCCCATTATAATGCTTTTCCAAAACGAAATATATTTCATGATGCTCTCTTATGACAAAACTAATAGATGCTAATTATAGAAAATACAGACAAGCAAAAGAAAGGCATAAAGGTTACCCATAATCCTCCACAACCCAGAACAGCCGCTGTTAGTCCTTTTGTAGTAATTATTATTTGGATCCTTTTAATATATGTGTTTATCTACCACAGATATGCATATGGTCATATATGGATATTTACCTGTGGCGTTCTATCTTTATTTTTCTTTTTGGGATTTGAAACTTCGTCCATTATGTCAGTGATACATTTATTTATTTTTGAGACAGAGAGAGACAGAGCATGAACGGGGGGGAGGGCCAGAGAGAGAGGGAGACACAGAATCGGAAGCAGGCTTCAGGCTCTGAGCCGTCAGCCCAGAGCCCGATGCGGGGCTCGAACTCACGGACCGTGAGATCGTGACCTGAGCGAAGTCGGACGCTCAACCGACTGAGCCACCCAGGCGCCCCAGTAACTGCTTATTTTTACTAGCATGAACGTCTTATCGTGTCAATAAATACAATTTAATGATTATTTTTCATGGCTTCACGGTATTCCGTTGTATGAAGGCACCATGAGTTATTGAACTAATATCCTATTGTTGAACATTTGGGTTGTTTTCAGCCTTCTCTTATTACACACCGTGCTTCTGTGAGCGTTCCCTGTGTATACCATTATGCACACGAGTGATTGTTTTCTTGGAATACGTTTTCATGGGTAGAATTGTGGGGTCCATTTGAAGGTCTAAATTGCCCTCCACAAAGGACATAGCAATCTACACACCCAGCGCCCAGAGTAGGATAGTGTTTGTTTTCCTTAATCCTGGCCTATGGTGTGTACTTTTAATCTTTTTAAACTTTGCCAACCTGTGGGCACAATAGGGTAGATCGCTGTTGGCTTTAATTAGCATTTAAAATTGTTCCCGAGGTTTATTTATTTAACAGATATAATTCAGGACCAACCATGCGCCTAACTCTGTGTTAGGTACCAGAGATACAATGGTGAACAAAAATGGCCACAGATACGGATCTTAATGACACTTGCTGTTGAATGAAAGACACAGACATTAATCAAAGGATACCATAAAGAAATATGACACTGCACCTGTCATAAGGGTCATGAAGGAGAAGTACAAAGAGGTTTGAGAACATACGATAGGCGACTTGGGGGGCGCCTGGGTGGCTCAGTCGACGAGGCATCCAACTCTTGATCTTGGCTCAGGTCATGATCTCATGGTTTGTGGGTTCGAGCTCTGCATTGGGCTGTGGGCTGACAGTGCAGAGCCTGCTTGAGATTCTCCCTCCCTCTCTGTCTGCCCCTACCCTACTCATGCTGTCTCTCTCTCTCTCTCTCTCCCCCTCAAAATAAACTTAGGGGTCTAGCTGGTTGAGCGTCCGACTTCGGCTCAGGTCACGATCTTGTGGTCCATGTGAGTTTAAGCCTTGCGTTGTGCTCTGTGCTGACAGTCCGGAGTCTGGAGCCTGCTTCGGATTCTGTGTCTCCCTGTCTCTCTGCCTACCCCCCTCGCTCATGCTCTGTCTCTCTTTGTCTCAAAAATAAATAAACGTTAAAAAATTTTTAAAAGTAAGTAAACTTAAAAATTTTTTTTAAAAAAATAGGGGACTTGGGCCATCAGGGAAGGCTTCCCCGAGAAAGTGATGGTTATGCTGGTAACTGAAGGGAGAGTTGGAGTCACCAAGTGAAGCAAGGAAGTATTCCATAGAGAAGACAACACGTGCAAAGGCCCTGTGGTAGGAGGGAACAAACACGGTGAGGCGCTTACAAGCAGTCAGTGGACCCGGAGCACAAAGAGTGAAGGGCAAGTCAGAGAGATAGGCAGGGGCTAGGACATTCAGGCTGCTCGGGTGGGTTCAGGGTTTCGGTCTTTCCCTGAAGTGCAAAGGGAAATCATTGACGAGTTTAAAGCAGGAGGACGACATGGTCAGATTTGCAGTGTCAAAAGGCCACTGTGGCTCCAGTGTAGAGAACAGATAGGCAGGGAACATGAGTGGACGCAGGTTGGCCACCCAAGAGGGCAGTAGTTAAGATGACTTATGATGGTAGCAGCTTGGAGCAGTGTGGTCGTTTTGTACACAAAGGGCAATGCCCGACGATACCATGGAACAAAGAATCAAGCCAAAACCCAACCATCACCGAGTCCTGGCCTACCTGCATCTGGAATCTCTCTCTTGAATCTATTCCGTAAACCCTGTTCCAGCTCAGAACTCATCCTCTCCCGCCCCGACCACGCACCAGTCACTTCCGTGGCCTCCAGTCTCACCGCCTCCGGTTTCTTTTCTGCACCTGTCACCGCAGAGATTTGTCTCAATAATGGCTTTATGGAGACATAATTCACATCAGACGATTCTCCTTTTTAAAAGCTACAATTCAGGGGCGTCTGGGTGGCTCAGCTGGTTAACCTTCCGACTCCGGTTCAGGTCATGATCTCGTGGTGCGTCAGCTTGAGCCCCACATCAGGCTGCCTGCTGTCAGCACAGAGCCTGCTTCGGGTCCTCTGTCTCCCTCTCTCTCTCTCTCTCTCTCTCTCTCTCTCTGCCCCGCTCCGCCCCCAAATAAATAAACATTAAAAAATAAAAACCTTAATCCCCTTTAAAAAAAAAAAAGGTATAATTCAGGGCCGCCTGGGTGGCTCAGTTGGTTGAGCATCGACCCTTGATTTCTGCTCAGGTCATGGGATCTAGCCCCACCCTGGGCTCCGTGCTGAGCGTGGAGCCTGCTTGAAATTCTCTCTCCCCTGCTCATGTGTGTGCACTCTCTCTAAAAATTAAAATAATAAGTAAAGAAAGAAAGAAAATGGTACAATTCAGTGACCTTTAGCATTTCAGAGACATGGGCAAGCATTGTCACAATCTGGTTTTAGAACATTTTCTTCACCTCAAAAAGAAACCCCATAGCCATCGGCAGCCGCTCCCCATCCCCTCCCAGTCTTTTCAGCTCTAAGCGAATATGAATCTACTCTTTTGTCTCTATAGATTTCCCTATTCTAGTGCTCGCTTCGGCAGCACATATACTAGATTTCCCTATTCTGGACACTTTTTTTTATTTGAGAGAAAGAGAGAGAGAGAGAGAGAGAGAGAGAGAGAATCCCAAGCAGGCTCTGCACTATCTGTGTTGAGTCCGGGGTGGGGCTTGAACTCACAAACTGTGAGATCATGACCTGAGCCGAAATCAAGAGTTGGAGGCTCAACCGACTGAGCCACCCAGGTGCCCCAGAACATCATTCCTTTTTAAGGCAGAATAATATTCCATTGTATGGCCGTACCACTTGTCATTTCTCCAACCATTCATTGATGGATGTTTGGATTGTTTCCACGTTTTGGTTATTACGATTCGTGCTGCTGTGTGCTTTCACATACAAGTTTCTGGGTAGACCTATGTTTTCATTTCTTTTGCAATATCTAAGAATGGAATTGCTGGGTCATAGGGTGATTCCATGCTTAACATTTTAGGAACTGCCAGCCTGCTTTCCAAAGCGGCTGCACCCTTTATACGTTACAGCCAGCAGTGAAGGAGGGTTCCAACTTCTCCCCTTTCTTGCTAACACTTGTTACTGTATGTCTTTTTTATTGTAGCTCTCCTCATGGGTGTGGGAGTAGGTGTTTCTTGTGGTTTTGACCGACATTTCTCTGAAGCCTAGTGATCTTGAGCATCTTTTCACAAACTTATTGGCCACCTGTCTTTCTTCTTTGGAGAAGTGCCTATTCAGACCATTTGCCCTTTTTTTTACATTTTTTTTTTTTATTGAGATACAATTGACATATGACCTCCCTATATGCCAGTACTGTCCTA
This sequence comes from Felis catus, assembly GCF_018350175.1. NCBI lineage: Eukaryota > Metazoa > Chordata > Mammalia > Carnivora > Felidae > Felis > Felis catus. Next base: position 97,600,693 of record NC_058386.1, on the reverse strand, counting down.
AGCATTTTGCAAATTTCAACATATTTAATCTTCATAATGGCTCCACAAAATACTCTTATTATCATTCTCTGAATTTTACAGGGAAAGAAGAAACCAAGGCAGAAGGAGGTGAGGCATTTTGCCTAAGATCACATAGCTAGTAAGAAGCATACCCAGATTTAAACCCAAGGGCGTCTGGCTCCAGAAGCCATGCATTTTTATATCAACCCACATGAATTGGAAAGTTCCAACCAGCTCAAAGTAAGGGCCTTAAAAAGTTTTAAAGGGGCACCAGGCTCACTAAGTCTAGAACATGCAACTCTTTTATAAATTTTTTTAAGTTTATTTATTTATTTTGAGAGCGACAGAGACAGTGTGAGTGGGGGAGAGGCACAGAGAGAGGGAAGAGAGAGAGAGAGAGAATGAGAACCCCAAGCAGACTCTACACTGCCAGCACAGAGCCTCATACGGGGCTCGAACTCAGTGAACTGTGAGATCATGACCTGCCCGGAAATGACGAAGAGTCCGACGCTTAACCGACTGAGCCACCCCAGGCGCCCCCAGCATGCTACTCTCGATCTCAGGGTCATGACTTCAAGCCCCACATTAGGCATAAAACTTACTTAAAAATTAAAAAAAAAAAAAAGTTTTAAACATAGAAAAAAGTTCACTTGCTATACACGGAGCATCTGCTTTGAAAGGCAAACAAGATTTAAACAATGTATTCATTGCCCTCATGTCATAAATTTGGCACGTCCGGTTTACCACATGATGTGCTGGAGGAAGCAATAAAGATTGGGAATTTTATCTGTGCTCACGCCTTTAATCATGAGCAGTTCATGAGCTATTTAGAAGGGATTGATCTCATCAAGGGCGTTTGGAATAAGAGTTCCCAAATCCAATTTGTGAGACCTCCAGCGATTCGCAAGATTATATTTTCTTCTGGATGTGACAAGACGTCTAAACACGTTGCACTTGAGACTGCGGGGGACAAAAGCTCTGTTGATTTGCCCAAGGAAACGAAGACTCCAAGTGGAAGCCACGCATTTTCCATTTACCGAGCTATCTTGAGTTCAATGCGTTCATGGGTTTTGAAGAATGCTACCGTCTATTTGGTGGGAAGTCGGTCAGTTTGTGCGAGGATTTTCTTCCCTGGATGCAGGAGGAGGGGTGCAGAGGAGAGTTTAGACCATAAGATCCTGAGAGCCAAGGACAGGAGAGGGGAGCGGGGAGGAGGGAGGCGGGAGGAGGGAGGCGGGAGGAGGGAGTCTCTTACCTTAGGTTAGACGAGTGCACGCGTGTGCACAGAGCTAGGAATCTGCAAGCCAAAAAGCCCAGAGCAATAACAGCGAGATCAAAGCCAACTTCCCGGCCTGGGCCATGCTTGGCAGGCACCACACATGCTTGATTGCCCCGCATTTTGTGTAGCAGCCTTGATATGATGCAGAGGACCCAGCTGAATTTAAGACACAAAGGCGGGATGGTCAGAGGAGGTTGAAAGGTTTCGTTTTCTCTAGTTATTACGGTTTTAGTAGATATAACCCGCGGATCACACAATTGATCGAGTTTATACGTTTTGACAAGTACCCAACAGTCCTCAATTTTCATAAACAAACAAAATATCATTTAAAAGACATGTTTTATCATTGCCTTGAGAGGACGTTAGGTTGTCCTTTATTTATTCATCCCCTGCCCGTCGCTAAATTATCAAACCCGCTACTAGGGTGTGTGAACATTCAGCTCAGTGAACTTGGTCCACCAGGAATTTGCAAGTAAACCTTATCCCAGCTTCTCCAGTTGGAGAGCCAGTCTCTAGACGAGGTCTCCCTGATGCAGTTGAAAGCGTGTTCTCTTTCTTGAAACTGCTAAATTGAAGCCCCCGAGAGTCTGTCTTTGGAGTCAGCATGAGACGCGCCCGGACTGAATAGCTCCTGCTCTTCTGGTTCATTTTGTTAAATATCAGTGTTCTACTCTTACCGAACCAAATGAAATTGACCAGTGACCAACAATAGGCCTATAAATGTGCACCTTTTTTTTTAATGTTTATTTATTTTTGAGGCAGAGAGAGAGAGAGAGAGAGGGAGACAGAGTGTCAGTGGGGGAGGGGCAGAGAGAGAGAAAGAGGCACAGAATCGGAAGCAGGCTCCGGATCCCGAGCTGTCAGCACAGAGCCTGACTCGGGCTCAACTCACCAACCATGAGATCATGACCCGAGCTGAAGTCGGATGTTTAACCGACTGAGCCTCCCCGGGCGCCCCATAAATATGCACTTTTGAGGGGCGACTGGGTGGCGCAGTCGGTTAAGCGTCCGACTTCAGCCAGGTCACGATCTGGCGGTCCGTGAGTTCGAGCCCCACGTCGGGCTCTGGGCTGATGGCTCAGAGCCTGGAGCCTGTTTCCGATTCTGTGTCTCCCTCTCTCTCTGCCCCTCCCCCGTTCATGCTCTGTCTCTCTCTGTCCCCAAAATAAATAAACGTTGAAAAAAAATTTTTTAAAAATGCACTTTTGAGTAAACATAGTTGATCCAACTTTTTCTGGATGCTTTTTTTAAATTTTTTTTTTTTTTTTTTGAGAGAGAGAGAGAGAGACAGAGAGCATGGGAGGGGCAGAGAGAGGGAGACAGAGGATCCAAAGTGGGCTCCAAACTGTCAGCAGAGAGCCTGATGCAGGGCTGGAGCTCACAAACTGTGAGATCATGACCTGAGCGGAAGTCAGACGGTTAACCGTCTGAGCCGCTCAGACACCTCCTGGATGCTTTTGTAATACTGTCCTTACAATCTATATCAATGAATGGCCAACAAGCCATATTTCACTATTACTACCCATTTATGTGGCATGCACATCTCTGTATCTTTTACTATGTGACCTACGACGGAAAAAATGTGGATGCCCCCCGCCTTAAGCAAACTTTACTGAAATTTCAGTTTTCTTGTCTAGATTTGTGATCAGAACTACGTGGGAAATCATTTAAACCTGTAACATCTGATAAGGGGCTTAGAGCGCTAGTATTTTCTCTCTCTTGTTTATTGAGGGCTAATCCATATATTTTGGAAAGCAATGGAGGAAGGTGGTTGGTAGATATTCTGTTATGAAAACTGAGAAGCTTAACCTCTGGGCTCACCTAAATGGAAGGTCGTAGGACCTCTGGAGGTGGGCCATGAAACTACTTACAGTGAAGCCTAGATCTTCCGTAAGAGACAACTTTGGGTATTTGCCAGCATGTCAAAAAAGTGCTTTATTGAGTCCCTGAGTTTCACAATATGAAGCATGGAATTAACCAATAACGTCAATACTATTCCAGCTCTGGAAAGACCACATAGGCGCCCTTTGAGGAGTAGGGGCGGGGCACACCATATGAAAATGAGCTTCTCCAAAACGTGTTTGTTTCTTCTGACCAGATCTCACCTGCACTTGAAGCGTGATTATTTCAGCCTTCCTTTAGAGATCTCTCCCAAGTTCCCATATCCCATGTCTCCGCAGGGACAACCAAAGGTTCTTAATCCTAGAAACTATGCCCTCCCCCTCCCAGATACACACCCATGATCACCTACAGTTTTTGATTCCAGCTCAAGATAATGGACTCCCACCACTGGAATCCACTCCTGAGCCTTTGTTGACCACTTTGTTGTCATTTCTCAGCCCCTCTCTGGTTACTGGTCTTTGAATCTTAGACCTCATCCTGATAAGATGATAATTTCTTTTGTCTTCTCCACTCAACCAACCCTTGTTGCCATTGAGACTTCAATTTAGTTATCGCTGCCTCTGGAAAGCCTTCCTGAAATATCTGAGTCTGAATTAGGTACCTATCCCATGAGGTATTCCAGAGTGCCACGTTGTTCTCTTTGCCACACTGTATTAAAAGAGCTTGTATGTCTTTTTCTCTCCACACCCAACGAGAATGTAAGTTCTGTAATAGTACTTGGTCATGATGTATCCCTGGTGTTATGCTCCATAGACCTTTATTGAATAAACAAATAAGTGAATTCGCTTGACCACTCCTTCAAACCCTGGCTGCGTCCTTGACTTGAACCCTTAGCTGGAGGTTGACACTATGAAATGTCTGATTTTTTTTAACGTTTATTCATTTTCGAGAGACAGAGACTGAGTGTCACTGGTGGAGGGGCACAGAGAGAGACACACACACACAGAATGGGAAGCAGGCTCCAGGCTCTGAGCGGTCAGCACGGAGCCCGATGCGGGGCTTGAACCCACAGACGGTGAGATCATGACCTGAGCTGAAGTCGGGCGCTCCACCGACTGAGCACCCAGGCACCTCTGGATTTTTTTGAGAGACAGAGAGAGAGGTAGAGCGCGCGCACGTGCGTGTGCGCGAGCCAGTGGGGGAGGGGCCGAGAGAGAGGGAGAGAGAGAATCCCAAGCAGGCTCCGTGCTGACAGCCCCACTTGGGGCTCAGTCTCACAAACCATGAGATCATGACCTGAACTAAAACCAAGAGTCGGTTGCTTAACCGACTGGGCCACCCAGGCGCCCCTGAAATGTCTGATTTTAAGTAACATGACTTCTCCATGCATTGGCTTGCTTGAATTAGCTGCCAGTCAATATGCCCTCAGGTGACTGAACCTACTTTATAAAGTTATTTAATATTGACCAGTTGAGTTCTCAAAGTATGTGCTAAAGTCAATGGTTACAATTTTATCTTTTTTTTTAAATTTTTTTAACGTTTATTTATTTTTGAGACAGAGAGAGACAGAGCATGAATGGGGGAGGGGCAGAGAGAGAGGGAGACACAGAATCGGAAGCAGGCTCCAGGCTCCGAGCCGTCAGCCCAGAGCCCGACGCGCGGCTCAAGCTCACGGACTGCGAGATCGTGACCTGAGTTGAAGTCGGACGCTTAACCGACTGAGCCACCCGGGCACCCCTACAATTTTATCTTAATTGCCTCCAATAGGAGTAAAATACCACGACTGATTACTTTTTGTGATATCTCTTGACAAGTGATGATAGAATCATGGCACTGGCTTACTAAAGGTTCCCAGGTCTATTCACCGTGGTGGGGAGAATATCTGTCCAGGCGATTGAGGTGCAGATTCAAATTATTGGAGCAGAAATTTAAAAAGGAGAGGGCAGACTCTTCGCAAGAACTTTCTGTCCTACTATGATATTTGAAATAATTACTAGAAAAGATGAGGTCAGAGGGGTTCCCGGGCCACCAAGAGAACTCACAGGATGGTAGTACCTTGGTGAATTTCCCAAGACCCACGGTTTGTTCTTCACCTTTGCAACTCAGAACACGTCAGCCTCTGGATAAACACAATGTGCTACATACATGCCAAGAATGGAATATTATTCAGCCTTAAAAGGGAAGGAAATTCTGACACATGCTACAACATGGATAAACCTTCAGGACATTATGCTGAGTGGAATAAGTCAGTTACCAAAGGACAATAGCTGTATGATTCCACTGACGTGAGGTCCTAGAGTAGACACATTCATAGAGACGGAAGGTGTAATGGTCGTTGTCAAAGGCTGGGGGCAAAAGGCATGGGGAGTTATTATTTAAAAGGTATGGAGTATCAGTTTTGGAAAACGAGAGACGTTCTGGAGATGGAGGGTGGTGATGGTTGCACAACAGTGTGGACGTACTTACTGCTAGTCAACTGTACACTTAAAAATTGGTTAAAATGGTAAATTTTATGTTAGGTATTTTTTCTATGACTAAATAATAATAATAATAATTTTAAAAATTTTTAAATGTTTTTTAAATTTATTTTTGAAGGAGAGAGAGAGTCAGAGCATGAGTGGGGGAGGAGCAGAGAGAGAGAGGGAGACACAGAATCCGAGGCAGGCTCCAGGCCCCGAGCTGTCGGCACGGAGCCCGACGCGGGGCTCGAACTCACCAACCGTGAGATCATGACCTGAGCCGAAGTCGGACGCTTAACCGACTGAGCCACCCACGTGCCCCTAATAATAATAGTTTTAAAAACAAACAAAAATAAAATACTTCAATCTAGGAAAACAAGTTCATGATAGCCAAGTTCACATTAATTAAAGCGGGGGGGGCAAATTTACCAATTTACAAAGCAATGCAGAACACTGAGGGAAAAATCATAAAGGGAAATACTGATAGATTTTGACTGTATACATATTTTTTAAGTTCTTTACACAAAAATCCGTCCTAAAATTGACAAAGGATTGGTATCCATACTATATAAAGAGCTCGTATGAATTAATAGGAAAATAAGTGTTTCAATATAAAAGTGACAAGGTGCCTGAACAGGAAATTCATAAAAGAAAAAATACACTTGGGTGGTAACTGAACATTTTAATCCTTCTTTCTCTTGTTAGTGGAATGTTGGAGCCTAAGTGAGGGCTTGAGAGCTCATCCCGATCGCTTGAAATCAGGCATGGTGAGAGTATTTCCGCTATGGAAATCTGCAATATTAGAGTTTGATTTTTTTCCCTTGGAGAACAGGTTGTTACACATTTACCAGCAACCACTGTGCATATTCAGTTTATTGTCTCTCACCTGGTTCCTTTCCAATTATGTTTAAACATTCTTGAGTCTTCTCTGCCATCTTTAAAGAAACCTCGACCCGGGGCGCCCGGGTGGCTCAGTTGGTTAAGCATCCGACTCTTGGTTTTGGCTCAGGTCATGATCTCACGGTTCATGAGTTGGAGCCCCTCATCGGGCTCTGTGCTGCCAGTGAGGAGCCTGCTTGGGACTCTCTCTCTCCTTCTCTCTCTGCCCCTCTTTCTCTCTCTCTCTCTCAAAATAAACTTAAAAAAGAAACCAAACAACCCATTCTTCATCCTTCTCTCGCTACCATGCCATCTCTGTCTTCTTTCACAAACTTCTCCAAAGAGTTGACTAGACTCTCTGAATCCATTTACTCATTTCCTAATCATTCTTCAACACACATAAGCCATTTTTTGCCATCACCACTCCTCTGAAACAGCTCTCGCCCAGCTCAATGACCTCCGTGAATCCTAAATTCTATGAAGAGTTTTCCCTTACCTTCCTCGACCTCTTGGCAGTATTCAATTCTCTTGACCATTACCTTCTTGAGACCTTGTCCTTGGGCCTCAGTGATACAGGATCCTGGTTTTCCTCCAACCTCTCTAGCTCCTCCTTCTCAGTTTCCTTCTCAGATTCTTCTTCCCATTCCCCACCTCTACATGTTGGTGTTTTCCAGCGATTCCTCTTGAGTCGTCTTCTCTTCTCTATTTTCTCCTTAGGTAATGTTATCCATTCCCATAACTTTAAACATGACCTATAAGCAAATGACTTCTAGATTTATATCTCCAGGCCTGGCCCCTCTTCTATGAGTTCCAATCGCCTACTTGACAATGACTCCCCTTCAGTGTCTCAAAAGCATCTCAGACTCCACGTCTCCCAACCTGGAGCCAAAGGCTTTCTCTCCTTTCCTCAAACCAGAGGTTCTCTAGTGTGCCCCTTCTCAATAAAACGTACCACGATATAAGCCGGAAACTTAGGAGCCAACTTTAGCATCTCTGTCTTCCTCCTCTCCCACATCATTCAGACTGGGTTGTCTGTACCTTCTAAGTATTTCGCAGGTAAGTTCTCTTCTCTCCGGGTCCACTTCCACCACCCTAGTACAAGCCTCCATGATCCTTCAGCTGGACTACTGCGATCGCCTCCTAACTGGTCTTCCTGCCGCCATTTTCTTCCCCTCAATATGCTCTCCGTGATGAAGCCAAGGGAACGTCTCAAAACGCAAGTCTGATCATGCCACACTCCTGCCTTAAACCTCTCAGTGGCTTCCCATTGCTTAGAGCTAAAAAATAAATAAACAACTTGCAATAGCCTAGGGCCTTGAAATAGCTGGCTCTTCTGCCCGACTCCAGCTTCGTTCCATACCATTCCAGTCCCTCTGTACTCGAGGCACACCAGCTTTCTTTCTGTTTCTTGAATAGAACCATCACACACGCTCCTCCCTTTGCCTGGAATGCTCTTATCCCTCCTGTCCTCCCGGCACCTTGCTGACTCCTATCTATCTAATCTTTAATCTCCATTCAAATGTCACTTCTTCCAGGAAGCCCCCTTCCTATACTGACATGCTAGACTAAGTCCCGTCTGCATCCCCCCCAACCCCACCTCACCATTACAGTTTCTCAGGGTACAAAAATTGCTCTTATTAACAGTTTTATTTTTGCATTGACGTGTGTGATTATTTGATTCTTGTCTGTTTTCCCCACTAGACCATAAACTCCATGAAGGCAAGGACCAAGTCTGGTTTTGCTCGCCATTGGTCTCCAGTATCTAGTCTAAGACTTGGCGCACAGTAGGCACACAATTAATATTTGTGGGATTAATGAATCGCTTAGTGACCCTTGTGTAGGGAATTCATAAAAGTAGGCCAGTTAGTATTTCTCCTTTTATTAAGGCTTCCAGGAAGTTAAGAATCATATTTAAAGCTTAATCACAGCAATCATCTCAACCCACTATAAATAGCATATTTGAATTATCTCTTTTAATCCTGATGTGCTATTCCTAGTTTATTGACCCATAAAATCTGTTTTGGAATAAGATGCTGTGTGTGTGTGTGTGTGTGTGTGTGTGTGTGTGCATGTTCACACATACATGTGCACATGTATATGGATACAAAGATAAATCAGTACCTAAATTCAAAGTATTGAGAGATTGAAACAAATGAAGACCTCACCTTTTTTTTTAAGACATCAGCCTTCTTAAAAATTTTTTACAAACATTTTTATTTATTTTTGAGAGAGAAAGAGCAGGAGAGGGGCAGAGAGAGGAGGAGAGAGAATGCCAAGCAGGCTCTGCACTGTGAGCGCAGAGCCCTGTGCGGGGCTCAAACTCACGAACCGCGAGATCGTGACCCGAACCGATATCAAGAATTGGCCACTTAACTGACTGAGCCACCCAGGCGCCCTGTTTCTTTCTTCTTCTTCTTCTTCTTTTTTTTTTTTTTTCAAACTCTACACCCAACGTGGAGCTCGAACTCACGACCCTGAGATTAAGAGTTGCACGTTCTACTGATTGAGCCAGGCAGGGGTCCTTCTGTCTCATATTTCATTCCTTTCAGAGTGCTTGTGGTTCATCTTTGGACTGTAAGGACACTGGGTAGAGACCTTATTTCCCTAGATTTGGTACCATGTCTAGGGGCTGTTAATATCATTCAACTCATAGAGCTTACTGTATTTTTACTTTTTAAAGTTTTTGTTTAAGATTTTATTTTTAAGTAATCTGTATACCCAACGTGCGGCTTGAACTCACAACCCCAAGACCAAGAGTCCACTGACTGAGCTGGCCAGGCGCTCCTTGTCTTTTTAAACTGTTTTTTATCTTGCCAAATGTAGCACACATCCAGAAGAGTTCCTAAAGAGTATACAGCAAAAATCAATATTTATAAAGCAAACAACCACTTGTGTGACCATCACAGGCTAAGAAATAAAACATTGGTATTTATTGTCTATGGTGCATGTTGGATCCTGCCTTATGACACATTTGGGACTTACTCCTTGGCTTTTAGTGCGTATATAGCTAATCTCCCCAGTTAGTTCCCTGAGAACAGAAATCACACCTTATATTTCTTTTTTTATTAAAAAAATTTTTTAATGTTTTTATTTATTTTAGAGACAGAGCATGAGTGGGGGAGGGGCCGAGAGCGAGGGAGGCACAGAATCGGAACCAGGCTCCAGGCTCCCAGCCGTCAGCCCAGAGCCCGACGCAGGGCTCGAACTCACGAACTGCGAGGTCATGACCCGAACCGAAGTCGGACACTTAACCGACTAGCCACTCGGGTGCCCCTCTTTTTATTCTTAATTAAAGTTTTATTTATTTATTTAAAAGTAGATTTACTTTGAGAGACGGACAGAGAGCGTGAGCAGGGGAGGGGTGGAGAGACAAGGAGAGAAGGAGAATCCCAAGCAGGCTCTGCACTGTCAGTGTGGAGCCCGACGTGGGGCTCGAGCTCATGAACCGTGAGATCATGACTCAGGCCGAAATCAAGAGAGAGTCAGACACCCAACCGACTGAGCCACGCAGGCGTCCCTATTTATTAATTTTTTTAAGTGATCTCTACACCCAATGTGGGGCTCAAACTCATGACCCTGAGATCAAGAGTCACGTGCTCTTCTGAATGAGCCAGCTGGGCGCCCCCCTTACATTTCTTTATAACTCCCGCAGTACCTAGTGCAGTGAGGGCCACAGTACAGTAGGTGTGCCATGCACTTTCTATGGTTATGCATCTTAGATTAACCCCGTGACTCTGGGAAGACCGCTGAAGACTCATTTCGACAAAGAAGAATTGTTTGAGGAAATACGAAATCGTTTCATTTGTCTAAGTCTGTGTGTGCAGATCAGGCTATAAGGAGAAATAGCAGATCATGATGTGGGCGGGAAGCCTTCTCCGGAATTCTGGCTCTTGCCCAACGTGGGGAGCCAGCTTGGAACTATTGGAGTGGCCTCGTAACTGGCCTGCCTGCCTCTAGTCCTGCCCTCATTCAACCAGTTCTTCGTGTGGTGTGGACGCAGATCTCGCTGTGTCAGGCCACTGCTCAACAGCCGCCCCCCAAGTGGTTCTCTAGCTGGGGATGTACCTCCCAGCCACCAGGGAAGCTCACGAGAAACCTGTTCTTCTCCCGAACAGAGTCCCATTCGGCAGGTCCGGGGTGGAGTCTGGGCCTCTGTATCCACCTGAAGCCGTGTGGCTGATTCTGACACAGGAGGACGTTCAGGTACCATCCACGAAGAAACACAGTCTCAACGGCTAATCTTTTAGTCCTTCCAGGTTGGAACTTCAGCACCCTCAGCGTGGCACACAGAGCCCTTAATGGGTGGCTCCTTTTATTTTTATTTGAAACCATTTTTAAAATTTCTTAAGGTTTTATTTTATTTTTTGAGAGACAGAGTGCAAGCGGGGGAGGGGGGGCAGAGAGAGAGGGAGACGCAGAGTCCCAGGCAAGCTCCAGGCTCTGAGCTGTCAGCGCAGAGCCCAACGCAGGGCTTGAGCCCATGACCTGAGCCGGTCGGACGCTTAGCCGACCGAGAATGGGTGGCCCCTTTGAATGCTGACTCTGTTCCCTCCATGCGAACTCCACTCTCATGTCACTGATGCCATCATTTCTTGCTGTTAACAGTGTTCTGATTTCCAAGTCCTTAACTGCATTCGTCGCTCCCTGCGCCAATGTTGACCCCAAGCTGTCACCAGAGTGACCTTCCAAAATCCGCAGACCCATTCATATCATTCCCTTGCTCAAAACCATTCAGTGGCTCTTCATTCTCTGAGGGACAGTTTCTTTAACTGGCTCAGATGGCACAGCATTTGGACGCCCTGGTGTCCTTTCCAGAATGCCACGAAATAATTGATATATTAAATCGCGCCATATGAAACGAAACACTTTTCAGAAGAATACTTCTGCTGGCAGAAAATACGTCTACCTTATGTGTGCGCAATATGAGATCATAGCGGCAAGCACAGATGTCCGTGAAAAAAATAAACTGTTGAATTAAGCATGATCAATACTGAGATCGTCTGTTTAATATTCATTTGCTTCTCGTTCATTCATTTCGCCGCCTGCTAGCGGATAAGCAAGAGCATCTGTCAAAGATTTAGGAAAAAATTATGGTTAAAAGAAAAAAGGTAAAATAGAGCAATTTCTAGCCATTATCTGATTTTATTTTTTCCCCACTGTGAGCATCCGATCCATTTGCGATGGGCATGTTTCCAAACTGAGCGGGCATTGTCCTTTCAGGTGCCTCTCTTCACCTCTCTGGGTCTCTATCTCCCCAAGGTCTGGCTCCTGGCTGATGATACCATTTTTCACCTCCCTGGTTGTCAAGGTATCTGGCAACTGGCCTGGGAGCTCCCTCGGGTCGTCGCGGTGGGGATTCTCGTCACCCATTTTTTTTCCTCTGGTACTTAGCACAGTGGCTGATGTGCAACGGGGGCTTGTGCATATTTGTGGAACGAGTGAGTAAAACTGCAAAGGAAGCAAAGTTTATTTTTAGAACCTTCCAGCTCCCTGCACGCTTCTTGGCACCCGTTCCCCAACCCAATGCACTCGGTACCCTTATGCTGTCCATGTAGAAATCCACCAGGATCTGTCATTAGGGCTTGAGTCCAGGCTTCAAGCTTTTCCCTCGATATCCTACCACACCTTACCAGTCCTGTGTCCCGTCCCTCCGGTTCTCACACTTTCGCATTGAGTTCAAACACAGATTGCTGGGGCCCAGACCTCTCTAGGTTCTGATTCAGTGGGTCTTGGGTGGGGACTGAGAATTTGCATTTCTACTAACTTCCCAGGTGACGCTGCTAGACAAAGAGCACATTTTGAGAGCCGCTGGCATAAATGAATGTACGACCCGGGGCGGCAGGTAATAATGCACAAAGGACTCCTTAGTTCATCCTGGCTGAACCCCTTAACTGAGTCTCTGATTCTATCAGCACTATCTGGATTTGTTTACTCCCAGATCACTTTCCCTCTGCTTTGCCTTGTCCTCCCCCTCCGACTTTCTGATCTTTTCGGATTGTTCTCGAGCTTCTTCGCTCTCGCCCGACGTGGCTATCCTTCTCTTTCTGCTTCCATAAAGCCACCATTTCAGGATGAAGGCTTTCCTGAGCTCTCAGCTCCATTTCATTGCCCTCTTTCCCCTCCCCCATTCAGTCTTAGCACCCCCGCCCCCACCCCAGCAGTCTGATCTTTCTAAAGCTTGGCTCCAATTAGGGTCCACTCCTAGCTAGCAGGGGTAGCCACTTCCCCTCCCCCGGAGTCTGGTTCCACAAACAACATTAGCATGCTAATGACAGTCACCTGCTGGCCCTGGGAAGTCGCTGCGCGCTCCAGCTTCCTCGCGGACACTGGAAACACTGAAAACACCACATTTAAATGCTTCCGTTCATTCATTCACTCAACAAACATTGATTGAGCACCTGCCAGACGCTGTGCTGGGCCCAAGGATCCTGCCAGGGCACAGGGACCACGAGCAAGTGTTCACGGCGGTGCCCGAGAATCCACAACGCCCCTTCACGAAGGGGATCTTTTGCTCTGCTCACCCATGGGGACAGACATTCCAGGTCCTCTTGCCTCAGCCTTCCTGCCGCCCTGTGCCTGGGCAGGTGACCCAGTGCCAAAGATTGGGTGACGCCAACCCAGTGAGCTCCCAAACCTCTTGGTTGAAATGAGCATTATGAGCCACACCTCTCAGTTATCCAGCCGCTGTACCGGGTGAGGCAAGGTACCTACAGCTGAGAACATTGTGAGCGGAGGCCTCTCTGCACACACACACACACACACACACACACACACGGACACATACTGAAACACAGACACATAGCTGACCCACGCGCTGACAGGGACACAGGCACACCTGCTCCCACGTAGACACCAATCCACATCCCACGGAAACGGGGATGCCCCGGCCCCAGCGAGGGCTTGCAGCCGCGGGTGGCCGATCTTAGAGGGAACAAAGGGCGGCAGGACAGTCGAATGACACACTTGGTTCCAATTTGCGAGGTCCAGCGTTTTGGAGGAGGCCTCCGAGGTTCTGAGGGTCCCTAGGGACCGACGGGCCGAGTGGGTCACGTGGGCAGGGAGCCAAGGGTTTTGAGCTAAGGTAGCCCCCGGAGGGGCTGAAATGGACCGAGCTGTGGCCAGCGCGGAGCGCTGGGGCGGGAGGACAGTGGGCCGGGGAGCAGGAAGGATTCCTGGGGAGCCCCGCTCCACCCGGCCCTCCTCCCGGCCCCGCGACCCTCTGGGTATCAGCTCTCACCCTGGCTTCCAGACGCGCGCCTCTCGTCCCGCCACCACCCAAGACCCATGTCCAGATCCTTTAGTGACCTCGGGCCCTTCTCCCTCCCAGACGCCCAGCCGGGAAGCGGCGGGTCACCTCGGACTCCCCGCCCCCATCCGGTCTGGGCCCTGCCTTGCGGCGGTTCCTCATGTACAGCGCTGGTCCCTCGTGTTGCTGCCACCCCAACCCAGGGCCTGGCGCCACCCCCAGGCCCTGCCCCAGCCCTCCCCCCCCCCCCCCCCCACGGCGGGACTGGGAGACAAAAGCCGCCCCTCTTCCTAGCCATCACCATTCGCCCTGAGGCCTCGCGCTGTCTGCCTAAGTCCCCCCTACTGGTCCCCGATTGTGCCCGGCTCTTCTCCTTTGGCCTCTCCTGGGTCTCTGGCGCAATGATGGGCGCACAGTGGGCGCCCCCAATACTTGGCTCGTCACGACTGTCCCGACTGCTACCCTCTCATTGTGTGTCTTTCTTCTGTACCCGCCCCTCCCCCATCCAAAATCCCCTGCCCTCCTGTTCAGGAAACGTTTAATTGGGCACTTCCTGGATGCCCTACCCAGAACTAGGCACTGGGGATGCATTTTGCCGAGTCCCGGTTCACACTGCGCATGGAGAGAGCTCCCCGAGTCAGTGTGAGAAGCACTGTCCCAGCAGGTGGAAGCAAGTGCCAGGGAGACACTTCATGTGGCCACCCCATTTCTCTGCCTTCCCTCCTTCTCCCCAGGCCTGGGCTTCGGTATCGGGTCCCCTCTCCTTCTCTCTCCCTGGTTCCTGTTTTTCTTCTTTCCTCCCTCCTGCCTCCCCCTCCGCCGCTCCCGCCTTTGGGCCGCTCTCGGGCCATCTCCTCCGCCCCATCCGGGGCCACCTCGCTGTCCCGGCCTTTGCCCATGGCCCGGCCTACCCTTGCGGTCCCGGGTTCCACTCGAGGGTCTGGGTGCCTCTCCGAGACCAGGGCACCAGCCCTATTGAGGAGCGGAGCAGGGTGTCCGGCCGCTAGAGCCTCGGGCACGCCAAGTGGGCCAGGGTTCGCCAGTCCCAGGGAGCTAGGAAGGAGCCGCTCCCGGGAGAGGGGCGGGGGGCTTCAGGGCCAGAGAGGTGGAGGGGTGCCGCCGGCAAGGGAGAGGACCCGCGGCGGCGGTTGGCCGAGAGGAAGAGGAAAGCAGGCTGGCACAGCCTCCGCCTTCGGAGGTTCTCACTGCGCACAGCCGGCCGCCTTCTCCCGGGCTGAGCGAAGGTGAAGGGGAAATCCGGGCGGGACAGAGCCACCGGAGGCCGCCCCGCGTCACTCCCACGCTCCTCCTCTGAGACTCCCCGGCGGCCCCGGCACTAGAAGGGGGTGGTGGTCTGAGCCCCGGCTCACTCGCTGAGCGCCTAGGGCTTGGTAGGGAGAGGAGGCGTGGGGTCCGTCTGTATTAAGTACCCAACAGTGGTGAGCTCGCCTCCACGAAATTATAGTCCACAGCATCCGAGGCTCGGAAACCCCAGGGCAGAAGGGGACCTCGAGTCCGCTGGTCCCAGACTCCGCACGTCACAGCTCAGTTGCGGGGCCGCAGTGCGGCTCCCCCCAACTGCCCCCTTTCTAAGCTCCACCGTGGAGCGGCAGGTGCCGCAGCTGCCCCCCCACCCCACTCCGGCCCCAGCCGCACTCCCGGGCCACTGGGGGTGGGGTGGGCGGGGGGAGGAGGTGTGCTGGAGCCTCGAGTCCCCAGCCGCAGGCGCTCCCTGCGGAGCACCCGGACATCTCGGAGGACAAGAAGAGGGGGGACGGGGGACGGGGAGGAGTGGAGGGGGGCGACTGCAGAGCTCAGCCGCCGAGCTGTGCGCGGGAGGGGGAGGGGCGGGGGTTCCCTCCCAGCCTCTGGGGTCTGGGGACTCGGGGATGTAAGGCGAGAGCAGGGGGGTGTGACAATTCAGCAGAGGTCGGGACGTACCACGGAGCCCAGTGGCGGGGGGGGGCAGAGGACGTGGTCACCGAGGGGAGCCCCCGCCCCCCTTCGCAAAGGCCTACAGCCGAGGTTACAGGGAGAATTGGAACGGGGCTCGCCGCGGGGGGAAGCGGCACGTGAAATCCGCCCCCTCCCCGTACCCCACTTCCGAAGGGGTGGGCCAGCGAGGGGAGGCTGGGGTTGGAGCAGCGGCGCGGGGGCCCCTCCCTTGCACCTCCCCCCACCGGACTTGGTCGCGCCCGAAGTGTAACACTTTCTCTTTGTCGGTGGAGCTCCGCTGTTTCTTGTGCTGTAGCTCCGGTGGCGGCGGCACCCGTGGCAGCCCTGGCGGACGCAGGAGCGATGGCAGCGACCGATATAGCTCGCCAGGTGGTGAGTGCGGGGCTGGGGTGCCGGGAGCCTGGGAAGGGCGGAGGAGACCCGGCCGCCGCCGCCGCCGCCGCTGCGGCGAGGAGGGCAGCGGGCAGCATCCAGGAGCCGAGGCGCGGCGGGACTTCTGCTCCCGGGGTCAGCGGCTCACTCTCCCGGCCGCTCCCCAGGAACGGTGGCGGCGGGCGGGCGGGTGGGGGCCCCGGCGGAGGCTGCGGGCCGGCGGCCGAACTTGCATTGCCCGAGAGCCGCAGCGAGCGCCGCCGCCTCCCTGGCTGCAGCTGCCGCCGCGCCGCTGGGCGTTGCCGAATGAATGGCCGCGCCAGCCGCCGAGCCCTCGGGGTCCCCGGCCCCCCCCCCGCCCCCCCTCCCCTCCCCTCCCCCCGGGCCTTGCTTCCTCCTGGCGCCGGGCCGCGCCCCGGAGCCCAGACGCCGGCCGGGACCCGGGCCTCCCCTGCAAGAGGGGCGCGGGGCTGGGGTGAGCCTGGGGCAGGAGGCGGTGAGCGGTGAGGGGGGCGGGGAGGTGACTGGCGGGGGGTAGGGTTTCTCCATGTGCATTACATATGTGACTGCGGCTGTGTGTGTGTATCACCGTGTGCGTGTGAGTGCACGCGCGCGCACTCGTGCCTCCCCGGCGGGCGGCGGCGCCCGGGTTGTCTGTGACCCTAGATGAGTCCGCCTGTTTCTCTGCGTGCGCTCACCCCCGTGGTGTGTGCGCGTGTGTCCCGACTCCTCTGTGCTGTTTGCCTCTGGGTCCCATTTGTGTGTGTCGGGGGTGGGGGCGGGGGTGCAGTTCGCTGGCCTGTAGGTGGCTGGCTGCGTATTTTGGCGTGTTTCTGGCTACCTGACCCGGGTTTTGCGGGCCACTGGGTGTCTGTCTGGATTCCGTGTTCGGTGTAATTGGGCTGGTATGCCAAAACCTGTGGAGCCGGCTTCTTTCTGCGGGGACTCGGGAAAATAAGTGTGAGGCTTGTAAAAGCGATGCCGTCTCTCTTTTTGTTGGCAGCAGACTCTGGAAAAAAAAAAAAATGTTCTTTTAAAGAACTGAAGTTTTCCAGCCTGGGATGTTCAGAGAAATCATACTGAAGTGACCTGAGGCTCCATGATTGTTTGTTTGGTTTTTATTTATTTATTTTATTTTGTGTTTTCAGACCAGAGGCGTGGTTGTACAGGGAGGGGATGATTCCATTTGGGGCAACAATCTAGCCTTTCTTTTCATCCATGGGTGTCTGAGATTTTAAGAAGCCCACAGTTACCTACACTCTTTGGTGAGGAAGGAGAGTGAAGTAGAGGTAGATGAAATTCCAGAACATCAAATGCTACTTGATGGAAATCTCCGAACCACACACACACACACACACACACACACACACACGCAAGTTTTTAAACCCCGTGGCTTACTTCTTCAGGGAAATAATCCATGCACTGCAATTCCAGTGCAAAAAAAAAGAAAAAAAAAAAAAACCTCTAGGTATCTGGTGCCATTGAAATTGATTTGTTTTCAAAATCTGTTTCCAGAATCTGATAGCATTTTCTCTACAGGATACATATGAATTCATGACACCCTCTGGTCCCTGTTTGGAAGGGCACGGTGATTTCATTTGGACCTCCCCAACCCCTGTAGACCTCAACCCAGCTCTTTATGTTGATGTGCAAGGACCAGTAGATAGGAGACAGTGCTCTGTGATCATGGAATTTGAGAGAATTCTCTTCGCTCTAAGATTGGCACTGTAATATTAATTGCTGTGGCATCTTGAGGGTTCTCAGAGAGCTTTTCTGCTCCCTGTTACCTGCATTTTAGAGATGGCATGGCCGAAGTCGAGGGATTATTCTCCTGGATTACACTTGCTCCATTTTTAGTGACCAAAAAGGATGCTAATGATTTTTCTTGTCAGCTAATTAATTTGCATCGACCTGTCCATACTCTGCCGCCAGTCCCCCTTGCCTGGATTAGGATTGCAGGGCAGATGTTGTAAAGGGGAACATTCCAGAAGGTTGTGCTTCACCTCGGGCACAATTTGGGCCACCCGGAGGTCCCCTTTGTTCCCCTTTGTTCTGCGGATGGGAGTTGGGGGTGGTTTAGGGCCATTTGGTTTGCTTTGCATGGTCCCCGTTTGCTCTGGCTGGCCTTGCCCATACCGCATGGTGAAGAACTTAATTGTATGCCAGATTCTGAAGCTGAAAGAGCAGCCCAGGCACTTGAAACCTTGTTATCGGGATAAATGGGTTTCTGGGAAAACTGACGTCACTCTCCCTGCCCCCCTCCCCCAGGCTGTAAAGCTCTTGTTTATGTGTCATTTGTCTCTCTGCTCTTTTTGTCTGCAAGAAGTTGTAATTCGCCTGGGGAAGATGGAATTAACTCAGGAGACCTTGGACAGCTGATGGCTGTTTGTTTCTTCCAAAGGAATATGCATGCGGGGTTTGGAAAGAGAAGTCTGGAGAATAAACCTCGCCCAGGAGTTCTTTTGAATGAGCTCCGGGACATGGTGCCACACATGCATTGCTCTGGGGCACGTGTGTGTGTGTGTGTGTGTGTGTGTGTGTGGTTGAGGGTCACCATGGCTAGTAAGGCAACATCATTAGTGACTTAAAACAGGCCACAGAATTGTTGGATAGGACCCTTCTTTGGGCATGCACGGAGCTTGGAAGTTCAGCTCTGGCGTACACAACACAACCCGATCCCATCTGAATGAACACCACAAAGATTCTGTGTGACAAAACTCTCTCTCCATTGCGTCCACAGACGTTTATTTTTGACTGCTCAGTGTCCAGCACTATGGCTAGCCCTGGTCAACTATACGAAAAAAGAAAAGTAGTAGACATAGTTTCTGGCTTGTAAGCTTATGGTCTAGTTGGAGAGACCAGTTGTGGCTGCTGTGAAATAGAGAACTGTAGAAGATTCTTGGGATATCCCCACTCCCAACCCCTGCCCGTGAGGTGGCTTGGGCTGCTATTAATATATACTCTTTTTGTTTAAGTTTATTTATTTACTTTGAGAGAGAGAGAGCGTAGGAAGGAGAGAGAGAGAGAGAGAGAGAGAGAGAGAATCCCAAGCAGGCCCTGGACCGTCAGTGCAGAGCCCGATGCAGGGCTCGAACTCACGAACTGTGAGATCGTCACCTGAGTCGAAACCAAGAGTTGGACACTTAACCAACTGAGCCACTTGGGTGCCCCAGGATGTACTCTTTGAGGTCATATGACTTCTCCATGGTAACCAAGCCAGGCACAGCCCAGGCCTCAGGGGCGGTATCTTCTGGCCCTTTCATCGAGCTGTTTCTTTCAATGTTGTGTTTTGGGGTCCAGACTGTAAGTGCTGTCCCATAGAAAGAACGGCTCATTGGTTCTGGCTTGAACCAATCCCACAATGTGGGCAATGATGCTCACCTCCACTGGCAGCCCGGTAATGGTCTTTCTCCCTAATGAAGGGTCTTGCAGGGGCTAACTTTGCCTTACCTGGGGTTGGTCTGGGGCAGCTGTCTCAGGGCAACCGCCTCCAGGCGGGGAGAAGCTGGTCTCTGCATTCTGATCTTTGCTATCAAATGGCACCTAACCCTTGATTTCCCTTGAAGCTCCAGCCTCAGCCATATCTACCACCTCACACTAAAAATAATATTATACCCCGACCCGGGAGAGCAAAGCCCCAGTATGTACCCATACCTCCACTGAGGATACAGCACAGACGAAAATTTACACGGCCCCAAATAGAACAAGTTATTGAATCTAAGTCAAGGGTATATGGGTGATCATTGTACCATTTTTCTAACTCTTCTATGTGTTTGAGACTTTTCAAAAGAAAAAGGGTGGGGGGAGGGGACGACAATGTCTTCCCCTCCCCCCACCAAAGGCATACAGCCCTTCCTTCCCTCAGGGAGTTTACAATCTAATAATGGAGGCAGATTTAAATACCATGTGATTACCATTGTGGTCCATGCCTCACGAGGAGCTGCCGCCTACTGTGAGAATTCACTACAAGTGGACCTAATCCAGCCGTGAACGGGGGGCGGTGGGTGACTGGAAAGGCTTCCTGGAGGCTTCAGCTAAGAAAGGGGTAGGTGTGAAGATGCTTGAGCTCTCACCCTGCTCCCGGGCCGGGGACATCTCATTTGTTAATTCACACGCTTCTGTTCTCATTCATTCATTCCTCCAACAGAGTTGGTTGGGCACCAACTCCGCCAGGCCCTGTGCCAGGTGCCGGGGATATGGTGGTGCCGAGGCACACAGGACCGTGCCCTCCGAAAGCTTCCAGATGACAGGCAGGAATCAGTCCCGTTTCCTTTCATTTCCTAAATCCTGGAAATGTTGAGTGGTAGCGGTGTTCTTATTACAAAACTGCATTACAGCTGAGCGATTTGTCTGTATAGCATAATGAGATTTTGATCTGCAGTCATGTGCATAGCATTTACCTTGTGGAGTCTCTGCTGTAAATTTTCTGTTAATTGCTGGCTTTGTTACCCAGCATGGCCCCTCCCTTTGTGTGCCGTAAGGGAACAAACCCGGAGCATTAGTCTGAGCAAAACTAATTAGGAAGATAAGCCCCCTGGAAAAAGGTATTCCAAAACTAAATAGGACTGATTTCTGGACTTGCCTGGGTTTCTGGATTATCAGAGCCGTGGTTTCGTATTAGCATGAACAATTGAGAAGGGCTTTTAAATTGCATGTACTTTAAGACCCCATTGAAGAAAGAGAAAGAGAAGAGGAAGACAGAGAATACCATAGATAAGTATAACATGTTTCTTTCAGCGATCTCCAAATGCTTCCATCTGTATTTCATTTTTCCCAACAGCTTCCTGAACAAGTATTCCTGTTTTCTTCATTTATGGGTACGGGGAGACCAAGTGACTTAGTCCAAGGCGATATCGCTGGTCAGTGGACGAAACAATGAAACACATAACAGATGACACAGATTCATTAAAAAATAAATAAATAAATAAATAAATAAGCCAAACCTGCCCTTTTTGTGATGTTTCTAAGCAATAAAAATCCTGCCATTACCCCAACTTCCCCCTCTTTTCACCGCCTCTCCCCCACCCCCGCCAGCACACTCGGGTCAGAGAAGAGTATACTTGGGTTCTTTGAAGACTCGGTGATGTTAAAAAGATCCTCAGCTTAAATCCCAGATAGCACAGCCACGGGTTACGTGTGGGTTTTCTTTCTTTTTCTTTCTTTCCATATTGCTTTAAATAAAAATCTTGGAGCCACCAGCCGTGTAATGATGGATTATTTTAAGTAACAACTTGGGGGGGGGGGTGCAGAATAAATTAGAAACACAGACCCTTCCTCCTCGGTTTGGCAGGAGAAGGCTTTTGCTGTTGGGATTTGAAACCGTGGGTTTCTCCACTGCTTGCACAGAGGAAGGAGGCCACATGCCCAGGAGGGTGAGAAATAATGTTATCCTCTTGTCCTGTGTCTCCCCATTAAAGGCAGCCATCTGCTGAATTGTGACACGTGCTCTCAGCTCGCCCTGGGCTTGGGTCATCCGTTCCACTCACTTACAGGGGACTGGGGAAGAGATTTGCAGGCCTCCGCGGGGACAGGACTCAGGGCTCCGGTTTCTCCGGCCAGGGCCCCCTCTGACCTCCCCCCCCCCATTGAAGACCCTGGGGTGGGGGAGAGCGGGAGCAGAACCCCGCTTTGGCGACCCTGATGAGGTGTGAGGTAGTGTTGGGTTTCCTTTCCCAGCAGAGGCCCCCAGCTCTGAACACCGGCGCTGAGGCAGGAACTGGGTTTTTTCAGATCCACTTTAAATGAGACCAGATGGAGGCAGAGGCAAATTCAGGCTCCCTAGAGGACAGTTGGGCATTCATCCAGAGGCCTGTGAGTAAACCTTTTTTCTTTTTCTTTTTCTTTTCTTTTCTTTTTCTTTTTTTTTTTTTTTTTAGCAGATTGGAGATAACAGTGACCAGAACACCTAGAAAACTCTGTTTAAAGAGCCCTGGCTTGAAGTCTGGCTCTTGTGGGAGAGGCTGACCCACCCTGAGCCGGGGTCGCCCCTGGCCTGAGGTAGAGCTGTTGTACCTAGAATCTGGCCAGCTGGGTGGAGTGGCCCCGGGCCGGAGGCTTAGGCCCGAGTCCGAAAGGAGAGAAAGGGCAGAGGGAACCCAGAAGAGGAGGACCAGCCCCTCCATGGCTTCTGCTGCCTCAGTTGCCTTCCGCGGGTGGGAGCCGCCTTGCGGAGCCCATAGGGTTCCAGGTCGTGTTCCGTGACCCTCCTCCCTCTGGACTGTCATCAGGCCACAGGCCCCATGCCCTCACATTTCAGCTGCGTAAAGAAGTCTGTCACTGCAGTCAGCTTTTCCATTTGAGAGTAGCAGTCCTCTCGACAGGGCCCTGGAGCCCAGCACCACTCCTCGGCCACTAAATCACTCTGTGACTCTGGACAGGTCACTTCCTCTCTCTGAGTCTCTGTTTCCCCTTTTGTAACATGAGCGGGTCGGAGTGGGTCGGAGCCCGAAGGGCGTTACCAGCTCCAACCTTGTGTGGTTCTGAGTGTTTCCTGGTCCCGCAGCTGAATTTCTTTGAGGCTCTTGCCTGCTTCCGACCGAGGTGGTTAACTCCATCTCTTCCCTGCTTTGACTCCTTGAGCTGGGTGGAGAGACAGAGTTGTGGAAAAGGCAAGTCTGTGCTTTTAGCTCAGCAGGGTCTCTCTAAGTGGAATAGAAACAGCCCTTCAGACAGTCTGTCCAGGTGGGGGTGTGTTGCCATTGTCGTCTTATAGAGGTACGCGACAGCTGAATTTCTGTCTATTGAATCCCATCTTAAATGCGCTAGGAGAGCTGGCCATTTAATGGCATCCTGCTGCGAGTCCTTTTATAGAATGAAAAGCCACTCGGGAATTGATCTGGTGTATTAAAATCCAGAG
Organism: Felis catus; assembly: GCF_018350175.1. Taxonomy (NCBI): domain Eukaryota; kingdom Metazoa; phylum Chordata; class Mammalia; order Carnivora; family Felidae; genus Felis; species Felis catus. The sequence goes on along the minus strand of NC_058386.1, from coordinate 97,577,804 downwards.
TTTCATCTACTCGGTTTGCCCCAAACGGACCTTTCTCCCTGTATGGTAAGCATGGTTTCCTTCGTGCCTCCCCAGGGCCCCCTAAGCTGCCCGGCCCCCCGTCCCCCCCCCCCCCCACCGAAAGGCTTTTCTGGGGCTTTTGGGGGTTCTTATGGCTGATGATACAGTGGCGTCCGCTCTCTTGGTGGCGCTGGAGGCAGCAGATCGGGCTCTCATCCACCTGATGGCTTCATCAAGTCTTTTAGCGGCGTGTTTCCGGATATGTGACTCGACTGCTAGTTCACATGAATCCTTATAATAATAAGTTATACCGTATAATAATAAGTTATGTAGATATAATAGTAATGTTATAATAAGGATAATAATAGGGTTTTATTGTATTATTGCTAAAATAAGTGTTTACATACAATAAAACTGCCCGAAAGCTGAATACTTAACCGAATTTTCTAGTCATCTGTATGTTAAAGCACCTTTTTTGGTACTTGTAGCTGAAGATTTGGCCACAAAAGCTGAGGCTGCTTTCCTGCCTAGGAAAGTATCATCATAGAATCTTTTTTAGAAAGGAATCTTTTTATTCTGGTTATAAAAGTAAACTATGCCCCCCCCCAAAGTAAAATATGCCTATTGTAGAAAATTTGGGAAACACAGAAAAGCGACAACCTGCATTCCCTCCACCCAAAAGTAACCATTGTCACCATTCTGGTGTAAAGTTGACCTTTGAACAATGCAGGGGTTAAGGGCACTGACCCCCACACAGTCAAAACTCCACGTATAACTTTTGACTCCCCCAAAACTTAATAACTTAACAGCCCATTGCTGGCTGGAAGTCTTACTACTGATAACATAAATAGTAACATTAACACCTACTTTGTATGTTGTATGTATTATATACTTATATTCTTACAATAAAGTAAACTAGAGAAAAGAAAATGTTATTAAGAGAAACATAAGGGAGGGAAAATACATTTATAGGACTACCTTGCATTTATTGGAAAAAAAATCCACTTATAAGTGGACCCAGGCCCTTCAAACCTGTGTTGTTCCAGGGTCACCTGAATATTCTTCCAAGCTTTCAAAAATACATCTACACTCCCCGCCCCCCATGATTGGAATGATTGGGGTTTTGTTTTGTTATTTGCTTGATCGTATTTGGTGATCATTTTTCCTTTTCCTTAAATATTCTTTTTAATTTTTTTTATTAAACTTTTTTTAATGTTTATTTTTAAGAGACAGACAGGCAGAGAGCGGGGGAGGGGCAGAGAAAGAGGGAGACACAGAATTTGAAGCAGGTTCCAGGCTCTGGGCTGTCAGCACAGAGCCCAACATGGGGCTCAAACCCACGAACTGTGAGATCATGACCTGAGCCAAAGTCAGCTTAACTGCCTGAGCCATCCAGGCGCCCCTCTTTTTAATTTTTTTAATGTTTATTTATTTTTGAGAGGGAGACAGAGAGACAGAGAGACAGAATCCGAAGTGGGCTCCAGGCTCTGAGCTGTCAGCGTAGAGCCTGACGCCGGGGCTCAAACTCACGAACTGGGAGAACATGAGCTGAGCCGAAATCGGACACTTAACCGACTGAGCCACCCAGGTGCTCCCTTGTCATTAAATATTCTTAGAAGATATTTGTATCAGCTGTTTAATATTCCGTTGTGCATCACTGAACTATTCACTGATTTTGATCATCCTGAAGGTTTGCAGGGTCTATGGTGGAGAAAATGGAAGGTGTGAGAGATCAGGCCCACGAGAGAATCCTATTTCGGTGTGTCTACGACGAGGTGCAGAGAGGCCAGAGGAGCAAGTTTAGGGAAAGGCCAGTGGTCGGCAATGAGTTCCAACCTTTTGGTTTTGGTCTCATCCTTCAGAACGTCAGCTACTGACTTAGCCACGGGGCTTGAAACTGGAGGCCAGAAACTCCATTGATATTGACGCACCCTCAGTTCCCAAGGGCCTCATATACTGTTTGCTTCCTATGCCACTAAGGTTGGAAGAGGGGCGGGGCGGGGGGGAGGGGTAGAAGGGGCCAGGGGTTGCCCACTTGGGTGCTTCTGGGACTCTATTTTCCGAATAACAGCAGTGAGAGGAAGATGCACAGCTGGAACCGCCATAACTCGTTCTTCGTAACGCGAACCTTTGAATATTCAATTAAAAAATGAGATTGGTGTGTCCTCGGGGGAGGAGGCGGAAGAGAAAGAGCAGAGCTTCTGCCTGTGATATGAAATGTGGTATAACGTATTTCAAACCGCAGGTGACTGCAGATGGGGAGAAAACAGGAAATGGAATTGGGGAGGGGAGGGGAGGGGAGGGGGGGGCTCTCTCGATTCGAGGGAGCCCTCTTTCATTTTGCCTTTCTTTTAGCTCTTCTCAGACTCTGCATCCTAATTACCTCTGCTGCAAAGCTGAGTGAGAACTCTTTTCTTGTACTAAACATGTTTTTAAATGACACAGGTAATGTGTGAATACATTCATGCTGTAAAAGGATCAAACAATACAGAAGCACGTTGAATGTCCCCCTGAGGAAGCCCCCCCCCGCATTTCCACCTTGCTCCCCTGAGGTAGCCACCGTTCCTGGTTTCGTGGGTTCCTTTCTGTCCCCTTTCTATGCACTCACATACATTTATGTGCAAATACACATATATAGGGCTTTTTTTTTTTTGCATCTATGGGCTCTTACTGTGCTTATTGTACTACGAGCTTCTTTTTGCTACAATATAAATATGTCTTGGAGATGTTTGCATCAGAATATACAGACCTACCACATTCTTCTCAATGGCTGCAGAATATTCCAGACTATGCATGTATCACAATTTAGTTCAATATTTTTCTATTATCAGACATCTGTGAGTTTTCCCCCTTGTTTTTCAGTATCGTAATCGAGGCTGTGATGAATTTCCCTATACGTGGATCTTTGCACAGACACGTGAGTTTCTGTAGAATGGATTCCCAGGGGAGGTTGCAGGGGGACAGGAGACGGGCCCTTTAACATTTTGTTGACTGTGATCCTTCGAGCCTCTCAGTTCAAGCCTTGAACGTGACACCACCTGCTACTCAGGTGATAACTTGAGATATTAGCGTCGGGTTGTCATTTCCATCTTTTCTGGTGCACATTGTAATCAAGACCTCAATTCATCAGGCCACCTTAAGGAGAAAGAGGAGAGACATGAGATAGCAGAACTTTAGTGAGGGAGGGGGAAGAAACTTCCAGAGCTGTCCTGGGGTCAGTGTACATTCAGTCCGATGTCCTTTTTTACCTCCACATATTTAGCTCTGAACAATGAGAACTGATACTCATGATGACCTTGACATCTTATAAGATTCATCAAAACAAGAGTGAATAGCGCTCACTAGACAGGATTTCCTAAAGCAGGAAATATATATACAAGTACATTTTTGAAGCTTTCTCGACTCTAAGCCTTGAGACAAAAAGTTTGCTGCTTAGGGGCGCCCGAATGGCTCAGTCGGTTGAGCGTCTGACTCTTGGTTTCTGCTCAGGTCATGATCTCACGGTTCATGGGATCGAGCCCCGCATCTGGCTCTGAGCTGGTGGTGTGGAGCCTGCTTGGGATACTTTCTTTCTCTCTTTCTCTGGCCCTCCCCCACTTGTGCACGTGCTCTCTTTCTCTCTCAAAATAAATAAATATTTTTAAACAGTTTGCTGCTTAAATCTTTAGCAGGAAGAACACATTAACCAGCTCCCATGCTTCCAAGTCTCCATAACCTCCCAGTTAATTTTGGTGTATTGGATGGACACTGGGTAAAAAGATAACAGAGAAAAATAGGGATTCTAAAGCCACCGGTGACCTTCATCAAATCCAGACTAATGGTTAGCTGTCTGTAATTCTTCCTCATTTCAACCTTGGTCTCTGGTGCTAGAAGACTGTTGGGTCACCTCCAACTTCTCCGATCATTTCCCCCCTCTTGGAAGAATCCTTTTCATCTTCCATTCCTTACTTATGGACATTTCCTGCATTCAGTGCCTAGCTCTTTTCTCCCTGTACTATCTTTTAAAGAACACATCCAATTTCCTCCCACTTCTAAATTCATCCCCCAGTGCTGAATTCTCCTTGAGCCTACAATCCCATATTGCTAAGTACTTGTTAGATTTCTTCTCTTGCATATCTCACCAGAAAATCAAAACGGCCTTATTTTCCTTACCGTATAAAATGTTTTTACAAATCCAGAAGACAGAGACAGACACCTATGTTCTAAAAAATGGGCGAGGGCTTGAATAGGCAACTCACATACATGTGTGCATATGCACAATGCGTGTATAGATACACAATACAGAATACACAATAAAAGGAATGTTCCCCTTCACGTGCAAACTAAATGTTGTGATACCAGTTTTCAATGATTCCATTCCCAGTGGTTAAAAAGCCTCAGAAACTTGGTGTTGGTCTAAGTGTGGGCAAACAGACACTATTGCATATTGGTGGCCGAAGTAGACCTTTGTACTACTTAGTCTCTGTTGAGTGATTCCTCAGCGTGTACTGAAGTCTTTCTTTTTCAAAAAATTTTTGTAATGATTATTTACTTTTGAGAGAGAGAAAGACAGAGCCTGAGGGGAGGAGGGGTAGAGAGAGAGAGGGAGACACAGAATCAGAAGCAGGCTCCAGCCTCTGAGCCGTCAGCACAGAGCTCAACTCGGGGCTCAAACCCACGACCTGTGAGATCATGACCTGAGCCGAAGTCGGACGCTTAACGGACTGAGCCACCCAGGTGCCCCTGTACTGAAGTCTTTGAAATGTGTGTGCCCTTGGACCCAGCAGGCTTCAATTCTAGGGGTTTAACTTAAGGAAATAATCAAAGATCTATGCACACCTGTAAGAATGAGAATTATTGTTCATATTGTTTAAAACTTGGAAACACGCTAAACGTCTAGCAGTGGAAGATTACTTAAGAAAATATGGTGAGTTCCTACAATGGAATGCTATATGGCCAACACAAATAGTGTTTTAGAAGTATGCTTCATTTCTCAAGAAAAGGTCCATACTATATTACGCGCCAGGTTTTGTAAAGGAGCATACAGAATTATCCCTATTTTGTAAGAAACAAAAGGTATACAGACCGGAGGGAAACGTATGTAAATATTACCAGTGGTTATCTCTGGAGGGTGCTGTTATGGGTGACTGCTGTTTTCTCCTTTACAATTTTCCCTATGTTCTACAATTTCTACAGTGCACCTTGCGTACTTTTTCGAAAATAAAAAGCCCGGTAACACGTAATTTTTTCGTAATAGCTTATCTAAAGCCAGAATCCTCAACTTCCCCACTAAGCGAGCACCCTTTCCTGGCTTCTCTCTTTTCTGTCCGTGGTGCCATCACCAATCCAAGCTCCCAGGCTTAGAACCTTGCAGCCTTAGAGCTCTGATTGTCCCTTCACCCTCTCTTCACCAATCGCTGATTGAGCGATCGCCCTTCTTTAGGACATCTCTCAAGTTTGTTCCTCCCTCCTGAGTCCCAAGTCAGATCGGCTCAGTTCAAGCAGCACGCATTGGCACGGTGCCTGGATGCCTCTCTGCCAGGTCCGTGTTAGTGGAGTCCTCTGTCTTCTTGCCTCTGCTCGCTCTCTCCAATCAGTCAGTCAAACACCCCGCAGCTGGAATGATCTTTCGAAAACCTGTATCATGGCTCTCCCCGCTCAAGACACTCAAAGGGCCCCCACACCCCGTTGCCTAGGGAATAAAGCCCATACGCGCTTCCTTCTACTCTGTGCTAGGTGGGAGGTAACGGGGAAGGGGCACATGGGAGGTTCTTGTGAGTTTTTGTTGACAATGACGTAAGTCTTTAAGCATCAGGTGTGGGGCTCGCCCCATCTCTCCACTGCGTTCAGTTTGAAAAGTCCCTTTCCTCTCCTTTTGGCCCTTGGACCAGAGGCCAGAGTTGCACGGTGCTGAATTTGGACACAGGAAGAGGCGGCCAGGGGCGATAAAATGCGGCTCAGGAAACCTCAGCTCTGAGTCTGTCCCAATTTCCGATACCCGCTACGGAGGAGGATCCATCGAGAAAGCATATTGGCCCTTAAGTCTCTCTCCCCTGCAGTGGTGAGGACCGAGAGCAAACGGTGGGAAACTTCCACCTTCGTTCGCCTGCTTTAAGAAAAAGGAGAAAAGGGGTGGAGGGTGAGGGGAAGCAAAAAGGGGTGTGTGTAGAACAAGCCCCGAGTGGTGTGGGCCACGCATGAAACCCAGCTGTTTACAGGGGCCCCTCTGGGGTCCACAATACGCCAACTCAGACTGTGGCATATGGCTGTGTCAGGAATACTCCACCGGGAGTGTGGGGGGAGGGGTGAGACGCATGAGGGTAATGAACTTGCCAGATGGCGCTCCCGGCCCTGATCCTGTCTCTCGCTCTTGGAAGACCTGCTGAGGGGGCCCAGCCCATCCCCCTCCGTGGGACCTAGGCCCAAAGCAGGTGCAGTCGACCACGAAGACGGCCTGCTAGAACAAACAGCCCGGGATGCCGGTGCGGGCCTCCTGGCACTAACCATGCCCTTCTTGGACTGCTCTTGGCGCCTTTCCGGTTTCCCGAAATCTTGGTGTAAAACCATTAACGATAGGAAGCTCTGGGACTAGCCGGTGAAGGAAGCAAAGGCCCTCTGCTTTGCGGGGCTGCGACTGGCCTGGCCGACCCCTGTGGAGACCAGGGGTCCCGCGGAAGCCTGGAGGCCGCTCTCTCTGGCTGGGGGGGGGAGACACAGGCGTTCCATGGCATCGCGTGTTATTTGGGGGAGTCCGAGTACATGGGTGATCTCACAGTGCAAGAAAAACAGGTGCTGCTGTTGACGGAGTGCCCACCACAGGCCAGGCACCGGGTTCCGTGCTTGAGGAACATTATCCTGTGTCCTCCTCGCCCCTGTCCTATGAGCTAGGAACTACGCGTCCCCGATTTTACAGGTGGGGAGGCTCTGAGAAGTTAAGTAACTTGTCCGAGGTCAGAAGGTGAAGGAGGCAGGATTCTCACACGGAGACCTGTCAGAGGTCAAAGCCTAGTCTCTTAACCTCTACACCGAGCCACCTTTGTGGTTGCCCAAAATGCCCTCGAGACAGGACTAACTGCTTTTTTGAAGTCCTGTTGTAATGTTCGCTGAGCACAGAGGCAGGGACCGGGCGTTGTGCTTAAAGCTCGTTGGACGTTGTGGCACATTCGAGACCCCCTGTCTCCTAGGACAGACGTGGGAGGAAACGGGGTCTCCGAGAGGTGACCCAGCTTGTAAGTGGTGGAGGCAAGAGTTAACCCAAGTCCGTGAACCCCTGAACCCGCCCTCCCACCTGTCGTGAGCCCCCTCTGCAGTTTGCTGTGTCTGGAACTAGGGTGACATTCATCGCGGAGCCTGGAGATGCCCGTACCTAAGAATCTGTGATTTCTTTCTTTCTTTCTTTTTTTTTTTTAATATTTATTTCTTTTTGAGAGCTCAAGCGGGGGAGGGGCAGAGAGAGGGGGGCAGAGGATCCGAAGCGGGCTCTGCGCTGACAGAGGCTCGAACTCACAATCCGCGAGATCATGACCCGAGCTGAAGTCGGGCGCCTATCCGACTGAGCCACCCAGGTGCCCCAAGAATCTGTGATTTCTAAGCCGGTGGTGATTTCTAAGCCATTCTGCTTTGGAGCCGGGAGTAGCTATGGGAAGATAAGACACACGGGGTCTGGGCGAGCGTTACTTCCTCGCTCGGAGATCGTTTGGATGAGAAGTGAGACCCAGGTTGCTTTTAAGCACGTTTTCCTTTTCTCCCCTCCCTCCCCTTCCAAATTAGGGTGAAGGCTGCCGAACTGTCCCCCTGGCTGGACATGTGGGGTTTGACAGCTTGCCCGACCAGCTGGTGAATAAGTCAGTCAGCCAGGGTTTCTGCTTCAACATCCTGTGCGTGGGTGAGTATTTCCATAGCAGGAAATTCTATTACAGAATATGGATCCTTAATGGCTGGATGTGGCTTTGCAGGTAATTAGGTTAAATACTGAGCCATTCTGATCTATTTGCAAAAGTGCTTTCCCCACTTCTTCCTCTTTTATCCCTCTGTTTGCTTTTGGAAGCAGCCGGCTTGTGATTATATTTTTCCCTGGCCAGACCAGAAGGCGTGGCCGTACCCTGGGGGAAACTGAGCGCTGTGACACCCTGTGGAAATGTGGTCAGGGTGCTGACTGGCTCAGCTACGGCTCTCAAGTTCCTTTGGACTGAGAAAACCGGAGCCGGACAGAATTTGGGTGGCGGGGGAGGTAGTGGCTGTGGAAGGGTGCCTGCCCACCAGCTGTGGGCAGTGGGTTGGGGCTGTCTGTTCCTCTGCAGCCCTGTTGTGCTTGCCACAGTTGGAGCTCAAGTTCAGGGACCATACAGCCGAGCGCCAAGTTCTTTTATTCTCTTATAGCCTGTCTCCACCTGGACCTCTAGTCTCCAGCGTGGGGACCATGTCTTCTTAGTCACTTCGAATGTGCCAATCACAGCACAAAGAGAGCTCAGGAATGTTTCTGAAATGAATGAATGAGTTAAGCCCACAGGAACCACTGTCAAACACTTCAGCATGGTAGCAATTTGAGTCCTTACCAGGACTCTGCGAAGTGAGCAGAGGGAGCGAGTGGCATTTGTATCTTCACGGGGCAGGTGGAGACCCAGACATTTGGGGAGGATTAGAGAGTCAGGGGAGGCAGCCCAGAATAAGTGGACAAAGCCCCAGGTCTGGCCCACCCCCTTGGCCCCTCCTACTATTTCTCGAACTGCAGGGGGGGGGGGCACATCCTTTGAGAATACAAAGGCACTTTGGAGCCGAGGAGCAACAACAGCTCCTTGACAGTCTCTCAGAATCTCTCCTTAAAAACATCCCAAATTTGCAAACACAATCACAGCATATAATTTTCACTCCACAGTGCAGTAAAGTGTACCTGCATATTTTCAGCGACCTACTTCTAAACCTTAACGATTGTGTAAATACCATAACAGAGTCCATTTTCCCGCTGGTTGGTACACTCACACACTTTGGCTAATTGCTCTTCCTTATTTTTGTAGAGAGTGTATGGGGAACTCATTCTCATTGAGGCTCTGAACCACTGCTGAATTGGATATTTTACTCTTTTAATGTAGTCTAAAGTTCTGCTTTCTTTCTTGTTTTTTATTATTTATTTTGAGAGAGAGAGAGAGAGAGAGAATATTCCAAGCAGGCTCCGTGCTGTCAGTGCAAAGCCCGACGCGGGGCTCGATCTCATGAACCGTGAGACCATGACCTGAGCCGACATCAAGAGTCAGACGCTAAACCCACTGAGCCACCCAGGCGCCCCTAAAGTTCTGTTTTCTGTCTAAGCTCATTCATTTTCTAGGACTTGTTATTTTTCTTTTCCTCTACCCTTAGCACCCTTTGTCAGATTGTTTTCTGTAGGTGAGTAACTGCCCACTGGAAGATGAAGAGAGAAGAAGGCCACTTCTCAGTATGGACGACAGGCAGTCAGCTAGGCTCACTCACTAGCCGAATGACTCACTCCCACACGTCAGCTTGGGAGCCCGTGAGATGGAAATGTGTGCTTTACAGAATGACGCGTCACGGGCCTTTAGAGTCCGCAGCGAGGCCATTAATTCTTCAAATGCCAGAAGCCTGCTCGTGGTTATGATGAGATGCTGTTAGGAGAAGGACACAAAATCAACAGAAGCCACGGTGATCAACCGCAAGGTGCTATCACATCCAATATTAGCACTGCCAAACCTCTCCAGTCTTTGGCTATTGGCCAACTTATTTCGCATAATATACTTGATTACTGAAAGATTTCCGCACAAACATATTGGATTCCCTTGGCATTCCTCCCAGAGCTCCGTATGACCTGTACTGAAGTTGAGGAGATGAAAGGTGAAATGACAGGCCCGCCCTCAGCAGCCTTTCAACCGAGTGCAGTTGGGTGGGTGACTAAAGCTTCAGGAGGGAGGCCATGTAAATCAGAACGGCTCTCCGAGGGCGAGAGGTGAAGGGCAATGGGATCTGGGGACCACGGGCTCCCCTAGGGCCCAGAGGAGGAGGCAGCCGAGCTCCAGGCAGTGGGTGGGAGAAATAGTAAGTAAACCCCTGTCCTCCGGTTCCCACCCAGGTGCTGGACGGCTACAGCTGCTTCCGCGTGCACCTGCTGGGGAACCGCCCCAGACCCTTCAGGAGGGGGAGGAGTCGGAAAGAGAGCCTCCCCCCCGAAGACCCACCCCCTCTCTTTCTTTCCCTGCTTGCCAGGTCTCGGAAATAGCCCTACGAGCCCCTCTCTTGGCGCCGCAGGCGCCTGCCTTGAATGCCCCCAACCTGGCCTGGGTTAAGTTCATTCCCCATCCCTGATCCCAAACAGCCTGTGATTCATGCATCCTGCTCTCTGTCTGTGTTCACAACCCCGTCATTGCTCAGAGAACCCACAATTTGGGCCAGGGTCACGTGTGATTTAGAATGGCTCTAAGGCTGCAATCTCAGCTCAGCCATGAGGCCGGGTAGGGTCACTGACTTGGTGAAGGGTCCGCAGCTTGACTGCCGAAGGTGACCTTTTCTGTCGCGGGACTTTCCGTGGCCATTCCGTCATGCTTACCGCCTGTGCATAACTATCAGGTTTACTTAATGACTGTTATAAAATGATTCTGTTGAGGCATAGACTATATGCCCCCAAAGGATTTTCTCTTCTTTTTTCATAGGGCATTTTTAAAAACGTTTATCTATTGGGGCGCCTGGGTGGCTCAGTCGGTTAAGCGTCCGACTTTGGCTCAGGTCATGATCTCAACGGTTCGTGGGTCTGAGCCCTGCTCAGGCTCTGTGCTGACAGGGCAGAGCTTGCTTCGGATCCTCTATTTCTCTCTCTGCCCCTCCCCTGCTTACGCTCTCTTCTTTCTCTCTCAAAAAATAAGTAAACATTTTTTGAAAAGTTTACTTACTTATTTTTGAGGGGTGGAGGGGCAGAGAAAGGCAGACAGAATCCCAAGCAGGCTCTGCGCTGTCAGTACAGAGCCCGACGCGGGACTGGAACCCACAAACCGTGAGATCATGACCTGAGCTGAAGTGGGATGCTTAACCGACTGAGCCACCCAGGCGCCCCAATTTTTTTTAGATACTTATTTTTATTTTGGGTTAGGGAGAGTACGAGCAGGGGAGGGGCAGAGAGACGGCGACAGAGGATCCGAAGCGGGCTCCGCACTGACAGGCTGACAGCGGCGAGCCGGATGTGGGGCTCGAACCCACGAACCACAGGATCATGACCTGAGTCCAAGTCAGACGCTCAACTGACTGAGCCACCCAGGTGCTGCACAGACCCCGCATACTAGTCGCTTAGCTTTGGAAATTGCAAAGGTCCCATGATCCTAGCTAGATACAGTACAGGAGGGCATCCGAGGAGACGCCGGAACCAGTAGTACCCATGTTCTGGGGCCCGTTGCTTTGCTCTGCTGGGAAAGAGCTCCGAAGAGACACAGCCTTCCGAATGTGCCGGCAGCAGGAATGCCTGTGAGGAGTGCAAAGAGTCATAATGATAATATTTACTTTGAAGCTGCTCGGGATTCCAGGCTCAACTTGGCTGTGTTGAACTTGGAATGGAAACGCGCGAGAGAAGCAGGATTGAGGCTCACTGGAGAGGCGGGGAGGGACAGCTAGCCTTCTGTCAAGGTCAGGGGCCGATGGCGTCACGCGTTCATCTCTGGGAAGGGCAGCCGCTCACCTGTCGAAGGCGGGCTGCGAGCCGTGGTGCGAGAGCGTGCAGCAACCCCCTCTCGGGGGAAACGCCGCTTTGGTTTGTAGCCTTTGCCCACTTCAGCTGATTTGAAGGTGCCAACGCGACGTGGTTGCACGAGGGGTTGGGACCGTCTGCAGGAAGCTGGGGGAGCAGCGCGCCCCTGTCGGCCAGGCCTCGGCAAGATCAGGAAGGAGAGAAGATCGGGAAGCTCACAGAGCCAGGCATGACCTTGTCCTTGTCCGTAGGCTCCCTAGAGTTCCTGGAGGGTGTCCTTTTGAACATCACCTCCTTGTTGAACTCCCGGACCGCTCTCTTGGTTTATTCCAGTATTTGGAGCTGGCAGGCACTTTAGCTTCATGTGACCCTGAGCTCCGTGTGAACAGGGACTGTGGCTGTCCTGTTCATCGCTGTCCCTTTGACCCCTTAAAATGGCGCGTGGCTCCTGTTAGAGGCTCCGTGAACATTGGTCCAGTGACCAAATGAACCCCACCATAGCACGCCTGCGGGACGCACGGAAGGCATGTGGGTCAGAGGTATGGGCTCCAGCGTCAGACTGACTGGATTCAGTACCGGCTCGGTTACTTACTACGTCGTGACCCTAGACCAGCTCTTTCCTCCACATTTTACAGATGAAGAAGGTGAGGTGCGGAGAGACCGAGAAGTGGGGCGAATTCACGCGGCTGGCGAGCGGCTTGGCTGACTCTTACTAAGGGCAAACGGTAGTAGCTCTCATAGGTTTATTGTGGGGAATGGATAAGAAAATAGAAGTATCCCAGCAGGTGCCTGGCACATAGTAAGTGCTCCAGAAACCATAGCTATTGTCATTACTCCAGCCTGCTCATTTTATGGAAAAAGAGACGGGCCCAGAGAGGGGAACGCCCTTGGCTGGGCATCCACCGACGACCCGGCTGGGACTCTGCATTTCATCGCTTGCAAGGACTTATTTACACAAGGTGCCAGAGAATGCAGATATTAGCGGCGGATGAGGAGAAGGGCTAAGTAGAGAGGTCGACATCGGACGATCCCAGAGGGTATAGTTTGCGACGGCGTATTTCACACTACGTGTTGTAAACTGCAACTCTTTTCTAAAAAACCTGGTGTTTCCAGAATACCGTCTACATTAAGCCAAGTGAGATGGAATCCTCCTGGCCGGTGGTGATGGCTTAAAAAGGGCTCAGAAACCCTGCCCTCTGTACAAGGAGGGAGGAGGAGAGAGAAATGGACCCCTCGGGGCTCCCGAGGTTTCCTGCTGGAATCTGCCAAGTCCCCACCTTCCTGCAGGGGTGTGGAGGCGGCTGACCTGATCTTCCTCAATGCTGGGCCCAGGGCAGCGTGGGAGGAGACAGCATCCTAGGCTCAGGCTGGGTCTGCGCCAACCATTAAGAGAGACCCCCCCCCCCGCGCCCCCCAGGCTCCTCAGTGGTGGGAAATGGGAACAGGAGCACTCGATAGCCGTGGCACCGGCTCGCTTGATTTTCTGCCCTCTTCTCTTGTTGCATTTATCACGATTCCCTGGACACCCGCGGGTTCTTTTCTTCCACTCATCATTGGGCATCTAATTTCCACAGCCCTTTCGTGCTGGCAGGCATTCGGGTGGTCATTTGTCCTGCTGCTCCTCCCTGCTGCCCTGCCCTGCCCTGCCTGGCCGGCCTCCATCCGTCCAGCTGTGCAAACAGAGCAGCCGGCAGGCAGTCTGTACCTTGCTCCTGACGCCTCTGTGTGCGCCCTGGTCGGGCGCGCCCGGGAGTGCGGGAACATGCCCCATCCCCTGGTCTCTTGGAATCCTTAGGATGGGGGGTGGAGGGCCAAGGAGCCAGCTCTGGGTGCGGGGGAGTCAAGGCCCACCACTCTAGGAGCTGCGGGGCATTCAGCAAAGAGCTCACGGAACAGAAGGGGGTGGAGGCGTGGATGCACATGGAAAATTCATCAGGCACGCACGAAGATGGGCTCAAGGGGCGCCTGGGTGGCTCAGTCGGTTGAGCGTCTGACTTTGGCTCAGGTCATGATCTCATGGTTCGGCTCGGGTCATGATCTCATGGTTTGGGGCTTCGAGCCCCGCTTCGGATCCTTTGTCCCCCTCTCTCTTCCCCTCCCCCAGTGGTTCTCCCTCTCCCCGGCTCCCTCCCTCCCTCTCTCTCTCAAAAATAAATAAATAAACTTAAAAAAGAAAAGATGGGCTCAAAAGTAGCTTGAACGGCAGCGCCCGGAGGGAAGGTGATTTAAGGGTGAGCTGTGTTCCCTCCTCAGAGGTGCCACACCCCCACCTTGGGCGGGGATGGGGGGGGTGATACATTCCGGTGCTTGGCCAACTCTGTCACCTCCCATTGCAAAGGCCCCACCTCACCAAATTTTTCTTGAGCCCCAAATACTTCCTGTTCCTTTAGGGAGGAAGAAAAAGGGGCCTCTTCTGGGAGAATCTTTGCGGCTAATAGGTATAGCAGACCTTGGCTGGAAACATGATCTGTGTGAGGAACCAGTTCCCTGCACCCTGGCAATCAACCACGTTAGTCAGACCTGACTGTGGAATTGGGCTGGGGGGCTGGGGAGCCGGGCTGAGCTGAATGTTCTTCTTGTTCTCTCTCTCTCACCCAATCTCTGCACACACAGAAAGCTCTCTCATCGTTGACAGATATTTGAAAAAGCACGTCCTGCATTCAGAGCTCATTATTCACGATAGAAGGCATGTAAGATGGCCTCCTCCCAGAGGGTGGGGAGCAGACGGGCCGTTGGGCATTTATACACACTGTAGCTCCAACCCTGGCCATGGACCCCCCCCCCTTGCAGATTTGGACTGTCGGTCACAAAAGGGCGGGGGGGGGGCGATTTGCCAGGCCAGGACTTGCCCAGTGCTGACCCACTGCCCCCTGGGGAGACATCGCAGGGGTGGGGAGGGGGGAAGGGGAGCAAAGGGTGAGGATACCAGAATAGCAGGGTGGTCTAGGTATTCCAGAGGCAATCCAGGGTAATTAGCTACTGACTCTTCTATTCCTGGCATTCCTGAATCGCCGGGCGTTGGGCGGCGAATACAGTCTGGATCCATGGAGATGATAAGGGCCTGTAGTACCCGGCCCAGCTTGTGGCCCCATGGGACATTCTTGCCCAACTGCCATGCCACCAAGTTTCCCCCAATGTCTTCTTTCCCTGAAGACCCCTTAGCTCCTGGCAGTGGCTTGACATCCCCTCCAATCCCCCAGGAATGACCTCCCCCCAAATGCTTCGTCGGTCCCCACGGCCTTTCCCCAACTCGTCTCCCTGGTGTGAAAGTCAAGACTTGAGATTCTTGTGGTTTAATTTATTAGTATTCTGCAGCCTGTTAGTTAAACAAACACACGACGGGTTTGTTTGAAATTGAAGGAGGAGAATTTGTGGCCTGCTAAATTCCCTCCCCATTAGCTAAAAATGTCCCCCCCCCCTTCCTGGGGTACACGTCTGGGCATCCTCAGAAGATAATTTACTTGACGAGGGACCACTGTCCCTTTCTTTTAAAATCGAAAATAGCCCTTTAATTTTTCTTACAAAAGCTATCTGTGTTCCACATAGCCAACCTGGAAAATACACAAAAGCATTTAAAGGGAGAGATGAAAACCGAGCATAAGCCCAGCACCCAGTGGTAGCCCTTGGTAAGAGTATATTGTATTTCCTTCCGGACTTTTCCCAGGTATAACCCTACCTCTCCATCACTGCCTGTACGTAGTTTCTTTTTCTGACTCTAAAAGCAATGCGTATTAACCTTCAAGTAACACAAAAGTAGGAAGACTAAAAGAATTACCCCAATGCCACTACCCTGAGATGCTACTGGCTAATACATCCCAGGGCTGTTGAGATCATGACCTGAGCGGAAATCAAGAGTCCGACATTCAACCGACTGAGCCACCCAGGCGCCCCTGGTCTGTATAGTTTCATACCCTCTTCATTTACTGTCTCATCGTGTACATGTTTCCATGTCAATGAAAAGACATCCAAAACCTGATACGGAATGCGTGCAGGGTCCCTGTGTGAACAGACCGTCATTTATCCTTTTGCTTTTCAGGAGAGACAGGGTTGGGCAAGTCGACCCTCATGGACACCCTGTTCAACACCAAGTTTGAGGGGGAGCCAGCCACCCACACGCAGCCGGGTGTCCAGCTCCGGTCCAACACCTATGACCTCCAAGAGAGCAACGTGGGGCTCAAGCTCACAATTGTGAGCACAGTGGGCTTTGGGGACCAGATCAACAAGGAAGACAGGTAAGGAAAGCCATGGGGTGTGGAGGCTGGTGGGAAGCCACGGGGAGGACCTCCCCACGGGGTCCTTCCTGGACGTCCTCCCCAAATGGCGCGTGCAGGCTGCTGACGCAAGCGCCGCCTCCCCCCGGGGTCCCTGTTTACATCAACCATTCTACTCGGCCCGCTTTGCCAAAAGAAGGGTGTCTTTCCAGTATACGTGGGTGAGGTCTCCATTCCATTGGGTAGACATGCCGGGGCACTGCCATGCCCTGACAACCTAAAACGGAATGACTTTGTCTCTGCCCTTGAGGCAGTCACAGGGAAGGCCGGTTTTGAGCAAATAAGTTCCATCGAGTGCGATATGCTTTGTAAAGGACAGGGGACAAAGAGCTGAAGGTCAAGTTACCATGCGCACATGAAGGAGAGAAGAGTCAGTTCCAGGTGGGGACGTCAGGGAGGCCTTCACGGAGGAAGTGCCCCCTGAGCTGGCCCTTGAAGGACGAACTCTTGCCAGACAGACGAGGGAAGGGAGGGAAGGGCAGTCCAGGCTGGGGGGACTGTTTCTACAGAGACAAAGAAGTGTGGAAGAGGGGCGCCTGGGTGGCGCAGTCAGTTAAGCGTCCGACTTCGTGTCAGGTCATGATCTCACGGTTTGTGAGTTCGAGCCCCACGTCGGGCTCTGTGCTGATAGCTCAGAGCCTGGAGCCTGCTTCCCGTTCTGTGTCTCCCTGTCTCTCTGCCCCTCCCCTGCTCATGCTCTCTGTGTCTCAAAAATAAATAAAACATTAAAAAAAAAAGCGTGGAAGAACATTCTAAGGAACTGTCACTTGCTCTGTTTGGCTAGCTCAGAGGCAGGTTTACTGTGAAGCTAATGAAACTTAAGCCTCGGGGCCCCCTCTTACACAGGCCCTTCCAAGGCCCTGTGACTGATTTTTAGTCATAATGTTGTTTTGCCTTTCTTGGAGGGCCTTTCCAATCGTGTAAGCTTTAGGTCCCACAGTACCTGGGTCTGCCCCTGGGCTAGTGCTTGGCGTGAGCTCGAGGAAAGTAGGGGGAGATGAGCCTGAAGAGGTCAACAGGAGTCAGATCATGGAGGAATTTCTAGAATGTGCAGACGTGGAGCCATTGAGTTTTATGAAGTAGAAGGAGATAGTCCGACCTTTGAAGAGGATTCTTCGGAAGGGTATGGAGAGTAGGAAGACCAATTAGGAGACTGTTGGACCAATGAGATCAAGGCCAGAGGTGACACAGATGCCGAGACGGGAAAAAAAAGAGGCACATTTGGTAAATGCTGAGTAGGTAGAATCACCAGGACTCGGCAGAGACCTGGTGTGGGGTTGTGAAGGCAAAAGAAGAATCTAGCATGAGGCCCAGATTTCTGGCTTTGGAGAGTCTACCAATGGTGACGGTGTTCAGTGAAAGAATTAATATAAGAGACCAAGGTTCTAAAACAATCAGCTGTGTTTTAGACATGTCGAGTTTGAGCTGTCTGGGGACCGAGAGACCTGATGACCTCGAGGCGGAGGCAAGGGAACATACAGGGTTAGAGGTCAGCAGAGGGTCTGCACTGGAAATAAAGATTCGGGTTATCAAGGTATAGGGAGCTGTGTTCCAGCCACAGAGCCACGTAAGACCATCCAGGGATCAGAATACTGGGCTAAAGACGAACACCTTAGGATGTTGACTGAGCAAACAGAGCAAAAGACATTCTGCAGAGAGACTGAGCAGGGGTTGTTACCAAATTTGACTATGATGTTCATATCAGCTTTATTCAGAATGGTGCACAAGTGAGGGGTGGGGTGCCTCAGAGCTGGGGGTGTGTGGAGGGCTGGGGGTCGGGCACCATCTGGATTTAACTAGATGTCACTTGGTTATCACACGTACCTGTCTTGGAAAAGGCCGTTCATCACTTTGAGAAGGGTCTGCTCATCCTTTGAGGATTCTCTTGCTTCTTGGATGAACTGGATCCCCAGTTCTCCTATTTCTCCCTTGTTTTTAAATTTGTTTTTTCACGTTTATTCATTTTTGAGAGACAGAGACAGAGCACGAGCGGGGAAGGGGCAGAGAGAGAGGGAGACACGGAATCCGAAACAGGCTCCAGGCTCTGAGCCGTCAGCACAGAGCCCGACACGGGGCTCGAACTCACAAACTGCGAGATTCTGACCTGAGCTGAAGTCAAGACACTCAACTGACTGAGCCACCCAGGCGCCCCACTCCTATTTCTCCCTTAAAGCTCCAACAGCCATACTCATTTCCTTCTAACGAACAAATAGATTTAGCTTCTTAGTGATTGAACCGAATTTTGGTTTCCATTTGAAATTCTAGGGGCGCCTGGGTGGCTCAGTCGGTTAAGTGTCCGACTTCAGCTCAGGTCACGATCTCACGGTCTGTGAGTTCGAGCCCCGCGTCGGGCTCTGGGCTGATGGCTCAGAGCCTGGAGCCTGCTTCCGATTCCGTGTCTCCCTCTCTCTGCCCCTCCCCCGTTCATGCTCTGTGTCTCTCTCTGTCTCAAAAATAAAATAAACGTTAAAAAAAAAAATTCGAAATTCTAGACGGACACACCTCTGCTTTTTATAGGTTTGCTTATTGTGCTAATCTTGTTTGGTTGAGAATAAATTGGACCCTGGGGAAAAGGGGATATTTTGGGTCATCTCAGCTGCAGACTGCTCAGGATCTTTTCTATTAAATTTCTGGCAAGTCTCAGTAACACACATTCAACATATCTTTTTTTCTTTTTTTAAGTTTAGTCATTATTTTGAGGGAGAGAAAGTGCAAGTGGGGGAGGGGCAGAGAGAGTAAGCCGGGCAAAGAGAGATTCCTGAGTGGGCTCTACCGCCAGCACCGAGCTCGACGCGGGGCTCAAAACCACAAACTGCGAGGGGCGCCTGGGTGGCGCAGTCGGTTAAGCGTCCGACTTCAGCCAGGTCACGATCTCGCGGTCTGTGAGTTCGAGCCCCGCGTCGGGCTCTGGGCTGGTGGCTCGGAGCCTGGAGCCTGTTTCCGATTCTGTGTCTCCCTCTCTCTCTGCCCCTCCCCCGTTCATGCTCTGTCTCTCTCTGTCCCAAAAATAAATAAACGTTGAAAAAAAATTAAAAAAAAAACAAAAACAAAAAAACCCACAAACTGCGAGATCATGACCTGAGTCAAAGTCAGACGCTTAACGGACTGAGCCGCCCAGGTGCCCCCATTCAGCATGTCTAACATTGGAAACAGCCTTGGTAATGATGGTTTGGGAGGACCGAACCGACGACGGCACTTTAGAGGCTAATCTATTTCCGTCACACTTGTAATAGCCTCATTGTTTTTCCTGATTATAAACATGATACGTACTAATAGAAAATCAAATAATACAAACTCGAAGAAGCAGAAATGAAAAGCCTGCCAGAAAGTGGGCTGGGGCGGAGTAAGATCCGCCCAGGGATGGAGTAAGGGCGGAGTAGGATCCAGGGATTTGTAATAAAAAGCGGTGTTTTCTCCATACTGACGGGGCCATTGGGGCACAGATATGTCCGTGCAACCTCATTAGAACAGAACACCAGGATGCCATACTTTACTCAGGGCGCATGGTCAACTACGAAGAGCAGTGATTCAGGCCACATCCTGGGGAAAGCCACTATTTAAAAGATGTAGCAGCAGGGCACCTGGGTGGCTCAGACCGTTGAGCACTTGGCTCACGTCATGATCTCATGGTTTGTGAGCTCGAGCCCCACATGGGGCCTGCTGCTGTCATCGCAGAGCCCGCTTCGGATCCCCTGCCCCCCACCCCCACCCCTCCACCACTCATGCTCGCTCTCAAAAATAAAGATTAAAAAAAAAAAAAGACGTCGGAGCAAGAGGGAGATTGAGCCAGGCTAGAAAAAGGCGTGCTTAGGAGCTTACGCTTTGCTCTCAGACCTGAGTTCAGATCCCAACTTGCACTTACTAGCCCAGAGATCTTGGACAAACATTTTGTGCTGCTCTCAGCCTAATGTGGTGGCTGGACCGGCCCCTGTGGTTCTTACGCTAACAAGATGCCTTCAGCAATAACCATCAGGAAATTTGAGGACCAAAAAGGTTTATTATTCACAGGTCCTGGTTCTGCTTTTATCTAGGTGGGGGGTTTAGGCCCAGGCTTTGGTGGGCTCGCTCTAGATCGGTGACTTTAAAACATAAGATTGTGAATTTATTTATTTTTAAAAATTTTTTTTAACGTTTATTTATTTTTGAGACAGAGAGAGAGCATGAACGGGGGAGGGTCAGAGAGAGAGGGAGACACAGAATCGGAAACAGGCCCCAGGCTCTGAGCTGTCAGCACAGAGCCCGATGCGGGGCTCGAACCCACGAACCGCGAGATTGTGACCTGAGCTGAAGTCGGATGCTCAGCCGACTGAGCCACCCAGGCGCCCCAGCTGCTGGGAGATCGTGAATTTAAAGCGCTGGAAGAGAAAAGCAAATGGCCCAAATGGTCGCATAAGGAAATCAACCAAGATTTCTGAAACAAAGGAGCCCGGTGGGGGGTGGAGGGCGGGTGCGGAGAGGTGGCTGGCTCTTTACCTTTAGGTGGCTGGCAACCCGTGTTTTTTCGAGATAATCAGTCATCTCTGAAGTGGATGCCTCTAGCACTTGCATTGCAAAAAAGAAACACCAACTCTCTGGAGCTTACACTGCAAGACACTTCCATTCTTTTTTTTTTTTTTTTTTAGTTTTTTTTTAATGTTTTTATTTATTTTTGACACAGAGAGAGACAGCATGAGCAGGGGAGGGGCAGACACAGAAGCCGAAGCAGGCTCCAGACTCCGAGCTGTTAGCACAGAGCCCGACGCGGGGCTCGAACTCACGGAGTGTGAGATCATGACCTGAGCCGAAGTCGGATGCTTAACCCACTGAGCCACCCAGGCGCCCCAAAACACTTCCATTCTTTAGGGCTCAGTTTTCTCACCTGTAAAGTGGGGATGACGATAATACCAGTGCCTACCCTAGAGGGTTGTGGTGAGGCACAGTTGACAGGTCTGGTGTGCAAAATGCTTAAACAGTGCCTGGCACAGTAACTCAAGAACAGAAGATATTGTTATGATCATGACTTTTATTGGTAGAAGAATCGAGGGAGAGTTGTACCATGTAGCATCTGGGGAGGGAATAATAAATGGAACTGAAAAATATCCACTGGGTTTGGCAACATGAAGGTCACTAGTACATTAAGGAATAACAATTCCAGGGAGGTTGTGGGTAGAAGTTCAATTGCCATGAGTGAATGGAAGGTAAGTAAATAAAGGCATCAGAATAGCAGAAAGAGGGATGCCTGGGTGGCTCAGTCGGTTAAGTGTCCAACTCTTGATTTCGGCTCGAGTCACGGTCTCGCGGTTCCTGAGTTGGAGGCCCGCGTTGGATCCCCTGCTTGGGATTCTCTCTCTCCGCCACCCCTGCACCTCTCTTGTGTGCTCTCTCTCTTTTTCTCAAAATAAATAAATAAAACTTTAAAAAAAGTAGCAAAACGATGGAACAGGGGCACCTGGGTGGCTCAGTCAGTTAAGCATCCGACTTCGGCTGAGGTCATGATCTCATGGTCCGTGAGTTCGAGCCCCGCATTGGGCTCTGTGCTGACAGCTGAGAGCCAGGATCCTGTTTCAGATTCTGTGTCTCCTCCTCTCTCTGACCCTCCCTGTTCATGCTCTCTCTCTGTTTCAAAAATAAATAAACGTTAAAAAAATAAAAATAAAAAAAAAGCAATAGAACAGAAAAGTGAGACCAAAATCAAGTTCATGTTTACATGGGAATTTGCATATCTAAGTCAGCAGGGAATGGATGGACTATTCAGGAAATTGTGCTGGGAAAATAGGCCATCCGGGCTTCTGGGTGGCTCAGTCAGTTAAGCTTCCGACTCTTGATCTCTGCACAGGTCATGATCTCACTGTTCGTGAGTTCGAGCCCCTTGACGGGCTCTGTACTGAAGGTGCAGAACCTGCTAGGGCTCGGTCTCTTTTCCCCTCCCCCCTCAAAATAAATAATCTTTTTAAAAAAAAAAGAAAATAGGCCACCCTTTAGGAAAAAATAAAATGAGACCCTCCCACACAAACACTGGCCACAAAAATAGATTCCAGTTGGATTAAAAACAAATTCTAAAAATATAAGAGAAAATATAGGAGAATATTTTTATAGCTTTAGGGGTAGAAAATGCTTTTCTAATTGTGACACAATCCAAAAACCATATAAGAAAAGACCGACAGATTTAAACTTATTAAAATTAAAAAACCACCCTTTGTATTGAAAGATACTATAAACAAAAGTAAGAACAGACTACACACGGGGAGGAGATAATTGCAACCTACACCACAGACAAAACATCTTTCTCAATTGTAAAAAGAGCTACAATTCAATGAGACGCAGGTAATTGACAGAAGGGGCAACGTAAATGGCCAATTAACATATGAAATGATGCTCACCCAAGGTCACGGTGATTAGGGAAGTGCAAAAGGAAACCATGAAATAGATCTTTCATCCATCAGATTTGCAAAAAATAAAAGATGATAATGCAATGGCTGCTAACACCAGCTGATTTCATTTATGTTGCCGGGAATGTAAATTGATACAGATTTTTTTAGAGGGCACATATGGTGAGATCTGTCAAAATTTTCAATGCGAAAACCTTATGCTCCAGCAATTCCACTTTTAGGTATACGGCCTAGAGAAACGACTGCACACTTCATGACAAGTGTATTCACTGCAGCGCTGGATAGGGGAATAAAAAAATCTTTTAAACACTTTAAATTTCCACCAACAGAGCCACGAAGTGAGCTGTGGTACCGCCGCCCCAGGGCATTGTATTTGGCAGTTGGAAAGAATGTGGTAGGTCTGCGTAGACTCACATGGACATGTCATTAAGTGAAAAGAGAAGTCACAGAATGAGACACAGACCGTGATGCCATTGGTATAAATCCACCTTTCACAATAAGACAGCAAACACATCCCCCCGCCCCCGCCCCGTATGAATGCACAGAAAAAAAGATCGGCAAAGAGAATTAACAAACTGAAAATAGTAGTTACCTCCTAGGAGAGGAGAGTGAGTACATGTATCGGTCACATAGTTAAAAATACATTTAGAACAGAGTGAAGTTTAAAAAAGGGAAGCAGATAAAGTGGGCGTAGACCGCTCGTTTAAAAAGCTTTCCTGGACTGGGAGAAAGAGATAAGGCACTGTCTAGGGGGAGGCAAAGAGGTCAGGGGCGACTTCTTTTTTGTTTTTTAAAGTTTATTTTTTGCAGTCCTCTCTGCGCCCAACATGGGGCTCGAACTCACGACCCCGAGATCGAGAGTCGCATGCTCCTCCAACTGAGCCAGCTGGGCGCCCCATGGGTGATGTTTCTGAGGCAGAGAGAGAGATGATGATGATGATGATGGTGTTGAGGGCTTGAACAGGAGCAGAAGCTTTGAGAATGTGAGAGAAAGAATCCACAACACGGAGCAACTAAATCGTTGTGGGGGATCTAGCACGAGTTAGCCAACTGGCATACAGTGGGTATTCGGTACCTATTTGTCGAGTGAATGAAATCTATATTGATGGGAAACCTAAAACAAAGAAAACCCTTCTGAGTGTTTACCTTTCAAGACCAAATGTATCCATCGAACGTGTCAGCTAGGATGCCGACGACGAGGGTAGACAATAGCCTACGACGTGCTGAGTGCAACGGAGATGAAGGTGTTGATAAAAGAGTGGTTCACGTCGTGAGTTATGGGGTTCGGCCCGGGCTGAAGGACATGAGGCCAACAGGGGGCTGACAGCCTGTGAGATAACAGTGGTCAAGGCCCCAGAGGACTCCATGAGGTGAAAGACCGGGTTTAGGAGGATCGGAGGGGCAAGGGGGTTGGAGAGATGTGAGCCTGTGGTCAGAGAGCGGGGTGTTAGAGGCAGGATGTCTTGGGTGAAGCTGGTCTGGCTAATGGTAAGGCATGGAGTTGGCTGGAGCAGGGGGAGGTGACAGTTGTGAAGTTCAGACAATCAAGGCATAAAGAGGCTAGAGGTTGATGGGTTGTCCGCAAGCACATTGCAGTCACCCAGAATGGGGAGAAGGACTGTGGGTCAGGTGACAGCAGAAGAGGGTGTCTGGGGGTGGGGGCCGGTCGGTTAAGCATCCGGCTCTCGGTTTCAGCTCCGGTCACGGTCTCACGGTTCGTGGGTCCGAGCCCTGCGTCGGGCTCTGTGCTGACAGCTCAGGCCTGCTTAGGATTTTCTCTCTCTCCCTCTTTCTCTGCCCCTCCCCTGCGCGTGCTCTCTCTCTCTCTTAAAATAGACTTTTTTTTTTCTTTTTTAAGAGGAGGGTGGTGTGCGTGTCAAAAGGAGAAAGGGTTTTACACCGAGGTAGAGAGGAGTCCCAGTCCAGGAGTGGCACTGAGGGGCGGCACGAATGCCCACCCCGCTGACCCCAAGGCACACAGGCTGTGGGAGAACAAGCTGCCTGTGCTAGAGACGGCCGCCAGGTACAGATGCCCTCAGGGTTGCGGCATCCTGGGGTGGGGGGGGGGCCGCGGAATTAGGTTTCCATTAGGGCAAAGAGGCAAGTTCTCTGAAAAGGAAGATGACCTAGGCCAACACTGCTTACACTTTAATGTCGCACACAAGGCCTTGAGGCTCTTGAGAAAATGCAAATTCTGGTCCTGTAGGTCTGGGTTGGGGACTGACTGCATTGCCAGCAAGCCTTCAGCTGATGCCCGTGCCTGCGGTCCAAGGACCTCATGCCCGAGTGGCAAAGCCGTAGGCAATTGTGTTTATCGTGGCTCAGTGGTGGTGGTGGGGGGGTAGGGTTCAAAGGGCATAGTGGGAGTGTGTTTACAGGACGAGAGCTGGGGGGGGGGGGATGAGTCCAGGGAGGACAGAGCGGACTAGGGACGGGGGTAGAGGGAAGAAGAGGTGCCTGCAGGGATGGTGATAGACTGAATTAGCTGTTATTACTTTGGGCATTGTTCCAATAGACTTGACCTTGTGCCACCTTGGTTTTGCTGTCCGAGACGGTTGTCTGTGACCAGGCCTCGTGAGTCTCTGGCAGGGGAGGCTCGGATGGCTGCGTCTGCACGGAGGACCGGCACGCAGAGAATGCATGTGCAATGCAGAGCAAGACACCAAAAGATGGTGCGGGATGGGACCTTCCAGACGGGCCAAGGTTTAAGGCGAGTGAGAAGAGTTATAGAGGCAGGAGATTCTGGTGGCAGTGAAGCTAGAGGGCAGTGTTTTTAAGAAGGGACTGGTCGGGGCGCCTGGGTGGCTCAGTCGGTTGAGCGTCCGACTTTGGCTCAGGTCATGATCTTGCGGTCCGGGAGTTCGAGCCCCGCGTCGGGCTCTGGGCTCACTGCTCAGAGCCTGGAGCCTGTTTCAGATTCTGTGTCTCCCTCTCTCTCTGACCCTCCCCCGTTCATGCTCTGTCTCTCTCTGTCTCAAAAATAAATAAACGTTAAAAAAAATATATAAAAAAAAAGGGACTGGTCAACAGTGTCAAGGAGGACGACCACTGAAAAGTGCTCGTTGAGCGGTAAAATCATTAGTTTTCTACACTGTTTAAGAAACCCAAGGTCATCTGAAAAACAATTTTTTTAAGTTTATTTATTTATTTTGAGAGAGAGAGAGAGAGAGAGAGCGAGCGCGCACACAAATGGGGGAAGGGCAGAGAGAAGGAGAAACAGAATCCCTAGCAGGCTCTGAGCCATCAGCGCAGAGCCCGATGCGGGGCTTGAACTCACAAACTGTGAGTTCATGACCTGACCTGAGCTGAAGTCAGAGGCTCGACCGACTGAGCCGCCCAGTCGTCCCTCATAATCATAACTGTTTGAAAGTGAACCATTCAGTGCCATTTAATACATCCCCAGTGTCGTGCAGCCATCACGTCTGCCTCGTTCCAAAACATTCTTATCCCCCCAGAATAACTCCCTTTCCCCTCTCCTCTTATTCCCTGGCAACTGCTATTCTGTTTTCTCTCCCTGTGACTTTGACTATTCTAGGCACACATCTAAGTGGAATCGACAATGTTTGTCCTTTTGTGTCTGGTTTCTTTCACTTGAAGGGTGTTTTCAAGATTCGTCCCTACGGCAGCGGCAGCGCATATCAGTCTGTTCTTCCTCTTAGGGACTCAGTAACATCCCATTGTCTGGAGATCCAACATTTTATTCAGCCAGCCAGCGGTTGATGGCCATTGGGTTGCTTTCACCTTTGGGCAGTTGTGAATACCTCATTGTTCTTTTTCCGCTCCCAGCTAGCTCCCTTGCCTCCTACCTACTGGAAATCTCCCCTGGACCATTATCTTTGTTATTCCTCTCTGGAATGCTCTTCTCCCAGATCCTTCATGGCTCTCTTATTTCCATCGGTGCAGCTCAAAGGTCACGTTGCCAGGGAAGCCTTCCTGGTCACTTTTGTTTATTTATTTATTTATTTATTTATTTATTAGCATTTATTCATTTTTGAGAGACAGAAACAGAGCACGAGAAGGGGAGAGGCAGAGAGAGAGGGAGACACAGAATCCAAAGCAGGCTCCAGGCTCCGTCCGAGCTGTCAGCACAGAGCCCGACGCGGGGCTCGAACCCACAAACTGTTAAGATCATGACCTGAGCCGAAGTCTGAAGCCTAACTGACTGAGCCAGCCAGGCGCCCCTCTCCTGGTCACTTTTTATCGCCACTATCTTATTGTCTTCACAGAACACGTCACTATCTGAAAGGAGTAAGTAATAATGTCCAGGCAAGGAATTGTTTTGTGCTTTTGGCCTCCTTAGCTAGCCAGTGAGGCCTGGGGACTCATTCTTAGAATAACGGTTTTAAATGCCTAAAACACGACTCTTATACTAAAAATACAGTTCCCGAAATGTTTTCGAATTGTGACTTAGTAATCCACGTCCTTTGTTAGTTCCCAGAATATCTATACACAGGTCCACAACTCTCATCATTTAGAAGGTGTGTAAGTATAAAGGCTATTTTGAGATATTTGCAACAACTGCGATAGGAAATCAACATATCGGTGATTTCCATTGACTGTGAAATCACACGTGCTGCTCAAATTCCTGTAGCTCGTTACGTACCCTTGTGCCTGAAGAAATTGCTAAGCTTTCAGGAGAGCTTGGTGGCAACGAGGTGGTTCTTTTCCTACCCCAAGTTCGTGGGTCCTGTGAATTCTATCCATAGGCCCCTTGGAGGTCCGTGGACCCCAGATGAAGAGCCTGTGCCCTAAAACATGAGTGACGATGAGGGGTGGGTTATGTTGGCGATGGGTTTTGGAGGAGATGGAAGAGATTGTAGGGAGGCAGGGAATGAGGAGCAAGAAGAAAGGTGCCCTCTCCGCCCCTCCACAGAGCTCGGGTGTGAGAGATGTAGAACTGCCCAGCTGAGAAGGTTTATGAGGGAAGCCGCGTCTTTGAAGGGGAGTCAGGTATCGCCCAGGAGAAGGGAACGTTTGTGCAGAGACTGTCTCCGGGAGTAAGGGGTTTTGTTTATCATGGACTGGAGACCAGTGAGCACAGCAGAGTGGGGTGGAACGCTTACTCTATTCCAGATCAGCATGCTGGACACCGAGGACACACAGGTGAGTAAGACAAAGGTAAAGGTAGATCACCCCTTCAGGATTAATCTAAACCGAACGCTGTGGGTTCATTGCCTGGTTTGGCTGGTCTGATCCAGGCACCGCCTCGGGGACCCCTAAGAGCCTGACGCAGGAGCTGAAAGAGAGGCCCAGGGTATTACCAGGGACTGGGGTGGGGGGCTAGAAAAAGCTCAAAATGCACTCTTTCCGTTCCTTTCATAGAACCAAAAAAATCAAGTAAAAAAAAAAAAAAGAAAAAGAAAAGAGTTATATAATGGAGACAAATGAGCCCATCACCCAAAAGTTAATTAGATAAGTCTAAGGGATGCACCCCCCCCCCCTTACTCCTAATTCTTCAAGAACCTTCTAAGGATGTCTGCAACCAAGAGATTCTTGGATGCTGTTACCCTTCAGAATGATGTTTGGCTCAGAGGGATCAAAGGAAGAAAAAAAAGGATCTTATTTTTAGATTGTTCTCTGGAGCTCCAGAGATACCTTGCATGGATCTCTCCTCTGTATGTGGCTCTCAGAATCTAGGATTTGGTGATTCTCTTTTATTTTTTTTAAAGCTGTTTTCCCTTCTCTACCGGGGGATCTTTCAAAAAGGCTCAAGTTGGGGGTCTCCTGCAGGTGGGAAGCGTTGGCTGGTCCCCGCACCCCCTTTGATCACGTTTCCATCAAGCAGTGGGATCTGCAAACTCTATTCCCCGGGGCTGGATGACAAACCTCTCCTAGCTTGAAGGGAGGAAGCCCCGGACACTGCAGACAGACCGGGAGATCAGAGAGACAGATCAGAGAGACGGGGAGATAAAAGCAGAGGCAAAGCCGAAGCAAAGCTGACCTAGTTAGAGCAGAAAGAGGCTGCAGGGGCGGCAGGAGTGGCCTGGGAGAAAAGAGACAGCTTCCCAGGACAGGGAGGAGCCGAGGGCTGGCTGTTGTGTAAGACGCCCTGGCAGGACTTGGGGTCATAAAGGGGATTCTGCGTGGAGACTCAGTGAGCTGTGTGTGTGTGTGTGTATGTACATGTGTGGAGGGTGTGGAGGGGAGCGTCTTTACCAAATTTTGTCCAAATGCTTAGGTTTTAAAGTCACGCTCTTGAAGGAAATGAGAACCAGAAAACTATCTGGCCCTCGGGGGAGCCTCGTAGGCAGTGCCATGAACCCAGCAAGACTGAGCAGAGCCCAGAGCCTTCTGCCAACATTCCCCGTCCTGGCCATCCCCTGGGACCCAGCTCCCATACTAGGCGCTGGGGGGAGACGGAGGAAGCAAAGACGGGGGGACCCAGTCTGGAGCGCGATCAGCAACCCCCCGACCCCCAGAGATGCCAGTGAGCGCCACACTGCATCGGGGCCCCATGGGGGACAGAGACGTGCCCGTCGTGGTCTCTGCCCCTCAGAGGGACGCAGTCTATTTGAGGGAACGGTGATCCTCGTGAAGCAAGAGTAAGCGATCTGAGGTCACAGAAGGGGTTTCTGGCAGAGGTGGGGAAGGCCGTGTGGGAGAGAAGGTGGGCATTCCATGGCTCCTGAGGTCTGGGAGGGCAGGATTGGGACGAGAAGAGAGAAGTGGGGCATTCCAGAGTGAAGGTACACGGATAGGCCTAAGTTTGGCTCCTGCGCGGACCAAGGAGGTGGCCGGCCTGACGGGATCGGAGGCCCACTGAAGGGAGATGGAGAAACCTAGCAGGATGTGCAGAGTCAGATTACCGAGGGCATTTTAAACTTCTAAAAGGGACTGGATCAGGGCGCCTGGGGGGCTCAGCCGGTTGAGCGTCCGACTTCGGCTCGGGTCATGATCTCACGGTTCGTGAGTTCGAGCCCCGCGTCGGGCGCGCCGCTGTCAGCCTGGCAGCGTAGAGCCCGCTTCGGATCCTCTGTCCCCCTCTCCTGCCCCTCCCCCGCTGTGTTCTCCCCCGAATAAACAAATATTAAAAACTAAACTAAAAGGGGCTGGATCGAAATCCCAGCTTTGGCAGCCATCAGGCCATTTCCCTGCTCCCCCCTTTAGCTACAAGCCTATCGTGGAATTCATCGACGCCCAGTTCGAGGCCTACCTGCAGGAAGAGTTGAAGATCCGCAGGGTCCTGCACGCCTACCATGACTCCCGCATCCACGCCTGCTTGTACTTCATCGCCCCCACGGGTCATTCCCTGAAGTCTCTGGACCTCGTGACGATGAAGAAACTGGACAGTAAGGTGCGGGGGCAGGGGCGGGGGCAGGTGGGAAATCTAGCTTACTGGTCTCTTGTGCAACGCGGATGCCAGATTCCGGGAGAGGATTTGTGGCCTCCTCCCCCTCTCCTTCACTCCCTGTCCCTCAGACGGTGTCCCAGAAAGATGGTGTCACGGACCCAGTGCCCGTGTTGCGTGCTTCGCGATCTGTTTTGCCAGCGCTGGGCGTGGGTTTATCCTGAGCCGTCTTTCGGCCCTGATCCCTCTTGGTTAGGACAAGGCTGGATACAGGCAAGGTGGCCGGCTGGGCCTAGGGGGCTCAGCCCTTGGCAACGGAAAGGTGTTTTTCCTTTGCTCCAGTATTCACTGGCCTGTCCTAGGATCAAACGTGCAAAACTTGACTTTGAGAGTTACTGTTCTCTATGATCCGTAATTATTTCAACAACGACCGCTGTTGCTTGTCAAATCCTCGTCCTATGCCACTCCCGTGTGGGGACCTCATGGAACATCTCCTTGGATTCTCACAACTCTGTAGGCAAACGCTATCATCCCCCATTTACAGAAGGGAAAACTGAGGCTCTAAGAGACTAATGACTTGCCTGTTGTCATATAGCCAGCTCCCGGCAGCATCTAGATTCGAACTCGGATCTGTGACACCGACTTATATGACCTCCGTTCCGGAGAAAGGTGGTGGGGGGGGGGGGTCAGGCACGTCCCGCTTTAAGAGAAACTGGAAAATGTAAGTCCCACACCAGATTGGACAAGAATTCTTCATGTGAAAGGATTATTTGCTTTCCGAAAGAATCGATGCAGGATTCTTTTTTTTTTTTTTTTAATTTTTTTTTTTAACGTTTATTTATTTTTGGGACAGAGAGAGACAGAGCATGAACGGGGGAAGGGCAGAGAGAGAGGGAGACACAGAATCGGAAACAGGCTCCAGGCTCTGAGCCATCAGCCCAGAGCCCGACGTGGGGCTCGAACTCACAGACCGTGAGATCGTGACCTGGCTGAAGTCGGACGCTTAACCGACCGCGCCACCCAGGCGCCCCTCGATGCAGGATTCTTAAAAAAAAAAACAAAAAAACAAAAACAAAAACATTTCCCCCTGACATTTCATATGTGCCTGGCACTGGGACCAGTACGTGAGATGCAATATTTTATTTTCCTCCTTCCAGTAATCCAGGGTGGCAGATACTATTATTCCCATTCACTCATGAGAAAACTGAGGCACAGAGAGCCTAGTAGGTTGCTCCGGGTCAGACAGCTTGTGATAGGTCTACGATTTGGACCTAGCTCTCTCTGACTCCAAGGAGTTTTCACTTTACAAAAGTCCAATTTATATGCGCTATTTACTAGCTAGCACCTCAGTGCTAAAAACCGACATTCAGCTATGATCAGAACAGGAGTAATTTTTTTCATTTTTTTGCAGCACCGAGCTCGCCAACCCGTGACTAACTGCCTGCTCTGGAAATGTCATCATGCCCTGCGTGTCCTGTACAGGGCAGCAGAGAGCCACGCGCTGGTGGCCTGGTGGCTGGGTTGGGTTAAGTAGGCAGCCTTTGGCAGGTGTGTCTATGGGGACCAGGTGAAAAGCGACAAGGGGGATCTGCTCTGCCTGCTGTCCCACCTTGGCTTTGACCTCCCCCCAACCAGCCTCCTGAATAGACTTCAAGAAAGGTGCCTGCAGGGTCTGGTCCTTTCACCTAGCACCCGGAAACTGGCGGCAATCTCCAGAGGTTCTCCTAAGGCAAAGTGCCGAGCAGGCAGAGTTCATCTTCCAAGTGTAGGGCTCCTTTCGGGGGCCCAAGCACCACCCACGCTGCCGCGCGCGAGCCTGCTGGCAGGAACGCCTGTGGTCTCCGTGTGAACCTGAGTTTGGGTGTGCCCTGTCTCATGAAGGCATGTGCATTTCACGATTCTTTACTTTCCAGCAGCAGAAGCCTTGTGCCTTCTTGGAGTAATTTCAAGGAGCAGGGTTCAGGTGGATTGAACTTTGGGGTGGCCCTGGGCCCTCCCCCTACTGTCTGAAATCAGGCATGTCTACTTGCTTGCTTTATGCGGAAACTAATCGTGGAATGAGGGCAGTATAACCCTTTTTGCATGAAGACTCGATCAGACTGTAACTGAGAGGGTCTCCTTCATCCAGCCGGGTTGGTCCATAAGTTTGCTGCCAGAAGGGGGCTGGGTGTGCATCTTTACCGAGCTCTGCCCTGCCTCCCCTCCGTGCCGTCACCCAAGTGGGTGGGTCACTGTCACAGTGACTGGGGCTAGCCTGCACTGGATAGGTTGGGACAATTCACTGTTAACAAGGAGTGGCCACCTCCCCCCTCATCAACCACAGATTCTCAGCTGTCATCCTTCTGCTTTGAATCAGCCAAGCAGTGGGGTGCCTCGGTGGCTCAGTCGGTTAAGTGTCCCACCTTGGCTCAGGTCGTGATCTCATGGTTCATGGGTTCAAGCCCGGTGCCGGGCTCTGTGCTGACAGCTCGGAGCCGGGAGCCTGCTTTGGATTCTGTGCCTCCCTCTCTCTCTGCCCCTCCCCTGCTCGTGCTCTGTCTCTCTCTGTCTCTCAAAAATAAACGTTAAAAAAAAAAATGAATCACCCAAGCAGTGCTATTGATATTAAGATATCACACAGCTCATGAGCTTGGGTCTGAGCTGGTTAAGACTATGGGTTTAGGAATAAGGCTAAACTTGGATCTGGATCCCAGTTCTGCTACTTACCTGCTCTGTTGCCTTGGACAAGTTACTTAGCCTGTCTGTGCCTCAATTTCTCATTGTAAAACGAGAGGGTTGTTGTCAGGATGAGTTGGCTTAATCCATGTACTCAGCACTTAGCAAACAGCACCCATTGTCATTTATTCTATTGTAACCTGGCTACAAGGGGGCCAGTCCCAGACCATTGGGTTGAGCTGTTCCTTCTGACAGCTGGTGGAGGTCCTCTGTCACGCTGCTCTCAGCCACAGATCACCAGCAATGATCCCACTTTGCCCCTTCCTTCCCTAGGTGAACATCATCCCCATCATTGCCAAATCAGATGCCATTTCTAAGAGTGAGCTAACGAAGTTCAAAATCAAAATCACCAGTGAACTTGTCAGCAACGGGGTTCAGATCTACCAGTTCCCGACAGATGACGAGTCCGTGGCAGAGATCAATGGAACCATGAACGTGAGTTCAACAGGGGTTCAACTTTCTGACCATTTGCTGTTTATTTGTATTATTATTATTATTATTTTTTAATATTTTTTTTCAACCTTTATTTATTTTTGGGACAGAGAGAGACAGAGCATGAACGGGGGAGGGGCAGAGAGAGAGGGAGACACAGAATCGGAAACAGGCTCCAGGCTCTGAGCCATCATCCCAGAGCCTGACGCGAGGCTCGAACTCCCGGACCGCGAGATCGTGACCTGGCTGAAGTCGGACGCCTAACCGACTGCGCCACCCAGGCGCCCCTGTATTATTATTATTTTTACAAATTAGCCATTAGACATCCCTGTCCGTTTTAGTGTCTTCAACTCTCGATCATCTGAGTCTCAGGGGTTTGTGAGGAAGGATCCAGAACCAAAACAGCTCCTCTCCCCTAGTGGTGGCTGCTTGAAAGCCTCAGAGATGTAGAGATTAATTGCCAGAGACCGAGGGAGGGAAAGGGCAACTTCAGGAAGAGTCTGGAGCCGGGAATTTGGACCTCTCCGGCCACCCTCCTCTTTGATGCCGCCTTGGTCTAAGCCAGCCCCCACGGGACCGCCAGAAAGGCAAACGGTCTTCATCTCTGACCCAAACAATGCCATGGCAACCACGGCCAAAAAGTTGGCTTGCTCCCGAGACTGCAGGATAATCTGTACTCGGAGAACGGAGCCCTCTGCCCCCAGGAGGAAAAATGACATATAGCCTCCGATTTGTCTGGTGACTAGAGAAATGTTCTTTTTAAGTTTCGGGGTTATGCTTTGCTTTATTAAGTGTGAATGAATCAAAAAAACCACCCCGACTTGCCATCTTTCCACTCCTTTCTCATTTCCGCCCCCCGCCCCCAACTGGAGGAATGAGTAACGAGGGACGGCGGGGAGTCCTCGTGCTTCTTTACAACGTGTTGATGCTGTTGCTGTGAAATCTTCAATGTTGTGATTTCAAGGAGACAGCTAATGGCTTTCAGAAAGCCTCTGCTTTGGGAACAGATTTTTTTTTTTCCTCCCTGTTGAGAGGCATCAGTTTTTCCTGATGACATAATGCCTGGGTATAGCCAAACTCAGGAAAGCCTGGTAATAAAAGCCGTTTTTAGAAAACTTTTCTGCCGCCGCTGCCCCCAAGTTATCATTATGGCATCAGCTGCCCACCTCCTATGAACTGGCCAACAAATGAGCGTAGCAGGGCGGTAAATCATTGTCTCCGCCTGACTTCCTGCCCATCCGTACACCTGAGATATGTTCGTGACGAGGAGTCCCTCATCATCTCTGACAAATCTGGCCCCGAGAGCGAGGCTCTGTGGCTTGTGATGGGCGGGGTTCTATCCTCTGACCGATCTGAGCAGGAGAAAGAAGGGGGGGGGGGGGTGAACAGAGAGATGGGTGCCTATTCTCTCAAGCAGTCAGGGCGTGTTGATGGAAGCCAGGCTCTGTCAAGAGAAAATCTGAAAGGGTGCCTGGCCTGCAGAACGAGGGGAGCCTAGAGAGAAGGGTCACACGGTGTCACTGGCCCTGATGTCCGGAAACGTTCATTCACCTCAGAGCATCAGGCCCCGTAGATAACGTTCAAACTTGGGTTCCCTGCTGGGGCGCCTGGGCGGCTCAGTCGGTTAAGCGTCCGACTCGTGGTTTCGGCTCAGGTCGTGATCTATCGGTTTGTGAGTTCAAGCCCTGCATCGGGCTCCACACCCAGCGTGCAGAGCCTGCTTAGGATTGTCTCTGTCTCCCTCTCTCTCTCTGCCCCTGCTGTGTGTTCCCCCTCTCTCTCTCTCTCTCGCTCTCTCTTTTTCAAAATAAATAAAATAAACTTAAAAAATTATTATTTAAAAGAATTTTTTTTTTTAATTTTTTTTTCAACGTTTATTTATTTTTGGGACAGAGAGAAACAGAGCATGAACGGGGGAGGGGCAGAGAGAGAGGGAGACACAGAATCTGAAACAGGCTCCAGGGTCTGAGCCATCAGCCCAGAACCTGACGCGGGGCTCAAACTCACGGACCTCGAGATCGTGACCTGGCTGAAGTCAGACGCTTAACCGACTGCACCACCCAGGCGCCCCTAAAAGAATTTTTTTAATGTTCATTTATTTTTGAGGGAGCGAGAGAGGGACGGAGAGGGAGGGAGACACAGAATCCAAAGCAGGCTCCAGGCTCTGAGCTGACAGCACAGAGCCTGACGTGGGGCCCGAACTCACAAACCGGGAGATCATGACCTGAGCTGAAGTGGGATGCTCCACCCACTGAGCCACCCAGGTGTCCCTAAACTTAAAAAAATTATTTAAAAAAACCCTTGGGTTCCCTACAGCTACCTACAGGTAGCTTTCAGGCTTGCGGTTTGCTTTGCTAAGAACAAACAAGGTAAAGAGTTCCCCGCAATCTCGAGGCGTCCCCCCAAAAGACCTCTCACTCCTTTGCGGATCAGGAGTGACAGTCATTTGGGGCTCAGCTTCAAGGTTGGAAACTTCTCGCGCTCTGAAGCCGCGGTTCTCAGCCACGCTGCTCTGGCTTCGAAGAGGTTCTGGGTCATTCCTTACAAGCGTGCCAGTGTTTCACTTTGAAAAACTAAATTTGAGCGGCTTTAGGGTTATCCCTATAATAACACCACTCAGCACCCATTCCTCGACATCCCGCTATGCTTTTTTGAGCGGGAAAGCGCAGGCCTGGACTTGGGCAATGCCCACGGGAGGGGGGCATGCATGCGAATGCCCCTTGTGAGGGGCAGAAAGGGTGGGGAGTGGCTGCTCTGAAATACATACACGGGATGGCTCAGCCTGTCAGCCACCGGAACAGCCGTGTCGAAAGCCCCCAAGGTCTTCGGACAAGCTGTGGTGTACGGGGCCGTGTCATCAGAAACCCGGGCGTGGGTGGCAGGAGGGATGGGTGCTGGCCTTTCAATCCTGGATTTGACTCCAGCCCCATAGCCTCAGCCACCCCAGCCAGTTGTCACGGGGACTGGTTTGGAGGAGGTAGAAGAAGCCTCTTGCCTAAGTGGAGAAGAGTGTGCGGCCATCCCGCCGCTCCCTGCTAGGGATTTTCTAGGGATTTTCACAGCAGGAAATAAGAGTAATGAGGTCACAGCCTCTGCCTTGGCTTATGGGTGGGTCTGAGAAACCACTTCAGATTGGGGGTCGACGAGAGAAGGACGTTGAGAGGTCTGGCTGCCCACCGCTTTCAACCCTTGCTCTGCTAACTCTCAGGGTTGTGGACGTGAATACTAAAAATTGCGGGGCGCCTGGGTGGCTCAGTCGGTTAAGCGTCCGACTTCGGCTTCAGTCGTGAGCTCGCGGTTCGTGAGTTCGAGCCCCACGTCAGGCTCTGTGCTAACAGCTCAGAGCCTGGAGCCTGCTTTGGATTCTGTGTCTCCCCCCTCTCTCTGCCCCTTCCCCAGTCACACTCTGTCTCTCTCTCTCAAAAATAAAATGAACATTAAAGAAATTGTGGTTTACGTACACAATGGAATACTACGCAGCAATGAGAAAGAATGAAATCTGGCCTTTGGTAGGAACGTGGATGGAACTGGAGAGTGTGATGCTAAGTGAAATAAGTCATACAGAGGAAGACAGATACCATATGTTTTCACTCTTATGTGGATCCTGAGAAACTTAACAGAAGACCATGGGGGAGGGGAAGGAAAAAAAAAGCTAGGGAGGGTGGGAGCCAGACCATTAGAGACTCTCAAAAACTGAGAATAAACTGAGGGTTGATGGGGGGTGGGACGGAGTGGAAAGTGGGTGATGGGCATGGAGGAGGGCACCTGTTGGGATGAGCACTGGGTGTTGTATGGAAACCAAGTTGACAATAAATTTCATATTAAAAAAAAGAATTTTTTAAAAAAAATACTAAAAATTGCTACGTTGTTCAAATTGAAAGTTGTTCTCTGAATGGCTCAAACCACAGCCAGGGGCCAGGAAATAAGCCCAGCTACTTGATTCGGCTCAGTTGGTTGGCCATCTGTGAGGTCTTGGGTTTGGCTCCCCCAAAGGCACACGACCCCGGTGAGGGCACGTGGGTGACGTCATCAGTAGGGTCGCAGGGAGACCCACAGCCGGCCGCCTCTCCCTTCTCCTGAGGCGGCAGGGCCATTTCCAACGTTGGCACGTCCTTTGGCGAGCATCACCAGTCAGAGCCTGAAATGGGAAATCTTGTCCACTCCGGGAGGAAGCCACTCCTTATCAGACAAGGAATAAATGGTCCTGACAGTCTCCATTTCTTTTTTTTTTTTTTCAACGTTTTTTATTTATTTTTGGGACAGAGAGAGACAGAGCATGAACGGGGGAGGGGCAGAGAGAGAGGGAGACACAGAATCGGAAACAGGCTCCAGGCTCTGAGCCATCAGCCCAGAGCCCGACGCGGGGCTCGAACCCACAGACCGCGAGATCGTGACCTGGCTGAAGTCGGACGCTTAACCGACTGCGCCACCCAGGCGCCCCAGTCTCCATTTCACCAGGCTGAGGCGAACGGTCATCCAGCCTCCCAAGCGTAATGGTTGTACTGGAGCAGGAATAGAACAATTCGTGCCAATTGGATCATCAAACACTTTATTTTTTTAAGTTAGGTTAGGATCCTACTTTTTTTTTTTTAATTTTTAAAGTTTATTTATTTTGAGAGAGAGAGAGAGAGAGAGGGCACAAGCTGGGGAGGGGCAGAGAGAAGGAAAGACAGAACCTCAAGCCGGCTCTGCACCCTGAGCGCAGAGCCCGGGGTGGGCCTCGAACTCAGAAACCGTGAGATCGTGACCTGAGCCGAGATCAAGAGTCGGATGCTTACCTGACTGGGCCACCCAGACGCCCCTCACCAAACGCTGTAAAATATACTGAGAGGAATTTAGGGTAGACACGAGGTGAATCTGAGAACAGACTCCCAAGAGGAGGCTTGAGAGTATCTCTTGCGTTTTCTGGGACTAGGGCTTCTGACACCTGGGGGGCAAATCTGCCCGTGGTTCAGCCGCCGCACCAACTTGTGGCCTTCAGGGTCTCCTCCCTGGGCCCCCACATACAAAGTGCCACCCCCGGGAGTGTGGTTGGTTGGTTTAGCGCCTCCCCGCTCTGCTCGACTTCCTCCTGGTTGTCAAAGCCACCGGGCTCTCAAGAGTGGCAGAAGTAGGGCCAGACAGAGCCCGGCCCCATGATTCCCTGCCCTTCATGGTAAGCTGGCTTCCAGCGGATGCCATCTAAGCCAGGAGGCAGAGCGCAGGCTCCTGTGGGTGGCTGGGAGACGCTGGCAGCTAAAGCGCCGTGTCCTTCGTGCCCCCCAGGAAGATTTGGGCCTGGGAGTTAGGGACCTAGACAGGTCGCTTCCCCCAAATCATGAATGGGGTGTATGATAACCGCCCAGTAGGGCTGTTGAGACAGGCCAGTAAAATCTGCCTGGGAGCCCTCGGAAACGATACCCTTGCATATACTTATCCGGACAGACTTGGATGCCAGTTGCAAAGTGTGCTGTGGGAGGTCTCAGGAGCCCTCTGAAGCTGCCTTGGCGGGGGCTGTGTCTTGGAGCGGGGACAGATAAAATGACAGCGCTGTAAGGCAGAGGGGAAGCAAGTGACCCCGTCATTCTAACTAACAGTGTCTTGTGGAGATAAAAATAACAGGCCCAAGGGAATAAAAACCTGACGTTTTTTATGCCTTTATTCTCTTCCTGGTGGTTTTTTTTTTTTTTTTTCCTCCTTTCCTCTAGAACCCAGAGAAGTCCCTCCCACTTGACATGCCCTCCTCCATCACTTTCAGCTGAGAGCCGGGGGTGCGTGAGAAAGATACAAGGCGGTTCTCTTTCTCACCTCCTCCCTCGGTCTAGCCCTCAGGCATCGCCGCCCTCTGGCACTTTTGTGTCACGTGGCTGAAGCTTTGGAACCTCTTCTGTGCAAGAGAGACAGCATTTTCCCAGAAAGTGTTGGAGGGTGGATTTGAGATTCCCAACATGTCTTGGGGCCCTGAGTGGGAATGAATTGTGCCCCGATGTCCCTCCTACAAAGCCGGGTGGCAGAAGTCAGGGAGGCTCTGGCCCTTGGGCAGGGTTTTCAGGACCTCGGTGCCCCCTGAATTTTTCCAGAATTGAACTGCTTCTTATAATCTGGCCTTGCCCGGCCAAGTTCACCCCAGGGTTTAGAGTGCTCAGCCCATCTGCTGCTTGGACCCCCTACATGGGAGTGGCAGACCAGTGGTGGGCTTTGAAGCCAGATAGACCCTGGGTTCCGTCCCTGGCTCTGGTCCTTACTACGGTGTCTCTGCTGGCAACTGGGCCTCAGTTTCCTTCTCTATAAAATGGGGATAATAATACCTAACTTCACAGTGCTGTTGGAAAGATTCAATTGTTACTACCTCCTCTGTGAAGCCCGCTTAGATTTCACGAAGTCAGCTGCTCCCTCCTCTGTTCCTGCAGCTCTTGAATCTCTGTTTATAATCTAGACTTTACTGTAGTATTATTGCTGGCATGTCTTTCTCCCCTACCAGACTGTGCGCTCTCCAGGGGCAGGCTCTGAGCCTTCTCAACGTGGTACTACTATGCCTAGCACATAGCAGAGGCTCAGTAAATATTTGTAGAATGCATGAGGAAGCAAATGAGTCCAAATATCTGAGACTGAGGCCTATTTCTCCAAGCAGGCCAAGGAAGCTTCCCCCAGCGGACTTTTACTTGTCTGTGTAAAGCCCTTTTGGGTAAAGCCCCACCCAGGATCACCTGGTTTGTAAACACTGTTTTATTCAGTGGCTCCACTTGGCCAGTGGTCCCGGCACTTGTAACCCGGCCAGCTCCCTGGGAGACAGGGCGCTGTGTTCCCCAAGCTCCACGCTACCAGTTGGGGTCAGCTGCCTTTTCTCTGACCTACAAAACCTTCATCAACCGGACGTAGCTCCTCATTACCCCTGCAAGCACCACGCTCATACCCCTGTGTGTACTTTGTCTTTCTTTCCTCCCTACTATTTTCATGGCCCTGCTACTGCCATTCATGGAGTGTTTATTAAGCACCTACTATGTGCGGGCACAGGACCATACATTTGAACCTTTGGTCATATTCTGTCTTAGACGAGTCTGGGTATGTAATTCAGGTGCCCCCA
The DNA here is from genome assembly GCF_018350175.1 of Felis catus. Classification (NCBI taxonomy): domain Eukaryota; kingdom Metazoa; phylum Chordata; class Mammalia; order Carnivora; family Felidae; genus Felis; species Felis catus. Next base: position 97,538,011 of record NC_058386.1, on the reverse strand, counting down.
ACAAGATTGTAAGCTCCTAGAGGGTGAGGGAGTGTGTCTTCTACTTCTTTTGCCTCCCTTACAGCACCTAAAACAGAACCCAGCACAGTCATGGGCATGTGGGAAAATACTTGTGGACTTGACTTCTAGGCTCAAGTGTTCAGTGTGAGCTCTTGCTCCGGGGAAGGATGAGAACAAGGAGTATACAGCTCAGTCACCGGTATGTACCGGTTTCCAGGGGCTCTCACCCTCTGGGAGGGGGCGGTGATCCTAGCCCCCTCGGTCCCCTTTAGCCTCTCTATCCACACGTAGGTGCCTCATCCCACTCCCCCATCTTCCAAAGGCTTTCCCCATCAGCACCTGTGAATTCTGAATAACTAGCTAATCGTTGTATCTGCTCATTATTCTCCTTATTTTCCACCTTCGCGTGTTCTGTATGCATTCAGCCATGTCAATATCACCTGCTGTGAATTTCTGAACAGGAGAAGCCTGGGTGAGGCCTCTTATGCCCACACAGCTCGGAGCTTAAGAAATGCCTCTTGGGGCACCTGGGTGGCTCAGTCGGGTAAGCATCCAACTTCAGCTCAGGCCATGATCTCACGTGTTCGTGAGTTCAAGCCCTGTGTCGGGCTCTATGCTGACAGCTCAGAGCCTGGAGCCTGCTTCGGATTCTGTGTCTCCCTCTCTCTCTGCCCCTCCTCTGCTTGCACTCTGTCTCTCACTCAAAAATAAGTAAATGTTTTTTAAAAATTAACAAAAAAGAAATGCCTCTTGATGACGACAGGGAGGGACACCACGGTATGAGGGCCCGAGGCCCCAGAGCCAGGCAGCAGTCGTATGGAGGGACGCTCGGTGCCTTTCCCCTGGAGCTCTGAGCTTTGGTTTGCCTTCTATTTGCAGGCGCACCTGCCGTTTGCTGTCATCGGCAGCACAGAAGAACTCAAGATAGGCAACAAGATGATGAAGGCACGGCAGTATCCTTGGGGCACGGTGCAAGGTGAGTGAGTCTCCAGGAGACCGGGACAAGGGAGCCCCTACCGTCTGCATCTTTGCTGGTCTCCAGCCTCTGTGTGACCAGTGTCTAACTTGTCCCGGGTCTCTACCCATTCGGCTTGGGCTTCCAACAGCCACAGGCAAGCTCTGGCCCCATACCTCGATTCTCCGCCACGAGCAAGCTCTCTTTGTCTCTAATGGAGAAAGCGTTCCCAAAACAAAAACAAATGTACGTGAAGCAAGGTAAGGAGCGTGCCAAGGAAGCGTGTGTGTTGGCCCGAGTGTACCGGGAGATGTACCAGAATATAGCAAATGATTAACAACCCAGATACCCGTCCAAAATAGATTGGATGAGCTGCAAAGTGTTCCTATGATGGGATATTAGACAGTGGTGACAATGCATGGATTACAGTTACTTCTACATAAATGAATCTCAGAAACATAACGTTGGATTAAATAAATCATAGAAGAATACATGATGCCATTTATATGAATTCCGGAAGTAGACAAAACTAAACAAGATAAATATATTTTTAGGAATTCGTATGTAAGTGCCAAAACTATAAGGAAAAATGAAGGATGATAAAGCCCAAAGTTGGGATAGTGCTTAAGTCCCGTTTCAAGACCAGGAAGGGACACAAGGTGTGGGTACTATTTCACCTGGGTTGTACATACATTGGTATTCATTTTTACTTCTTTATTTCTGTATATATAGGATTATTTTACAATTTAAAAACTGATTTATTGGGGTGCCTGGGGTGGCTCAGTTAAGCGTCCGACTTTGGCTCAGATCATGATCTCATAGTCCGTGGGTTTGAGCCCCACGTCAGGCTCTGTGCTGATAGCTCAGAGCCTGGACCCTGCTTTAGATTCTGTGTCTCCCTCCCTCTCTCTCTCTCTGCCCTCCCCCACTTGTGCTCTCTCTCTGTCTCAAAAATAAATAAACATTAAAAAAAACAAACCCAGACGTATTGTGGGGCGCCTGGTTGGCTCAGCCGCTTGAGCATCCGACTCCTGATTTCGGCTCAGATCATGATTCCAGGGTCGCGGCATCGAGCCCCGCTGAGCGTGGAGCCTGCTTAGGCTTCTGTCTCTCTCCTCCTCTCCCCCTCTCCCCCACTGGTGCTCTGTCTCTAAAAAAAGAGCCCAGATGTATTGTATGTACACTCAGGAAACTTCCTTTTGTGGTCTGCCTGACATGTTGTAAGTCGTCCCTGGGGCTAGCCAGTTCTGTGGATAAAGCAAGGCCTAGGCCACTGCCATAGGTGGAAGGTGTCTGGTCCTCCAAGCCTTCAGCTATAAGCTGGGTCTCTGAGCACGGGGGCACCGTGTGCCAGAGGGACGCTGATTCACAGTACACTTGTCCCTGCCACTGAGCAAACAACAGAAAGAGGGTGGGAAGTTGTCCACCCCCATGCAAGGCTGGCATGCTTTAGGGCGCACCAAAGACCCTCCAGTGATAGCTGGATTTTCCATAGATAGGACAAGACTGGTTATCAGAGCTGTGCTAGGTTGTGGTCCTTCTCTGCCATCTGGGGCTGAGATCCTCTGCTAGGAACATTTGTGAATGGTTCCTGGACTCACGGTCCTAACTGGGAATGAGTTTGTGGCCTGAGAGACGGGAACCTGAAATAAAATGAGGAGAAAGCAGCAGGCGTGGTTCCAGTGACTTCGTCCGATTTAGATCACACACACCTAACCAACAAAGGGATTTTCGAAAGTTTTTGTTAGCAGTTGGAGTTCGCTGTCGTGTTCGAGTGACCTGAGAGGTTGCCTGACTGATGTGATTTCTTTTCAGTGTTTATTTGTTTTTGAGAGAGAGAAGCAGAGAGGCAGACAGAGAGACAGAGAATCCCTAGCAGGCTCCCCATGCTGTCAGCACAGAGCCCAATGCAGGGCTCGAGCTCACGAACTGCAAGATCATGACCTGGGCCAAAATCAAGAGTCAAATGCTTAACTGACTGGGCCACCCAGGAGCCCCTGATGTGATTTTGAATGTTAGCCTAGGTTCTATGGCAGCGAGGGGCTTTAGCCCCAAGGCAATGGGTCTTTTTTGATTTTTAAAAAAAGTTTTATTCAATCTCTACGCCCAACGTGGGGCTCAAACTCAAGACCCCGAGATCAAGAGTCACATGCTCTTTGGACTGAGCCAGCCAGGCGCCCCAAGGCAATGGGTCGTAAGCAGAGGGGTTATGTGAGCCCATCTGAGCTCTGACAAGGTTGCTCTGATGGCCACGAGGCAGTCTGCTGCAACTGTGCCCCACCCTGTCGTCCCAGACCCCCTCCCCGCGCCCACTACCCTCTCCCAGGCCCAGTAAGACAGAACCTAGGGTGAGTGTGCCTGTTGGTTGTCTCAGACACCACCGTCCCCACATGGTCAGGCCAGACACTGCCACAGCAGCCCAGTGGAGCCATGCCTGGAGGAGACACGGGCCAGAGGCTGCTCACAGCCTGGCGTTCCAACCAGAAGTCCGCTTTGCTTTGCTTTGGTCTGTGTCTCCATCCTTCCTGGCCACTGCCCCGCATGCAGACCCTTTGCCATATGCCATACTCTTTTGAGGAGGGGGCTCGTTCGTTCAGGCCGGAAAGTGGGGTCCACTTTGTCCTGGCCACGTTGCTGCTGTCAGGCCGTTATCCACCCCCTAAAAAACACCTCCTTTGAAGCTACTACCTACTGTCCAGATGGGCCACACCTGCGGTCCACACCCCTCCTTGTCACTGCCATCTGTAGATGTCCTTCTTTAGACGTGGCACCTGCTCAGAGCCTTTGCCTGGCCTTTAGATTGCCTGCGTCTGAATCCTAACTGCAATTTACCAGCCACATAACCTTGCCTGCCCTTATCAAGGCCTTGCATGGGCTATTTCCTTATCTGCCTGATAAATTCTGATTCTTCCGTCGAGAGTTAACTTAAGAATTGCCTCTTTGGTGAAGGCTTCACTCTGCTAGGAGTTCTTAGCGCACCCCCCCCCCCCCCCCCGCCGCCCCCTTCTTCTGGGCTTTCACTGTGCCTTGGCCATACACCTCCATGTTGGTAATTTTTTACATTGTATTATATTCGTCTCTTTGCATCTACTTTTTCACTAAACTAAGCTCCTTAGGGCAAAACTCCGTGACTTCGTTTCTGAATTCCCGGCGCCTCATACAATACTGGGAACAGAGATGCCGCAAATATGTATTGGGACAGATGGCTGAATGTGCATTCGCCATTATCCCCAAAGCGGTGCAGAGCAAACAAACAGTCCTGTGAGTGTCTGCTCCGCGAATTTGGGTCGGGGTGCTACGGAATGTCTTCCCAGGTATTTTTTGGCCGTCTTGCAATCTTCCCTTACTGTCATCCTTGTGACTCTTCATGGGCGTTTGCAGCGGGAAAGTGAATCAGGAGGCACATTCGCGGGCTCTGCATCCGCGAGGTGGAAAGGCGATGTCGCTGTTAGGCGCCTGGCCTGTCGTTTTGTCCGTTTCCGCTGCTCCTAGCCTGCCTTTCAGTGTGCTTTCAATGCCCCCGCCCCTGCCGTGCAGTTGAGAACGAGGCCCACTGCGACTTTGTGAAGCTGCGGGAGATGCTGATTCGGGTGAACATGGAGGACCTCCGGGAGCAGACCCACAGCCGGCACTACGAGCTGTACCGCCGCTGCAAGCTGGAGGAGATGGGCTTCCAGGACACCGACCCCGACAGCAAGCCCTTCAGGTACCTCTCTGGCCAGCCCAGCCCACCCAGGGGCTGCGGAAGGCTTGCCCGGGAGAAATCACACGGGAGGCGAGACGCGGGTGCCGAGACCTTAGGGCAGCAGGGCTGTCACCTGCCCGGTCCACTCTATCGCCCCCGCGGCTGTGGCAGAGCGGGCTTGGCGAGCGCCCGGCCCCGGAGGCCCAGAGGACCCGGGGCGGGGTGGGTGCGGGGGGCGGCGGGCAGGGGGCGGGGCGCCCAAGCTCCTTGCTGCGCGCGCACGTATGCACATGCGCACTAGCCGCGGGCAACTCTAGCAGAGGGGACCCCGGAGCCGAGGCTGTTTTCTGCAACGTGGCAGTTTGTGCCTGTCCTCTGACCCACGTCCTTCAGCAGACTCCGACTGCCCCGCCGGGTGTCCAATCCGCTCCTTCCCCTCCTTCCCATTATCAAACCAGGTGGGACCAGGTGGCCGTCATTGCACGCGTATCCGTGAACTTCAGGCCCTTCAGGCGCTGTCCCTAGTGTCTGGCGTTCAGGCGCAAGTTTGGTTTTGACCACCGGGTGTTAATAACCATTGACGTCCGTCTCAAATCAGAACTTGAGGTGCTTTCAGAGAAGAGGACTGTTTTCGAAGCGGTTTGCTATGCCGACAGGAACCACACGCCAAGTATCATCGTCTGATCTGTATGCATGCGGCGTGACATAAGTCCCACATTTTAAAAAAAAAATTCTTTTAATCTTTATTTATTTTGAGAGAGAGACAGCGTGTGAGCAGGGGAGGGGCAGAGAGGGAGGGAGACAAAAATGTGAAGCAGACTCCAGGCTGTCAGCACAGAGCCTGGCGCAGGGCTCGAACTCACGAACTGTGAGATCGTGACCTGAGCTGAAGTCGGACGCTCAACCGACTGAGCCACCCAGGCGCCCCAAGCCCCACATTTTAAATTATGTGGTGCCCTTTATTACAGCTCAGTCCCCTCTCAGGAAATGTCAGGCCGCAATTAGGAAGTCAGGGAGATACTTGCGGGCTAAGAAAGCTTTCAGATGGGCTCCGAGTCCCATCTTTGATTTAAACTCAACGTTAGATATTCCTACCCCACTGCTTCCTTTCTGGAAATTCTCTCTGCCCTGGCTTTTCTAGCACCGACCTGTCTGGTTTGAGTCCTTCTCTCGCTACTCCTTCTTGGCTTCTTCAGCTTACTCCTTTTTTTTTTTTTTTAAGTGTATTCATTTATTTGAGAGGGACAGAGACAGCGCAAGCTGGGGAGGGGCAGAGAGAGAAGGAGAGAGGATCCCAAGCGGGCTCTGTGCTGTCAGTGGGACTCGAAGTCCTGGAGATGTGAGATCGTGACCTGAGCTAAAACCAAGAGCAGATGCTTAACCGACTGAGCCACCCAGGCACCCCCCGAATTATTTTAAAGTGCTTCCAAGCTCCAGGAGTTCTGCTTCCCTTACTGTTCCCTAACTTCCCCCAAATCCTCTGTCCCTACCAGCCCTTCACATTCAGATCCCATCATTTCTTTTTCTTTTTTCTCCTGTTTCCTCCATACCCCACCCACCTCCTCTCTGGCAACCACCAGTTTGTTCTCTGTATTGAAGAGTCTGGTTTTTTTTGTTTGTTTGTTTGTCTTTTTTTTCTCCGATTGTTTTGTTTCTTAAATCCCACATGTGAATGAAATCTCATGGTATTTGTCTTTCTCCGACAGATTTATTTCACTTAGCGTTAACACCCTCTGGCTCCATCCATATTGTGGCAAATGGCAAGGTCTCATTCTTTGTGTGCGTGTGTGTGGCTTTTTTTGTGTGTGGGAGGCAGAGATCCCATCATTTATTTGGTTTGTTGGGAAGTCTGTCCATCACGTAGCAGCCAGAGTGGTCTTTCTCATTTTCAAATTGCCTGAAAAAAAAACCAGTCCTCCTGCTTAAAACCCCGCAGTGGATACATGAGCAAGTCTGTAACACAGCGTCCAAACACCTACTCTCTCCTGTCAGACAGACTCAGGAATCTCAACGCCCTCTACTTCACAGCTTGCTTGATCCCCTCCCGCCATGTTGAACTACGCCTGGTTCCCCAAGTACATCATCCTTTCTCCACACGTGCCTTTCCACATGCCGCCCTCTTCGGAGCATGATTCCTCCTCTTCTTCACTAGGCTGACTCCTATCGCTATAAAACTGAGTCCAGGCTGGGGTCAGGGAGTCTTGGCCTAGGCATCTCCCAGTAGACCATGAGTTCCTTGATGGTGGGCATAGTGGCTGTCTGCTCTAGATGTTGAGTGACTAGCATAGTGTCACTTAGTTCTGTGTCTAGCACATGATGGAGTCTCACCAAGTGTTTGAAATAGTTCATTAAGGGGCACCTGGTTGGCTCAGTCAGTTGACCGTCTAACTCTTGATTTAGGCTCAGGTCATGATTTCATGGTCATAGGATCGAGCCCATGTTGGGCTCAGCACTTATAGCATGGAGCATGCTTGGGATTCTCTCTCCCTCTCTCTCTGACCCTCCCCCTGTCAAAAAAATAAAATAAAATAAACTTGAAAAAAGAAAGAAATAGCTCATGAACTATTATAGCTAGTTAATAGCTCATTAACTATTATCTCTGAAACTGCAGTCAGTTTCAGAGCCAGGACCTGGGAGCACAATGCAGAGGAAGGATCCCGATTAAGAGATGAGAGACCCAGCTTCCGGTCCCTGCCCTTCGCCTGACTAGCCGTGTGGTCTTGAGCAAATCACCTCACCTCTCTGGTCCGGTTTCCTCGCCTGTGTAACCAGGGCACAGAAGCAGATGTTCTAAGTCCGGTTCCAAATATTGTGTCCGTTCAGCAGGGCTGCCCTGTCCCCCTCAAGCAGCCCTGTGATCCTGCAGTCACATGCTAGGCAAGCTGCCTGCAACTCTGCGGTTCTGTTTTTGCACCTGTCCCGGAATTGGGGGAGGCTGGGGGGAACCCGAGGAGGATCGCCGGCGCCAGTTTTCGTTGAATGGGAACCGTTCCAGAGGCAGGGGGATTAACCTGACCGTGTCTGCAGCTTACAGGAGACGTATGAGGCCAAAAGGAACGAGTTCCTAGGGGAGCTCCAGAAGAAAGAGGAAGAGATGAGACAGATGTTCGTCCAGAGAGTCAAAGAGAAGGAAGCTGAACTTAAAGAGGCGGAGAAAGAGGTAAATGCAACCCTGAGTGCCCAGGAGGCAAGAAAGAGGGGGCTGAGCTTGGGCACAGCAGGGGCTTCTGCCCCAGGGGCACAGCCAGCTAGAGCCTTGCAGCTTCCAGGCAGGAAGGGGTGCGGTATCTGCAGCCCTGCCTTGGCTGGCACGGAGGGCACTGAGAGATCTATGTCTTCTTCTTTTCTTCTTAATGTTTTTTTATTTTTGAGAGAGAAAGAGAGAGGGTGCACCCAAGTGGGGGAGAGGCAGAGAGAGGAGAACAGAGGACCCGAAGCTGGCTGTGCGCTGATAGCAGTGAACCCAACGTGGGGCTCCAACTCAAATGCGAGGTCATGACCTGAGCCAAAGTTGGGACGTTCAACCGATGGAGCCACCCAGGCAGCCCCAGATACATGTCTTTTTGATCCCTCATTCCCCAAGGCCAGGATGTGTTCTCGTTCTCTGAGCTACGTAATTCTCTAGAGCTGCACACTCCCATGTGGTAGCCACTAGCCACGTGGGGCTATTTAAATTTAAATGAATTAAAATTAAGTAAAATTGAAAACTCAGTTCCTCCGCATTTCAAATGCTCAGTCCTCATGTGACTAGTGGCGATCGGATTGGACAGCCCAGGTACAGAATATTTCCATCACCGCAGAAAGTTCTAGTGGGCAACGCTGCTCAAGAATCAAGACGTGACCTACCCCCTCAGAGTCAGGTGCAGACTCATTCTTTTCCCTCTTCCTGGCAGGTCAGAACTCGGTAGGGACAGGTGATCACTTTCTTGGCTGTCCCACCCCATGCTACCTGCTTTGACGGCCACAGGGTAAGGTGTTCCCAGGCGGTCCTAAGTACCTTGCTGAAACCTACATCAGTGACAGCTGGGGCATTTACCCGGTCACTTGGATATTCGGTCCCATTTCACATTAGCAGTAAGGGAACATCTGTGCAGCCCTGGCAAGTTTTTAAACTCCGGTTGGTTTATCTGGGGTTTTCATCAGGTAAGTCATGGCTGACAGAGTGAAGTTCGTCCTCCAACCATTGCCTTGTCCCCAAGGTCCACTACCGGTTTGCCCGCTGCTGCCCAAGTCAGTGGCCTCGGCTACGGTTTTAGCCGTCAGTGACTGCTTCATCTCTCTGGGCCTCGAGACCCATACAGAAGGGAAGGACCGGGGCGCCTGGGGGGCTCAGTTGGTTGAGTGTCTGATTCTTGATCTTGGCTCAGGTCATGATCTCATGGTTTGTGAGACTGAGCCCTGCGTTGGGCTCTGCGCTGAGTGGGAGCCTGCTTAAGATTCTCTTTCTCCTTCTCCCTCTGCCCCCACCCCATTCGTGCTCACTTTCTCTCTCTCTCTAAAAAAAAAGTGGGGGGGGGGCGCCTGGGTGGCTCAGTTAGTTGAGCGACCGACTTGGGCTCAGGTCATGATCTCACAGTTTGTGAGTTCGAGCCCCGCGTCGGGCTCCGTGCTGACAGCTCAGAGCCTGGAGCCTGCTTCTGATTCTCTCTCTCTGCCCCTCCCCCACTCGTGCTCTGTCTCTCTCTGTCTCAGAAATAAACAAACATTTTTTAAAATTTAAAAAAAATAAAAGGGAAGCACTTACTTACTTCCCAAGTCTCTTCCCCCTGTCATCTGCTGTGGCTCTCTAGGGTCATCACCAAAGTCCATGGCATGGATATTGATTTTATTTCAGTGTCACTTTCCAAAAGAAAAATGTCACCCAGTAGTTTTGGAGGGAGTTGTGAGGAGATCTCAAAGATGAATGAATGAAAGGCCAAGGAACAAAAGCCAGGTTAGAGCAGCTGATGGGCAGGGCTTCCACCACCCTACCCCAAGTGGCTACTGAAAGCTGGTCTACACGGCAAGCCTGGCACCCACCGGCCCTCACTACGTGGCAGTCCCAAATACCTGTAGGACCCGGAGACCTGGCCCCCTCCGTCCTGTGCTTCGAGTGCTACAGAATCCTAAGTTCTCTCCAAAAGCGAGTAAGGTTATGCTTGGTCCATTCTTAGTATTCAGGGTAATCGATCACATTCTAGTTTGCCACCACAACGGCCTGCCAGAATATTCTTCCCATTCTCCTTTGGGTGTCTGATTCATTTTTGTTTTTAATTTACTTAATTTTGAGAGAGAGCACAAGTCGGGAAGGGGCAGGGGGCGGGGGGGGGCAAAGAAGATCCGAAGTGGGCTCCGCACGGACAGCAGCGAGCTCGATGCAGGGCTCGAACTCCCGAACCGTGAGGTCATGACCTATGCCCAAGTCAGACGCTCGACCGACTGAGCCACCCAGGTGTCCCCTGGGTGTCTGGTTCTATTCAGAGCTAGCTGGGTCTCCCCTTGGTCAAAGCTGAGGTCTCTGCACTCATTCTATTTTATAAAATTCTTTTATCTCTTTCCATGTCTGAGGACAAGTATTTTCTCTGACCAGCTTTGGCATTGCGGAAGTCTTCTCTGCAATCCTTGATGATCCTCCTTGATTAAAGGCGCATAAGAAAAGGCAGGGGCCCCTTTCATATCGGGAGATCTCACAATATCATCCTCTAAAGAATGGTTTCACCTTGGACAAATTCCTTAACTTTTTCAACCTTCTGTTTCCTCATGACATACAGATGATAACAGAAAGGCTATTGATACTCACAATTAATATGGCCAGTCATAGTTCCCTGCCCATATTCAAGACAGAAACGTGGAGGTAAAGTGGCAGGAGAAGGGAACTCTCCAGAACACGGTGCCCTTTGGGGCCCTCATATCAGTTCCTGGCAGAGAGTCTCCTAAGGTCCCAGGGCCCTGAAGGACGCCCCCCCCCCCCGCCCCCCGCCAGTACCTACCCGCCCCGGGCCAGCTCAGCTGGGAACTCACTGTAAGCAAGGACTGTCCTCAGACTCCCTGTGCCCCCCGCCAGCTGCATGAGAAGTTTGACCGCCTGAAGAAGCTACACCAGGACGAGAAGAAGAAACTGGAGGATAAGAAGAAATCTCTGGACGATGAAGTGAATGCCTTCAAACAGAGAAAGACGGCGGCTGAGCTGCTCCAGTCGCAGGGCTCCCAGGCCGGAGGCTCCCAGACGCTGAAAAGGGACAAAGAGAAGAAAAAGTAAGTGCTAGGCTGCTGTGGGCTTCTGGCTTTTTTCTCCTCCTGCTCCTCCCCCCTCAGTGCAGGGCCTGGAGACAGATGGGCCTGAGGGCTGGTGGCCCAAGGTGAGCCGTGGGCTGACAGATGCACTTGGGGACCCAGAACTGGTCTCAGTGTCCCCTGAGTTTGGGTGACTTGAGAGTAGGGGACGGCTGACGTCCCAGAGGCCCGGCACCTGTGCTCGGCCGCTTAGGAAAGCCCTGCAAAGCTCTAGGTAGGGGGAGAGGGAGGGACAGGAGAGGAGAGGCAACTGGAATGTGGGAGGGGACAAAGAAGAAAGAAGGAAATCAAAAGAACTCTAGAGTTGTAAGAAAGAGATGGATGAAAGGAAGGGTAGATAGAGGGTCGGGGGGGAGAGAGAGCGCCTTGGCGGAGCCTCTGGGCACCCCCTTTCTCCCCAGAGGTTGGCGCCGATCTGGCTCACGGGCCGGCCTGCTCATCCTGTGTCCGAGGTGTTCACCTCCCCATGCCTGTAGCCACCACCCCCCCCCCCCAACCCCATTCTCACTTAGCTGCAGCCAGCAGTTGAATTGCTGCTCCTGAAGGCTGCTGCCCAGTCCTGGTCTCCCACCCTGTGCTCTCCATCCCTCTTGGCTGCTTAGCTCTTTCAGGCCTGGGCTGCTGAGAACTTGGTGGGGAGACCTCAGGTGCTAGTAGATTCCGTGTGGCCCACCCTCAAGGTGGAGAGTGATTGCACAGGGTGTCTAGGTCTCCTGGGATCTGGTAAGGCAGGCTAGCGTGGATTCCCGCCTACGTGTGGGTCCGTAACCCTGACCCAATGCCAGGCTTTGCTTGCCGAAGTCACCCATTTGTCATCCCGGAGCCAGAGGACAGGGAAGCATTTCCAGAGGGATGTACACAACACCAGGAACTGTCCGGTCGTCCTTTTTGCTCTAGTTTCTGCAGTGGGACTCGGGGAGCCCTTGGAGGCACAGTTGGGCGATGTCCTTACTAAAGGGGCCTGAGGGTCTGAAAGGTGTCCAGGGTCATTGCCTTCTGTTCTTAGCTACTTGTTCCTGACTCAACTGTTGGACATTTGCCGGAAGGAGGAAACCTCTAACTTGCCTCTGTGCCTGGCCAATCGCTTAGGAGTGAAACAGTGGCTTCCGTACAACAGTAAAAGATCTAATATTTGTAGGCACTCAACTTGGCAATCCAATGACTCAAAAGTGTAATTTGAACACTTTCACCAATCAGTCCAGAGATGTTTGTTACGGAGTTAAACCACTAGGTGTCAGATCACTGACTAATGAACTTTTTTTGGTGTTACCTGATGGATAAGCTTTAACTAGCCAGAAAAGAAGTGTCACTGGACACACTGATCTGGCATTGTGTGTTAGTTGCACCAGCAGGAATGGGTTCCTATTTTTAAGATCAGAAAAACCTAAATGTGTCTTCCGGCTCCAACCAGCTGCCTTCATAGCCTGAGGTATTTGTCAACTCAATCCCTGGGGCAGCTTCGTGGCCCGCTTGCCGGAACTAGGAGATTCCTTTGTTTGGACCCCACTGACACTAAACTATAAATACTCCCAATTCAGTTATTCAGTGGAAGTTTCTGTCAGACCAGGTTCTCTCCTAGTTGTCTCACATGAACTGATCCCCCTCTCTCACTCCAGGCAGAGGACCCTATATAGGGAGGCGTGTCTCTCCAGTCTCCAGGAATATTTGGAATTGGTGACGGCGCCTTTGTCCAATTCCGAGACGTATGAAAACCTTGCTGGCGTGTGGGACTTCATATTAGCAATCAGGGCAAAATAGACTGTCGTCTCCCATCTTTCCAGACACAGAAATGGCCCAGGCCTGGGCTTCTTTTTTTGTTTTAATAATTTTTTTTAATGTCTACTTACCTTTGAGAGAAAGAGACAGACAGAGTGTGAGCAGGGGAGGGGGCAGAGAGAGAGAGGGAGACACAGAATCCGAAGCGGGCTCCAGGCTCTGTGCCGTCAGCACAGAGCCCCATGCAGGGCTTGAACTCACGACCCATGAGATCATGACCTGAGCCGAAGTTGGACGCTAAACTGACTGAGCCACCCAGGTGCTCCTTGGGCTTCTTCTGTAATGCCATGAACAGTTGGCTAAATTCTGGAAAACCCTTCTTTAGATCTGGGCCACTCTGCTCCCATAGTGCTGCTGGTGGGGGGGGGGAGGTTTGGAGGGTAGAGGCGGTGGCAGGAGGCACTTCTTAAGAGTCGGTAGTTGGATGTAATAGAGTCACATACTCAGAATTTCCATTGGCTGCCCTGAAAGAGGTTACGAAAGAATATTGGTGTTCCCGGGGTCCCTCCCAGCCCGCCCTTCCTCCCCGCCCCCACTCTTCCTCATTTCCTTTGATCTCTAACCCGTCATTGTTTGTGTCAGCTCATAATATTGGATTTCTCCTCAAGCTCACTCCCTCTTCATCAGCTCTTACTGTTTTACAGTTAACTCTGCTGTTTGCTGCATGCTGCATGAGACCCAGGGTCCTGGTAAGCTTTATTAACTCTAAATAGAACCGCCAGTGGCTTCTAGAACACATGTCCCCACATCCCACTCCCCACCCAACATCTAATCACGCAAGAAGCCGCTCCACTGTCCTAGCTCTTGGGACTTTACAGTATGGGGACATAGTTTGCTGTGGTCTCAGGTGTACGTGTGGAATGTTTGCCTGCGTGGTTCAAAGCGGAGCGTTTTCAGACTCGCTGCTGGAAGAGTTGAGTAGCGCAGGAGGATCCCGTGGGTCCTCAATATTTGAGGTTTCAATTGTGGCCGTTCTTTTTTTCTTACAAGTACCTTAGCCATTGCTTTCAAAATTAACTAACGTGTAAGTGACGAGGGAAGCTTTTGGGTTTGCGAGGCTGTCCTGCAATGTCACACTTGGCATTGACCCCAGGTTTGGGTATGTTCCAAGTCAATGGAAACTTGCTTCTCTATTTCCCTGTGGTGGCTGTTTCTTATTCAAGGGGTTCAAGTTCTCAAATTCCCTTTGGCTATGTGCACCCCTCCCCCCCCAAAAAAAACCCTATAGTAAAAGTGGAAGAAAAGAGATTTCAAATATTATAGAGACTTCCTCACATTTCATTTTATGAATACCAGCTTTTATGTACGCCTTTGACAAGAAGGTAAGCAGGTAACCTTTGGTAACATGGATTCCTGAGGGCTAGGCGTTACGTCTACAGACTGAATAAAAGCCGTCCTTCACGTCATGTGGTTTATAGGTTGGTTGTAGCAATGATTAAGTACCTTCTGTCTATTCTAGGCTCAGTGAGCAGGGAGGAAACATAAATATGTTTCATTTAACATAATTAGGCCTAATACTGTTTTTTACACTTTATCATAGAAACTTCCAAACAGGAACAAAAGAAGAGAGAAGATAGTATAACGCAGCCCCCTGTGCCCAAACCCTGCCCCCAAACAACTGTCAACATCTGTCCAGTCCCATTTCCTCTATTATCCCAAACATGCTGGAGCACTAGAAAGCAAAACCCACATCGTTTCATCTGGAAATACTTTAGCATGTAGCTCTAAGAGCCAGTGATGCTTAAAAAAACAAACAAACAAACAAACATAACCACTACGCTACCATTATCACACCTACAAAATTAACAATTTGTTAACGTAAAATTTCTAGTCAGTGTTCAGAATACTCTAGTTGTCTCATAAATGCCTGTTCCGCATGGTTTGTTTGGATCAGGGAATATAAAACACTGAGAAGACTTCTCCCCACTCACCAATGTAGTTTATGATTTAAATGGCCAGCCCGCTGTGAAGTCGCCAAACCGATGGCCACAGCTACTACTCTGGGGACTTTGGACAGCTGGCAAAACATCCTACTTTCAAGCAAATCTCGAAGAGGAAGTCCAGGCAGGCTTCTGAAACATAAAGCCCCTGAAACAGCCAAAGGGAACAACCCTCAAAGAACAACGAGATGATGTATTGTCTGGCTGACAGGCGAGTCTCGGAGCCCCTGTTAGTTGACGGGAATGAAAGGGCCGACTTCCATTTAGGAAGGCCACGAGCTCCTACAGCGTGTGTCCGCTGCTGTAGTTCTGGTGCCCAGCCAAGTGGCTGACGCCCAGAGGAGCTCCGTTCTTTGTTCCCCCATTTTCAGTGAGGACAGCAGGAAAGCTGTATCGCGCTAGCTTAGGTCTCAGTTGATTCGGGTTTCGGTGCACGTGGCTTGTCACAACTCGGGTCAGGTTTCCCTGAGTAGATCGTTGTCGGTAGCCATTATGAAAATGAATTCTGGCGAAACGATCATTAAAGTCGCGCCCTACCAGTGAGAAGCAATTGGCACACGGTGGGAACAGCCAACCCCAACCCCGAAGCCTGGCAGGCTTCTCCCCAGTAGACCGCGAAAGTGGTTCCAATCCAAATAAGGGAGGGAGGCCTTGGCCCCATGGGATCTGAAAGCCACAAAGGAAGCCTGTCCCCTCCCCAAAGCCCTCGGTCCAGGGGCGGATCACAAAGGCCACCCCTCATTAACTGGAGTGCCAGCAGAGGGAGGCTCTCTGTTTCCTCACTGCTTTCGAAATTGCTTGAGGTGCTGCGGCCTGCTGTCTGCAATTGTAAGAGAAATTCCTCTGTGACCCATACGCAGTCGCAGATACCATATGTCGGTGGCTACTGGCCCCTTGACCCGTGGGGGGGGGGGGCGTGCAGCACGTGGACAGTACACACATACCCAAATATATCCACCTTCCCGTGCAGCCCAGAGCATAGGCCATCTCAGTGTTGTTGAGGCCTCTCTTCCCCTCGGGAGTAGACAGACTAAAATAAGAGGTGAGCATTTTGTATAGTGTTTTAACACTTTCCAGAGCGTGTCTCCAGACGATATATTCTTTTCACCTTGCAACAATCAATGGGAGGTAGAGAAGGAAGGAATAATTAATCTTCAGTTTGCAAGATGAGCAAATGGAGGAGTGAGTGACTTCGGAGCCTTACCAAGGGTCACACAGTGAGTTAGTGGCAGAACTGGAACAAGAATGCAGAACGCCTAATTTCTGGTATAAATGGCTATTCACATGAGAGGGAGAGAATGTGTGGGTGTGTGGATATGTTCACTCTGAGGAAGTGACTACAAATATACTCACATCTCACATCTGCATATGCCTTTAACTGTCCCTCGCAAATATCTAATAGCTTTTATTTAATGAGATAAACGTATTCTTTGCGAGTAATAAAACGGAGGCTAGAGACACAGGCAAGGAGTTGTCAGGAACACGTCAGTGTGATGGAAAGAGTCTTGATCAAAGAGCCAAAGGATTCAGGTTCTGATCCTGTGACTCTTTCTTTGTGACCACGGAAACGTCCATTGGTATCTCTGTTCCCGTCTCCTCGTAAGTTTCAAATGGGGATTGATACTACTTGCTCTGCTAATGTCACCGGCATGAAAGTTTAAATGACAGCAAGGTGAAAGTGCTGGGCGAACGCAAACCCATAATGGATTTGCCGTAGCTCAGGTTTGTCAGATAACTGTGGTCCGGACCCTATTGCAGAACCCCTCAACCATCCCCGGATACTTCTCGAACCGTCTTGCCCCGGGGCACCAGTCAGTTGACTGGGGCTGCTCCCAAGTAAGCTCCACCCCCTCTGCTTCCCCTAAGGGTCAGTGCAGCCGGTGGCTGAGAGCCTGAGAGCCTGGCGCTCTATCCAGTGGCCTGAGGCCACCTGGAGATTTGCTGACAGGATTCCTGTAGTGTCTGCTTGGGGGGGGGGGGGGGCATTAGGACCTAGTAATTCAGAAGAAAGTATTCTGGTGGCTGTTGATAATGATTTTGCCAGCTTAACGCCACTGTCCTGCCATTCAGAGGTGTGTGGGGGTGTGTGAGAGAGAAAGCATGTTCCCAGGAGCCAATGCAGTAAGACCCTATTCTAACATAGCTGTATTCTAATTATCCATTAGTCGTCATGACAATTTTCTTCTAACCTTTTTTTTTTTTTTTTTGGTACATTAATCCATCCGTTCATTAACCCAACTTCTCTTTTCATTTTCAGTTTGGGCTTCCTGTAGACGCCCTTTTCCTGCGCAACAGAGCTGGGCCTCCCTTTCTCTAACTCCCCCTTAACACGTCCGGGGGAGCACGCCACCTGTGCCCTCCCCTCTCTTCCTGCCAAAGTTTATAGAAGCCCGGGAGTCTGAGGATGGTGTCTGGCCTCTGGTCGAGAAGCCAGCGGTCGCCGTGGTTCGGAGATGCCTGGCGCATCCCAGCCCCCCTCCTGGCGCCTCCCCGCCGGCCTCTCCCCGGCCATCTTTGCCACACTGGGACACGTTCCATGGTCCCATCTGCCCTTCCCCACCACCAGCTTCCCTGCTCGTGACTGCGGCTTGTTCCCCTGAAGTATTTGCGTCCACCGTGGCTGGGTCAGAGCCAGTCAGCACGGCTCTTCCCCTTGGTCCCCAGGCACCGGGCCACGGCCCCTTCTGAGAGGGCTCCAGTAGGAGGTCCTCTGGTGCCTTTTCCCTCTGGCCTCCGAGCCCGGCCCTTTCCAGTTTTGAGTTGCTCCGCGAGTAAGTGCACTCAAGTTGTGTTAAAAATCCAGAACGCGTTTAGTTACGCCAAGCCCTTTCCAGAAAACTCGACTGCTGAAGAAAATAGCATAGATTTCTCCTCTCTATAATGCCGGGTACCCCACAAATGCAGAAGGGAGAATAAACCTGAATATTCTCACCAGCCTAGTGTCTTCAATGATAGACTTCTGGAATTCTTCTGAGGTGTCTCAGTATCTTTGTAATCTCCCTTAGGGCTCCACACCACCCCAATCAGGCAGAGCCAGTAGCAGGCCCACATTGGAAACTGCCAAACCGAGCGGTCAAAGAAGCAATGTCTTTCAGTTTTGCACTGATGGGTCTTCCCGTCTATTTAGCGCATGTCAGGAGTTTTAATCCGTATTTTGCATGTGTCCCCCCACCCCCACCCCCATAAGAAGAGGTGAGACAATCGGTTGGGGAGGCAAACCCAGGTGCTGTGCTTTGGAAGGTCCCAAACCTTATCTCCAGTCTAAAACTGTTCCAGCCCCAATTTTTATCACGGGCCCACCTGATAGTGACTTTGGGAACCCGTGTGAGGTAAAGAGGCCTCCAACGTCAGGGCCACGAGGTACAGTGTGGCCTTTGGTGTTTGGCCAGCGAGAGCGAGAGCGAGCGAGCGAGCGAGCTGAAGGTCACCTGGCAATGATGTGTGGCTAACACGCCGTTTCTCTGCCCTTCCTTTGCAGTAATCCATGGCTGTGTACTGAATAGTATCCCCTGCTACAGCTGGACTGGACTCCATTTAGCCTTTTAAAGCCAAGGCTCCTATTTTAACTGACAGCTTTCCTTTGGGGTGCCAGGCAGCATCCCCCACCCCTGCCGTGTACTTCACTTTGAGCCCCATTTCTTCTTTTGAGTTCTGCCTCCGAGTCCACTGGCACTGATCATGACCTCCTTTTGTATATCTTTTTTTTTTTTTGAGGTTTTTTTTTTTTTCCTTATCGCCTTTTTTTTCCTTCTTCTTCAAAAACACACAGTTAAACCAGGCTATGCCAAATTTTCCGGGCTTTTTGCAGTGTTGAGAATGGGGAGGGGGTTTCCTCTCTTCCATGGTAGGAAGCGAAAAGTAGAAAAAACAAAAACAGACACACACACACACACACACACACACACACACTTTACATTTTCTTGCTGGCAGAACAAGCGCTCAGTTTTGCTGTGTATTGTTTGGTGAGTCACTGATTGGTTAGTGACCAGAGGCGAATATGAAATATAAGCTAGTTTCTTGAGAAACTAGCAAGGGCCTTTAGAAAGTCTCATCGTGGAGCATGTTTGGAGACCCCGTGCTTGGAGGTTCAAAACAGTATAAAACACACAAAAACGTGGATACTCAGCCAGTAGCTCAGAGAGATGCTACGTTAAAGCTGTCAAGTCTCCTTGGGAAAGGCATCCTATTTGCGGCTTTGATGTCTCCGTGTCCGGTTTTACGGCTGTTTCCCGAGAACCTCAAACTTAAACAACCAGTGGACCCCCATTATTCTGGGTTATTATTTGCATTACAAGTAGGAGGCCCCCTCATTTACATTTGTTTACGGATTAACTACTTGAGACCTGAGGAGTTCTGAAAACTTCAAAAGTAGTAGCCCACCCAGCCTTTGGGAGGACTTCAGGGACTAGGCAGAAATTTCGCCTCGAGGGGGAAATTTCGGTCCATTAAACAGATAATGACCCGCTTCGCCCGCCCCTCCCCGGTAAGGGCAATTGAGGCCCAGAGAGGTCCAGGGACTTGCCAGATGTCCCAGTGGTGTTTCACAGCAGAAGCCAGGCCACACTCAGTGTGTCCTGACTCCCAATCCGTTCCACAACTGGATTCAACCTGTTCCTATATGTTCCTGGAGACCCAGGTCTTTTGATGTTCGGAGAAAATGAATAGTTAGCATTACAGGGCCTTTGAAGGGTTTTTTTTCCCCCCCAGAGAAAAATATCTGAGGATGGAGTGGGTAGGGGCGGGCAAAGCAGCGGACCAGGCCAGCTCCTGAATTGAGTGTTTCTGCTGACGGTGCCTGTTGGCTGGTCGGCTTTCCTGGAAGTCTGGAGTGGGGCCCAGGCCTGCGAATGTTTACCAGGTGCCCTAGATGATCCTTGTAATCAAGGAAGTTTGGTAAACAAAAAATCTAACCTGGGAGTGAACATGAGGCCTTTAGAAAGCCGATTAAAAGGGTTAAAATAGTTATTTTATTGGGTAGCTTTTCTCACTGTAGACAGAAAGGGGTTTCTTTTTTCCTTCTGCAGTGAAAAGGCTATTAAATTAGTACGATGGTTATTGTTTTTCTTAAGTACCTAAATACTCTGTTAACTTCAGGTGAAACAAAACCAGTCATTAGGAATGGTCCGAGCTTTCCTGGAAAATCCCCACGTGTGATCACGATCACGATCACACACACACACACAGACACACACGCGCACACACACACACACACACACACCCTCATTTCTCTTAAGCCAAGAAGTTTGCTTTTCCCACCTGAGGTGCAGATCGCTTTTGGTTTTGGTTTTGGTTTTAATCATTTGGCATTCACATGTGGCTGCTTTGAATTAAAACAAGAAGCTTTAAACTGGTGTGTGGTGTTCTTAAAAACCTTCTTGGCAGATTTCCGAGTGTTTGCCGTCTATCAGTGTCCCCATCTCTAACCTGTCTTCTCCAAGTATAATCTCTGCTACCTCGCACTGCCCACTCCCCTTGCCTTGTCTTACTTTGGACGTCCCTTTTCTTCGGCTAATTCCGTGTTTTCTTTCTCTTTTCTCTCTCCCTCTCTAGCTTTTTTTAATCTTGTCTCCAGCAGCTGCACTAAGTCTAAAGGAGAAGACTGCCATTATAGAAGAGTTAGGGTTCCATACTGTCTCAAACCAGAAACCAACCAGCCCCCTCTCCCCTCAAACTGCGCGCGCACACACACACTGCACACTCCACAAGTGTTCATGTGTCCCTGTGTCCAGGCAAGAAGCGCGCTCCCGACTTACTTGGTATTTTAAATGGAAATATCCTAACCTAACAAGGCAGGAAAAGAACCTTCAGAGCTGGAGAATGGACCAAATGTGACCTCAGAGAGACAACTGCAGACGACTCACCCAAGTGTAAGTGACTGGGGCCGGAGACCTCAGCTGTGGGTGTGGATGTGCTGTTCACAGGTTTTCTGTTTTTCCTCTTTAAATGCCAATTCTCCGGTTCGATGGGTTGACTGTCTAAGGCCACTATTAAACACCTTTGAATACGGAAGAGAAAGCCACGCGACAGTCCTATCTTCAGCATTCACAGACCTTCTGCAGACCTCCCCTCCCAGCAAGGGGGGAAGTGGATCCGCTAACACTCAGGTGGGGAAGGGAGAGACAGGAGGCGGGTTTAAACTTAGAGCAAAATGACTTCATTCAACCCTCCAAGGCCAGCTGGGGTTTTGAGAGAGGGTTCCGTCCAACCCGGGTTCTGCAAGGAGAGCTTTGATGTTGAGAAATCTGCCTTGAATTCATTGGTTTAACTTGCATCAAAATACCATGTATGTGAGTGTGCTTATTCCCCGTATAGCCCATCGCCATTCTGCTGTCCAGGGTCTCCTGAGAGAGCCTCTTTGCATGTTTTCCAGAATCTGTGTTGTTTGTTTTTCCTTTCTTCTCCTTCGTTCCCTTTTTTTTTTTTTTTTTTTTTTTTTGCTCAAGAGTGTGACCAGTCACTGCCCCTCTGGGGCTTTCATTCGCCAGGAGAAACCTCCCGAAACCAGCACTGTTTAGCTTGGTACCTTTCTAATGTCCATGTCAATTTTCAATAAAATTCAAAGAAATGCTCAATGGCTGTGTGATCTGATCTTAAATCTTTAAGGGATGCGTTCCACCACGGTTTGCCCTGGGCGGGGTGGGTGGCTGCCTACCACGTGGATGACTTAAGAGGCTCAGGGAGGTGAGCCCGTGTGCATTCTTAGGAGGTGGGCCCTGCTGTGCCCCTCCTCCCCATTTAGGCCTGAAATTCCCACGGGGCGGGGTGGGGGTGGGGCAGGAAGTCCTCTACTTTTCCTTCATTAGCGTGGATTTAACTGCTGCATTGAGCTGATTATCCTCCAGGATAAAAGGTGTCTTGGAAATGAAGTGCCAGATCCTCCCAAGATTCTGGGATGAGTTTGGATTCCTGAAGCAAATTCAGAACTCTGCGCCGCATGTTTTCTTTCATGTAACCCTGTGATGTGAGCATCCCGAAAATTCATGAACATGACTGTTCTTTATGACTGGAAAAGCATTCTATAGATAGCAAGTAGGACTTTATGTCCTGGGTCTACCAGGGAGGGAAGCCTTCTGTTGTCCCCAGCATTAAGGTAGACAAGAGGGGAGGACGGTCAGTTTTCGACAATTCCGGTTGCAGTCGAGGTAGGGTTTTCTTTTCCTCGGCTTCATTTTCCTATTGGTCAGATGCGGGAGACCCTAGCGTGGTCCCTATCCTCTCTCTGTACCGGAGGAAACGACACTGGCCTGCGTCTGCGCAGCTCGCACACTAGGGGGCAGTCGAGAGAGAGAGAGAGAGAGAGAGAAACACTCGCTTATGACGTCACTGAGCAGGGGCGGGCACTTAGGTGTGGAAAAATACAGGCTCTGGAGCCAAGCACCCTTGCTATCCGTGTGTGCTCCGGGGCAAGTTGGGTTAAAAACTTCTCTGTAAAAGGAGAATATAAGTAATTCCCTTGCAGGGTGATTGTGAAAGCTACGTGAGCTAATGTAACTTAAAGACCTGGTTGTTCCATAAGCCACAGCCCTTATTAAGGATGGAGTTTTCCCTTTACTTGGAGTACTTTAGGTTCCTCTAATCTAGGGTTTCTCAACCTCAGCACTATTGACTTTCGAGGCCAGAGACTTCTGTGTCGTAGGGGCTGCCCTGTGCATTGTAGCCTGTTTAGCAGCGTCCCTACCTACTAGAAGTCAGTAGCACCCACCTCTCCCCCCAAGTTGTGATAACCAAAAATGTCTCCTGATGTTGCCAAATGCCTCCTGGGGGGCCAAATCGTCCCATGTTGAGAACCATTGTTGTAAGCCAGGGGTCAGCAAACTTTTTCTATAAAGGACCAGCTGGTAAGTTATTTTAGGCTTTGCAGGCAATGTGGCCTCTGCAACCTGTTCAACTGTTACTATAGCACAAACACAAAAGCAGCCATAGATAACTATGTAAAAGGACTGAGCATAGGCTGGGTGCCAATAAGACTTTACTTATAGATACTGAAATTTAAAATTCACGCGTGAGGGGCGCCTGGGTGGCTCAGTTGGTTGAGCGTCTGACTTTGGCTCAGGTCATGATTTTGCGGTCTGTGAGTTCGAGCCCTGCGTCAGGCTCTGTGCTGAGCCTGGAGCCTGCTTCAGATTCTGTGTCTCCCTCTCTCTCCCTGCCCCTTCCCAGCTCGTACTCTGTCCCTCTCTCAAAAATAAAGAAACATTAAAAAAAAATAAAAATAAAATTCACGCGTGAATTTCATTTTCCCATGTCCTGAATTATTGCTGTTGATTTTGTCCAAACATCCAAAAATGTAAAAACCATTCTTAGCATGAGGGCCTTTCAAATGCAGGCGGTGGGACCAGTTTGGGCCTGTGAGCTGTAGTTTGCCGACCCCACCTCTAATGCATTTTAGTTCTTAGTGATGCATCAACCACACCAAAGGTATTAGAAGTAACTGGCCCGTCGAAAGAAATCAGAAATAAAGACAAACGGCTGAACACTTAATGCAAGGTAGTGGGGGGTGGGGTGGGGTGGGGTGGGCATGGGGGATGGGTTTAACTAAAATGTGCATACAGTTTTGCTGGAGCAACGGTGGGGCCAGGGGCCTGCTGTGGCCATGAGGGCGCGCTCCTGGGGCACTGCTGAGCAGGTGACAATGCCAACTGCTTCTAGGGAGAGAGCTGGGCCCCTAGAACCCTCAACAAAGACCTAGCAACCAGGGCTCCAGTTGTAAGCCCTGAGATTAAGCAGTACCCTCTGCTATCTGAAATGCCCCCACTTAGGGAGACTCCTCTCTTTGCCACAAGCACAGCTTTCTTGCAAAGCCACTCTTTTCAAATGTGGGTACCCCTTGAAAGAGTTCTGTATCAGAACAGTGGTACCTCACGGTGGTTTTGCTGCCTGGTCCTACCTTACACTGGTGTCTCTCCAGATCCTGCACCACCTCCTAGCTTGTTTGGCTTGGGCTTTAGAAAGTCCCTGCCCTGGGCTCAACACCTGTAAAAAAGTATATGTCTATCTGTTATGTATAGACTTGGGGCCAAACTCCTTATTTTGGGTTTGGGCTTAAATTACTTGTGCTCAATCTAACAATAAGGATATACTGAACACCTTCTGTGGGTTCGGCCCAGTGCCCTATGCTATGGGGGATACTTTTGCATGAGATCCAGTTAGATTCTGCTTTTGAGGAACTTACAGGCTAGCCGCATCTCATCTACTCAACCAGATGCTTCAATCCTTCCTGATACCCAGTCTTCATTCTAGTCCCTCAGTCTGCACAGGCCTCTCCTGGAGTTACAGAAACTATTTGGTGACTTTGTCTAAAATATCCTCTACTGATTTAAATCCTGCTTTTGAGGCTCAGGCCCTACCTTCTCCTTGACGTCCTTCTTGACCCCATCCACGTATCCTGATCTCTTCTCCATTTTCAAACTTCCTAGTTGAACTTTTATCTTTGCTGCCTCCTGTTTCAGAGACATCCCTCCCCAAGAGATGGTAAGCTTCCTAAGGGTAGGAACATCATTTATAGCGCTTCAGAGAGCCCAGTAAAGTTGGACACACAATAAAAAGTAATTAAGGGGCGCCTGGGTGGCGCAGTCGGTTAAGCGTCCTACTTCAGCCAGGTCACGATCTCGCGGTCCGTGAGTTCGAGCCCCGCGTCGGGCTCTGGGCTGATGGCTCAGAGCCTGGAGCCTGTTTCCGATTCTGTGTCTCCCTCTCTCTCTGTCCCTCCCCCGTTCATGCTCTGTCTCTCTGTCCCAAAAATAAATAAACGTTGAAAAAAAAATAAAAAAAAAAAGTAATTAAGAGGTAGCTAGATTGAGATTTTCCAACAATGTAGGGAATTATTGCACTTTTCAAACATTTAATTTTGGAATTAAGTTATGAGAATACTATAAAGTATATCCACACACTTGAGGCACCTGGGTGGCTCAGTCAGTTAAGTGTCTGACTCTTGGTTTCGGCTCATGTCGTGATCTGATGGTTTGTGAATTCAAGCCCCGCAATCAGGCTGTTAGCACAGAGCCTGCTTGGGATTCTGTCTCTCCCTTTCTCTGCCCCTTTCCTGCTTGCTCTCTCTCTCTCTCTTTCTCAAAATAAATAAACTTTAAATGAGACAAAATCTTAAAAAAATCGATTATTTTCATTTTAGGTCAAGGTGTTGCCCACTTTCTCCACTATATAATTACTGGGGCTTTTTCCCCCTTCTTTGCTACTAATAATCTGTGGGGGGAAACCATAAGTTCATGCACATATCCTACTGCTCCTCAAAAATTCCCCCCTAGATTTAGCATCTATTGATAATTCTTGCCTGAACCAATCTGCAAAATGACGATTTTCCAACTCGAGCACTCCCTTCATCTTTACTGGTCAGCACATAGTAAGTGAGGGCATTCCCTTCTCCCACGTTACTTCTTTATCTATTTCGTATCGCTGTGGACTTAGGGCTTCCTATTTTTTCAATAGTTCATTGCTGTCCTTAATAATTTTGATGCTCAAATTACCAAGAGTTGATCAGTGGGAGCACTCAGCTATTGCTTTTGATCCACTAGGAAACATTCCGCAAGAGGATATTGTAGTGTAGACTACTGTGGTCAAGAATTTTTGGTGATCTAATTTCTGGGGTCGTTTATGGGGGTGGGGTAGGGCCAGGCTCCAGGTTTCCCTCTTTTCATCACTCACTGACTCCCCCACAGGAAAGGGCAGGGAAAGGACAGCTCAGAGCTGTCAGTGTGTGTGTGTGTGTGTGTGTGTGTGTGTAGTGTAAAGACAGTGGCAAGGGCCTGTGTTAGAGCAGAGAAAGATGATGGAGGAGAGGACGATGGATGATTACACCAAGTTTCTGGATCATTTTAGGATTGTGATGGCTGCCTTGGGGCACCTAGGCGGCTCAGTCGGTTGGTTAAGCATCTGACTTCGGCTCAGGTCATGATCCAGTGGTTCATGGGTTTGAGCCCCGCGTCAGGCTCTGTGCTGACAGCTCAGAGCCTGGAGCCTGCTTCGGATTCTGTGTCTCCCTCTCTCTCTGCCCATCCCCTGCTCATACTCTGTCTCTGTGTCTCTCTCTCAAAAATAAATAAAACATTAAAAAAATTGTTTTAAAAGATTGGGATGGCTGACTTTATCATTGCTCCCTCCCACACCTCCCTTCAACCATTGTTCAGATAATTCTGCTTAGAGGTTTCAGCTCTTACTCACTGGGCTGAAGATAGGTTGGCCGAAGGATTTTTTGATCAGAAGGATTACCAGGGAAAGAAGGTCATGGAATATCATGCAAGTTTTTGTTTCATTTTCTAGAGGATGGAAGTGTTTTTTTCCATAGTGGGAATTACAAATGGAATCCAGTTATGGTGGTCCCAGGGGAAATGGCCCCTAACATCAGTTTCATTGCCTTTCATTTTTTTGTAATTTTATTTATTTTGAGAGAGAGAGAGCGGGGGAAGGACAGGGAGAGAGGGAGAGAGAATCCCAAGCAGGCTCTGCAGTGCAGAGCCTGATGCAGGGCTCAAACTCACGAAAGGCAAGATTGTGACCTGAGCTGAAGTCCAACACTTAGCCAACTGGGCCACCCAGGTGCCCCAGCCTTTCATTTTATAACCCAAGTTCAAAACTCAGACTGCAATTATTTGTTGCTATATGGTGGGAAAGCTTTAATCCAAGCTGAGAGGCAGGAGTTTTTATTTTTTTCAAATCTCTTTCTAGGAGAGATGTGTATTGAATACAATGCTGATTTTGATAAAAGTTGGCAGTTTAGGCTGAAATTAACCCAGCTGTGAAGTAATAAATCGGCTTAAAATGTAAGCTCCAAGAAAATGAATTTCACGAGATTGGGACAATGGGAAGAGCCTTCATTCATTCAGCAATTCATTTAATTCAACAAGTCTACAGGAGCCAGGTGTTGGTGGTGCTAAAACCGAAATGGATGAGTTTCTTGTTTTCATGGAGCTGCCATGGTTGGGGGAGGGCGGGAATAGCCAAGCTGTACAAAATGAATTTCAAAAAGTGATACATTCTGTGAGGAAGAAGAAAAAAACAAAGCAAAACAAACTCAGGGCAGTGCAAATGACTGGGGGAGCACCGGCTAAGGAGTCAGGTGACCGAGATTCTGATCTCAGCTTTGCCGGGAATGGTCTACACCCTTCAGCAAGTCACTTTACCTCTCGGGCCTTATTTTTGTGACTCATACAAGGGTGACTTGAATGTATGAGCTCTGAGCTTCCTTCCTAGTATCGTGTTCTCTGACTTGATTTGAAGACCACCGTGACGTCGATAAATCTGAACGCTTACCATTGAGTGAGAAACCAAGCGCACTCTGTGTAATGGGACAGACGTGGAAATAAATCATTATGAAACTGTAAAAAGTGCTATATCTTCTTAGTCCATACACCCCTACACATTAGATGTGTCACGCAATGAGAAATATGTCATTTAAAAATATATACAATTTAGGGGCGCCTGGGTGGCTCAGTCGGTTAAGTGCCCACTCTTGATTCGGCTCAGGTCATGATTTCACGGTTGCTGGGTTCCAGCCCCGCGTCAGGATCTACACTATTTGGCATTCTCTCTCCCGATCTCTCTTTGCTTGGCATCCTCTTTCTCTCTTCTCTCTGACCTGCCTTCTCATGCTCTCTCGCTCTCTGTCTCGCTCAAAGATAAATAATATTTTGAGCGCGCGAGAGAGCACGAGTGGGGAAGGGGCAGAGAGAGAGAGAAAGAGACACAGAATCCGAAGCAGGCTTCAGGCTCTGAACTGTCAGCACAGAGCCCCACCCGGGGCTCGAACTCACAAACCACAAGATCATGACTTGAATCCAAGTCAGATGCTTACCCCACTGAGCCAACCAGACGCCCCTAGATAAACATATTTTTTAAGTATGTCATTTAAAGACTTAAAGAGGGCAATGGGTCAAAGTCACCTCATCCAACGGTCCTGCCAGCGGGACGTTGAGTTTTACGCAGGACTATTTCCCCCCCACCAAGACTGTAATCAGTTCTAGGATAACAGAAACACCCCTGTTCCTTTTTCCTTTGTATTTCCATTATATTGAGCATACATTAGGTGCTGTGTAAATTCCCGCTGAGAGACACTTCTTGATTACTTGAATAGCGCGGGTTGGCGGCAGACACTGAGGGAAGAAGCTCCACAGGTAGAGTGACACATTTCACTCCAGAGTGATTTAGCCATTTGCTACTGTGCAGCTTTTTTCCCCCCTCTTCTTTCGGCCCCTTTTGGAATGCACTATGTTGCGCGTTTTAAATTGGTACATGGTATACGGAGTTGCTTGCAACTGCGGTCAGCCCCGTGTCAACATGGTGTCTCCATTTGTCCGCAATTGGAATGGCGTACGGACGATACAAGTGGCTGGCTTGAGACGCGGCGCTGTGGGTGATTTTCTTTGCAAGCGTGACCTTTCCCCTACGTTTTCACAATAAAATACAAAGCTAATGACGCACGGGGCAGAGGTTTTCAAGCTAGCCTCTGAAGAAAAGGCGCCTGGGCAAGCTGACTTTTTTTTTTTTTTTTAAGTGTGAAATCCAAACCGAAGTCCCTCCCCAAAGGGCACGGTCCCACTGTCGCACCCGCTCGGAAACCCAGGCCAAAGCGTCGGCCGAGCCGTCGTGCCAGCAATCGTCAGCGGGCGCCTTCCAGGGATTTCACGGACTCAAGTTCCCGAACGTCGGAGAACCTTCCAAAATTCCCTTCCCGAAGTCCCCGCCCCCCGCTCGTCTCCGTAGTGCGTCAAAGGCCCGTAGTCGTCATAGGAGGAAAAAAAAAAATGTACGTCGCGCGAGATTCGGAGACGGGATTTCGAAGTTAGGGAACAGCCGCGGCGCACGCGTACTGGCCTCACAACCTCGGGGCGGCACGCGGGTAGGTAGGCTAGAACCCAGAGGAGGGGAGGCAGAGCGTGCTGGTGTCTCCCCCGGTCGCCGCGCAGTGTGTGGGTCTGCGGGTCGCTGGAGGTGCGGAGCACCGGGCCTGGCCTGGTCTCCCCGGTGCGCGTGTGACTGCGGCGGGCGCCGTCCTGCGCCTCCGAGAGTTGGAGGAGTGCCGCGGGCGTGCGCCCCGGCGTCGGAACGTGAGCGCGTGCTCGCCGTTTCCTTTTTAACGGTCGCCCCCCACGCACACACTCCAGTCCCCTGAGAGTTGGTCTTCGCGCCTCGGCGCACCCCCTCCTCACCCGGCCCCTCCCACCGACCCCCCCCACCCCCACCCCGTTCCCGCTCGCTCCTGGTGGGTAGCCGGCTTCATCCCCGGGGTCCCTGCTTGGGGGCGGAGAAGATGGCTGGCGGACGTCTGCTGTTGGGGGGCGACTTCCTGTCGCCGCCGCCGCTGCCCCCCCTCCCGCCGCCGCCGCTGCCGCCCCTCCCGCCGCCCCCGCCCGAGCCAGTGCTGGAGCAGTGGCGCTATAGCCACGAAAGTGACTGGCAGTGGGCTCTGCGGCGCAGCTTCATCTGCCGGCACCTGCACAGCTATCCCGGGGCTGCCCTGGACCAGCTCCTCGCGCTCTCCGCCGCCTGGACCAACCACGTTTTCTTGGGCTGCAGGTGAGGAAGGTGTGAGGGTCGGGTTACGGACCGGGGCAGGGGGCTCGGTGATGGGGATCGGGATAGAGACGGGGGCAGGATACGGATGAGGACTTAGAGGCTGGATGGAGATTGGGAGGTGCTGGAGGACTCCAGAGGGTTCGGTATTGGTCTGGGGGGTTGGCCGCGCGAGGTGGTAGAGGGTGCGGGAATCGCGGGAGCAGCTCCTCCAGGACCAGGGATGGAAATAAAGCAGCACCTGGAAGACGACTGATGAGAGGTGGTCATTGTGGTGGTGGTTTGGGAGGGCGTGGGAAATGAGGAATAGCAGAATCTCGGACCTGCGTAGGACCTTCCAAGGATGCGGTAGCCGCAGAGATATTCGACAGTCGGGGCTTCGAGGGTCTGCTGGGCGAGGGGGAGGGGAGGGATCCCTGCTAGTCTCCTCCTGACCACTCCCTCTTTCCAGCCCCATTAAATAAAACAACACCAGCCCCCCGGCGGGGTTTTACTGTGTTCTGCTGGGGAGGCGGTTTGTATGAGGTCTCTTAGCTGCAGGGTCCGCCTTGCTTGTAGATTTGCGCATAATGTGCCTGGACGCAAACAAAGAGATGGATATATCTATTCTAAAAATGGATTGCTCTCCTTTCACCTTGCATGTGATCAGAAGGATTAACATTTGGCCTGTGGGTGAGGTTTTAGGGGTGTGGGTGGGTGTGTGTGCGTGTGTGTCTGTGTCCGTGTCCCTTTCCTAGAACCTGGTGCATGTTCTGAACAGGCCTCTTTGAAAGCTCTTTGCATTCAATGGAGACTGCAGTATGGTTCCAACGCATTAAAACAAAACAAAACAAGACTACTTGGACCTATGTCCTTCGGAACCCCCCAAACTAATCATTCCTTTGGTAGACTTGAGAGGCTTTTTTTTTTTTTTTTTTTTGACACTTAGGGCTTACGGTGAATTTTTTATTAGGATGAGAAATTCTGGGAAATGATCAGATCAAATTCAGCCAATTCAGTTCTAGGAATGACCATAACAGATACAGAAAAATAGGATTGTCCACATCTACCCTTAATTGTTGAACGTAGTATCCAGTATATACTTTGTTTTGCTCACTATTTTTTTCGATCACTATTTTTTTTCCTATCTTCTCTAGGTTAGTATAATTTCTGCCTCCAGAGACAATGATTTCACTGGAGGAACTGGTTACAACTGGGGAAGCCTCAGTTATTAATTTAGATAAATCTAATTGACCTTCACTTAACAATATTATTGTTTGCAGTTGAAAATGTACTTTTATCCTGTAATTATAGATCTCCTTGATATCATAGAAAGTCCCAGGAAATCTGAATCCTGAAGAAAAAATGTACATGGGGGGAGAACAGCTATCCTTTGTGTTAATAATAAATCTTACCTTCTCTCTAGAATGTGAGCTCCTTTGGGGAAGAGGTCTTTACTTTCTTGTTCACACCTTTATCCTCAGTGCCCAGAAGAGTGTCTTCTGCGTAATAGCCACTCAGTATATGTGTGGAGTGAACAGATGAATATAGCTTTATACTGTACAAAATGTATTCGTTATTTATGTCTCTCATTTACTACGACAGCCTTGGGAATTAGGTGGTGTCTCATTTTTACAGCTAAATCAATGGAGGCCAAGAAGTTAAGAGGCTTTTCCAAGGTCCCGCAGTTGGGGCCAGTACCCAGGTCTTCTGATGCCCTTTCCACTGAGACACAGCTGCCATATTTGGGAAGGATGGACCAGGAGTGAGAGCAAGTAACTGACACAAGTCACATCATTATTATATCTCAGGATTTCGTTCCAAGAACAACAGCCCTTTATGTAACTAGGGCATTAAACAACACGAAACAGGCCAGTGGTAGTTGGTGTTAAAAGCTCAAGCATTCAGGACATTTTGTGTGTGTGACACCATTCTTCATCATGTCACAGTTAAGTCAGTTCCATCCATACAAGAATTGCCATAACATTATCAAATAGCTTAACTGAAGAATAATGTTTGCATTATATCTGATCACATAGATACAGCAGAAAGGGCAAAGGCAAGAAAGAATCTTGGAAGCTAGGGACCAAGTGCCGCTTTCCACTTGAGTCAGGCTTTATGTTAGCTGTCATCTTCAGGTGGGTAAAATCTATATTCCAGTACTTGTTAAGGTTGATGTTGGCAGAGCTCATTTTCTGGTCTCTTCCATGAGAGAAGACTGTTTTGTCGAAGGAACTGCAGAATACATGGTGAAACAGCCCGTTCTAAATTTAAATTGTTAATTTGTTGTTCAAAGTTCATCCTTTGACTTTTAGAACAGGTTGCAAATAATAGCACTTTTATTCCCCCACTGGAGGACTTTCTGTGTTCTGTTTTAGTTGGGGCTGAAATAACTCCTCCTAGGTCAAGGATAGCTTTGAAAACTTCTTGATCATAAGACCCAGCCAGGAGGAGCTCCCACATGATCAGGGAGGCAAACCATGTTTCATTCCTTTTGGTGATAGTAGTGATTTTCCCCACAACAAGCTTGAGTATCTCGTAACAGTGGTTCTCAAACTTAAGCCTCAGAATCACCTGTCAGGCTTGTTAAAACACAGATTGCTGGGCCCCACCCCCAGAGTTTCTGATTCAGGAGGTATGGGGCAGGACCCCCAAATTAGCATTTCTAACAACAGCTTTATAGGTGATACCAGTCCACACTATGAGAACCACTGCTTTATAGGATAAGCAATGTTTTCCAGTCAGCTTTTTCATCATTTTCCGGGCAGCCAGGAAGCTCAAATAGCTGAAATTATTTCTCTTCACTCTTATTTGTCTGTTTCATAAAAGTAAACAACCTCTCAAGATTTGTTTCTGCAAGCAATTTCTAAGATATGTCCTGTGGCTCAAGAAAAGTTAGCACAGTCTTCTAATCAGCTGCACGTACAGCACTTATATAATTGTTTGTATGAATGCCTAGGGAACCGTGCAGTGTTTTACTTAAAAACTGTAGATAATGCAACAACCATATTTAATAAAGCAGAATGTTTGGTTAAGTGGAGCATTCTCTTTTCCAATCGTTCTTCATCAATAGGATCAGAAGAAGAATCCTGGCCTATTGATCTTTGATGAGATGTTAATAGGAAAAAATATATCTTAAGATGAAACCAGGTGTGCCACCTTGATTATTTGTCTCTTCCTTGTTGATAAGAGACTGGTTTCTGGAAGGTAGGTGGCCAGTTGCGTTCACGTTGTGAAAATAACTTTGCACGTCGGTAGCATGCATCAGCCACCAGCTAAAGAAGTGGGAGTGGGAGCTTTCAAAAGGTTGATCAATAATCTGGTTGTGTGTTATTCACTTACGATGTTAGGAGTCTTATTAATAGTTTTGAATGAATAATTTTATACATGGGAATTCTGATCTTTGCTTAGTTTTGAAACCTCAGCTTTTTTTTTTTTTTTTTGAACCTAGTAGAGCAATTTAATAAATTTTTTTCAATTTTGGAAGCATTGAGGCACCTGGATGGCCCAGTCAGTTAAGTGCCAGACTCTTGATTTCGGCTCAGGTCATGATCTCATGGTTCGTGAGTTCAAGCCCTGTGTTGGGTGCTGTGCTGACAGTGTGGAGCCTGCTTGGGATTCTCTGTCTCCCTCCCTCTCTGCCCCTCCCCCACTCACTCTCAAAAATAAACCTTAAAATATAAATAAATAAAATTTTGGAAGCATTGCTGAATGTTAAATTTCAAGTGCCACTGTAGATCTTAAGTATGCACCTATCTTTTTTTCACAAATGTAAAATTCATGGGGCACCTGCCTAGGTGGCTCAGTTGGGTAAGTGTCCAACTGTTGATTTTGGCTCAGGTCATGATCTCATGGTTTGTGAGTTCAAGCCCCGTATCAGGCTTTGTGCTGACAGCATGGAGCCTGCTTGGGATTGGGATTCTCTGTCTCCCTCTCTCTCTGCCCCGCCCCTGCTTGCTTGTATGCTCGCTCGCGCGCTCTCTCTCTCTCTCTCTCTCTCTCTCAACATAAATAAATAAAAAGAATGTAAGATTCATAAGGTGAAATGTTTTTGTCTGTTATAAATCCTCTTTATGTATGCCAGGCATGAGGGGACTTGAATAATGTCCTGATTTCCAAAAGCTTCGTACATAATAAGCTGTCTTTGAAGACTCTAAAAACCTGCTGAGGTTGTTTGGTTTTGTTTTTTAAGCATTTATGATCAAGTGGGTAAATTAATAGACATAAATATATAATACGCATGCATCTTAAAATCACTTGATTAGATTTGCCTTAATGACCTTTATTTACATCATGGTCTCTCCGTAAGAGAATATTGTATAGCCATTAAAACTCGTGTGGTAAGGGGCGCCTGGGTGGCTCAGAGTCGGTTAAGCGTCCGACTTCAGCTCAGGTCATGATCTTGCGGTCCATGGGTTCGAGCCCCGCGTCGGGCTCTGTGCTGATGGCTCGGAGCCTGGAGCCTGTTTCAGATTCTGTGTCCCCCTCTCTCTCTGACCCTCCCCCATTCATGCTCTGTCTCTCTCTGTCTCAAAAATAAATAAATGTTAAAAAAAAAAATTAAAAAAAAACTCATGTGGTAATGACGTAGAAAAAAACTTATTGTAAGAACGACGCCGTCACCCTACCAGATTGCATATAGATGATCTGATAGGAATTTTTTGGGGGGTGGTATGGAAAGCATAAAAAAGGAATAAAAAGTAAACTCCAAAATGTTAATGAAGTTATCAGTGGTTGAATTTGCAGGTGCTTTGCTTGGTAGGTTCTCTAAAATTTCTGGAGTAAAGGTGTTACTTAAATCTACAGAGGTGCCTGGGTGGCTCAGTCGGTTAAACATCCAACTTCAGCTCAGGTCATAATCTCACAGTTGGTGAGTTTGAGCGCCTGCATTGGGCTTTCTGCTATCAGCGCAGAGCCTGCTTCAGATCCTCTGTCCACCCCCCACCCCTCTTCTGCTTTCTCTCTCTCTCTCTCTTAAAAATAAGTAAAGTATAAAATACATATATATATATATGTGTGTGTATATATATATATATATATATATATATATATATATATATAAACCTACAGAAAAAATATAATGGAAAACAGTAATGAAAGCTTTACTGGCTTGGCTTATTTACAATTTGTGGAACCAGGGGCACCTGAATGGCTTCGTCGGTTGAGCGTCTGACTTCGGCTCAGGTCATGATCTCTCGGTCCGTGAGTTCGAGCCCCACGTCAGGCTCTGTGCTGACAGCTCAGAGCCTGGAGCCTGCTCCGGATTCTGTGTCTCCGTCTTGTTCTGCCCCTACCCCACTCACACACTGTCTCTCCCCTTCAAAAATTAAATAAACATTAAAAAAAAATTTCAGTTTGTGGAACCAGGGGTGCCTAGGTGGTTCAGTTGATTGAGAGTCCAACTCTTGATATCGGCTTAGGTCATGATCCCGGGGTCATGGGATCAAGCCTTGCATCTGTCTCCATGCTGAGCATGGAGCCTGCTTAAGATACTCACTCTCTCTGGAGCACCTGGGTGGCTCAATCAGTTAAGCATCTGACTTCAGCTCAGATCATGATCTCATGATTCATGGTTTCGAGCCGTGTGTCAGGCTCTGCTGACAGCTTGCAGCCAGGAGCCTGCTTTTGGATTCTGTGTCTCCCTCTCCCTCTCTCAAAAAAAAAAAAAAAAAAACAAAGATATCCTCTTTCTCCTTTCCTGTCTCTCTCTGTGCCTGGGTGGCTCAGTCGGTTAAGCATCCAACTTCAGCTCAGGTCATGATCTCATG
Organism: Felis catus; assembly: GCF_018350175.1. NCBI lineage: Eukaryota > Metazoa > Chordata > Mammalia > Carnivora > Felidae > Felis > Felis catus. The sequence goes on along the minus strand of NC_058386.1, from coordinate 97,503,112 downwards.
GTTCCTGAATTTGAGCCCCACATTGGGCTCTCTGCCCCTCCCCTGCTTGCACGCATGCTCTCTCTTTCTCTCAAAAATAAATAAACATCAAAAAAAATTTTTTTAGAGATTCTTGGGGTGCCTGGGTGGCTCAGTTCAGGTCATGATCTCACGGTTTGTGAGTTTGAGCCCCACGTCAGGCTCTGCGCTGACAGCCTGCTTGGGATTCTCTCTCCTTCTCTGTCTCTCCCCCACTCATGCTTGCTAGGTCTCTCCCTCAAAAATAAATTAACATTAAAAAAAAAGGTTCACCCCTGCTCATGCACTCGTGCTTGCTCTCTCTCTCTCTCTCTCTCTCAAATAAAAATAATAGGCTCTCCTGGGTGGCTCAGTTGGTTAAGCATCAGACTTTTGATTTCAGCTCAGGTCTTGATCTCACAGTTTGTGGGATTGAGCCCTCCGTCAGGCTGTGCACTGACAGGGCAGAGCCTGCTTGGAATTCTCTCTCTCCCTTTCCCTCTACCCCTCCCCTACTCGTTCTTGTTCTCTCTCTCAAATAAGATAAACTTAAAAAAAATAAGAAGTATTTTATGGGAATGCAATCCTAAGGGTCTTGTTAAAGACTCTAGGTTAATATTTGCATTGTTCTCTGAAATGTTGAGAGTTAGGGACTATACAGTCTTTCCCATTATTATTTGAGCTGGTTGGGTTTCCTCAGTGTTATGACTAATACTAAGCTGTCTGTGTTCACAACCTGTGCAAAGGTTTATTTTTATAGCCCATGGGTGATGTTGAATTTTGTGGCAGATGTAATGAACAGGGAACAGCAAGTAGGTATTATTACTACTGTTGGAAGAAACCCGAGACAGAAGTGAATGGAATGAGCACCGGATGCATGCCATTTACAGCTGTACAGCATATTTGGAATCAGGCCGGAATTGAAGGTCTGGAGGGTATGCCTGGAACTCAAGGTGAGTGGCTTGAGTATAGTACCAATTCAGGTAGCAAAAGTGGCATTACAGGTTTAAGATTTATAGACTTTCTTTTTTTTTCAACTTTTATTTATTTTTGGGACAGAGAGAGAGAGAGAGAGAGAGAGAGCGAGCATGAACGGGGGAGGGGCAGAGAGAGAGGGAGACACAGAATCGGAAGCAGGCTCCAGGCTCTGAGCCATCAGCCCAGAGCCTGACGCGGGGCTCGAACTCACGGACCGCGAGATCGTGACCTGGCTGAAGTCGGACGCTTAACTGACTGCGCCACCCAGGCGCCCCTAAGATTTATAGACTTCCATTTTCACAGTCATTTGTGTTCATCCTATACCTTGGAAATTGAACTCCCAAATATGGATGGAAGTGATATATAGAAAGTACAGCGTTTGAGGCTCTACTTTCTGCTGTTTAGGTAAGAATAAGTGAACACAAGGTTGCTCTTGGCATTTCCATACCGATAGCAGCAGCAGTAGCAATTATCGGTGGAGAGTGCAGGTTACGACTGAGCTAGCTTGTGGTAATCTGTGAAGGCCGCCGCGTCTCGATGCTCCGCTTTGCGAGGAAAGCTTGTCCGATGGGTGTGGAACCGGTTGTGCCAAAAGTGGGAAACGTTACCCTCCTTCAAGTTCAGAACCTATTCATGTAAAGGGGTGATAGTTACTCGCATTCAGAACTTTCTTCCCAAATGGCACCCAGAGTCTCTCTTTTGGTCATTGGCCAGGAAAGGCTCTCAAGGTAGGAAGGGTGAGTAGGTCCCCATGATAACAAAAACTTCACTTGAGCCCATATGTTTGTTTCTCTGCAGTTATATGATAGTCTGTCAAGCAGCCAATCTGCTTTATAAAGAGCCCTTTTAAAAATCGTTTTGGGGTGCCTGGGTGGCTCAGTCGGTTAAGCGTCCGTCTTCAGCTCAGGTCAGGATCTCACGGTTCCTGAGTTCAAGCCCCGCATCGGGCTCTGTGCTGACAGCTCAGAGCCTGGATCCTGCTTCAGATTCTGTGTCTCCCTCTCTCTCTCTCTGCCCCTCCCTGACTCCTCGTGCTGTCTCTCTCTCTCTCTCTCTCTCTCTCTCTCTCTCTCTCTCTCTCTCTCAAAAATACACATTAAAAAAACACACAAAAGTAAAAGACCTTAATGGACCTCCACGTGCCCATCACCTGACTTCGGACATACCAACAGTCTGTCATGCTGTCCTTCTCGTTTCATCTATTATGCCCCCTGTTCCTTGTGGGAGATAGTCTGGAGTATATTAAAATCTTGGGGTACCTGGATGGCTCAGTCAGTTGAGCATCAGACTCTCAATTCTCCCTCTCTGCCACCACCTTGCACTCTCTCTTCTTTTTCTCTAAATGAATAAAGTTTCCAAATACTTCAGTATGTATCTGTACCAGATAATTTTTTTAATTTATGTTTTTTAAGTTTATATGTTTGAGTGAGTGACGGAGAGAGAGCAGGGAAGGGGCAGAGAGAGAGGGAGAGAGAGAATCCCAAGCAGGCTCCACACTGTCAGCACAGAGCCCGATGCAGGGCTTGAATGCATGAACTGTGAGATCATGATCTGAACCGAAATTGAGTGAGATACTTAACCAACTGAGCCACCCAGGCACCCCAAGAATTTTTAAAAATAGAGTTATAACGCCATTATTTACACTCAACAAAATGAGCAATAATTTCTTAGAATCATCCAATGTCCATGTTCAGTCTTCTCCATTTGTCTCAAAATGTATTTCTTTTAGGATTTTAAGTAATCTCTACACCCAACGTGAGGCTCGAACTCACAACCCGGTGATCAAGAGTTGCATGCTGTACCGACTGAGCCAGCCAGGTGTCCCTCAAAATGTGTTTTACAGTTGGTTGGTTTGATTCATGGTCCAGACCAGGTCCATACGTTGTATTTGGTTGATCTGTCTGCTTTAACCTGTAAACCCATTCCCCTGTCCTTTTTATTTTCACGCTATTTGATGAAGAAATTGGATTGTCACATAGTGTTTCCTTCGTTCTGGATTTGGCTGGCTATGTTCTTGTGGTGATGTTTAACATATTCCTGGGAATTAGGGGCTTGATTAGGTTTGAGTTCGATTATTTAGAGGGCCAGAATACTTTATAGATAGTGCTTTGAAATTCCTGTCATCACGTAAGGGGACACATGTCTGCTTGTCTCATTTTTCGTGATACTAAGATTATAAAGTTCCCATCCACTTTTTTGAATTGAAATTTTCATTGAGATCATTGTAGCTTCACACGCAGTTGTAAGAAATAATACAGAGATGCCCTGCATTCTTTAATCAGTTCCCCCAATGATAACATTTTGCAAAATTATTGTGTAATATCACAATCAGGATAATGCCTTTGTTCACAATCCACTGATTTTATTCAGATCCCCCCAGTTTTACTAGTACTCGTGTGTGTACTCAACTTACTTAGTTGAGTACAGTTTATTACATGTGTAGGTTTGTGTAGCCACTACCATAGTCAAGATATTGAACAGTTCAGGTACCACAAGGATCCCTGTCGTGACCCTTTTATAAGCACATCCCTTTCCTTGCCCCTCGTATGCAATATTGTGTGTATCTGTTTATTCCTTTTTATTGCTGAGTAGCGTTCTGAGGTGTGTATGTACCAGAGCTTAACCACCCACCTGTTGAAGGACTTTTGGGCTGACTGCACGTTTTGGCTGTTACAAATAAAGCTGCCGTAAACGTTCACGTACACGTGTTTGTGTGAACATAAGATTTGATTTCTCTGAGATAAACGGCCCAAAAAAAGTGCAGTTGCTAGGTCCTGTGGTAATTGTGTGTTTAATTTTGTAAGAAACTTCCAAGTTGTTTTCTAGAATGGCCCTTCCAGTTTACACTCCTACCGGCAGCATATGAATGATCCGCATTCTGTGTCCTTGTCAGCGTTTGATGTCGCTGTTTTTTACTTAGCCATTCTGAGGGTGTGTTGTGATACCCCGTTGTGGTTTTAAATTACATGTTCTCTGACGATTAATGGTGTTGACCATCTTTTTGTGTGCTTATTTGCAGCGCGCCTGTCCTCTTGGTTAAATGTTGTTCACGTCTTTTTGTTCATTTGTAAATACGTATTTTTTACGGTTGCATTTTGAGAGATGTTTGTACTAGATACTCGTTTTTTGTCAAGTGTGTGGTTTGCAGATACCTCTCCCAGTCTGTAGCTTGTCTTTTCATCCTCTTCGCAGGGGCTTTAATTTTGATGAAGTCCTTCTTACCAATTTTGCCTTTTATGGGTCATACCTTTGGTGTCCAGTATGAGAACTGTTTGCCTAGTCCTAGATGCTGAAGATGTCTCCTGTATTTTTCAATCAGTTTTGTAGTTTTACATTTTACATTTAAGTACATGATACATTTCAAATGAATTTTTGGGTGAGAAGTAAGGTTTAGGTTAAGGGTTTGTTTTAAACATTTACTCATTTGGGGGGCGGGCGCGAGGGGGGAGGGGCGGAGAGAGGGCAACAGAGGATCTGAAGCGGACTCTGTGCTGACAGGCTGACAGCCCGATGTGAGGCTCGAACTCACGAACCGTGAGGTCATGACCTAAGCCAGAGTCGGATGCTTAACCGACTGAGCCAGCCGGGAGCCTGTAGGTTGAGGTTCTGTTTGTCGCCTAGAGATGCCCACTTACTCCAGCACCATTGGTTGAAAATGCTGTCCTTCCGCTGTTGAGTTGCTTTTGCAGCTTTGTCAACAATTAGTTGAGCATGTTTCTGGGAGTTGTTTCTGGATTCTTCCCCATCAGCTTTTTACCTAATAGATTTAGCAGCCGTTGCTGAGTATTTCTTAGTTGCTCAGAGGTACGATTTATACAGGAAAATTCCAGATAAATGCTTGCTTTCTTCCTTTAATACTACCTGTTTTGGAATAATGACTTGATTCCCTTACTGATGCTCAAGTTGTCTCACTTTGCCGGTAGTAGTGTATTCAGATTGGCTTCTGAGTCCATTTGACACAACCCATGAGGTCTTTCATAGCTTTCTTGTTTCCAAGCACAGTAATCTCTCCCACGTTCATCTTGTACATTTCCTGCTCCAGACTTGGAATCAGCCATTCCCCTAAGGACCCCGGTTCCTTTTTGTGGGAAATGGCAGAGACCACAGTCTGGATGTTAACAACCCAGCCACTCTTAACACTCTTAGTACTTCTATAAATACATAAAGTGGTTATTTACATATAGTATACATATATGATAGAAAAAAATGAATCATGAGTCTATATGAGTACTTGCAAGTCAAAGATAAGATCTTCCCCTAAATATTTTAAAGTTTATTTATTTATTTAGAGAGTGAGAGAGAGTGCAAGTGGGTGGAGGGGAACAGAGAGAGGAGAGAGAGAATCCCAAGTAGGCTCTGCGCTGGTAGTGTGGGCCTGAATTTGACGAAGTGAGATCGTGACCTGAGCCGAAATCAAGAGTCAGACGTTTAACCCACTGAGCCACCCAGGCGCCCCCACTTAAACTTCTTGATTTTATGTTTTGTGTCTTGTAATGAAATAACATAATTACTCATTTGATAGGTAAATGTTTTAGAGTAGATTCTTCAGTTTTATAGCCAAGATGCTCTGTTGATAAGGTCCTCTGGGAGCAATTACAAGATTGGCTCATTTAGAAGCTTTTTTCAAAACGACATTCTTGTCTGTTTTAACTATAGATTATATTAATTTAAATAGGTACAGCCCACGCCTAATGGAAAAAATTCTGCAAATGGCTGAAGGTATTGATATTGGGGAGATGCCTTCATATGATCTGATGCTGTCCAAACCTTCCAAAGGTCAAAAACGTCACCTCTCAACATGTGATGGTGAGTATGCTTGTTTTCTGGAAGGTGGGATTTGAAGAAACGACATGGCTTTTTCAGAATGATATGAGCGTGCTATGTGATTTTAAATAGCATGGGTAACATCGGACTTACGTAAAAGAGTTTTAACTTTTAGTTATGTACAGTATTTTGTTGTTGTTGTTTTTCCCGAGGATGCTAAATAGAACTGAACACTAAGAATACTGAGGTCACACTATAATGCTATCCTTGAAGTCCATGCCACGGAACCTCCCTCCAAATAGAACAGCCTTATTACTCTGATCATTAGAACATCTAAGTAACTAAATCCTCCTGGATGGGTCCAAGATGGACCAACTTTCTACTGAACGGTGTTACAGGGAGGAAGCTCTAGTGTCTGCTGTAGCCTCGACAGAGAGTTCTTCCGTAGCTTTAAATTTGATATCCCCCATAAATCATTAGTTCCCAGCTGCTATTTGTTCTAGAAATGAAACATAGCAAACCGCCCTTTTGTGCTGAATAGGTCGGCACTAAGATTTTGACTTGAAAACCTTTGGGGTCTTTTGATGATGATTATTCTTTGAGTTTTAGTCACAGCTCTGTAGAGAACGATCACGGAGTCACTCACCCCTGGTACCAAAGAGAGAGGCTGTGTAAACGCCACTGGCCGTCATCTCTTTTGCATCAGAGCCATCTGTTCCATTTGCAGGTTTTCAGAAGGGCGCCTTTCAGCACAGGTGGTGTGAGAGTATACTGGAACTACCTCTTCCTCAGTGCACTTCACCTGTGCTTGAACTCATTGGCTACAAAAGTTTCCACCAGTCACGTGTGGTGGTGCCCTGCGTACTTGATGCAGCGGCATATTTTCTATCAAGTTTCTTCCCTTACACTTAGGACAGGGAACATCCGTCCTTATGCTGGAATCCTACGTTGATACTTGACTCCCTTTGCCTAGATGACCTGAAGTTTTTGTGATGGGAAGTATCTTGTACCGACAGTGCCACTTGCAAATAATACAGTTGGTGCTCTTTTCCTGTTTGCTTCTTTTGAAATATTCCCTCTTTAATGAATTGTAAATTTCACTCATTCTATAGGTCAAAATCCTCCTAAAAAGCAAGCCGGTTCCAAATTCCATGCGAGACCTCGTTTTGAGCCTGTACATTTTGTAGCTAGTAGTTCAAAAGATGAAAGACAGGAAGATCCTTATGGCCCTCAGACAAAAGAGGTAAATGAACAAACACATTTTGCCAGCATGCCGAGAGACATCTACCAAGATTACACTCAAGACTCTTTCAGTATACAAGATGGGAATTCTCAGTATTGTGATTCATCGGGATTTATTTTCACAAAAGACCAGCCTGTAACAGCCAACATGTATTTTGACAGTGGGAACCCTGCCCCAAGCAGCACATCACAGCAGGCAAACTCTCAGTCAGCTCCTGAGCCTTCACCGTCACAGACATTTCCTGAGTCAGTGGTAGCTGAGAAGCAGTATTTTATTGAAAAATTAACAGCGACTATCTGGAAGAACCTTTCTAATCCAGAGATGACTTCTGGATCTGATAAAATTAATTACACGTATATGTTAACTCGGTGTATTCAGGCATGTAAGACAAATCCTGAGTATATATACGCTCCTTTAAAAGAAATCCCTCCTGCTGACATCCCCAAAAATAAAAAACTTCTAACAGATGGTTATGCTTGTGAAGTTAGATGCCAAAATATCTACTTAACCACGGGTTATGCCGGCAGCAAGAATGGGTCCAGGGATCGCGCTACTGAGCTAGCTGTAAAACTCTTGCAGAAACGTATTGAAGTTAGAGTTGTCCGACGGAAATTCAAGCACACGATCGGGGAGGACCTTGTGGTGTGTCAGATTGGCATGCCTTCCTATGAATTTCCTCCAGCTCTGAAACCACCAGAAGAGCTGGTGGTGCTGGCCAAAGATGCTTCTGGGCAGCCGATTTTTAATGCTTCCGCCAAACACTGGACCAATTTTGTCCTTACGGAAAATGCAAACGATGCCATTGGCATCCTTAACAATTCTGCCTCATACAACAAAATGTCAGTTGAATACAAATACGAGATGATGCCAAATCGCACGTGGCGTTGTCGAGTGTTCTTGCAAGATCACTGTTTAGCTGAAGGTTACGGAACCAAAAAAACAAGTAAGCACGCAGCTGCCGACGAGGCTTTGAAAATCCTTCAGAAAACACAGCCCACTTACCCATCTGTCAAAAGTTCACAGTGCCAAACAGGTTCTTCACCCAGGGGATCTGGAAAGAAGAAGGATATAAAGGATCTCGTAGTTTATGAGAATTCTTCGAACCCGGTGTGCACGCTGAACGACACCGCTCAGTTTAACCGGATGACGGTCGAGTACGTGTACGAAAGGATGACGGGCCTCCGATGGAAGTGCAAGGTGATTCTGGAGAGCGAAGTAATTGCAGAAGCAGTTGGGGTGAAGAAAACCGTCAAATACGAAGCTGCTGGAGAAGCTGTAAAGACCCTCAAAAAGACCCAGCCGACCGTCATTAACAACTTGAAGAAAGGAGCTATTGAAGACGTGATTTCAAGAAATGAAATCCAGGGCCGCTCGGCAGAGGAGGCTTACAAACAACAAATCAAGGAAGATAACATAGGAAATCAGCTGCTGAGAAAGATGGGCTGGACGGGTGGCGGGTTAGGTAAATCTGGCGAGGGCATTCGGGAGCCCATCTCCGTCAAAGAGCAGCATAAGCGAGAAGGGCTGGGTCTCGATGTAGAGAGGGTGAACAAAATCGCCAAGAGAGATATTGAACAGATCATCAGAAACTATGCCCGCTCGGAGAGCCACACGGATTTGACTTTCTCTACGGAGCTGACTAACGACGAGCGGAAGCAAATACATCAGATTGCCCAGAAGTACGGTCTTAAGAGTAAGTCGCATGGGGTAGGCCACGATAGGTACCTGGTGGTAGGTAGAAAGAGACGGAAGGAAGACCTCCTAGATCAGCTCAAACAGGAAGGCCAGGTGGGGCATTACGAGCTCGTGATGCCTCAAGCAAATTGAGATGTTGCTAATTTATTTTGGAAATGCCCGACGAGGCAGATTTGTGAATTAAAGAAATGCTACATGTCCTGACTGCAGAGTATATTCATTCTTAAGATGTTTCACCTTGTTCATTTCATATAGTGCTTTATTAGGTATTGGAACCCGAAGAACTCGGTCCACTTGTATTAGCTTCATTCAGCAGAGGATACTGTGCGGTTATTGTTTGTGTCTCTGATATCGCTGTGTCCCTCAGATTTTGCTAGTTTGTACAAAGCGAGAACACACGTCCAAATGGAATTTCACCCCGAGAGAGAAATTCTCATTTGAAAGGGCATAGCACAGCAATCTGCAACAATATGTAAAGTTGATAACGACGACAATAAAACTACCGTCTTAATTCCAGACTTACTGAAAATGTCAGATCGTTTTGTATTACTATTTTCATCTTTGTGTGAAGCCAGTTAAAGAATGTTTAACAGTAAATTGTGCTGTACGTGTAAATGTCCTTACCGACTAAACGATGTAAAACTTTCTTAAAGTAATTTTAGTGTTCCTTTATTTATAACTTCTACCATGTGGTTTCCAGAATATTGAAAGTGATTTACTGTATCTTGTGATATAGGAGTTTTAACCAATTCTAGTTTTCATGCTGAGAGAGCACTACTTGAGAGAGCAGTTGAAAAGTTGCAAAAACTTTGATTCAGTCTGAAGAAAGGAAGCTGGAGCTGTTTGTTCTTGGTGCCTTGCAGAGAGACTCACAGCAACTCTCCGTTATAGCTTTTTCACACGGTTTGGACGTACCGCACGTCCGAGGCGGCCACAACCGTGGTAGAACTTGGTAAAAAGACTGCAGATACATTGGTGCTTTGATGAAAAGGTCAGTTGGCCGGTCCCTCTCTCGAAAAGCTTACCAAGCCCCAAAAGCCAACTTTGTAACATATTTAAAACTGCTATTTTCGCTTATTTCTGGAATGTAAAAAAAAAAAAAAAATGTATAAAAAGAATTAGCATATGCTTCCTGAATAAAAAGGAGCCAAAGTTGATCAAAATGGTGGCGTGCTTATTTCCGGGCAGCAGCCTAGTGGCGACACTTTGGATCTTTGGGGGGGGGGGGGGAAGTGGTGTTTGCACAAAATATTTCCACCCCAGAGCGCATGTGGATGAACATAAAAGGACTTGGCAGATACGAACAGCTAGCCAGTCACCCGTCACGTTTTCCTATGGCCCAGCCTGCTGGCTGCAACCAGATCTCAGGCTGTTTGTTTACTTTTACGTGATTTGGGTTTTGTATCTCAGAGCAGGTATGAATATTTACAGTGTTACTATTTAGAGAGGACTATTCATATCGATAGTTAAACACTCCCAACGAAATGACAGGGCAGTTAGGTTGCTCACAGTGTCTTAAAACGTTTAGCACCGTATCTGACATGCAGTCGGCCCACCATAAACAGTAATTTCCTTTCCCCTCTATTTTGCATGAAGAAGCTGTCCATGGTAGTTAAACCGATATTTTAAACATATAAAGGGATTCACTTTTACACCTGGATCTCCATCTTTTAGTCACCCACGGTGATTTAACTGTGTGTGATGTTTGCTTCTCACTGACTCCCTTTCTTCCTACAGTGGGTGGCCTTTCCTGACGTTGGTAGAAAGAGCAACGAGGTGTGCGTTCCGTTTTGGCCCTTCACATTTTAACAATAGCAAAGGGAACAGAAGCCGGCACGTTTATGGATTTTACAGGACTTTTTCTTTTTTTTTCACCCCACAAGGCTCATGCCAAACTTGAGAAGCTGCGGTTCAGCTAGTGAGTTGGAAAAGCCAGCCTTCGTTCCCTTGAGTAGGAGTTGGCTTTGGGGATCAAGGGGTGTGAGAGAACTCCTTTCTCTCTTTACGTTGCTTTCCTCTTCCCAGCATGATTTTGGGGGCGGGGCTGGGTGGGTGGGGTGGGAAGTAGGGAAATGTTATCTATGAATCTGGTTTACTTAGATTAAGTTCAACGGAACAGAATATTAATGTGGTCACAGTTAAGGCTCCCAAATAATTGGGCCAAATTGTGTGTGTGTGTGTGTGTGTGTGTGTGTGTGTGTGTGTGTGTGTGTGTACATACACATATATATGCATACATACACAATTTGTGGAGGGTGGGGGACAAGTATATATTTGGTTCTGGATTTGAGGGTCCAGATTTCCTAACTTCTTAGGTTAGCTTTCCTATTGACGTGGAATTAGGGTGAAGTCACTTACCTCTGTTTGAAAATAAAATCTGTTGAGAAATGGGTTTCATGAGAATGAGCTAGCTGTTGGGCAACCTTGCTGCTCTATTTTGTCCCCATTCTGTTGGCTCCTGTATTTTCCCTTTCTTCAAAATTGCAGTCATTTTTAACTCTGTACCTTTGCTATAAAACCAGCACGCATACATGAGCTGCTTCAAGTTTTCTTTGAATTACTGAAATCCGTTATACTGAGGAAGTAACTCTGTCAGTTATATATAGCCTTGAGTCTCACAGATACACTTTTTAGGTTTTTCTCCTCCCCTTTGATTGCAAAATGAATGGGAATTTCATGCATTCTGTTGGGATTCTATTTTTAGTAGAATACAATGCATTCACTTTGCTGTGATAACCCCTGAAGCTAGAGATGGGTCCTAAATAAATAAAGGACTCTTGATTACAACTTTGGTTCTTCCTCATACCCCCACCCTGGTATCAGCAGGTGCAGAATTGAAGACTCAAGTTCAAATCAAACTGTCATTTTATAAAGGGACCTCCAAATCTGTTTTAACTTGTTGGTTATAATTATATGCAGGCAGCCTGTGGCATTTGTAAAAAAAAAAAAAAATTGTAAAGAAAAAAAGGCAAATTAGCATTAAATGTTTGAATGAATGGTTTTTGTAGTGTCTTTGACCTCGAGATATGATGCTTTTCAGAGATCAGCTTGATGAGCTTGTTGACTCGGGTGTAAGGTTTTCAAAGGATTATCCCATGAAACAAATTGGGCATAGGGTTTCTCAGGAGGTGTGTGAAAAGAAAACAAATTAAATCTGCGCACTCCGCGTCTCACCTTAATTTTTTCAAGTGTGACGAACAGTGTCAATATTTAAGGTACCCAGCCACGGTAGGGTGAAAAAGTTAATGTCAAACTAATCTACCAAATAAAGAGCAATGTAACGTGGCTCTACTTCAAAGCAGAAATGGACTTAAGGGAAAATCGTGAGCACATGTAAGGATGCTGCCGCCTCTGACGTGTTGAACGCTCTCTGCCACGGAGGCCCCTCTAAGTGCCGCGTCTTAAAGGCTGAGTGAGTACACACACCGTAAAGACCGTTTAATGTCATCTCGCCCCTACCCCGAACGAGAGAGGAGAGTTTCTAGGAAGTCACTGCTCTGGCGTCTTTAGCGCGAGCTAGGCTGCTCCTTGGGAGAGAGCGGTTTTGTTTAAACAAGGGCAGACTGAGGCTACCTGTACGCCCCAACTTCATGCGGGGGTTAAAGTACCGCTCTAGAGTAGTTTGTGCTATTTGTTACAAGCCAGGGCTTTTGAAAGGGGTGGAATGTCAGGATCGACAAGTTAGGTCTCGGTAGGGGAGGGTGCCGGAAACACCCAGGTGCGTCGACGCCCCCGACCCCGCTTCATTCGCTTGATTGACCATACTGTATGCTGAAGGAACTTCGTTTTATTTAACAGTTTTACATTCTTGTTAAAACGTTAAAAAAAGAACAGAGCATTAACACTTATGACAAGAAAGAAGGTCCTCTCCAACAAGATCTACTCCTCTTGTTCCTCTCGCAGTGTTGTGATTTTGCTTTCACCATGTTTATTTCAAGGGGGAAAGTGAGTAGCTGTGAGATTCCAATAAGTTAATACTAAAAGTTCATAGTGAGCTAAAATATAATTATACCTTGACTACAAAATTTTAAGGTTATTTTTATTTACAAGTTTTGAAAAATGTACATTTTTTTACATGGGTTACTTGTGCAAAGTTTGATTTAGAAGAGTGACAAATGCACAAAAGGGGACGATGGAACATTAGACGAAACATGTACAAGCCTTGTCCCACGCTGCTGCTGAAACGTACTGTCTATCTAAAGTATAAATATCCACAGAAAGAACGTTAAGGTTCTCATAATACTGAAAGGGAAGAAGAAACTAAAAGCATGCAGCATGAACTCAGGAGTCGAGTGGAAAAACAGTTTGCCACAGACAGGCTCCCTTCCTTGGGCTAATTAAAACTCTAAAAAATGATGGGGGATTAGAAGTCTATCTAGGGTAGCACTTCTCCTTTAAAAAGATTCAAGGATCTCCAACGTTCCCTAGCTTCAAACTAATGATTGTTTCCATTCCTCTGCTCCCACACCTCTTCAAAAAGCAAAAACCCAGAAGACGACCTCGGCCTGCTGAAACTCAGCATGGCTGAGCCCGGCGAGCATCCCGCAAGGAGAGGACGTGTCAGTTACGGCGATCGCTGCACGCCTGTGGCGGAGCCCTTTCACTGACCGTTCCCTTCCTACCGGTAAAGACCATCTTGTAATTCGTACCGGTTGGACCTTACCATCCTAGCGTTTGGGGCCTCCACTGCTCTTTCAAAATGGGGGTTTACATGGATCTGTTCCCCCGTTTTCCATAGGCCATATTGCAAACATTCACGTCTAAATCCAACACGAGTGAAGGGCCGGCCAGGATGAAACACTTCAGCAGTCGTTTTGTTAAAAATAACATCCTGGTCATCGAGCTGTGCGCAAGCACCACTTGTGTAACGGTTCACTTTAAAAGCTCAGTGTAAAGCACAGTAGCACAATCCTGCCCTAAAACTGGAGATGAGACACAACAGAAAAGGAGTTGAGCATTAGTCAATTTTGCACGTAACCCAGGTACAGTACATTTGATCTCCTAGAGGGTGTTTTCTGATGTTCAAGGAGAGGGGAGAAGGGGTAGGAAAAGCTTGGCAAGGGAAGATGGAAACAGCACAACAGCTATTTTGCTTTTAATAAAGTAAATGTAATGACACTGAAGAATAGGGAGGTGACAAACACATCAATATAGATTTTTCTCTTGACCGGCCTCTTCTTTCGCCGCACCCGGGTCAACAATCACGCCAGCTCTGTTCTACTATCGCAGAGACACGTTTTTCATATTCCCGCTTGTTCTCCTGGTACAGCTGAGCAGCCTGGCTGTTTGCTGGGCTGTTGGGATTGGGTTCATCCAATAGAGACTATAGAAACAATTTGTAACAGGTCAGTCCCTCGATGCAGAGAAGTATATATTCCAAACAATCCGCTGAACTGCCCTAAGTAACGACTACATTTGCTCTCTCAGCATCCTAACCTAGAGTACCATCAACGCGCTGCTCGCTAGGCAAATACGTGATTTCGGGGCGCTTGGGTCTTAATGACCCGCCCTTTGCCTTAAGGTAGGACTGTCAGAAACAATTCGAGCGCTGATATACACACAGCAAAGGCCATAGGTGGTCACATCAAAGAACAATCACCTGTATGGATGTTAAAATGGAAGACACGTCATAGGTTGGACTCCAACGGTTCTGCAGTATGTCCAGACATATACTACCATCTGCATAGACTGAGAGCATAGAAGCGGTACGTTAAACACAATAAAACCCGTTAATATTGTAACATAGTCAAGACAAGCACAGTCAAGAATACTTTGCTCGTGAGGCTTAAAAAGACTCCTAAGCCGCTTCTCACTCAGCTCCCTAAAAAGAGTCCTCATCACTGCTAGTGAAATAATCCGAGAATGTCAAATAGAATTGGTATAAAACTAGAAGCTACTTTGCGCGCTTTCTTCTGAAAAGACTGCCGTATTATCCAGGATATCACACACGTTTTTCCGGCAGGGTCCCTAGGCATCCCGATTTGTGGGAAATTTATTCCACGAAATGTGTAAACTCGGTCTCTTATCTGAAATAACGACAGATAGCGCAGAGTTCGCAAAGTCTCATTTTTGACATGAAGATAAGAATATCTGATATCCTAGAAAATACTTTACTAACCTGAATAAAAAGCAAGCTGTTCTGAGGCTTACTACGAGGAGAGAAAGGGAAAAAAAAAAAAAGGCAGAAGGTAAGTTAGGGATCACCTGTGCTGCTCTTCCGATACACTGTAGCCCCTCAGCCACAGAATCTGATACTCACTGGCTCTGGAGTGGGGCCAAGGCATCTGTATTTTTGAAAACGTTCCACGGTAATTTTGATCTGCATCTAAATTTGAAAACTGTTGTTCTAAATAAATAAACTGTTCTAACGTGAAAATAACCACGCCACAAGACTACCCCAATCCCAGCCTGACATTAAAAGGAAACATCAAGAGCATCCTTATTTTTGTGCAATAAGTGAATGACAAAGATCATCAGCACCAGGCGGCTTGCAGGCTCCAAGCAAAGGCAAAGTGCCTTCACTGCTTCAGTTCTGTGACTAGAGATCAAGACAGCAACAGACCCTCACGGACGAGTTCAGTTTTCAGGAAACAGCAAGATGCCTAAACAAATGCCCAGGTACTATAGACCGATAAGTAGGAAACGTGAGACACCTCCATAATTAACAGTGTACCCGTTTAAAATGTTGCATTAAGAGTGCTACTTGCCATTTGGATGGAACATCTTAGAGACAAATCTAACCGTAGGTGGCTTATTTGGATACTCTTCAGTGAATTCTATTGTAAGCTTGAATGTTCCTGTAGTTGGAAAAGAAAGGTTTAAGAAACAGATTTATCACTTTGTTCAGTAGCACTTTCTTTTAATGCTACGTGGCATTTTTTCCAGTATTAAATGAAATAATGCAAAGGCATATTGCAGAGAGGAAAGAGAGGCCAGGTAGGGGGGAAGGCAAGAGCTCCAGAAACTGCTCTAAAAATAGATAGGGTAGGAACCACCGCCCAAAGGGGATTTTGTTTTGTTTTGTTTTGCCATCATTCTCCCCCGAACTTAAACACAGCCATCTTAAACGCAAAATTATGGCCTGCAGGATGACTTTAGCCACTGTACATTTTGAAGACATCCTCAAAATGACCAGAAACAAGAGCCAAAATTTGGCCTTCTTCCCTTAGATGGCTGAAAGGCCTCAAAGGCCTGTTTTAACCGGCCTCCATCTTGAACTCTCCGGTGACTTGGAAATGGACTAGAAAAGAACGGAGTACAGAGGTTCCAGGATCCATGCTAGAAATACAAATCGATAACCAAATTATTTTTTAACATGGAAGGGAATAAGTATACAAGTGTTCACTGGCTCCTTTTCGTATAATAGCAACACTATAATGAAAACATAATTGAACGCAAGCCAGGAAAAACTTCACAATCTCTCTCAAAAGTCCTTAAGGATGACTCACGAGGTACTTCACTATAAAATCAACTCAATTATTCACACTAATAGAGGGAATTAATGGCAGAAATAATTAAAAAATCACATTAGATTGCATTCACGTCTCCAGCAAATTTACCTTTCTAATGTTGTTTGTTTAGGCCACTAGTGAAATGAATTTATTTCCCTTGACTACGCCGTCAACGAAGGTAGCAGGGGGCCCTAAAGTATACTATAGACTTATTTATAGGGAATGAACAAACTGGATCTCATTCAAGAATCATAGGATGTTGTGATTGGGGGAGACTATTTCCTCCCAAACAGTCTTTAAATTGGGTTTAATAAATTCAAGGAAACAATTGGGCGATTGTTTTTTCCTGACTGAAATCTCTTCAGGTTATCTTAAGGAATCAGTTACTGTCTGGCCTAAGGTGATGGATGTTCTACTGTATTACTCTGGTCCATTGGATACATTTATTCTGATACCACAGACCACCCTTCACGTGGAGTACACGTGGAGTATACTCTGCTAACGGTTCCTTTAGAGTTGGCAATTTATTTCCTCCTTCCGTGAATAGGTTTATCCACTGCTTAAGAAAAAAGAAAAGACTACCTTCTGTTGCTAGATCTGTTACATGTAACAATACCAAAGTTTGTTCTCTACCAGCACACTGCTAGGAAACAATTTGGTAACAAAGCTGCCCTTAGTATGAACATGTCTCCCGAAGTTTCAGAATAATTTAAAATGTAACATAGACCTATTCCCCCAAACTACTGTTACTCCCTAAGCTGTGTGCAAAGCCAGACCTGAAGATACTATGCATTATAACTAAGAGCAAAAAGTAAAATATGTTGCAATGGACAAACATGCTATACTCCATCCGAACCTACTTTACTTTATTAACCTACCACCTGGTCATAAATCTTCCTATTTTTGAGGGAAAAAAATAGCGGTTCTTCCTTGTCAGTACTACTCATATTAAAACACGCAGGAGACCGGGGTGCCTGGGTGGCGCAGTCGGTTAAGCGTCCGACTTCAGCCAGGTCACGATCTCGCGGTCCGGGAGTTCGAGCCCCGCGTCAGGCTCTGGGCTGATGGCTCAGGGCCTGGAGCCTGTTTCTGATTCTGTGTCTCCCTCTCTCTCTGCCCCTCCCCCGTTCATGCTCTGTCTCTCTCTGTCCCAAAAATAAAATAAAACGTTGAAAAAAAAATTTTAGAAAAAAAATAAAATACGCAGGAGAAAGTGGGAATGAGTGTTAGTCCAAAACTTCGAGCTTCCTTAGGTATCTCAAGTATAAACACATTGGCTCGATGTTGAAATCTGATTAGATTATAGGTAAGAAGAGATTTACCATCAAGGAATTGCTCTAAAATTGGGTGGATTTAATAGCACACAGAGCTCCCAGGTACTTTAGATTCAAGAGGATAGCCTAAAAGTGGTAAAGCAACGCATAAGGCGGGCGTGCGTGGAAACGGTAGAGCATAGTGGGGAAAACAGCATCTTTGCACCAAGACGGGGGCTCAGTTCCTTGCTTTGCTACTTACTAGTTGGGAAAGCCACTCAACTCGACTAAAGCTCAATTTCCTCATCTGTAAAATGGGATCAAGAACAGTAACAAGCAGACAACATTGTTGTGAGGTTTAAAGGAGGGGAAAATACGCACAGTAACACAAAGTAAGTGCTCCATACATACCGTAGCTATAAAAATTGCAAACGCTCAACTGAAGGAGGCAAGAACCAAAAATCCAAACTTCACCATCAGTAAGAAATATACAAGTAATGAATTCAAATCCTAAACAGTACTTACTTTCTGACCTACACCAAACGCTCACAGCTGAATTCAAGGTGAGTATGTATGTTGGTGGCTCTCAAACTTTCTCAAAAGGTTCTTGACTTGAATTTTCTGTCTAATGCTCGCCCAGAAGTTCAACAAGGTGGTTACCTAGCTAGCCACCAAAGAAGTTAATCAAGTCTTTTAAAACAGCTCATTTAGTATCTTGAGTAGTGAAGCCACCTGCTTATGTGTACTGGAATATAAATTAGGACTTACCCCCAAATCTTATACTTTTAGCCACATTAAACAATCAGAATCTCTTTAATACAACCCTCAATGCCATTTCGGAGATCCGAAACAAACGTTAAGGAAATTTAAAATCTTAGAACGTTATGCAATTGAGACTAGTGCTCTTATCCTCTGGATATTTAGATTAGGCTTTAAATTAACTGAAAACTTAAGCCTCACCACTGTACACAATCGGTACTGATCGTGTTCATCTTCCCGAGGAGGACAAAACGTTGTACGGAAAGTATCAGTTAATCCGTCTATACATAGGGGCTGGGAAATTATATGTATTAAATGGCTGGTGTAGGGCAATGAGGAGTGATATCGTTCAACTAGAGAGTGTATGTTCTGCTAAAGACATTTACAAACTCAAATTTTTGGAAATACCATGTTGGCCAAAGGAAACACCTCGGCAGGTGTTTTCTGCCATTTGGCCACCAGTTTGTGACCCCGGAGGAGAAAACAAAGTACATGCTTCTGTTTCGTTTTGTTTTGAACTGGAAATTCTGATTTTTACCATAATACCTCTTCATCATAGGATGTATTTACCTTAAGAACACCCTCGGTGAATTTTAAGTGATTCATTTTTAAAAGACTTACACCCAAATTCTTAAGAATACACCTATATGAAAAGCAAATACTAGTATCTTACTGTGTCTATTAATAATTTTTAGATGATGCAAAGGAGAATACTTTTTTCCATAGTCTTTGAATTCAGCATACATACTACGATATTCTGATGAGGAAGCATTGCCCCCCAGTGTTTTGTTTGGTAGCAAGGTAAGTTCTTGGGAACATCTTCCTCTTACTTTAAGTGTGTGAAGTTAAATCCAAATACCTTGAAGGGTTCCTTTTCTTAAGTCTTCATCTCTTTAAGTAGGGCCTGGCTGTTTCAGAAATTTCCACCACAAAGCGTTTACAAGGAAGCAGCAAAAGTAGTTTTGGAGCTGTTGATTTATATACTACATCGGAAACCTCACAACCAATTATGACACTCGTCCTTCATCAGTCTTTTCTAGTAAATTCCCTCATTGCAAACAAAGCGTATTAAAATATGGTCAAAATATGTTTTGTCCCCACAGTCAGTGTTCTAGACACCCAAGGAAGCAACCACGGATAGCAGACTGCTCGACAGAATGAATCAGAGAAGGGTATTGTTATTTAGCTGGAGTAATTCCTTTCCGTAATGCCAGTATGGATAGGCACATCATCAAAAATAGAACAAGTGATATCAACGGGGAAGATTCAGGTAGATAATGGATTCCTTAAGTACCTTCTCATTTCATACCACTTAAAACAAGTGAAGCACCCTTGAAATATTTAAGTAGCCAGTCCTCCGGCAAAGTGATGTACTATTAATAAAGCTGTGCCCAGCATGAAGCTGTTGGAGGAAAATCGGGGGGGGGGGGGGGGGGGAGAAAGCCGATGAAAACAAAGTCTGCTGGAGCTAAAGCAAAGACACAGTTAATCTGCACACAGTGCCCAGGTACAAAGAACTAGCACCAGTCTAGTAGAGGAAAATGAAGTCTAGCTAGCTCTTGCTATGTATGGATGTGTTCAAATGATCTACTGCACCCAAGGAGCGTGCCTTCAGAATCACTCACTCTTGCTGTCATTTCTTTTTCTTGCGACACTGAGGAGCAGTGATATTTACACTCAGGGGGTGGAGGAAGTATTCAGGCGACTGTCCACAGTCTCCTCAGGAAACCTGAGTATTTCGGGCAAAGTATAAACCTGGCCAATGTTGCCCCATCTCACAACGTCTTGTAGGCTGGTAGCATCAAAAGGCAATCCAGTTCAGTAACAGAAGTATATACTTAGTAGTTTGCAGTAATATTTTTGTTACTACTTTCAAACGGGGTTATGTGCGTGTGTGTGTGTGTGTGTGGCAACTGCTAAATGAGTAGAGATGGTCATTGCAAAAAATAACAAAGATTCTTCTGTTTTCTGAATACCTCAAGTATTAAAGATGTCGATCGGTAGTTCAAATACTTTTAATCATGTGTTAAATGTTTTAAGCTTTCAGAAGAAAACCACACATACATACACGCACACAACTGGATGCACATAAAACTCTTATCGGTGTCAATTTCCCGGTTGTGATATTGTAGGATAGTCATTCAAGATGTTACCAGAGGGGTGGAGGAATGGGTGAAGGGTAGACAAGGTCTCTCTGGAGTATTATTATTAATTACAACTGCACATGAATCTATAATTATCTCAAAAGAGAAATTTTTTTTTTTAAATCCTTAAAAAGCAACTCAAGTGTTTTTAAAAGTCAAACCTGAATCCATAAAAACTCCAGTACCTATAGGTACACATGGTGCCTTCAAGTAGGCTGGACATTGAGGATACCCTCAATTGTGAAGCTGCTTGGAGACTACTCACCGTAAAGTCTTGATAAAAGCACACTGAAAACTCATTTTAAAACGAGAAACAATGTTATACTCAAACTGGCCATGAAAGACCACGGTAGACACCCGACAGTTCTGGGCAAGGGATTCTTGCACCCCTCCAACATCCGGCCAACACGAATTAAGCACCTGCTGAACACAGTTCCTGCCCTTGTGGTAGAATTCTGAACTAGGCGGTCCCTGGGGTCTCTGAGTCTATCAGCAAGTCGCTGGGTTGATACTAACTCAGTATCTTGGGAGGGAGCTGAATTTAACAGGATCACAGCCCAGACATCAAAAATCCTTAACATCGGTGCTATGAAGCTCCTTTCAAAAAGCGGCTGCCTTACCCAGATTTTTTTTTTTTTTTTTTTAAAGAAACAAGCAAGGAAAAAGGTGCAGTTCTAGTCAAGCGGACAATGGTCAGAACCACCGGCCACTTATTGGATTCCAGTCAAGCCTTTAGCAGGCAGAGGCTAGGGAGAAGCGGGTTCCTAAGTAGGAGGCACTTCGGGATGACCGGGACCCCTTTCCCCCAGAGACGACCAGGCTCCTGAAAGGTGGGTAAAGAAACTCTCTTACCATCCTCAAACGGGGTCCCTTCGGGCCTGCAACACAGAGAAAAACCGTCAGTTCCCGCTTAAGGGGCTCCCTTCTCCCTTAAGAGGCTCATCTTAAGAGATGGCTATTCCAAGCTCTGCCAAGTGAACCTCTGGTAAACCGCTGCTTCCTGGGTCAGAAAAGCCAGTCCAGATCCATGTTTCGGGCTCCGACGCCCGGCGCAGGCCGCCGCGCCTGACCGCCACCACTCCCCGCTCCGCCCCCCTCAGAACCCCAAACGGTTCCCCTGGCAGCGGGAACGGAGCTAATCGAGGCACAGGCTCCGGGGAGGCGCCTAGGCCCAGCCGGACCCGAACATTTTCCCTCTCCCCTTCCGCCCTCGCGAGGGGGGCCGGTCCCCGAGGGCAGGCTGGGCCGGCCCGCGTCCCCCGCCTCTCGCCACCATCCGGAACGCAGACTCACCCGAAAATGACCGCGTTCCAAACCATTATGTTGTTCTCGGACGGAGCCCCGCTGACTCCAGCCGGAGGATCCTCCTGCAACCTTCAGGGAAACAGACAGGGGCTCCGCAATCCGGCCCCCGCGTCCGCTCCGGGCTGCCCCCTACCGCAGCCAGCCCGCCTCGGGACCCGCCCTGTGCCCCGCCTGGCAGCCCCCGGCCTCGGCGCTCCCTGTGCTTTACCTCTTGAAGTCCCGCATGAGGCGCCGCCGAGCCGGGGTGGACATATCTCTAGCGGGGTCAGGGGTGGGGCATACACCGACGTCTCGGGTCCCGGCGGAGGCTGAGGAGGCTGAAGAGGCCGACGAGGCCGAAGGAGCCGAAGCGGCCGCCGAGGAAGCGCCCAGAGGAACGGCGCTGCCCCTCCGAAGTCGAGGGTCGGTCTGGCGCCGGCTAAGCACCACCCCAGAGTAGACGGGGGCTGAACCAACCTGGAAGGAGAGGGGGGGTGTGGAACGCCGAACGCCGGACAGGCCGTACCAACACCGGGCGGGGAGGGGGGTGGCAAGGAAAGTTGCTTAGGTCATTAAACCCCAGCGGGAGGCGGGGAGCGCCCTGCTCGGCTCGTGCCGGGGTGAGAGGCAGGCTACGGGCCGCGCGCAAGCCCGTAATTCACTAGGAATTCGTGGTGCAGTGGGGTCCGTCTCCACCTGCCCGGGCTGAAACGAACCCCGGGAAGCTTTTTTTCTGTCCCCCCCCCTTTTCTTTCTTTCTTTCTTTCTTTCTTTCTTTCTTTCTTTCTTTCTTTCTTTCTTTCTTTCTTTCTTTCTTTCTTTCTTTCTCTTTTTTTTTTTTAAGAGATCACTTCTTACACTACTGTACGCCCTGTGGCTGCCGGGCGGGTAGCGAGAAGGGTGGAAGTCCCTAAGTACAGAGGAGGACAGAGTGGACGGAGGCAAATCTAGTTCTTGAAAAGCGGGAAATCTAGGGTGTAGACCCCCTGTGCACACGGGAGAAGGAGGGGGGGGGAGGAGGCTGTGTGACTGGTTAAAACCACTGCAAAGCAAAAGGATAAACCGGCCCCGACTAGGAAAGGGAGCTGTGGGTCCCTTGTCTATGAGACGAATGTGAGGCATTCCGGTCCCAATGTTTAGGCCCGTGATCACCCCCAAAGCAGAATAAAATGGTGGCGTGTGTCCTGGGGGAGGGAATGAGAGCTTAAGGCAAGCAGAATGAGGTTTTAGCTCTGGGCACTCACAATTTGGCTCTGGAACCACATTTCCCCTTGGCACGTCAACAAGCCAAGCGGCTACTATATATTCAGAAGAGTCCAAGGTATGAGAATATCCGACTGCGGAGAATTGGAAGGGCAGAGAGTCTGAAGTAAAAGTAACGGTAAGACGCACGTGAAAAAGCTGCAGGTTGCAGAGAAGAGTCACAGGTTAGTATGTGGAACCTGCAAAAGCAATAACAGTTTTAAAGAATAATTTGTTAACGTCAACCCAAAGTAACTTACAAGGTCAGCAGAACACTCATTTACGAATTTGTGAAAATATAAGAAAGGTAAGTTTGGGTTCAATCGTAGACAGCCTCGAACGCCAACCTAATGGGTTCTTTGGAAGGTGGCTGAACATAATTAGAACCGAGCTAGCCAGAGACTGGTCCCAGGAGAGCAGCTAGGAGACATTGGAAGTAGTCGAGGTGAGAAATACAGCACTAGGCAGTGACCACAAAAATGGAGAGGAGGGGATGACTGGAGAGGACTTGGCAACGGATTGAACCTGGAGGCAAGAGACAGGAAGGAGTCAACAATGGTTGGAGTTTTAAGCCCCAAGATAACTGGGGGTTTGAAGGTGCCATGAACAGAATTGGGGAACACAGTGGGGAGGGGCAGTTTGGGGAGAGAAAGTTTGGGGACTTCTTGAGTTCATGGGACTGGTGAGACATCGAGCCATGATATCCACAAGATGTCAGATGTGCAGAAATTTGTTACTAAGGTGGGAGGCGGGGGATGCTTGGGAATGCTAGTGATTCTAGCTGCTGCAGTCACGGACAAGGATTTATATCTCCCACCGACTCCAACCCATCAGGAGTTAACGCAAGTGTCCCTAAAAGCATTGCATAGTGAGTGTGGTGGGAAGTAGGTACAAAAATAACTTGAAAATTTCCTCTCGGGTAGTAGCTTGCAGTCTAATACACGCATATGTAATCTACAAAAGCGAGTGCGTTAGTTTTCTATTGCTACCCAACAAATTATCCCAAGCTGTTGGCCAAGTTCAGTTCCTTGGGGTTGTAGGACTGAGGCCCCCATTTGCTCACGGGCTGCCAGCCGCCTACCATTCTCAGCTCCTAGAGGTCACCCATATCCCTTGCCACATGGCCTACTCCATTTTCAAGCGAGCAACAGACAACTTGTCTCCCATTAAATCCCTCTCAAGCTCTGACTCTTTCTTCAGGAAGAGCCCCGTTCACATTATGGGCTTATCTAATTGGGTCAGGCCCACCATGGGGGAATCTCCTTATCTTAATATCATCTGATTTGGGACCTTAACTGCAACAGCTGCAAAATGCCCTTACAGCAGAACCTAGATTAGTGTTTGATTGAATAACTGGAAGAAGGTAGGTGTACATCAGTGGCCAGGAATCTTCGAATTCTGCCTGCTAGAGCGGCCACAAGATACACAGCAGAAGCATGTGAATCTATCAATGCTGAGGGGCCACACGGGGTGGGGTGGGGGGTGGGGGGAGTCCTCAGTCTGGTGGAGTTAGAATGAGCTTCCTGGAATGGGTCAGTTTCAATTTTCTTTCAAAACAAGCAACAGCACGGCTTGGAGAGGAGTCAAGCACTTTCTATGAGAACAACAGCAGAAAAAAAGACATGGGGCTCAATCATGTTCTGGGGATATTGGGCAGGTTAGCAGGGCTAATGGGGAATGCCATGCCGAGACGTCTGCCTGGAAAAGTGGGGGTGACCGAGTTGATTAAATGCCCTCAAATGCAAGGATGAGGGCTTTAGGCTTGATAGGCAGCTTTGACAGGTTTTAGAGGTATAGCTTTCATAGGTGCTGAGAAGCTGCTATCACGTACTGGAGAGCAGGAAGGAGACTGGGAAGCTCCTGCCGCTGGATGTCAATGTCTGAAATTCACTGAAGGCCAGAGATGTATCCGACTTTGTTGGAGGCCTGTTTATTTTCTGAAACTCCTTTGCTCTAGCTGATGAGTAGCTCTTTGACTACCTAATCAAGAAAACTCAGGGACATGAACCAAAGCAGTTTGGGAGCCCCGTGGCAGCAGGGTACGGGGAGAGCACGCCCTGACTGCACTGTGGAATTGCATTGCAGAAATACTGTGCCCTCGCGTTCCTCATCAGGAGCATAGCAATCAGCAACACAGAAGATTGCTCTCTAGCACAGATGATTATCAGGGTAGAACATACTAGCTATAGCATAGTTGGCCAAACATTCCTTCCACCCCCTTTTCACCTTGACATCTTGAAGAAATAACCCTCTTCACAGCCAAGCATCACTCCCCTCCCCAAAAGCAGGGGTCAAGAAATAGAAGTCTTTTTCAGTGCAAAGAAAAGCATGTTAGCAATGCAGCTGCAGGAAAGATAAAAAGTTCCAAACCATCCATAGGCAAGGATCTGAGAATTTTCCTGAAAGGGAGGACTGTGAAATATGGGAATATATAACTACGGAAATTGTGGAATTGCATTCATGAAGCCTTCAAAATGCAGACTGGATTGTGATTTTCCTGAACTATTTTGGGTTGGAGAGAGACACTGAATAAACTATCATTTCCTGCCTTATGAGGCTCTGAGTTTGTACTCCTGTTAGCCAGTGAAGGCAAGGAATTTTATTTTCTTATAGTTCCCACTTCTATTGCTAAAATTTAGTACAAACAGGGGCGCCTGGGCGGCTCAGTCAGTTAAGCGTCCGACTTCGGCTCAGGTCATGATCTCACGGTTCATGAGTTCGAGGCCCACATCAGGCTCATTCCTGTTAGCATAGAGCCCACTTCAGATCTTCTGTCCCTCTCTCTCTCTCTCTCTCTCTCTCTCTCTCTCTCTGCTCCTTCCCTGCTTGTGCTCTCTCTCTCTCTCTCTCAAAAATAAACAAATCTTCAAAAAATATTTTAAAAATATTTTTAAAAAGTCCATCTTGACTCCAATAACCTCAGAAGACAAGTCAAGAGAATTGCTTATAGGAAACAACAGTTGTCACAGTGCGTGCTCTTGGCAGTAAAAGTAATAGTCCGCTGTCCATCGATAGCCTCTAGGACATAAGGAGAGAAAGAGAGAGGGAGAGAGAGGAGAGAGAAGTAGTGATGTTTAGAGAAGTGAGGAAATTAGGGCCATGAACATAAAACTTCACTACCTGCTAAGTTGCAGAATCAAAAATAAAGGCGTGGCTTGCCGGGCTGAAGAATGCACCCCCTCCCCAAGATGGTCTCGTCCTCATCTCTGGAATTTATAGATATATTACCTTATTATGGCATTAGGGACTTCGCAGATGTGGTTAAATTAAGAATCTTGAGATGGGGAGATGATCCAGGATAAAACCAGTGGGCCTGATGTAATCACATGAGTCCTTATAAGAGGGAAGAAAGTCTGAATTCAGAGAGAAGGCCACGTGACCTGGAAGCCGAGATTGGAGTGATACAGCCACGGGCCAAGGAGCCAAGGGATGGCGGTAGCTTCTAGAAGCCGGAAGAGGCAAAAACGGGTTTTCCCCTGGAGCTGCTAGGAGCCACCAGCCCTGCTGACCTCTTGACTTTAGACCAGTGAGGTTGATTTTGGGCTTCTGATCTCCAGAGCCAGAAGGTAGTACATTTATGTTGTCTTAAGCCATTAAGTTTGCGGTACTTCATTACGACAGCAATAGGAAACTAACATACATGGCTGCAACGTCGGGTGTAGGAATTCAATCAAACTGGCCACATCCACCAGCAAACCCCAACCAAATGCACCCTGCCATCTTTCTCCTAGGGCCTGCAAGCTAAAAGTGACTTTCTATATTTTTAAATGGCTGCAAGAATCAAAAGGAGGATATGTAATAATATTTCACGACACAGGATATGAAATTCAAATGATCAATGTCCGTAAATAAAGTTTCGTCGGGACGCAGCCATGCTGTTTCATTCCTGTATTGTCTGTGGCTGCTTTTGCGCTCCAACAGCAGAGCTGAGTAGCTGTGACAGAGACTGTACGTGGCGCTGTCATCACACCGTTGCTGGGTGTACCACAAACTGCGGTAATGCAGCTGTAACTCGACAGCATTTTGAAGGCCACGTGTACCACCATATTAAGGCATTTTTTTTTTATTTTTATTGCAAGTGCCTACCTCTCATGTCCAAAAAAGAAAAGTGGGTTTGGAATGTCATGCTTTTTAAGGCACAGGGGAATGGAGATTACTTGGTTATCACATTTGATGTCAAAGCGCTGTGCTTATTCCACAATGACACCGTAGCATTGCTGAAACAATCCGCTAAGCGACGACATTACCAAAAAAAGTGCTCAGGGCAATGTTCCCAACTCCCAGGAAAGCAACGGTTAGAAAAATTCGCGAGGTTAAAATGGGATATCTCATCATAGCAGAATTCTTCACAAAAACGAAAAGGAGGCTGCAACCACAGTAATTTTTCGGAGTGGCTCATTTGTTAGCCAAGCTAGGAAAGCTGTTTACTGATGATGAGTTAATTAAATCGCGTTTGATGGCAGAAGCCAGGGAAATAGGCCCAGGGAAACTTTGCAACGACTGTTAGCCTTTCCAGCAAGAATACTGGCTTGAAGAGTTGAGGACATTGGAAGCAACACCAACAGTCATTTAAAAAACAGGGCGGGGCGCGTGGGTGGCTCAGTCGGTTAAGCGCCGACTTCGGCTCAGGTCCTGATCTCGCGGTTCGTGAGTTCGAGCCCCGCATTGGGCTCTGTGCTGACAGCTCGGAGCCTGGAGCCTGCTTCGGATTCTGTCTCTCTGTCTCTCTCTCTCTCTGCCCCTCCCCCACTCATGCTCCGTCTCTCAAAAATAAATAAACATTTAAAAATTAAAAAAAAAAACAGAACAGGGCAATGAGGTGGCCATACTGTTCAGTTGCTGCACTTCACTCAAAGAGTTAACGTGATGGCAGAATCGGCCTGTGTGGATAGTCTGTGTGGAATGACTCAGAGGAGACTGTTTTCAAAGAAGTCAAGAAAATACTAATTCGGTACAACCTGAAGTAGAATCTGCTAAGATGTGTTGCAAACACGTGCGGAGCAGAACAAGGCTTCGTTGGAGAAATGTACAAAGCCCAACCAACAGCAGTGGTAAAGTTTTTCTCAGTCAAAAAAAACCAGCCTTTTTTTTTTTTTTTTTTTTTTTTTTTCGAGCTCAAGGCTGAGACCGAACGTTTTCTGAATGAGAAGAACCACCCGCAACCACTATTAAACACTGGATGGTTGTTTTTTTTTTTTAATTAGCTTTTGCTGTAGGCTTAATGTTACTTAATGCATTGAGACTAAAATTACAAGGCAAAACCCTGCTTGTATGTGCAACTTGTATTTCAGTAAAGTCATTTCAATGACAACGAACATTGTTTGAATCACAAGTAACGCCTTTACTTTGATCTCTTCCTGCGCTGTCAAAAATGAAAACAAAAATCGGGATTTGAATTCCCTCACCAATTTGCGATGAATACATTTTCTGAGTCCAAATTTACAATTCCAGTGGTGTTTTTCGGAACTTGATGCAAAGCGCAACGGAAATTTCTATATTTAAAAATCAGTTTAACTGTGCATCTCGGGAGCTTCCACCTAAATTTCAGTTGGAAGTGATTGTTCCGTAACGTAATGCCGCGCTAAAAAGGCAAATATCAAGAGAAGAATCCAATTGAATTCTATAAGTTCCTTCTAAAATATGAATATGTTCAGTTGAAATCAGATATTTGGTATCAGTATTTGGCAGTGTGTATCTGGGTTAAAATTTGTTTTCAAAGATGAAATACATAAAATCTCACTGCAGATAAGTATTAACAGAGGGATATTGGCGACCGTTTTATTTCAGTAAGACTTTTATTAACAAGTGCTTTCAGTTTGTTGACTCTTGGAAAAAAGCTGTAAACTTTCATTACAAAATCAAAATGAGGTTCTGAAAACTCTCACCTTAACCAGGTGTATTGAGATTGCAAGAGATTTTGATGATAGAGAACACTCACTTTGAGCCCTAATTAAGTGAAATATTATCCCCTCTATAAAAGAATGCTATTCTTCTCATTAGCAGACCTGTATCACAAAAAATTAATTACTTTTATATTTTGAATTTCATCAATAACACATTTGTGGAAATTTGTTTTCTCTCGCTATAGAAGTACCTGAATAATCTTCTTGGTTTTGCCTCTCGGCCCTCCAAAGGCTGAAATATTTATTTCAAAAGTTCACCCGGCCCTGCATTTGACTATGGCACACGAGGGGGTGAGATTATTTATAGGTGATCACTATACAACTAGTACATAGTGCACTGCCTGACACATAGCAGAGGATCAATAAATACCAAATAATGTGAAATCATATGGATGACATTGGAGTAAGACCTAAGGAGCAAACACTGTGATTCTCTAAGACTTGAATTGATTTTTTAAAATTTGTTTTTACATTGATTTATTTTTGAGAAACAGAGTGAGACAAAGCGTGAGCAGGGGAAGGGCAGAGAGAGACGGAGACACAGAATCGGAAGCAGGCTCCAGGCTCTGAGCTGTCAGCACAGAGCCTGACGCGGGGCTCGAACCCACGAACCACGAGATCATGACCTGAGCCGAAAGTCGGACGCTCAACCGACTGAGCCACCCAGGCGCCCCAAGACTTGAATTGATTTTTAAAAATTTGAATACAGGTTAAAAAATTGTGAATATAGTTGTCACATGATGTTATATTAGTTTCAGTTTTACAACATAGTGGTTCAACGACTCTATACATTAAGCTATGCTCATCACGATTGTAGCTACCATCCATCACCGTGCAATGCTAATACAATGCCATCGATTATATTGCATACGCGGTACCTTTTATTCCCATGACTTCTTCATTCCGTAGCTGGGAGCCTGCATCTCGAACTCCCCTTCACCCATTTTGCCCATTCTCCTACCCCCCTTCCCTCTGGCAACTGTTTGTTCTTGGGATTTATAGGTCTGATTCTGCTTTTTGTTTGTTTTACTTTTTAGGTTCCACATATGAGTGAAACCATGTGGTATTTGTCTTTGTTTGTCTGACTTATCTCACTTAGCATAATACCCTTTAGGTCCATCCACGTTGCACATGGCAAGATCTCATCCCTTTTTATGCTTGAGTAACACTCCGTTATATATATATTATATATGCACACCACATTTCTTTTATATTTGATTTAATTCACATTCGTTTGAGGTTCTAGCAGATGCCTTTAAATTCCCCTTGGTTTACACCTTGTGTGTTTTGAACTTCTAGTCACATGCTCCTGCTGCCTTCACTAAGTTCTGTGTTAAAAATCCACTATTTTGGTGTTGTCACTTGGATTTTTGAAGTTATCCAATGTGAACTGCCTCAATGTCCTTATTCTGGATTGCTCCAGGCTCTCGTCCTCCACAAAGAACATTCTGGGGCAGTTTCTGGGTTGGGGCAGGAAGGGTGGAAACTGTCCCCTTATGACCGTGGCGAACAGGATTATTAAGAGGCCTCTGTTTGTAAGTCATTTGCATGATTAGGGTCTAGTATCTAGAAGGTATAACAAACTCTTACAATTCAGCAATAAGATGACAACCCGTTTCAAAATGGGCAAAGCATTTGCATAGACATTCCTCCAAAGGAGATACATAAACGACCAACAAGTGTGTGAAAAGGTGCTCATCATTAACCACCAGGGAAAGGCGAGTCAAAACCACAAGGAGATGTCACTTCACACCCACCAGGATGGTCATGATCAAAAAGACAGACAAAAGTAATTATTGGTGAGGCTGTGAAGAAATCAGGCCCCCTCCCCTGTATATTTGTAGTGGGGATGCAAAACGGTATGCACCAAAGAACACGAAAAACGTCCGTCCTCACAACAACTTGTACGCCGACGTTCATAGCAGCATTAGTCGTTATATCCAAAAAGTGGGAACAACCCAACTGTTCATCGACGGCCGAGTAGATCAACAACATGCGGGATAGCCACACAACAGGATATTCAGCCGTAAAAAAGAATGAAGCTCCTTTTTACTGATTCATTACTGCTGTTTACCCATTCACGCTACAACATGGGATGAACCTCGAAAACACGATGCTGAGTGAAAAGAAGCCAGACATGTTGTATGGCTTCATTGCCATACAGCCACATGTTGTATGATTTCATTCATAGGAAACGTTCAGAAGAGGCAAATCCACAGGGACAGAAATTAGACTAGTGGTTGCGGGGGGGGGGGGGGGCTGGGAAAAGGTGGGGAGTGACTGCTAACGATATGGGATTTCTTTGGGGGATGATGAAAATATTCTGGAATTAGTTCTGCAGGTTGCACAGCTTGGTGAATATACTAAAAACCACGGCATTATACACTTTTTAAGGGGTGAATGTTATACTACATGAATTATATCTCAACTTTAAAAAGATATCTCTACTTCATTAGGTTCTCATCCTGAATACGGCCATTAAAATCAAGACCATATTTAGACGCACACCTAAAATCTGTATGAAGCCGGTAATGTGCACATATAGTTCTTTGTTCTCTCTGGTTTCATATATCTGCATATACAGACGTGTATACCAATATACATGAATTAACTTCAGCAGTATCAGGACTGTCCCAAGCAAAGAAGTCCCAGCTAACTCAGGCCAAGGCAGAGGAGGTTCTGAGCGCTTCAGGGCGTCCACCCCCCCCGCATCCTGGTCGAATGGAACCACCCGGAAGTCCACGGGACTGCTACTGACACGTGACCAGCCTTCCGGCTGGGAAGAGGCTCGAGGCACGCCTGTGACATCATTTCTGCGCGACCCTTCCTTTTTGGCCAGAGTTTTCCTGCTGCTCTTCAGAACTATGCCTAAAGTGGTGTCCCGGTCGGTAGTCTGCTCCGACACCCGGGATCGGGAGGAGTATGACGACGGCGAGAAGCCCCTCCACGTCTACTACTGTTTGTGTGGCCAGATGGTCCTGGTGCTGGGTGAGTGGTCGGGGAACTGGGCGGTGTCTGCAAGACGGGAAACTTCGGGATCTAGGAGGCACGTCTCTTTGAAGAGTGGTTTTCCTCGCTCTCCATCCCTGCCCCGCTCCAGGATAGCTTTTCTGTTTTCTGTTTAGCTTTGTGAGTGTATCCAGGCTTCCCTCAAAAGTAAATTTCTCCTTCAGGAAAAATAAACTGGCCATCTCCCTCTCCTCCCAGTCCGCCTCTACAAACTTTGTAACCTTTCGGCCGGGTGCTAGGATGCTGCTATGGCTCTTCTCTTAAACCAGAATAAAATCCTCCCTTGATCCCTCCATTTTCTTCCAGCTGTATCCCCGTTTCTTTGTTTCTTTTATAGCAAAACTTCTAAAAAAAAAAAAAGCTGCCTATATTGACTGTCTCTGTATCCTCACTTCCCATTCCCATTCCTGTTGAGCTAATTTCAGGCAGGCTTTCCTTCCTGCCCCACCACCGAAATCGTATTTGTCAAGGTCGGTGACTGAACGCGTTACTAGTCCCAGTGGTCAGTAATCAGTGCTCATTTTGGTCCACATCTTAGTGTCATTTGACAGAGATGACGATTCCATCCTTCTTAAAACACTTTTTTCTTGGCACCTGGGTGGCTCAGTCGGTGAGACCTCGGACTTCGGTTCAGGTCATGATCTCATGGTTTGTGAGTTCCAGCCCTACTTCGGTTCGGGTCATGATCCCATGGTTTGTGAGTTCCAGCCCTGCACGGGGCTCTGCATTGACAGACAGTGCTGAGCCTGCCTGGGATTCTCTTCTCTCTCTCTCTCTCTCTCCCTCCCTCCCTCCCTCTTCTTCTCGAAATAAAATAAAACAAAAAACACAACAACAACAACAACACTTTTTTCTTTTACTTCCAAGACTCCACAATCTCCTGATTTTCCTCCTACCTTGATTTTGCCCCTTGTCAGTGTCTAGTTCCTTTTTCTGACTCAGGTTTTTAGGCATCGCAAGGACCTAGGGCTCAGTCCTCTTACCTATTCTCAACCCATACCCACTCTCTAAGTGATCTCAACCAGTCCCAAGCTTTAAATACCATCTCTACGGTGATGACTCCCAAATGTTCATCCTTCACCCACACTTCCCCTCAAACTCCAGCTGCCTGCTCCGTGTCTCCACTTGGATGTCTAATGGGTCTCTCAAAGAGATCATGTTCAAATTGACTTCATGACCCCCTGCTTCCCACTCTCCCCTATTCGCCCAGAATCTCAGAATCATTCTTGACTTGTCTCTTTCTCATACCTTCGATCTATCCAATCCATCAACACGCTGTGCCGGCCCTTCCTTGAAAAATCTATCCAGAACCTTACTGCTTCTTACCACTTCATTTCTGCCACTCTAGCCCAAGCCACCGTCGTCCCTCACCTGGAACTGCCACGATAGCCTTTTACCCTCCACTCTTTGTTTCCAGGGGGCTTTTTCCCACACAGCTGCCAGAGTCCTGTTCCAAACTTGGTGTTTTCCTATCAAACCAAGAGTAAAACCAAAGCCCGTGCCTAGACCCTGCATGATAAGATCCTCAACTACCTCTCCGACCTCATCCCTGTGCTACAGCTACAGTGGCCTTTTTGATTTTTCTTCATCACGTCAAAACCTTCTGCCTCCCAGAGCCTTTGGGATTGGCATTTTTTCTGCCTCGAACACTCTTCCCTAGGTGCTTCCTTGTTTCATTGAGGGCTCAGCTGAAACAGTCTCTTCATTTGAAAACTCTTCCCTGGGGGCTCCTGAGTGGCTCTGGCAGTTAAGTGCCAGAGGTCGGCTCAGGTCGTGATCTCGGTCATGATCTCCCACGAATCCCAGTTCGTGGGCTCGAGCCGGCATCAGATCAGGGTCTGTGCTGACAGCTCAGAGCCTGGAGCCTGCTTCGGAGTCTGTGTCTCCCTCACCCTCTGCCCCTCCCCCACTCACGCTGTGTGTGTGTGTGTGTGTGTGTGTGTGTGTGTGTGTGTGTGTGTGTCTCTCTCTCTCTCTCTCTCTTTCTTTCAGAAATAAATAAACATTAAAAAAACCCCAGAAAACTCTTCCTTGGCTATCTAAAATAGCACCCTTGTTACTCTTTGCCCTCTTAACTCTGCCTGATTTTTCTTGGTAGCACTTATCACTGAGATCACTGTCCATCCTCTTAATATCCGGCCAGGTTTTTTTATTGGCACTTATCATTATCCAAGGTCATATTTTGTAATTCCTATTTAAAAATTTTCTGCCTCCTCCACTAGAATGTAAACTGCATCAGGGCAGGGACTTGGCTCTGTTATTTGCTGAATCCCCAGCACTACGTTTGAACGGCACCTGGTACTTTGAGGGCCCTCGCCTATTCATTGAATGAATGAATTCTCTTTTGATCACCTAGAGTTGAGTCTGAATACTTGTTGTCCTCAGTAAATGCACACTCTTTGGCAGCCTCAATTCCCTCACCTTTAAACTCTGAATTGGGCTATGAAATGTCTACTCCAGCAGGTCATTGTGAAGACTAATCAACATGCAAACTGCCTGGCGTTCTCTGACTCCCCCTCCCTCTCCTCCATTAATCTCGAATGGCTGTGGTCACTTGACTTCTCTATGACCCTTTAGGTACTTAATTTGCATTATATCAGTTTCCATCTGCTTTGTAACTGCACCTCATTTATTTCCTGCGTGTTTTCATTGTTTTCAGACGGAAACGCCTCTAGCCTGGCTTGGGTCATTTGCATACCACTTGTATAGCATAGCACCTCCCCTGTCTCTCTCCTTTTGTGATCCACCCTTCCCAATGCCTTCCTAAACGAGGCTTGATGACGATGTCCTTCCTGTCTGATTCTCATGCATTATAATACAAGAGCCAAGTGTCCCACGGTCACAGAAACACTCATGGAAAACTTGCAGTGCTGGGAAGGACTTTTGAGACACTGTGATCTACTCATCCTTCAAATAAGGGGGGAAAAAAAAACCCAAAGGAAGTTGCCAAAGATCACCAAGATGGTAACGTAACAGCTGCGGGTGTTCTGACACCAAGTCATTTTTTCCTTGGGGAATCCAGTAATAGCCATCAATAAGCATAGCAATTATAGTGCAAAACTACAGCGCTAAGGGCCCCACTGGAAACTTGTGATTGCCTCCAGGTATCTCTCAGTGGCTCCTGTGACCGAATCTTTCTCCCATTTCTTCAGACTGTCAGTTAGAGAAACTGCCCATGAGGCCCCGGGATCGGTCCCGGGTGATCGATGCTGCCAAACACGCCCACAAGTTTTGTAACACAGAAGACGAGGAGACTATGTATCTTCGGAGGTAAGAAGTGGATGCTCTCTGTCTGGAATTTCCTTTCTGTGCCGCAGTCGGGTTCTGAGGAATAGAAACACCCCGTCTAGCGCTGAACGGGTCATTCTTGTGGGCCTAACGCTTTGACCTTTGCGTTGGCCCTAACTTCTGCGGACACAGCAGTATCTTCGCTGTGCTCTGTTGGAATGCTGCGGATATGCGCTTCTGTTGCCATTTGATAGCTGTAATTTGGGGGGATTTTTGCAAGTAGAATGCGGTCATTTAACCTGTAATCTCTGGGAGCATGCCACGTGCCAAGCACTGAGCTGGGGACTGGCTCTGGGAAGGTGGAGAAGGTACTGGGGCGCCTGGGTGGCTCAGTTGTTTAAGCATCCGACTTCGGCCCAGGTCCTGATCTCGCGGTTCGTGAGGTCGAGCCCCGCGTCAGGCTCTGTGCTCACAGCTCAGACAGAGCCTGGAGCCTGTTTCGGATTCTGTGTCTCCTTCTTTCTCTGCCCTTCCCCTGCACTCACTCTCACTCTCTCTCTCCCTCTCTCTGTCAAAAATAAATAAACTTACCAAAAAATTAAGATGGATAAGGTACTGCCCTTACCATTAAAGAGCCCATCCCTCATCGAGTGGACTGGTCACCTGTTAGGATAAAATGCTGGCGTGGTGGACAAAAGGCTATGGAAAAACAGATGGGAGTGGGTCATTCTCCTGAAGGGTGATCAGGAAAGGCACCGAAAGATGATGGCATTTGTGTGTGGCCTTGAACTAGGATTTCACCAACTAGATGAGGGGGTTGAGAAGCATCCCAGGTGGAAGGGATATGGAAGCATTGAAAGCATCACATATGGTGTGCTTGGGAGATTTGAATGGCCCTTGGTGACTATAGCCCAGGTTACTTTACAGGAAGGGGTTCGTGCATCCTGGGGTGGGGACAGAGTAAAATGCCGAAATAGACAAATTTGGACTTATCTGTCGGCAATAGCTTGTTCTCTTTTTTAAGCAGGAGAGTGACATGGTTAGATCCGTTTTAGATTGGGAGTCCTTGCTTGAGATGGGGAATTGAAGCCTGGGAAGGGCTAACGTTATGTGGAGTGCGGAGCAAGAAGAGAGAGGACTCAAGATACAATCCTGGGAAACACTGACGTTTAAAAAGCAGACAAGGGGGGATGAACCTGGGTGGCTCAATCGGTTAAGCATCTGACTTCTGCTCAGGTCACGATCTCACAGTTTGTGAGTTTGAGCCCCGCATCGGGCTCTGTGCTGACAGCTCGGAGCCTGGAGCCTGCTTCGGATTCTGTGTCTCCCTCTCTTTCTGCCCCTCTCTTTCTCACGCTCTGTCTCTGTCTCTCTCTCAAAAATAAACAAACATTAAAACAATTTTTTTTAAAGGGACGCCTGGGTGGCTGTCTTGGTTAAGCATCCGACTTTGGCTCAGGTCATGATCTCACAGTTCATGGGTTCGAGCCCCGCATCGAGCTTGGTGCTGACAGCTTGCTTTGGACTGTGTCTTCCTCTCTCTCTGCCCCTGCTTGTGGTCTGTCTCTCTCTCTCAAAAATAAATCTACATTAAATAAAAAATGAATTAAAAAAAACCAGACAAGGGGGGCACCTGGGTGGCTCAGTCGGTTAAATCCAATTTTAGCTCAGGTCATGATCTCATGGTTTGTGAGTTCGATCCCCCCACATCAGATGAGTTTGAGCCCCGCTTCAGGTGAGCCTGAGCCCTGCTCTGGGCTCTGCACTCTCTTCCTCTCTGTATCATGTGGGATTCTCTCTCCTACCCCACCCCTCACCTCCGCCCCTTGCTCACTCGTACTCTCTCTCTCAAAAATAAATAGAATTAAAAAAAATAAAAATAAAAAGCAGACAAGGGGCGTCTGGGTAGCTCAGTCGGTTAAGCATCCGACTCTTGATTTCCGCTCAGGTCATGATCTCATGGTTCGTGAGTTTGAGCCCCGCATTGGGCTCTGCGCTGTCAGCACGGAACCTGCTTGGGAGTCTGTCTCCCTCTCTCTCTGCCCCTCCCACACTTGCACGCACGCATGCGTGTGCGCTCTCTCTCAAAATAAATACACTTAAAAAAGCAGACAAAAATAATTGGGACCTGGTGACGTGGGAACCGAGAGGAGAGAGCATCAAGGAGTGTGTATATCGGGGGACAGTGGCCGTCAACAGGTGCCTGATACCACAGAGAGGTCGGTTGTGGGGAATTAAAAAGTCCATACGTCCCTTCACGTATATTTTATTTATTGGGCCCCTCCTGGGTGCCAGGCACTGTCCTAGAAACCCGGGATATGCCACTGTATTCTTTTGCGAGGGCTGCTGTAACAAAGTACCACAAAATAGGTGGCTTAGCACAACAGAAACTGCCTCACATTTCTTCTGAGTCCTAGAAGTCTGAAATGAAGGTGTTGGCGGGGCCGTGGTCTCTCTGCAAGTTTGAGGGCAGGATCCTTCCTTGGCCCTTCCCAGCTTCTGATGCTTGGCGCCGGTCCATGGCGTTTCTTGGCTCGTAGGTGCCTATATTATCACGTGGTCTTCTCCCTGGGTCTCTGTCTCTGTTTTTCTTCTCTTCTTTTTATAGGGACACCAGTCATATTGGATTAAGGGCACATCCTACCCATCTGCATGACCTCATCGTAACTAATTATATCTGCAAGGACCCTCTTTCCAAGTAAGGCCACATTCTGAGGTTACTGGAAGGACGTGACGTTTTAAGGGATCCATCCAACCCATCACGACCAGTAAACAAGCAACGCACCCTGCCTGTATGGAGCTTGTGTTCTAGTGTTGAACTGGGAAAAGCTACAAGCTGACATCTTACTATGTTAATTTAAGAAACCAAACTGCTGTCAGCCCGCACTAACAAACAGAAGCGGAAGTACTGCTAGGCGATTCGGTAGCAAAGCAGGCATCAAGCCCCATTGGGACAACTGGGTTTCTAAAATGGTGTAGCTGGGGGCGCCTGGGTGGCTCAGTTGGTTAAACGTCTGACTTCGGCTCAGGTCATGATCTCACGGTTCGTGGGTTCGAGCCCCGCATGCTTGCTTGCTCGCTCTCTCTCTCTCTCTCTCTCTCTCTCTCAAAAATGAATAAGTGTTAAAATTTAAAAAAAAAAATGTTTTTTATTGTTTGTTTATTTTTGAGAGGGAGCAGAGTGCAAGCTGGGAAGGGGCAGAGAGAGAGGGAGACAAAGAATCCGAAGCAGGCTCCAGGCTCTGAGCTGTCAGCACAGAGCCCGACACGGGGCTCGAACCCACGGACTGTGAGATCATGACCTGAGCCGAAGTCAGACGTTTAACCAGCTGAGCCATCCAGGTGCCCCAGTGTTAAAAAAAACTTGTTAAATACAATACAATGGTGTGCCTGAAGCGACGACAGTTGGTTCTATACGAGATACAACTCGAGGCCAATAATACGACCACATTCTAAAATTGATGAGATCTGCAAAGGAAGGCCCTTCAGGAAACATTGGGGAAAAATACTCCAAACACTCCATTATGGTATACAGGAGGCTTTACGAGGAAGACACCCTGTCCCAAGCTAATCCATTGCCTTGTGCTTTTTCTGCCTCCGTTAACCTTTATTTAATTTTCTGATTTTGAAAATGGCCAACTGACTGTCTTTAAGATCACCAACATATTTGTTATGGATTTGTTATATGTATTGTAATTACATGTAGTAACGTATAATTGTATATTACGTGTATCGAACGGATGTATATTACTCAGTTAATACAGAAACTGATCTAACGACACAGCCAGGCCACAGGCCCCTATGGCACTAAAAGGCAGATGCCCTCCCCTCTGGGCCAGAAAACTGAACGGCCTTAGGCTGAAGTAGAAACCCCGGAGTCCAATCAGCCTGGCCCTAGAAGCGAGCCAGCTCCGGGCCTAACCTTAGGACCAGGTAGTTCTTAGAGTTTACCAACGAGGTGTCGTCTGCTTCCCCCCCCTGTTGGCACTGTTCCCTCTCTAATCAACAGTCTTTCCAATGGCCCGTTCTCGGGTGCCCCTCTGCTGGCCAGGGTGGAGTTTCGCTCTGCTCTTCTGCAGCCAAGCTGTGTGGGAGAGCACGGGTTGCTGAAAACGTGGCGGCCTGGCCACCATAGGCCCTGGAGCCTGTCGCTGTCCACCTCCAAGTCACGCATTCTCGAGTCCTTCTCTTTTGGCACTGTCGTTCCCCAGGCGCCCCTTTCCCTCCTCCGCCGCTCGCACAGTTGCAAATCCGGTGTTTTTCTGTCTGGATCTCTGTTGACCGTGCCTCCCTGGTTGCTCTCCTTCCTTGGTTTCTGTGAAGCTGTTCTGGAGATTCTCTTCCTCCTTTGGCTCTCTCAGTCTTCCGGATTCTTCCTCTGCCTGCCCGTTAAATGTTGGCATTCCCCAGGGCTCTGACCTCCCCTCTTTATGCTCTCCTCGGACATTCTCACCGCCTTTCATGACATCAGTTACACTTAGATGCTGAAGCCTCACAAAGTCTCCCATCTGCCTGCATTTCTCTCCCGTACTCAGAACTGTGTACCTCACTGCCTCCTCTCCTTCGTCGCCTGACGTTCTCTCTCAGATCCAACAGGCTCCATCCAGGCTCTGAGCTGTCAGCACAGAGCCCGATGCGGGGCTCGAACTCACAGACTGTGAGATCATGACCTGAGCTGAAGTCGGATGCTCAACCGACTGAGCCACCCAGGCGCCCCGGTTTTTTTTTTTTTTTCTTTTTGTAAGTAAGCTCTACGCCCAGTGTGGGGCTTGAACTCGTGACCCTAAGATCAAGAGTTGCACGCTCTGCTGACTGAGCCGGCCAGGTTCCCCTTGATTTTTTTTCTTTAAACATAACAACATTTGCCATGTCATCTAGTTTCTGTGGGTCAGGGATTCAACAGCAGTTTGGGCGGGTGGTTCCCGTCTCTTCGTGAGGCTGTGGTTACCAGGCCGACCAAGGGTGCAGTCATTTGAAGTCTCGCTTGGGGCTGGCGGTCCCACTTCCAAGGTGGCTCACTCACAGGGTTGGCAGCCGAGTGCTGTTGGGGAGGAGCCCCAGCCCCTCATCACAAGGGTCTGCCATAAGGCTGCTTGAATATCCTTGTGATGGGACAGCTGGCTTCCCACAGCATGAGTAATCCAAGAGAGAGCAAGCCACAATATCTTTTGTGACCAAGACTCAGAAGTCCCCATCATCTCTGCAGTGTCCTCTTGGTATTACAGGTCAGCCCCCCTCCTTTTGGGAGGGGACTGTGCAGGGTGTCAATACCAGGGTGCAAGGATTATTGGGGGCCATCTCAGAGACTGCCACAACCAGGGAGAATGTTGTGTTGCGTTTTGTTTTTGGCCTTCCCTCCCTCACATATTCCTAGAGATTAAGGGCAGGACAGAAAATCAAGGTCAATTAGTCCAGCTAGCTAGCTCATGTTAATCACTTCCTTATACCAGTTAAGTACCTTGTCTCCATATCAAGGTGAACTTTTTGAGCGCAAGAATCCTGCCTTCTACATCCAAAACCCTTAGTACATCTTGCCTGCTTCTTGGCACATAGTTAGGAACAGATAAGTTTTTATAAACTTGACAAAATCCCATCGGTCACTGGTATTTGAAGGTTAACTCATTGAGAAGTATACAGTCCCCTTTATTTGAAATCCTGTGGTTTGAAAGCTCAGGCTTATGAGATTGACCGACTTCGGGATTCTAGAAGTCGCTTGCGTGGCGAATCTCTCCGCTTCAGGCTGAGGTTGGATTTAGAGTCCCAGTAGGAACCGGAAGTGGTACACGGAACCCAAGATATTGCCAAGGCTCTAGTCGCGTGACGTTGGCGAATGGTGGCGCGTTTGACACAAGCAATACTTGTAAGAGAAATGGAATGTTAAAGATGGCACAGACTTCGGAGTTCTACCCCAGGCAGGACCGCTTTGTGACTTTGGGCAAGTCACCTAAGCTTTTTGGGCCCGTTTCCATGTCCCTGAACTGGGAGAATAATAATCATCAGTCTCTACAGTCTCTATTCCTCAGCAGTTCTGCTCTTAGCACGCACCCTCACGTAGTGACTCTCCCCCCTGGCTGTGTTAGCACCATCCCGGGGACTTTGTTTTGTTTTGTTTAAGTCCTGATGCCGGGGCGCCCGGGTGGCTCAGTCGGCCGACTTCGGCTTGGGTCATGAGCTCGCGGTTTGTGGGTTCGAGCTCCGCGTCAGGCTCTGTGCTGACAGCATGGAGCCTGCTTCGGAGTCTCTGTCTCCCTCGCACTCTGCCCCTCCCCCGCTGGCACTCTGTCTCTTTCTCTCTCTTCTCTCAAAAATAAATAAACATTAAAAAAATTTTTTTAAAAAAGGCACCAGAAATATTGTAGCTTTTTACGTCTAGCATCTTTCATTTAGCATGTTTTCTTTCTTTTTTTTTTTAAGTGTTTTTATTTATTTTTCTTTCTTTTTTTTTAAATGTTTTTATTTATGTTTGAAGGAGAGAGAGAGAGAGACAGAGCATGAGTGGGGGAGAGAGAGGGAGACACAGAATCCGAAGCAGGCTCCGGGCTCTGAGCGGTCAGCACAGAGCCTGACGCGGGGCTCGAACCCACGAACCGTGAGATCATGACCTGAGCTGAAGTCCGACGCTTAACCGACTGAGCCACCCCGGCACCCCTGTCTTTCTGATCATGGTGATCCTAGTGTGCGTGAAGTGGGAGCTCATTGTGGTTTTGATTTGCATTTCCCTCCTGGCAGATGATGCTGAGCAGCTTTTTCATGTACTTTTTGGTCATTTGCATGTCTTCTTTGGAGAAATGTCTATGGATTTTTTGCCCATTTTTAATTGGTGTATTTGTCTTTTTAATTGTTGAGGTGTAAGAATTCTTTTTTTTTTTTTTTTTTAGTTCAAGGGTTTTAATCCAATTCTATCACATATTAATTCTTTGACCTTAGGCAGGTTACTTAACCTTGTTTTTTTAAATTTTATTTGTAATTTTTTAAAATTCACATCCAAATTAGTTAGCATATGGTGCAACAGTGATTTCAGGAGTAGATTCCTTCATGCCCCTCACCCATTTAGCCCATCCGCCCTCCCACGATCCCTCCAGTAACCCTCAGTTTGTTCTCCATATTTATGAGTCTCTTCTGTTTTGTCCCCCTCCCTGTTTTTATATTATTTTTGTTTCCCTTCTCTTATGTTCATCTGATTTGTCTCTTAAAGTCCTCATATGAGTGAAGTCATATGATTTTTGTCTTTCTCTGACTAATTTCACTTCACATAATACCCTCCAGTCCCACCCACGTAGTTGCAAATGGCAAGATTTCATTCTTTTTGATTGCCGAGTAATACTCCAGAGTTGTAAGAATTCTTTATAATGGATACTGGCCTCCTATCAGATAAATAATGTGCAAATATTTTCTCCCATTCTGTGGATTAGCTTTATACTCTCTTGATGATATTCTTTGAAGCATAAAAGATTTTAATTTTAATCAAGTCCTGTTTATTTTCTCTTTGATTGCTTGTGCTTTAGGTGTCTTGTCTAAGAAACTGTTGCCTAATTCAAAGTCTTGAAGGTTTATGT
Organism: Felis catus; assembly: GCF_018350175.1. Lineage (NCBI taxonomy): Eukaryota > Metazoa > Chordata > Mammalia > Carnivora > Felidae > Felis > Felis catus. Next base: position 97,460,606 of record NC_058386.1, on the reverse strand, counting down.
CTAGATTTTCTTCTAAGAGTTTTATAGTTTTAGTCCTTTTTTAAAAAAAAAATATTTATGTATTTTGAGAGAGAAAGAGAGAGAGAGAATCCCAAGCAGGCTGGCTTCATGCTGTCAGCACAGAGCCCGATATGGGGCTTGATTTCACAAACTGTGAGATCATGACCTGAGCCAAAATCAAGAGTTGGATGTTTAACCAAGTGAGTCATCCAGGCGCACCTTTATAGTTTCAGTTCTTACGTATAAACCTTTCATCCATTTTGCGTGAATTTTTTAGATGGCCTGAGGTAAGGATCTAATAAATTCATAAGAGACTCTGAAATACAGAGAACAAACTGAGGGTTGCTGGAGAGGGGGTAGGTGGGTAGGTGGGGTTGAATGGGTGATGGGCATTAAGGAGGGCACTTTCTGGGATGAATGCTGGGTGTCATACGTAAGGGATGAATCACTGGGTTCTACTCCTGAAGCTAAGACAGCACTATATGTTAACGAACTTGAATAAAAAATAATCAATCAGTTAATTCATCCTTTTACATGTGGATATCCAGTTGTCCCGGTACCATTTATTGAAAGAAAGAATGTTCTTTCTCCTTTGAATGGTCTTGACACCCTTGTCAAAAATCCAGGGGTGCCTGGATGGCTCAGTTGGTTAGGGGTCTGACTCTTGGTTTTGGCTCCGGTCACGATCTCACAGTTCCTGAGATCGAGACCCCTGTGGGGCTCTGCGCTGATAGGGAGAAGCCTGCTTGGGATTCTGTCTCTCCCCCTCTCTCTCTGGCCCTCACCTGCTTGCACTCTCTGCCCACCCCCCCCATAAATAAATAAATAAACATTAAGAAAAATCAGTTAACCAAATATGTATGGGTTTATTGTGGACTCTCAGTTCCATTCCATTGCTCTATATTTCTATCTTTTATGCCAGTACCACCCCGTCTTGATTACTGTGGCTTTTGTGGTTTCAAAATCAGCAAATGTGAGTCCTCAAGCTTTGTTCTTTTTCAAGATTGTTTTGGCTATTCTAGGTTCCTTGCAATTCCATATGAATTTTGGGATCAGCTTGTCAATTTCTGCAGAAAAAGCCAGCTTGGGTTTTGATAGGGATTGTGCGGAAGGTGTAAATTCATTTAGGGAGTATTGCCATCTTAACAATAGTAAGTGTTCAGTCCACAAATACGGGATGTCATTCCAGGTACTTAAGTGTTCTTTAATTTCTTCCAGCAGTGTTTCATAGTTTTCAGTGCACAAGTCTTGCACTTAATTTGTTAAATTATTCCCAAGTATTTTGTTCTTTCTGATGCTGTTGTAACTGTTTTCTCAACATTATTTTTTATCGTTCATTTTTAGTATATAGGACTACCACTAATTTTCATATATTGATTTTGTATCCTGCAGCCTTGCTAAATGTATTAGCTTTAATTGTGTGTATGTGTGTTCTGAAGGGTTTCTACAGGTAAGATCATGTCATCTGCAAATAGAGATGGTTTTACTTTTTCCCTTCCAATATGGATGCCATTTCTTTCTTCCTTTCTTTCTTTCTTTCTTTCTTTCTTTCTTTCTTTCTTTCTTTCTTTCTTTCTTTCTTTCTTTCTCTTTGTTTCTCTCTCTCTCTCTCTCTCTCTCTCTCTCTCTCTCTCTCTTTGCTTCCTTCCTTCCTTCCTTCCTTCCTTCCTTCCTTCCTTCCTTCCTTCATCTAGTTGCCCTGGCTAGACTTTGTGTTGTGTTGAATAGAAGTGTTGAGAGTGAGTCTCCTTGGCTTGTTCCTGATCTCAGGGAGAAAACTTTCAGTCTTTCACCGTTAAGCATGATATTAGTATATGTAGCTTAGAGATTGTGGGTTTTTCACAAATAACCTTTATCAGGTGGAGGAGGTTCCCTTCTATTCCTAGTATATTAAAAGGGTTTTGAGTTTTGTGAAAAGCTTCCATTTGGGGCCTATTGAGATGATCATGTGTGTTTTCTCTTTTATTCTATTACTGTGGTGTATTATTGCTTTGGTTAATTTTTTTTTTTTTTTGTATGGTGCACCAATCCTGATTTCATGGGATAAATTCCACTTGGTCATGTTATATAATCTTTTTTCTATGTTGCTGGATTCAGTTTGCTAGTATTTATTTTCATTTGAGGATTTTTGCCTGTGTATCAAGCAGGATTGATCTCTGTTGTGTTGTTGTACCTTTGCCTGGTTTTGGCATCAGAGTAATACTGGCTGCATGGGATGAGTTGGGAAGTGTCTCCTCCTCTTTTGAAAAGTTTGTGAAGCATTGGTATTCATTCTTCTTTGAACTTTTAGTAGAATTTACCAGTGAAGCCACTGGTCCTGGGCTTTTCTTTGTGCAGGTTTTTCAACGTTTATTTATTTTTGGGACAGAGAGAGACAGAGCATGAACAGGGGAGGGGCAGAGAGAGAGGGAGACACAGAATCGGAAACAGGCTCCAGGCTCTGAGCCATCAGCCCAGAGCCCGACGCGGGGCTCGAACTCACGGACCGCGAGATCGTGACCTGGCTGAAGTCGGATGCTTAACCGACTGCGCCACCCAGGCGCCCCTGTGCAGGTTTTTGATTACTAATTAAATGTCTTTTTTTTTTTTTTTTTTAAATTTTTTTTTTTTCGACGTTTATTTATTTTTGGGACAGAGAGAGACAGAGCATGAACGGGGGAGGGGCAGAGAGAGAGGGAGACACAGAATCGGAAACAGGCTCCAGGCTCTGAGCCATCAGCCCAGAGCCCGACGCGGGGCTCGAACTCACGGACCGCGAGATCGTGACCTGGCTGAAGTCGGATGCTTAACCGACTGCGCCACCCAGGCGCCCCACTAATTAAATGTCTTTACGTGTGATAGTCCATTCAGATTTTGTTTCTTTTCTAGTGAGTTTTGATAGTTTGTATTACTCTGTTGTTTTAGGAGTTTGTCCATTTCACCTAGGTTATCTAATTTGTTGCCATACAGTCATTCATAATGTAATCTTACAAGTTTTTTTATGCCTGTCAGATCAGTAGTACTCCCTTGATTTTTTTTTTTAAGATTTTTTAAAAAAAATTTTATTTTTGAGAGAGAGAGGGAGGGACAGAGGGGCAGTGAGAGAAAGGGAGATACAGAATCTGAATCAGGCTCTGGCCTGATTCTGAGCTGTCAGCACAGAGCCCGACATGGGGGCTCGAACTCCCAAACCACGAGATCATGACCTGAGCTGAAGTCGAACGCCCAACCAACCGAGCCACCCAGGCACCCCACTCCCTTGGTTTTTTTAAGTCCTAATAACATTAGACTATTTCCCTGAGTATGCTACATGGTTTTGGCTTTGAGCATAGTATTCCCACTGCTTGAAATACTACTTTCTATCAGGAGTGTTGGTTTGAAATCACCTCCTCCCGAAGCCTTCCATGACTGCCTCAGACAGACTTGGTGTGCCCACCTCTGTGTTCCCATTACAAGGCATACATTTTTCCATTTAAGAACTTCCCTCCACGATTATAATTTTTCTCACTAAAACCGAATTCTTAAAAGGATAGTTTCAACCAATATTTATTGCATGCCTACTTTGTTTCCAGTGCTTTGCTCAGCTCTGGGCATAGAGTGGTCAGATAGGCATGGTCTCCGCTGCTTTCGGATCCCATGGACCTTCCAGTCTAGTGGGCTGACAGAAAAATAAAGTAATTATGATTATGGAAAGTTCTGTGAATGAAACCAAGGGCTTATACAGGGTATCTCACGAAAACTTCTCTGAAAAGGTAGTCAGGGCGGGTCTCTGCGACTAGGTGATATTTGATCTGTGACCCCCAAAGATGAGAATCAGAAAGCAGGGAGAGGAGCATTCCAAGGAGAGAGAGAAGGGTGTGTGTGTGAAAGGTCAGAGGTGGGAAAGCGCTGGTTTGTTCCAAGAATAGGAGGGAGGGAGGGCATCTGTGGGATGAGGCAGGGGCCCAAGCGGGTGCTCAGTTGGGGCCGGTAGGCCGTGGTAGGGAGTTCGATTTTCTTCTAGGTGTGTTAGGAAGCCCCTCCTGCTTCTGTTTCAAGAATGATTTGTAGCGGAAGCAGGTTCTAGAATAAGCAGTTGGAGTTTGTATGTTAGGTATGAACTTAGGATGGGGAAGGCCTAACTAAATACCACCCCCCCCCACACACACATGCACACATACTATCGATTTGACTGCACACAAATCTAAAATTTCCACACGGGTTAGGAGGAAGTCAAAGACAAATGTCAAACTGGGGAAAAAATATTTGCAAGGCCCGTTAACATCGGCAAGTCTCAATAAACAAAAGATGTGAAGTGACCACTCACACAAAAAAAGAAAACACAAATGCCCGTTAAATATGTGAAAAGATGCCTGACTTCACTCCTTAAAAAAAAGAAATGCAAATGTTGAGATCACGGTTTGCACGAGCCAGATTGGCAGCTGTGCATTTTATTACAAAATTAATTTTTTTTTTTTTATTTTTGAGAGAGCAAGCAGGGGAGGGGCACAGAGAGAGGGAGACACAGAATCCAAAGTAGGTTCCAGGCTCTGAGCTGTCAGCACAGAGCCCGACGCGGGGCTTGAACTCACGAACTGTGAGATCATGACCCGAGCCGAAGTCGGACGCTCAACAGACTGAGCCACCCAGGGTCCCCAGCAGCCTTGCATTTTAATAACATACCTTGTTGGTGAGACTGTAGAGAAACAGGAACTCTCACATTGGTAGTGGGGATGTAAGTTGGTTCAGCTTCTCTAGAGAGTAATTTGGCAGTATTTATCAGAATTTAAAGTGGATACACTTCTAGGAATTTATCCAACAGGTAAAAGACTTCGGCACATCCATACACAGGAATACAACGCAGCCCTTAGGAAGAATGACGCAGCTCTTTGTCGACTGATAGGGAAGGGTCGCAAATATATATTTTCCAACCAGGATACATTTTTAAGTGAACAAAGAAGTGTGCTCTCTTTGTCTAAAAAGGAAAAAAATCTGTTTTCTTTATATACCAATAAGGATTCTTTGCTTGCATCGTCAGCTGTCTCTGAGAGGAACAGAAGAAACTAGAACAGTATTTGCCTCCGGGGAAGAGAACTGGGTGGGTGAAGGGTGGGGGGGATGATGTTTACTTTTCTTTGGACCCCTGTAGGGTACCCCTATATTTGTACCGATATGTACCACGCATACATACTGCCTATTAAAAATTTGAAACCAACAAGGGGGGGGGGGGGGCGTGAGGAGACCAGTCTGGAAGCTGTGACAAGTCATCCAGGGAAGAGACGCTGGTGGCCTGGGCTAACACGGTGGCAGGAAGGTGGAACAAAGCAGATCGGTTCAAGAACTTTTTTGGGAGGAATCCAAAATCAACTGATGGAGTAGATGTGGGAAGTGAAGGAAAGAGAAGAAACAAGGATGAATCCTAGGTTTCTGTTAAGCACCTGGGTGGGTGGAAAAGCCGCTTACCTAAGGCAGTGTTGTGGGCTCTTGAGCTGGACGGGCCTGAGCCTGAAGTCAACCTATTCTTTTTTTTTTTGTTTTTAATTTTTTGTTTTTGAATTCAACTTATTCTGCTTCCTAACTGTGACCTTGGGCAAATCATGTGATTGGTTTGTACTCAGGAGCCTTCATCTATAAAATGGGAACAATAATATGACCTACCTCACAGAGCCACCGTAAGGATTAAATGACTTAATACATGTATACTTGAGGGACGTCTGAGCGGCTCAGTCGGTTAAGTGTCTGACTCTTGGTCTCAGCGCAGGTCATGATCTCACAGTTCGCAAGATCGAGCCCCCTGAGTCAGGCTCCGTGCTCTGCTTGGCATTCTCTCTCTCTCTCTCTCTCTCTCTCTCTCTCTCTGCCCCTCCCCCACTCATGCTCTCTCTTGCACTCGCTCTCTCTCAAAATAAAAATAAATAAACATTTTTTAAAAATTAAAAAATATGGAGCGCCTGGGTGGCTCAGTCGGTTAGGCGTCCTCCTCTTCATCTTGGCTCAGGTCATGATCTCATGGTGGTGAGATTGAGGGCCCCCCCCCCTTTCTCCACGCTGGGCATGGAGCCTGCTTAAGATTCTCTCCCTCTGCCCCCTCCTCTATGCACTTTCTGGCACGCACGTGTTATCTCTCTCTCTCTCAAAAAAAAACAAAGATTAAAATGAATACAGGTTTAACTAACCAGTCAATCTAGGAAATGAAAATTTTTGAAAGGCCCTATTACCATTTGAAGAAATGAGGTAGTGAGGTGGGTAGGTTATGAGATTTGTTCATATCTTTTTTTTTTTTTTTTTAATTCCATTTTCTGCGCAGGCCTGAAGGCATTGAACGACAATACCGGAAGAAGTGTGCCAAGTAAGTATTTAACAGTGTGGGTTTCTCCAAGCATAAGAAAGTAGAGGCAGTAATGTGTTCAGAAAAGAATTATTGGACACAATTCTCTGTTGTATCTTTATCCTTATAATCTCCATTGCCTTTGAACTTCCACTGCACAACCACCAATATGCTCCCCAAACAGACTAGTCAAAGTCACATCCCTGACCAGCTGGCCACAAAAATGTTTTTCTATTTTAAAACATAGTATCAATTTTTAAATGGAGATGTGAGACTACTAAACTACAGTAAGTTTAATCTTCCTGATGTAAGTACAGTTACATCTTGGCTCTCGGAAGACTAGGAGAATTAAGGCAGGGAAATGGCCAAGAAGGCATTTTAGTTCACAGCCACACTGGATTCGTTAAATTCGTTTTAACATGTCTCATGGGTCGACTTCATGTACCTGAAAACAAGTCTAATAGAAATGACCGACCCCGATCCCTATCAAAATAACACCAGCATTCTTCACATAGCTAGCACAAAGAATCCTAAAGTTTGTATGGAACCAGGAAAGACCTGGAATAGCCAAAGCAATCTTGAAAAAGAAAACCAAAGTGGGAGGCATCACAATCCCGGACTTCGAGCCGTATTACAAAGCTGTAATCGTCAAGACAGTATGGTACTGGCACAAGAACAGACCCTCAGATCAATGGAACAGAATAGAGAACCCAGAAATGCACCCACAAACGTATGGGCAGCTAATCTTTGACAAAGCAGGAAAGAATATCCAACGGAATAAAGACAGTCTCTTCAGCAAGTGGTGCTGGGAAAACTGGAGGGCGACATGCCAAAGAATCAACCTGGACCACTTTTTTATACCACACACAAAAATAAATTCAAAATAGATGAAAGACCTAAATATAAGACAGGAAATCATCAAAATCCTTGAGGAGAAAGCAGACAAAACCCTCTTTGACCTCGGCTGTAGCAACTTCTTGCTCAACATGTCTCTGGAGGCAAGGGAAACAAAAGCAAACGTGAACTATTGGGACCTCGTGAAGATAAAAAGCTTCTGCACAGTGAGGGAAACAATCAGCAAAACTAAAAGGCAACCGACGGAATGGGAGAAGATATTTGCGAACGACATATCGGATAAAGGGTTAGTATCCAAAATCTATAAAGAACTTATCCAACTCAACACCCAAAAAACAAATAATCCAGTGAAAAATGGGCAAAAGACATAAATAGACCCTTCTCCAAAGAAGACATCCAGATGGCCAACCGACATATGAGAAAACATCACATCACTTATCCACATCACTCATCATCAGGGAAATACAGATCAAAACCACACTGAGATACCACCTCACCCCTGTCACAATGGCTAACATTAACGACTCAGGCAACAACAGATGTTGGTGAGGATGTGGAGAAAGAGCATCTCTTTTGCATTCTTGGTGGGAATGCAAGCTGGTGCAGCCATTCTGGAAAACAGTATGGAGGTTCCTCAAAAAATTAAAAATAGAACTACTCTAGGACCCAGCAATTGCACTACTAGGTATTTATCCACGAGATACAGGTGTGCTGTTTCAAAGGGACACATGCACCCCCATGTTTATAGTAGCTCTATGGACAATAGCCAAGGTATGAAAAGAGCCCAAGTGTCCATCGATGGATGAAGGGATAAAGAAGATGTGGTCTATATGTGTCAGCTCAGGTCACGATCTCGCGGTCCGTGAGTTCGAGCCCCGCGTCGGGCTCTGGGCTGATGATGGCTCAGAGTCTGGAGCCTGCTTCAGATTCTGTGTCTCCCTCTCTCTCTGCCCCTCTCCCGTTCATGCTCTGTCTCTCTGTCTCAAAAAAATAAATAAACGTTAAAAAAAATTAAAAAAACCTTAGACCAGTTACCCAGACTCTTGGAAGAATGGCAGCAACTATATATATATAGAGAGAATGTTTTTAGAAACTTCTATTACTTTAAACACTTTATTTATTTTTTATTTTTTAGTTTTTTTTAGTTTTTTTTCAACGTTTTTTTATTTATTTTTGGGACAGAGAGAGACAGCATGAACGGGGGAGGGGCAGAGAGAGAGGGAGACACAGAATCGGAAACAGGCTCCAGGCTCCGAGCCATCAGCCCAGAGCCTGACGTGGGGCTCGAACCCCCGGACCGCGAGATCGTGACCTGGCTGAAGTCGGACGCTTAACCGACTGCGCCACCCAGGCGCCCCAAAATTTTGTTTATTTTTTAAGTAATCTCTACACCCAACATGGGGCTCGAACTCTCAACCCCGAGATCCAGAGTTGCATGCTCTACTGACTGAGCCGGCCAGGCGCCCCAGAACGGCAGCGGCTGTAACTGGAAAGCCGTCAGTAGCAGGAGCCAGCATGTCCCAAACTTGTCGAATGAGAAGAATCACTTGGGATCCTGAGGGAAATGACAGATGCCCGGGCCTCAGCTCCCCGATTTGCTGAATCAGGATCTTCTGGGGGAGGGACCTGGGAATCTGAGCAGCAGTTTTAACAAATTCTTGGCTTGTAAAAGTGATCCCTCAGTGATTCTTAGGAAGTAGTTTCGGGAAGCAGTGGAAGGAGTGGATCATTCGTTTATGCCACAGACAAAACTCTTCCCAGGATCTGAGCACACTTCGTGAATCCGTGTCTTGGGGGATTTGTATTCTGAGCTCCCCAGAGATTCATTCTGCTGTTTGCAGGTGTGGACTGCCACTCTTCTATCAGTCCCAGCCGAAGAACGCTCCTGTGACCTTCATCGTGGATGGAGCAGTGGTCAAGTTTGGCCAGGGTTTTGGCAAAACAAATATCTATACCCAGAAACAGGAGCCTCCTAAGAAGGTAACTATTGACAGACGGGTTAATATAGCTACAGATCGCCCTACATTTTTCAATAAGATGATAATGAGAAATCGCCCTTTATGGACGCATTCCTTATTAAGAGAATGCCATTTTCATTTATAAGCAGATGTTACATGTGACACATCCATTCTGTGTTCTTTTTTTCTTTCCTAGAGCCGTCCTCTGAGTAAAGTGAGAAGTTGTATGGTTTTAATGACCATTTATTTCCTTTGAAATGTCTTTTTCAGTGTGGACAGTGTATCATGCTGCGGGGAATAAGTCAGAGAAAGGAAATAATAGGATTTCACTCATGTGGAATTTCAGAAAACAGATGAACATAGAGGAGGGGATGGAAAACTAAGATAAAAAACAGAGAGGGAGGCAAACCATAAGAGACTCTTAAATACAGAGAATAAACTGGGGGTTGCTGGAGGGGTGTTGGGTGGGGGGGGTGGGCTCAATGGGTGAGGGGCTTTAAGGAGAACACTTGTTGGGATGAGCACTGGGTGTTACATGTTAGTGATGAATCACTAAATTCTATTCCTAAAACCAATACTATGCTGTATGTCAACTAACTTGAATTTACATCAATAATGAAATAAGTAAAGAAAGAATGAATCGGGCTGAGTTTTAAATATACTTTTTAAAGCCTTGATGGCAGATGTTAGAAAAACATAATCCAAATAAAAACCATTAGCATTTGTAGATAGGCCAGCCTGTCCCAAAGAGGGGAGTGTCCCCTGCCCCAGCCCCCACCCCCTGCAGTCAGGCATGTGTGCCCGCAGGGACACACGCGCGCGCGCACGTGGCTCACAGAGCCAACTGCAGTGAATGAGACCGAGTCCTCCTCCTGTGACTCCAGGTGATGATGACCAAACGGACGAAAGACATGGGCAAGTTCAGCTCTGTCACGGTGTCTACGATTGACGAAGAGGAAGAGGAGATCGAGGCTGTGAGTGCTTCTGTTCTCAAGGGATCTGGACGGACTGGGGGTGGGCCCGGAAGGAAGGGGGACTCTAGAACCAGCCCATTCGAGTAGCAGCATAATTAGAAACTTCGGTCATAGGCCTTACTCTGCTGGTAAGGGACTAGAGAACGCGGGGCTAGTCCCTGTCTCCCTGGGTCTCAAGGACATCCGCACGGTGAGAGCCAGGGAGCTGGACTAGCTCAGTGCTTGGTGTCCTACTGTGTTTTGAGCCGCTTTCAAGGGGGCAAGCCCCTCATCCCTCTTCGGTTTCAAAACTATTAGACTCAACAATTTCAGGTCCCTTCCATTCCGGCTCGAGTGGTTCGTGTGGCTCTCCTTAGCGGGAGCGGCACTTACCTTTACGGTACTTGAGTATAACGAGGTTTGCAGAGAGGTGTGATCTGGTTTTCAGTCGCTTTCGCTGCGATCTGAGCTCTTCGGGATTTACTGAAAACCCGAAGCCTTTGAAAGGGGACAGAGGCCGTTTCGGTACTTTTGGAACCGGAGGAGTCTGCTGCTCAAGGGCGACTTAAGGGCTCTGTTGCTCGTGGGCAAGACCGCTGGTTTAAAGGTGCCGCTGCTTCACCCGCAGAGAGAAGTCGCTGACTCGTACGCGCAGAATGCCAAGGTCATTGAAAAGCAGCTGGAGCGCAAAGGCATGAGCAAAAGGCGGCTGCAGGAGCTGGTGAGTGGCCCAGGCTGGCAAGGGTTTCTTGGTCTGGAAGACCCTCGGACGCTCAGGGAGATCCTTTTGCAAGTCTGTCAGGGGCTACCGGCGTGGTGGGCTGCCAGCGTGAACCCCGCTCTGGTGACCACAGCGTCCAGCCCCCCCGGTTAGAGTCCTGGTGAGCTGGCCCCAACCAGAACGATACTTCACTCTGCTGCCTGTGGTCCAAGGTCAGGAGTTAACGGATCGGGGCTCCTGGACGCCCTCCCAGGATGCGACGGCGGGCGGCGTTGCTACAGCGACGGTACCGGGACCGGGGCTTCGGCACTTCTGAGAGCACACTCCGGTTTCTGTGTTATCCACGGGCTCATCGCGGAGCACGCACGTTTATATCTGATGGTGCCCGCGTTTGTGTCTTCTTGATAGTAACGTGCTTATGCTATTGCCTTAAAATCCGACACCACTGTGCCTCCTCAGAGGGTGTACCAGTCTGTTCGAATGACCGTAGAGGATTTTTTAGCGACAGAGGTGGGGGGAGGGGGGGGGGGTCTCGGGAGCTGCATGACCTTGCCATAGTGTCCAAAGCAGTGCTTACCGAATGTTCTGAGGTGAAGGGCCAGTGCTTGCTTTTTTTTTTTTTTTTTTTTTCCTAATGTTTACTTATTTTTGAGACAGAGACAGAGCATGAACGGGGGAGGGGCAGAGAGAGAGGGAGACACAGAAGCCGAAGCAGGCTCCAGGCTCGAGCTGTCAGCATGGAGCCCGACGCTGGGCTCGAACCCACACACCGTAATATCATGAGCTGAGCCGAAGTCGGACGCTTAACCGACTGAGCCACCCAGGCGCCCCCCCCGCTTTTTTTTTTTAACAGTGCTTTCTTTTTTAAATTTCCGGCTTGTCAAGAGCAAGTTTATAACTTATCAAATGCAATAAAAATGAATTTGCCTCAGTTACTCCTATCAAATTACTTGATTTTGTTATCCCTGTCAAATGGCTACGCAAGTTGCAGAATGCTTGCTCTCGATTCTTATACGTATCTTGCACGAACCAATAACAAACGGTTCGTGGGCAGCACGACTTGAAGTAACACTGTTCTAGAAGAGCATTTCTTCCTGTTCTGCCGGGAATAGGATACCGGTATGCCGCGATAAATTGCTTCCCTCGGCCCTTGGAGGAACCTGGGGCTGCAGGAGCCCTGCACTGATCACCTTTGACCACAGCCTTGCACGCTGCCCCCATTTTGCCACGCAGATGTCATCATTTCCTCTGTGAACCGTAACATCAGAAACGTTGGAAAGCACCTGCTGGACACCGCCCTTCTGGTTGCTCTACTGAGTGAACACGACAGGATAGAGTTTGGGCAGTTAGAGTGAGGAAGGAAAGTACGAATTTCACGTCACGTATCAGGGCGTATGCTTTTCTTCCTCTCCAGGCTGAACTGGAAGCCAAGAAAGCGAAAATGAAGGGGACCTTGATTGATAACCAGTTCAAATGATCAGGACCTTTCTCTCAACCCACACTGGAGATCACGAGGAAAAAGAACTTTTTCTTGACTGCATGGACTGCTGTCTACCTTTTTGCCCCCGCAGAAGGCTTTCCATTGCTTTCCATTGATTTCTCCTACCTTCAGTGAGGTCTTTGAGTCCATCTGACCTGCTTTCTAGAGATGGGGTTTTTTTTTTCACCAAATCTTTCTGTATATAGGTCCTCGGTACTATTTTTGGTCCATTTGATATAAACTTCTTCAGCTGTGTAGAAACTCTCTGAGTACATCAGTGCTTGAGAGTCTCCAGTTTCTAAAGTAGCTGTTCTTATACCTTCTTCAAAGTTAATAAAACGCGTAAAGATTTTTGAAAAAGATACTATGATGTGTCACAGAAGAAAGTGGCATGAATTATATTTAAAGCCATAGCAAGTCAGACTCTTTGAAGTTGAAGTGACTCTCTTCTATTCTTAGACTGGCAGGTATCAGCTCTGGTTTGAATCTCTCTGCTGTCGGAAGAAAGTCCATAAAAAGCCAGAATGTACGTAGAGCTTCCTTTACTTGATGTTCAGAGAAACTTGCCCAGTCACAGACTCCAGAAACAGCACAGCCTTGCTTCCTGTACTTCAAATATTAAAGCTCTGGGTGAGTTCTTCCTTCTCAGACTTTGTACTTACGAAGGAACAGCCAGATGAGAGTGGGCGGGGGCAGGGCAGCTCGGCTCCAGATGGAAATGGGGTCCCGGTAAGCAGCCTCAGCTAATAACTGCCATCCCTTCACGCAGCTGACAAGAGTATGGGAGGGAGACGTAGAGGAAGAAACGATACTGAGACAAAGGGGCCTGTCGGCCATCGGGTATTTCACATTCGCTATCCGTAGAGGAGTGTTGTATAGTTAGACACTTAATGCCCCGCTCTTTCGGTGGTGTCAGTACGTAGTGTTGTGTAGGTGGTTTTATCTGTTGCCCGGTATGACGAGCTGTCGGGGCAGGAAGGGCACTTGAACCTCGTTGCGTCGTCTGCCGTGGGTTCAGTCGCCCCAGACGTGTGTGTGAGGTGCTGTCGGGAAATAATAGGGCATTTTTCTCTGCCTTTTTTTCCCCAGCTTCCTTATTTGGAAGGAGAAGTAGGTTGGAGTAGGGGTGGACGGGAGTTAGCAAGAAGTGGGAGAAGGGGAGGGGGTGGCGGTCCGGGGACAGCCCCGGGCGGGGCCGTGTTTCCATCTTCCCAGTTAGCCTCCTGCACCCAGCGGGCTCTTTGCATCTGAGGCGCCCCTCCCCACCTCATTTCCTGTCCTCACCCTGAGAGGTGCTTAGAGACCATGCGGGTAGTCGGCTGTAACCTCCGCACAGTTCCTTGACTGCGCCTCCAAACGGTGACCTTTACCTTCACGCTAGCCACGAACCGCCACGACCACAGCCCGGCGGGCCTGTCCCGCCACCTCTGAAAGCCAAGATTCTGGAGATCCAGAGCTCTGTTCTGGGACCACAGCCTCCACCTCCTCTCGCTTCCACTAGCCCTGTTCTGTTTGGTTTTTGATTTGAAGGGTGGTTACTTCCTCATTTTACAAATGAGTATCTCAGGCTCTGGGAGTCATAAGTGTCCCGAGATCCCATAGCCATCAAGTGATAAAGCCAGAAATCTGACTGCAGAACTAGGCTGAACTGCCTCTCCTGGGGGACTTGTAAGAAATATATTGTTGACAACAGATAGCAGTTTCATTTTGAGAAACCAAGTAAAATGCGTTGTGAAGACACTTACGTGGGGGGCTCCCTGTAGGACATGTGTCGTTACCTTTCCACACATTTTCCGAAATACTCGTCCTTAGATACTAGCCCTAAACCGTTGGAGCATCTGGTTCAAATTGTGCATTTTGCTTCATCTTTAAGACTGCCAATCATTAGGTCATTAGCACTAGATAAACACGGGCCCTTTAGTGTTTTATTCTCTCGTTCTGAAATGCTTATTGACATAGTTTCTCTATTACCTTTATTTTCTTGTAGAATGTGAGCAGCAAATACAGGGTTTTAGTGTTAGGATAAAGAGCCATGTGGAAATTTTGGAGTCTTACTCTGTGCGTGTGTGTGTTTGCACATTGTCAACTGTCATAAAATAGTAAAATGTAAAATGTTTAATAGCTGTAATCATTGGTGACATTTGGAAGTGTAATGATACTGCATGAGAGAAGTTAAAATGCTTTTTAAAAACGAGCTTGCCTCGACCATGTGGGGATCCTTATCACCGGGACCACCTCCTTTCCTTAAGGAAAAAACTTCCCTTTTTGTCTTCCTTGATGTTTTGTTCTGCGGCGCCTTCGCCTGTCTGACTGCTCCGAGTTTTCACTCACTTCGAACAAAGCACAGTCCCTCACACTTGAGCTTTTAGTATTTGAGAATCCCTCCAGGAAAACGAAAAGCGTCACTTAGGGTGAACTGAACCGGCTTCTAAACTTCGTAGGACCCCGATCCTCCCGTTTTCGCCCAGCGTTGCCATTCTGTCACTACCTCGCTTCCTTTGGGCCCAGCCTGATCCTGTGGTTGGGGATCTGAAGGCCCCTCACCTTCAACTCTTCTCACCTTGAGTTTGTGTGTTTTGTTTTTTTTTTTTTTAAGTAGGCTCCACGCCCAACGTGGGGCTTGAACTCACGACCCTGAGATCAAGGGTCGCATGTCTACCAACTGGGCCACCCAGGTGCCCCTAGTTTTGTTTCCTAAGTAAGCTCTATGGCCCAACGTGGGGCCTGAACTCATGACCCGAAGATCAATGGCCCCATGCTCTACCGACTGAGCCAGCCAGGGTGCCTGGCCTTGAGGTTTTTTACCTTAGAAAAAAACCTTTTTTTTTTTTTTAATGTTTATTTATTTTTGAGAGAGAGAGAGAGAGAGAGACACCATGAATGAGGGAGGCTCAGAGAGGATGGGAGACACAGAATCGCTAACGCCAGCGCCGCCTCTAGCTCGCTGAGCTCCAAAGGAGAAGGGGATTAAGTAGGGAGGTCTCCCCACCGTTGCTTGGACAAAGCAGGCTGCACGTGAGTCGACCGGAGCCACCGAGGAAGCAACCGGCTACAAAAGCCGCTCGCAAGAATGCGCCCTCTACTGCAGGGGTGGAGAAACCTCGTCGTCACAGGCCCGGTACCGTGGCATTCCGCGAAATTACAGGTTATCAGAAGTCCGCGGAACTTCCGATCCGCAAACTTCCTTTCCAGCGTCCGGTGCGGGAGATCGCTCAGGACCTCGAAACAGATCTGCGCTTCTGGAGTGCGGCTGGCGGTGCTTTGCGGGAGGCAAGCGAGGCCTACCTGGTGGGCCTCCTGGAAGACACCAGCCTGCCAGCTGTCCGTGCCAAACGTGTAACAATCATGCCCAGCTAGCACGCGGCATACGTGGAGAACATGCTTAAGAATCCGCTCTGATGGAAAACGTTTTCATTCTTCAATTTAAAAAAAAATTCTCTTCTTCCTCTTATTGGTAGATATTTTTTTTTCCCCATGGGGTCAAAGGTACCTAAGTATATGATTGCAAATGGAAAAACGGGGGACAGAAGTAGGTATTGGCAGTTTTTCCATTTTCATTTGTGTGTGAATTTTTAATACAAACGCGGGGACACAAAGCATTGATGCAAGTGAAAATGTTGCGGTGAACACGTTTCAGCAGTTCAACTTTATAACCATTATAAATAAACCTGTTACATTTTTCTGGACAGTGCCAGCATTTGGACTTTTTTTTTTTTTTTTAATTTTTTTTTTCAACTTTTTTATTTATTTTTGGGACAGAGAGAGACAGAGCATGAACGGGGGAGGGGCAGAGAGAGAGGGAGACACAGAATCAGAAACAGGCTCCAGGCTCTGAGCCATCAGCCCAGAGCCTGACGCGGGGCTCGAACCCACAGACCGCGAGATCATGACCTGGCTGAAGTCGGACGCTTAACCGACTGCGCCACCCAGGCGCCCCTGGACTTTTTTTAAGACAAGTTAATTTCTTATTGATGGCAAAAGCAAATACATAAATACGTAAAATTTAAAAATTAAAAAAAAAAATCTTTGAATAATTTGAGATGTACAGAAAAGTTCCAGAGATCGTTCAGAGTTCCTGTATACCCTCCGCTCGGTTCCCCTAATATTAACATCCTGTATAATGGTCTGGGCTGAACTGTGTCCCCTCCAGAATTCCTCTGTTGAAGCACTAACCCCACAGCGTGATGAGATTTGGGGGATAGACCTTTGGGAAACAATTAGGTTTAGATGAGGTCATGAGGTGGGACCTTCATGATGGGATTAGTACCCTTAAAAGAAGAGACCAGAGAGCTCTCTACCTGTCTCTCTCTCTCTCTCTACCACGGGAGGACACAGCAAGAAGGCGGCCGTCTCCTAGCCAGGAAAAGAGTTCTCCCTAGGAACTGAATCAGGTGGCACCTGGACCTTGGACTTTGTAGCCTCCAGAACTGTGAGAAAAAAAAAATGCCTGTTGTTAAAACCACTCGGTCTGTGGAATTTCGTTACAGCAGCCCGAGCAGACCAGTCCATACAAAACCATAGCACGGTGGTCAAAACCCAGAGATTAACGCTGGGACGATAATGTTAAACTACACACTTCGTTTGGATTGCACCAGTCGTTCCACCGTGTCCTCTTGCTGTTCCAGGACCCAATCCAGAATTGCACACTGCGTTCAGCTGTCGCGTCTCTTTAGTCTCTCTCTCTCTCTCTCTCTCTCTCTCTCTCTCTCTCTCTCTCTCTCTTTTTAATTTTAAGTAGCGGAGCCTAACGCGGGGCTTGAACTCACGACCCTGAGATCAAGACCTGAGCTGAGATCATGAGTCAGAGGCCTAACCTACTGAGCCACCCGTGTCTCTTTAGCCTCCTCTGATCTAGGACAGTTGCTCAGGGGTATCTTGTGCTTTTGATTTGTGTCTCCCTAATGAGAGGAGGTCTTTGCAACCCTGCTCTCGATGCTTCAGGTAAATACCCGGAAGCGAGGTGTTTGGATCAGACGGTAATTCTGTGTTGGGTTTTTTGAGGAACCACCATATGGCTTTCCACGGCGGCCGCCCCCGTTTACACTCCTACCAGTAACGTCCAGGGCCCCCATTCCTCCGCATCCTCACCAACACCGCTTACTTTTATTTTCTGTGTTTGACGGCAACCATCCTAACAGGCGTGAGGCTGGACTTCATGGTTTCCGTTAGCATTGAACAGCGATGTTGAGGAACTTTTCATATGATTCTGAGCCATTTGCATATTATCTCTGGAGCAAGGTCTAGTCAAGTCCTTTGCCCATTTTTCATTAGACTATTTGATTTGTTGTTGTTGTGAACATATTTGTATTAGTTAATTTGCCACCTGTATATCTTCTCTGGGGAAGATCTGTTCAGATCTTTTGCCCATTTTTAAACGGTGTTTTCTTATTGTTTATTTATGTATTTTGAGAGAGAGAGAGAATCCCAAGCGGGCTCTGTGCCTTCAGCGCAGAGCCCAACGTGGGGCTCGACCTCACAAACCGTGAGATGGTGACCTGAGCCGAAAATCAAGAGTCAGACGCTTAACCGACTGAGCCACCCAGGCGCCCCTGAATTAATTTTTGTAGAAGGTGTGAGGCATGTGTTGAGGTTCTTTTTTTTTTTGGATACAGATGTTCAGTTCTGACACCATCTGCTAAAAAGCCTCTGCTTTCTCCATTCAGTTGCCTTTGTACCTTTGCTAAAAGTCCGTTGACTCTAGCTTTGGACTTTCTCTCCTGTCTGTGGTCTCTGTGCTTGCACTAATACCCCACCATCTTGACTTGCTTATTACAGTTGTGTGGGAAGTCTTGAAATTGGGTCGTATGATTTGTCTAGCCGTGTCCTTTTTAACATTTGTTTTGGTTACTCTGGTTCCTTCGCCTTTCCTTCTAAGTTTTATTTATTTAAAAACATTTTTGTTTTAATGTTTGTTTATTTTTGAGAGAGAGAGAGAGCGCACGAGCAGGGGAGGGGCAGAGAGGGAGGGAGAGGGAGAATCCTCAGCAGGCTCCACGATGTCCGTGCGGAGCCCTCAGAGCCCAGTGTGGGGCTTGAACCCACACATGCCACGAGATCGTGACCTGAGCCAAAATCAAGAGTCAGACTCTTGACTCAGCCACCCAGGCACCCCACGCGTGGAATTTGGCACTGCCCCGATAGCTAGCCGATCCTGTGTGTTTGGGGTCAGCAACCCTCCTGTTCCCCCCCGGAACAATTTACAGCCTCCACCACTTTGCCCCAGCCTCTCTACCTGTGGGCCCCCTTTCTCCCAACAGACCTTTTCCTCCCCAGAGCACCGAGGACACAGGGGCACCCATTAGTTTCATCTCTTTCCATCCTTTTCTCCTTCCAGTCCCAGAGGAAGAGATGGCCCTCTTCCTGCTGAAGTTCATCTGTTACCTTACTCCGTGAACTTACTGTATACCGAGTAGCTGCTCCGTGCCAGGTTTTGCAGTAGGAGCTGGGGACAGAGTGGAGAACAGAGCAGCTCATGTTCTGGGGGCAGGGGTGCCAGACAAACAAGGGAACAAGAAATGGGTCAGTTACAATAGTGTGATGTGATGGAGAGTGACAGGTGGTCAGGGATGGACTCTGGGGCGGGGCCGTTGAGCCCAGGGGACCCGCAGGACGAGAATGAGCCAGCCAGGTAAGGATGGGTGGGGGAAGCAATCCGGGGGAGGCTAACAGAAAATACAAAGGCCCCGCAGAGGGATAAGCCTACCGCGTCGGAGGAACAGAAAGGCCGGTGTGCCTAGATTGTATTGAGCGAGAGAACAAGCAGCAAGAGGTGGTCAGGGGAGTGAGCAGGAGCCAGGCCATGTATGGCCTTACGGGCCCAGATAGGGAGTTTCCATCTCGATGGCACAGTGGGAAGCCGGAGACTTCTAAGCAGAGGAGTAACATGGTTTATGCTTCTGAACGGTGCTAGCTGTCACGCACAGAATGGCTTGTCACCGGGAGGCCAGAATGGAAGCAAGGAGACCCATCAGGGGACCCCTGTAGTAGCCCGGGCGAGAGAGGAGAGCGGTCGGCCCGGGGTAGTAGAGGAAGAGTTGGAGAAACTGAAGGGAGATGTGTTTGGGAGGATTTGTTATCGGGGCAAAAGCCGATGGGTTGGATGTGGGAAGCGAGGGGAAGAAGGGAATCAAGGATGACTTCTTCATTTGTGGCTAAAATAACTGGGTGAACCGAAGCGCCATTTACTGAGATGGGAGGAGCAGCTTTGGGGGGGAAGGCCAAGCACTCTGTCTCAGACACGTAAAGTGCAAAACGCCTGCCGGCTGGCAAAGTGCACACGTCAAGTAGGCAATGTGCAGTCCGGAGCTCAACTGGGGACGTCTGGCTAGAAGCTATCAACGTGGGAGGTTTTGGTGTATAGATGTTCTTCAAAGCCACAAGACAGGATGAGATTCCCCAAGACATACGTGTACACAGAAAAGAGAGCTGGTGCAAGGATTGAATCCTGGGGCGCCTGGGTGGCCCGGTCGGTTGGGCATCTGACTCTTGGTTTCAGCTCAGGTCATGATCTCACGGCTGTGGGATTGAGCCCCACATAGGGCTCCAACCTGTGCATGGAGCCTGCTTGGGATTCTCTCTCTCTCTCTCTCTCTCTCTCTCTCTCTCTCTCTCTCTCTCCTCTCTCTCTCTCTCTCTGTGTCTCTCTCTCCCCCCTCTCTCCTCTCTCCTCTCTCTCCCCCTCCCTCCCTCCCCCCCCTGCCTTGGTGTTACTCAAGTCCAGGATCAGGGACCACCCAGAAGCAGGAAGGCTGGCCCAGCAGGAGCTCGGTCCATGGACGGAAGGCCTATCCCGGGGGAGCCACAGAGTAGATACAGTCACTGTTTTAGAGATGACACTCAACACAGAGGGAAAGGAAGGGGGTAACGCAGCTTCTACTCTCCAGTCTTCAGCCAGTGATTCCCATTAGCCAAACCCATCAGGAAGTCAGAGGGGAAGGGCGCCTGGGAAATGTAGTCGTCCGTTCCACACAACAGAGCAGAAGAGGGAAAATGGCTCTGAGAGCAAACAGGCAAATTACCGGCACGCGGAAGAAAGACGAGGACTTGGGAATGAGTATTGCATTTAGTAGACGTCATTGGTGACCTTGACAAGAGCAATTTAATAGAGTGGTATGAGCAAAAGCCTGACAGGAGTGAGTTCAAGACAGAACGGGAGGAGAGGAATCAGAGGCAGCAAATACAGATGATTGTGGGTTGTTGTTTTTTTTTTTTTTTGAGTTTTGCTGTGAAAGGAAAAGAGATGTGGTGTGTGTAGTGGGAAGTGAGAGTGACAGTAGGTATTTTCTGTTTAAAATTTTTTTTTAACATTTATTTATTTTTGAGAAACAGAGATATAGAGCATGAGCAGGGGAGGGGGAGAGAAGGAGGGAGATACAGAATCCGAAGCAGCCTCCAGGCTCTGAGCTGTTTGTCAGCACAGAGCTCAATGTGGGGCTCGAACCCACGAACCACGAGACCATGACCTGAGCTGAAGTCAGACGCTCAACCGACTGAGCCACCCAGGCGCCCCAGTAGGTATTTTCAAGACAGGAGAAATACCAGCATATTTGAATGCTGATGAGGAAAAAGCCAAGAGATAATGCAGGAGAGAGAGAGAATTACCAGGGCAATGTACCTGAGGAGACAGGAGGGGATAAGGACCCAGTGCAAAAGTGATACAGTAACACAATTTGTAGAAAATCAGTCCTAGTATCTTCATCACTCAAGGGTGGAAAACACCTTAAAAAATCATGAGCTCTAACCTCCCACATTCCCTGTGCCACTCGCCCAGACACATATTTGTTCCAGCCTTTGCTTGAAAGTCTCCAGTCTTACTGACCCCTCTTTAATATAGCAGTGCTCGCAGGTGTAAGACAAATAACAAGCTTTTAAAACACACAAGGGACAGAACACTAGCCCAAATGACGAAACGGAAAAATTCTCCTCACAAGAAACGACAGCTAAAGAATTGATAAAAAACAGATATAAACAACGTAACGAACCAGGATTTGGAATGATAGTCATAAGATTAATCGTTGGGCTTGAAAAAAGCATAGAAGACAGCAGAGAATCTATTGCTGCAGACATCAAGGAACTAAAAAATACTCATGATGAATTTGAAACTGTTGTAAATGAGGTGCAAAATAAACTAGAGGCAGTGACAGTGAGGATTCAAAAGGCAGAGGGGAGAATAAGCGAAATAGAAGATAAAGTTATGGAAAAAGATGAAGCTGAGAAAAAGACAAATTCTGGACCACAAGGGGGAGAATTAGAGAACTAAGTGACTCAATGAAATGTAATAATATCTGTATCATAGGAGTTCCAGAAGAAGAAGAAGAAGAGAGAGAAAGGGGCAGAAGGTGTACTTGAACAAATCATAGCTGAGAACTTCCCCAATCTGGGGAAGGAAACAGACACTGAAATCCACCAGGCACAGAGAACTCCCTTCAGACCTAACAGGAATAGATTTTCTGCACAACACAGAGTGAAATTGGCAAAATACAAAGATAAAGAGAGAGTTCTGAAAGCAGGTAGGGACAAACGGGCCTTAACCTACAAGGGTAGACACGTAAGGGTAGTAGCCGACCCATCTGCTGAAACTTGGCAGGCTAGAAGGGAGTGGCAGGAAATATTCAATGTACTGATAAGGAAAAATACACAGCCAAGAATCCTTTATCCATCAAGCCAGTCATTCCGAATAGAAGGAGAGAGAAAAGTTTTCCCAGGCAAACAAAAACTAAAGGAGTTCATCACCACTAAACCAGCCCGACAAGAGATCCTCAGGGAGACTCTGTGAGTGAAATGTTTCAAGGACCACAAAGTACCAGAGACACGACTACAAGCATGAAACCTACAGACATCACAATGACTCTAAATCCATATCTTTCAATAATAACGCTGAATGTAAATGCACTAAATGCTCCAATCAAAAGACATAGGGCATCAGAATGGATAAAAAAACAAGACCCATCTATTTGCTGTCTACAAGAGACTCATTTTAGTTCTGAGGACACCTTCAGATTGAAAGGGGGTGGAGAACTATCTATCATGCTACTGGAAGGCAAAAGAAAGCTGGAGTAGCCATACTTCTATCAGACAAACTAGACTTTATTTTTTTTTATTTATTTATTTTTTTAAACGTTTATTTATTTTTGGGACAGAGACAGACAGAGCATGAACGGGGGAGGGGCAGAGAGAGAGGGAGACACAGAATCGGAAACAGGCTCCAGGCTCCGAGCCATCAGCCCAGAGCCCGACGCGGGGCTCGAACTCACGGACCGCGAGATCGTGACCTGGCTGAAGCCGGACGCTTAACCGACTGCGCCACCCAGGCGCCCCAGACAAACTAGACTTTAAACTAAAGGCTGTAGCAAGAGATGAAGAAGGGCATTATATAATAATTACAGGGCCTATCCATCAGGAAGAGCTAACAATTATAAATGTCTACGCACCCGATTCAGAAGCACCCAAATATATAAAGCAATCACAAACATAAACAATCTTATTGGTGAGAATGTGGTAATTGCAGGGGACTTTAATACTCCACTTATAGCAATGGACAGATCATCTAGGCAGAAAATCAATAAAATACTGGCCCTGAATGACACACTGGACCAGATGGACTTGACAGATATATTCAGAACTTTGCACCCCAAAACAGCAGAATACACATTCTTCTTGAGTGCACGTGGAATATTCTCCAAGATAGATGACACATGGGGTCACGAAGCAGCCCTCAATAAATATGAAAGAATTGAGATCATACCATACACATCTTCAGATCACAATGCTATGAGAAAAAGTTTGGAAAGCTTCCAAGTGCAAGGAGGTTAAAGAACATCCTGCCAAAGGATGAATAGGTCAGCCAGGCAATTAAAGAAGAATTTAAAAAATATATAGAAACAAAACATGAGAACACGACAGTCCAAACCCTTTGGGATGCAGCAAAGGCAGTCCTAAGAGGAAAATACATTGCAATCCAGGCCTATCTCAAGAAATAAGAAAAATCCCAAATACAAAATCCAACAGCGCACCTAAAGGAACCAGAAAGCAGAACAACAAAGAAAGCCCAAGGCCAGTAGAAGAGGGATAATAAAGACCAGAACAGAAATAAACAATATAGAATAAAAAACAAACAGTAGAACAGATCAATGAAACTAAGAGCTGGTTTTTTTGGAAAAAATAAATAAAATTGATAAACCCCTAGCCAGACTTCTTAAAAAAAAAAAAAAAAAGAGAGAGCGGACCCAAATAGAATCATGAATGAAAATGGACTTATCACAACCAATCCCTCAGAAATACAGTCATCAGAGAATACTGTGAAAAATTATATGCCAACAAACTGGACAACTTGGAAGAAATGGACAAATTCCTAGACACCCACACACTACCAAACTCAAACAGGAAGAAATAGAAAATTTGAACAGACCCTTAACTAGTGAAGAAATTGAATCAGTTATCAAAAATCTCCCAACAAATAAGCTTCCCAGGGGAATTCTACCAGCCATTTAAAGCAGAGTTAATACCTATCCTTCTCAAGCTGTTCCAAAAAATAGAAACGGAAGGAAAACTTTCCGACTCATTCTATGAAGTCAGCATTACCTTGATTCCCAAACCAGAGACCCCACAAAAAGGAGAATTACAAGTCAATATCCCTGATGAACATGGATGCAAAAATTCTCAACAAGATACTAGCAAATTGAATTCAACACTATATAAAAAGAATTATTCACCATGATCAAGTGGGATTCATTCCTGGGCTGCAGGACTGGTTCAGTATTCGCAAATCAATCAATGTGATACATCATGTTAATAAAAGAAAAGAACCATATGATCCTGTCAATCGATGCAGAAAGAGCATTTGACAAAATATAGCATCCTTTTTTAAAATTTTTAATGTTTATTTTTTTGAGAGGGAGAGAGACAGAGTATGAGTGGGGGAAGTGCTGAGAGAGAAGGAGACACAGAATCCGAAGCAGGCTACAGGCTCTGAGCCGTCAGCACGGAGCCCTACATGGGGCTTGAACTCACGAACCGCGAGATCATGACCTGAGCCGAAGTTGGGTGCTTAACCCACTGAGCCACCCGGGTGCCCCTAGCATCCTTTCTTTCTCTTTCTTTTCTTTTCTTTTCTTTTCTTTTCTTTTCTTTTCTTTTCTTTTCTTTTCTTTTCTTTTCTTTTCTTTTCTCTTTTCTTTTCTTTTCTTTTCTTTTCTCTTCTTTTCTCTTTCTTTCATGAAACCTAGCATCCTTTCTTAATAAAAACCCTCAAGAAAGGATAGAAGGACCGTACCTAAACATCATAAAAGCCATTTATGAAAAGCCCACAGCTAATATCATCCCAGTGGGGAAAAAGAGTTTTCCCCCTGAGATCAGGAACATGACAGGGATGTCCACTTGTCACCACTGTTGTTTAACATAGTGTTAGAAGTCCTGGCATCAGCAATCAGACAACAAAACGAAATAAAAGGCATCAAAACAGGCAAAGAAGTCAAACTTCCACTTTTCACAGACGACATGATACTCTCCATGGAAAACCCCAAAGGCTCCACCCAAAGGCTGTAGAACTGATACATGAATTCAGCAAAGTCGCAGGGTACAAAATCAATGAACAGAAATCAGTTGCATTTCTATACACAAATAATGAAGCAACAGAAAGAGAAATCAAGAAATTGATCCCATTTATAATTGTACCAAAAACCATAAAATACTTAGGAATAAACCTAACTACAGATGTAAAAGATCTGTATGCTGAGAACTATAGAAAACTTATGAAGGAAATTAAAGAAGACACAAAGAAAGGGAAAAACATGCCCATGGATTGGAAGAATAAATATTGTTAAAATGTCAATACTACCCAAGACAATCTACACATTCAGTATAATCCCAATCAAAATTGCACTAGCATTCTTCTCAAAGCTAGAACAAACCATCCTAAAATTTGTATGGAACCACAAAAGACCCTGAATAGCCAAAGTAATATTGAAAAAGAAAACCAAAGCGGGAGGCATCACAATCCCAGACTTTAGCCTCTACTACAAAGCTGTAATCATCAAAACAGTATGGTACTGGCACACAAACAGACACATAGACCAATGGAATAGAATAGAGAACCCAGAATTGGACCCACAAATGTATGGCCAACCAATCTTTGACAAAGCAGGAAAGAATATCCAATGGAAAAAAGACAGTCTCTTTAACAAATGGTCCTGGGAGAAATGGACAGCAACATGCAAAAGAATGAAACTAGACCACTTTCTTACACCATTCACAAAAATAAAGTCAAAATGGATAAAGGACCTGAATGTGAGACAGGAAACCATCAAAACCCTAGAGGAGAAAGCAGGAAAAAACCCTCTCTGACCTCAGCCGCAGCAATTTCTTACTTGGAACATCTCCAAAGGCAAGGGAATTAAAAGCAAAAATGAACTATTGGGACCTCATGAAGATACAAAGCTTCTGCACTGCAAAGGGAACAATCAACAAAACTAAAAGGCAACCAACGGAATGGGACAAGATATTTACAAATGACATATCAGATAAAGGGTTAGTATCCAAGATCTATAAAGAACTTACAAACTCAACACCTGAAAAACAATCCAGTGGAGAAATGGGCAGAAGACACGAACAGACACTTTTTCAAAGAAGATATCCAGGTGGCCAACAGATACATGAAATGATGCTCAACGTCATTCATCATCAGGGAAATACAAATCAAAACCACACTGAGATACCACCTCACACCGGTCAGAGTGGTTAAAGTTAACAACTCAGGAAACAACAGATGCTGGTGAGGATGCAGAGAAAGAGGATCCCTTTTGCACTGCTGGTGGGAATGCAACCTGATGTAGCCACTCTGGAGAATAGTATGGAGGTTCCTCGAAAAATTAAAAATGGAACTACCCTACGACCCAGCAATAGCACTGCTAGGAATTTATCCAAGGGATACAGGAGTGCTGATGCAGAGGGGCACTTGAACCCTAATGTTTATAGCAGCACTTTCAACAACAGCCAAATTATGGAAAGAGCCCAAATGTCCATCAACTGATGAATGGATAAAGAAGCTGTGGTTTATATATCCGATGGAATAGTACTTGGCAATGAGAAAGAATGAAATCTGGCCATTTGCAGCAACGTGGATGGAACTGGAAGGTATTATGCTAAGTGAAATAAGTCAGTCAGAGAAGGACGGATATCATGTTTTCACTCACATGTGGATCCTGAGAAACTTCACAGAAGACCATGGGGGAGGGGAAGGGGGAAAAATAGTTACAAACAGAGAGGGAGGGAGGCAAACCATAAGAGACTGTTAAATACAGAGAACAAACAGGGTGGATGCGGGGGGAGAGGGGAACATGGGTGATGGGCATTGAGGAGGGCAGTTGTTGGGACGAGCACTGGGTGTTGTATGGAAGCGATGAACCATGGGAATCTACCCCAAAAACCAAGAACACACTTTGCACACTGTATGTGAGCCAATTTGACAATAAATTATATTAAAAAATAATCATGACATATTAGACAAAAAAAAAAAAAGTCTCCAGTCTTACAATTTCCCAACACAGCCATTTCCATTTTAAGACAGATATAATTGTTAGAAAAATTTTCCTTTTCTTCTTTTTCCGTGTTCAGATCTCCTAATGTTTTATTGAACTTCCACCTGTTGTGTTGTATATTTCATTCGCAGGGTTTTTTTTTTTTTTTTAGTGGTTTCAGGACTAGAACTTAGGACTCATCACTCACATATAACACCCAGTGCTCCTCCCAAAAAGTGTCCTCCTTAAGGCCCGTCACCCATTTAGCCCGTCCCTCCCACCCACCACCCGTCCAGCAACCTTAAAATTTTCCTTTCCCAAACCAGATGCACTTCATGCCTTTCTTCTAGATTGGGTGATGGTGTGGACAAACCAGCTGTGAGGCTCATTTCAGGGTCAATTGGGAAAATAGAAATATGTGATATTAGATGAGACGAAAATGCGTTAAAATGGTGGAGATTATTGGCTGAAGAAAGCAGCTGGCAGAACAGTAGACGGAGTGATCTTATTTGGTTTATTATATATCTGTTCATGTGCACACACACCCGTACACGGGGCGGGGGAAGATCTGGAAGGAAATGCAGTGAGATATTAACCAGTGGTGATCTCTGGGTGATAAGAATATGTCATTGAGACCTAGCAGAACTTCAGTGAACAGATAGTTCTTAAACCTTCAGAGAATAGAAAAAGATCATTTCCCCCAATTCCGGAGCAGTCTCACCAAAAAATATACATATAAAAATCCTGAATATAGATGTGCTAAGGTTCTAAAAAAATATATTAATAAATGGACACCGCAATCAGTCGGTTGAGCGTCTGATTTTTTTATTTCAACTCAGGTCATGATGCCAGGGTCGTGAGATTGAGCCCTGTGTTGGGCTTCATGCTAAGTGTGGAGCCTGCTTAAGATTCTCTCTCTCCCTCTTCCTCTGCCCCTCTCCCCCACTGGCGCATTCTCTCTCTCTCTCTCTCTCTCTCTCTCTCTCTCTCTCTCTCTCTCAAATAACAATAAAAATAATAAAATAGGATTTAGATGAAATTCTAGAGGCATTTTCTTTAATGTCAGGAATGAGACTGGGATGCTTGCCATCATTGCTATTACTCAATATTATTCTGGAATGAACTAAGAAAATGGAGAGGTATAAATCTTTAAAAAGGGGTGCCTGGGTGGTTCAGTTGGTTAAGTGTCTGACTCTTGATTTTGGCTCAGGTCACGATCTCAAGGTTTCTGAGATCCAGCCCCATGTTGGTTTCTGCACTGAGAGTGCAGAGCCTGCTTGGGATTTTCTCTCTCCCTCTCTCTCTGCCCCTCCCCCGCTGATATTCTCTCTCTCTCTCTCTCTCTCTCTCTCTCTCTCTCTCTCTCTTGCTCTTTCAAAATAAATGAACATGAAAAAAAATTTTCAATAAACAAATACTTAAAAGAAAGTGACAAAATGATCATTGTTTTAATCAGGCTTCTTTGGATATTAGGAACAGATACTCAAGTTAGCTTAAAGAATAGGCATTTATTGTAAGGATACATATGGGAATAAGGGTCTAGGAATGGACGAAAAATTCTTAATTATGATAAAAGCCAGCTATAAAAAAAACTGTAAAGCAAGTTACATACTTAAAAGCTTGCCTCCAGAAATTGGAAATGAGGCAAGGATTCCCTCCATTACTAGAGTATTGGAAATCTTAGTGCAGTAAAAGAAGAAAAAGAAACAAAAAGGTTAAAGATCTGGAAAGGAAAAAAATAACACTGTCATCATTTGTAGAAAACACAATTGTGTACAAAGAATATCCAAAAGAATTGAAGGATAAACGTTTGAATTGATGAATGAATTTAGATAGGTTGCTGGACATGTGGTCAATATGGAAAGCTAGTTGTATTTCCCTATATAAGCAACAAGCATTTGAAAACTTAAAAAAATAAATAAGTCATTATAATAGCATAAAAACCTAGGCTTAGGGGTGCCTGGGTGGCTCAGTCGGTTAAGCGTCCAACTTCGGATCAAGTCATGAACTCACAGTCTGTGAGTTCGAGCCCCGCGTCGGGCTCTGTGCTGACAGCTCGGAGCCTAGACCCTGCTTTGGATTCTGTGTCTCCCCCTCTCTCTGTTCCTCCCCTGCTCGCACTCTGTCTCTCTCTCTCTCCCAAAAATAAATAGAGATTTAAAAAAAAAATTTTTTTTAATACCTACAGATAGATCTCCTAGCACACAGCCTGCTTAGGATTGTCTCCCTCTCTCTCTGCCCCTTCCCTGCACGCTCGCTCGCGCGCTCTCTCTCTCTCTCTCTCTCTCTCTCAGAATAAATAAACATTTTTAAAAGAGAAAAGACTATAAAAGATTATTGAGAAAAATGAAAATCTAAATAAATGGATGGAGTGATATACTGTATTCATGGGTTGGAAGCCTTGATAACATTGAGGGGTCATTTCTCTGCATAGCGATTTGTAGATTCAATGAGACCCCATTCAAAAATCTCAACAGTTGTATGTGTGCGTATGTGTGGGGGAAGACTTGGCAAGGCAATTTAAGTTCTATGGAAACCGTCCTAGAATAGCCAAGGAACTCTTCAAGAGCTAGGTGGAAAGATAGGTCTAGTAGATATTGTCTTATTATATAGTGAAAGTAATGAAAACAATATGACATTGGCCCAGTGGTAGGCAAATAGACCAACAGAAGAGAACAGGGAGTCCAGAGACAGACCCACACAGGTGATAACAGATATATAACATAGGTGCCACTGCTCCTCCGTAGGGAAAGGATTGTCTTTTTCAGTATACTTTGCTAGGACAATTATCTCCCATATGGCAAAAAGAAAACTTGACCACTATCCCACATCATTCACAAAAAATCACAGATCTACATGAGCAAGATAAAGAAAACTTCTCGACTAGGGGATGCATGGCTGGCTCAGTCAGTAGAGCAGGGGACTCTTGATCTCGGGATCATCTGTTCAAGCCCCACACTGGGCGTAGAGTTTACTTAAAAAAGAAACTTCCAGGGGCGCCTGGGTGGCTCAGTTCGTTGAGCACCCAAACCTTGATTTTGGCTCATGATCTTACAGTTCGTGGGACCCAGCCTCAAGTTGGGCTTGGTGCTGACAGCATAAAGCCTGCTTGGGATTCTCTCTTCTCTCTCTCTCTCTCTCCCTCTTTCTCTGCCCCTCCCCTGCACTCGTTCTCTCTCTCTCAAAATAAATAAATAATCTCCAAAAACTTTTTAATAAAAAAGTTTTTCTAGAAAACAACATAGCAAAGTGTTTTCATTATCTTTGGGAAATGAAAGGCCTTTCAATCAAAACACAAAAAGCACTAACCATAAAAGACGTATACATTTGACTACATTAAAGCTAAGAGCTTCCAGGGGGTGCCTGGGTGGCTCGGTCGGTTAAGCGGCCAGCTTCGGCTCAGGTCATGATCTCACGGTCCGTGAGTTTGAGCCCCGTGTCGGGCTCTGTGCTGACAGCTCAGAGCCTGGAGCCTGTTTCAGATTCTGTGTCTCCCTCTCTCTGACCCTCCCCTGTTCATGCTCTGTTTCTCCCTGTCTCAAAACAAAATAAATAAATGTTAAAAAAATATATACATATATATATTAAAAAAAAGCTAAGAGCTTCCGTTCATCAAAAAACACCATTAAGAGAGTACGATAGCCAAGTCGCAGAGTGGGTAAAGATATTTGTAATACGGAAACGTGTAAAGCTCGTGTGCAGAATGTCCAGAGAACCACACGTCCTCTTCTAGATAAGAGAGGGGGTTTGACTTTGGAGTCTCTGGGGGACAGTGCAGGCCACAGGCCTCAGACACAGACGCCCCAAAAGGAGGGCAGAACCAGAGCGAGGGAGGGAAGGGGGACAGCAGGACTTTGAAAGAGAATTGGCTGTTTAAAGACGCTGACCGAAAGGTGCTTTTCTCTCAGGACGACCAGAGGGAACAGGGGGCCCCAGCCCATCCTGCCCTCCCTCTTAGCGTCCGAAAGGACAAGGGAATTGAGTCCTTGTTTTGTTTTTGTTTTGTTTAGGCATGCTCTACCGACTGAGCCGGGCCAGGCGCCCCTAAAGGTCCCTTCTCAGTCCCCTGCTTGCACCTGCCAGGTCAGTCCCGATCCCAGCCTGGGAAGGAGGAGGAGCTTCCGGGAAGCCCCTGCCTGTCCTCCCGGGGGCGGGCGGCTGGGGGCTGGGGGGTTGGGGGTTGGGGGTGGGGCAGGGCATCCAGTCATGCCTTTGGAATGGAAGGGAGAGAATTAGACTCTCCTGTGGGGCCTGCCCCCACCCCCCGACTTTCCTGTGGGGGAAAGTCCCAGCAGGGTCTGGAGAGCTTCCACTTTGGTTCCCCTGCTCCGGGCCACCACACACGGATCTCCACTACTTGTTTGTGCGTTCTGACCCCGCGACTCCTACTACGATCCCCCTCGACTCACTGCGCTCCAGCCACTGTGGTCCCCTCCCTGGTTCTCACAGATGCCCGGCACATTCCTGACTGAGGCCTCCGCATTTGCTGTTCCTCTGCCTGGAACACTCTTCCCCCAGGTATCTGCATGGCCTGCTCCCTCACCTGCTTCAGGTCCTGACTTCAGTGTCCTTTTCTCAGAGAAGTCCTTGCTGTCCCTTCTGTCTAAAAGGGATAGCTTTTTTCTATCTAAAAGTGAGGAATCACTTCCGGAGCACCGGGGTAGCCCAGCCGGTTGAGCGTCTGACCCTTGGTTTCAGCTCAGGTCATGATCTCGAGGTTCGTGAGTTTGAGCCCTGTGTCAGGCTCTGAGTTGACGGTACAGAGCCTGCTTGGGGTCTCTCTCCCTCTCTCTCTCTCTCTCTCTCTCTCTGCCCCTCCCATGCCCGCTCGCTTGCTCTCTCTCTCTCTCTCTCAAAATAAACTTAAAAAAATAAAATAAGATTTCCTCACTTCCCCATACTTCCTATCCTCCTTCCTTGCTTCATATCTCCTGTAAGACCCTCTATATTTTTGTTGCTCGTTTTGTTTATTGTGTGGCCCTCCCACTGTCATGTAAGCTCAGTTAGAGAGGGATTTGGGGGGGAGGTCACTGTTGATTCCCGAGCCTAGTAGAGGTCCAGGTAACATAGTAGATGCTCAATAAACATCGGTTCAACGAATGAATGAAGGAAACACATACTGAGTGTCAGGGTGATGGAGACACAGGCCAGCCTAGGGCTTTCCCTCAGGGAGCTCGCCGTCCCTGCAGGGAGAGAGCAAGGAAGAGGCAGGCCTGTAGGGACCCCACCCTGCTCTGATACCCCAGACAGGAGTGAGGACACTTGCTTGCTTCCTCCGCTCCCGGAGTGCCTGAGGGGAGCCTCACTCCCAGCTGTTTGGTTTCCAAGCTGCAGAGCGGGAGCGGAACGGGAGGTCCCGCAACCAGAAAAGGTTTCCCCTCCCTCCGTCTGGCTCCTTTGGTCCTGGGCCTGAGAAGGGAGTCCCTGCAAGCTCTTGGCTGCCGCCCTGGAGCCCGGAACCCTCGGCCCCGCTCTGGAGCACAGCCACAGCCTCCCCGCCGGAGGGAGGAATACTCCGTAACGCGTTGCGATGGTCCACTGACCCGCTGGGGGCCACTACAATGTCAGCACCTGGGGGGCAGGGACCGTGTCCCTGCCGCTCAGGGCCCAGTCCCTGATCCCACTCCCTGCAGAGCGTGGCGGTGCCCTGGCTGTACGACTTCGGGCAAGTCGCTTCATCTCCCCTGTGCTTCGGGTTCCCCATCTGTCAGGTGGAGACAACAGTGGTCCCATCTCCTGTGACGTTAGGAGCGTTAAGTGAGCTCTTTAACGTTTATTTATTTTTTGAGAGACAGAGCATGAGCAGGGGAGGGGCAGAGAGAGGGGGAGACACAGAATCAGAAGCAGGCTCCAGGCCCCGAGCTGTCAGCACAGAGCCCGACGCGGGGCTCGAACTCACGAACCGCGAGATCATAAACCCGAGCCGAAGTCGGACGCTCAACGGACTGAGCCAGCCAGGCGCGCCCCAAGTGAGCTAATATTTGTAAAGTGCCTAGAACAGGTGCCGGGTGGATGGTCAGGGCTCCGTAACAAAACAAATGCCAAATACTACCTGTTGCTTCATGAATGAACTGCAGACCTGGTCGCCCCCACCTGTCCTGAGCTCAAATGCGAATCTCACAGGCCTCGGCCACATCCCTGAACTCCTTGAAATTAAATATGTTTCGTGCGCCCGCGAGAGAGGCGCATTTTTTCTGTGAAGGGGAAACCACTGATTTCACCAGAGGGGTCCGTGAAGAAAGAATGGTTGGGGGCCCCCTGGGTGGCTCAGTCGGTGGAGCTTCTGACTTCGGCTCGGGTCGTGACCTCATGGTTCGTGAGTTCGAGCCCCACGTCGGGCTTTTTGCTGTCAGCCTGTCAGTGCAGAGCTTGCTTCAGGTCCTCTGTCCCCCTCTCTCTGCCCCTCTCCTGATTGCGCTCTCTCAAAAATAAACATTAAAAAAAAAAGAAGAAGGGTCAGGAATCACCGCCGGTCTGGTACTCCAAATGCTCACGGAATAAGCAAACCACTTTACCTCATTGCATCAATGTCCTCATCTATAAAGTGGGGATAACAGCCATACCTACTTTATAGGGTTCTTCAGGGGAAAAAAGAAGGCAAAGCCCCTAGTAGATTATCTGGAACATGGTAAGGTAGGTTTTTTTTAAATTTTTTTAATGTTTTTTTATTTATTTTTGAGACAGAGAGAGACAGAGCATGAGCAGGGAAGGGGCAGAGAGAGAGGGAGACACAGAATCGGAAGCAGGCTCCAGGCTCTGAGCCATCAGCCCAGAGCTCGACACGGGGCTCGAACTCACAGACCGTGAGATTATGACCTGAGCCGAAGTCGGACGCTCAACTGAATGAGCCACCCAGGCGCCCCGGTAGGTATTTTTTTAAATGTTTATTTTTGAGAGAGAGACAGAGAGTGAGTGGGGGAGGGGCAGAGAGAGAGAGGGGGAGACAGAGAATCCGAAGCAGGCTCCAGGCTCCGAGCTGTCAGCACAGAGCTCGACGCGGGGCTCGAACCCACGAACCGCGAGATCATGACCTGAGCCGAAGTCGGACGCTTAACCGACTGAGCCACCCAGGTGCTCCACAGGTTTGTTTGTTTCTTTGTTTGAAGTAGGCTTCATGCCCAGCAGAGAGCCCAGTGCGAGGTTTGAACTTACCACCCTGAGATCAAGACCTGAGCTAAGATCAGGAGTCAGACGCTTCACCGACTGAGCCCCCCAGGTGCCCCCATGGTAAGGTAGGTATTATCGCTGGAGATTCAGAAAGCCACCTGTGGTGTGTGTGTCTGGGATTGGGGGTGCGGGGCAGGGCACAATAGTTGGAGCTCCCAGAATTCACGCCCGGCGGTCAGGCTGGTGGCACGAGCTATAAAATGAGATTTGCTAGCAGGGATCTGCCCCTGGAAGCTGTAGGTGGTCCCGCCTCTCCCCTAAGGTAGGGCTGGAAGCAGGACTGACTCCCCTTGCATCTAGACTGATTTTAGGGCACAAGGTGACCCCTCCTAAATAGCTCCCCCTAACGTCGATGCCATGAGAGTCCCTCATAGCTGGAGCAACAAAGCCTTTGTTAAAATGTACGCTCAGCGGCAAACCCGTGCAGAGAAGCAGAGTGAGGCCCACCCCCTCCCGCCAACAAATTTCTTCTTCGATGGGATGTTTCGGGGGTTCTTCCCCAGGAGCCACGCTGCTACCGCCAGTCATAAGAGTTGTCGCTCCTCACTCATGGGTGTCCAGCTGTTTTCCTGAGTGGGGCACCGTGGGCAACCTTGCCCGCGCTTTAGGCCAAGAGGGCAACTGATTCTAAACTGACACCCCCCCCCACCCCCCCCATCCCCGCCCGCCCGCGGGGACCCTTTCTTCTCGGAACAGCAAGGCATTGTTTTTGAACCATCATCCAGGTAATTTCCTGTGTGGATTCTCAAAGCCTGTTTAATCGGGCAGTTTACTTGTCTTTCACCTTTCTAGTACCTGGTGAGCCACTTGAACTATATTTCCTGTCTCAATGGTTTTTCCTTTGTGCCTTTATAATTAGTTTTCCTTTGTCACTTGCTCCCTTTTAGAGCCGCGCCTGCTCATGAGGTTTAATCCTGAGCCCCGTGATTTTCATCCGCCTGCTCGTAGGCAAGTGTTTTTTTCTTCGTTGTCAGCTCTGAAACAGTTTTTCTGATCGGTTTTTATCCCATGTAACATCCGCATAGTTGCGTTCGCCTGGGAGCTAGATTGCCGCCATGAACACACGCAAGTGTCGTCACAGCAAAACCAGGGCTTATCTACCAACCCCCCTGGATCTGAGTCCTGTTTAGGAAGTGGTTTTAGGTAAAAAGTTGGGGAATTCAGGAACACAGCGCCTTCTCTAAATAATACACACGTTCCCGGGTACAAACTAATCCAAGGGAGAGAGGACAGATCCATGTGGCCAAGGATGAGGGACCTTGAAATCTGAACACTGTTTGGGCCTGCCGAAATGCTTCGTCTTCTAGCTTTAACTGAGACCCCCAACGCCACTTGGCAATCCTGTGCTGTGTCCCTTGGTCAGCGCCTCCTCAGTGTCACCAGCTGGTCCGCTGATTCAACTCAAATGCAATAGCGCCCCCTTCCTCTCTGCAGTGGGCACTGTCTGTGCTTCCGGGACCCCCTTCAGGCCTGAAGGACTCCAGGCCTTTGGCAGACCCCTTTGGGGATTGGCTCAGCTGAAGAAAGCCGCTCTGCCCAAGGGCGTGCCCCCTTCCCAGGGCGGCCGCACCCAACTGGACGGCTGATGGGTGTAGAGGCCCAACCCCCCCGGTCCCAACTCCTGGCTTCAGAGCTCCTCATGGGGCTGCCCGAGGCCTTTCTCGAACCTGCATTGCAGCCCAACATCTCCTTCCCCCACCCTGCTCCCCTTCCTTCCCTTCCATGGCTGGTGGTCCCAGGAGCACTCCCTAATAAACACGCTGATCTTTATTTCAGAGCTGGCTTCTCAGCAAACCCGACCTGCCATGCCCTCTTCTCCTGCCCCAACCGCCCCGCATCCTGCCCAAGGCTGAGACCCGCTTCCCGCTTCCCCGGTGTGCTCACGTCCAGTCCACCTTCCCTCCCCTTGAGCCTTGCTCCATCGCTCATATCCTCTCTCTTTCCTGAAGCTTCGGCCGCCCCCCACCCATCACTTCCCCTCCGCATGGAAACTGGAACAAATATCTCAACAAACACCTCCTTTGGCACAGAGCCCCCTTCCAGCTTCTGTTCTTTCTTGGCCTCCACAGTCTAAGCTTCTCCGCACAGTACAGTCTGATGGCCGTTCTCTCCCCTCTTTATTTCTAGGACGCTTGGCTCCCTCCACTTTCTTTACATTCCTGGAATGCTGTGATCTCCAGAGCCCTGCCCTTAGCCTTCTTCTTCTTTTTTTAAATTTATCATTATCATTTAAAAAAAGTTGGGGCGCCTGGGTGGCTCAGTCGGTTGAGCGTCCGACTTCGGCTCAGGTCACGATCTCACTGTCCGTGAGTTCGAGCCCTGCGTCGGGCTCTGTGCTGACGGCTCAGAGCCCGGAGCCTGTTTCGGATTCTGTGTCTCCCTCTCTCTCTGCCCCTCCCCCGTTCATCTCTGTCTGTCCCTGTCTCAAAAATAAATAAAACGTTAAAAAATAAAATAAAATAAGTTATTTATTTTGAGAGAGAGAGAAAGAGTGTGCAAGTGAGGGAGGGGCAGAGAGAGAGACGGAGAGAGAATCCCAAGCAGGGTCTGCACTGTCAGCACAGAGCCTGACTCGGGGCTCAAACCCATGAACCGTGACATCATGACCTGAGCCGAAATCGAGAGTCGGACGCTCAACCGACTGAGCCACCCAGGCGCCCCAGCCCTCTTCTCTTCTTACTCATGACCCCGTCTTCCACTACCCCCATCTGCTGAAGGTGTCCATTGTATCTCCAGCCCAGACCTCTGCTGCTGGGTGATAGCACTTTGATATCCAAGTGGCTATTAGATGTTCCCACATCTTTATACTAAATACAGAAAAAAGGTTTCCACTCTTGCCTACAAGATGGGGCTGATGTAGTCTAGCATCCATGCCTCGCTCACACAGTTGTTCAAAGGGTTAAGCGAAATGATAGTTTTCAACTTAGAATTCTGTGTAAATAGGTAAGTTATAAAAATTAAAAAAAAAAAAGACATTCCCACCTCGATGGCCCACGAGGACCTCACAGCCCCCATATCCACAACGGCTCTCATCTCCACCCCAGCCTGTGTCCTCCCTGTGTTCCCACCTCACTGAGTGGCACCACCAGTGTCCCCAGTGACTCAAGCCAGAAAACTGGCACTGTTCTTGGCATGACCTCTCTCCCTTGTCACCTGCTTCTCAACAATGATCATGTTCTGTGGATCCCACTTTCTCGAAGGTTCTCGAACCTCTCCTTTGTGCCCTCACTGACCATGGCCTCGTTCAAGCTTTGTTGTTGTTGTTGTTGTTGTTGTTGTTGTTTTAGTTTATTTGTTTATTTGGGGAGAGAGCGAGCACGCACGCGTGAGCACTGTCAGCACAGAGCCCGACGCGGGGCTCGAACTCACGAACCGTGAGATCGTGACCTGAGCCGAAGTCGGGCGCTCAACTGACTGAGCCCCCCAGGCGCCCCCGGTTCTAGCTGTCGGCCCATATAGCCCAGAAGACTGCAACAGCGTCCTCAGCAGTCTCTCTGCCCTGACACCCGACCCCGCCCCCTCTGCTGCCAGAGCGGTGGTTCTTGGTCATTTGGACCATGGTGCTCCCCTGTTCGAAATGCCTCAGTGGCCCCCTGTTGCCTTCAGAATGAAGCAAAAACTCTCTTAATTGGCACCTCTCGGATCTGGCTGCCGCCTGCCTGACTCCATCACCCCCCCCACCCCCCCACCCCCACCTAGAGCTCTATATCCTGGCACAGCTGGGCTGCTTAAACTGCTGTGAACATGCCTCATTCTCCCATGTCTCAATGCCTCCTTTGTACATGTCCTCTCTGGAAAGCCGCCTCATTACCCCCCCCCCCGTTACCCTTCCCTCCCCCGCCCCCCGTTTACTTGGCAAGGGTCCTTGCAAACTTTCCCGGCTCTTCGAGGCTGTCTCTGGCCCCCGCATCTCCCCTCTTTTTACAGACATCCGTTGGCCGTGTGGCACCTTCCTCACTGCCTCTCTTTCCGGGTCTCGCTTCCTACCAGACTGAGTTCCTTGAAGCCAACAGCTCCATCCTGTGGTCCCGGTACCTGGCATGGGGGGGGGCGGGGGGTTGGCTGGCAGCTAGTTGCCCCTTATTAAGGGCTTTGGGGACGGATGGGTCAATGAGGCGCGAGGGGGCAGCCGGAGGAGAAGAGAGAACAAGAAGCTTGAGAGGAGGCAGAAGGCAGATACCAAGCATTCACAGGTTTGCTCCCGCTAGACCCCCTGGCGTTGGCGGCTGACACACCCGCTTATCCCGAAATGCAGTCTGCTTTTGCCCCCCCAGAGGCCAGGGGGGGGTGCCTGTGGTCTCCTCGCCTTCCTGCATTACCCAAGAGGCACAAGTGAGCCCAAACCTTCAGAGTGCTGCCTGTGGCCACAGCCGGCTGGAGAAGACCCCTGCCCTCCCCCCCCCCTCGGTGACCATTCCCCCCTCCCCGTGTCTCTGAGAGCCGGGCCCCCCACCCAAGCCCTGTGCTGGTTGACTGTGAGGCAAAGTGGGGAAAGCAAATCCCAAGAAGGCTCACCGCTGCTTCCTGCACCACTTGTGCATCCGGCAGCCTGAGCCACCCCAGGCGCCGCGAAAAGGATTCCAGGGACGCAGCGTTGTCGGTGCCCTTGGCCTTTGGGGGTAGCTGGGCTGAGCCCGGGGCAGCCCTGGTCACAAGAAGCCTCTTCCTTCTTATCCCCGTGTGCTAGACAAATATTTTCTGTGCGTGCCGTGACGTGAAAAAGGTTGATCAATCCTGTTCAATGCTATCTAGTAGTTCTGGTCAGGTACCGGGGCGCCTGGGTGGCTCAGTTAAGCATCTGACTCTTCGTTTCGGCTCAGGTCACCATCTCACGGTTCCATGAGCTCGAGCCCCACGTCAGGCTCTGCGCTGACAGCTCAGCTTGGAGCCTGCTGCGCATTCTGTGTCTCCCTGTCTCCCTGCCCCTCCCCTGTGCGCTCTCTCTTGAAAATAAATAAACATTAATTTTTTTTTTTTAAAGCTTTTTCTCCTGTCTTAAAATAC
The DNA here is from genome assembly GCF_018350175.1 of Felis catus. Lineage (NCBI taxonomy): Eukaryota > Metazoa > Chordata > Mammalia > Carnivora > Felidae > Felis > Felis catus. The sequence continues at coordinate 97,421,669 of NC_058386.1, read as the reverse complement.
GGCAGGGGCTTTTTTTTTTTTTTTAATCCCCACTTTACAGGGGAAGAAACCAAGGCGCAGCAAGGTCAAAAGACCTACTTGCCACAGCGCTGTCACAGACAAATCTGGCAAGGGTAACTGGCTTCCTAAGAACGGGAAATCGAGAAAGCCCAGCCTCTGGGAGGGCAACCGGCTGAGGGACAAGCCCTCTGAGGCTGTCCGGCCACCAGTGCATTTACGCTGTGCCCACAAGGGGTCAGTAGGTTCCGTGGGAGCCGAGGCCCACAGAATGGAAGGTGGAGCCATCCCCCCATCGCAGCCCCGCCTCCAGGCTGCACCGCTGCTGCCTCGAAAGAACGTCCTGGAAGTGCCTCCTCCCCGACACGCCTGGGGTTGTGACTGGCCAATGGCGTGCTTACCCCAGGAAGGCTGGGGAAGTTCTCACGGGCCACGCCTTCGATTCCGGCCAGTCCTCCGGATGCCAGCAGTCCTCTGTGCTGGGCAGTGCCTGTAGCCGAGGCAGCTGGCACATACGCCCCCTGCCCGAAGGGCCGAAGGGCTGCAGCCGTTTCCATGGGAATAACTGGAACCAAAAATATCACAGGGCTGGGTCTGTCCGGCCAGAACCTTCCCGGGTGGGGGAGGTCGAGAGCGGGAGAGACTTGAAGAACCATATGTAACGTAGCACGTCCAAGATTTGGAGCCAGACCTGGGTTTGGATCCCGACTCTTCCTCTTTCTATCAATCGTGACCTTGGACGGGTTACTTCGCTTCCCTATGGGTCAGTCTCCTAATTGGTAGAACAAGGAAGAAAAACGCCTTTCAGGATGATTCTGAGGACCTCTTCACTCCTTTGACAAATACTGCCAAGCTTCACCTAGGCTAGCCACTAGCTTCAGGGCATGTGACGCCGCTTGGATTCAGTGCCTGGCACATAGCAAGTGTTGAATCACGGATACCTTCTCTTTGAAGGTCAGGCCATGAATCTGGACTCGAAATAGGCAGTTGGAGGCATGCCGAATGGAAGCAGGAGGAAAAACCACTGGGGGAAGGCTCCACTCATATCTGCACAGTGTGGAGGTGGAGTTGAAAAATGCCAGCCTGGGGGCGCCTGGGTGGCTCCGTTGGTTGAGCATCCGACTTCGGCTCCGGTCGTGATCTCACCGTTTGTGAGTTCAAGTCCCACCCTTTGTGAGTTCTGATCCTTTGTCTCCCTCTCTCTCTGCCCCTCCCCTGCTCGTGCTCTCGATCTCTCTCAAAAGTAAACATTAAAAACAAAAATCCTGTAGGGGCGCCTGGGTGGCTCAGTCCGTTGAGCGTGTGACTTCGGCTCAGGTCATGATCTCACGGTCCGTGAGCTCGAACCCCGCGTCGGGCTCTGTGCTGACAGCTCAGAGCCTGGAGCCTGCTTCGGATTCTGTGTCTCCCTCTCTCTCTGCCCCCCCTCCCCCGCTTATGCTCTGTCTCAAAAATGAAAACATTAAAAAAAATTTTTTTTACATGCCAGCACTCTGTTTTCCACAGCATCATAAAATACAGGCAGAGCAAGAGGCTTACACTCATCCCGAGTTGAGCCCACACTGCAGTTGGGGAAAGGAAGTGGGGGGGTGCGGCCGGGGAGGCGGAGCCGAGAAGAAGCTTCCCGTCTGCAGGTCACCTTGGGTGGTGGTTTCAGGATGTGGGGAGAAGGGGAGGGCACGAATGTGCCGCAGCAAGGACTCGAGCCCGGGCATTTGAAGGACGGGAGAACACAAGCGTATGGAAGTGCCTCACTGTGGGTGAGGCCCCGGTTCCTCAGACTCAGACAAGGGCATCAGGGGATAAGAAGACCCTCCAGTCCTTTTAGCCAAGGAATGTATCCACTTCGTTGAGTTTAGTCATGAATGTAGCCATGAATTTGTCCGATGCTGCTGCGTTTCTGTTCGGTCCGCCCCATCAACTGGAACGTTTTCCACACACTTTTGCTTCCTCCTGTAGAGAAATCCTTTTCTTAAAAACACGCCTCTCCCTAGCGTCACGTGATGCCATCTTCTGGTACATCAGAATCACCCCCTAGATTGCAGGCATCTGTACCACCAGCAGCCCCCAGCCAGCAAAGCTGATGAAGGAGGTCTAGAAGAGCCCCTGGAGATCATTTCCTGCATTAGCCAACTGAGGATCGGAGAGGCAACGTGACTTGTCAAAGGTCTCACAGCCACCAAGTGGTAGGGAGAATTAGAAATTTCCCAGGGCGCCCCGGTGGCTCAGCTGGTTGACCGTCCCGACATCGGCTCAGGTCACCATCTCACCGTTCGGGGGGGTTGAGCCCCGTGTCGGGCTCTGCTCCGGAGCCTGCTTCGGATTCTGTGTCTCCCTCTCTCTCTCTGCCCCTCCCCCACTCACACTCGGTCTCTCAAAAATAAATAAACATTAAAAAAAATTGTTTTTTTTTCAATTTTCGTAGGTTTCTAGTCGGGAGACTGGTCTGTGTCGCTCCCCCCCCCCCAAGCCAAATGGCTTCCCATTTGGGACGTCCTTTGCTGGACTTCCCTCCTTGCCTCTCCTCTCTGCCCTGGGCCCCAATTTCCTTTCGTTCTGTCCTTATGGGCACAGTTGGCAGCTAGGCCAAAGGGGTTTGTCGGGTGGTGGAGGCACCAAGCTAGCTTAGGCTACCTTCTACAGAGCCAGTGTCCAGGAAGCAAAGCCGTGGACCTTCCTGTCAGGTGCCAACATGACAGGCTAGAGCCAGAGTCCTTCCAGGGCCAGACTGAGGGTGAAGCAAGGAACCTGTGGAGAGGGGACGTTCTAGGCTGAGGACCACAGGCCTGGGTTTCCTGTCGGGGCCATCTCTGGGCGCTATTGTGAGGAAGTTAGATCAAAGTTAGCGAAGAACTATTCGGGGTTGGTTTTGTTTTGTTTTGTTTTTTTCTATAAGATTTTATTTTATTTTAAGTAACTTCTGCACCCAACATAGGGCTCGAACTCACAACCCCGAGATCAAGAGTCACATGCTCTACCGACTGAGCCGGCCAGGTGCCTGAGAACCATTCATTTTTTTTTTTTTTTTCAAGAAGAGTTGACTAAGCACCTTCTACAAGCCAGGCGCTGACCAGGTGAATGAGAAGGGCAAAGTCTCTACCCACCTTCATGGACCTGATAGCCTAGTGGGATCCCCATCCAGTTGGTTTTTTCAAAAGACACATGATTCTTAGTCACGTGTCCGTCCTCTACGGCGTTTTAGTTAGCATTAGAGTACCTCTCGGACCTTTGAAACTTGGGTTTCTGATGCCAAAGTACTTCTGAGCCTTGGGCTTAACCAGTGGAGCGTTGGTAAATGTTTAACGACCTGCTCTCTGGGGAGAAGTGTATGTATGTATACATGTAGCTAAGTTATTTATAAATTTTACTGGCATAAAGTATGTGGCACACACATTACATATAATAGTGAAAACACACAATATTATTAAGTTATTATTAAGAAATTAATTTTAGGGATGTCTGGGTGGCTCCATCGGTTGAGTGCCTGACTCTTGATTTTTGACTCAGGTCATGATCCCAGAGTTGGGGGATCGAGCCCCGTGTGGGGTTCCACACTGAGCATGGAGTGTGCTTGAGATTCTCTCCCTCTGCCCATCTCCCCTGCATGCATGCTCACTCTCTCTCTTTCTCTAAAATAAAATAAAATACATATAAATAAAATAAAATAAAATAGGGATGCCTGAGGGACTCAGTCAGTTAAACGTCTGACTCTTGATTTTGACTCAGGTCATGATCTCATGGTTCAGGAGTTCGAGTTCCACGTCTAGCTCTGTGCTGACCGTGCCTTCTTAAGCAGAGCCTTCTTAGGGACTCTCTCTCTCCCTCTCAAAAGAAATAAACTTAAAAAAATAAAATAATTTTATACATTTATTGTCAAATTTGATTAATAACATTTATGGATATTAATATACTTTTAATTAGTAGCTAACTGATTCTCACAGAACGCTTTTGGTGATTTTTGCCAGACTCTTGCCTCTGTAAACTTGTGGTTGCTATTGATGAGCAAGCGTAGTTCTTTTTTTTTTTTTTTTTTTTTTTTAAGTAGGCTTCATGCCCAGCACGGAGCCTGGCTTGGAGCCTGACCCTGAGCCCAACGAAGGGCCAAGAAAGGGCCCAACTTGGGCCCAACATGAGGCTGGGCCTCTCACCGCCCTGAGATCAAGACCTGAGCCGAGATCAAGAGGGGGACGCTTCACTGGCTGAGCCCCCCGGGCGCCCCAGCGGTTCTGACGTGACTATTGGTTGATCTTTTCGTTTCTCTGTGAGACAACAAAGACCTATGTCACAACTTCATTAATTCATCCTCGAGGAGACCGACGTCTTTCACGAGTAGGATACTGGCTTTCAGATACTAGAAGATGATTTCCTCATTATCTGGTATCTTTCGCAATGTGACAGTTGCAGGCTTGACTCACTGTTGAGTTTGATCTGCATGATTAACATTTTCCCCCTCACTTTCTCCGGTCTAGAAAATCAACAACAACAACAATGAATCGAAGCCTGATTAAGAGCATTTACCGATCTCTGCATTACGAGTACCCAGCGCATGGCTGATTGCAAGTCCCCAGCCTCACCGTGACATTGGGAAGAGATGTGCAACTGCCCACTGTCATACGGTATTTCAGCCGCCCGGATGTGGGAGATTGTCACCTCACGTGTACGGGTCACAGTAAAATAAAGTAAAAATGGTTAGGGAGTGATGAGTTTGTGGCTATTTATTACCTAGTTTTTAATTTTTTTTAACGTTTTTATTTATTTTTTGAGACAGAGAGAGACAGAGCATGAGCAGGGGAGGGGCAGAGAGGGAGGGAGACACAGCATCGGAAGCAGGCTCCAGGCTCTGAGTCATCAGCACAGAGCCCCACGTGGGGCTCAAACTCACAGACCGCGAGATCGTGACCCGAGCTGAAGTCGGACGCTTAACCGACCGAGCCCCCCAGGCGCCCCTATTACCTATATTTCTTTATAACCTTAACAACCAGCTCACATTTGTGACAAGGTGGCATTTGGCTCCCATGGGCCAGGAGGAGCCAGCTCCCTGGGCTTGGCTAGATTTCCAGGTCCTGAATGACCCTCATCCCTTCTCCCACTCCCCTCTGCCATTAATTCGAGGACCTCCCAGCCCACCGCCACAGCTGGGGAGCTCCCGGGTTCCAGAGCTAACCCTAGCGGCCACCTTGAATGAAGGCACTGGAGAGAGTGACAACGGTGGCTTTTCCATGGCTGGGTGGCCTCTTTCTGCCTGAAAAAAAAAAAAAAAAAAAAGCAGAGGTGGAAGACAGCCAGGGACACTCACGGTGACTCCGGAAGGCACATCTGGCAAGCACTCAAGACTAAGAGGAAAAGGAGGGATGAAGCGGTGAGGGCAGGGGAGCTTGGGCTCAGCCTTCTGTCCATTTGGCTCTACTCCTAGGCTGTAATTTATTGCTGAAGACTTTCCAGAAAGGCTGGTGACGCTAGAGACGAGGCGGCGCCGGGGGAGGGGGGCACCCCGGGGGGGGGGGCACCCCTTCGCTCCTGCCTCCAGGATGTCAGCCAGAGCTTGCGGGTGGTCTCCTGTCTGCTCTTGGAGTCTACATCCGGGGCCCATTCGTCTTTCGGCAGGAGACGGTGGCAGTGACTTTGGGGCTGTTGTGGAATATGACTCTCTCTGGGGAAAGCCCGCCCTGCGTTCTGGGCCATCCTCTGTGCGCTGGCCACGGATCAACCCTGTTTCTTTCCAGGTGCCTCTGCTCTCCAGGCCACCGCCCAGGCAACTTATCAGGTCCGACGGCTCCGTACAGTTGGGCCATGCTGGGATGAACCGCGCGAATGGGGACCCTGTGTTTGCACCTAGGCTGGCAGCTGCCCAAGGGCCCGGGCCCCAGCCCCACCCCGCCCGGCGCTCAGTACAAGGACCAGCCCGCGGGGACCGAATGAATCAATGAGTACAAGCCTGGCGGACATTCACGATTTCTCCCTGGTGGAACAGAAGCACAGTGTGGAGGCCTGTGTGGAAACACTCATTTTCCCAGCGTGTACAAGGAGCGTCCTTGATTGTTGCGGACGCTTGGTGGCAGGGGCGGGGAGGGCAAACCCCGCCCCCCACCCCCGCCCCCGCCCCCACGCACACACAGGTTCTCACCGGCTAGCTGTTCTGTAACCGGGAAGTTCAGATGCCAACTGTTTTCCTTCCAGCCTAACAGGAAAGTCACCTTCACCCCCACCTCCCCGTGTGCGGCTCCCCCGCCCCCCACCAAGGAAGCTGCTGGCCGAAGTCCTGACTGGGAGCGATTGCTCCTTCTTGGCACCTGCCCGAGAACATCCTGTGCATCGGAGAGGCCGGGTGCCGCCATTCCCTGTCCTACGCGGGATGGGAAGTGACCAGAGGGAGGACGCAGACATCGCCGGCTCAGTACACTCGCAGCAGGGAGGGATCCAACTGGACAGGTTTACAAGCGGTCCGTTCCACTCCCAGCACCCCACCCCCGTGCCCTGGCCAGCACGCGCACCGGCATCCACACGCGTCCTCCAGCAAACGCCTTCGGACAACCCCGTTCACAGGCTGACAAGGGGGCATCGTAAAGTCCCTGCTCAGGGAGGGTCCATGCCTGTCCTCTCCAAGGAGCACATCCACACCTTCTGTTAACGTGCCCTGGGATGCCAGCCCCTGTGAGTGTACCAGCTTGGAAGTTCTGGCGTCCGTGTTGTGTGTGTGTGCGTGTGTGCGTGTGTGTTAAGCATCTGACTCTTGATCTCTGGGCTCAGGTCATGATCTCCCAGTTGGTGAGTTTGAGCCCCGCCTCGGGCTCCGCGCTGACAGGGTGGAACCTGCTTGGGATTCCCTCTCCCCCCACCTCTCTGCCCCTCCCTTGCGCACTTGTGCACACACACACACACACACTCCCTCAAGATAAATAGGGGGTGCCTGAGCGGCTCAGTCGGTTAAGCGTCCGACTTCGGCTCAGGTCATGATCTCACGGTTCCTGAGTTGGAGGCCCACGTCGGGCTCCGGGCTGACAGCTCGGAGCCCGGAGCCCGCTTCGGATTCTGGGTCTCCCTCTGCCCCACCGCCGCTTGCACTCTGTCTCTCGCATCGTCTCAAAAATAAATAAACGTTAAAAAAAATAAATTCGAAATAAGTAAATAAACATTAAAAAAAATATTAAAACTTTGTTTCTAGACCAGACTTCGCTCCTGTGCTCCAGACCCCCCAGTCCACGTGGCACCTGGATGCCCCACAGGCGGTTGAAATTTCACATGGCCTACGCTTATCGTCCTCTCCTTCCCCCTCAAGCCCACAGTCCGTCCTGTCCCACGATCCCTTCCTCAAGAAATAGCACTGCCCCGGGGCGCCTGGGTGGCGCAGTCGGTTAAGCGTCCGACTTCAGCCAGGTCACGATCTCACGGTCCGTGAGTTCGAGCCCCGCGTCGGGCTCTGGGCTGATGGCTCGGAGCCTGGAGCCTGTTTCCGATTCTGTGTCTCCCTCTCTCTCTGCCCCTCCCTCGTTCATGCTCTCTCTCTGTCCCAAAAATAAATAAACGTTGAAAAAAAAATTAAAAAAAAAATTAAAAAAAAAAAAAAAAGAAATAGCACTGCCCCTCACCTACTTGGCCAGTCGGGAAAGCTGGGCCCTCCCTCACCCCACACCTCCACACTATCCCGGGTCACCGAGTCAGACCTGCTCTATCCTGCACATTTCTGCATCATCAAGCCAGCTGCGCTCCCTGTCAAGACGTTAGGTCAGGCCACCGTCTCCTCGAGGTGCAGCCCTACTGCACTGTCCTCAGCCCTGTCCTTGAACCAGCCCCGAACGATGTGCCCAGAGCAGCAGGGAGAAGGCCCACCTGCCCAAACGCATCTTTCCCTCCAAGCTGTAGGTGCCCAAAGGTCCCTGTACTTCAGTCAGTTCTCGGGATGTGTGCTGGCATATTAGCTAGCTCCCCCTTGAGCTTCTCCGATTTGTCCTCCTGGCATCGAATTTTCCTGGGCAAAAAGGAAGGAATGTGAGGTGAGAAGTCAGTTTTGACGCCAAGGAGGAAGTCAGGGGAAGTCCCCGAGTGGGGTAATGTGCCTAGAGGGGATTCCCAGGATTTGAGGAAAGTGGCTTCCAGAAAAGATGGGGGCTGGGTCCTGAAGGGACCGCCCAGAAGAAAGAGTGTCCAGAGGAAGGCATTATTAGCCTGGGGAAGGGAGGGTCTCAAGTGGCCTGACGGCTGGATGGAAGCTTCCTTCTCAGGGTCTCTCGGGGGTAGAGCCATCGACGACTTCCCAGAGGGAGAGTGCTCACATCTCCCAGGATGTGGTCTGAGCTTCCTTCCAGAAGGGAGGCAGAAACCGGAAACTGGGGAGAGGGAACTAGGAGTGGAGCTGTAGAAGTAGCTCCCGTTCTCCCCTCTGAGACCTCTGACCCGAAGAGACGACAGAGCCCCGCGTTTCTGCTCTGGGCGGGTGGGTTCTGACCCTCCCCGGACCCTGAAGGAGGCTTTTTGGCCTTCCGTGGTAATTCTTCACAAGACACCAGTCTCTCTTCCCCACCCCCATCCTGTCGCCCTCCGGAGAGTCCCTCCACAGTCCCCCTCCACAGTCCTGCCAGCACGCGCCCTCCAATGGCCCCATTCACCTTTGTCCCTCCAGTGTGAAGTGTGCCCCCCCAACATAACAGGGGCTCAGAAAGTTACCCCCATGCCGCTCCCTGTTCAGCCCGCAATGGGCCGGTCTTCCCTCCATTGTCGCTCTTCCTCGGAAGCCAATCCCTCTCCCGGGAACTCGTTGGGCATACACACCTTTGACGTCTCTCAGCCCTGCGGCCCTGTGACTCACTGTAGGTGACATTGCTTCCAGACCCGTAAGCTACCCACGCTGCGAATTACGAAACGAACCGTGAGTCAACGTGGTGGCGTGAGGTCTTTTTTTCCCCTACGTATATGGGTTGTGTATTTCTCGTTGTGCTCGGGATGAAAGTAAGTCCAGAGTCCTGTCGTACTTGGCAAGCCTCTTCAAGATCTGGCTGCTGCTAATTGGGGAGACGCTGGTCAAAGGGTAGAAACTTGCGCATGTGAGTAAGTTCTAGACATCTGAGGTACAGCGCGGTGATTACAGTTAATCAGACCATATTATGTACTGGAAAGTTGCTAGGAGACTCGGTCTTAAATGTTCGCAGCACAAAAAAGAAATGGCGAGCCCGCCCGGGGACGGAAATACCAGCTAACACTATGGCGGGAATGTTTTGCAACAGACAAATGTATCAAACCATCTCCTCCCACGGGCTTCAAAGGATACAATGTTGCCTGTGAATGACAGCTCAGGAAAGCTGAGAAAACAAAGATCTGGCTGCTCTTTTCACCTCTCACTGCTCCCCCCAACCCCCATTCCTGTGCACCTGACACCTGGTCATCATTTTGTAACTTTTTCTTTGGAAAGAACTTCCAATTTAGAAAACCTTGGACAAACAAAAAAGAGGGCCAAAAGCACGTGTATACCCTTTACCCAGATTCGCCTCTTGGTAACCTTTTATCCTATTTATCATTTGGGTTCTCTCTCCACACGCAGGTCCGCCCGCACGCAGGCACACGTTATGTACATACATTACACACACACACACACGCACACACATACACGCCTTATATGAACACATTCTGTATATCCATTTTGTACACTCTCTTCTGAGCCATGGGAGGGTAAGTTGTATACACCATGATCCTTTAACCCTACACTTCAGTGAATTAATTTCCTCAGCGTAGAGATGTCCTCTCCAAGGCCATGGCACTGCTATCAGTTTCTCACATCGGACAGTGTTCCAATACTTTAGTCTGAGGTCCATATGGCAGTTTTATCAAGTGACACACTGATGTCCCTTAGAACATGTCTTCCCTTCTGTACTACTCTAGAGTCATGTATTGCGCTGAGTTGTTCTTTCTATTTAGCTCTCATTAATCCGGAACATTCCACAGCGTCGTCGGGTCTTTTATGACCTTGCTATTTTTGGCAGCAAAAAGCCAATTGCCAACGTTTCATTTTATTTTGTTTTACTTTATTTTTTTTCCTGCCAAAAATTTTGAAAGGTTTTTAAAAAATTTTTTAAGTTTATTTATTTATTTTTGAGAGAGAGCACACATGAGAGCAGGGGAGGGGCAGAGAGAGAGAGAGGGAGAGACAGAATCCTAAGCAGGCTCCACCCTGTCAGCATGGAGCCCGATGTGGGGCTTGAACTCACACACCGTGAGATCATGACCTGAGCCGAAACCAAGAGTCGGACACTTAACCGACTGAGCCCCCCGGGCGCCCTTCCTGCCAACATTTTAAAGCAGAATGTTCTTCGTGCTGTGTTTGCTGGTGTTTCCTCATGATTAGAGTGGGGGGTCCACGTCTCTGCTGGCACACCGCGTAGGTGATCTGGTGCCCGATCTGGGGACACTCAGTGTATATCTGTCTCTCATTAGTGATGCTAATTTTGATTACTAGTTCAAGGGGGTGCGCAAGTTCTAACGGCTACTTTTTTCCTTCTCCCTTGCATATAATAAACAGTCTGTGGGCAGACACTTTAACACCGTCAAATATCCTGCTTCTCATTGAGATCCCCACTGCATTTATAGTGGCAAAATGACAAGATTCGGACTTCACTGATTGGCCCTTGCACTGTAGCTATGTTTAAAAAAAATTTTTTTTAATGTTTATTTATTTTTGAGACAGAGGGAGACAGAGCACGAGTGGGGGCAGGGCAGAGAGAGAGGGAGACCCAGAATCCGAAGCAGGCTCCAGGCTCTGCACTGTCAGCCCAGAGCCCGATGCGGGGCTCGAACCCACAAACCGCGAGATCTTGACCTCAGCCAAAGTCAGACGCTTAACGAACTGAGCCACCCAGGCACCCCTGTAGCTATGTTTTTATACCTAATGTATAGTTATTGTATATTATATTAATTATTTATGTTGCACTGTCGCTAATTTGAGCCTCTCTCGCTTTGCCGCGCCGCGTCTGCTGAGTGCTCTTGGCTGACTCCCTCAGCCTGGGCTGCCACAAACGCTGCCCAACTCCAGGGGGCGCCGTTCACACTGCAACCGAGCCAAGTGGCAGCTGTGGGTCTTGGTTTAGAGGAAGCTTCCTCCTGGAAGCTTTCCCAGATTCCCCAAGTGCCGACTAGGCATTCATGCCCTTTGCTCCCCACGCTCTGTCCGCGGACCCCTATCAACGCCCTGGTCACACTATGTTGTGATGGTCTTACTTCCCTACCTCCCTCGTTGGGATATAAGCTCCTTAAGGGCCAGCCTTTTCCTCTTCCTGTTCTCTGCTGTGCCCCGCCCCGATTGTGCATTCAGCAGATGTCAAATCAGTAAATGAGTTCGGTCTCATGTTAAGAGTTAGAGAGTTAGATAGATAGAGATACAGATATGGATAGTTATAGCTAGCTAGCTAGCTTCTCCGGGAGAGGACAAAGCCCTTAAGGACAAGAGCCACACTTAACTCATCTCTGTATCCTCTCCCCCTACCCTCAATACTTGGCACAGGGCCGTGTTCATAACAGGCACTCAGCAAAGTTTGGCTGAATGAGTCCGTGGGTGTATATCGGTTGATAAGGATACGCTTCCTCCCGCCTTCCAGAGAACTGCACTAAACTCTGGGTGACCCTTGGGGAGCAGGTGGTGCGCCCTTTGAACCCCTGCTGTTCTGACACAGTTGGGCCCCGCCCTGCCTGAGCACAAAGACACAGGAAATGTAGGTGTACGTGGTCAGGGTCATTAGACTTCCCCTTACTGAGGGATGCCAGCATCTGAGTCTCCGAGGGTGACCGAGGGCTGTCCGGGACCCAGCCTTGAGGTCCTGAAGCCTTCCTAGATGACGGTCCCTGGCACTTCCCACGGAACTCTCCAGGAGCCCCCGGCCGAGCTGACTCCGGAAGCCTTTCTGGCGCCAGGTCACTTGGAAGGCACACCGCTTGTGTCGGGATAAGACAGAAACGAGAGGCTTCGAGAGAAGTCCTGGGAGGAGCCCGGGGTCGATAAGCCAGCCTCTTGAAGAGCACAGGGCACCTCTGTTGTCTGGAGCCCGGCCTGCAACCTGGCAGAATGAACTCTGACACCCACCAACCCGGTCCTGGATTCCAGGCTGTGTCTTGCTCTGCAGCCCCTCGGGGCAGAGGCCTGTTGCCATGGGAACACGCACCTCTTCGGGGAGGCTGAGAGCTCAGCCCAGCTCAGCAACCAGAGCTACCCCTCCCAGAAGGCGCTGGCTGGGGACACTCCTGGGAGGGCTCTTCTAAGCCCTCTAGAGATGGAGGGGGGCCCCCGGGGCAGCCCCAGGCAAAAGTCGGTGTCATGGGACCTTAGCTAGCACAATCTTGCCCTTTTTTTTTTAAGTTTGTTTATTTCCAGACAAGAGAGAGCACGCGTGGGGGAGGGGCAGAGAGAGGGAACTTGAGAGAGAGAATCTCAAGCAGGCTCCACACTGGCCACGCAGAGCCCGACGCGGGGCTTGAACTCACGAACTATGAGATCATGACCTGAGCTGAAGTCGGACGCTTCACTGACTGAGCCACCCAGGTGCCCCATCATAATCCTGACTTTATTATTTTTTTTAATCTTTTTAATGTTTATTTTTGAGAGAGAGGAAGAGAGAAACAGCATGAGTGGGGGAGGGGCAGAGAGAGGGAGAGGGAGACACAGAATCCGAAGCAGGCTCCAGGCTCCGAATTGTCAGCACAGAGCCCGACGCGGGGCGCAAACTCACAGACCGCGAGATCATGAACTGAGCCGAAGTCGGACGCTTAACCGACGGAGCCACCCAGGCGCCCCCACAATCCTGCCTTTACACAGGACTTTGCGTCTACATAGAGGCTATTCTTCAGGCTTCCCTCTCTGTCAGAGATAGACCATACACCATGGCATTCAGCTTTTCCCTGTAGGAAAAAAATGCACCAAGGGACCCCAGATCCATACATGGAAGCCTTGAAACTTACAGCCAGGGAGGGGGAAATGGATCGAACACAGGGACCACGAACATGAAAATTTTAATTTGTATTTTTTTTTTAATTTTTTTTTCAACGTTTACTTATTTTTGGGACAGAGAGAGACAGAGCATGAACGGGGGAGGGGCAGAGAGAGAGGGAGACACAGAATCGGAAACAGGCTCCAGGCTCTGAGCCATCAGCCCAGAGCCTGACGCGGGGCTTGAACTCACAGACCGCGAGATCGTGACCTGGCTGAAGTCGGACGCTTAACCGACTGCGCCACCCAGGCGCCCCTTTAATTTGTATTTCAAAAGCACTTCTATAGCATTTACCATACGCCAGGCCCTATTTTAAATGCCTTGCAATCTGTTTACTCCTTAAATTCTCATAACAACCCTTTAAAGGAGGGCCAGTTATCAGCCCCATTTTATAGTTGAAGAAACTGAGGCACAGAGAGGTTAAATGACTTGCTTAAGGTCACACAGCTAATAAACGGCAGAGTCACTCCCGCCCAGGTAGCGTGGACCCCAGACTCTGTTCTCTTGGCTATTCAGTCCTGGGTATACGATCCCCATGAGAACAACAGGACAAGGAGTGACCTGTCCACTCCCCCTTTTCCTTTCTTCCTTAGGCCCTTTTATATGGACCAGGTGCAAGGGTCCAGCCTGTCCCCTAGTCACATCAGAGACAGAGAGAGGGAGAAGGAGAATGAGGACATTGGATGCGTGGATGCTTCTGGCAAAGTCAGCTCTGGCAGGGGCTGAGCCATACCTCAAGGAGTCAGAAACTCTTGTGTTTTCGGGGTGCCTGGGGGGCTCAGTCCGTTAAGCGTCCGACTTCGGTTCAGGTCATGATCTCACGGTTGCTGGGTTCAAGCCCCGCATCGGGTGAGCTCGAGCCACTCCGCGCTCCGCACTCTCTCCCCCTCTCTGCACCTTGTGGGATTCTCTCTCTCTCTCTCTCTCTCTCTCTCTCTCTCTCGGTCACTTGAGCTCGCTCGCATAAATAAATAAATAAATAAACACGTAAGTAAATAAATAAATAAAAAGAAACCTCTGCGTTTTATTTCCTGAACCAAAATTCTGAGCTGAGTGTGCCTGGAGACAACCCAAAGATGAACATGGAATCAAAATCCTTTGAACCCTGGTCTCAGGCAAGAACCACCACCAAAGAGCCGTCAGAACGAAGCTTTTTGGCTTGGAGCCCGGAAGAGAAAGCACGTCAGGGTAGATAACAAGCTGTTTACAGTGAGCAAGGCCCTGGTGGCCTCTTTTTAAATCTTTGTCCCGGGAGAGTATGGCCAGAGTGGCAAGCCCCAACAGGTAATGCGCCGACACGCCTGCGGAAATATCGACTAGACGGTGTGGACGCCCAGGGCTGGGCTGAGGGCAGGAAACCTTGGGGCGGACATTCAATCACCAGACTTTCTTTAAAGGGAGATGCATTAAAAAAAAAAAAAAAAAAAAAAGAGGGGGGAGGGGATGCGTTTGGCACTCTGCTGAGCCCAGAGAGTACAAATAGGAGTAAAAACGCCACTACGCAGAGAATAAAAGAGGGGCACCTGGCTAGCTCGGCCGGAAGAGCACGTGACTCTCGATCTCAGGTTGTGAGTTCGAGCCCCAGGCTGGGCATGGAGCCCACTTTAAAAAGAAAAAAAAGCGTTGGGGTTGCTGACAATAAAAGAACCAGGACGTATCGGCAGAATTTGCCGGTTTGTCTTCCCGTGTCCTAGCTAGGGGAAAAGCCGTGTGCTTTCTAGTCGTTTTTCCAAGCACATCGCATGAGGAAACTGATAAGCCGGCAAGAATGCGGAGGCAGAAACGAGTTTGTCCTACCACGGGCTCTTCACCTTGCAAACATGCCCCCGTCACCCGCCGGGCCTGCCCCCCTGGCACAGAGAAATGTCCAGCTGGGCGCGGGCCAACGTGAGCCCATGGCAGGACCATGTTTCCTGCTCGATCCGGCCACAACCTGCGAAGGAGCTGGCACGAGCCGAGAACGAGGACCGGGAAGGTAGCTTCTGGTGGTTTTTGCCATGCCAAGGGGACAAGTCCGTTTGTCAGTTTTCCAGGGTGGAGTGTTTTTTTTTGTTTTTGTTTTTTTTTTTCTGGATTGCATGTTGACGGTTTTTAATCCTGGTCTGGTTTTCCCTTGGCACACCTGTCCCCCCAGGCTACCTCCAGGCTTCCTCTCTGCGGGGCCCGTCGGATCTGCTGGCGGAAGTAATAACCATGTGATAATAATTATGATCACTGCCGTTTGTGGAATGCTTCTGTGAGTCAGGCATCAAGCTAAGTGCTTTACGCGCATGGTAGGTCAAGCTGGCCTCACAACCGGGCAGCGAAGGGGAGTATTCTGGCTGTTTTATAGACGAAGGAACCCAGCCTCAGAGAAACAAAACGGCTAGTAAGTGCTGGTGGCCGAACGGAAACTGGAACACGTGGTTACGAGCCCATAACCGCTGTGTTTATAGCTTCTAACCACCCTGCTGTACTGCCTCTCATAAAGTTAATTCGAATTTCAGCCTAATCCAACCCTATTTAGGGAGGGAAATGTCCTGCCCAAACATCACTCATGATATCCTAAAGCTAAATAGAAGAGGCTCTTCAATGATCTCTTGTTTGGGGCTACTTAGGCTGAGGCTTCCCCCAAGGGCCTGTGTAACCAGGGATTCTGTGGGTGCATACCATGTGCGCAGACAGGAAATTGGCCCAGCTTTGCTGGCCCTGAGTCCAGGCCCCCAACTTACTGCCCTGGGCTGCGGAGGGGAGAGGGGAGCACTGCCTGGGGACGAGCATCTTGCAGCTGGCAGCTGTGGTTTTGTGGGTAGAAGCTGACTTCTAGGTCCCACTGGGTCGCCGTGTTGAAATTCTGGATACGTGTTTGGGGTCCAGAACAAAGAAACTTCCTGACTCCTTTATTCTGTATTCTCAGTTTATTCCCCCTGGGTCTGCACATGCTGTGGGAACACGGGGAGTCTTCCTTGGCTTGCTGTGATGGTCAGTTTCATGTGTCACCTCGGGGAAGGGGTGCAAAGACAGCTGGTAAAAGACTATTTCTGGTGTAGCTGCGAGGGTATCTCTGGAAGAGATTCGCGTGTGAATTGGTGGGGGCGCTGGGTGGCTCAGTCGGTTAAGCATCTGACTTAGGCTCAAGATCTCACGGTTCGTGAGTTTGAGACCCTCGCTGGGCTCCGTGCTGACGGCTCAGAGCCTGCTTCTGGTCCTCTGTCTCCCTCTCTCTGTTCCTTCTCCACTCGTGCTCCCTCCCCCACCCTCTAAAAAAAAAAAAAAGATTACCCTTACCAATGCAGGTGGGCATTCACCAAAAAGGAAGAAGGCACATTTGCTTTTTTTTTTTTTTTGCTTGAGCTGAGACATCTGCTGCTGCCTCAGACATTGATGCCTCTGGTTCTTGGGCTTTTGGACTTGGACCAGGACTTATGGCATCAGCCACATGGTTCTCAGGACTTCGGACTCGGACTGAGTTGACATCACCAGTTTTCCTGGGTCTCCACCTTGCAGATGGCAGTACTTGGGACTTCTTGGCTTTCATAATCACAAGAGCCAATTCCTATAATATCTATCTATCAATCATCTATCTATGTATCATCTATCACCTATCACCTATCATCTATCACCTATCTATCTATCTATCTATCGCTCCTATGGGTGCTGTTTCTCTAGAGAACTCTAATGCACTTGCTCTCACGGATTTGTCTTCTTCTAAAAGGCTGAGGCTAGACACCGAGAGGCTTCTCTAACAGTCACCTGAGACACTCTCTTCCTCGGGTCATCTCCCCAGCTCCCTGATGCTAAGACGAGCTTCGGCCCCCCTGAATCAGCTCCATCCTTGTCAATGCAGACCCAGCGGGCCACCCAAGTGAAGCCACTGGCCAACCCAAAGACATTCCCCTCCTTTCCCTCCACCTGGATGCCCTCCTCATTCCACGCTCACAACTCCCGCTTCTTCACCTTCCGCAACTCAGGGTAAAGCCCACCTCCTGCCCACCTGCCACTGTGTCTTCCAAAGTCTTTTCTATATTCAACATGCGCCATATTGCTTTACTGTTACTACCAACAGGAACAAGGATTCCAGCTACCATTTACTGAGCACTGCTTGCCCAGGCACTAGCTCATGTATATACATTATCCCGTTGCAACCCCACAACCACCCTGGGAGGTGCGTGCTGTTGTTACTCTCCCCATCGTCCAGACGAGGAGACTGAGGTTTGGAGAGGTTACGTCGCTTGTCCTAGGACACGTAGCTAAGAAATGGTGGAGCCGGGATCTGAACCCCGGTCTCTCTGATCCCGGAGCTGCTCTCCAGTTCAGTGTGGGTTTGCCTCTTCTCTTCCGTTACATTCAGTTTCTCAAAAGAATCTTTGTTGGGGCGCCTGGCTGGCTCAGTCAGTAGAGCATGCGACTCTTGATGTCAGGGTGGTGAGTTCGAGCCCCGTGTTGGGTGTAGAGATCACGGAAAAATAAAATCGTAAAACAAAGAATCTTCGTTCTCTTCCGGGATTTCCTCCTCGTGACACCCAGTCCCGGGTCCTGCGTGGAGCGGGCGCGCGGGTAGCCAGATTGATCTGTTTGCAGGAGTTCTGCCCACACCATCAGGCCTGCTGGCCACCAGACTCTGGTCCTCCCTGGCCCTGCGAGGGAGGTGCAAACAGCAAGGCGGCCAGGAGCTCGCAGAGAAGCAGGAAGCAGCGGCGAGTTTGAGCAATAACCCGTGTGCCCTGGAGCCAGGCAAGGGCTCCGCGCCTTCCCAGAGCTCACCTCGCGGCCACGGCCCACACGCGCACACCCGTGCCGACGAGGCAGGGGAAGGGACTGCCACCGACGTCCGGTCCGGCTCGTGCTTGTTCCCAAGCTGCAGCATCTCTGGGTGAAGCCGGCCTTTTACTAGCACCGCATTTCTAAGGTCGTTGGCCTCGGCCAGATAGCATCTGCCCCCTTGTGGACTGTCCTTTTGTGACATTTGGGGAGAAGAGGAGAAGAAAATACACGCAGTCCCTAAAATTCCTGGAAAAATACCGTGGCCTGAAAATCTTGCAGGGTCCGGGAATGGGCCACTGTGACTTTCACTGACCGGGGACGCCAGAAGCCCTGGTGAGTCTTCTGGATTCTTCTGCGTGTTGACTGGGGGCTCCGGACAGCGCTCAGCTCCCCGCTCTTCGGCAGCAAAGCCCGCTTGGCAGGTCGCTGCATCTTTCTGAGCTCACGCCTACCTCCCCTTTGCGTTTACAGGCGTGTCCCTGCCGTCTCCTTTCAACAAGTCCCCTTGATTCTCCTTTTTCCCCTCGTCCCTCTCCCTCCTTCTTCCCTGCTGCCCGCGCCTTACACGGAAATCCGCTCCAGCTGAAGGGCTGTGACCACTGGTGTACGAAATGTCCTTGTGGGATGAGGCAGGCACTTTATACACATGAGGTCACTGAACCTTCAGGACAACCCTGCCAGGTGGGTATTATCGTCAGAAGGGATGGGGCGCCTGGGTGGCTCCCTCGGTTTTAAGCATCCGACTTGGGCTCAGGTCATGATCTCGCGGTTCGTGAGTTCGAGCCCCGTGTGGGGCTGTCTGCTGTCAGCACGGAGCCCGCTTCGGATCTTCGGTCCCTCTCCCTCTCCGCCCCTCCCCTGCTCGTTCTCTCTCTCTCAAAATAAATAAGTAAATTTAAAAGATAAATAAATACGGGAAGATGAGTCACAGAGACGTTAGGCAACTTGTCAGAGGTCACCCAAGCCATACGAGCAGAGCCAGGACTCAAACTCAGGGTTCTCTGACTCCACAGCCTATGCCTTTTCGCCAACTGCCGCATTCCTCCACCCCCTCACTTCTTCATCAAATATTTATAGAGCTTCTTCTACGTGCCGTCCCCCCTTCTGGGAGCTTCCAATCCGATGGAGGAGAAAACGTTCGTGCTTCAGCCCACTGTGTCGTTCTGATCTCTGTTCGTCTGCTTGTCCTGACTCTCTCAATTTCTGGGAAGCTCCGACTTCAACTTGACCCAATTCATTCGTTCATTCGTTTGTTCCTTCCACAAACGCTTGCTTGCTTGCTTGCTTGCTTTTTTAACGTTTATTTATTTTTGAGACAGAGAGAGACAGAGCATGAACGGGGGAGGGTCAGAGAGAGAGAGAGGGAGACACAGAATCCGAAACAGGCTCCAGGCTCTGAGCTGTCAGCACAGAGCCCGACGTGGGGCTCGAACTCACGGACCGCGAGATCATGACCTGAGCCGAAGTCGGCCGCTCAACCGACTGAGCCACCCAGGCGCCCCCACAAACGCTTTCTGAGAGCCTACTATGTGCTAGTCCCTGGGATACGAGCGTGAGCCAAAGCCGAGGTCCCTGTCCTCTGGCACCTGCAGCTCCCAGCTATTCATACCTTCTGGTCTCTGCACTTTTAGGCATGCCATTCCCTCTGTCTAGATGCCCTTCCCTGTGCCCCTTTGCCGAAATCCAGTCCAATCCTCGAGGCTCGTCTGGAGTCTTGCCTCCATGAGGGAGGCTCCAACCCGCCCGCACACAGTGATTGCCCCTGGCTCTGAAGTCATCCAGCATTCGCCATCTGGACAAGTCAAGTGTCTGGACATGTCAGGTGACACATGTCAGACGTTCTTGCACCCTTCACTTCCACGTTCGTGTACGGGTCCTGTCCCTTGACTACGGTTCACATCACCACCCAGTAAACGTTTCCTTTCTCCTCAAGAAGCAGTTCACCAAGTGCCTGCTATGTATTTTAGCAATGGAAAAACTGACGGGCCTTTGTGGACCCTCTTCGGATCAACCAAGAGCTTTCATAAATACTTCACCGTCTGACCGTCACAAAATGCTACCGCTGCCGTTTGGCTTTTCAACTATAAAATGTAATTTAGGGGTGCCTGGCTGGCTCGGTTGGTAGAGCATGTGACCCTTGATCTCGGGGTTGTAGGTTCGAGCCCCACGTTGGGTACAGAGAGGACTTTAAAAAAGAATAAAATCTCAAATAATAATGCTATGTAATTTAAGTCACTTAGTAGGTAAATATATCCTTCTCGTGAAAATGAAGGCATAGATCTGGCTACTGTATTCTCTGACGACCCCATCCCACTCCAGAACCCCCTCCGAGATGTGTGTGAGGGAACGGAAGCTAAGAGAAGTCACACGGTGTGGCCAGGGTCACACAGCCAGTGTGTGTGTGTGTGTGGGGGGGGGATTTTCCGATTCTAAATCTCTCCTTTCTATTTTTTTCACGCTGCCCCCCACAAGGCCAAGGAGTTTGTTTATACCTGCGCTCTGGGTGCCCGGCACAGGGCTCTGCACCCAAGCGGGGGCTCAGCAGATGTTTCCACCTCCGTGAGCTCTTCTGCAGACGGGGTTCCTCTACACCAACGCATCGCCTCCCAGTCCTACCCGATTGGTAAAGGCTCAAAGTGACAACCGAGGCCATACATGCCTCTTGCTAGGTGCCACTTCTGCTACCCCCGGGCTGTGTGACACCAGGGACCCCGGGGGTCTCCTTTGGGAGTCTCTACGAGAAGACCTCACAAAGGCAAGTCAAGTATTTGCTGGGCACTCGCTGCCAGTGTGCCAGGGGCTGTGTGTGACGGGGGGGGGGGGGGGGGGGGGGACGACACACCAGCTCTGCTATTGCTCTGCGGCCCAGACTTGCCCGGCCCATCCACACACTCGGCGAACCAGCCAGCACGTAACCAAGTTCTAAATTATGCAAGCGCGGACACTTTGGGGGTTCACGGTGGGAAGCGCGCGGCTGCAGCGGTCAGAGGGGGCTTCCTGGAGGAGGCGGGCTGGCCGGAGATCGGCGGGGAGCAGCCCGCGTGGAGGGCACCGCACCCGGAGCCGGCCGGCCACAGCGCGGGGCGCAGGGGCGCGGGGACGCGGGGGCGCGGGGCGCAGGGGCGCGGGGGCGCGCCCTCTGCCGCCAGCCGCGAGGAGGCGCTCGGAGCCCGCCGTGGGCGGTGGCGGCGGCGGCGGCTGGGGCTTTCTCAGCCTGCGTGGCTCACCCAGCCTGGCGCTTCCAGAGGCTTTCAGTCGCCACGAGGCCCACGACAACCCCGTTGTCCCCACCCCCCCCCACCCCAGGGCGCGCCCAGCCCTCCTCTCTGCTAGGTACCTGCGCTCAGCTGCACCCGTGGCGGGAGGGGACATTTCCCTCCGCCACTCCCGGGTTGGCAGCAAAGGCTATCGCAGCCGACACGCGGAGAGCGCCCCCTGCAAAGTTTCCCTTGAGAAAGCCGGCCTCTAGACGGACACGGGGCTGGCCTGCCTCTGCGCGAGCCCGGCGGTCCTTCCCCACTTAGGCACACACGCCCGTGCCCAGCTCTACGCCGGAATACGCTCACTCCGCACCGCGGTGCTGTTCTTGACCCCATTTCACAGCTGAGCAAGCTGAGGCACCGAGCGCTCACCACCCTGCCCGCCCGTCTCGCAGCCGGAAAGAGGCAGAGTCATGCTCTTGATGAAGCACTCCCTCAAGTGCCTCTCCTCACGCCGCTGCTGCTGGAGGTGAGCAGTCCCCAGACAGGCCGATGGTGCCCAGACTGAACCACCCCTCTTCCTCATTTTCCAGCCCCCGCACTGACCTGCGCTGCCTCCCGGCCCTCTCTAAGCCGGGGCCTCCGCCTTCAGGGCTCTCAGCTGCAGGTGCTTTATGTGGCTTGCCAGGTGCCTCAGTTTTTCTCACCTGAGAAATGGTCCTCCTAGCGCCCGCCTCAGAAAGCCGCTAAAAGGATTAAATGAGAGAATCCGCACACAATTAGAAGAGCGCCTGGCCTGTATGTAGCCAAGAGCTCAAGAAACGACTAGACCAAGGCCCTGGCATCCCTAGGGGCTTCCCATCCACGAGAGAGAGAGAGACAGAAGGAGAGAGAGGGAGAGGAGACAGAGAGACAGATGGAGGAAGAGAGCAAGGGGGAGAGGGGGAGGAAGGGAAAGAGCAAACTCACTTACTTGCAGAGCAGGTCAAAGAGGGGCACATCGACTCTCCCGCCTTCAATGACCACGCTGTCTTGGGAGCTGGGAACATCAGGCCTGGGCACAGATGTATGTCTGGTCTAATCAGCCCTAATATGTCACGTGGGTGTGCAGCCGGTACAGCTCTGATGGCAGCGTCCTCAGGTGCCCCAATAACATGCCTGTTCCTCTCCCCTGGAGTGGCCTGAGTCATCTTGTGTAACAATCAGTGTTCGGCATTGTCCCCATCACAGTCAGATAAGCCATCAAGTCTTTAGCATATGAAGGGCTCTGTGTTAGGGACTTAGGATCAAACGGGCGCCCTTGATGCGGACTGGGACCTGTTTTCACCCAGATTTGGGGAGGGAGGTGTCCCCAGCCCCTGGCCCTCTAGTTGTCTAGCACGGGCAATAGGACAGTAGAGCAGGATTTCCAAACCCCCGCCGCATCCAAATCCTCCCCGTAAGCCCAGGAGCTGGGCAAACATCAGATGCGAGTCAGGAAGGCCCCCGTGCAATTTATTACTGCAGAATTGTTCCCAGGGAGCAAGAGGCTGCATCTAGCCAAAATTCATTCATGCCGATTGATAACCAAAGGACCGAACTCCACATATCATTCATTCATTCATTCATTCTCTCATTCATTTCTCTCTCCAATGCCCATTTCCTACACGTTCACTATGTGTTAGATTCTGTGCTCAGTGTTAGGAACGCAAAGAGGGACACGACACAGCCCCTAACGGAAACGGACGAGTAAACACGTAGCCGCCATCCTGCGAAGTAAACATTATAAGCCAATCACTTAACAATGATTTCTTGACTACCTACTGTGTGCCACACACTGTTCTAGACACAGGGGATACAAGCATGAGTTAGACAAGATCACTGCACTCATGGAGCTGGAGTAAAGAGATTACTTTCGCAGTTCAGAGAAGAGGGCAGAGAGTCTGGGAGGTGTGATCTCGGCTGGGTCTTAAGGGACTGTGTCCCGGGCCAAGAGGGAGGCTGGGGCCCGGGCCGGGTGGGGGGTGGGGGGGTGGAGGAAGGGATAATACAACGAAGATGCCCGGCAACCTGAAAGTGGACGGGCCACGTGACTAGGGAAGGGCAAGTGGCTTGGTTGGGGACCAGCACAGCCTGCATAGAAAGAGTAGCATTTTGCTGAGACCCAACCCCGGGGACAGGCGAGGGGGCGCCCAGCACCATCTGGCCAGGTGGTTGTGTTAGTCGCTTGGGCTAAACTTACCCAAGGGCCCAATGATCCCAGCCCCGAGGCATGCCGATTTACGGGGCTCAGCGTTCTTTACTAAGAGCCATCATTTTAGATGGAAGGTCTGGGGTGCTTGGGGGCTCAGTCAGTTGAGCAGCCGTGGGACTCTTGTTTTCAGCCTGGTTCACGGGATCCAGCCCCGCGTAGGGGGCGCTGAGCCTCCTTGGGAATTTTTCACTCCCTCTCTCTGCCCCTCCCTCACGCATGCGCGCGTGCACACACTCTCTGAAAATAAAAAAACTTAAAAAAAAAAACTGTTTAGAAGGAAGGTCTGTCCTGGAAAGTTAACGAAACTTGAATCAAGTCAAATTTCACTCTAGAGCTTTAGGTGCCAGTGATTTAAAAAATTTTTTTGAGAAAGAGAGCAGGGGAGAGGGGCAGAGGGAGAGAGAATCCCAAGCAGGCTCCACGCTCAGCAAGGAGCCCGATGCGGGGCTGGATCCCGCGGGACTCGATCCCACGACCCTGGGATCGTGACCTGAGCCAAAACCAAGAGTCCGACGCTCAACTGACTGAGCCCCCCAGGCGCCCCGGTTCCGGTGATTTTTTTTTTTTTACCACAATAATTCTTAAATCGGCTGAAAAGAAAATAACTCCCCCTCCAAAAATGGATTCTGTAAACGGTGCTTTAGTTATTACAATTTCTCTTTAATATTTGTCAAGTGGATTTTGTCTTTTGGTATTGAAGCTAGCCAGCTTTCCTATTTTAACACATTTCACGACCCACAATAAAGAAATTGGGCAGGATCATCTTAAAGTTCTCCTTGAAACTCCTATCGGGTCAGACACCTGATCTCTCCAAGCCTCAGTTTCATCAGCTGTGAAATGGAATTAATTATAATTCCTCTCTCTCAGGGCTGTTGACAGGATCAGGAGAGTGTTCGTCTATGTCCTGTGAAGTGCTTAGCACAACGTCTGGCATAGCAGAGGTCAAAATCGCTATGCTCTTGATTCTGTACTTTTTAAAACATCGCTGCTATTTGGTGGTAGGAGTCGTTTTCTCCAAAGAAGCAGGCTTCACTTAATCCGATCTGCCTCGCTCTAGAATGTGGCCAAGGGCCACAGCCCCTAGTAGAAGAATGAAGACATGATATGGTAACTTAAACGAGAAAAGTTGATTTCCAGCTTTCCTGGTGGACAGACCAAGGCACTAACCCATGATGAGGTGTCATGTGACCCAAGACACCCGGAGAAGCACGGAGCTGACGGAGAACGACGATGTCAGTTGGCCAGATGTCCCGCTTCCTATCCTAACTGGCAAATGGCATGCTTTCACCCAGGGTCCCAAGCACCTTTGCCCCCTGACCTTCACTTCTAAGGTAAACCCACTGCAAGGCTCGATTTTTATAATAAATCCACTCCTGAGTCCCGAGCTTAATTGCAAAAGTGAAAACAGGTGGGTTTCCAGCAGCTTCTTTCCCTAGGGAGGGAAGTCAGAGGGTTGGGAAGTCAGGCTGGGACCCCACGGATTCACTGAGCTACTACCAGAGCAAAGGCAGCCTTGGGGAATCACACGGTGCCCACCGGGCCAGCAGTGCGCTGGGGTCTGGGTGTGAGGCAAGGCCGGATTTTTTTGGCGTTTGCTCCCTTTCATGATCGTTGTTGTAAATAAACTAAGTGCTCTGAGCTAGAGCTCAGAATTCTCACTATAAACATATGTCCCTATTCGGCTATTCAGTCCAGTCCAAGAGTGTCCTTTTCTTTCTTTTTTTAAAATGTTGACTTATTTTTGAGAGAGACAGAGACAGAATGCCGGTGGGTTAGGGGCAGACAGAGAGGGAGACACAGAATCCGAAGCGGGCTCCAGGCTCTGAGCTGTCAGCACAGAGCCCGACGCGGGGCTCGAACCCACGGGCCGTGAGATCATGACCTGAGCCGAAGTCGGACGCTCAACCGACTGGGCCACCCAGGCGTCCCCTTTTCTTTCTTCATAATCTTGTGTGTGTGTGTGTGTGTGTGTGTGTGTGTGTGTGTGTGTGTGATTCACTTTCTGTAGAACCTGTGGCATTTTCTTGAGACTATTTTAGAAAACCTGGAGGGCAGGGATAAATCCCATGAATAAAATGAAAAGAATTTAAAGCGTTGTTCTAAGCACTTCACACGTTAACTCTTTGCCTCTATTCCTACAGGGTGGGCACTGTTGTTATTCACATATGCCAGATGGGGAAACTGAGGAGCAGAGCCGTTAAGTTGGAAAGTTGTCAAGTGAGAAAGTTTGGTGTTTGACAGTGAGCCCTGGGTGGGAAAATGGGGAATGGTGGGGGAGGGGGGGGGCTCAAGTGATAAGAAAGTCCCAGACTTGGGTCAGGCCTCTGCCCTGCTGTACAGGCCTAGCCCCACATTCCTTTCTCTATTCCAGTTCCAGCAGCTTACATGATTTTGGAGCCCTCTTTTTAAAATACACAAGCGTATCTCCCTTGTGAACATTTTACAAAACCACGTGACCACAGGACTACGTTGCTATGGTGCCTTCCAGGGGTGGGAAGGGGTCCCGGGCAAGGGACGGCTCTTAGCGTCACCGTGCCTCTGCCTCTGCCCGGGAGATGTCTCTGCTCCTGGCTGAGCAGGGCACTGGAATCTCATTTTGACAGAAAGAGTTTTCCTTTTCACTCCCCAACACGAGGCCCTGGGAAAGTACATCTGTCAACAGCAAAGCAGACTTTGCTCTGGTTATGTCTTCACGTTCATATATGCCCTTCGCGTTATATCTGCAGGTCAGGAGTGAAAACATCAGAGTCCGTGAAACGCATCCCGTGATCAAATTTGGCTTAATCTCCACAGTCCTAAATTTCCTGCCTGCATTGCAAAAGTTGCCCAAGGAAATGAAATCCCAGGATGCATGTTCGCCATCAGAATAAGACCTCGCTTCCACTGTCCCCTGCTCTGACAGTCGTGGAAAAGGCATGAATTAATAGACTCTTTTAATTTATCTCAGTTTTGTCTCTGAAGAGGGTCCAGTGAAAACAACCACTCAATCTGTCACTTGAACATTGTTTATATTTGTTGCCAGGATACCAAAGGCTCTTTTAAGCCTTTGGCTCAGAAGAGCACCATGCATCTGAACTTGTTCACCTGCACATAAAGCAAATAATGGCTGAAATGATGGGAAAGCTCCTCCAAACATTTTAAGTGGCATACAAGGCATTTTTTTTGTGTCCAGAAATCGCAGCATCCGATATCTGTTGTTCAAATAAATCTCCACCTGCCTACCGAAGTGCGCATTATACGCGAGATCGGGCGTTGAAAAGGCAGTTGTTAATTACTTGGAGGTAAATCAGGCCACCTTTGACCCAGACTCCGAGCTGTAATTTTGGTGCTCAGTTTCTTGGTCCCGAAATTAATGTAAATCTTTACATTTGTGATTTCACTTGCCGATGCCGACCCGCCCACACGGTCTGCAAATGACTCTGTGTTAGACATTGAAAAATGTCCTCTGGAAGGATTCAATCACCGCTCCGCAGTCTTTTCACTGATTCTGCTTTATGTAAAAATGACGGAGCCTGAGAACATCTGAAACTCAAAGGGACCCAACAGCAGAAACTAAACCCCTGAGGTTGGAAGTGGCTTGTCACGACCCCCCACCCCCGGGGTCGCTCAGCAACCAAAGCTGAAACCTGAAAGGAAAGCACTAGCTTGGGGCTTTCATAAAGGGTCACACTTAGAAATCCCCGCTCAGAGTCCAGGAGCTATCCCTTCCGCAAGGCTCGTGCCTCCGATGGCGTCTGTGAGTCCTGGCATTCCCCCACCGTCTGATACTGGTCTGGAAGCATCGTGCCATTTTGAATCCAGGCGGTCAGAATATGATTCCGATAAAAACAGACCAGCTGCTCTGACAATCTGCCTTGATTCTGGAGGAGACAGATGCACCAGACCCTGGCCCATAACGGTCACTTTTGAGGAGGGCCACTGGGGAGGGGAGAGGCAGGGCAGAGAGGAATTAGAGAGACCGTAACTCGCAAACTTCACAGGAGACGTGAAATTGAACGCGGTAACGCTGACGCTTGAAAATCTGTCACCCCGGTACGGCAGTACTTTGAAAACATTTCTACCAAAGTACCCATAATGGCAGAGGAGGGCTGAATGCGTTCTCCCGGGGGTCTGGGTCCGGCGTGAGAAAGGGTGCTCTGTATCACAAGAACTCTCTTTGCAGCTTACGTTTTTAAAACGCATCGCGATTGTGCCATAGACTCGCTAGCCTATCTGCGTCGCTTTCAATATGAAAATAATAGCGTAAATGACTTACCGTCCACGAAAACTGCCCCTGCGGGGAGACACTCCTGGTTTCTTTCTCCAGCGGCCCGGAGCACACGCCGCACGCCGCCTCCAGTGACTGAGTGAAGAGCCCCCGGAATGGGAAGCGCTGCTGTGAGCGAGCTGACCTGTATTCTGGCTCTCTCACCTGGAATCGGGCTCTACGAATCCTGTTATGCATTGAATAGCAACAAAACAACGGCATAAATTAGGGTGTTGCTAAGATTGTGTACCATCAATGTTCGCGTGAGCATAATGGCCATAATGAATTCTATAGCACTATCCTGCACAGCTTGGAGAGATTAAAACCACTTTGTCTTTAAATTAGATTTCAAAAATCATTGAGCAACAAGAATGGAAACAACAACAACAACACCCCCTCGTGTATATCAGCCGCCCAATTGTAGGATGTACCGCTTCTTGCTTTCTGGTCATTAATGCCCGGTCCCAGGTTTATTCTAATAGCTGCCAGATCAGGGGGTCCACATCCATCGTAATAACCATCCAGGGGGGTTGGGTTCCCTTGTATTGTGGTTTGCAGCGTGCGCGGCGAGCCCCTTATCCGCTTCCAGGATCAAAACCTGTAACTGAAAAAGACCTCGGCTGAAGTTTAGTTTACATAAATGCTACTAATATAATATCTCTAGGCTGTTGCAGAAGAAGAAAAGCGGGCTTGAATTCAGTCTTCTTACATTTCTTTATGTTTATCTATTAATGCTATCGACTGTATTCCTGATGCTGTACCTTTCATCCCTGTGACTTATTTATTGTATACCCGGAAGCTAGTGTCTCTAAATCCTTCCTGCCTATTTGGCCCATCCCCTCCGCCACACTCCCCTCTGGTGACCACCAGTTTGTTCTCTGTATTTGAGACCGTGTCCGTTTGTGTGGGTGCGTTTGTGGGCTCGTTTGTCTTGTTTTGCTTTTTAGATTCGACATGTAAATGAAATCATACGGTATTTGGCTTTCTCTGGTTTATTTCACTTAGCATAATACCTTTCAGGTCCGTCCGTGTTGTTGCAAACGGCAAGAGCTCATTCTGGTTTATGGATGAGTAACATTCCACCCCGCGCCTACACCGCATCGTCTTTATCCAGTCTTCTATCGGTGGGCACTTAGGCTGCTCCCATATCTTGGCTATCGCCAATGCTGCTACGATAAACGTAGGGTGCACGTACCTTTTTGAATTGGTGTTTTCATTTTCCTCGGGTAAACACCCAGCAGTGGCTTTACTGGATCACACAGAATTGCCATTTTCAATGTTTTGAGAAACTTCCATAGGGCGTTTCCATAACGGCTGCGCCAATTTACGTCTTTAAATATTTATTTATTTATTTATTTATTTATTTATTTATTTTTTGAGAGAGACAGAGACAGCGTGAGCAGGGGAGGTGCAGACAGAGAGGGAGAGAGAGAATCCCAAGACAGCTCCTCACTGTCAAGCACAGAGCTTGATGCAGGGCTCCAACTCACCAAATCGTGAGAGCATGACCTGAGCCGAAATCAAGAGTCGGACAGTCAACCAAACTGAGCCACCCCGGGCGCCCCTGATTGGATTCGTTCTTAAGTTGTGCCCTGCTTGGGCAAATCTTCGTTCAACCAAATGGAGCCTAATTATGAAAAATTCACACTGGAATGCTTACTAGATGCCAGGTGCTATACTTGTTCTATGGGCTCTACGTTACGTGATCCTCACTCACAACACCCCTAGGAAATATGGCTAGCACTATTATATCCCCATTTTATGGATGAGGAAACTGAGACTCGGGAGAATGGAGTTGCCTGAGGTCATACATCTAAGCAAGCAGCAGGGCTGGGATTCAAATCTAAGTCCTTTTTTTTTTTTTTAACGTAGCTTATTTATTTTAAGTAAGCTCTATGCCCAAGGTGGGGCTTGAACTCGCGATCCTGAGATCAAGAGTCACATGCTCTACCAACTGAGCCAGCCAGGAGCCCCTCAAATCCAAGTCCTTCTGATTCTGGAGCCCCTGAAACCTTCACTGTCTCCTAACAATTGTCATAGTCACCACTTATGGAGTGGTTATTATGTATGTTCTATGGTGGATGCTTCGCCTAAATTCTTTGATCCTTGTAACAACCTTCTGAGGCAGGCGTTATCACCCCTATTTTATAGAGGGAGAAAACCAGGGCTTAGAGAAATCAAGTTAACTTCCCTAACAGCAAAAGCAAACAGCAGAATCCAGGCTTCTCTGATACTACGGCCGAGTTCTGGGTTTTTGAAAACTTTGAGATATCTTTGACATATAAAAATGGTATATATTTAGGGGCACCTGCGTGGCTCAGTCGGTTAAGCGTCCGACTTTGGCTCAGGCCACGATCTCACGTTTCTTGAGTTCGAGCCTGCTTGGGTCCTGTCTCCCTCTCTCTCTGCCCCCCTCCCACCGTTTGTGCTCACTCTCTCTCTCAAAAATAAATAAGCATTAAAAAAAATATATTTTTTTAAAGGTATATATTTAACGGGCACCTGGGCGGCTCTGTTGGGTAAGCATTTGACTTCAGCTCAGATCATGATCTCTCGGTTTGGGAGTTCGAGCCCCGCGTCGGGCTCTGTGCTGACAATGTGGGGCCCGTTTGGGATTCTCTCTCTGCCCCTCCCCTACTGGTGCTCCCAAAATAAACAAACTTAAAAAAAAATGATATATATTCAAGGTTAAGACTTAATGTTTTGATACCTGTATACGCCACGACGTGTTTATCTTAACTAAGCCATATTGATTCTGGTGCTTTGCCAGGGGGCATGTAACAAAACCCTAAGGTCCCCAGGGCATTACTCCACGGCCCCCCGCAGACCCCGTGTGTGAGCTGCACTTAGACACCCCCGGGGGTGCGACGTCCCTCAGGTGTTTCACCCGTGCACGTGGATCACCGGTCACTTTCTACGCTTAATGATGTGGCTTGTCAGCCCTGGTGCTTTATTGCTCAAGTCTTGGGTTACAGGCAAAATCCACAAACTGTAAACACGTTCTCATGTGGATCCCAAATAAGGGATTATTCAAAAGAAACATTTAAGTGTCCTCCGTTGACTGGGCTTATTATTAGCATGTTTGACAAAAGGTGGCAGATGCTACATTTCCTTTTTATTTTTTTTTAATGAGTTCTGAGGTGGTGGCAGGTGTCTGGCTCCCTCTAGAATCTTAAAGGGCCCAGCAATCCCCGCACTAACTGCCGGCTCTAATCCTCTGCTTTGAACGCGATTAAAAGGAGACGGCTTGGGCCAGGTGGATAAGGGAAGGCAACTGGACGGAAGTCTGCAATCATTGTAGTTTAGGATTTTTTTTGTTTCAATGAGATTAAATTCGTGTAACAAGAGGCAACCATTAAAGAGGTTTTTAAGTTTGGAGAGAGAGCACACAAGCAGGAGAGGGTCAGAGAGGAGAGGCAGCATCCCAAGCAGGCTTGAACTCTCGAACTGTGAGATCATGACCTGAGCCTAGATCGGGAGTCGGACGCTTAACCGACGGCCGCATCCGGGCACCCCCAATGATCATTTTAAAGTGAACAATTCAGGGGTGCCTGCATTGCTCAGTTGGTTTAGCATCAGTCTTGACTGAGGCCCAGGTCATGACCCCACGGGTTTGGGAGATCGGGCCCCACGTGGAGCCTGCTTGGGATCCGCTCACCCACTCTGCCCACCCCTCCCCCCCTTACAGGGTCTCTCTCAAAATATTAAAAAAAATAATCAAGTTTATGGTTAAGAACCACAGGATTAGGAAAGATGGCTACATAGTAACCACAGGAAAGATGGCTACATAGTAACCACAAGATTAGGAAAGATGGCTACATAGTACTTTTTGGAGAAAGTGCATTCAGTTAGCACCATCCACAGGCAAGGGACCAGTGGTGTTTGGATACAGTGTGCCTGAATTTCATTTTGCTACTGGCTTGGGAAAATGGATGGGTTACACCACACCAAGCTGCTCTGAGAAGTGAATGGCCAGCCGCTGCCTGGAAAAGAAAACTCATCTCAAGAGATCCTGTAGCATTTATGAAACACGGAACATGTGCTCAAACGTAGCATTTCCTAAAGTACGAGAAGTCACAAACAAAAATATGTTTCGGATAGTGTTTATTTCTTCAAATTTATTTATCAGGAGTGACTGAAATAAAAAATATAATTGAGTCCCGTCATCGTGGAAATAGCTTTGAGAGAAAACTGGTCAGATGAACATTATTGCTTCCCATTTTCAACCAGTCAATAGTTGCCGTTGATAAATAGACAGCCAACAGTCTGTCGAGAATGCTCAAGATGTGTTATATAATACAACATGCCTGTTCCCAGGGGAAGAAACTAGGAAATAACTTATGTGAACTTCTTGATTTCATCATACAAGACAAGCACGAAGGCACCACCCATGCCTCTGAGAACATTGGACCACGCCCCCTTGAAAAAAGCTTTGGCCCCTTCGTCACGAGCAATCTTCCTCCAGCAGTCAAGCGTGCCTGTGTACATGATGTCGGCTGCAAAGAATAAAGACATGGAGTTGGTGGCCAAAGTCCTCCCCGAGACTTACGACACTAAACCAGGGGCGCCCGAGGGGCTCTGTCAGTTGAGCGTCCGGACTCAGGTCATGATCTCACGGTTCGGGAGTTGGAGCCCCACATCGGGCTCCGAGCTGCCTGTGTGGAGAGCCTGCTTTGGACTCTGTCCCTCCCCTGCTCGCAGTCCCACCTCTAAGAGCTAATCGCACTTTTGGAATATCCAAGGGTTACACGCTTGTGTGGGCGATACTGAAATATTAATGCCGTGACTAAGACAACAGGGATAGGTACACTACCCATTGGTCTTAACCTCTAATACCATTTAAGCGCCCTCACTCATAGGCATGCAAAGGGCCCGCTCAAAGGCAGATACAATCAACCCCATCCCTTGACCAGAACAGACTGCATTCCTCATTTTAGAGAATCTTAAGCAGGCTTCACGCTTAGCACGGAGCCTGACTCGGGTCTCCGTCCCACGACCCTGGGATCATGACCCGAGCCGGAATCAAGAGTCGCACGCTCAGCTGCCTGAGCCCCCCAGGCGCCCCTCGACTGCATTTGTAAAGTCGGGCATCGCTGGCTTGTGGCCACACGTTGTCCCGTGCCCGCATCTCTTTCTCTTTTGCTCAAGTGGAACTTACTTCCTTTGCGCCCCGACTGCATCATCATTCGGCGACGAACAGTGTCAAAGGGATAGGAAGTCAACCCGGCAACCGCTGTGACGGACTGTGCGATCATCCAGCTGATGAAGATGTGAGTGTTCTTGGGATCCGGAAGCATGCCTGGTAACAGGAAAGGGACACTTTGACCAGAGAGCAGAGTTTTAGTGGCTTGTTGTTTTCTACACCCCACCCCCAGCCCCTCGCGCGTCCAGTTTGTACTAGACACCCACGGCTTCCTCTAGCAATCACAGCCAATCTCGGGCTCCGGAAAATTAGGGTGGCATTACTGATCTTTTAGATGAAAAGAACACAGCTTCAAAGCACACAGCGGACTTACCCTTTGCGGTATCATAGATACCGAAGTAGGCAGCTCGGTAGATGATAATGCCCTGCACAGACACATTAAAGCCTTGGTACAGGCCCTTAATCCCATCAGATTTGTAGATCTTAACCAGGCAGTCACCAAGGCCTCGGAATTCCCTTTCCGCTCCGGCTTTGCCCACATCGGCCGCTAGACGGGTACGGGCAAAATCCAGAGGATACACAAAACACAAGGATGTGGCCCCAGCGGCGCCACCCGATGCCAGATTCCCTGCAAAGTAGCGCCAAAACTGGGTTCTCTTGTCCACGCCACCCAGGAAGATCTGCTTGTATTTATCTTTGAAGGCGAAGTTGAGGGCCTGGGTGGGGAAGTATCTGATGACATTGGCCAGGTTACCGCGCCAGAAGGACAGGACTCCCTGCTCCTTGGGGATACGAACCACGCAGTCTATGATGCCCTTGTATTGCTTATCTGCGGTGATTTGCTTGCTGGCATGCTGCACCTGATAGACAAGGAGGCCAACAGGGAGAGTTACAACCGCGGAGGAGGGAAAAAGGAAGACAATACACGCTCCCGATCACTGAGGGCGCTGTAAGGTTAGTTACTTCCTAAATCTAGTCTTCTAGGTCACACAGGATGGACCCTCCTAACCCTGAGGTTGTCACCAGCGGAAGGGAGGTCGGCACCCTCAGAAGGCACTAAGCCTCCACCCCTTTGGGTGGGGAGGGGGCGCCCTCAGGTGGACCCGTGCCCTTTAGACCCGGGAGAAAGGTCACTCACTACCTCAGATCCAGGTTCGGAGGCATTAGGTAGGGCCTGTCCTACGCAGGGCGCGGTCACCTTGGTGACCGTGGCCTCCGCCTCAGGTCTCCGGGGCTGCTTCCCTCTCCCGCTCCGCCCCCACTCCTCTCCTAGAGGTGACCCGCGGGCCACCACCCCTATGCCCGACCGGGAGCGCCCTCTAGAGCCGCAGCGGGAGAGCGCGGCGCGAGGAGGCAGGCGGCGGGGACACGCCGGCGGCTGCGCGGGGGCGGACGCAGTAGTCACACGCGCTTCCCGGCGCCGGCTTCCGGCCCGGCGAGGCGAGAGCGCGTCCGCGGGCGGCGCGGTCCCTCGACCTGCCGCGTGGCCTCCGCAAGGCTGTTATCTCCTTGCCGCGACCTTGAGGCCCTCGCCACGGCCACGCGTTCCTGCGTCCAGCGCCGGCTTCCAGGCTTCGCCCTTGACCTCCAGGCCCCGGGGAGACTGCCACTCCCGGAAAGCCCCCTCCGAGCTCGCCGCCTCCGGGATGCCAAGGCCCTGGTCTCCCTCGCCTCCCTCCGCCCCGACCCCTTCCTAGATCCACAACTTCAGGTCACTAAAGCACCTCCCTCGAGTTTGCCTGTGGGTCGGCCGCTGCGGCCACCCCAGCCCGCACGCGGCCACTTCCCCCGACCGGCCTGAAGAGTTGGCTCCCCTCCACCCCTGGCGCAAGGCTTTCCGCGCCTCCCCCGCCCCCCACCCGCCGCCACTTCCTGGTCGGGTTCTCCAACCCCCGGACCTACCTGCAGCAGCAGCTTGACCCGCTCGATGGGCGCGACCGCGGTCTTGGAGATGGCCGCCGCCACTCCACCCGCCAGGAAGTCCTTGGCGAAGGACACAGCGGCATCTGTCATTTTGAAAGGAAAGAGGAGCCGGGCGACTGCGGGACTGCGGTAGGAACCGGCTGGGACTCCGGGAGTGCGGGGCGGAGCGAGGCAAATGGCCGATTTATATAGGGCGAGCCGGAGCCCGGGCGGCCGGCGTCGGGGGCGGGCCTTGGGCGGGCACTGAGCCCCGGCGCGCGGGCCCGCGGGGCGGCTGAGTGGCTCAGCGCGCGGGGGGCGGAGCCGCGGAGTGGGGCCCGGGGCCGCCCCCCGCGCCTCGCCGCTCTCCCGCCGCACCTGCCCTGGCGGGAGGAAGGGGCGACCCCAGGGAATACCTAGGCCCGGGGCCGCTGGACTCTTGGGAAAAGCGCGCGAGTGGGGAGGGCGAGTGAGCTCACGGAGTGCCTGGTTAGAAACTTCCCGAGTATCAAAAAAAAAAAAAAAAAAAAAAAATCCCTATAATCAAGATAAATATTCAGTGCAATATTAAAAAAAAAAGTAATACGGGCAAACTACGGCCCGTTGGCCCGGTCGCCTGTTTTTGTAAATAAAGTTGAATCGGAGCCCCAGGGTTGGGATTAGGGGAAGCAGGATGAGGCAGGGTCATGGAAGTGCAGGGTGGAATCCTGTCTTTATTCTAAGTTTGGATAATTTGTTCATCATAGACTTTTGCATTACTTTGGCCTTTTTAAAAATAGTGCATTACAGATCGTTGGTCTTGATTACTGAGTTGTTTGGCGCCCCTTAAGCGAGGGCGGGTGCCTCGTTCCTCGCAGCTAGGCCTGGCTCTGCTCTGGAGCTGCCCGGGTGAAGCCAGAGGAAATTGGGGGAACAGCAGAGTCGGGACACTGTCAGCGTGCCCCGGACTCTGGTTTGCAAAACCGACTTAACAAAGATCTTGCTGGGAATTGGCAGAAGAGACTCCAAAGAACTCGGCTGGGGGTAGGGAAATTAGTTTAGCCAGGGGTCAAATAAAGAGGTTGTACCAGGAAGGTTGAGAGGCTGTGTGAACTAGGTTGGCATTTGGCTCCTCGGATGCAAAGTAAAGTACTCTTGGATTGAGTAGATTCCTCACTCCAGAAGCTTTCAGAGGAATCAATTGAGTTAGGTTGACAGCCATTGTGTCAATGGACAAGTGCTTACTGAGTCCCTTAATCCCTGCTCTGGGTAAGCATTTGCCAGACAAGTCCTTAAAAACCTACTTGCTAGCTTGAGTGGGCTCTCGGGTTCAGAACGGGACAGGAGAGTATGAAAACATATCATACGTCTAAGTAATCACAGGAATGTTGACAAAAATGATCATTGTAAATTGTAACTGCTGCTGATCCAAAGCTCCCAGCACACTGAAGGGCCCAATTCTCGGGGTTCCTCCAGGATTGTCAGGTCCTTCATTTAAGTATACTTTGCAATCCATTAAGTCTTCCCAGGAAGAGGTGTTCCTGGGACACCTTAGAGGTGTTCAAAGAAGAGCAGGTTTTTTGTTGTTGTTGTTGTTGTTTTCAAATGTATGTCTTTATTTTGAGAGAGAGCGCGCGCACGTGCGTGAGAGAACGTGAGTGGGGGAGGGGCAGAGACAGAATCCCAAGCAGGCCCCACGCTGTCAGTGCAGAGCCCAACTCCAGGCTTGATTTCCACCAAGCGGGAGATCATGACCTCAGCTGAAATCAAGAATCAGAGGCATAACCGCCCGAGCCACCCCGGTGCCCCCAAAGAAGAGAAGTTTTGAATCCAGCTTTGTTGATCCTGGGTGACAGCTCTGACCTGTGTTCTTGGAAGCTGCTCCACTTCTCATTAGTTGATTATAACAGTGACGCAGCTGGATACCGAAATGACCTTACTGTAGAGTTTAAGTGATGAAGTATATTCTCTGAAAGCGATGGCCACTCCTCTCACCTTTACTGGTGAGAGAATTAACAGCTAAAACAAAAATCTACGGAGCATTTTATTTAGAGGGAGGTGGTTTTTAGAGTGCATTTCAAAATAATATACAGGGGGCGGGCGCCTGGGTGGCTCGGTCGGTTGAGCGTCCGACTCTTGATTTCAGTTCAGGTCTGTGATTTCGAGCCCTGCATCGGGCTCTGCATTGACAGTGCAGAGCCTGCTTGGGATTCCCTCTCTCCCTCTCTCTCTCTGCCCCTTGCCTGAGTGCTCGTTCTTTCACTCTCTCTCAAATAAACTTTAAGACTAAATAAATTATAGTAAAAAAAAAAAAAGACAAAAAACCAGGGGCGCCTGGGTGGCTCTGTCGGTTGAGCATCCTACTTCGGCTCAGGTCATGATCTCAGGGTTTGTGAGTTTCAGCCCCGCTCTGGGCTCTACGCTTCCTCTCCCTCTCTCTCCCCCTTTCTCTCTGCACTTCCTGGGATTCTCTCTCTCTCCCTGTCTCTGCCCCTTACTCACTTGTGCTCTCTCTCAAAAATAAATAATAAAGAAAAATAAAACAACAACAACAACAACAACAAAACACACAAAAACTAATTCATCCAGTGAAGCCTTAGTGGGGGCTCTGTGTTAGTAACTACTGTGAGTTCTGGAAGCTCTTTACAATACACGTATAATTAAGAAAAAGGAGCTAAAGCTAAGGCCGTGCCTAGTAATTCTCAAGAAAAAACTAGGAAGAAGGTCAGAAATGATACTTAAGGCCTCAGTTACCTATGTCCCAACACACCCAGAATCTAGGTCATAAAGTGAATGTAAAATGCTGATACAAGCAAGAAAACTCAAGTTTGCAGGCATTGTTCAAACTTGGTAGAGTAGGACTTCTGACTGTCATTTGGAAAAGGAAGGGGAAACCTGGTTCACAGAGATACTATGTAGAAGGACAGCCGAGTAGTAACAATGCAGCAACAATGTATCAGTAATTCATTGGCTGGAGGGTGAAAATGAAATGAAAGGGAGAAATGAAAGTGATTGTAGTTGTGGAAGGATACAAGGAACTGCCTGGTTAGATAACAGCTGTGAATAATACTTCATAAAACCATCACATAGGTGAGAGATGGTGACCAGAGGCATAAACCATCTGAACACCTGCTGGTAGTCTCATTATTCTGATAGCAACACATTGGATACATTCTTGACTCTCTGGTTGGTAATTACAGTTCTCAGAAGTCTAAAGAATCAGTGAGGTAAATTGCTAAATGGGGCTTCATCCTGGTAAGAAATAAGGAAGATCTGGTTAGCAAAGTGAAAGTGACAAGAATATTGGGGAAACTGACCATGCCAGTGCCACCTGGATCTGTTCAGCAAAAGAATGCTGGGCATGGTCAGATAGGTTAACTAATGTGTGTGTGTGTGTGTGTGTGTGTGTGTGTGTGTGTGTGTGTGTAGGGGATAGACTTCACAGGGAAAAGATTAATAGATGTCCTGGCAAAATACCAAAAGAGAAAGATCGCTCCAGGGGGCAAAAGATTCCAAAGATAAAGTTCAAACCTGTACAATTTACAAAAATTCCAATGTGAAACTATAAAGGGAGAGATACTTATAAATGTAAATGTCCTTCCAGATTATTCTCTGATAAGCTCAGATTTTAGAAGTGCATATATAGACGACAGGAGGGCTGGACTTCCGAGGACAAAGACCAAAGAGCATCACAGACCTCTAGGAGCTGAGTCAGAAGGGCTGAAGTCCAGAATAAACCCGGCTTATAAAATGGGATGGACCACAATGTAGGGTTCCAATGTTCTATTTATTGGAGGACATTTAAGGATGAGGAGTTAGAGTGGGCAGCAGGTTGGCTCGGTTGGTTAAGCGTCTGACTCTTGGTTTCAACTCAGGTCATGATCTTAGGACTCGTGAGTTCAAGCCCTGCATCAGGCTCTGCGCTGACAGCCCAGAGTCTGCTTGGGATTCTCTGTCTCCCTCTCTTTCTGCCCCCCACTCTCAAAGATAAATAAACATTTTTTAAAAAAAGGATGAGGAGTTAAACGGCAGCATGTATGATAAAGAACTGGGGGGTCCTCACTGTGCGTTGGCAATGCAAAACAGGGCCAATGAGTCTTTATGAGCTTTATGCTCACTTCTGGATGCCATGTTTAAGAGGAAATTGACAAACTGGAACATATTCAAAGAAGGCATCAGGAAGGTGAAGTTCCCGTAAATCATGTCATTTGAGAAATGGCTGAATGAATGAGAGATACTAGGGAAGAGCTTTGGGTGAAGGAGGGACATCATAACTGTGTTCATGGGGGTGCCCGGCTGGCTCAGTCCGAGGGGCATGAAACTCTTGATGTCAGGTTTGGGAGTTCAAGCCCCACATTGGGCATGGAGCTTGCATTAAAAAAAAAAAAAAAAAAAAAAAAAGGTAAAAAGTATCCGAAGGCAAATATTAGGTTACATTGACCAACTCTTGAGTTTTAATGGACAAATCACTCCGCCCTTACTTAAGCAAGGTGGTAAGCCAGTTCTCAGCACCAGGTTGAGGACCCTACCTATAATCTGGCAACCCTATCAGTGACCACTGAACCTGGATTTGAGTGTCTAAGAGGTACCCAGGAAAAGCACTCTGTGTGCCGACCTGGCGTGCACCACGGAAGACTGTAACATCACACCAGGGTTTGTCCTGCAGCTACTGAGGAGAAAACAATGCTGATCTTAGGCGGCAATCTTCTTGTCTCTAGTCTCCCATTACCCCTTCAGCTTCTGGAACAGTCTTGCTTACCTCCAGTTTTCACCACGGTCCCTTGGGTTGCTCAAGAAACAAGTGATCCCTCCCTCTTTGCTTGGTTGGTCAAACTAAAACTCCTCAGCTTAGCATTTGAAGCCCTTTTTTCTCCCATCCCCACCAAGGATTTTATTTCTGGCCCCTCCGGGTGTGTTTAGAAAGCATTTGATGGATTCCAGCCCGGGAGCCGCTGCCTTTAAAACAAAAAGCAAAAAACAATCTTATTGAGGTTTAATTATCATACAATCAAACTGTAAGTATGTAAAGTTTACAATTTGGTAAGTTTTTTATGTATGTATAACATCTGTGAAGCCATCACAATTAAGATAGGGAATATTTCCATCACCACACTAAATGTTCTCCCTCTTGCCCCAAACAACCACTGACCGGCTTTCTGTCACCTTAGTTCCCATTTTCTTAGAATTTTGTGTCAGTGGAATTCTACAGGGGTGCCTGGCTGGCTCTGTCAGAAGAGCATGCGACTCTTGATCTTGGGGTTGTGGGTTCAAGCCCCCTGTTGGGGGTAGAGATCACTAAATAAAATAAACTTAAAAAAAATAAATGAAACCATACAACATGTTACCCTTTTGGGGGGGTTTCCTTCTCTCACTTGATATATATATCTATGTAAATCAATATATCAGTATCTATCACTTTTGGCCTATTATGAGTGATGCTGCTCTAAACATTCCTGTGCAAGTCTTTGTGTGGGCCTGTTTTCATTTCTCTGGTTTTTTTTTTTTTTTTCAACGTTTATTTATTTTTTGGGACAGAGAGAGACAGAGCATGAACGGGGGAGGGGCAGAGAGAGAGGGAGACACAGAATCAGAAACAGGCTCCAGGCTCCGAGCCATCAGCCCAGAGCCCGACGCGGGGCTCGAACTCCCGGACCGCGAGATCGTGACCTGGCTGAAGTCGGACGCTTAACTGACTGCGCCACCCAGGCGCCCCTTTTCTCTGGGGTTTAAACCTAGAAAGTGGCATTATCAGACTGTTTTCCCAAATGATTATACCTTTTCACATCCCCAACGGGAGAGTCCAACATTTCCAGTCTGAGCCACCCAGGAGCCCCCCAGTCTCTTGGCTTTAAAAGCCGTCTATTTGCTGATAACACCCAGATTTCTGTCTCCAGCCATCACTCTCCCCTGAACTCCAGACTTGTCCGGGTTCGCCCAGGACAGTCCTGATTTCTGTGTATTATTCGGACATAATTCTTAGCAGCGTTCCGGTGTGTGACTTTCCTGTCGTAGCTGTAACAAATGACCGCAAACTCAGTGGCTTAAGCAGCACAAATTTATTACCTCACAGTTCTGTGGGTCAGAAGTCTGACACGGTACTCCACTGAGCTATTCTCAGCTTCTAGGGGCCACCTACCCCTTGGCTCGCGGGCACCTTTGTCGTCAAAGTCAGCAAAAATGAGTTAAGTCCTTCTCATGCCCCATTTCTTCTGCCTCTTGTTCCATTCTTGAGTGTCTGTGACCCACTCTTCCACTTGTAAGGACTCCTGTCATTAGATTGGCCCTCCCTGGATAGGCTATGATAACCTGTCCATCTCGACGTCCTTAACCTTAATCACATCTGCGAAGTCCCCTTTGCCATATAAGGTAGAGTCACAGGTTCTAGGGATAAGGGTGTGGATACCCTTGGGGGTGGGGGGATCATTATTCTGTCCATCGCAACCGGTTTGGACAGTTACATGGCCAGGTTATGCTTCGGTATTTCATGTGCACTTCGAATTTAAACATGTCCAAAAGAGAACTTTTAATTCCTTCCCCACCAAAAGTCTTTTTTTTTTTTTAAGATTTTATTTTAGGGGTGCCTGGGTGGCTCAGTCAGTTAAGCAACTGACTCTTGATATCGGCTCAGGTCATGATCTCGAGGCTGTGGGATCGAGCCCCGAGACAGGCTCCACACTCAGCGTGCGTATGCTTGCTCCCTCTCAAAATAAATAAATAAACATTGAAAGATTTTATTTTGTTTGATAT
The DNA here is from genome assembly GCF_018350175.1 of Felis catus. NCBI lineage: Eukaryota > Metazoa > Chordata > Mammalia > Carnivora > Felidae > Felis > Felis catus. The sequence goes on along the minus strand of NC_058386.1, from coordinate 97,380,517 downwards.
TTTTAATTTTGTCATGTTTATCTATTTTGAGAGAGAGAGAATGAGTGGGGAGGGGCAGAGAGTGAGGAGAGAGAACGAACCTCAAGCATTGGGCTCCTTGCTGTCAGAACAGAGCCTGACTCAGGGCTTGAACTCATGAACTAGGAGATCGTGACCTGAACAGCAATCAAGAGTCAGACACTCAACCAACTGAGCCACCCACGCACCCCTAAAGATTTTATTTTTAAGTAATCTCTACACCTAACATGGGGCTCGAACTTACTACCTGATATCAAGAGTCACATACTCTACCGACTGAGCCAGCCAGGGGCCCCATTCCCTACCAAAAGTCTGCTCTACGTCATCAAATGGCAACATTATCTACCTTGTTATTCAAATCAAAAGTGAAAAACCTAGGCACCGTCTTTGATTGCATCGTTTTCTTTTTTATTGTATTTATTTTTCTAATGTTTATGTTTATTTGAGAGAGTGACAGAGCACGGAAGGGGAGGGGCAAGAGAGCGAGGGAGACACAGAACCGGAAGCAGGCTCCGGGCTCGGAGCTGTCAGCACAGAGCCCGACGTGGGGCTCGAACTCACCAGCCGTGAGATCATGAGTTGAGCCGAAGTTGAATGCTCAAGCAACTGAGCCACCCACGTGCCCTCGATTCCACCCTTTTGTTGCCTACATTCAATTGTTCAGCACATCCTGCTGGGTTCAACTCCAAAATTTGTCTTGAACCCATTCTGTCCTCTCCATCACAGCCTTGCGGCCCTCTAATCTATTATCCACGTAGCAAACAGAGGAATATATTTTTTTATAAGTGTTTATTTATTTATTTTGAGAGAGAGAGAGAGTGTGTGCGTGTGTGCACGCACGAGTGGGGGAGGGACAGAGGGAGAGGGAGACCGAGAATCCCAAGCAGGCTGCACGGGGTCAGTGCAGGGCCCGACTTGGGGCTCAAACTCGCGCACCGTGAGATGGTGACCTGAGCTGATGTCAGGAGTCGGACCCTTGACTGACTGAGCCACCCAGGCATCCCCAGAGGGATATTTTAAAAAGAAAATCAGATTATATCGTTTGTGTACATAAAAACCTTCAATGGCCTCCACCTGCATTTAGAATAAAAGCCAACTGAGGGGCACCCGCGTGGCCCAGTTGGTTGAGCGTCCTCCTCCTGATTTTGGCTCTGGTCATGATCTCACGGTTTGCTTTGTGGGTTGGAGCCCCGCATCGGAGCCCGCTTGGGATCCTCTCTCTCCCTCTCTCTGCCCCTCTCTCTCTCTTTCAACATAAATAAAACATAAAAAAAAAAAAGTATAAAATCTAACTTCTCATTATGGCCCCAACGGCCACATATCCGGCCCTCTGTCCAACCTCAGCTCTTAACGCTCTCGCTCACACAGCCCACTCAGGCCACGCTCACCTCTCCGCGGTTCGCCAGTCTTTTTCCACTACCGCTTTAGCACCTTCTGTTCCCTCTGCCAGAATGCTCTTCCTTCAGGCCTCATCTCAAATGTCAGCTCTCAGAGCAGCCTTCCCTGAGTCTGTGATGCAACATTATTTCCCTGGCCCCCTCATAATTCTCTGATGAAGCTCCCTGTTTATCCCCTTCATAACATTACAATCTGTAATTACCTGACTTGCAGGTTACTTTTTTATGGCCTGTGACCCTTACTAGAAAGCCCCAGAGGGCAAGGACCTTGTCCGCCTTGCGTTACCGCTGTGGCCAGGGGGTCCGACGGCCGTTGCATCGACGTGTGGAAGTCAGTCTTCCTACTCTACCCCACTGTTTGCTTACTTCCATTCTTTGCGATACCACATGGGCCTCCCCTTCCGCCGGTAACCTATCCTTGACCTACCTCCAACCTGTTCTTCACCCCCCAATGTCCTCTCCCTTCCTTCAAGACTCATTACTGGCTCCTCTCATCTATGATGATTCCTTTAATCATTGATTCGGTGGCTATACAGGGAGCCCCCTGGCAGTCTTATACACGGCTGCTACCACATTAATTTTTAAAAATCTTTTATTTACTTTTGAGAGGGAGAGAGACAGGGACAGAGCATGGGCGGGGGAGGGGCAGAGAGAGGGAGACACAGAATCCGAAGCAGACTCCGGGCTCGGAGCTGTCGGCACAGAGCCCGACGCGGGACTCGAACTCACGAACCACGAGATCATGACCTGAGCTGAAGTCGGACGTTTAACCAACCCAGTTTGGTGCACCCTGCCAGCCATAAAGCAGAAAAGCAGAATGCTCCCTTCACACCCCTGAGAAAATGAAAATAAGCTGGAAGTTTCTTTTAGGACAAAACTAGGGGGATTTACAAAAATGTATTTTTAGCAGTCTCTGCGTCCAGCAAGGGGCTCGTACTCATGATCTCGAGATCAAGAGTCACATGCTCTTCTGACTGAGCCAGCCAGGCGCCCGGCCCCCAAACTAGAGTTTTAAGAGTGGTCCCGAAATTAGAAAAATGAGGCATTCCTTTTCCCCACGTAACTTTATTGAAAAAGTCAACCCTATGGAAAAATACACAGAGGATATTAACATGATGTAAGTACCCTGAGGTTAGGATTTTAGATCGAGTAAAAAAAATAATTTCTTTTTGTAGATTTTACAGCTGAAAACAAAATTGTTCACCTCCAGGAAAACGAAGAGTAATAAATGTGACGCCTCACGGTGGGGAAAGAATTTGCCACCCTCCAAACTGTAACAAACAGACCGGGCTACAGTTACAACTCACATTAGTAACAAATGACCACACATTTTTCTTTGGGAAATAAATTTAACAGGGTAAAATACTTTTTATTTATTTATTTTTTAATGTTTATTTATTTTTGAGACAGAGACAGACAGAGCATGAGCGGGGGAGGGTCAGAGAGAGAGGGAGACACAGAATCCGAAACAGGCTCCGAGCTGTCGGCACGGAGCCTGACGCGGGGCTCGAACTCACGGACCGCGAGATCATGACCTGGGCCGAAGTCGGACGCTTAACCAATGGAGCCATCCAGGCGCCCCCCCCCCCCCAAATACTTTCAACATACCAAAAGCCTGTGTGTGTGTGTGTGTGTGTGTGTGTGTGTGTGTGTGTTTATGCATGTGTAAATTAACAATTTTACTGTTTTTTAATGCATACATAGGCACTATTGGAAAGTACAGCTATAGAAACTTGACATGGAGTCCTTCAGGTGGAATAATCTGAAATGTGATTTTTAAAAAATCTAGTAGAGATGATTAGCCTGAAGCATTTTTGTTCAGTTATGTATGTATTTCTGATATGTGTGTCAAATGTTCTATTTGATCCTTTTTAGGCAACGGGGACATCTTGTGAGAATAACGTGACTAATTTATTTCCAGGGTAAGCTTGCAAGTTAAAGCAAGTTAAAAAGGTGGAGAATTCAGGCCCCTTCACCGGCACATGACTTCAACTGGAAGAAGCTTTTTTGGGGTATAATTAAGCGGTCACAGTAAAAACTGCCTTCTTGAAACAAGATTCCTGAAATTCCTCAGCTTGAGATACTTTAAATTAAAAAAAAAATTTTTAGTGTTTTTTTTTTTTTAACATTTATTTATTATTGAGAGACAGAGCATAAGCATGAGCATGGGAGGGGCAGAGAGAGGAGGAGACACAGAATCCAAAGCAGGCGCTGGGTTCCGAGCCGTCAGCACAGAGCCCCACGTGGGGCTCAAACTCACAAACCGTGAGATCATGACCTGAGCCTAAGTCGGACGCTTAACCAACGGAGCCACCCAGGTGCCCCTAAAAAATTTTTTTTAATGTTTATTTTTGAGAGAGACAGAGAGAGACAGAGTGCGAGCAGGGGAGGGGCAGAGAGAGAGGGAGACACAGAATCCGAAGCAGGCTCCGGGCTCTGAGCTGTCAGCACAGAGCCCGACGTGGGGCTTGAACTCGTGAACTGCAAGATCATGACCTGGGCCGAAGTCAGATGCTCAAGCGATTGAGCCACCCGGGCGCCCCGAGATACTTCAAATTTAAATAGAGAAGGATGCTTCTACTACAGCAGTGATAATTTTTAAATGTTAAACGTTTTAATTTAGTTTCTGAGAAGGTGTAATTTACGCTATAGCGTGTGCGCTCCGGAGTCAGCAAGGATTAGGAGTTTCAGAGCAGCTATGTTGGGAAGTCTCGGGTCAAATGGAGCAAAGCTAGGCCAGTGTGGCTTAGTGCAAGCTGTGACCCTGCGGCTGTGACCCTGCGGCTAAGCTCACGGTGTGGTATGTATCCGCTCAGCCACTCCAACTACACGTCGCTTTGAGGTCGCGGCGGTGCCATTTCTTTGGTGTCGTGTAAGTTGCACGTGTACGTTGCACATTTCGCTACAGCCACGTTTTGTTATGAAATCGGGTGGAATGCTGCCACAAAACAGTCACGTTGGGAAACTTCCCCTGGCACAGGTGTTCACCAGGACATCAGATCGGATCTCGGAGGTGATACGCGGCTCAACCTTCTCATTTCCGAGAGCAGCAGACAGGAGGCCTGCTTGTCGCTCCACGCACACGCAATTCCGAGGCTACCTCTTTTCTGTGATTGTAACACGCCTTCAGTCAGTGCCCTTCTTGCTCCATTCGGTTTTAAAGAGTTGGCTTCTTAGACTTCAGCTGTCTGGTTTTGAAGAACTTTTTAAATTCCCGTAATTCCTGGGGCTTCAAACTCTGATCCACCCCTGGGGTCAGCTGATAGCTCAGAGGAGACACAGTGTAACCGTTTTGGTAGAGACAGATTCTCTTGCAGAACTCAAAGGTGCCAAACATAACTCCAAAATACGGAACTATCTGTGTAAAAAGAAATGGAAAGCATGTTCAAATTTTAAGCGGAAAACAGCCAGTGTGTCTGCGGTCAACCTGACGCGATTCTCGGAATCAGGGAAGATGACGGAATGAAAGCTGGCGACGTATGCTGGTCTTGGTTGGAATCATTTAAGTGTCAGCTCACGCAAGATCAGTCCGGAGTTCTTTGCCTTCTTCGGTGGTGGTGGTGGTGGGGAGGGTCATGAGCTACTTTGGGAATACGATGAACGCTTGGGATCCTCTCCCCAGAGAGATGCACGCGGGCACATCGTACGCTTTTTTGCAAACGATGTTAGGCGGGGGGGGGGGGGGGGGGGGGGGGGGGGGGGGGGGGGGGGGGGGGGGGGGGGGGGGGGGGGGGTTAGGTTCCCCTTAGGAGGCCATGAGCCCCCATGGGAGGAGCCTCTACACTCAGTGCTCAGCTGCTTGGGGGTGGGGTGTCAGATGCCCCAACGCCGCACAGGGTCCCCTCTCTCGGGGCTGACTGCCAGCCTCCACGCCTGGGTCTCGTGCGACCGTCGGCACAAGACAGGGTGTCTCCATACATCCTGTCGGGCAGCGGCAAGGGAACGGGCTAGAATTGGAAGAGGTGGGGAAGAAGAGACTGACCGCCCTTCTCACCTTTAGCAAGTTGGGTGTCAGTCCGTTCCAGAGCGCCAGGACCCCTTGGGCCTTGACTATCTGCCGGAAGCAGTCCACCGCTCCTGAGAAATGGACGTCCACTCCTCCACGGTGCGGAAGGCACGGGCTCTGAGCCTGGCGGGAAATCGAGAAGATGGGATGAGGTGACGCCAGAGAAGCCAGCGTCTCCAGTCCGGGCCCCGGTTGCTATGCTCCTGGCCAAGAGGCTGGCCAAGAACGGCTGTCACAGGCCTCTTGTTCGACGGGCTCAGGATGAACATCAACACGCAGTAAAGTCACGACGCCCCGTTCACATTTTTTGCGGCTTGTTTTGCTCGGAAGGAAGCAACCATTCAGGACAAAGGAAACGTCATACTTAACCTGGCTTCCCTACCTATGCCCTCTGGACGTGATTAACATTCTCCCAGGCCCTTAACCTTTAAATGCCTCCCTCCTCTGGCTCCCTGTCTTTTTTTTTTTCTTTATGTTTATTTTTGAGAGAGAGAGAGGGGGGCCAGAATCCGAAGCAGTCAGCACAGAGCCCGATGCGGGGCTCGAACCCACGAGCCGTGAGGTCGTGACCTGAGCCGAAGTTGGACGCTCAACTGCCTGAGCCACCCAGGCGCCCCTCCGTCTCCCTGTCTTAACTGAGGCCTCCCTTGTGAAGCTCTCAATTTCTCCACGTCACAGACGTCCCCGGTTGAGGAGCAGATCCGTCTCGCCGTCCCCGGACCCTGACTCCTTGGCTCTAAGGCCACAAGTTCTCGGCCGGGGCTCGTGTCCCTGAACCACACTCCTTGCTGCTGCTCCCGTCTCTTGACCTCCTGAAGGTCTGCCATGTTCACTGAAGACCGTGCCCCCTGGGGGCTCCCCCTCTTCCAGATTCAACACCATCTCAGGGAACTTCGGCATCCGTAAGACAACCCCTCCCGCACCCAGTTTCTGGACCTCGACTTCGGCCATCCTTACTTTTACACCACTTTTGGCCACGTTCACGGACTTCACCACTACTCCGAGGACTGTCCGGGCCGATCACCAAAATGCTCCCTCCCTGCAAGTCACATTTTTGTCCTTTAGTAAAACAGTTTCAGGGACCAGATGAAAGGACTTCTCAGTATACCATCTGCATACGCACGTGACAGCTCTGGGCCACCGTGAGGGGGACGGCCCCTTACAGCTGGCGTTCAGAAATGGTGTCAGGGTCACGCTGAGCGTCGCGCATACTTTGGTTTGTTTCCGAAATGTCTCGTTGAGGCTAGCATGGCATTCTTGTGAAGTGCAATCCAGATCTGCCAGGCGGGAGGGGCGCGCCCCGCTGGCTCGGTCAGAAGAGCACGTGCCTCTTGATCTCAGGGTCATGAGTTCGAGCCCCAACTTGGCTGTAGGGATTACTTAAAAATAAATAAGCAAATAGATAAACACACAACAAAAACGATCTTCCACGCGGGCGAGGCAATAGAGTCTCACAGTCAGAAGAGCAGAACCTCCGGAGTCAGACAAGTCAGGTTCTATCCCGGCCGCCTCACCTGCTGGCCATGTGACCCTGGGCACTTACCTAGCCCCCCCCGAGCCTTGGCTTCCTTATTCATAGTACCCACTTCATGGGACTTTCGTGAGAATTAAACGAGGGGTGCATGGAAGGCACTCAGCAGCGTCCTGCACATGGGAAGGGTCAATAAATATGGGCCAGCGTTGCTATTTACTATTACATAGAAAGTTCGCTTCAGGGCGCCTGGGTGGCTCGGTGGGTTAAGCGTCTGACTCTCGCTTTCGCTCAGGTCATGATCTCGCGGTTCACGGGTTTGAGCCCTGTGTTGGGCTTTGTGCTGTCAGCGCGGAGCCTGCTTTGGGTGCTCTCTCTCTCTCCCTCTCTCCCTCTCTCCCTCTCAACCTGTCTCTGCCCCTCCCCCACTCATGCTGCCTCTCTCTCTCTCAGAAATAAATCAACATTAAAAAAAGAAAAAAACGTTCTCTTAAGGAAAAAAGACAACAACTCCTTCCTCCGTAGAGCTTCGTGTGACCATCAGCACCGTCAGGCCACAGAAGTGCCCCTCTGCCCCCGCGATGCTCTTGCGCTGCCCCTTTCCCGTCAGGGCCTCCCCGATTCCCAGTCCTGGGCGGCCGCCCATCTTTTCTCTGGCCTTCTAGTTTTGCCTTTTGAGCATGTCACATACATGGAAGCGTCCAGCCGGTAACCTTTTGAGACGGGCTTCTTCCACTGGCCCTGATGCTTCTGAGATCCATCCCTGTTCTGGTGTTCCTCGGTACTTTGTTCTTTTTATTGCTGAGTCGTGTTTTCCGTTGTGCGGCCCCACCACAGGGTTTACCCACTCGTCTGTTAACGGACGTCCCTTTCCCTTTTCATTTGTACTTTTTTTGCAAGTTTATTTACTTTGTATGAGAGAGAGAGGGAGCACGCAGAGGAGGGCAAACACAGGGAGAGAGATTCCCAAGCAGACTTTGCACCATCAGTGTGAACCCTGATGCGGGGTTTGAACCCATGACCTCACGTGATATCATGAAGCGTGATATGACCTGAGCCAAACTCTAGAGTCGGACACTTAACCGACCGAGCCACCCAGGCGTCCCTTATTTCTTTTCTTATTTGTCTGTTCCTCTCAACTAGAATTTTAGTTCTGGGGCAAAGGGGATTTTTGCCTGTTTGGTTCACCATGGTATCTTCTGTATCCTTGACACAGAGCAAATGTTCAAGAAATATTTGAATAAATGAATATATTCACTTAGGGCCTCCTCACTGCCAAATTCAGTAGGATTTTTAAAAATATCTTTTTAAGTTTATTTTGAGAGAGAGAGAGAGAGAGAGAGAGAGCTGGGGAAGGGCAGAGAGAGAATCCTAAGCAGGTTCCTCGAAGCGTGGAGCTCAAGAACCATGAGATCATGACCTGAGATGAAACCAAGAGTCAAACACTTAACTGACTGAGCCACCCGGGCACCCTTGGTATTTTCTTACTGGATTTTGGAGCAGTATTTGGCATTAATAACCAGTAACGTTTTGCCCTCCTCAATTTATACGACTTCTCTAGGAAATTCTACCATAGCCATGGCTTTAAACACCATCTACAGCTATATGACTTTCAAATTTTTCTCTTTGGCTCTGACCTCCCACCCTGAGCTCCCAAACCAAGCACTCAGCTGCCTACTGGACATCTCCACCTGGACAGCACACAGGTTTTCAAAACTTGACACTCTTAGAACCCATTATTGCCTTTCACCTTGACCACATGAAATTTATTTTCTTTTTTTAAGTTTATTTATTTATTTTGACAGAGAGAGAGAGAGAGAGAGAGAGGTTGAGCGCAGGGGAGGGGCAGAGAGAGAGGGAGAGAGAACATTCTAAGCAGGCTCCGTACACGGTCAGGGCAGAGCCCAAAACGTGGGGCTTGATTTTCACCAACCGTGAGATCATGACCTGAGCCAAAATCAAGAGTTGGATGCTTAACTGACTGAGCCACCCAGGTGCCCCATGAAATTTATTCTCTCTTCTGTATTTCTTTTTAATTAATTAATTAATTAATTTTGAGAGACAGAGAGAGAGAAAACGCATGCGTAAGTTGGGGAGGGGCAGAGAAAGAGGGAGAGACAGAATCCCAAGCAGGGTCTGCACTCTCACCACAAAGCCCGATGTGGGGCTCGATCTCACGAACTGTGAGTTCATGACGTGAGCCGAACTCAAGAGTCCGACACTCAACTGCCTGAACCACTCAGCCACTCTTGTATTTCTTTTTTGTTTTTTTTAATTTATTTTTGAGAGAGAGAGAGAGAGAGAGAGAGAGAGAGAGAGAGAACAAGCATGCTAGTGGGGGAGGGGCAGAGAGGGAGAGAGGGAGACAGAGGATCCAAAGCAGGCTCTGTGCTGACAGCAGGCAGCCTGATGTGGGGCTCAAACTCATGAACCGCAAGCCCATTACCTGAGCCAAAGTCAGATGCTTCACTGACTGAACCACCCAGGCGCCCGGCCTCTTCTGTATTTCTTAACTCCGTGAATGTCACCACCATTCAACCTGCTGCCCCAAGTCAGGAACCTGGGATTCCTGGGAAATCCAAGCTCCTTAGAATGACGTACAAGGCCCTTAAATAACAATTTTCCTGGCATTAAAAGCATCATTCAACCCCTGCACTCCTCAGCAATATTTCTGTGCTTCCATTAGCTCTCATTATCCCCTCTGAAGACTTTTCATTTATTCAGATGCTTATTTCATACCCACTAGGTGCCAGGTGCTGAGGATACAGCAGTGAACAAACAGATGAAAGTCCCTGTTCCCACAGAGCTGAAATTCTAGTTGGGGGAGGGGAATAGACAAAGAAGGTAAATAATTATACCAAATATTAAAAGGCACGGGATGCTCTGAAGAAAATAGGGGCAGGGAAAAGATACAGGGAGTGCCTAGAGGGTGTTGAAGTCTTATTTGGGTGGTCAAGGGAGACTCACCAAGCAAGACCTTTGAGGAAAGATCTGAAGGACTTGAATTGTGCAGCTATCTGCAAAGGCCCTGGGGCAGGAGCATGCCTAGGGCGTTAGAGAGACAAAAAGGAGGCCAATGTGGTGAGAATGGAATGAACAAGACAGTAACAATGGCTGGTAGGCCATTGTAAGTATTTTGGCTTTTACTGAGTGAGAATGGGAGTCGCTGGGGGGGTTCTCAATAGGAGAGTGACATAAAAATGTTTATTTTGAGAGGGGGGGAGTGGGAAAGGGCAGAGAGAGGGGGAGAGAATCCCAAGCAGGCTCCACACCGTCAATGCAGAGCCCGACGTGGGACCCGATCCCACGAACTGTGAGATCATGACCTGAGCCGAAACCAAGAGCTGGCCACACAAGTCTGGAGCTCAGGAGAGAGGGTCAGGGCTGGAGATAGAATTTGGGAGTCCTCAACACCTGGATGGTATTTAAAGCCAGGAGACCGGATGAGATCACTTAGGGCCCGAGTCCGGGGACACCCCCGCATTTAGAAGTCACGCAAAGAAGACCGAGAAGGGGCTGTCGGTGTTGAGAAGGGACAGCAGGCCAGGGTGGCGTCTCAGAAGCCAAGTGCAGGCAGTGAGCAAATCAGAGGGAGCCGAGAAGATGAGGCCTGAGTACCGACCGCTGGATTTAGAGACACGGAGGTCACTGCTTGCCTTAAGAAGTTTGTGTTGGGTGGCGAGGGCCAAAGTCTGGTGGGCATCATTCAAGAGAGATGGGAAGAGAAAGACTGGAGACAGTGAATACAAACAACTCTTTCGCATGTCCGTTTTTCGGAGGGGGCTGTGCACTCCGTAGGGACTGGCCTTGTTCAGTTCTGTATCACATGGCCGGGGCTCGGTGAACGGTTTGCTGAACAAATGCCTGAAATGCTCAGGACGGGAGTGGTCTGGAGTTTTTAAAGCGTTTTGGCATAACGTTAGGCACGAGTTACAAAGACGGTGGCTAAAAAACTGTCCAATATGATACGGAGAAAACCAGGATCAACTTTCACGCGGTTTCATTTCTCCCTTTGCAACACTGTGAAGATAGTTCTATTTTGCTAAGCACACCCGTCGCCCATAATAATAGTCGTAGTCCTATTACCAATCCACAGGCATTTGTTGACCGCGTAGGCACCTGTTTCAGGTGAGGAAACTGAGGCCTGGGGACAGGTTCAGTGATTTGATCGAGGTCACACGGCTAGTCAATAAGACATTTTATTCTATTTTCTGTTCGTTCGTTGTTTCGTGTTCTTCCCCCGGAGACCGTAATTCCTGATGGCTGAGACCACGTCTTACTCTCCTCTTTCCGCCATCCTCCATAAATCTCCGTAGAATGTACGAGCAAATTACAGCCAGAGAAGCAGCGCTCAAACTCAAGTTTAATCACTGAAACAAACTACCAAGAAGGTCAGGCCTCGGGGACTGTAGATTTCTGTTGTCTCTGACCACAAAGCCTGGCCCTGTCTTGCTCTCTTGCTGGTTCCCAGATCTTCATTACTCTGGGCCCCGATAACCCCGAATCCCCAAACCACAGACTCAGATCTGAAAGGGACTTTAAGATATTCTAGTCCAACGGAGGCGCCCGGCTGGCTCATTCAGTGGAACGTGTGACTCTTGATCTTGGGGTTGTGAGTTGGAGCCCCACCTTGGGTGGAGAGATGACTTAAAAATAAAATCTTCAGAAAATGATATTCCGGGGCGCCCGGGTGGCTCGATTGGTTAAGCGTCTGACTCCTGATCTTGGCTCACGTCATGATCTCGCGGTTCGTGAGATCGAGCCCCGCATCGGGCTCTGCGCTGTCAATGCTTGGGATTCTCTCTCCCCCCTCTCTCTGCCTTCCCCAAATAAATAAACTTAAAAAAAATGATATTCCTCTCCAATGACTTCATTTGACAGATGAAAACTCAAGATCTTGAACGGAAGAGTGACCACGACGAAAGCCAGGTGCTCTGCCTCCTGGGTCACTGTGGCCTGCCCTCCAGGACCTGCCTCCCAGGGACTCCCTGACCTTGGCCTCTAAGTTCCAAGACATGGGGGCACCTGGGCGGCTCAGTCGGCTAAGCGTCCGACTTCGGCTCAGGTCATGATCTCGTGGCTTGTGGGTTTGAGCCCCGCATCAGGCTCGAAGCTGTCTCGTGGAGCCCGCTTTGGATCCTCTGTCCCCCTCTCTCTGCCCCTGCCCTGCTCGCGCTCTCTCTCAAAAATAAATAAAGCATTAAGTTCCAAGACATAAAATGACAACGTGTGCTGCACCCAACATGTACCTCACTTGTGTCCTTGCAGGGCACCCCACCCCGTTCCTTGTCGCAACCCCCCTGGCGATGGCAGCAGTCCTCTATATCATTAGACTTTAGCCTCTCTCGTGAACCCCCACCACAAGGGCATATAATACACAATACAGAAAAACGTCACTAATTCCGACGTGTTACGTGTGTGTGTGGCGGGCGGGGGGGGGGGAGTGGGGGGGTTCGTTTAAATTAGTGACACCTAAATTACGAAATTTTAGAAGGATATTCTGTTTTATTATATATGACTGAAAGTAGGTTAACGAAGGACAGCCTAGTAGAGAAACTTTCCGGGCCCTACAATCGCAGACAGCTGAGCCGTTTGGGGAAGTCCAAGTGGGGCACAAAGGTCACGTGCATGGGTTTTACCGTCACACAGACCTGGATTCCAACCCTTCTCTCTGCCGGTCACCAGCTGTGTGATCGCAAGCAAGTTCCTTAATTTCTCTGAACTTCAATTTCCTCATTTCAAAAATGGGATTTATTTATTTTTTTTAAGTTTATTTGGGGGGAGACAGAGAGAGTGTGAGTGTGAGCAGGGGAGGGGCAGAGAGAGAGAGAGGGAGAATCCCAAGCAGTCTTTGCACTGTCAACGCGGAACCCAACACGGGGCTCGAATCCACAAGACTTGTGGGATCACGACCTGAGCTGAGATCAAGAGCCAGGCACTTAACGGACTGCACCACCCGGGCGCCCTATGCTATTTATATTATTATTTTCCTTACCGAGTCCTGGGTTGTTAGTATAATTTGAATGCCATGCAAATTAATAAGGTTCCATAGTTCTTCATTTTATATGAGACATCGTTGTCTCTTTCCTCTTTAATCCAGCCTGATCAACTTTTTAAAAAAGATTTTATTGTTTTTTAAAGTTTATTTATTTATTTTGAAAGAGAGAGAGAGAGAGAGAGAGAGAGAGAGAGAGAGAGAGAGTCAGTCCCAGGCAGGTTCCACACTGCCAGAAAAGAGCCCCATGAGGGGCTTGAACCCACAGATCATGAGATTGTGACACGAGCTGAAGTCTGATGCTTAACCGACTGAGCCACCCAGGCGCCCCAAAGATTTTAAGTAATCTCTACATCCAACGTCGCTGGGGCACCTGGGTGGCTCCGTCGGTGGAGCGTCCGACTTCAGCTCAGGTCACGATCTCATAGTTCGTGAGTTCAGGCCCCACACTGGGCTCTGTGCTGTCAGGGAAGAGCCTGCTTCGGGTCCCCTGTCTCCCTGTCTCTCCATCCCTCCCCTGCTTGTGCTCTCTTTCTCTCTCAAAAATAAACGTTAAAAAAAAAAAAAAAAAAGGACTCTTGCTAGATACTAAAAGACTCCTTTCCCCGGGGGTGCCTGGGTGGCTTAGTCGGTTGAGCATCTGACTCCTGATTTCGGCTCAGGTCAAGATCTCACAGGTTTGTGAGACTGAGCCGCGCAGTGGGCTCTGGGCTGACAGCACGGAGCCTGCTTGGGATTCTGTCAGTCCCTCCCCCACTTGTGCTCTCTCTCTCTCTCTCAAAATAAATAAATGAACTTAATTTAAAAAATTGTAAATTCCCTAATTGGAACTGTTTCCCAGCTCCTTCTTCCCTCTCTCTCTTCTTTTCTTAAACTTTACCTTTCTTTTTTTTTTTGAGGATTAAAAAAAATTTATTTATTTAAGTAATCTCTACGCCCAATGTGGGACTTGAACTCACAACCCTGAGATCAAGAGTCATATGCTGTGGGGGCGCCTGGGTGGCTCCGTCGGTTGAGCGTCCGCCTTCGGCTCAGGTCATGATCTCGTGGTCCGTGAGTTCAAGCCCCGCGTCGGGCTCTGGGCTGACTGCTCAGAGCCTGGAGCCTGTTCCAGATTCTGTGTCTCCCTCTCTCTCTGACCCTCCCCCGTTCATGCTCTGTCTCTCTCTCTCTCTCTCTCTCTCTGTCAAAAATAAATAAACATTAAAAAAAATTAAAAAAAAAAAAGAGTCGTATGCTCTCCTGACTGAGCCAGCCAGGCACCCCTACCTGTCTTTTTAAAAAACGTTGGGGGCGCCTGGGTGGCTCAGTTGGTTAAGCATCCGACTCTTGATTTAGACTCAGCTCATGATCTCATGGTCATGGGATCAAGTCCTGAGTCGGGCTCAGTGCTGAGCACGGAGCCTGCTTGGGATTCTCTCTCTCTCTCTCTCTCTCTCTCTCTCTCTGTCTCTCTCTCTGTCTCTCTCTGTCTCTCTCTGTCTCAAAAATAAATAAATAAACATTAAAAAACCCCACAACCTTGTATTGTAGAGGTGGGATCTTGATTTCAGGGTGAGGAGTTGAAGCCCCACGTTGGGCCTCGAGCTTACTTAAACACACACACACACACACACACACACACACACACACACACACACACACCCATCTCTGCCACTGTTCAGGCTGCTGCTTTCGCCCGCAGAGACCTCCCCCTCCCCCGCTTTTACTGCCAGGTAAACTCCTGGTGACCCTTCAGGACCCAGCTGAAATGTGTCCTCTCCGGCACCTTCCCAGGTGCCAACCCACCTCCCTCACCTCCCGCTCCAATATATGACCCTCTGGAGACTGTAAAAAGATCAGTGCTTGCAGGAGTTTGGGGGGGGGGGGGTAGCAATGAATAGGCAGAGCCCAGAGGATTTTTAGGGTAGTGCAAATACTCTGGATACTATAATGATACATCATTATACATTTGTCCAAACCCATAGGATGTACCACAGCGAGAGTGAGCCCTAAGGTAAAGTCCAAACTTTGGGTGATTATGATGTCCCCGCAGAGTTCCATCGATTGTAACAAGTGTATCATTCGGGTGGGGGTGGTGAGAATGGGAGAGACGGGCATGTGTGGGGGCGGGGGACGTGTGGGAAAACTCTGTACCTTTCTTTCAACTTTGCTCTGAACCTAAGACTGCTCTAAAAAAATAAATTCTTGGTTTAAAAAAAGAATATTTAAATGAGGTGCCTGGGTGGCTCAGTCAGTTGAGCGGCCCGACTCTTGATTTCAGCTCAGATCGTGATCCCCGGGTCGTGGCATCGAGCCCCGGGTCGGACTCTGCACTGAGCGTGGGGTCTGCTTAAGATTCTCACTCTCTCTCTTGGGGCGCCTGGGTGGCTCAGTCGGTTGAGCGTCCGACTTCGGCTCAGGTCATGATCTCGCGGTTCGTGAGTTCAAGCCCCGCGTCGGGCTCTGTGCTGACAGATCAGAGCCTGGAACCTGCTTCAGATTCTGTGTCTCCCTCTCTCTCTGACGCTCCCCCATTCATGCTCTGTCTCTCTCTGTCTCAAAAATAAATGTTAAAAAAAAAAAAACCTTAAAAAAAAAAAAAGATTCTCACTCTCCCTCTGCCTCTCGCCCCTGCTCACGCACACACACTCTCTCTCTCAAATAAAATTTTAAAAAAATTATAAAAAAGAGGGGCACCTGGGTGGCTCAGTTGGTTAAGCATCCAACTCTTGATTTCAGTTCAGGTCGTGATGTCACGGTTTGTGAGTCTGAGCCCCACGTGGGGCTCTGTGCTAACAGTGTGGAGCCTGCCTGGGATTCTCTCTCTCGCTCTCGCTCTCGCTCTCTCTGCCCCTCCCCCACGTGTGCGAGGGCCCTCTCTCTCTCTCTCTCTCTCTCTCTCAAAAATAAATCAACTTTTAAAAAACTATAAAAAAAAGAGTACGTAAAAGGAGGGACAAAAGAAAGAAAAGGAAGAAAGAAGAAGGGTCTTGTACTTGGAGCAAACGGGAGCTCAGAACCTTTGGCCTGTTACTGGAAACAACTTTTATCTTCCGTGGACACGTTAAGACACGACCTGAAGACCAAGCCGTCCCGTCCCCACACCGTCTGAGGACGGATAGACGCGGAAGGCAGTCGTGGTAGGAAGCTTTTGTCTTCTGGCCCGTCTCCAATAACCGAGCGACAAAAGAAGCCCACCGTATGGGCGTAAAAGGACCTTCGTGGTCCTGTGAACCACGTGGCCCAGGTTGCTCTTGGCAGACCTTGACCCCCAAGGGCCGTCCACATACGGCTGGGGAACGCCCGGCTCTGCCGTGGGGAGGTCCGCACAGTGGGTGTGGGCAGCTGGCCTCATCACGGCCGCCGACAAGCTACCCTCCACCCCTACCCGCACGCCTCGCCTCTCAGCAGACCAGGGGGGCCACTAGCAGTCCAGAAAGCCCGAGGTAACGGGAATGGCGGGGAAGCCGGCAAAGGGACCGCAGGTTAGTATTGTGCTTGGCAAGAGAGAAGAGAAACCGTGAGTTCCTGGGTGCGGGGTCGGGAGGGGGGGGTGGGGAAACCAGAGGTGCGGCTGGGCCCGACTCGCGGGGACTCGAGGAAGCAGCGACTGAGATGCAGGGGGGTGGAGCCGGCTGAGGCCTTGGGAGCAGCGCCCGGAGCAGCCGTGGCCCCGAAGAGCCAAATTTGGCGTCACCCCGATGGGGCTGAGGGGAAAGATCAAGAAAGCAGTTTTTCGGAGGGCTGGGAGTATACGGATTTGTGCCCTGCTGGCTCACGGTGGCCTCTAGGTAAATGCCTGTCAAGCTCACCCAACCCGATGAATCATTAACCCTCCTACCGTCCCCGCTCCCCATTCTCTCTCGAGATCGAGGGTCCTTTCCTTTGAGGTTTTGTGAGGCTAGCTGGCCCTTTTGTGCGTGTATGACAATCACAGAGCACACGGAAACACACCTGGACAGGCTTTTACAGCTCGAATCGGGCCTCCAACGCCACGCATAGGTTCTGAAGAGATGCTTCAAGAACAATAACAAATAGCCCCTCAGTTTTATTGAGGATCTGTCGCGTGCCCGGCTCTGTATCTGCATTAACCCAATTCTGTGTTCTCTGCGGGTGTATGAGTCAGGCACTACGCTTATCCCCATGTTTTACGGACGAGGAAGACGAGGCTCAGAGAGGCCGCAGGCCTTACGCAAGTTCACAGAGGGGTAAGGGGCAGGGCCGGCATCCAGACCCCACGCTCTGAATTTTTTTTTTTTAATTTTAATATTTGAGAGAGAGAGAGTGCGTGAGCAGGGGAGGGGCGGAGAGAGGGGGAGACGGAGGACCCCAAGCGAGCTCTGTGCTGACAGCAGACAGCCCAATGCGGGGCTCGAACTCTCAGACCACGAGGTCACGCCCTGAGCCGACGTCAGGTGCTTAACTGACTGAGCCACCCAGGTGCCCCCAAAGCCCATACTCTTGACCACTGAGCGAGTCTGCCCATTACGGCTTTAAGAGGAACGTAGCTGTCAAAGCCAAACAAGCAACAGCTCCGTGGGGGGAGGGGGTGACCACCAGGGGTGTGTGCGTTTCCCAGCTGGCTGGAGCCCAGCAGAGGGGTCAGCAAGCTGTGGTCTTGGTCTCCTCCTGACAGCAGGGGCTGCGGTCTTTCCTGGCTGAGAGCAGGCCTTCTCTGGGACCTCTCTTTCTCTCTCTCTCCCCTACCTCCTTCTTCACCCCTGCGGTGGAGATGGGGACCTCGCTCTCTCCCCTACCTCCTCCTTCACCCCTTTTGTGGAGGGGGGGGGTCAGCGCCTATCAGAGCCGCTGTTACTGTTGAGCTGGAGCTCAGAGAAGCCTGCTTAGCACAGGGCGGCCATTTTGATTCCCAGAGTAAGCCAGCTCTAGGGCCAGTCTTGTTTCCATGACCAACAACTGCCATCCCTAAAGTATTTAGGGCACTCTACACCTTTTGGGAAAACCCAGGGGAGAGTTCTCCTTCCCCTACACCGGCACAACTGATGCTCAACCAAAGCCATCTTGCCTAAGGGATGTCCGGACATCCACCTGGATCCGAAAAGTGTCTTCTTCTTTTTTTTTTTTGGGCAGACTGCCAAGGTAACGCTACTGACTTAGGCAGAAGTTACTCCCCAAAGGGGCCAGACCCCAGAGTAAGCCGGGCACACAGCCAGGAGCGGAAAAAGGCAACAGAGTAAAGGCTACGTTCGCGTCCTCTCCCACTACCCGGAGAGCTTTAGAACTCAGCAGTGTTTGCACCGCTGGATAGGTGAGGTGGCTCTACCGAGCTCTGTTCCAGCTCTGTTCCTGCTGGGAAGAGACGCTATGTCAAGCAAGGAGTGTTGAACTAGACAGAAGACCCGAAACCCTGCTCGCCTGTGCCTGCCTGGTCAGTTTGTGGCCCGCCAGAGGTCTTGGCTACTGAACCATCTGTGTTCCTCATTCCGATCTGCTGGCTTCAAGCCTTCCATTGTCAGGCTGCCAGGGACTAAAAGAGAGCCTTTGGGCAGCCCGGTTTTTCTAAAGACTCCCCTCCCGCCCTTTTAACTTGAGTTAACCATTCCCTGGCCCAAACCACGCTCTTGTCTGTCCGTTTCTGAGCGTGTACGTTATTGTTTTTTTGTTTGTTGGTTTCAACTGCTCTGGCACTGAGACCGTGAGCTCCCAGTTGTCAAGGTCAGGTCTCCGCCCTCATCCTCTACTCCTGCCTCCAGGGCAAGGGAACGCAAAGACACAGACAGATTACCTGGTGTCTAGGCACAAGCGCCCCGTACTCCGTCCTGGAAGATAGAGCACGGGCCGGAGGAAGGAGAGGCCTGCGTTCAATCCCAGCCCCACCACTTGCTGGCTGTGTGACTGTTGGGCAAGTAACTTACCCTCTCTGCACCTCCTTTCCTCAGCTAGAAAACAGGACTAGTACCCAGCACTTATTTCAAAGGGTCGAGAAGGAGGATGGAGTGGGATAATAAACTGCCTCGTCCCTGCTGCATGACCAATAAATGGTAGTTCTTATCAGATTATAATTTATTAATCCCAGGCAAGACTCTCCTCTCATTCCCTCCTCCTGACCTACTTTTGTCCCCACCCTTGCCCCTGACAAAAGCCCCCCCCCCCCCGTCACGAGCACAGATTGAGACCCCCCCGTTCGTTCACCTTGGGCCACAGTTACTGAAATCAACAAACTAACAAATACAAATTCTCCGACGCTGGCCTTTCAGCATATTCACCTGTCTTCAGATGGGAACAGCTGGGGAGGGACGGGCACAGGACTTGGAGCTCCCCCCATGGCAGCTAAGGCTCAATTCTGTGTGCTCGCGGGCAGTGAGATCTCATAAACCGGCCCTGAACTTCATTCATTTTTCAGCAAGTATCGAGTGCCTGCCACATGAGGCCACGTGCGGTGGGGACACACAAATGTGTGAGCCCTACTTCCCGAAGGCAAAGAGCTTGCAGTCTCGAGGGGATGGAGGGGCTCGTGACACGGAAGGTTATAACACAAGGAAGCAGGGGACTTCGAGCCAGGAGAGAGCCATAAGGAGAGTTGAGCTATGGGGTGACAGAAGGCTTGAGGAGGTGGCCCTGAGAGGGGGGAGGCGGAGACACAGACGTGGGAGAGGGTGGGGCATGTAGAGAAACGCTACGGAAATTCAACTGGCTGGCTCAGAGGGCACATACAGACTAACGGCGTCATTTAAAAGGGATCACTTGGCGGGGGGGACGCCTGGGTGGCTCAGTGGGTTGAGCGTGCGACTTGGGCTCAGGTCATGACCTCATGGTTCGTGGGTTCGAGCCTGGTATCAGGCTCTCTGCTGTCAGCACAGAGCCTGTTTGGAATTCTCTGTCTCCCTCTCCCTCTCTCTGACCCTCCCTTGCTTGATCGCACTCTCGCTCAAAAATAATAACATTAAAAAAACGGAGCGGGGGGAGGTGTTACCCACTAAGCTCTTGAAACAAATAAGTATGCCCTCAGGGGTGGGGTGGGGGTGAAAATGAAAACATAGTATCTGCAATTGTTTTTTTTTTTTTAATGTTTATTCTTTTTTTTTTTTAATTTTTTTTTTAATGTTTATTTATTTTTGAGACAGAGAGAGACAGAGCATGAAGGGGGGAGGGGCAGAGAGAGAAGGAGACACAGAATCCGAAGCAGGCTCCAGGCTCTGAGCCATCAGCCCAGAGCCTGACGCGGGGCTCGAACTCACGGACCGCGAGATCGTGACCTGAGCTGAAGTCGGACGCTTAACCGACTGCGCCACCCAGGCGCCCCTAATATTTATTCTTGAGAGAGGGCGAGAGAAAGAGCATGAGCAGGGGTGGGACAGAGAGAGAGAGAGAGAGAGAGAGAGAGAGACAGGAGACACAGAATCTGAAGCAGGCCCCAGGCTCTGAGCCATCAGCACAGAACCCGACGTGGGGCTTGAACTCACGAACCGTGAGATCATGACCTGAGCCGAAGTCGGACGCTTAACCGACTGAGCCACCCAAGCAACCTTGGCTTCCAGTGCTTTCCAATCTGCAATTGTTGGTAAAGCACATTGTTCGTGAACTCTGCCTCTCCTGCCCCACAATCCCCTCCTCGTGGTGGTCTGGAACACCCTCATTGTGAGGTGAAACACCTCAGTTGAGCCTTCAAGAGGCAGGTAGATGGTCCAGGCAGAGGTGACAGGAATGTGAAATACATTCATTCATTCTCTAGGGGGCCCGGGGGGCGGGGACTAAGATCATTCTGACGGAACTGGAGGCTTGAATAGAGCAGAGGTTATAAAAAGGCAGGGCTTATTTAGCCCACGCAAGATTCAACCGTTTTTATTTGCCAACATTGGAACACTGGGAGATTTTGACATAAAAATCTGGAGTGTAGCCTCCCCTGAAAAACTGGGCCCACGTTTCAAAATGGCATCCAACCCTTGGAGAAGGGGAACTCGCCTTGGCCTCCACCGGCTTCCTTTATTCCCTCCCGCGACCCGTATTGAGATGCTAATCACGTTTTGTGAGCACAGAACCAGTTAGCTCTCCAAAATGCTTGCAAGCCAAAAAGACTGTGATGGCTCAGAAAGCCTTTGAAAGCCGTCTTTAGTGGGTGAGTGCCTGTTATCTGGGTTTCCCTGCGTCGGTTTTTTTTTTTTTTTTTTTTTCCTCCATGTTACTTCCAAGTTGCTGCTGGCATTTGATTTTGCAACTCCGAATATAGGACCTCTGTGTAATGCGGTGGCAAAGTGGGTACAGGCAGCAGGCCAGGCCAAGGGGCTCAACTTCAGCTTGTGTTCTCTACGGGCAATAAAGAAGGACAGAACACAGGCAGATCTTAAGGAAATGGGGCTGGCAGGAGCCAGGGGCTGGGCTGGGCTGGAGGGACTGAAATGAGTACTGACCCTGGAGACAAGCTACCTCTACCTGGTCTTTTTTTGAGGGGTGGGGGGGTGCGCAAGTGAGCCAGGGGCGGAGAGAGAGAGAGAGAGAGAGAGAGAGAGAGAGGAAGAGGGAAGTAGGGCTTGTGGTTTTTTTTTTTTTTTTCCCCCAAAGCGGGGAGTGAACCGTGAGATCATGACCTGAGCGAAAGTCAGGTGCTTCACGACTGAGCCACTCCAGGCTACCTGGTCTTCAATCACAGCTCAGTTACTTGGGCAGGCTGCAGGACCTTTCTTTCTTTCTTTTTTTTAAAAGTTTATTTATTTTGAGAGAGAGAGAGAGAGAGAGAGAGAACATGCAGGGGAGGGGCAGAGAGAGAAGGGGACAGAGGATCTGAAGCAGGCTCTGTGTGGACAGCAGAGAGCCCAATGCGGAGCTTGAACTCATGAACTGAACCGTGAGATCATGACCGCAGCCAAAGTCGGACGCTTAACCAACTGAGCCACCCAGGTGCCCTGGGACCTTTCAGTGCCTCTGTTTTCTCATCTGTCAAATGGGCTTCATATGAACAGTACCCACCTCGTAGGGTCGTTGTTAAGGATGAAATGAGATAATGAGCATGAAGTACTTTTGGCACAGTGCCTGCTACGTTAGTGTTCGATGCTTATGATCATTTTTAGATTAAACATTTTTTTAATGTTTATTTTTGAGAGAGAGAGAGAGAGAGAGAGAGCGTGAGCAGCGGAGGGGCAGAGGGAGGAGATACAGAATCTGAAGCAGGCTCCAGGCCGTCAGCACAGAGCCCGACTCGGGGCTCGAACTCATGAGCTACGAGATCATGACCTGAGCCAAAGTCAGCCGCCCAACCGACCGAGCCACCCAGGCGCGCTCCCATGTTTGGATTTAATCCTGGAGCCCAGTTAGAGGATTTACTGCCATAGCCTGGGCAGGAGCTGACAAGGTCCTAGGTTAGGGCAGGGACCGCGACAAAAAGACCAGGGTGGGAGCAGCAGGCACGAAGAACCAACTGGACTCAAGGTTGCCTGGGGGAGGGGAAGAGGAAGCGTGAACAGCAACTTCTGGAATTCCAGTCTGGGTGACTGGGGGTGGGGGGTGGGGGGACAAAATGGAAAGCCCTGGGCACAAAGTTGCAGGGGAAGGAGAGGTCGGTCTGATACAGATTACATTAGAGGCGACAGTGTATACAGGTGATAACCACGCGCAGCGGGCAGCGAGGAGCGTGGGTCGGGGCTGAACACGTGGAGTTGGGTGTGAGACCCAGGAGGACAGGGCTGTGCCGGGAGGGGACGGACCAAGTGACAGCGCGCCCCGTTTGGTAAAGGCAGCCTGAGGTGCTAAGCATCTCGGGTGGGTTCAGCGTCTCTGTTTGAACAGCCCGGGGCCTCTCTTCGCTCAGGGACCCTGTGTATTCTGCTCGGTCAGCTGTGCCGCTCGGATACCACCTTTGTCCTTCAGTTTATGTACTTGCAGTTCAAATGCTGACCTGGCCCAATCCTGCTTGCCTTGTGAGCCTTGATGGGGTCAAAGTCCCCTGGGGTACAGAGCAACAGGCAGGCACTCGGTTTTATATTTGATGAAATGGAGACACCTAACATGGGCCGCGGGGGAGGGCGTCAGAGATTCTGGGCTGGGTGTGGGGCGGGAGGGGAGGGGGGGCGACACCAAGCTGGTGCCCGGTGCCTCCCACCTGACCCTCTCAGAGGGCCCGCCAGGTTCCAAGGCTCCCATGTTCTCAGCTGCTCCCTCGAGTGTCAGGGCAGCGGTCTCCCTCTCTCTTCCACATGCACCTGTCCAGAGAACCTTTTGCTTAGGACTCCGTCCCCGGCCTTTATTAAGGGCCCACAGATTAATTAGACGGATTAGTCTCCGTCAATATCTTCCCTGTGCCACTTATTCTCTCAGTACACTCAGTGCTGCCTTGAAATACACATTTCAGGCCCACGTTCTGGGCCACGTGAGGGAGGATGAAGATGAAAAGGACAGGCTGTGCCTGCAAGAGCTTGAGCCATGATGCACTGAAGGGCGGCCAAGGCGATTTCAGGCGGCACACCGGGTGGGGGACACCTCCTGCCATTTGTGCACAGGGCTGACCCACCCCCCGCTCCCCACCGGAAACCACTGCATCAAAACATGCACATTCATAATTTATTTACCTCCCCATTTCCCTAGCATGCCAGCCAGGAGCCAGGGCGAGAAAAAGAGAAAGGAATAAAAATGAGTGGAAGCATGGTGAAGGAAGGGTCCAGCTGGTTAAATGAGACTTCTGATCATTCTCATTAATGTTCGAGAGCGTTCCAACCTGATATGGCATTAGATGGGCAGACTGTGTGTGTGTGTGTGTGTCTGTGCGCGTGTATCTGGACAAAAGCATATTAGGAGAACGAGACATTCAGATAAAGTGGCCAGTCAGTGTGGGAGTTGAGAAAATTCCCCGCCCAGCTGGTTATCTAACAGACACCTGACGTGGATTCGCTTCCTGACAGGCAGCCCGAGGAGAAAAGCCAGCGGAATGCAAACATTGCCATTAAGTGTCCTCAGTTCAGGGCAGCCTGGCTCCCAGGCAAAGTCCCCTGGTTACAAATTCCACTGGCAAAACTGGCAGGCTCCCGCGGGGTGGGGGGGGGGGGGGCTGCTACCGAAGCTTCGTCTTGGAGAATGTGGATCGTGTGCCTTGCAGGAAAAAAACCCACCACAACAGAGTTTCGAGTTAGCCTGTTGTTCCTAGGCTCCCTACCCTCCAAACTGAAGGTGGATTTCAAGCAGGGATTAGGAGGTTGTTAACTGGACGGAGATCGCTACCTGCAAGGCTAAGATCCTGAGTGCTCAGAAATGCCCCGTTTACTGCAGCGACATCTAATGGCCAGAGGAAGCAATGCATGTTGCCATGGAACAGCAGCCTGTGGTTCTGTCTCGGGAGTGAATTTTTTTTTTTAAGTAGGGTGGACCGGGTATTATTATGTTTATTAATGCCTGTAAAATAAAACTTTGACCGCAACCCTAAGAATTCACTTCCTATATCTTTGGGTGATATTTATGATGTTATTCATAACTGGATGCTGATCATACTTTATGAAACCCATGCAATTACCTCTTTGGGATTTTTTTTTTTTTTTCCAATAACCATCATGACTTTGCGTATATTTTAAAGCTTCTTGTTGAAGCTCTGTGCATCTGTTATCAAGAAGGTTTCCATACCAGGGAAAAAGATAATCAGGTTTACCCCCGAATACCTACTTCTAGTGCATCTTACCCTGATTTATAGTATAAAAAAATAAAAATAATTTTAAAAATAAAATAAATAAACAAACAAACTTAAAAGGGGGGGCACCTGGGTGGCTCAGTTGGTTAAACATCTGACTCTTGGTTTCAGCTCAGGTCATGATCTCATAGTTCGTCAGTTCAAGCCCCACATAAGGCTCCTCTGGCCGTGTGGAGCCCGCTTAGGATGCTCCCTCCCCGTCTTCCCCCCCCCCCCACAATAAACAAACTAACAAACTTAAAAAAGCAAAAGAGCCTTACAATTATTTTTATCGTGAGACCTGTAAGTCGATTTGTAGGAATAGAGCTGAAGGGTGTCATCACGGATGTGAAAAAAAATACAAAGGTTTTCACTGTAACGTTATCACCCGGAAAAATTAGAAATAGCCTAAATATTTAAAAACCAAGAAATTGTTATTTATGGCACAATGGAGGCAGAGATTGAATCATGCAGCCACAGACCAAGGAATAAGCGACCAGAGGCTGGAAGAGACAAGGAAGGATCCACCCCAAAGCCTTCAAATGGGGCCTGGCCCTGGCATCAACCTGATATTAAAATTCTAGCCTCAAGAACTTTGCAAGAATAAGCCATCATTAAAAAAAAAAAAATCTATGGCACATCCACATGATGGAATATTTTTACATTTTATTTACTTTTGAGAGAGAGAGAGAGAGCGAGAGCACAAGTGGGGGGGGGGGCAGAGAGAGGAAAACACAGAATCCAAAGCGGGCTCCAGGCTCTGAGCTGTCAGCACAGAGCCTGATGCGGGGCTCGAACCCATGAAACATGAGATCATGACCTGAGCCGAAGTCCGACGCTCAACCGACTGAGCCACCCAGGCGCTCCCATATAATGGAATATTATGTGAAAATTTAAAAAGGCATTTTCAATAGCTGATGGCCTGGGGCAATATCCATTATATAATAAGTGAACAAAGTAGGATATTAATTTTTATATGTGGTAGGGACACAAGTTTGTAAAAAAAACCCAACTTTCCATATACATGTATCATATACATTTATGCATACGCACACATGTATACATGCACACACACAAACATGCAGGAAAACTATTAATCATAGTGCATAGGTGCTGGGTTTATAGGTAATTATTGTTTTCTTTTTTATACTTTTCTGTATTTCCCAAATTTTCTTTTTTTTTTAAGTTTATTTATTTATTCTGAGAGAGAGAGAGAGAGAGAGAGAGCAGAGAGTGAGTGCAAGAGAATCCCAAACCATGAGATCATGACCTGAGCCAAAGTTGGATGCTTAACCAACTGAACCACCCAGGCGCCCCTCCCAAATTTTCTATAATCCATGTGCATTATTATAGATAAACGAAACTAAACTGATTTTGTTCTTTCCAGTCTCCCTCACTGAGGCAGCTTTGAGGAAGAGAGGAAAGAAAAGTGGGCCTCATCTGGAGGCTTTGACCAGGACCTACAAAAGCAGAGTATGGGAACAGGGAGGTGACCTGGCTCGGGCCACTAGCCCTGAGGTTAGTAGCAGAAATGCCGGGAGGAGGGTGCGTGGGGTTGCACAGGATTTTCGTGAGTGGTCACGAGCGCCCTGGAGACCCGGCATCACTCAGGGTCAGTGTTCTTTGCAGCCCACGTCAAGGCGCCCCTTCGTACGCGACGCGCCCCCAACATCACCCCTCACCTGCATGTTTCTCTTCACTGTGTCGAAAGGAAAGGAGAGGGTCTGGGTTACTGCAGCGGCCAGGCAGACATTGGCAAAGTTCTGGAGGAGAGAGAACCGATCTCGGGGTCCATTCCAGATTCTCTCCAGGTTCATGTAAACGAGAAGGGAGCCGGCAGAGAACGGGAGAGCACCTGCAACACGAGGCCAGGAAGAGGCTGCTTCTGTCTCTGGCAACACTGGGCTTGTTAAAATCCCTCCCACCAGGGGCGCCTGGCTGGCTCGGTTGGTTAAGTGTCCGACTTTCAGCTCAGATGACGGAGGAGGATCTCAAGGTTCGTGCGTTCCAGCCCCATGTCGGGTTCGGTGCTGACAGCAGGCCTGGAGCCTGCTTCGGATTGTGTGTCTCCCCCTCTCTCTGCCCCACTTGCCCTCTCTCTCTCTCTCTCTCTCAAAAATGAACATTAAAAATTTTTTTTAAATAAACAAATAAAATCCCTTCCACCAGAGCAATAGGAAGGAACTTTTCTTGGGTGGTTGATAATGTGCTACATTTTGATAGGGGCTGTGTTATTTGTCAAAACACAGGGGATGGTTCACTAAAGGTTTGCGCCCTTTACGTAAATTTTACGTTACGAGGAACCACAAACGAATATTGAACTCTAGATAATGATTACACAATGTTGAACGGGTTGAGGGGTGAAGTGCCTCGATGTTTGGAAATTACATGGAAATCATCAGAAATTATGGAAGATGGACTGGTGAATGGCCAGAGGGATGGACAGATAGATGATAAAGCAAAAAAGTTAATTGTAGCATCTGGATGGTTGGGTGTTAGAAATGTTTAAAAATAAAATCTTGGGGGAAAAAAAATCACTCCCATAAAGAAAAAGTCAGTGAGTGGCACTTAATCAGGTTTTGGAAGTGGTTAGGAGGGACTGGTCTTCCAGAAACTTTGGGAGCTATCTTAAGTTTACAGAGGTACTACATTTCCTTCAAATGAGATTTAAAAGAGGGGATAGCATCAGTGGGGTTGCTTGCCTTTAGGAAGATGCAATAATATTTATTTAATAAACACATTAAACATGAAGCACCAACCCCGCATTTACCTTCATTCAGAAAATATTTGTGGACTTTATGTCATATGCTGGGCCCTGTGTCAGCTGCTGGGAATACAAAGAGGAGTAAACACAAAGAGTAGGCTAATTCCTAGAGATACTCACCCTCTAGTGGAGGGGACAGGCAGCGGATATGTGCCATAATTGGATGGGGCGGGGGGGGGGTGGGCTATACAAAGTTCTTTAGGCACATGACGATCCTCGTAATTTTGCCTAGGGGGATCAGGAAGGATTTCACAGAAGAGAGAACTTTTCCACTGGGTCTTGAGGATTGAGTAGGAGTTCGCCAGACATCGGGAGAGAGGACAGGCAGTCCGGGCAGAAGGAACAGCAGGTACAGAGGGAGTGGGGTCTCCAGGAAACTGCAGGTTTTTCTGTATGGTTGGAGAGTGAGTGCAGGTGGAGGTGGGGCAGGAGAGGAGGTGGGATGGGCCGTGGGGGCCACGTGTGTGAAGGATCTGATGGTGTGCCATAAGGAATTTGGGCTTTCCCCTGTAGCTCAGAAGTCAGTGAAGGCTTTATCTGTTTATTTGAGAGGGGGTGGGGCGCAAGTGAGCGAGGGGCAGAGAGAGACAGACAGAGAAGCAGGGCTCACCTGAAGTGGGGTTCGAGCTCACCCGATGTGCTACTCGAACCCACGAACTGTGAGATGGTGACCTGAGCCGAAGTCAGGTGCTTAACGACTGAGCCACCCAGGGGCCCATCAGTGAAGGCTCTAAAGGAGGACAGCGGCATGGGGGTGGTGAAAGGGCTAATTTTAGTGTAGGCAGGAGAGACCGGGGCCTGGGACCAGGTGGGAGCATCTTGCTCATGTCTGCGGGGAAGGGAGGATGAGCGCAGTGGGTGCAGGGAAGGAGGGGGCGACAGACTGAGAGTGGAGGGGTCGAGTGGACGGTATGCGCTGACTGAAGCCACAGCGGTGAGAGGAGCGGAGCTGAGGCGATTGTAAATTTCTTCGATTGTAAATTTCTTCCCGCTTGAGCCACAGGAAGCAGCAGGGGAACCGTTAGTTTCTGTTATTACAGAGGTGACATTGGGGGGTCATTAGAGTATCATGATGCCTGTTTAAGCCACTGGCTTAGCTGAGGCCACCCGGGGAGGGGATGGAGGGTGGAAAGAAAGGTAAGGAAGGAGCCCCGGGGAGAGTGTCAGGTGAGCCAGAAAGATGGGGAAGACACCCAGAAGCCGGTAGGGTCCTAGAAGCCAAGTTTCCGGAAGAAG
Organism: Felis catus; assembly: GCF_018350175.1. NCBI lineage: Eukaryota > Metazoa > Chordata > Mammalia > Carnivora > Felidae > Felis > Felis catus. Next base: position 97,352,043 of record NC_058386.1, on the reverse strand, counting down.
GGGTGGCCAGTCTCCTCGAATGCTGCAACAAAGGTCACATAATGGGTGAAAGTCCGCTGCGTCTGGCAACTGGGGGACACTGGTGACTCGTGCGTCTGTAGCCCTGGCAAAGGTTCCCAAGACCACAGAAGCTCCAGGTGTTGCCCTGGTTGTGCGCGCCCATGGGTGCAGGCTGAGACGCCTCCCTGCAGTCAGATGGGGTCCGTGGGGTTGCCTTCCTATCAGTTTGGGCTGAGCCACCTCCACTGTCTCCTCCTTCCCGCCCTGGGGTGTGACAGGCCAAAGTTGCAAGTGGGGCGTATGGCTATGGAATAGAACCAAGCTAACTGGCTCTACATGGATTGGATCCATGTGACCACGACCTCAAAAAGCTGCATTTAACTGGTTACGAGCAACGGTATACGGTACGTTCATACATATCACAGAACGCAGCCTTTTCTTGGACAAGGTGAAAAGTTCCATCTTACCTAGAACAGTAAGGGAAACCCCTCGGTAAAGGGCTAGGAACCCTTCTTGTTGATAGACAGTAGAAAAAGCATGGAAGATCCCTCGGTAAGATGGTTCCAGCAGGTTCTGCACAGTCAGCCGGGTTTTGATGAGGTCTGTAGGGTAGGTCACAACAGTGGAAACCATGCCTGCGAGACTCCCGGCCATGATAGATCTCCACTGGGAAATATGGCCCAGGTCATCCGTGAACAGCATGACAAACCTAGGAGACAATTTCTTGCATTATCTCCCAGCATTTGGAAAGGTTTTCCAAAGTGAAAAGTACTATACTAATGTATTAGGGTGAATGAATAGCACATTCGCTTCTACTATATCTGTGGAATTCTAGTTAGCTGCGAGCAGCCGTCCAAACTTCTTCTTGATGTCTACCCTAAGTTCTTCTCACTTCATTTTTTAAAAAAACATTTTATGTTTTGAAAGTTTCTTTCTTTATTTGGCAAGAGAGAGCCCGAGTTGGGACAGGGGCGGGGAGTGGGGAGGGAGGGAGAGGCACAGAGAATCCCAAGCAGACTCTGTGCTGTCAGCACCAAGCCCCGATGAGGGGCTCGGACTCACCAACTGCGAGATCATGACCTGAGCTGAAATCAAGAGTCAGATGCTCAACTGACTGAGCCCCCCCCCCCCCAGGTGCCCCTCTTCCCACTTGATTTTAAGCATTTCCCCCCTGTTATCTGCCTGTCAACCCCGGGTGTAAATGAATAGGAGTATTTGGTAAATACTGGAATGTGCCCCTTTGGTTCTGTTGCAACTTAAACGAATCCCTTGAAATGATAACTTGGGGCATCCCCAGTGGTTGATTTTTTTTTTTTTTTTAACTAAGCTCTGAGCCCAATGTGGGGCTTGAACTTCCAATGCCGAGATCAGGAGTCACACGCTCTACCGACTGAGCCTGCCAGGCGCCACCCCTGCGCCCCCTGTAGTTGAGTTTTAAAAATGTATTGGTTGAACAATTAGATGTGTTACCCCACTCACTGTCTGGGAAACGACAAGTAAAAACAAGGTACCATTTCTCCCCTCGCAGATTGGCAAAGATGAAATAGTCTGAGAATATGAAGTGATGGTGAGGACCTGGGGAAACAGGAATGTTCACCCACTGCTGGTAGAAATGTAAATTGGGGGGGGGGGGCGCCTGGGTGGCTCAGTCGGTTGAGCATCCCACTTCGGCTCAGGTCATGATCTGACGGTTCATGGGATCAAGCCCCACATCAGGCTCTGTGCTGACAGTGCAGAGCCTGCTTGGGATTCTCTTTGTCCCTCCTGGTGCCCCTCTCCCTCTTCTCTCTTGGAAAATAAATAAACATTTTTTAAAAAGGAATGTAAATTTGGTACGGCCCCTTTGTAGTATCTAGCACAACTGAAAGAAAGCCTTTCGCCCCAGAAATTCCGTTTCTAGGCGCATCCCCTGGGGAAACTCCTGCACATGTACATGTGAGGACACATACGACACTGTTGCTGTGAAAAGTCAGACAACCTACAAGTCCATTCATAGGGAGATAAATTGTAGCACGCTCATACAATGGATACTGTAGTTAAAATGACTTTGCAACTATGTATTCACGTGGATAATCCTGAAAGCATAAAGTTGAGTGCAGAAAGCCAGTCTCAGGCTGACTTCCAGTGTATGACAATTAAGAAACTATTTACACTGAAAAACACACCCATGAAAATCATACCTTGTATCATTCATTGAGAGGCGTAGATACATCTAAAAATGTGTAAAATAGACCTCCAGGAAGGTGGAGGGGGGGGAAGGGGCTGGGAATGAGAATGAACAGGACTCCAGCTTTCTCTGTAATAGTGTATTTTCTTGTATAAAAACAAAGAAGATACCTGAAGTATCTTTTATACTTTCATACTGTCGCTCGTACTGTTACTTCTGCGCGGCGGCGGGCACACGGGGTTTGTGTTTCTCTACAGTTTTATAATGGAGTCCAAAATGGCTTTGGGTGGACTTTTCCAAATGCCAACCAGAAAGCCACTGTGTTACAGTCTCTCTTTCTCTCCCCCCCCTTTATTTACTTGTTTGTTATTTAACTTCTTAAAGCTTATTTATTTATTTTGAGAGAGAGGAAGACAGCAGGAGGGAGAGAGAGAGAATCCCAAGCGCTGTCAGCACAGAGCCCGACGCGGGGCTTGAACCCACGAACCGCGAGATCACGACCCGAGCTGCAACCAAGAGGCAGAGACGCTCAACCGCCCGAGCCGCCCAGGTGCCCCTTTTTGGAAGCAGTGCATCCCCTAGTCATGAGGGCCTACCTTGGCAGAAATGGTTATAAAGGGACTTTCACACAGTACCCATTCCCTGGCCAGGAAGCAAAGGAATTTTATTCCTTGCTGATGAGGACAAAATCAAAAAGCGCTTGGAGACCAGGAAAAACAATATTCTCTGCCAGAGAATGGGGTAGGGGAGAGGGAGAGAAATATCAAGGGTTTGACTGAAAGGAAAGTGAACGGGGCTTGGCTAAAATAAAATTATTGTTATCTTTTTAACAACGAGAGCATCCTCAGTACTTTGGCTTTTAAATCTCCCGCAAAGAGGCATGTCCTGAAGTCACTGAAGAGGTTCCAGGAAGGTTTCCTTGGCGCCCAGGTAAACACTCATCGATTAAAAGCATCTCCTTCAAACTGTAGGAAAGTCTTAACTTCATTTTGTCAACCTGCCTTAACCGCACTAATGGAAAACGTAAAAAAGAAACACTCGTGAGTTAACCAGCTGCTTTTGTATAAAAAAATTTTTTTTAATGTTTATTCATTTTTGAGAGACAGAGAGAGACAGAGCATGAGCGGAGAAGGGGCAGACAGAGACGGAGACGCAGAATCCGAAGCAGGCTCCAGGCTCCGAGCTGTCAGCACAGAGCCCGACGCGGGGCTCGAACTCATGAACTGTGAGATCATGACCTGAGCCGAAGTCGGGTGCTCAACCGACGGAGCCACCCAGGCGCCCCAACCAGCTGCTTTTGAAAGTCGCAGTAACTACAGCAGGCATTCGCCAAGGGACCATTGACTTGTTTCATGGCGTGGACACTTCCTTGTTCCTCCCTTTTTTTTTTCCTCCCCAGGCTAGTCAGGTTGGAGGGGACCCTGAGGAGGGGCAGGGGGGACAGAGGAAATGAAAATGTTCGACCGGAAGGGCGGCCCACGGCAAGCTGGAACGGATCTAGACGAAGGTGGGAGTTTGAAATGCCAAAAGAAACACCATTCATTCTCATCGCCTCACTGTTTTCCCTATCCCACTTGGCCACGTCCGGGGCCTGAATTCATTCATTCCCCATTTATTGAACATCTACAACGTGCCAGACACGGTGCTAGCGCCCAGCATAGGTCCTAACAGAGCTCAAGAGTCCTGCCAAAGCAGTGACCCATGGGGCAACAGGAGGGGAAACAGGCCGTTGGTTCGCTGAATACCTTGATGGCCTAGGAATAGGAACCTTGTCTTTGATCAGTCTGGTTTACAAAGGAGGGTCTTCCTCTCAAATCTCCCAAATTAAAAGGAACCAGAGGAAGGAGTCCTTTCTTCTCAGGCTCTAACCATCTGAACAGGCAATGGCCACCAATCCTTCCCCTTTAGAATTGCAGGGTCAAGGCAGGCAACCCTGATAGGCCATCGATGACATCAGCTCAAGCTCTTGTCTGATTGCCTGGGGCGGCAATGGCCCCCTTTCTGCTCTCCTCCCCCAGCTCGCTTCCCACGCAAGCACAGAAGCTTTTCCCAGGGAGACTGGGTAAGCTAGTGAACAGCAGTGACCCTTGCCTTTCAGCCGCAATGATATTTCACACACCCTGGACATATGTAGGTAGAACTTCAACCTAACGTAGCTTAGCAGCCAGACCCAAGCTCATGACGTGGTTATACAATAAAGGGGTGGTGTTGGTTATGAACTATTTCAGTGTTGCAGGGACCCAGGCCAATGTTTATACAGCTAGGCGAGGAGTCGTGGCGTAAAGTTGGATGAGCATCTACTATTTGATGTATTTGAAAGCCATCTACTGTGTTACGTACTATTTATTGCAAGGACCTAGCTCCTAAAAGACTATGGAGTGGACTTTTGATCAGAAATCCAAGTGAGCAGACAGATGACGGTGGGCAGAGCCCTGGACTAAGGAGCCAGAAGACCCGGGTTCAAGCTCCAACTCTGCCATTAATTCTCTCTGGGGGCAAGTCAATTAACCACTCCATTTCCTGAACATTCTGGATGCTTACGCTTTGTTCAAACCCACGATCCTAGGCTATACCATTAACCTCCGCCAACTGTTTTCACAAACTCATGGCCAGGAAAGAGTAGAGATGAGTCAGTAGGATGCTGGGCCAAAGGTATCATCTTTATGTAGGAAGGATGGCACCATGATTAATCAACCACTTGGCTTTCTATGCCTAGCCACTCACTGAAACACTTCCTTTTAGTTCCCAGAAAGAAAATAATCGCGCAGGAAAAATTATTAGCAAACTTAGCCCGGGTAACTATCTCTTTCTTCCTCTCCCAGTCACCAGCCTGTCTCAGGTGCCCTCAGCGGCTACACGAACTAGTGCAACAGGTCCCTAACTGGTCCTGCCACCAGATGACAGTAATTCCCGTGGAGTTGCTTTCATCATCACACCCACCCCCCACCTCCTCAAACATCTCCCACGCCTAACCTTGGCCGTGTGGAACCAGACTTCTTAACCTGGCACTCTGAGGTCTCATTCTAACCTGTTTTTCTGGCTGTACTTCCCATTACTGCTGCAGACCCACCTTGTGTCCCAGCCATGCTACATGCCTCCCCGCCTCTGTGCCTTTGTTCTTGACATTACCTGCAACCTCCTTCTCCCCGTCTTTGCCAGCAGATTCCTCCTCGTTCTCCCAAGGCCAAACTCAGATGGCTTTCTTCCTCTGTGAAGTCTTCACATCTTCTCCTCATCAGAAGTGTGAATTTCTTTTTCTTTTTTCTACACCCCACGTGAGGCTGGAACTCACAACTCGGAGATCAAGAGTTGCACGCTCTACCGACTGCGCCAGCCAGGCGCCCCAGAAGCGTGAATTTCTATAGCATTTCAGCCACACGCTACAGACACACTAGTCTTACTCTTCTATCACTCTGTAAGCTCTGGTGCACAGGGACCGCGCCCCGTTCATCTTTGCGTGGCCCCAGCATTAGGCACACAGCGGGTACTTAATGAAGCCTGGCTAAATTAATGTCAGATGAATGCAGACAGAAAGGCAGCATGATGTAATACAGTAATAGATCTGGAGGCAGAAGGTCAGGCATAATGCTTCCCACCTTATGGACCTTACAGGGCAGGAGGCAGGAATTGCAGAAATCCAATGTGTGCGTCTACACGCACACACACAATGTAGAGGTGATGGATATATTGGTTAGCTTGATTGCGATCATTTCACAACGTCCATCAAAACATCAAGTCGTACACCTTAAACATACACACTTTTTATAGGTCAATATCTCAATGGTGCTGTTAAAAAAAATCCAATGATGTCTATACATACTAGGTGGTGCCAAGGCCAAGGGCAGGCTTCGTCATCTTCAGGAGCCTGCTTCAGGTTCTGTTCTCTCTCTGCCTCGCCCCCTCATGCTCTGTCGCTCAAAAATAAATAAATGCATAAAAAACTTTAAAAATAATAAAAAAAATTCCTAAGTCCCCTTGTTTCTGAGTGGCCCAGCAAACACTTGTTCACCAAACATTTTACTCTTAGTCCCAGACCCCTACACCTCCTTCTCCTTAGTTCGGAGTGACATCTCTACCTCATTTAGCCAGTCTTTGCAATCTGGTGTGTGTGTGTGTGTGTGTGTGTGTGTGTGTGTGTACTCCCGAACATACATAGGAAATTAAGTTTGGCTTTCTCCCCTTAATCTGTTTCACGTCAATTTCTTAGTTCAGCTAGAAGAACCTCCCACAGAGGAAAAGGTCTTCCTCTCAGAGGAAGGCTGTCCCCAGAACAGCTGACAATACTTCAACCAGCCTTCAAAGTTCCACCCCCTTCTCCTTGGTACACATTCCAAAGTAAGATTTCCATACCACTTTGTGGAGAATGGAGGGAAGTAGGGAGGACTGGAGTCATTAAAACTCTGATAACTGGGGCGCCTGGGTGGCTCAGTCAGTTGAGTGTCTGACTTCCGCTCAGGTCATGATCTCCAGCTTCCTGAGTTCGAGTCCTGTGTCGGGCTTTGCACTGACAGTAGGGAGCCTGCTTGGGATTCTCTCCCCCGCTTTCGCACTCTCTCTCAGGATAAATAAAACTTACAAAAAAAAAAAAAAAACCCTCAGAGAACTGTTTACAGACATCAGGCCAGATGTCGCAAGAGAGCCTTGAGAGAAATGCCCCAGGATCTCACTACCTTTCCTCCCCAGGGGAAGAGAAGGTAACTTCTCCCAAGCCTAGGTCATGCACGCTAGAGACTCAATGAGAAGAATGATTCCATCTGGCTTGTCAGCTGCCAGGTAAGCCGGGCCTCCCAGAAAAAAGGCAAAAATCCCGGCTGTTCGCCTCCAAGGCTTCAACTGTGTGGTCAAGACTGTGAGCTGTTTGTCTAATTCAGAGCCAAGGCCAGTCTTCGGAGTTGGCACTGTGCGCCACGGAATGAGGAACACAGGGACCATCCCAACCCAAGTACAGAAACATCCCCTCTTCCTGAAATTCCATCAGTACCATTTCATTCTTTTAAGCTTGTTTTCAGTTAAAATGCAGATATCTCTGAGCTCTGAGGAAGCTTTGAAGACTCATCTGGTATTTACATGTTTCGATAAGTTTCCTTAAGAAGCAGCTGTTGAGGGCGCCTGGGTGGCTCAGTGGGTTAAGCCTCCGACTTCAGCTCAGGTCACGATCAGCTCGGGAGTTCGAGCCCCGCCTCCAGCTCTGTGCTGACAAGCTCAGAGCCTGGAGCGTGCTTCACATTCTAGGTCTCCTCCGGCTCTCTCTATCCCTCCCCGAGTCGCCCTCTCTCTGTTTCAAAAACAAACATTAAAAAAAAAAAAAAAAAAAAACAAAAAACAGCTCTTGTTGGAGAAGGTGAAAAAAAGCCCAAAGGAGGAGGCCGGTGGGCAGAGGGTGCGGCGAGACAGTTAAGTTGAGGGGCCCGTTTGCAGCCTCTGGTGAGCCCAAAAGGCAAGCTTGGGGGGGGGGGCCCGGGCAGAAATCTGTGGCCTTTTGTGGCACCTCCCCCTAACCAAGCACTTTCTTCGGCGGGCTTTGCTCACAACTGCGCCACCGCGCAGACACCCCTTCGCGCAGACACCCCTTCCGCGGGGTCTGTCTCTCCTGAGGCAGCCCAAGGCGAACTTTGCAAGTCGGTGCACGGAACTTTCCAAGTCGGTGGACGGTGGGAATGGTTTGGAGCCACCTCTCTGGAGATGCTTTTGCCCCATTCCACGTCCTCGCCCGTCCGACACCGGTGAGCCTCTCCGGGCGGGGGCCGCGCCCCCACAAAACGGCGCCTGGCGGGGCAGGGAGCCCCAGAGTGCGCCCCGGGGGCCCGCGTCCCGGCCGAAGTGTCCCGAGGGGCTCGCACGCGATCCGGAAGGCGGCTGCGCCCCCTCCCCCCGCTCCCCGAGCGCGCCGCCGCCCCGCCCCGAGCGCGGGCCCCGGCAGCAGGGCGGCGTCGGGCCGCGGCGGCCTCCCGGCTCCGGCTCCCGGGCCCGCCCCGCCCCTACCCTACCCCGGCTTACTTGCGGTAGGCGGCGAGCTGCACGGCGCTGCAGGGGAAGAGGCGCAGGCACGCCACCGCGTTCCCCTTCCACAGGGCCCGGGGCCCCTCGGCGCGCCACACCCGGAGCCCCTCGGCCCACGGCCCCCGGGCCCGGCCCCGCCGGGCGCCGACCTGGGCCAGCACGGTGGCGAGCTCGAGCGGCGCGGTGAGGCTCAGGCTGAGCGCCCCCGCCACGCCGGCGCACAGCAGCCGCTGGCCGCCCGTCAGCCGGCCGTCCCGCCGCCACGTCGCCATCGCGCCCCGGCCGCCCGGCCCGGCCCGTGGGGACCGCGTGGCGCGGGGCTGCGGCTCCCGGCGCGGCGGGCGGGTCGGGCCCCGCCCGGCAACGGGGCGGGCCGCGGCCGGGACGGGAAGCCGGGTCCTCGCCCGCGCCGGCCTCGGGGCCGGGACTGGGCGGGGAGGCCGCCCCGGGCTGAGGCCTCGCCCCTGCACGGCGCGCGCTGCGGAGGGCCCGGTTCTGTTTGCCGTTGAGAGTCCCCAGGGCCCCGCCGCCCCCACTTCTCGGTTCCTAAGTCGTCAGCGCTCCCCCCACCGCCTCGTCTCTCGTGTTTACCTCTCCTCCCCCGCCCCCCTCCCCTTTCCACATTCCACCTCGGCCGCTTCCTCCCCTTCCTCCCCGGGCCGGGGCTCTCCTTCCGACCTCTGCTTTTCTGCTCCAAGAAGAAGGCGGGCCAGTTTCGCAACGCAGAAGGGGAAAAGAAACCGATTACACACAGCTGCCACCCGTCGCCCTTGTCAAACATCGGGTTCCCTCCCGCACATGATCTCATTTAATCCTCAAATCATCCTTGAACAGGTACGTCCTCGTTTACTGCCCTCCTTTGGAGAGGCTGTACGTGGTGGCGGCTAGAGTTTGGACTCTGGAACCTGCCTTAGCATCTCGGCTCCGCAGTTTACCAGCCGTGTGACCTGGGGGAAGTCCAACCTCTCCGTGCCTCAGTTGCTCGATCTGTAGTTACTATCTCTAGGAGTTGTTGTAAAGATTAAATGAACAATGACACAGGTAAGCACCTCCGGGCAGCAAGAATTTCCTGTCCCCTTCAAGGTCCTTCTAGATAAAGAATCAAATTGACCCGAGGGGCGCCTGGGTGGCTCAGTCCGTTTAGCGCCGAACTCTGGATTTCAGCCCCGGTCATGATCTCACGGTTCCTGAGTTCGAGCTCCCTGCCCTCCGCCCCCCCCCCCCCCCACCCCAGTGCAGCTCGGGCTGACTTTGTACAGCCTGCTTGGGATTCTCTGCCCCTTCCCTGCTGGTGCTTGCTCTATGTCTCTCTCTCTCTCTCTCTCTCTCTCTCTCTCTCTCTGTCAGAAAGAAATAAGTATACTTAAACAACAGAATCAAATTGACATAAGACAGATTAATAGATCAAATTTAATTTTGTACACACAGGGAACCGCACACACGTGGAAATTCCAAAGACAGGCAAAACAAGGGATATATGTCATCCTGAACTCAGAAGGGGGGTAGGGTCTGGGACTTGAAAGGAAAGGAATGCAGCTCACGGGCAGTAAGAGCAGATGTTTGGTAATTAGATGTTTGTCCTGCCAGACAGATGCGTCACTCAGATAAAATTTATCTCTGGTAATAGCCCTTATTCAGGAAAAGACCCTCAATTTAAATTCTTTTGTGTCGTTAAGGGAGGGGCAAAAGTTTCTTTTGAGCTCACGGGGTCTCGATTGCCTCAGCTCCAAAGGGTTGGCCTGCCGAAGTGGTCCATCTTGGGACCGCCTGTCCACGGCCCCCGAAGGCACTGTGTGTGCTACGATTGGGTATTATTTTGGAGAAGGGGAAACCGAGACGGGGAGGTTGACCTGCTCTAGGTCACAGCTGCTGGAGGCAGGCGGGATTCAAATCTAGGTCAGTCTTCTGCCACCTAATAGCTACACTACACGTCCGCTATGACTGCAGGGTGTACCTCAAATAGGGACATTTTCAGTGGTTTTGTAAGCTTCAGAGGGCAAGGAATGGAGGCTAAGAGTGATTTGGCCAGAACCCAAGAAGAATTTTCTTTTTTTGTTTTTAAGAAGAATTATCTTAAGTTAAAAAGAACTCCCAATTTCTCCCTGTCTCTCTTTTTAAAAAGCCACATTGATAGTAACAGTGAAAAGGAAAGGGGCGGTCAGCAGTCTCTTAGGGTAAAACATCCCAGGTACACAGTTGCTTTTAGGCTCATTCAGTTCTTTTTTTCTTCTTTTTACTTCTTAAAAAAACATTTTTTTTTAGTGTTTATTTTTGAGAGAGAGAGGGGAGACACAATCCGAAGCAGGCTCCGAGCTGTCAGCACAGAGCCCAACGCGGGGCTTGAACCCATGAACTGTGAGATCATGATCTGAGCTAAAGTCGCGTGCTTAACCGACTGAGCTACCCAGGGACCCCTCTTTTTTATTTTTGAGAGAGAGAGAAAGAGCATGAGTAGGAGAGGAGCAGAGACAGAGAGAGAGACACACACGCACACACAGAATCCGAAGCAGGCTCCAGGCCCTGAGCTGTCAGCACAGAGCCCGATGGAGGGCTCGAACCCACAAACTGTGAGATCACGACCTGAGCCCAAATCAGATGCTTAAACTGACTGAGCCACCCAGGCGCCCTTCATACAGTTATTTTCTACAAGTTACCGACACACAGGACAATAAAGAAACCTTTTCTAAAAGGCATCTAAATAACCCGAGCCGAAGTCGGACGCTTAACCGACTGAGCCACCCAGGCGCTCCTGTTTTTCATTTTGTTTTAAGGCAGCTTGCGTGAGCGTCACACGTGCACCCGTCCTGACGACAGGGTACATACATGCTCTTGTCTCCAGCGCTGCTGTTCTTTTTGTCCCCAGCACGAATAAGATGCTCCAGTGAGCCAGAGGCAGGAACAAGCGTTTCACTTTTCAGAGCTGGGAGCTGGGAGAAATCACCAGCTGACGGTTTATTTTAACCCAGAAAGTAAAAAAGTGTATGTTTCTTTTTACTGCAGGTGCGTTAAACGGTAACATGACGAACAGGAATATGTATTGCCTGTCCTTCTGTCCTTTCGCGATAGGGTGCTAACACAATGAGGTGTGTTCTTTTTGCTCTGCCACGGCCCATTCATTCGCTAGGATTGACAACCTGGTGTGCGTTGATCTTAACCATACATCGGTTTCTGACGGTGTCTTGGATGTGCACTGTGCCTCGTAGACTCAAGCTAACGTTACTGCTTCTGTTGCACCCTCGTTGAAACGTCTGTGAAGAAGCACTAGCAGGTTAAGGATCCCCAACTTGGGAAAAGGAACGTGACGTGAAACTAGAATTCTCTGTTAAAAAGGTACGGTTACTTTTTAAAGAGGAGGCGGGACTCGGTCGGCGGAGCGGGCGACTCCTGATCTCGTGGTTGCAAGTTCGAGCCCCACGTTGGGTGTAGAGATTACTTTAAAATAAAAATAAAAATTGGGGCGTGTGAGGGGCTCAGTCGGTTAAGCCTCTGACTTGGGCCCAGGTCATGATCTTCCGGTTCGTGAGTTCGGGCCCCGCATAGGGCTCTGTGCTGACCGTTTAGAGCCTGGAGCCTCCTTGGGATTGTTATTAGCAAAAGAAAAGAAAGGATTGCTGTGGGCCAGGACATCTGCTTTGGAGGGGTGGGCAGTGCCGGAAGGGAATGGCAGGGTATTTATCATGTAGGTTACATGACAAGTGCTGAGGGAAACATTTCAGGTTGACTGTTAGAAAGTCACATTCCTGGGAGAGGTGGAAACTAAATCTCGGCTTGCCGTCCTAGGTGGGGGCAAGTGACTCCAGTTTGGGCTTTTTTTTAAAAACAATAAATTACTTTAGTTGACTTGCTGATGTTTCTCAGATTATAGTGTACCTTGCTATGATTAAAAAAATTTTTTTTAATGTTTATTTGAGAGAGAGAGAGAGAGAGAGAGAGAATATGAGCGGGGGACGGGCAGAGAGAAAGGGACCCACGGAATCCGAAGCAGGCTTCAGGCTCTGAGCTATCAGCACAGAGCCTGACGTGGGACGCGAACTCACCAACCGCGAGATCATGACCTGAGCCGAAGTCGGACGCTCAACCGACCGAGCCACCCAGGCACCCCTATCTTGCTATGATTATACCAAAGTTAGTTGATGCCTGCTCTCTTAATTTGTCTTCTATTCTTTAGCCTTGTGGAATTTTGCAAATTACAGAAGTAGTACATGCCTGTCAGAAGCTGGGACAAACAGTACAGAAGTGTGTTAAAGAGAGTTAGGCGCCCCCTGCACATGCTTCGAGGCGCGCAGGGGTAAGAGCTTGGCAGGCATCTGTGCACCTTTCCTTGCATTTTTTTTTCACGCTCAGATACTCCTTTATGTGGGTTCCCCCCCCCTTTGTTCCCTCCTTCTGTTAAAAATGGAGTCACTTACGTTAAACCCCACCAAAACTTAGTACCCAGGCTAATTGCAGCTTCCCAGCTTCTCCCAGAAATGTGGTCCTTAACCAACCTGGGACTTTTCTGGTCAGCATTTATTTGGAGGTAACGCTGCTGGACCCTCCCGTTCCCCTTAGGGGGGTGACCTTGCCTAAAACAACGCATTCTTTGCTAAGAATACCGGCCCACCCACCCCCACCTTTAAAACCCTCGGCTGCAGCTCAGTGGAGCTCCTTACTATCTACTAGATGGAGTGCTGGCAATTTGATCTTTACATTTAGTTGAATTTTTTCTTTTTTTCTCGTTTTTAAGTGTTTATTTATTATCGAGAGACAGAGCACGAGCAGGGGAGGGGCAGAGAGAGAGAGGAGAGAGCGAGAATCCCAAGCCGGCTCCTCACCGCCAGCACAGAGCCGGACACAGAGTTCAAACTCATGAACTGGGAGATCATGACCTGAGCCACCCAGGCGCCCCATGCCAGGCTTTCTTTTAAAAAAAGCGAGATAATTCCTCTGCAGAGACATCCAAAAAGCTATTCAACAGGTTCCCTCAAGGAAGGGAAACGTGAAACTTGGGAACAGAGGTGCAAGGGAGATTGAGTTTTGACTGTGCCCTTTTGTGTTGTAGGGGCCAAGGCCGACTGCCCCCAAGATGTGTCACTTTGGTCACGCAGATCATGCCGAGCTGAAAACAATCCAGGCCCAGAAGACGCAGGGAGAAATTTTGACCTTGCCCCCAAAACTGCCTCAAAGAAATGAGATTGGGGACGTGCTCCGGGAAGGGAGCCATTGCCACATTTACCTACATTATAATGTGAAGTAGGTATGGTGGAGAGCGAGGAATTCAGCAAAGTCTGGTTGATCAAAATCTTCCCTGTGTCCCATTGTTTCTGGATGACCCAGTCAACATTTATTTACCACGTTCGCTCTTTTTCATTCTTCCTGTGAGCATTGCTTCCCTTTGTAGTCTCAGACTCCTTCCTCCTCCTTAGTTCAGGGTGACTTCGCACTGCCTGGCTGTCTTTGGAATCTTACGCGTGTGTGGATTCCCTATGCCCCTGAAATTAAATTTGATTTTCTCCTGTTAATTTGTCTCCGGTCCATTTGCTTCTTACTCCAACTAGAAGGATCCTGGAGGGCAGAGGTAATTTTTCCTTCCTCACAGTAGTGTTTCCCTCCCCCGCTCTTTTTGCCAATTTAACAACAAAAAAATCTCTACCACTTAAAAAAATGCTCTCATCCGCCATCAATTTCCTCTGAAGCATTCCCGTTCGATACAGTGTTTTCTGTGACATTGGCTTTACCCTCAGGAGGGGTCGGTTTCAAAATGTTGACCGGCTCTTGGTGAAGGTCCGAATGCAACAAAATACGACCTACCTTCCACTTAGGTGTTAGTTGCATTCCTGGGAAATTTCATGCACAGGAAACCGTGCAAAAGCCGGTTCGTCTTTGAGTTGAGCAGAGTTAAGCTCTCCACTCGGATGATTATTATTAACACGAGTGTCTGGTAGGATCTATGGAAGTCATGAAGGAGGCAGGACATTCCCCTGCATCGCAGAGGCCTGGCCTTTGCCCATTGATTGCCAGTAGAGCACCGCAATCGCTGAGGCGCCCCCCCCCCAATTTTCAAAACGCCCCCCTAGAAGCCAGCACCGTTCCTTTTGAGAACCACGTGCTCTCGCCGCTGCTCCCTCGGCCTGGAAAGTTCTTTCCTCAGACGTTTGAGGAGCTGGTTCCTTCGGCTCGTTCAAAGCTCAGCCGAAACTGTTACCTCCCAGAGCGCTGGCCTTTCTTCGTTTTTTTTTTTTTTTTTTTTTTTTTTTAACGTTTATTTATTTTTGAGACAGGGAGAGACAGAGATGAACGGGGGAGGGGCAGAGAGAGAGGGAGACACAGAATCTGAAACAGGCTGCAGGCTCTGAGCCGTCAGCACAGAGCCCGACGCAGGGCTCGAACTCATGGACCGTGAGATCGTGACCTGAGCCGAAGTCGGACGCTTAACCGACCAAGCCACCCAGGCGCCCCAGAGCGCTGGCCTTTCTACCCATTCCACGGAGGCCCTGTTCACTCTACCACATTTTGCCGCCTTCCAATTCTCCCTATAGCATCTGTCCCGATCTGCCACTTTTCTTTCTCGGTTGGTCGCCTGTGTTTTCACCTACCAAAGTGTAAGATTCACGAGGGCAGGGATCTTGTCGCTTGTTCACAGCTGTGTCCCCCGCCGTGCCCGGAGCGCTGGTTGACGCACGTCACTCTGCCATCGTTAGTTACAGGCAGGAAAAAAAAAAAGGAAGGGAGGAAGGAAATCTCTTTTGCCACCGTACGATTGGGCAAAGATGAACGAAACACAACGTCTTCATGAAAGTTTCTAGGTCATGTGTGATAAATAGCAGAAGATTAGCTGAATTCACAAGATCCGTGGATTCAATTTGCACTGGATGATATTCGGCCTGGTCAGAATTGGATATTTGCCATTTTACGTTCATAGCCGCATCTGGAATTCTAAAGTGAACTGATACTTGACAGGGACACTTGGCTTTAGCCCCAGTCCTCACCGTCACCCTGTCTTCCGTGGCAATTTTTTTGGCAGACGTGTCAACAATGACTTCAGGGGGCGCCTGGGTGGCTCAGTCAGTTGAGGATCCGATTTCGACTCAGGTCGTGATCTTCCTGTTCGTGGGTTCGAGCCCCACGGCGGGCTCCGTGCTGACAGCTCAGAGCCCGGAGCCTGCTTCGGAATCTGTGTCTCCCTTTCTGTGACCCTCCCCTGCTCACATCCTGTCTCTCTCTCTCTCTCAAAAATAAATAAACATTAAGAAAATTAAAAAAACAAAACCTTCGCAGTGAAATACAAACACCATAAAATGTGGCTTCCATGGCTTTGGCATTTTTATCCCTTGGTACGCGGTATTTAACTTTAAGCGATGCTTGGACATCCATCAGCTCTGCTTCAGAAGTTTCGATGATGTTTGACGCAGGAAGCCTTCGCGTGAAAACTAGGTGAGGTTTTCATTCATTCATTCAATCACTCATTTATTCATTCCACAAATATTTAACGAATACTTGCTCTATATCAGGAACTATGCTGTCACCTCATGGAATTTAATTAGCTCCCGTGACCAGGCCACAGTAATCCAAATTTCAATTTTTTTTTTTTATGGTAGTCACATGATACTTTTAGTTTCTTGGCTGCTGGTAGGTTACAACTCTGAGAGATGGTCCAGGTTGATAGAGTGATACATCTGTAGTACTGTGTCGGCGTAAAACGCACTGTTTTTAATTTTTTTTTTTTTTAAGTTTTTTAGAGAGAGAGAGAGAACAGGCGAGGGGCAGAAGATCCAAAGCGGGCTCTGCGCTGACAGCAGGGAGCCCAATGCAGGGCTCGGATTCACGAGCCATGAGCTCGGGACGGGGGCCGAAGTTAGACGCTTCAGGGACCGAGCCACCCAGGCGCCCCAGTGCAAAAAGCATTGTGCTCTTAGCAGGGACACAATAAGGGATTAGAGCCCGGGCGCCCAAAGTGAACGCAGAAAGCAGCTTTGTTAGGGACAGTACACTTAAGGTGGGACAGCTGGCAGGCCCCGAGGCGGCAACTGCCCTGAGGGTACAGGGTCCTTTCCTTTTCTGTGAGGGAGGCGGTCTAGGACCTGGGACAGGGTCCTCTCTCTTGGAGGCTGCTTCCAATCATTCGGGGGCACTCCTCCCACAGGTCGCGAGGGGGAGTGTTTGATCCTACAAGGTTTGCAGAGAACCCTTGAGATCGTGACCTGAGCTGAAACCCAGAGTCTGATGCTTAACCGACCGAGCCACTGCCCCTCTGCCCCCGCGATGCTCCTACGCTGCCCCTTTCCCGTCAGGGCCTCCCCGATTCCCAGTCCTGGGCGGCCGCCCATCTTTTCTCTGGCCTTCTAGTTTTGCCTTTTGAGCATGTCACATACATGGAAGCGTCCAGCCGGTAACCTTTCGAGACGGGCTTCTTCCACTGGCCCTGATGCTTCTGAGATCCATCCCTGTTCTGGTGTTCCTCGGTACTTTGTTCTTTTTATTGCTGAGTCGTGTTTTCCGTTGTGCGGCCCCACCACAGGGTTTACCCACTTATCCATTGGTGGACATTTGGGCTGATTGCAGTTTGGGGCTATTATGAATAAAGCAGCCATGAACATTTCTGTACAGGCATTGGTCTGAAAATATCTCCTTTAGCGGCACCTGCGTGGCTCAGTCGGTTGAGCGTCCGACTTGGGCTCAGGTCGTATCTCACAGTTTGTGAGTTCGAGCCCCGCGTCGGGCTCTGGGCTGACAGCTTGGAGCCTGGAGCCTGCTTCGGATTCCGTGTCTCCCTCTCTCTCTGCCGCTGCCCTGCTCGCGCTCTGTCTCTCTCTCAAAAATAAATAAACATTAAAAAAAGTAAAAAAAGAAAGTATCTCCTTTTGTTACATAAAAGGTAGCATTCTGTGGATGCAGCCTTTGGCACTTGGCTTTTTACACTGGACACGATATCTAAGGAGTCACTCCGACTCAGTTCATAGACATTTTTCTCACTTTTTTTTTTAATTTTTTTCAATGTTTATTTATTTTTGGGACAGAGAGAGACAGAGCATGAACGGGGGAGGGGCAGAGAGAGAGGGAGACACAGAATCGGAAACAGGCTCCAGGCTCTGAGCCATCAGCCCAGAGCCCGACGCGGGGCTCGAACTCATGGACCGCGAGATCGTGACCTGGCTGAAGTCGGACGCTTAACCGACTGCGCCACCCAGGCGCCCCTTTCTCACTTTTTTTTAATGGCCACATAGTATTCTATTGTATAGATGTATCTGTTTATTCAACCACACTCCCAAGTATGGACATTTCACACTTATATTGCAATATTTTGCAATTATAAACACTGTTATAGGGGCGCCTCGGTGGCTCAGTCGGTTAAGCGTCTGACTTCAGCTCAGGTCACTATCTTACAGTTCATGAGTTTGAGCCCCAAATCAGGCTCTGTGCTAACAGCTTCCAGAGCCTGGAACCTGCTTCGGATTCTGTGTCTCCCTCGCTCTCTGCCCCTCCCCTGCTCTCCCTCTGTCTCTCTCAAAAATGAATACACACACACACACAAAGCAATGTTACAATGAATAACTTTGGGAATATGTATTTTGGTGTTGCTGGGGTTGATCTTCATCTGCTGTTAAACTTTAAAATCCCAGTTGTAACCACTGATCCATGTTGAGTTCAATAGAAAACAAAACAGAATTGGGAATGCAAGCTGGTGCAGCCACTCTGGAAAACAGTACGGACGTTCCTCAAGAAACTAAAAATAGACCTACCCTATGACCCAGCTATCGCACTACTAGGCGTTTATCCACGGGATACAGGGGTGCTGTTTCGAAGGGACACATGCACCCCCATATTTATAGCAGCACCATCGACAATAGCCAAAGTATGGAAAGAGCCCAAATGTCCATCGATGGATGAATGGATAAAGCAGATGTGGCGTATATATATACAACGGAGTATTACTCGGCCATCAAAAAGAAGGAAATCTTGCCATTTGCAACTACGTGGATGGAACTGGAGGGTATTATGTGAAGGGAAATTAGTCAGAGAAAGACAACAGTCCTATGACTTCACTCATATGAGGACCTTAAGAGACAAAACAGATGAACATAAGGGAAAGGAAACGAAAATAACATAAAAACAGGGAGGGGGACAAATCAGAAGAGACTCGTAAATACGGAGAACAAACTGAGGGTTGCAGGAGGGGTTGGGGGAGGGGGGACGGGCTAAACGGGTCAGGGGCACTAAGGAATCTGCTCCTGAAATCATGGCTGCCCTATATGCTAATTTGGCTGTCAATTTTAAAAAATAAAAACATTACAAAAAAAAAAAAAAAAAAAGAAAACAAAGCAGAAGAATGAAGCACTGGCCTAATTCCTCATAAAAATTATACACGCCTTTTCCTCCTTCCTGTACGAAGGGTTGGGTTGTCAGCTTCCGGCAATGGCGTCTTGAGGTCTGTGGACCCTCAAGATACAAGGCCCCACGCTAGTGCTCCAGCCTGGGCTTGTGAAGTGCTTCCCCACACGGCAGTGGTCGTTGGCCAAGAGCTGAGGAGGCCTTGGGGAGCAGGGGGAGCCCCCCCTCCACTCCGTGCACCCTTTCAGGCATCTCAATGCCTCCGAGACAGAGAAGAGACAGCCTGGTCTTTCAGAGGGGTCAGCGGACCGCCAAGGTTTCAGTTACAGCGGGATGTGGAGGGAACGTCCTGAGGAGAGGTTCGAGGCTGGAGGGACTTGGCCCATCACAGCCTGGCAGTTCTAACCTTAACCTAGCCCCTAACCCTGACTTCACCCTCACCCTCACCCTCACCCTCACCCTTGCCTTCTGGCTACAATGAGCCATGTTGGCCCTTCGCTATTGGGGCACTGGGAATGGTTTCCAGCGTCTCTTCTGGGTGTTCCCCAAGATCGGGCCCAAGGACCTAGTCGGCGTGGGGGAGGTCACAGGGCCGAGCCCCCCCTGCAAGTGTGACATGCATGGTGCTGCTGTTCTCCCTAGGATTTGCGTGAGGTTTGTTGCGCTGAAAAGAAGTCCAAGAGAAAGGCTGCCCGGCTACTGAGTCAGACTTCACAGGACGGCAATACCTTGGTGGGGGTCCCCGGTATCTATGCCTTAGCTTTGTGGATCCAGAAATTCCGCTCTAGGAGCGTACCCAGCAGTGAACTGGTGCAGTGAGTCAACTCTTGATAACTGTTGGTCACGCCTCAGTCTCCTTTGCTGCTTCTTCCTTATCTCTTTCTTTAAAAGTTTTTTTAAAGTTTCTTTATTTACTTAGAGACAGAGAGAGAGAGAGAGAGAGAGAGCGCGAGCGAGAGCACAAGCCGGGGAGGAGGAGAGAGGAGACACGGAATCCCAGACAGGCTCCACTCCATCAGCACGTGGCCCAGTGCAGGGCTCAAAGTCACAAGCCGAGAGATCATGACCTGAGCCGAGATCAAGAGTTGGAGGCTTAATCCACTGAGCCACCCAGGCGCCCCTGGTTTCTCCTTATCTAAATATTGAAGTCCTCCAGGCTCAATCCTTGAACCTCTTCTCTATTTACACCGAATTCCATGGGGATCTCATCTAGCCTAATGGCTTTAAGTACCATCTATGTCCTGACGGCTCTCAAATGTGTATCCCCAGCTTTGAATTCTCCCCGAACTCCAGATTCTCATACCCGGATGCCTCTTTAACAGCTCCTCTTGGACATCTAATGGGCATTTCAAACCTAATGTGTCTCAAACCAAACCCCTGGTCTTCCCCATCTTCGTGAATGGAAACTTCGTTCTTTTGGTAACTCAGGCCAAAACACTTGTAGTCTGCCTGACACCCAGTTTTATCTTTTTAAAAAATTATATTTAATTTTTTAAAAGTAGGCTCCATGCCCAATATGGGGCTTGAACTCACAACCCTGAGATCAAGAGTCACATGTTCTGACTGAGCCAGCCCGGTGCCCCTATCTTTTTTTCTTTTAAAAAAAAGTTGTTTTTAATGTTTATTTATTCTTTGAGAGAGAGAGAGAGAGAGAGGGAGGGAGCATGAGCAGGGGAGGGGCAGAGAGAGGGAGACACAGAATCTGAAGCAGGCTCCAGGTTCTGAGCTGTCAGCACAGAATGCAACACGGGGCTCGAACCCACAGACCATGAGATCATGACCTGAGCCAAAGTCGGACGCTTCAACTGACTGAGCCATCCAGGCGCTCCTCTTTTTTTCTTTTTGAAAAAATGTTTATTTATTTATTTTTGACAGAGAGAGAGAGAGAGAGAGAGAGAGAGAGAGAGAGAGAGGCTCTGAGCTGTTAGCACTGAGCCCGACGCGAGGCTTGAACTCACAAACCTTGAGATCATGACCTGAGCCACAAAGTCAGGCACTTAGCTGACCGAGCCACCCAGGCACCCCCAGGTGCTCCTGTCTTTAAAATGTATCATCTCTCACCTATGTTATTGGAATTTCCTCCTAACCGGTCTTTCTGCTTCCACCGTTGCCCCCTTCCCTGCTTTCTTTTTCTCTATAGAATGTATCACTGTCTGCTGTACCATATGTTTTCCTTAAAAAAAAAACAAAACCTCTCTTTAGCCTGCTAGACTGAAGACTCCGTGAGGAGTCTGTTTTTGTCTGTTTTGTATACACTTGACCCTTGAACAACGTGGGGTTAAGGGTGTGGACCCCCTGTGCAGTCAGAAATCCACATACAACTTTTTACTCCCCCCAAACTTAAATACTAATAGCTTGCTATTGACCAGAAGCCTTACCAATAACAGAAACAGTTGGCTAACACATACTTTGTATGTTATGTGTATTAAATACTGTATTCTTACAATAAAGTAAGCTAGAGAAGAGAAAATATTAGGAAAATCCTAAGATAAAATACATTTACTGTACCGTACTGTGTTTATTGAAAAGAATCTGCATATAAGTGGACCCATGCAGTTCAAACCCGTGTTGTTCAAGGGTCAACTGTACTTCCATATTTTTAGAACTTAGAACACTGCTGTGGAACATAGTAGGCTAGTAGGCACTCGATAAATATTTGTTGAATATATGTATATGTATAATATACATATACATATACATATATACATTATATATATGCATTATACATTATATACATAAATATTTGTTGAATATATATATATATTAGAATGATCCTACTTTAAGATACTGATATATAAATCAGAATGTCTTTTTTTTTATGTTTATTTTTGAGAGAGAGAGACACACACACAGCATGAGCAGAGAGAGAGGGAGACACAGAATCCGAAGCAGGCTCCAGGCTCTGAGCTGTCAGCACAGAGCCCAACACAGGGCTGGAACTCATGAACCGCGAGATCATGGCCAGAGCCAAAGTCGGACGCTTAACCGACTGAGCCACCCAGGTGCCCCAGAGTGTCTGTTTTTTTAAGAATGTTTATTTATTTTGAGAGAGCATGTGTGAGAGAGAGTATGCGTGAGTGGGGGAGGGGGCAGAGAGAGAGAGAGAGAGAGAGAGAGAGAGAGAGAGAATACCCAGCAGGCCCTGGGCTGTCAGCACCTGGAGATCATGATCTGAGCTGAAATGAAGAGTTGGACACTTAACTGAGCCACCCAGGCTCCCCTAGCATGTCTGTTTATTAACTTACTGTGAGAAATATGACGGCTAAGCGGACCTGAATACTCACATTGTATATTCAGGGCACCCTCTTTCCTTTAGGGGAGTCTTAGTGCGCTTTTCCGCTACAATGAGAAGTTAGGGAAATATTAGGATACTCTTTACAGGTAATGCTACCGACCCATCTTTATTGCGGGAATACGCCTTCCTATTGGACTGTAATATTTATGGAAGTTTTTCTGGAATCGCCCTCGCACTGGGCTCCTTGGCTCTCTCGTGTTTTGTTTCCGTGTAGAGGAAAGAACGTCTAAAGTTTGGACTTGACTCACTGGGTGGGGGTGGTGCTGCAAGTAACTGAGATAGGGAAGGACTTTAAGCTCACTGATGATTTCGTGAGAATAATTTATAAACTTTTTTTTTTTTTCTAAATTTTTTTTTTCAACGTTTATTTATTTTTGGGACAGAGAGAGACAGAGCATGAACGGGGGAGGGGCAGAGAGAGAGACACACACAGAATCAGAAACAGGCTCCAGGCTCCGAGCCATCAGCCCAGAGCCTGACGCGGGGCTCGAACTCACGGATCGCGAGATCGTGACCTGAGCTGAAGTCGGACGCTTAACCGACTGCGCCACCCAGGCGCCCCATCGTGAGAATAATTTAGGCTGAAGGTGATGTGTCAAGATAAAGGATGAAGCACGTTCAAGCTATGGTAAATCCAACTTGAGGGCTCGTTCCATATATTCAAGCGGTTACGCCAAAAGCAAAGTCTGTTATGGCCGAGACTACGCCAACACCTGTGTACTCGTATTTCCCGACTTTCCTTTTAGCCAAGTGAAGCCATGTGGTTTTGTTTCAGGCAGTGGAATGCCGACGGGATTGATAAGTGCCATTAAGCGATGGACTCTAAAAGGGCTTCGTGCAATTCAAGGAACCTGGACCCTCGAGCCTACCGCTTTGAGGAAACCTACCTGGGAGAGTTGTTCAGACTGGAACCATCTCGTGGGACTTTGTGCGAGTGAGAAATCCGCCTTTGTGTTAAGCCACTGACATTTTGGGGGTGGATCTGTTACCACAGCAGAGTCTCATCTACCCTGACGAACATGTCTCCCCATGGTCGTCCACAGAGAAGCCCTCTCCGCCTGAGTTGCAACGAAGATAGGAGAGAAGCGCTTAATACTTGCCAGTTATGTCAACAATTTTTCCCCTCAGCTTTATGAAGAGATGGGCAAGGACTATAAATAACTACTTTTGCGCTGGTCTTCACGAGGAGAAGTCATCACCTGACTATTTGAACTTTACAAAAAATCTGTGTCTTTCTGGGCGCGGCGGGGGGGGGGGGGGACATCTTCAATCCGAACGATCATAAGCACGAGTAGGATTGACTTGGAACAACCCAAATTCATGACAGGCTTCATCAGTGCACGAGAAACCCAACGACACGGTCGCAAAAACTGTAGCTGTAACACGTATACGCCTTGATGGAGATTGTGGAGTTTGGGGTATTCAATGGTTTTCGTGGTCGGAATTACCTGGTTTTGAATTCGACAGAGAAGCCTGCTGCCAACATTTTGATTATAATGAAGAGACTCTTGAAATGCTTGATTAAGGGTCTTTTGCAGAATCTCTCCAAAGTGGATGGCAGTGGTGAGTGGCTAATTGTGCCAATTTGGGTCCTCCAGGAAGCAGATGCTAATATGGAGCTGGGAATGCAAGCCGTTGACTGGGGACGATGCCAGTGAAAGGTACAAGAGTGGGCGGGGAAAGCCCTTACATCATCACGCAGCTCTGACGCTCGTGAAAGGGAGGGGAAGGACGGGTAGCGGGCAGAATTGCCTTAGACTGCCAGGCAGATGTGACCAAGTTTTGGCCAACCCAGTGGGGAGCTCCGGAGGAAAGACTTCCTGCTAGAAGAGTCCCGTGTTGGGCCGAAGGGGCTAGGCCCTCGTACTGCTGCTGCGCTTGGTCATTGGCTAGACTCTTCCCAAAGAAAACATGGCCTTGTTGAGGGTGCTGCAGCTGATCTCCCAAGGTGCTGCGGTGGGAGGCTGTGGGCTAACCGCGCTCCTCAGAGACACGTGGCAAATTCTTTCCCGAAGGGAGATCGAGCGTGCACCTCCATTGCCGTCGGGGTCCACCCTTGGCGCCGCGGGGACCCCCTTCTCTGAGCCTGTTCAGTGCTCCCGTGGGCTTCTCTCCCTGAGGAGAGACAGAGAAGAAGAGGTGAGTGAGAAGCACCACACCTCTCCGCAGCTGCTCTCCGGGCTTGCGACTGTCGGTCCTCACCTTTCTGTTCTCCAATATGCATTCTAGACTCGTACTGATTTTCTGTCCACTCCATCTATCAATTGCCAACCAAAGGGTGTGTTGGAGACAATCTCCAGTTATAATAGTGGATGTTTTTGGGAGAGAGTGAGAAGCGAGTCGGGGAGAGGGACAGGGAGAGAGAGAGAGAGAGAGAGAGAGAGAGAGAGAGAGAGAGAGAGAATCTTAAGCAGGCTCCACGCTCAGCATGGGAGTCCGACTCGGGGCTCGATCTTACGACCATGAGTTTAGGGCCCGAGCTAAAACCAAGAGTCAGGTGCTCAGCTGACTGGGCTACCCAGGCACCCCTGAAGATTTTATTTTTAAGTAATCTCCACCCCCAATGTGGGGCTGGAACCTACAACCCTGAGATCCAAAGTCACATGCTTCACCCACTCAGCCAGTCAGGTGCCCCTCTTTTTTGTTTTCCGAGTGTTCCTAAGGGTGTTTCTGGATGAAGTTAAATTTTGTTTTTGTTCTTTCCAGTTTTTGTTTAAATTGCAATTAGTTAAGATGCAGGGTTGTATTAGTTTCAGGTGTACGATATAGGGATCCAACAATTCCATACATCACCTGGCGCTTATCACGGCAACTGCCCTCTTTAATCCCCATCACCTATTTCACCCATCCCCCACCCACCTCCCCTCTGGTAACCATTAGTTCGTTCTCTATAGTTAAGAGTCCGGGGCACCTGGGTGTCTCAGTTGGTTGAGCATCCGACTCTTGATTTCAGCTCGGGTCATGATCTCACGGTTAGTCAGTTCAAGCCCCTGCATCGGGCTCTGTGCTCCCAGCTCAGAGCCTGCTTGGAATTATCTCTCTCCTCTCTCTCTCTCTGCCCGTCCCCTGCTCGCTGTCTCTCTCTGTCTCTCAAAGTAAATAAATAAACATAAAAAAAAAAAAAAGAAAAATGTTGTTAGGGCCAGTGTCAGAAATATCCCTGCCGGTGCTCTCTTCTAGGATTTTCACGGTGTTACCCTCAGCCTCTTTCCTCTTGCTGCTTCGTAAAAAAAATTTTTTTCATCTTTATTTATTCTTGAGAGAGAGACAGGATGTGAGCAGGGGAGGGGCCGAGAGAGAGGGAGACACAGAATCCGAAGCAGGCTCCAGGCTGTCAGCACAGAGCCTGACGCGGGGCTCGAACTCACGGACCGCAAGATCATGACCTGAGCTAAAGTCGGACGCTCAGGCGCCCCTCTATTGCTGCTTTAAAAAAACAATGATATAATTAAACAATATCCTTGTTGGCTGTCCATCTATTTGCCCCTGGGGACACCATACTCTCTTAATCTTCTTGACTCCATGAGGGGCAAGCCCCCTTGGCTGCCCCTCGGCCCTTGCCAGCCAGTATGGTTACCGTAGCCTCCTGGCTTCGGGCAGTTAAACCCAGCTGCCTAATCCTTGTTGCTTTGGTCTCTATTAACGAACCCAACTCCGTGGTTGCCTCTCCTACCGTTCCCACTGGCCTGCACTGGTGTGTATCCCTCAGCTCTGGTAAACGGCGTTTCCAGAACCTTCCCATGCAACGTCACTCTCTGGCGGGTCTTCTGAGGGGTTTAATTCTTTTCTTTACCATCTGCTGTGGCAATTCAGGCATTTTAACCTCACCCGGTATGGGTCGTCACTTTCTCCAGGCTTCTAGAAGCCACCATAACAGTGGGTTTGCACCTACCCCTAGGGTCCTTGCCAGGGTTTTGAGTCCTGTATCTCAAGAGAGCACCCCCACGTCAACAAACTCTCCGTTACCTAGTCTTATGTTCTAGCCCCACTGATCACACAGTCGGCCAGGGCTTACAGCCCCTTGGCACATAGAACCTTTTCTTTCTCACCAAGCCCAGCACATCCCTAGCTGGGTTATACCCTGACTTAATCCGAGTTAATGGCCTAGCACCCAGGAGAACAGGTCGAGGCAGATTTTACTGCCTTACAAGGGAGAGACCTTTCCAGTGTCTTCCCTTAAGGGGTGGGGTGGATGCTAGCCTTTAATAGGAAAGGGTGGGTTATCATTGCAGGCTCTGAGGGTCCAGCAGTCGGGGGAGCCAAAGCTCTTTGGACGCATCCACTTAGATGTCCCCATGCCATTTGCCAGGCTCCTGGGTTTCCCCAACTGGGGCCCTGACTTTGGTGGAACAGAGCTGCCTTGGATAAGCAGTCATCTCTGAAGCTTGATGACTCTGGTCATCAAGTTCTGAGTTTGGCTTTTAGGATTTTCTGCTCTCCCACCGAAGGGGATAAGGACCTCTTCATGAGCTACCAAATAGGTGCTCCGGCCATTACACCTTTTAAAAAAAAAGTTTATTTTTGAGAGAGAGGGAGAGAGAGCGCGTGCAGGAGGGGCAGAGAGAGAGAGAGAGAGAGAGAGGATCCAGAAGCGGGATCCGTGCTGACAGCAGAGAGCCCAACGCGGGGCTCGAGCTCATGAACTGTGAGATCATGACCTGACCTGAAGTCTGACGCTCAACGGACCGAGCCACCCAGGCGCCCATTTCTATTCTCCGTTGCCCTCAGCGGTTTCATTCTCTCCGTGGGGTGTCAATGCCGATTAGTAACAGCCAGCCGATTCCGCTGTCCTTGTAAGTAATGTTGTCTACCCCCACTTTTCATTTCAGCTGCCTCTGAGCATCATGCTTTCACCACGACCTTTTCCCACCTCGCTGCCAGTGCAAGTTTTAGCCACTGGGCCACCACCTTGTACGAAGGACTATTCTTGGCCTCCTGTATCACCTGAGATGAAGTCCTCATGTCAGTTCAGGTGGTAAGTGATCCGGTCCCACAGCCCCACCTTAGCTCTGCTTTCTCAGACCAATCCTAGGACGAATGGTGTCACTTTAGGTCCTCTCGGGAGCAGATACCGAAACAGCTCGGAGTTCGGGAGTTTTGCCTGTGAAATACAAAGGGGGAGGGGGACCTCTGGGGGGCTTAATTGGTTAAGTTGGTTAAGCGTCCATGGGATCGAGCCCTGTGTCGGGCTCTGCGTTGGCAGTGTGGAGCCTGCTTGGGATTCTCTCTCCGCCCCCCCCATCTCTGCCCCTCCCTCAGCTCGTATGCCTCCTCTTTCTCTCTCCAAATAAAAAAATGAACGTTAAAAAAAAACCAAAAAAAACTAGGGGAGCCTGGGTGGCTCAGTCGGTTAAGTGTCCGACTTCGGCCGGGGTCATGATCTCACGGTCCGTGAGTTCGAGCCCCGTGTCGGGCTCTGGGCTGACCGCTAGGAGCCTGGAGCCCGCTTCGGGTTCTGTGTCTCCCTCTCGCTCTGCCCCTCCCCCGCTCACACTCTGTCTCTCAAAAATAAATTAAAATGTTAAGGAAAAAAATGTAAAAAAAAAAAAAAAAGAAAGAAAACCCCAAAACAACAAAGGGGGAGGAAGCAGGAGTGGGCAGGAAATGCCTCAGGCCAGACCACAGACCTGTCACTTGTGAACAGGGAGGGAATAGGCCGCAGAGTCGGGAAGGGAGAGTCTTCAGACTGTAATGCTGATCTGACAAAATCTAATCTCTAAATGTCAGATGCTCCAGGACTGGGTCCTTGGCCCTTTTCCCTTCTCTACGTACACTTACTCCCTGGACAATCCCTCGTAATCCCATGGCTTTCAATATCACGGATACTGATGACTCAAAAGAAAAAAGGCCAACCCACACCTCTCCCCTGAGCTCCAAACTTACATATTCAGTTGCCCACTTGACACCCCCACTTGAAGACTGACTAGAGTTTTGAAAAGGTTTCATTTATTTTTGAGGGGGAGGGGCAGAGGATCTGAAGTGATGCGGGGCTCAAACTCACGAACCATGAGTTCAAGACCTGAGCTGCCGTCAGCTGTCCGCCTAACGGACTGAGCCACCCGGAAGCCCCTGTTTGACATTCGTTGAACGAAGGCGTGAGTGAAAAATATCTTCAACAATTTATTGCTCTCTATCATCGAATAAAAGCGTATTAGAGGGGCACCTGGCCGGCTCAGCCGGTAGAGCATGTGACTCTTGATCTTGGAGTTGTGAGTTCAAGCCCCACGTCGGGTGTAGAGATTACTTAAAAAAAAAATAAAAAGGGGCGCCTGGGTGGCGCAGTCGGTTAAGCGTCTGACTTCAGCCAGGTCACGATCTCGCGGTCCGTGAGTTCAAGCCCCGCGTCGGGCTCTGGGCTGATGGCTTGGAGCCTGGAGCCTGTTTCCGATTCTGTGTCTCCCTCTCTCTCTGCCCCTCCCCCGTTCATGCTCTGTCTCTCTCTGTCCCAAAAATAAATAAAAACATGGGAAAAAAATTTAAAAAAAAAAAATAAAAAAAAATAAAAAATAAAAATATTAAAAAACAATGGGGCGGCTGAGTGGCTCAGCCAGTTGAGCATCCAACTTCGGCTCAGGTCATGATCTCACAGTTCGTGAGCTCGAGCCCCACATGGAGCACGCTGCTGTCAGCACGGAGCCCACTTCAGACCCTTGTTCCCTGCCTCTCTCTGCCCCTTCCCCGGTCGCACTTTGTCTCTCTCTCTCAAAAATAAATAAACATTAAAGAAGAAAGACCAGTGCTTCGCAACGACATCAGTAACACTAATATTAATACTAATTGATTTTTTATTTTTATTAAAAAAATTTTTTTTTAGTGTTCATTTGTTTTTGAGAGAGAGAGAGACAGAGTGTGAGTGGGGGAGGAGCAGAGCGAGAGGGAGACACAGAATCCAAAGCAGGGTCCAGGCTCTGAGCGGTCAGCCCGGAGCCCGACGCGGGGCTCGAACTCACGAACCACGAGATCATGACCTGAGCCGAAGTCGGACGCTTAACTGGCTGAGCCACCCAGGTGCCCCTAACTTTATTTTTTTAAAGTATTCATTTTGACAGAGAGAGAGAGAGAGAGAGAGAGACAGAGAGAGAGCAAGCACACATGCACGTGAATGGGGGAGGGGCAGGGAGAGAGAAAGAGAAAGAGAATCCCAAGCAGGCTCTGTGCTGTCAGCACAGAGTCCGATGCGGGGTTCGATCTTACAAAGCATCAGATCATGACCTGAGCCGAAGCCAAGAGTCGGATGCTTAACCGACTGAGCCACCCAGGTGCCCCAGATTTCCCCTCTTTAAAGAATGCCAGTTATATTGGATTAGGGCCCAGCCTGATGACCTCATTTTAGCCTGATTACCTCTGTAAAGACTCTCTCTCCAAGCAAGGTCATATCCTGAGTTATAGGGCTAGGACTTCAACATATCTTTGTGGGAGGTGTGTGTAAAATTCAACCCATAACACTAATCCTTTTTAGGAGGGGTATCAAAATGTTAGAATATATATTCATTTTTTTAAACCAGAAAGTAAGATATTAATATTTAATACATATATTGACATCAAGTAAGATATTAATATTTAGGACATATATTGACACCTTATTGTGATGGTTGGTGGCAGAGGCAGGATGCCTCTGAAAGAAGTATCCTGAAAGAAGTACACATTTACTGGGGCGCCTGGGGGGCTCAGTCGGTTGAGCTTCCGACTTCAGCTCAGGTCACGGTCTCGCAGTTCGTCCGTTCGAGCCCCGCGTTGGGCTCTGTGCTAACAAACGGCTCAGAGCCAGGAGCCTTCTTCGGATTCTGTATCTCTCTCTCTTTCTCTCTCCTCCTCCCCTGCTCATGCTCTGCCTCTCTCTGTCTCTCAAAAATAAATAAATGTTAAAAAAAAAAAAAAAGAAATACACGTTTACTGTGCTGAGTCAAGTGAATTCATGGATAATATGATCTTGTTTCAGTTAAACTAACACGTACAAAATGTACATGTGGATTAAAAAGATTCCTGTAAAAACAAAGACTCCTCTGCTCCACGTCCCAGTGCCATAGATTGAAGATAACACTAATACCACAAGCACCAAGAAATAGCAAACAAAGGAAAAAAAGAAAAGTAGGGTAAGCAGAAAGCACAAGTCAAGGTGGTAGGAAGAAATGCAACAAACTCGCAGTGAAAGCGTAAACACATGAAACTTACAAGTTCCACCACATATACTGACAAATTGTATTTTTTTTCAAGTTTGTTTAGCTTGAGAGAAAAGCACATGCGGGGGTGCACCTGGGGAAGGGGCAGGGAGAGCGAGGGAAAGAGAGAATTCCAAAGGGGCTCCTCGCTCTCAGCAAAGAGCCCGATGCGGGGCTTGACCTCACGAACCGGGAGATCATGACCTGAGCTGAAGTCAAGAGTCGGTCGCTTCACTGACGGAGCCACCCAGGCGCCCTCGAAATGATTCATTTTATACGAAACTACAATTTAGCAAAACCGACTGAAGAAGAAATGGGAGAGCTGAGCTGACTTATGATTGTTAATGAAATTGAAGCAGTGGGTACAATCTACCAACCAACCGACAAGCAAATATGCAACTCACCATGGATCCCCTAGAGAGCTGGCTGTACAGATGAGTTCATCAAACATTCAGGGAACAGATAATCTCAATACTATATAAACTGTTGCAGTAAATCCCTTTCAACTTGTTTTATCAAGGCTAACGTAACTGTCATGCCAAACCAAGCGAAACGAGCCAGAAACGATAACGTATAAGAATACATTAGGGCCAAGTTGTATGTATCTCTGTAATAGGAATGTTTTAACATTAGAAAAATCTATTAGGGGCGCCTGAGGGGCTCAGTCGGTCGAGCGTCCGACTTCAGCTCAGGTCATGATCTCGCGGTCTGTGAGTTCGAGCCCCGCGTCGGGCTCTGTGCTGACAGCTCAGAGCCTGGAGCCTGTTTCGGATTCTGTGCCTCCCCCTCTCTCTGCCCCTCCCCCGCTCATGCTCTGTCTCTCTCTCTCTCTGTCAAAAATAAACATTAAAAAAAATTTTGAAAAAAGAAAAATCTATTAAATCACCACAATAATCAAGGAACGAAACGATCACGTCTCTTCAGCGTTGCACTAGAAGTCACCATCAGTATAGTAAAGAAAGGAGAGTAAATAAAAAGTCAGGATTGAGAAGGGAGAAACAGAGGGGGCTCTTAGCAGATGGCATGCTTGCCTACATACAAGAGAATATACAAATACTGAAAAATTCGGAACGGTTAGCAATGTTTGAGGATGTAAGAGCTGCACGAAAAAGTCAGTAGGGCAATACTCAGAGCTTACAGTAGGAGCCAACGCTGAAAGTCCCCCAAGGACAAGTCTAACAACAGATGTGTGAGACCTGTATGCAGAAGAGCGTAAATCTTTATTGAATGACATTAGAGAAAGCCTGAGTGAATGGACGGATGAGACATGCTCATGTGGAGGGAAACTTAATAAGTAATCATACCAAGTCTCTGTGAATAGGACCGAGAATAGCCAAGGCGATATTGAAGCAGCACACTATACCCTAGCGGATGTCAACATGTTTCAGAAGTGGTAGTAATTAAGACAGTGCAGAGGAAAAGAAATAGACCAGTGTCACCACACAGCAAGCCCAGAAACAGACCCACACATAAATGGAAACTTGATACATGACCAGGGTGGAGAGGAGGAATTATTTAATACACGTTGCTGGAACCGTTGGTTATCTATGTGGAAAAACAAAACCCAAACCAGAATTACACCCTGACCCCACGCGGTACCTTTATGATCTTGTGGGAAGGAAGGATGTCTTAAACAAAATGTCAATAGATGAACCGTAAGCGTCAGCTGGATAAGTGTTACTACACTGAAAATGTACAATTTGCGTACAAGTAAATAAATCATGAGCAAAATGAAAAAACAGACCACAGACCAGGGAAAGGTATTTGTGATGTCCTGGCTCCTACCTTCAGACCCTTGGCAATCTGGTCTTCCTCTGCCTGGAACAGTCTTCATTCAAACGCACGTTTGGCTCTTTCTTTCAATTCAGTCGTGTCTCCGTCCAGGTGTCTCCTCCTCAGAGAGGACTTCCTGACCTCCTTTTTGAAAATAACACCTCCATCACTTCATCATCTGTTTTGCCTACGTACCACTTACTACGACCTGATATTCGACATCTATTTGCTCATTTATTTACTACCCACCTCTCCGCTCGAATTCAAGCTCCTTGAGCACAGGGACTTTGTTCTGTTGGCTGCCATATTTCTTGGCCCTCAACCAATGTCTAGCACATGGCATACCCTAGTAAATATTTATCAAATGAATATAAATGATGAAGGACTAGTATCCAGGGTATGTAAAGAACTACAGATCAATTAGAAATATTTGAATAAATGAGGTGCCTGGGTGGCTCAGTCGGTTGAGCGCCCCACTCTCGATTTCAGCTCAGGTCATGATCTCACTCACGGTTTGTGGGATGGAACCTTGCGTCGAGCTCCACGCTCACGGTGTGGAGTCTGCTTGGGATTCTGTTTCTCCCTCTCTTTCTCTGCCCTTTCCCCACTCGTGCACGCTCTCTCTCTCTTTCAAAATAAATAAACATTCAAAAAGAGAAATATTTGAACAAATGGCTCAATAGGAAAATCGATCAGGGCTATGAATGGGCAGTTCACAAAAGCGAAAACCTGAAGGGACAATAAAAATATGGAAAAATATTTAATACCATCTGCAATCAAGAAATTGCAAAATTAAACAATAAGGAAGCACCACTTCACACTCGAGAGATTGGCAAAAATTAAAAGTCTGATAATGCCAGTTGTTGGGAAGGATGGAGGAAAAAGGAGCTCTGTTCACTGTTGGTTGGAGTATAAGTTGGCACAACCATTTTGGAGGAGAATTTGGTAATATCCAATAAATAAAAGCATGCACATACCCCAAGACCCAGAACCTCTACTCCCAGGTGGACACACAAGAGCCGAATTTTCATATTTGAGCCAAGAGGCTCCTCGAGGATATTCAGAGCAGCATCGTTTTAATAGCAAACAGCCGGGTATAACGCAAATGTAGATCACCAGTCGAACAGACAAATAAACCACGGCATGTTCATACAATGGAATACTACAGAGCAGTAAAAATGAATACGTTATAACTACACACATCAATGTGGATGAGTCTCATAAATACACAGAGCAAAAGATCCAAATTGCGGAATACGTGGCGTATAGTTCCATTTATGGGAAGCTGAAGACGTGATAAACTGGGCCATATGTTGTCGATGGAACAGGTGGTCACAGGGCAGCGGTTAGCCTCTGGAGCGGAAGGGAGTAGCATGGGATTAGAGAAGGGTGCAATGGGGGCTTCGACTGCGTCTGTTTTGCTGCTTAGAAATTTTTATTAAAAAAAATTATTTTATGGTTTGTCTGTTTTTAAGTTTATTTACTTTGGGGGAGAGAGAGAGAGCACAGGAGGGACAGAGAGAAAGGGCGATAGAGAGAGAATCCCAAGCAGGCTCCGTGCCGTCGGCCCGGCGAGATCATGACCTGAGCTGAAATCGAGTTGAATGCTTAGCCGACTGAGCCCCCCCCCCCAGGCACCCTGATTTTTGAGTTTTTCCCAATTATTTAAATATGTAAAAACCATTCTCGGGGATCAAAGGTACAGCACAGGGAATATGGTCAATGGTATTGGAATAACATTGTATGGGGACAGGTGGTAGTTACACTTGTGGTGAGCACAGCAAAACATAGAGTTTTTTTGCATCACGACGTTGTCCACCTGATACTAATGTAACATGGTGTGTCGACTATACTTCAACAAAGAATAAAATATCAAAAAATTAGAGAGGTACCTGGCTGGCTTAGTCGGTAGAGCATGTGACTCTTGGTCTCAGGGTTGTGACTTTGAGCCCCACGTTGGGCATAGAGTTGGCTTAATTAAAAAAATATATATATATATATTTATATATAATTAAAAAATATATATATATATTTTCAAAAATTAGAGTATCTAAAAAAATTTTTTTTTAAAGTGTTTATTTATTTTGAGAAGGAGAGGGATAGAGAGTGAGCAGAGGAGGGGCAGAGAGAGACGGAGAGAGAGAGAGAATCCCAAGCAGGCTCTACCCTGTCAGCACAGAACCCAACACGGGGCTCAATACCATGAACCATGGGATCATGACTTGAGCTGAAACCGAGTCAGATGTTCAACCGACTGAGCCACCCAGGTGCCCCTGAAGAAACCATTCTTAACTCATGGGCTGAAACCAGTGGTGGGATGGATTTGGCTTGTGGGTTATATAGTTGGCAAGCCCTGATCTAGGAATTGGTGCATTTGTAAAAAAAAATTTTTAAATATCTTTATTTATTTGTTTTGAAGAGAGAGAGACAGAGCATGAGCGGGGGAGGAGCAGAGAGAGGGAGACACAGAATCTGAAGCAGGCTCCAGGCTCCGAGCTGTCAGCACAGAGCCTGACGCGGGGCCCGAACTCACGGACTGTGAGATCATGACCCGAGCCGAAGTCGGACGCTTAACCGACCGAGCCACCCAGGCACCCCTGCATTGGTGCATTTTTAAATCAAGCTCTCTGAACTTTGGAGAATTTTTCAGGTCTTATAAGAATATGGAAATGAGTCTCTAAAACATTCTTCAAGATTTGAAATGAGTTACAGTTGATTTTGTTCACATAACGTCACAAGCCTCATGGCATTTTTCAAACGCACGGTACGTTTTCAAACAATTTTCTCTAATGGCCTGAGTCCCTTCTAAATATCAAATCTAAACCATAAAACCATTTCATTTATACATCAATTTCTAACACTCAAATAGGTTCCAAGGAACATTGCCAACTACCTAATGAAAATATTGTAGTTATTTATTTATTTTATGTCCCCGAGGAAGTACTCTTTATTCTTCTAATTAGTTGCTAAACATGCATGGCCTTTCTTAAGACATGATAATTAGTATGGATGTTGCTATAACAATCTTCTAGCAATTTACATTTTCTGAATATCGGGTATATCGTGCATTAATTTCTATCATTTAATGAAATTACTAAATCAGGAATTTAGAATGCAGTGCGGAGGCTTTCTTTAATTGGAAATGGAGATACGGAAACAGCCAGGACCCTCAGAAATCACAGTTTGATAGCAGAAGATAGACATGACTTGGAGAAAACTTTCTGAATTAGTTTCGCAGGGCTGCTGTGACAAATACAACTAGCTGGGTGGCTGAAAGCAACGGAAATTTATTCTCTTAGGTTTTGGAGGCTGGAAGTCTGACATTAAGGTGTCAGCAGGGCCTTGCTTCCTTGAAAACCTTTAGGGAAGAAACCTTCCTTTCTCTCTCTCTCTCTCTCTCTCTCTCTGCTTCCATTGTTTGCTCGTAGTGGCTGGTGTTCCTTGGCTTGTAGATGCATTGCTTCCATATTTTCTTGTATCATCACATGGCTATCTTCCCCCGTGTCTGTCTTTCTTTCTTTCTTTCTTTCTTTCTTTCTTTCTTTCTTTCTTTCTTTTCTTTTTTATTAAATACATATACATATTAAAGATTTTATTTTATTTTATTTTTTAATTTTTAAGCATATTCATTATTATTTGTTTTTGAGAGAGAGTATGGGCAGGGGATGGGCTGAGAGAGAGGGAGAGAGAGAGAGACAGAGTGTGAACGGGGAAGGGGCAGAGAGTGGGGAGACACAGAATCCGAAGCAGGCTCCAGGCTCTGAGCTGTTAGCACGGAGCCTGACGCGGGGCTCGAACTCACGGACTGTGAGATCATGACCTGAGCTGAAGTCGGACGCTTAACTGACTGAACCACCCAGGCGTCCCAACAAAGGCATATATATTAAGTCATTTTATTGGAAACATTAAAATTTAAGGCACTCTAAACTTTATGGTTTCCTTGGGGTTACAATTTTTGGTTGCTGTTAGTACTATGTCAGAAAAAAGCATATGGACTAAGCCTGCCTCCCAGATACCCTGGTGTGGGTTCAGTATTGCACGAAAGGATTAAATGCACTATATTTACCAGCTGGTAGCTTTACTTTGAGCTCATCAATCGAAATTCGAGAAACAGCATGATTTTATATACATACTACTGTTTAAATACAAAATTCATTAGCGTCTATTAGAAAGTTTCTTTTATGAATAAAGAGTAGAAGTTAAATTTTGCAGGCTGCTATAAAACACTTAGGAATGTCTCATAAGGCTTTAAATTGCTGCCGTTGCCCCGGAAGTCAGAAAAAAAAGACTAGAGAGTCTGTTATAGGGTATTTTCTCGGTTTGGGAAAATTTCAGGGTAGAGATGTTACTTCATGGTACAGATATGCATAGTTTGAAAGGTATATCAAGTTCTTTTGGTGCTTTTTTTAAATTTTATTTTTTATTTTTAAAGATTTACATCCAAATTAGTCAGCATATAGTGCAACAATGATTTCATGAGTAGATTACTTAGTGCCCCTTACCCACGTAGCCCATCCCCCCTCCCACACCCCCTCCAGCAACCCTCAGTTTGTTCTCCATATTTAAGAGTCTCTTCTGTTTTGTCCCCCTCCCTGTTTTTATATTATTTTTGTTTCCCTTCCCTTATGTTCATCTGTTTTGTCTCTTGAAGTCCTCATATGAGTGAAGTCGTATGATTTTTGTCTTTCTCTGACTGACTAATTTCACTTAGCATAATACCCTCCAGTTCCATCCACGTAGTTGCAAATGGCAAGATTTCATTCTTTTTGAATGCCGAATAATACTTCATTGTGTGTGTGTGTGTGTGTGTGTGTACACACACACATATATACCACATCTTCTTTATCCATCCATCCATCGATGGACATTTGGGCTCTTTCCATACTGTGGTTATTGTCGATAGTGCTGCTATAAACATGGGGGTGCATGCACCCCTTTGAAACAGCACACCTGTATCCCGTGGATAAATGCCTAGTAGTGCAATTGCTGGGTCGTAGGGTAGTTCTATTTTTAGTTGATGATATTTAAAAGTATTTTTGGTCACCCTATCTGCACGTGAACACTATTTGATGCTTAAGACAGTTGTTTCTAGAAGCATGATTATGAGTGTAAAAATGGAATGCGGCACTTAGTTTATGTGCCTGTTGACCTATTTTCCACGGCTAAATGTTTCCCTGTGTGTTTCTGTCTGTCTTCTACTCTTTTTATAAGGACACTGCTCCTATTAGATTAGGGCCAGCCCTGATGACCTCCTCTTAACGTGATTCCATCTGTAATTATTTTCAAATGAGGTCACGTTCACAGGTACCGGGCATTAGGTCTTCAACACATCTTTTCGGGGGATACAATTCAACCCATAACACTTGCCCAGAGAGAAAGGCAAGAGCATAAAATAGAACCAGAATGTTAAAGTATGGGCGACCGTAACATTTTCCGACAATAGCCGTTTAGTTTTCCATTTGGAGAAACTGAAGCCCAGAATAATCAGGAGACTGGCCCAAGGTCATGCAACTAGACAAGGAGAGAGTTGGGGCTGGAAATCAGCAATGACGGGGTAATGTACAAAGCAAGCAAAAGTGTTTCTGCATACGTGCCTAAAACGCTCAAGGTTGGCCTTAGGGCAAAAGTGAGAATTAATTAGGCCAAGTCTATTTGAGCCTTTGTCACCTCTCTTTCATTTCTCTTTTCCTCCCTGTCGGAACCTCCTTAGCCTTACTCTCTCCTCTAGAAACAGGAGACATTTACTCAGTGCTCCCTCTGTGCGAGCCACTGTGCTATGTTTTCCGTGGTACTACCCGTTCCATTCGCATAATGTAGCCATAAGTGCTACTGTGATCCCGTTTTTTTTTTTTTTAACGTTTATTTATTTTTGAGACAGAGAGAGACAGCGCATGAACGGGGGAGGGTCAGAGAGAGAGGGACACACAGAATCGGAAGCAGGCTCCAGGCTCCGAGCCACCAGCCCAGAGCCCGATGCGGGGCTCGAACTCACGGACTGTGAGATCATGACCTGAGCTGAAGTCGGACGCCCCCGTGATCCCGTTTTACAAATGAGGAAACTGAGCCTCAGAGAGGCTAATGAACTTGCCCGAGTCTCGCCGTTTCTAAGTGGCCGGGCTGAGACACAAACGCAGGCAGAACCCACAGTCTTAACTACTTTGCCACCCTGCATCTTCCAACGGCCCCTCCTCACTGCCATATGCTTGCACACCCTTTATTCTGCGGCACACCCAGCGGCTCTCCCGGAGGCCCTCCTTAAGCCTGCCTTCCCAGAAAGGGTCCTACGTGTCAGGATCATCCCTGGGACTCTGCCTGTGGCTATGATGAGGTGGTAAAGAAAGAAACCAGCTGGCTGTATGAACAGGGCCTCCCAGGGGCCTAGGGTCTGTTTCTGAAATGGTCTGGCGTCTGTTTCTCAGATTTGAAGATTCAGAGACTTTGTCTTGTTGGCTTCCCCAGGGGCGTTTGGGTCTAGGGTCAGAATTGCCCTATCTACACTTGCAGGCGATTGATTGCTGGTCCAGAACACCAAGCTGAGAATTTGCACTGAAAAACATACCTGCCAAGTGTCGCAAGTATTGCCAAGGGTCCTTTAAGTGAGGTCCTCATGCCCGTATCTGGGTCCTGGTCTCCCCCCACCATAGGGACGAGGACCAAGTGGGGCGGGGGAGTGCTGGCCATAGGCTTGGCTTCTGGGTAGCAGGGTTCCAGGGGCTGGGTTGTGTCAGGACTTTCCGGCAGCCTGGGGCCGAGAGCCAGGCGCTATGGGCAGAAGAGCCGAGGTTTTAATAGGAAAAAGCCAACATCACACGTTGAGTCCAAAGGATGTGGGAGGACAGAAAGGGCAACGTGAGGAGGGCATTCAGTAGCTCAGAGAGACGGGGGCAGGCAAACTGAGAGGAGACACAGCACCAAATTCTTGGCTCAGCCTGGATCTTGCCTCGGGTTCTTGGGATCTGGTAGGGCCCCAGATCAACTCGTCCGTCTCGTTCACACCTACACTTCCTCCTGAGGGCTTTGACTTGACCTGCTATTCAGGTTCTTGGCAGCCTACGCTGCTTTCTTGGATTTTTCCAATGTGGCTTGCTCTTTTATTTAACATTTACCTATTTTTGAGAGACAGAGAGAGACAGAGTGTGAGTGGGGGAGGGGTGGAGAGAGAGGGAGACACAGAATCCGGAGCAGGCTCTAGGCTCTGAGCTGTCAGCGCAGAGCCCGACGCGGGGCTCGAACTCGTCAACTGCGAGATCATGACCTGAGCTGAAGTCGGACGCTCAACTGACTGAGCCACCCAGGTGCCCCATCATTAGATTCAAAAGTTCTCTTTCTGGGGACGCCCGCCAGGCTCAGTCGGTGGAGTATGTGGCTTTTGATCTCAGGGGTCGTGAGTTCGAGCCCCACGTTGGGTGTAGAGATTACTTGAATACATTAAAAATAAAATTTAAAAAACTGAAAAAAATGTCTGCTTCTGTCCTGTTCTCTTCTACTTTGGGACATTCTTGGGACAGGCATTCACTTCCTGTTTTGTTCATGGCGGTTAATGATGCACAATTGATTCGGGCCGTATCAGCTGCTCCTGTGGTTCAGTCACTTCAGGCTGCAACTGGTGGCTTTAGCAACCCCCCGGGTGAGTGAGCTGCCTCGGAGCACTGTCTGTCCATCACCAAGGGCATCTTGGTGTATCCGGTGCCTAGCGCGAACTTGAGACATATTTGCTGCATGAAGGGAGAAATGAACATGTGACCGACTGAATGAATCACTGACGACTCTTTTGTAAACTGCTTGTGGTCCACTTTGTCCAAACGTTTACAGGAAAGCAGGTTGTGGGGCACCCGGGGGGCTCAGTCCGTTAAGCGCCCGACTCTTGGTTTCGGCTCAGGTCGTGATCTCACGGTTCGTGAGATCGAAGCCCGCTTTTGGCCCCGCGCTGAGCTTGGAGCCTGCTTGGGGTTCTCTGTCTCCCTTTCTCTCTGCCCCACCCCCCCGCCGTGCTCATGTTCCCTCTCTCAAAATCAATAAACATTTAAAAAAACAAATACAAATTACTACCAAATTAAGAAATGTCTGTTGTAGGGGCGTCTGGGTGGCTCGGTTGGTTAAGCATCCGACTCCCGATTTTGGCTCAGGTCATGATCTCATGAGTTCGAGTCTCGTCGGGCTCTACATTGGCAGTGACGAGCCTGCTTGGGATTCTCTCTCTCCTTGTCTCTGTGCGCCTCCCGGACTTGCGCTGTCTCTGTCTCTCTCAAATAAATAAATAAGTAAAAACTTAAAAAAAAAATAAAGACATGTCTGTTGTAGAAACTAAGTCACTTAGAACTGCATAGAGTAAAAATTAGAAGCCTTCTGACCCCCTTTCCTGCCCCATTCCCACCGCCCTTAGGAAACCGCTGTCATCGGGTCATGATACTTTAATATCCTCCCTCCCGCGTCTTAAAAAAAAAAAAAAAAAAAAGATCAGGGGACGACGTCTGTAGGCATTCAGAATGGTCCAGCATTTGGCAACCTGTCGTAGGCTGTCGTACGCTACAGCCCTTAACAAAACGAGGCTGTCCCAAACCCCTGGTAACAGAATCGTCTACCTTTATACCAAGAAGGGTGAGAAAGCACCAAAAAGCATGTGGTATGTGCCCAGGCTGGCTTCGAGCAGTTCGTGCTGGGAGACCTGAGGTTCTTATGAGGTTGCCTACGACGAAAACACACGTCAGCAGGACCTATGGTGGTTCTGCGCGTGCTAAGTGTGTTCGTGACAGGATCAAACATGCTTTCCTTACTGAGGAGCAGAAAATCGTGGTGAAAGTGTCGAAGGCAAAAGCACAGAGTCAGAAAGTGAAATAAAAAAAAAAAAACCACGAAGGGTTTTTGAGTGGTAAACAAATCAAAAGCCTTGTTCTGTTAAAACAACAGCATCATCTTTTTCATGTGATTCGCAGCTTGCTGTTTCCACTTAAAGTATCCGCCTGAAAGTATCGCCTGAGTAACTTTTTGGAAAAGGTTTATTTATTTTTGGGAGAGAGAGAGAGAAAGAGGGAGAGGGAGAGAAAGACAGCACAAGAGTAGGGGAGGGGCAGAGAGAGGGGGAGGCAGAGGATCCGAAGCGGGCTGTGTGCTGACAGCAGAGAGCCCGATGCAGGGCTCGAACTCACGAACCGCGAGATCATGACCTGAGCCTCTCTTGAACGCTTGACCGACTGAGCCAGCCAGTATTTAAAAAAAAAAAAAAAAAAAATCAACGTGATAGATATTTGGGTGCGTCCAAATCCTACTACTTAGAAACCATTTGAATACATCCGTATTCAGGTTCCCCCCACTGTCTGAAAGCGTAGTGTTGCCTTGAAACCTGTTGTAAACCGAAGCGGCCTAAAGCAAAAGGTATCCCCCGCTTTCCAGAAGTTGGCGTGAGACCACGTCGCTTTGCTGAAGGACCCTACGGTATAGTTCGGTAGCAGCTCTTTTCATAAAAGCCAAACACCTCTTCGCATTTCTGGCGGTAGTACCTGCCTCCTCTGTGTGCGCGTTCGATTCCACCCCCTTCTACGCAGGGACCTCACTCCCGCAGGGCCCCCCTCCCTCCTGCCCCTCCCTTTACTGTGTCTCTCCTAGAGGCCTGCCAAGATGTTACTTCTAGACCCCCCTCTGGAATCTTTCTCTTGAACTCACTCCCTCCTCTGGTTACTTTCTCTTCCTCGGCTAAAACGAGGCTCCCCCCCACCCTGGAGAAGTCGAAGTCGCCCTGGCTATTCCGCTAAAACCGCCCGCCGTTATCAAGGTGACTAATTACTTCCCTTGTGCTAAATCCGGTGACCTGTGCGTGACGTTTGACATAATCGATTACTCCCGCTTCCTTGAGGCATTTTCTCCTCTCGGCTTCCAGGACGCACACGCGAGGCTGGTTTTCATTCATTTCTCTCGACTTGTCCGTTCAGTTTCCTCTGCCAGCTCCTCCCCGCTCCCCCTTGACCTCTTGGCGTTGGTCTGTCCCGGGGCTCAGTCCTTAGATCTTTTTCCGTCTGAATTTACTAACCTCCCCCCCCCCCTATTTTTTGGGAAGATTTTAGTTTCAAGTAATCTCTACATCCAATGTGGGGCTCCAACTCACAACCCCAAGATCAAGAGTCGCATATGCTCTACCAACGGAGCCAGCCAAGCGCCCCTGTGTGAGTTTACCCCTATGGTGATCTCATTTGCTCTCAAGGCTTTAAATACCACCCATCTGCTAATGACCTCAAATGTATATTTCCAGCCCTGACCTCTCTTACCCAATTCAGAGCCACATATCCACTGACCACCTCCCCTCCACTCTGATGGACAGAAGGTCACTGGGGTTCAACGTGTCCCAAACCCAACTCCCAATCTTCTCTTAAAGTTTGCAAGCCCTGGGGTGCCTGGCTGGCTCAGTCGGCGGATCATGTGACCTTTGATCTCCGGGTTGTGAGTTCAAACCCCGCACTGGGTGTAGCGATGACGTAAAAATAAAATCTGTGTTCATTTATTTGGATATCCTACAGGCGTTTTTATTGCTGCGTATAAAGCAGTGCTTTATACGTCTGTTTCTTCTAGAAGGCTGGAAAAAAAAGAAAATCTTTTGGAAAACTTGCAAGCGCCGAGGTTTTCTCCCAAACAGTAAATGTCAACTCCGTGTCTCAGGCTAAAATCTTGGAGATGATTCTCGTGCCAACCTTTCGTTCTCATCTGTCAGCAAAGCCTGTCGACTCTACCATCAAAACATATCTAGAATGCACCATTTCTCCCCACGTCCACTGCTATCACCCTAGGCCAAGCCTTTTGGAACTCACCACCACCTCTTCTCTGGCTTATCAGGATAATCAGTATCCTAGAATCTTCCCTTGTGCCCTAGAATATGTGCTTGACACAGCAGAGTGAGTGGTTCTTTGCAAATATAAAACATCAAGCCGCTTAAAAAAAATTTTTTTTAAGCTTATGTATTTACTTAGAGAGAGAGAGAGAGAGAGAGAGAGTGCACACGTGCAAGAACTGGGGAGGGGCAGAGACAGAGGGAGAGAGAATCCCAAGCAGGCTCCACTCTGTCAGCACGGAGCCCAACGCGGGGCTTGAACTCATGCACCGTGAGATCATGACTGAGCCCAGATCAAGAGTCGGACACTTAACCGACGGAGCCACCCAGGAGCCCCAAACATCAAATCATTTCTTGGCACAAAATCTCTCCGATGGCTTTTTCGTCTCATCCCGCGTAAGAGATTCAGTCATCACCGTGCCTTACAAGACCCTGTGCCATCTGCCATAGACTGCTCCCTCGGAAATGTTACCTCGTATTCTACTGGCTCTCCTCCCGGCATCCCTCCCCACCTGGATCCCCGACCCATGTTCACTCCACTCCTGTCACAGTGGCTCCCTAGCTGTTGCTTTAACATGCCAGCCACTCAAAACCTTTGCCCTCACTGTTCCCTCCAACGCAGACGCTCTCACTCAGGGGCCATTTTGCTCCCCAGGTGACATTTGGGGATGTTTGGAGACACGTTTTTAAATTTTATTTTATTTTGTAAGTAGGCTCTCTGCCCAACATGGGGCTCGAACTCACGACCCCGAGATCAAGAGTCACGCGCTCCACCGACTGAGCCAGCCAGGCGCCCCTGGAGACGGTGTTGGTTGTCACACCCTGGGGGAGCGTGCAGTGGGTCGAGGCCAGGCGGTGCTGCGAAACATTGTACACTTCACACCACAGCCTCCCCTACAACGAAGAATTATCTTGCCAACCGTCAATATTGCCCAGGTTGAAAAATCCTGGTCTGCTCTTTCCCCAGATGTCTACATGGCCCGTGCCTTCACCTCCTGGTCTGTGCTGAAATGTCACCTTCTCAGAGATGACCACTCTGTTTAAAATCACAATCCCTCCAACTCCCATCACCGTTTCCCGCCTGAGTTTTCTCAATAGCACTGATCACTGCTGTCCTACAGATTTTATTTATTGTGGGTTTTTTTTCTCCATGAGAATTTCAGCTCCACTCAAGACGGAAATTTTGAGTGTTGCATGTCTGCATCACATATGGCTCGATAAGTATGTGTTGAATGAATGCATATCAACTTTATCATATAGTACTATGTTCTCCTCCCATATATTTGAGTCTGTTTCTACACTCCATTCTGATCCTTTAAATCGCCAATTCTTGTC
Organism: Felis catus; assembly: GCF_018350175.1. Lineage (NCBI taxonomy): Eukaryota > Metazoa > Chordata > Mammalia > Carnivora > Felidae > Felis > Felis catus. The sequence continues at coordinate 97,308,190 of NC_058386.1, read as the reverse complement.
AATTTCTGCATCACGCTTCTTGAATTCGTGTGGCTTAATCCCTACTTATTACCGTCCTTTTCTAAGTTTTAATGTATTTTTATGATCATTTTGTCGAGTTCCCCATCTCTCCCTTCTGTGAATTTCTTTCCAGAATTTTCATTGTGTGCGTGTTAGATTTCTAGATTAATTTATGGGGAACTGACAATGTTAAAATGTTGAGTCTTCCTGTTAAAGTCTTATTTTACGTCCCATAGAAGTTTTATAGTTTCTTTCTTATAGAGGTCCTCCTGGTCATTTTTTTTTTTTTTGCTTAATCCTAGATATTTTATGGGTTTTATTACTATTGTGGGACAATGTCTTCTATTATAAATTCTGATTATCGATTTTATATGATAATCTCATCAGCAGCTGTCTCTGATAGGTATGAGGAAAACATTTAAAATAGAGAGTATTCTTTCTCCGGCTTGTGCTTCCCTAACAGGAGTGCTTGGAGTATCTGTTTCTGCATTCTGATATTTTAACAACGTCACAGTTTCTGGTGGTCTGAAAGATTTTGTCAACTTTTTTTTTTTTGGAGTGATTGAAGTCCGCATGCTCCATTTAGTTTCCCTGACTCTGGACACTTCCTGAATTCAAAATTTACCTCTCACTTTGGGCTACCTTGGGAAAGAAACAAGATCGAGGGCTCTTTATTCTCTGTGTAGCTGACAGCGCTTTTTTGAGCTGCCTGTCAAGCATTAAGAAAATTGTTATAATAATTTAGTTCATGCCGAAACTCTTTTTCGTCAGCTTTCGGGTGTAAAGAAAGTTCAACTTGCTAAAAATAGAACTACTCTACCCCCCCAGCAATTGCGCTGGTAGGTATGTCTCCAAAGGATGCAAAAATGCTGATTCGAAGGGGCATATGCACCCCAATGTTTATAGCGGTGCTATGGACAAGAGCCAAACTATGGAAAGAGCCCAAATGTCCGTCGACTGATGAATGGGTAAAGAAGTGGTACATGAATGCACAATGGAATATTACTTGGCCGTTAAAAAGAAGGAAATCTTGCCATTTGCAACGACGTGGATGGGACTAGAGGGTAGTATGGTAAGGGAAATCAGTCAGTCCGAGAAAAACAAATACCACATGATTCCACTCCTATGTGGAATTCAAGAAACAAGACAGATGAACATAGAGGAAGGAAGAAAATCAAAACGGAGAGGGAGGCCAACCATAAGAGACTCTGAACTACAGAGAACACACTAAGGGGAGGTGGGTGGGGGATGGGCTAAATGGGTGATGGGCATTAAGGAGGGCACACGTGATGAGCACCGGGTGTCATCTGTAAGTGATCGATCACTGAATTCTACTCCGGAAACCAATAGTACACCATATGTTAACTAACTGGAATTTAAAGAAAAACTCGACACTAAATGAAATGAAAATATTCACGTATGTGGAAACCACATTTAATGGACCAGTGGTGGTTTCTAACCCATGCAAGGCAAAAACGTGTCACCTAAAGAGCTTTAAAGATAACTCACGCCTAAAAAAAAAAATATTTTGTAATGGCATTATTTTATCTCAAGTCTGCTTTATAAATGGAATGAACTGAAATGCATTCAAACCTAGAAAACCACATTATTGCCATTTTATGTAATTTGCACGCTGCAAATGTTATATTTTACAAAAGGGCTGTCTTACTCATGTCTGTTCTCGTGTTTGTTAGCGAAAGCACATGGTCCTCTTAGCCCCTGGGCATTGTGAGGCCAAATACACAGACATTCATTGAATACGCAGAAGTCTCAATTAGGCAGTAGTTTTTGCCAATAATATAAAGAGAAACGTCTTGATTGAGGTTGGGGGTGGGGAGGGGCAATTTTGTCCCCATTGCAGATGTCTGATTAGCTATGAAAAGAGAACGTGTTCTCTCTAAGCCTTGGGTTAATAATCTTAAAATCTATTTCTGTGGCTCTTGTTAGAAAACAATCAGCTGTGATATGGAAAGCAGCAACCATTAAAAGAAAACAGTGACAGCTTAGACCATGTAGGAAAAAACCAAACTCTATAAAACCACCGTAAATAACGTTGCAAGTCAAACAACATTTGGGGGAAAATACTTGCAACATATATGACGCATTTCTGACAAAATGATTAGAATAAAAAGAGGACAGATGCTCAAAGAGAAACACGGACAGAGGCCTCGGTTGTCGCACAAAAGAAGAAATACAAATGGAAATAAACATGAAAAGCTCTTCTCCATTACTGGTGATCAAAGGCATGCAAAATAAAATAACGCTGCTATTTTAAAAACCTATCAGAGCAGCAAAGATGGAAACATTATTAGTATCCGATGCTTTTAAAGGTGTGGGGAAAGGGCAGTTCTCATATATGACTGATGAGAAAGTCAATCAAGGGCAATTTGGCAATATGCATCAAAACTGAAAATGTGCATACTCTTTATTTAGCCATTTCAGAATTCAGAAATCTATTTTAGAGGCATATTTTGCACGTGCAGAAAAAAGTATGTGCAAAGATATTCATCGAGGCATTATTTATAATCGCCAAGATTAACAGCCTAACTGCCCATCAAAGGCGAGCTGGACAAATATAGGAATCCTTACACTAAACAACTTTTTTTTTTTTTTTTAAGATTTAAAAAAAGAAATGATTTCTAAGTAATCGCTACACCCAACGTGGGGCTCGAACTTACAACCTCAAGATCAAGAGTCGCACGCTCCACTGACTGAGCCAGCCAGGCTCTCCTGCACTAAATAACTTAAAAAAATAATAAAGTAGGGGGGTGGGGGGAGAGGGGAAAATGGGTGACGGGCGTTGAGGAGGGCACTTGTTGGGAGGAGCTCTGGGTGTTGTATGGAAGCGATGAACCATGGGAATCTACCCCCCAAACCAAGAGCACAGTATACATTTGTATGTGAGCCAATTTGACAATAAATTATATTAAAAATAACAATACAGTAGATCTGTGTGGGCTGATAGGGAGTAATGCCAAGAGCTTTTACTGAGAGAAGCAGGTCTTCAAACACCAAGTGTGATGAACGTCTGATTCTGCTCCTTCCTTTTTCTTGTCTCACTCTAGACAACTCATGGTAAGTTCTCCATCATCACTGACGCGGACGTTCAATCCTGGCTGAAATGGTTCATTCTCGGTGCTCACGTTACTTGAAAGATTTGAACACTCCTGCTTCGAAACACTTTTTTCACTTGGTTTCCAGGACCCCGCACTCTCTTAGGGTTTTTTTTTGGCCCCCATTGGCTTCTTAGCTTCCTTATTCGCCAAATTCCCCACCGAGAGCGTTTCCCAGGGCCCCATCCTGGTCCACCTCGTTCCTGCCTCTCTTTCCTTACTCCAGATCCGATCTCACAGCTTCAGATACAGTCCCTGGGCTGTTGTCTCCCTGATGGCCCCCTCCCACGAACTCCAGACTCATATGTCTGCCTACCTGCTAGCTCCTCTTAGCTAACAGACATCTTAAGCTTCTCCTCTTCCAAACCAAACTTCCGGATTTCACCCCCAAAACTTCTCTTCACCTTCTGTATCTCAGTAAATGGTAACTCCGTTCATCCTGTTGCTCAGGCCAAACACCCGGGCGCCAAGTCCAGCTTCTTTCTTTCTTTCTTTCTTTCTTTCTTTCTTTCTTTCTTTCTTTCTTTCTTTCTTTCTTTCTTTCTTTCTTTCTGTCACGCTCCACGTCTAGCACCAAGTTCACGGTGAAGTTCACGAAGCTTAAACGTCAGAGGCTCCGCGTTTGCGGCCCCTTCTTCCGAGGCCCTAACGGCGGGATCACGTGACCACGTGCCTTTTGTAAAATTTGCCGTAGACAAACATTTTTAGTTTCATAGTAATTAATAAGTAATTGCAGTCCGTTCGGACAGCTGTCTCCTCCCCCTCCAACTTCCCCTCCGTCATTCTTGCTCTTGTGGCGGGGTTGGCATTGGGCGGCTGTGGGCATTTTGAGTCCTACAAAGGGGAGGTTGAACTAGGTTTACATTTATTTTGGGTTTGATCAGGCGTATTTACGCGGCTTGCCCTCACTTCTAGCGCAGAGAGAGAGAGAGGGAGACCCAGGACCCGAAGCAGGCTCCAGGCTCCGAGCTGTCAGCACGGAGTCAGTCGCAGGGCTTGAACTCACGCACCTCGAACCTTGAACTCACCAGCGGAAGTCAGATGCCTAACGGACTGGAGCTCTACCCTCCTAATAAAGTCTTAAGCGTGCAACACATTATTGTTGACTACGGGCACTGTGTCGTACAGGAGGTCTCTAGAATTAATCCCTCCTGTACAACTGCAACTTTATCCCCATTGAACGGTAACTCCCCATTACCCCCCCCCCCTCAGTCCCTGGCAGTCACCCTTCCACCCTGCTTCTGAGTTTGATTATTTTAGATGGCCTCATGTAAGTTGGAACATGCAGTATTTGCCTTTCTGTGATTGACTCATTTCACTTGGCATCATGTCAAGGTTCTTCCATGTTGTAGCCCATGAAAGGGTTTCCTTCTCTTTTTTAAGGTGTATTTATTTTTGAGAGAGCGTCCACGTGCGCGCGCCAGTGCACCTGTGTGCTAGTGGGGGAGGGGCAGAGAGAGAGGGCGAGAGAGAATCCCTAGCACACTCCGCCTCATGCTTGTCAGCAAAGAGCCCAACGTGGGGCTCGAACTCACGAACTGTGAGATCACGACCCGAGCCAGAGTCAGGCGCTCAACGGACCAAGCCGCCCCGGCGCCCAGGATTTCCTTCTTTAAGGCTGAATAATGTTCCACTGTGTGCACATATCACATTTTGTTTATCCACCCATCCGTGGACATTTACGTGTTTCCATATCTTGGCTGTGGTGAATGAGGCTGCTTTGAGATCCTGATTTCAGTTCTTTTGGATGTACTCCTAGAAGTGGGATCGCTAGATCGTGTGGTAGTTCTTCTCTCGAGTGTTCGAGGAAACGCCATACCGTTTTCCACAGTGGCTATCGCACATTTTTTTACGTGAATCCTGTGGGCTAGAATCTATCGAAAACCCTATGTTTGCAGAGCACAAGTCTGTCGCAGTAGTGCAAATTGTGAGTTTCTCTATGTGTGAATTTGCATGTTTTATGCACCGTAACATACGGGATCATATTCTAGTGGATCTGACTCAACTTGCTCCGATGGAGCCTGGCACTCGCAAACGAAATGGGACACCAGGGGCGCCTGGGTGGCGCAGTCGGTTAAGCGTCCGACTTCAGCCAGGTCACGATCTCGCGGTCCGTGGGTTCAAGCCCCGCGTCGGGCTCTGGGCTGATGGCTCAGAGCCTGGAGCCTGTTTCCGATTCTGTGTCTCCCTCTCTCTCTGCCCCTCCCCCGTTCATGCTCTGTCTCTCTCTGTCCCAAAAATAAATAAAAACGTGGAAAAAAATTAAAAAAAAAAAAAAAAGAAAAGAAATGGGACACCAAAGTGTCACGGGCACAGCGGACTAGCCCGAGGAAACAGTGTTCCAGTCACAGAAAGCCTAAACATATGAGTCAATAAATCAGTGTATGCAATATTAAGAGTATCTGAGTATGCAACTACATAGCTCACTACAATGCAGTGTCAATTTGTAAATGCATTCTAATTGCCTGTATAAATGCTTTATTTTCCTGTTTCTCATGCAAACAAATTTTAATGTTTATTCTTGAGAGGAAGAGACAGAGCACGAGCGGGGGAGGGGCCGAGAGAGAGGGAGACACAGATTCCGAAGCAGGCTCCGGGGGCCGAGCTGTCAGCACAGAGCCCGGGGCGGGGCTCGAACTTGTGAACCGCGAGATCATGACCTGAGCTGAAGTCGGATGCTTAACCGACTGAGCCAGCCAGGCGCCCCTAAATGCTTTATTTTCAGATCAATTTTGTGGTTTTGGCAATTCTTAAAAATTATTTATGTATTTATTTGTTAATTTTTTTTTTTTTTTGAGAGAGCGCGCAAGCAGGAGAGGGGGAGAGGGAGAGGGAGAGGGAGGGAGCATCTTAAGCAGGCTCCGTGCCCAGGGCAGAGCCCAACGTGGGGCTCGATCTCTTGATTTTGACCTGAGCCAAGATAAGAGTTGGATGCTCAACCAACGGAGCCACCCAGATGCCCCTGTTTTGGGCAAGTTTTTAATGAACAAGAATTTAAATATGATAGGGAGGAAGCGAAGTATGTAAACCGAGAGAAAAGCTAGCCTGTCAAAACCTGTCTTGTTGTGACAATGGCAATTAAATACTCCACCAGCAATAAAAATGAAATTGAAGGGGCGCCTGGGTGGCGCAGTCGGTTAAGCGTCCGACTTCAGCCAGGTCACGATCTCGCGGTCCGTGAGTTCAAGCCCCGCGTCAGGCTCTGGGCTGATGGCTCGGAGCCTGGAGCCTGTTTCTGTGTTTCGGATTCTGTGTCTCCCTCTCTTTCTGCCCCTCCCCCGTTCATGCTCTGTCTCTCTCTGTCCCAAAAAAAATAAATAAACGTTGAAAAAAAATTAAAAAAAAAAGAAATTGAAGTATCAATCATAAAACACAAATTCCGGTCAGCCATGCTAGAGGAGAGAATTATCTTTCTATTCTTTTGTAGACAATATTGTAAAATCATCGTACGGACAGGTGAATAAATGGCACGCAATCGGCAAGATAGGCAAAAGGCCTTGTAGGGGCGTGTCGGGAAGTTAATATTATTTTCCGAATTTCTGATGTGTGTTGAATCTGTCAGGTTTTATAAATTTGTAATACACTGTGACTTCTAGTCTCATTTGAAATAGATATTCGGAAACCAATTTGACAATAAACTTCATATATTGAAAAAAAATGAAATAGATAATCACCTTTGTAGCCAATTTTGGACCTTCTTTTTTTTTTTGAGTTTATTTATTTATTTATTTTGAGAGAGAGAGAGAGAGAGAGAGACTGGGGGCAGGGCAGAGCGAGAGGGAGAGAGAATCGCAGGGTGGCCCTGGGTTGTCAGTGCAGAACCTGAACCCGCAAAGGACGAGACCATGACCTAAGCCTAAACCAAGAGTTGGACGCTCAACCAACTGAGCCATTCAGGCAGTCCGTGTTTTGTTTCGTTTTTAAATTTTTAAGTGCATTTACTTATTTTGAGAAAGAGAGACAGAGAGAGGGGGAGGGTGAGAATGCATCAGCTAGGGAGGGGCAGAGAGAGAGAGAGAGAGAGAGAGAGAGGGAGAGAGAGAATCCCAAGCAGGCTCCACACTGTCAGTGCCCCACACAAGGCTTAGTCCCAGGAACCCTGAGGTTATGCCCTGAGCGGAAACCAAGAGCTGGACGCTTAACCCACTGAGCCACCCAGGTGCCCGTGTACCTTCTTCTTAATAGAGAGCCCCCCAAATTATATAAGCGTTAGGCCACACAAAGCGTAGATCTACCCCCGCCTATGTCTAGTCCTGCAAATGCCTTTGGCTGCGCCTTCCATATACGTACAGTCTGAGCCCTTCTCACGGTCTTCATGGCCACCCTGTTGGTCTCAGCCGCCATGACTTCCACCTGGATTATTGCAATAGCCTAATTTTCCTCCTTACTTCTTGCCTTGCCCTCTTTGACTCTAACCTCAACGCGGCAGCCAGACTGATTTTTTTTTTTTTTAACCTGAAATGGTGTCACGTTCCTCCTCTGCTCAAACTCTCGAGGGATTTCCATCCTCCCCCAGAGGAAACTTCAAAGCCCTGTAGGGTTCTTCTGAGGCCCACGTGATCTGTGCCCCTCCTCACCTCTCTGTGAGTTCCTTTCTTACTCCTCTATCCCTAATTGACTCTATTCCAGCCACCCGGGCTTTTTTGTTGTTCCAGGCAGCAGGAATAGCCAAGATCCCAAGGCAGAAGTAGGTTCGGCATGTCAATTAGGGATAGAGGAGTAAGAAAGGAACTCACAGAGAGGTGAGGAGGGGCACAGATCACGTGGGCCTCAGAAGAACCCTACAGGGCTTGTTGTTCTCTGTATCATTTACCACTATCTGACATAGTAATACTCCCCTGTTTGTTTTCTTCCTCCCCCGTTCGAAGTAAGCTCCACGGGGGGAAGGACGCCGTTTTGTCCATTAATATATTCTCAGCACTTAGACATATGCTCGGCGTATAGCAGGCATTCCATAAATATCTGTTGAGTGAATGAATCAATGGTGAGTGAATAATGAATATGCTAACCTACAACAGTGCATTAGGGGGTGATCTTCCCATTCTTATTTTTTTAAGTTTGTGTTTTCCTGTCAGTTAGTTTAACACACCGTGTTGTATTAGTTTCGGGTGGACGTGTAGTGATGCAACACTTCCATACATCACCCTGTGCTCATCACAACAAGTGCCCTCCTCATTATTTATCACCTATTTTAGCCGTCCCACCCCCCCCGACCCCGTAACCATCCCCCTTCTTTTTTTTTTAAATGTTTATTTATTTTCAAGAGACAGAGAGAGACAGAGCGCGAGCGGGGTAGGGGCAGAGAGAGAGGGAGACACAGACTCCGAAGCAGGCTCCAGGCTCCGAGCTGTCAGCGCAGAGCCCGACGCGGGGCTCGAACCCACGGACCGCGAGATCGTGACCTGAGCCGAAGTCAGACGCTTAACCGACTGAGCCCCCCAGGTGCCCCAACCATCCCCTTCTTTAAAAAAAAAAAAGGTTTATTTTTTAAATTGTAAAATATACGTAACATACAATTTGCCGTTTTAATTCTTCTTAAAAAAATGGTTTATTTTTTAAAGAGTAAAATATATATAACCCACAATTTGCCATTTTAGCTATTTTTAAGTGTACGGTTGATTGACATGAAGTACGTTCATATTGCTATGCACCTATCACCACCGTCCGTCCGCAGAACATTCTTCATCTTGCAAAGCTGGAACTCTGTCTCCCCTTTCTTCTTTATACACTAGGTTAGTGCCTGAATTTCCTATAACAAACATTCATTATTATAATGCTAAAAGGGTGTTTCCATTTCAGAAACAGACTAATCGGAAATTTATATTCATTTTATAAAACAATAATTGAGAAATGACTGCATTCCTCTTCCTTGAACAGATTAAGCGTGAAGCTGTCCAGCTTTAAAAATGATTCATTAATGGCTTCCTCTGGGAGCTTGAATATTCAGCACCAGCTGTTTTCCTCGTTAATATTTGAATTTAATACTCTACCTTAAGAAACCCAGTGCCCAAGGAACAGTAAATATTTGACGAGCTGGGATGGTTTTCATTGAACATTTTTCCTTTACCGAGACTTTAATCAGCAATACTGTTGCAGATACGCAACATCGTTGATACAGGGAAAGGAGAGGGCATCCCGGCCGGCGCAGGCGGTAGAGCACGCGACTCTTGATCCCGGGGGTCGTGAGTTCGAACCCCATGTTGGGTGTAGAGCTTACCTAAAAAAACTACGGGGAAAGGCGGGAGGAAAGTATCGAGAGCCTACGAGGCGTCGGGTGCTTTGCGGACACGTAGAGAGGCATCCGCTTCCTCAGACCCCCGCTCGTCACTTGTGCTGCAAGTGGACTTGTGACCGTCGCCATTTCGTGGAAATGCTCTTGACAAGGTTGCCAGCTCTTTCTCTGTCACTAAGTCCAACAGATGCTTTGCAGTCCTGGCAACAGTCAGCACAGATGACCACGGTCCTCTCATCAAAAGCCCTTCTCCCTTTGGCTCATCGTCAGAGCTTTCCGAGTCTACGTCCCACATAAAAGACCTTTCCACTCTCTCTCTCTCTCTCCACCTCCACCGTCACTGCCCAAATTAGTCTGAGACCCTCGCCTCTTGCCTGGACCGCTCCCAAAGACTCTCAACTGGTGTCTCTGCCTCCAGTCCTCAACCCTCACCCCCGCTCCCACCCCACCACCACCCTGATCCATTTCCCATAGAACGGCCAATGATGACGCAAAAAACAAAAAACAAAAAACAAAAAACAAAAAACTATGATCACACCTCTCCCTTGGTGTGAGTAGCCCTTCAGTGGATTTTCCTGGCTCTGAGGTGCCATATCCTTTTTCTGGACTACAGGGTCCTTCGCCCCCTGCTTCCCGTCTGCCTTGCCTGACTCCACTGGAGCCACTCTTCATCTTTCTCCTGAGGACTTCCTTGAGTTCCTTGAATAAGCCACACACATTTTCACCCCTGGACCTTTGCACATGCTGTTCCCTCTGGCTGGCATCCTCTTGATTCATTTATCCATTCATTCAACAAATATTTACTTATTTTTAAACTTTATTTATTTTGAGAGAGTGAGAGTGCATGTGTGAGTGGGGGAGGGGCAGAGAGAGAGGGAGAGAGAGAATCCCAAGCAGGGTCTGCCCTGTCAGCACAGAGCCACCCACCGTGAGATCGTGACCTGAGCCGAAACCAAAAGTCGGACGTTGAACCGACTGAGCCACCCAGGCGCCCGCCATTCAGCAAATATTTATTCGGTGCCTACTAGGTGCCAGGCATTTCTCTAAGTGCTGAGGATATAGCAGTGAGTAAAATAGGAGGAGAGAGGTGAGAATGATAAATACAATAAATAAGTCAACTGTCCAGCGTTTTAGAAAGTGATAAGCGCTAGGGAACATAAGGAGAAACAGTAGAGAGCAAAGTAAGAGGAACCAAGAGTGCAAAGAGGGTACAGAGGTGAAACGTTTAACGGGGAGGAGGTGAGCCTCGTTGAGAGGGTGGCAATTAAGCAGAGACTTGCAGGAGGGGAGAGAAACATCCACGGGGGGTGTCTGGAGGAAGAACTTTCTAGGGGGAGGAAGAAGCGCCAGGGGGAAATTCTGTGGGGGTGTGTTTGAGGAACAGCCAGGAGGACGTCGTGGCTGGAGTGGGGCGAGTGAGGGGAAGCATCGTAGAACTTGGCCCCTGGCGGCCCGATCACGAAGGGGTGGGTAGGCCACTTTTCACAGCTTGCTTTTCTCGGAGTTGGGATGTGAAGCTGTTGGAGGGGTTTGAGCAGAATACTCACATGATCTCATTAATGTCATCGAAGGATCTCTCCGCTGTGGTTGAGAATAGACTGCAGGGGGGCGGGGGGACGTGGGGCGATGGCGGGGGGGGGGACATAAGGAGACTGGTCGGGAGGCTAGTGTGGAGATCCGAGGGGGAGGTGACGGCAGCTTGAGCTGGAGTCGTAGCCGTCCGGGTGATGAGAACGGGTTGGAATATGAATGTATTTCGGAAGTAAAGCCATCAGGACTTGCTGGTTGGATATAGAGTGTGAGCAGGGCCGCACTCTACATGTAGAGCCTGAAGCTTATATGATTTGTGGGGCCTTCTTTTTTTATTTTTATGTATTTATTTTTTTAGGTTTATTTATTTTTGAGAGAGAGAGACAGAGCACGAGTGGGGGAGGGGCAGAGAAAGAGGGAGACACAGAATCCGAAGCGGGCTCCGGGCTCCGAGCTGTCAGCACAGAGCCCGGCGCCCGGCTCGAACCCAAGAACCGTGAGATCATGACCTGAGCCGAAGCCAGATGCTTAACCGACTGAGCCACCGGGCGCCCCAGGCCTCCTCCTTCTTTTTTTTTTTTTTTTTTTTTTAACATTGTAATGTGTATTTATTTTGAGAGAGAGACAGAAAGCAAACAGAGGAAAGGCAGAGAGAGAGGGAGACACAGAATCCGAAGCAGGCTCCAGGCTCTGAGCTGTTCACACACAGCCCAATGCGAGGCTCGAACCCACAAACTGCGAGATCATGACCTGACCGAAGTCGAATGCTTAACCGACTGAGCCACCCCGGTGCCCCAGGCTGCCTTCTCCTTCTCCTTCTCCTTCTTCTTCTTCCCCTTCTTCCTCCTCTTCTTCCACCTTATGCACAGTTTCACTTTCCAGTTTCAGTTACCCGCGGTCACCCGAGGTCCAAAATCAGATGCTCCCCTATCTAACATGGCGTCAGAAGGTCAGCAGTGGCCTAACACGTTGTCACAGGGGCCCACGTCGTTCCCCTCCCCTCATCTCGTCATGTAGGCATTTTGTCATCTCACATCATCACGAGAAGGCGGGGTGCGGTCCAGGAAGATATTTTAATTTTTTTTCAACGTTTTTTATTTATTTTTGGGACAGAGAGAGACAGAGCATGAACGGGGGAGGGGCAGAGAGAGAGGGAGACACAGAATCGGAAACAGGCTCCAGGCTCCGAGCCATCAGCCCAGAGCCTGACGCGGGGCTCGAACTCACGAACCGCGAGATCGTGACCTGGCTGAAGTCGGACGCTTAACCGACTGCGCCACCCAGGCACCCCATGGGAAGATATTTTGAGAGAGAGAGAACACATTCACGTAACCTTTATTCCAGTACATTCTTATAATTGCTCTATTTTAGTATTAGCCGCTGTTCGCCTCTTCCTGGGCCTGATTTGCAAATTAAACTTTGCTATAGGCGGGCATGTATAGGAGAGACAGAGGACATCTAAGGTTGAGTTCTATCTGTGGTTTCAGGCAGCCGCTGGGGCGGGGCGGGGGGGGGTGTCTTGGAACGCATCCCAAGGACAAAAGGGCCCCTATTGTAAGGACAGAAGCGCGTATGCATTTACAGGGAGAAAAAAAAAAATCACAATGACCCAGGCAGACTTTGTGAGGACGAGAAGGATCAGCTCTTTTGGGACATGATTTGGCATGCTGGGATTCGGCAAACAAACGTGTGACTTCACACGCACACGCTCAGCGCCTTAGCACAGCCACCGGTTTGTGCCCTGCAAACACAGGGATTCCGGTCAATTCTACCAAACGCGATTTCCGTCAAACAAGAAATAAAGAGTAGGCGGCACTTATAACCGTGGGTGCCACATCACCCAGTGTATTTTTAACGAGGGAGAAAGTTCTTTCTCCTTCAGGCGGCGATGAGAACCCAGTCCTCTGCGTGCAGTTCTAGGCTTTAGAGAGAATTTTCCGCAGAGTAGCATCCGGCCGTGTCCGCCTCGGCTCTCTCTGTACCTCGGTGCCAAGTACCACAGGACGGATTCCTATCACACGATGACTTCTGGACCTCCGCTCTTCTGTCACGACACCGGGAAGTGATGGCAAAGCACATGAGTGGATCTCGCCGAAGCTCAGCTAAGCGGACGCCCGACTCAATGTTACGTGAGCAAGATCCCCAGAATGTCCGCGGCCGCTCCGCGACCGCTCGGCCCAAGGGCAAATGCAATGGAAGGAAAGTTGGGGTGAACGTGTTCCTGGTGATTTTTCCAGGCCCTCGGAGCACGAGGGTCCCTGAAGCGAAAACTACACTAGCTTCGGGTAAAGCTGCCACCGCGTACTTGGGGGGGACAGGAAGAGAGTTTGGGGCCCGAGGAATCAGAAGGAAGAAGGGAGGGGAGCGTTCGGCTCGCCCGTGGTAAGTGGGAGATGCCCATTAGTCCAGAGGAGCTGGCAAACGGCGGTCATAATCTCACGGTCCGTGGGATCGAGCCCCACATCCGGCTCTGTGCTGATGGCACGGAGCCTGCTTGGGATTCTCTCTGCCCTTCCCCTGCTCACGCTCTCTCTCTCTGTCTCCAAAAATAAATACATAAATATTAAAAAAATAAAATCTGTTTAAAAAAAAAAACCCCAAACGCAAGCAAAACACACGTACAGAAAGGTATATAAAACACCAGTGAATTGCCCATTGAACACACATGTTAACAGCACTCAGTGTCTTCATGTTCCTCACGATTCCCCCTAAACCACCGCCCTCCTTCTTCCCCCAGAGTAACTAGCATCCTGATTTTTCTTGAGAGAAAGAGAGAGAGAGAGAGCAGGGGAGGGGCAGAGAGAGACAGAATCTTAAGCAGGCTCCAAGCCCAGTGTGGAGCCTGGTGTGGGGCTTGATCCCGCAACCCCGGGGTGGTGACCTGAGCCAAAACCAGGAGTTGGATGCTCAGTCGACTGAGCCACCCAGGGGCCCACGTCCTGATTTCTAACATCATCCATTAGCTTTTCCTGTTCTGGGACTTTATATAAATGGAATATACAGTATAAATGCTTTTGTGTCTGGCTTCTTTCGCTCTATGTCTGTGAAATTTGCTCCATTTCATTGCTATCTAGCGGTTCTCAAACTTTCTGTCTGAAGACTTTTTTTTTTTTAAGTTTTTTATTTTGAGAGAGAGAGAGAGAGCGCACACAAGCAGGGCAAGGGCAGAGAAAAGGAGAGACAGAATCCCCAGCAGGCTCCGTGCCATCAGCGCAGAGCCCTAAGGGGGACTCGAACCCACGAACCATGAGATCCTGACCAGAGCCGAGATCGAGGGTCAGACGCGACGGAGCCACCCAGGCACCTCGGGACTTCTTGACATGTATAAAAATTATAGGTATGGGAACCTAAAGAACTTTGGCTTAGGTGAGTTCTGTCTACTGATACTTACTGCAACTGGGAAACAGAAAAAATAACACGTGTATCACATGTTACTATGAATAACATACTTTAATGAAAATAATTGTATTTTCCAAAACAAAAAGGAATTAGTGAGAATCGCGGTATTGAGTGTGAACTCGAGTCTTGGCAAATGCGGCAGAACACCGACGCCGTATGCATTTGGGAGGGGCCTGACTCCCAGAGGTCTTGGCCACAGCCCGCAAGGCGCAGGCGTGATGGTGGGGAGGCTCGCTTTCAGCATCTTTGGGTTTCAGTTAGCAGCAAGCAATGGGGTGTAAAGGAGGCCGGTGAAGAGACGCCGCCCTGCTTTGCTGGGAGGCCCCCCCCCCCACCGCCAAGAGATTCGGCGGCTGTGTAAGTGCACGATTTCACCAATAAAGGTGCCAAGTTTGCGTAAGAGGTGAAGAGAACGGGAGGGCACCGCCCAGGCAAGTGGGGGTGAGAAGGGGGGCAGAAAGCAGTATCTGTTTGGGAGGCAGAAGATCCACTTTTCTTTCTTTTTCCCAAATGTTTTAATGTGTATTTATTTTTGAGAGACAGAGAGAGAGAGAGAGAGAGAGAGACAGAGCGTGAGTGGGGGGGAGGGGGGCAGAGAGAGAGGAAGACGCAGAATCCGAAGCAGGCTCCAGGCTCTGAGCTGTCAGCCCAGAGCCCGACGCGGGGCGCGAACCCACAGACCTCGAGATCGTGACCTGAGCCGAAGTCAGACGCTCAACCGACTGAGCCACCTGGGGGGCCCCGGAAGATCCACATTTCAGGGTAAAGGAAAAACCCCTTAAGGTGTGGTTTTCATGGCCCCAGTCTGCTGTGCTCTCCTCCAGCCATTTCATTTCATTCCCCGGGTAGGTACACACACACACACACACACACACACACACACACACCCATCTCTGCCACTGTTCAGGCTGCAGAGCTGAGGTCGCCCGCAGAGACCTCCCCCTCCCCCGCTTTACTGCCAGGTAAACTCCCGGTGACCCTTCAGGACCCAGCTGAAATGCGTCCTCTCCGGCACCTTCCCAGGTGCCAACCCACCTCCCTCACCTCCCCCTGCCCCTCTGATAATTCTCTCTCCCATGCCATAGCACAAAGTGCTCTCATGCCGTTGTAGAACTGGCCGTCTTGTGTCGTCATCATCCAAGGGTCTGTCTTCCCTTCTAGACCATGAACTGGGACAGGCCGTGGATCTCAAGCACCTGTGAGTCCCCACCCCCTAACACCACTCCAGGCAGGTAGTAGACCCTGAATCCACGCTCAGAGAAGGGCTGAATGACTAGGGGCTAGAGTGCTTGTCCTGCAGCTTCCAGTAGACAGCCCAGCTTCCCATGACCCGGGAACATGCGTGTGTGTCTCATAACGTGACATCTTTCCTTCCCTTCCCCTGTGAGAGGCTCTTTTTAAGTTTGTTTATTTATTGAGGTGGGGGAGGGGCAGAGAGAGAGGGAGGGAATCCCAGGCAGGCTAAGTGCTGTCAGCACAGAGCCTGAGGTGGAGCTCGATCCCACAAACCATGAGATCATGACCTGCCCCCCTGAAAGACTCTTTTTTTATTATTAAAATTAAAAAAAAATTTATTTATTTTTGAATTTTTTTTAAACGTTTTATTTATTTTTGAGACAGGGAGAGACAGAGCATGAACAGGGGAGAGTCAGAGAGAGGGAGACACAGAATCGGAAGCAGGCTCCGGGCTCTGAGCTATCAGCACAGAGCCCGACGCAGGGCTCGAACTCACGGACTGCGAGATCATGACCTGAGCCGAAGTCGGCCGCCTAACCGACTGAGCCACCCAGGCGCCCCACATTTATTTATTTTTGAGAGACAGAGTGAGACAAAGTGAAAATGGGGGAGAGGCAGAGAGAGAGGGAGACACAGGATCGGAAGCAGGCTCCAGGCTCTGGGCTCTCAGCACAGAGCCCGATGCGGGGCTCGAACCCACAGACCGTGAGATCATGACCTGAGTCGACGTCGGACGCTCAACCGACTGAGCCACCCAGGCGCCCCAAAATTAAAAAAATTTTTAATGTTTATTTTTGAGAGAGAGAGAGAGCGAGCATGAGTGGTGAAGAGGCAGAGAGAGGGAGACTCAGAATTCAAAGCAAGCTCCAGGCTCTGAACTGTCAGCACAGAGCCCATCGTGGGGCTCAAACTCATGAACCGTGAGATCATGACCTGAGCCCAAATGGGACGCTCAACCGACTGAGCCACCCAGGCGCCCCAAGAGACTCTTAGACCCAGAGAACAAACTGAGGGCTGCTGGAGGGGAGGTGGGTGGGTGGGGGGATGGGCTAGATGGGTGACGGGCATTAAGGAGGGCACTTGTTGGGATGAGCACGGGGTGCCGTATGTCAGTGATGAATGAATAATTCCACTCTTGAAGGCCTTATTACGCTGTGCGTTAACGAACTCGGATTTTCATTTTAAACAAAGTCGAAGAAAACGATGTGGTGTCTTCTCTGAAGTGAGTAGCGAAAGTCTTGTTGAAAGCTTCCATCTACCCGGGAGCTTTGTCTCTGCTATGTGACAGTGAAGGCAGCCCTGGTCATGGCACCTGGTAGGAAATGGGAGTGTCCTCTTCCGCGCCTTCCTCACCAGACGACTTTCATCACCCGAGAGGCCATCTAGGTCTGCCCTCTGGCCGGAAGCGACATCTGCTTCCTTTCCCTACCCCCAAGGCTCAGGCTTTTCTTAGAGCCAAGGACCCTCCGAGGTTGTGAGTGCATTTGAACAAGGGCCACGTGGAGACAATGTCCTGCCTTTACTGTCCTTCTCAGTCAGGGCATGATGCCCATCTTTTTTTCCTTTTCAAAAAAATATTTATGTGTTTATTTTGATAGAGAGAGAGAGAGAGCGAGCAGGGGAGGAGCAGAGAGAGAGAGAGAGAGAAAGAAAGAATCCCAAGCAGGATCCGCACTGTCAGCCTGGAGCCCTACTCGGGGCTTGAACTCATGGACTGTGAGATCATGACCCGAGCCGAAACCAAGTCGGATGCTCCACTGACTGAGCCCCCCCGCCCCGGGGCGCCCCTGGCTCCTCCATTTTCTATCAGGATCTTGGGCAAGCCAGCTGGGGCTCTTGGCCTCCGTTTTACCGGCTGAGAAAATACCGGGGGGTTGATGTGTCCGGAGCGAAGATGAGATAACGGGTCCCGGATTCACCCTCTTGCATGAAGCAATAAATACAAACAGACAAAAGTACACGAAACACCATTGTTTTTTCAGACACAGAACATTCGCCAAGGAAGGACAGTGATCCCAGCGAGACGGGAATCAGACAAGGTAGGCCCTAGAATCGCCTTAGCCTTACTTCCTCGTGAAAGCTTCAGGCTGCGACATACGGCAGAGAACCGAGGCGGAGCTTGGTACCCCCCCCCCCCCCCCCGAGTCAAGGAGACAGAGCGGAGAGTCCAGAGAGACGAAGGGGGGACAGGACGCCGGACAGGAAAGAGCTGCACTGAGACAGAATCTCCTGAGTAGCACATACGTGTGCGAAAACTGCCCGAGGCCGGGGAAAGAACCATCTGCAATGATTAGAGGGAGATCATGCTGGTTCCCACCAGGCAGACTGGAAAAACTCTTAATTCTTGGGGCATTGAGCAGAGTCCTCAGCAAGGTCTGCGCGCTGGTACATTTTGTTTTGTTTTAGTTTGTTTTCATGTTTTTATTTATTCTTGAAGGAGAGAGAGAGACAGAGCATGAGCAGGGGAGGGGCAGAGACAGGGGGAGACACGGAACCCGAAGCAGGTTCCAGGCTCTGAGCCGTCAGCCCAGAGCCCGACGCGGGGCTGGAACTCACGAACCCTGAGATCATGACCTGAGCCGAAGTCAGACGCTCAACCGACTGAACCCCCCAGGCGCCCCAGTTTTGTTTTGTTTTAAATAAATCGATAGTGGGGCGCCTGGGGGGCTCGGTCGGTTAAGCGTCCGACTTCGGCTCAGGTCATGATCTCACGGTCCGTGAGTTCGAGCCCCGTGTCGGGCTCTGTGCTGACGGCTCAGAGCCTGGAGCCTGTTTCAGATTCTGTGTCTCCCTCTCTCTCTGCCCCTCTCCTGTTCATGCTCTGTCTCTCTCTGTCTCAAAAATAATAAATAAACGTTAAAAAAAAATTTAAATAAATCGATAGTTGCTTATGGTAACAATCCAAGCAGTACAGAAGAGTTTAACGCGAAGGGTACCCGGGAACAAACACACTCCTATGTGTCCAAGGATGTTAGTTGTAGCTCAGTTTACAGCAGCGAAAAAGGGGAAAGAAAATCAATGCCCCTCAGTGCTTAATGGCATAGAAATGTGGCGTATCCACATCACTGAAAGTTAGCCATTAAAAAGGAAGAATTGGGTCCATACCAGCTGACTTAGAGAGATTCCTTAAAGTATTAGGTGGGGGGGGGGGGGGGCGCCTGGGCGGCTCAGTCCGTTGAGCGTCCTACTTCGGCTCAGGTCACGATCTCACGAGTTCGAGCCCCACGTCGGGCTCTGTGCTGACGGCTCGGAGCCTGGAGCCCGCTTCGGCTTCTGTGTCTCCCTCTCTCCCTGCCCCTAACCCACTCGCATTCTGTCTCTGTCTCTCTCAAAAATAAATAAACGTTAAAAAACATTAAAAAAAAGTATTAAGTAGGAAAAGATGGGTTGCTGAGAAATATTACGTAACGTGATCCCGTTTTTGTAAAACGAATAAAAACAGCCCGCGTGTGTATGTTAATTATACAGTTAATTATAGGCTGTTAATTATATTTAAGAATGGGGGCCAAAACAGTGTGAATAAAGGGGTCCGTGATAAAAACGGCATGTATAAAATCTCACTCTTGTAAGAGAGAGAGGAGAGAGAGTGAGAGTGCGTATCCATGAGGAAAGGGTGTGATTTGGTAGGGAGATATTTTTGTTGCTGATTTTTGGTTTGTTTTTTGTTTGCTTTTTTGTTTTACTTATCGCCAGACTCTTTTCTTTCTTCCTTCGTTTCTTTGCTTTTATTTATTTTTTTTAAATAGAATTTACTGTCAAGTTAGCTAACACACAGCGTTGACAGTGCGCTCTTGGCTTCGGGACTAGATTCCCGCGATTCGTGGCTTCCATACAACACCCAGTGCTCATCCCAACAGGCGCCCTCCTCCATGCCCGTCACCCATTTCCCCCTCCCCCCCGAGCCCCATTCCCCCTGAGTTTGTTCACTGTGTTTAAGAGTCTCTTACGGTTTGTCTCCCTTCTGTTTGAAAGTATTTTTCCCCCTTCCCTTCCCCCCACGGTCTTCTGTTGACTTTCTCACATTCCACATATGATTACTTATCACTAGAGTTTTTAAAGAATAAACATATGGGGGTGCCTGGCTGGCTCAGTGGATAGAGCAAGCGACTCTCTTTTCTTTTTTTAAAATTGTTATTTATTTATTTTGAGAGAGAGAGAGAGAGAGAGCAGGGGAGGGGCAGAGAGAAAAGAAGAGAGAATCCCAAGTAGGTTCTGCATTGGCAGCACAGAGCCTGATGCGGGGCTCGAACCCAGGAACCGTTAGATCATGACCTGAGGCAAAATCAAGAGTCCAACCAACACTCAACCGACAGCCACCCAGGAGCCCCGAGCATGGGACTCTTGATCTCAGGATTGCAAGTTCGAGCCCCACTTGGGGCGTAGAGTTTACTTTAAAAAAAAAAAAAAGAATAAACACACGGCACTGGACTTGGGCCACAGTGCACAAAAATGGATTTTTATTTATTTATTTATTTATTTATTTTATTTTTTTAAATTTTTTTTCAACGTTTATTTATTTTTGGGACAGAGACAGAGCATGAACGGCGAGGGGCAGAGAGAGAGGGAGACACAGAATCGGAAACAGGCTCCAGGCTCTGAGCCATCAGCCCAGAGCCCGACGCGGGGCTCGAACTCCCGGACCGTGAGATCGTGACCTGGCTGAAGTCGGACGCTTAACCGACTGTGCCACCCAGGCGCCCCAAAAATGGATTTTTAAATAAATGATTCTGGATGTATGGACTAGCCATGTGGAAAAACACAAAGTTAGATGCGACTTTCACACCATATACAGGAGTTAAACTCTCAACGAATCAAAGATCCAAACGTAAGATATGAAACCTTACGAATATGAAAAGAAGACGTGGTGGGGGGGCACCTGTGTGGCTCAGTCATTTCAGCATCTGACTTCGGCTCGGGTCATGCTCTCATGGTTTGTGAGTTTGAGCCCCAGGTTGGGGTCTCGGCTGTCATCAAGGAGCCGGATTCAGACTCTCTGCCCCCTCCCTTTCTGCCCCTCCCCCACTTTCCCCCTCTCTCTCAAAAGTAAATAATAAAAACATTAGAAAAAAGAAAGCAGGGGTACCTCCCCCCCCTTTAAAAATGATTTATTTATTTTAAGTAATCTCTATGCCTAGTGTGGGGCTCGAACTCACGACCCTGAGATCAAGAGTCAAATGTTCCCTCTGACTGAGCCAGACGGGTAACCTGAGCACATTCCCCTTTAACCTTGGTGCAGAGAAAGACTTTTTAAGCATAATTCAAAAGCTAGAGGCAGGTTGTCTGGGTGGCTCAGCTGGTTAAGCGTCCGGCTCTTGGTTTTGGCTCAGGTCATGATCTCACAGTCATGAGATCGAGCCCCAAGTTGGGCTCCCAATGCATTGGGGCATGGACCCTACTTGAGATTCTCATTCTCTATCTCTCTCTCTCTGCCTCTTCCCCCTTCCCCATGCCCGTGTGTGTGTGTGTGTGTGTGCGCGCGCGCGCGTGTGCCCGTGCGTGGGCTTACATGCTTTCTCTTGCAAAAAAAAAAAAAAAAAAAAAAAAGCTAGAGGCAATAGAGAAAACAATGGGTAAAATTGGCTGTGTAATCTCCCTCCCCCTTGGGCACATTGGCCCGAGTCTTAGTTCTGCAGCCTGACACGTCGCTCTGGGGCGGCCAGCAGGACAGGCTGGGGTGGGCGTTGGCACTCCAAACGTCATCCCCGTCCAGTGTTCCCTATCAGTGGGAGTCGCAGAGAGACCCACACTGTCCTGTTGTTCCCGGTATGCAATGGTTCTCAGCTGGACGAAACATAAATACCGCACATAAATCTCTTCCAGGCAAACCAGATTCTCCGAGACGGTGCAGCCTGCATCCATATGGGAGACAAGAATTTGCCTGACTTCCTTCCCCAGCTCACGGAGGAGACGGTGCTTGCATGATTATGCAGAGCACGGCCCTCTTCCCTCCCCCTTGTCAGGGCACGAGAAAGGGACACATAATGGAATAATACCGAGGGTGCCTGACATTTAGTGAGCACTTACTATGGGCCGGGCCGTACACGTTCTCACGTGAGCTCCGCAGCAACGCCGCGAGGTAAAGATTCTATCGCTCATCTCGAAGATGAGAAAACAAGCCATAAGGGCTGCCGGTCACTGGTGATCGGCCGGTGAGGGGGGAGAGTGGGGATTTAAAGCTGGGCAAAGCGTCCAGACCGTCTGTGTTTTCTGTGACGCCAGATGGCTTTTTTGTAGTTCAGTTGGGAAGTGATGGAGACAAGAGTTGAACCCAGACAGTTCGACTCAGGAGCCCGAGCTCCCAGTATCTTTTCTTTAAATTGAATGTAATGTTTTAAAAGGAAGCTCTGTGGGGGGCGCCCGGGCCGCTCAGTCGGTTGCGTGTCCTGTCATGACCTCACAGTTCGCGAGTTCGAGCCTTGCATAGGGCTCGGTGTGGTCAGTTGGCTTCAGATCTTCTGTCCTCCTCCCCCCCCATCTCTCTGCCCCTCCGCCAATCTCGCCATCGCTCTCTCTCTCTCAAAAATAAACATTAAAAAAATTTCAGGGCGCCTGGGTGGCTCAGTCAGTGAAGCATCCGACTCTTGGTTTTGGCTCAGGTCATGATCTCACGGTTCATGAGCTCGAGCCCCACATTGGACTTCCTTTCACTCCCTTGCCTGCTAAATGGGGTGGAGTAAGATGAGTACGAGAGGCAGTGGCTCGCTCCAAAATTTCCTATATTATGTCTCCGGGTTTCTAATTTTGTAACATTGGATCCTAAGGGTGGAGGGTGGAGGGTGGGGTGTTGGGTGGGGTTGAGGCCAGCTGGGTCTAGTAAGGCATGATGAAGGACGAGATGGATATGCACAGAAAGGGAGAAGCTAGATGTGAAGGTGGCAGGGTTCATAATCTCTGGGAAGGTGATTGGGCCCAGGGAGTGGCCCTAAATCTGTAATTGGGGCAGGTGAGCAGATTGTGTAGGAGAGCTACATACGATCGTTAGCAAGTGTAGATGTCCCCTGGGCCTTCCTGGGGTGACCTAGAATGCTTCCAGTTAGTGACGTAGCTCTTTTTTACTGTTGAATCTCTATAGGCCTGCTGTGTACAGTTGTGCAGGTTGCTCACTGCACAAAGGGAATCTGGCCAAGAGTGCCAAGAGGACCATGTCTTTTTTAGGAGAAGAGTCACCTGTTTATTGCTTACCCCACCCCTCCCCACAACGTGAGTTCTTTGAGGGCAGGAGGTTCTCTGAAAGTAAATTACCCCCAATATCCATTGTTAGTCATGCCACATTCTAGATTGTTTTATATGTGGATGGTGACTTTTTGAAGAAGTTCGTTTTCCTTCGAGTTTCTAATTATCCTTCTTTGTGTTGTTGTTGCCCAAAGATATCTGGTTCTCTGTCACCATATTGCTGCTGTCTTTCCGTTGTTTGATTAGATGGCTTGTCAAATGCACGGATATGTACTGACTCGAAGCCTCCCTCAATGGCTGCTCTCTTAGGAGTTTTTTTTTCATCGTGTTACTGGGTTAGTGTCTCTGCTTCTTGGATCCCATGACTTCCTTTTTCTTGGGCCTCTTTTTTTTTTAATTTTTTTTTTTAACGTTTATTTATTTTTGAGACAGAGAGAGACAGAGCATGAACGGGGGAGGGGCAGAGAGAGAGGGAGACACAGAATTGGAAACAGGCTCCAGGCTCTGAACCATCAGCCCAGAGCCCGACGCGGGGCTCGAACTCCCGGACCGCGAGATCGTGACCTGGCTGAAGTCGGATGCTTAACCGACTGCGCCACCCAGGCGCCCCAATGTGTATTTATTTTTGAGAGACAGAGGGAGAGAGACAGAGCGTGAGTGGGGGGGAGGGGGGCAGAGAGAGAGGAAGACGCAGAATCCGAAGCAGGCTCCAGGCTCCGAGCTGTCAGCCCAGAGCCCGACTGCGCCACCCAGGCGCCCCTACAACGGATGTTTGTACACAGAGAATTATCGTGCCTTGTGGCTTCCTCTTTTTTTTTTAAGTATTTATTTATTTTGAGAGAGAGAGAGGGAGAGAGAGGAAGCACGCAAACAGGGTGGGGGCGGGGGGGGGGCAGAGAGAGAATCCCAAGCAGGCTCTGCACTGTCAGCACAGAGCCTGATGTGGGGCTCGATCTCATGAACTAACCGAGAGATCACGACCTGAGCTGAAATCAAGAGTTGGACCCTCACCTGACGGAGCCACCCAGGCGCCCCTGTGCCTTGCAGCTTCTCGAGGAGGAAACATCCCTTACCGTCAGTTCTTAGCAGGTTAGATTTGGAAAGGAACACGCAAGGCCAATGACACATGCGGGAGGCTGGTATAGACCTGTAACAACGGCGTTCACAAGACTTAACACCACATAGTAAGGGCAACAGAAAGAGCTTTTCGTAAGTTAAGGGCTAGAAGACAATGGAGGAAAGCGTGCACTTGACAAAGACATAGTGATGGACGATAAAGACAGACCAGAGCTCCCCCCGCTCTCACTTTCTGTCAAGGAGAAATTTTCATACTGAAAGTCTAGCCCAGTGTTTTCCTTTCCTTTTTTTTTTTTTTTAATGGTTATTTATTTCTGAGGGAGAGAGAGAGAGAAACAGATTATGAGTGGGGAGGGGCAGAGAGAGAGAGGGAGACAGAATCCGAAGCGGGCTCCAGGCTCTGAGCTGTCAGCACAGAGCCGGATGCGGGGCTCGAACCCGCAGACCATGAGATCATGACCTGAGCCAAAGGCGGACGCTTAACCAACCGAGCCACCCAGGCGCCCCTGGAGATTCTTTAAAAAAAAAAAAAAAAAAAAAAGGACTGCTCCATGAATTTGCATGTCAGCCTTGCACTGGGCCACGCTAATCTTCTCTGCATCGATCCCAACTTCAGCGTCTTGCCAACGCGGTCACTTAAAATGGAAATTGTGATTTGGTCGGTGTGGGTGGGGCCCAGGAACGTGCATTTCTAACAAGATCCCAGGCGACGCTTCGGGGCTGAGGAAAGAGAAGCCCAGGGTGGAGAAAGCGGTTCAAGTGGTCTTGCAGAGTATTTCATTGTTGTAACCAGGTTCAAGTCTCTGGTCTGGACAAATTGCCTCTCTCAGAGCCCTGGGAGTGCCTGCAAATGAGACCTTGAGACCACTCTTGGGGATACTTTTGTTTTCATCCGTGTGGAGAGTAGGAGAGGTGACAGAAGCCTGAAGACAGGCAAGTGCGATCGTGGGTTTTTAAAACCGGAAAGAAGTGGCCGTGGACAGATCAGTAAGCTTGACGTTGATTCCAGGAGACAATCTAAAACGGATTCTGTTTGAAGCATGGTTTCTGTTCACTGGACCCAGTGCGAGTTCCCTGAGAACAAACCCTGTCAGACTAGTTTCGTTACCTTTGATCGGTTTCCTAGAAGGCTAGGTCTGGGCAGCGGCAGTAGGGAGCAAGTGAAATCTGGCAAAATGTTAGCTGAGGACTTTCAAGATGTTATTTGTGGGAATCGGAGCGACACAATAGCGACTGGTCTCGAAGACGAGGAGGGGGGATTAGTAACTGGTTAACCCAGTCTGCCCAGGGGGCCCTGATTAATGATTAATAGTTCCCAAAGGATAGTCTCCGGGCCTATTATAAGGCTTCATCCTCGGCCTGGTCTGTTTCAGCAATATTATCGCTGGCTCAGATCAGTGGTTCTCAAATATGAGGGTACATCAGGCTCTCTTGGGGACAAGGGATGCTGGTTAAAATATAGGTGCCAAGTCTCCAGTCCTGGGCTCGGATTCAGCAGGTCTGAATGCATTTTTTTATTAAGCATCTCAAGGTGACTCTGAGGAAGATGTTCTGGGGAGCTTGATTTGGAAAAAAAAAAAAAACCCGACGAAAGAGAACAAACCTACGCAGCACAAAAATGCTTTTACACACGTGTATTTGGGGTTTCCCAGCTGGGTAAGGGGTAGTGAAGCCGAGGCTCATATTTCCTTAGCGAGCCATCGTTAAGCCCTCAGGCCCATTTTCTTGATTCTGAATGAGACTGACAGTGGGGAAGTATTTTCCACCTTTGGCCTATATTGTTTGAATTCATTATTATTATTTTTTTTTCAACGTTTATTTATTTTTGGGACAGAGAGAGACAGAGCATGAACGGGGGAGGGGCAGAGAGAGAGGGAGACACAGAATCGGAACCAAGCTCCAGGCTCCGAGCCATCACCCCAGAGCCCGACGCGGGGCTCAAACTCACGGACCGTGAGATCGTGACCTGGCTGAAGTCGGACGCTTAACCGACTGCGCCACCCAGGCGCCCCTGAATTAATTATTTTATCTTTTCTTATTTTTTAAAGTTTGTTTGTTTTGACAGGCAGAGAGCGTGTGAGCGAGGGAGGGGCAGAGAGAGAGAGGGAGAGAGAGAGAATTCCAAATAGGCTCAGTGCTGTCAGCACAGAGCCTGATGTGGGGCTCAAACTCACAAAGCGGGAGATCATGACCTGAGCCGACATCAAGAGTCAGACGCTTAACCTACTGAGCCACCTGGGCACCCCAGAATTCATTATTTATTTATTTATTTATTTTATTTATTATTTTGGGGATATATATATGTATTTTAAAATTTATTTATTTATATTGAGAGAGAGAGAGCACTTGTGTGCACAGGGGAGAAGCAGAGAGAGAACAGGAGAGAGAGAATCCCAAGCAGGTCCATACTGTCAGCATGGCGCCCAATGTGGGGCTCGAACTCATGAATTGTGAGATCATGATTCAAGCCGAAGTTGGACGCTTAACCAATTGAACCACCCAGGTGCCCCCAGAATTAATTATTAAAAAATTTTTTTAATGTTTTTATTTATTTTTGAGAGAGAGACAGAGGCAGAGCATGAGTGGGGGAGGGCAGAGACAGAAGGAGTCACAGAATCCAAAGCAGGCTCCAGGCTCCGAGCTGTCCCCACAGAGCCCGACCCAGGGCTCAAACCCACAAACCATTAGATCATGACCTGAGCTGAAGTCAGATGCCCAACTGACTGAGCCACTCAGGCACGCCAAATGTTTATTTATTTTTGAGAGAGTGCCAGTTGGGTAGGGGCAGAGAGAGACAGAGACAGAGGATCCAAAGCGAGCTCTGCACTGAGAGAAGCAAGCCGATGTGGGGCTTGAACTCACGAACCGCGAGATCATGACCTGAGCCAAAGTAGGACGCTCAACCGACTGAGCCACCCAGGTGCCCCCCAAATCACCTCCTTTTATAAGAATACCAATCATATTTCATTATTACCCACGCTAATGACCTCATCTTAACCTAATTACATCTGCAAAGACCCTATTTCCAAATAAGGGCACATTTACGGTAATAGGGAGTGAGGACATCAACACACAGCTTTGTGTTTCAGGGATACAATTCAACCTATAAGAGTTGCCAACACTGAGATGGCAGAAATGTTAGAGTTCTCTGACAATTTTCTTTTTTTTTTTTTGAGAGAGAGAGAGAGAAAGAATGAGAGCAGAAACGGGGGAGGGGCAGAGGGAGAGAGAGAGAATCTTAAGCAGGCTTCATACCCGGCACCGAGCCTGACTTGGGCTTGATCTCCTGACCGTGAGATCATGACCTGAGCCGAGATCAAGAGTCAGATGTTTAACCAACTGAGCTACACAGGCACCCCTCTCTGACAAATATTTTAAAGCTGCTGTGATAAAAATGCTTCAACAAGCAGTTATGAACACACTTGAAACAAATGAAATAGAACATATAGAATAGAAACAAATGAGAATTGGAGAATATAAAGAAGTACAAAATGGGCATTTTAAGATTGAAAACGACAATCATTGAGATATAAAACTTAGTGGATGAGCTCAACATCAGAATGGAGGTGACAGAGGAAGGAATCAATAAACTAGAAGATGATACAATAAAAACGACCCAATCGCGGGGCGCCTGGGTGGCGCAGTCGGTTAAGCGGCCGACTTCAGCCAGGTCACGATCTCGCGGTCCGTGAGTTCGAGCCCCGCATCGGGCTCTGGGCTGATGGCTCGGAGCCTGGAGCCTGTTTCCGATTCTGTGTCTCCCTCTCTCTCTGCCCCTCCCCCGTTCATGCTCTGTCTCTCTCTGTCCCAAAAATAAATAAAAACGTTGAAAAAAAAATTAAAAAAACAAACAAACAAAAAAAACCGACCCAATCGGAGCAAAATAGATTTTAAAAAACGAACAGAGACTCAGGGACCTAAGGGAGTATAACAAAAGATCTAACATTGTGTTGTCGGAGTCTCGGAAGGAGAGGAGAAAGAGGGTAGAGCTTAAAAAGTACTCAAAGAGGGGCGCCTAGCTGTCTCAGTCAGGAGCATGTGACTCACGATCTTGGGATCGTGAGTTCAAGCCCTATGTTGGGCGTAGAGATGACTTAAGACAAAAAAGTACTCAGAGAAATAATGACCCAAATTTCCCCAAATATGGCAAGATACATACAGCCACAGATCCATGAAGCTAAGCAAATCTCAAACAGGATATACTCAAAGAAATCCATGCCAAAGCACATCGTAATTAAACTTCTGAAAACTAGAGACAAAGAAAAAGATCTTGAAAGCAGCCAGAAAAAAAAATGGCATCTTGAGAGAAATAACAATTTGAATGATGGCAGATTTCACATCAGAAGTCACGAAAGCCAGAAGGAGTTGGCACAAGTTTTTAAACGATGAAAAGAAGGAATTGTCCACCTGGAATCCTATATCTAGTGAGAACGTCCTTCAGGAATGAAAGGAAAATCAAGACTTTCTCAGATGAGGAGAAACAAAGAGAATTTGTCGCCACCGGACCAACCATAAAGATCAGCTAATGGAATTGCTCTAAACAGAAAGGATATGACAAAAGAAGAAATCTTGAATCATCAAGAAGGAAGAAAGAAGAACACAGTGAACAAAAACATGGGCAAATAAAATAATCTTTGTCTCTCCTTTTGAGTTTTCTAAATTATGTTTCATGGTTGAAGCCATCATTAGAACACTTTCTGAGGTGGTTCTAAATGTGTGGAGAAAAAAGAATACATAAAAACAAGAATGTTTTTTTTAATTTTTTTTTTTAACATTTATTTATTTTTGAGACACAGAGAGACAGAGAATGAACAGGGGAGGGGCAGAGAGAGAGGGAGACACAGAATCGGAAACAGGCTCCAGGCTCTGAGCTGTCAGCACAGAGCCCGACGCGGGGCTCGAACTCACGGACTGTGAGATCATGACCTGAGCCGAAGTCGGACGCTTAACCAACCAAGCCACCCAGGCGCCCCAAGAATTTTTTTTTTTCAACGTTTATTTATTTTTGGGACAGAGAGAGACAGAGCATGAACGGGGGAGGGGCAGAGAAAGAGGGAGACACAGAATCAGAAACAGGCTCCAGGCTCCGAGCCATCAGCCCAGAGCCTGACGCGGGGCTCAAACTCACGGACCGCGAGATCGTGACCTGGCTGAAGTCAGACGCTTAACCGACTGCGCCACCCAGGCGCCCCCAAGAATTTTTTTTTAATGTTTATTTGTTTTTGAGACAGAGGGAGACAGAGCGTGAGTGGGGGATGGGCAGAGAGAGAGCGAGACACAGAATCCGAAACAGGCTCCAGGTTCTGAGCTGTCAGCACAGAGCCCGACGTGGCCTCCAACCCACGAACCGTGAGGTCATGACCTGAGCCAAAGTCGGACGCTCAACCGACTGAGCCACCCAGGCGCCCCTAAAAACAAGAATTTTAAAGAAAAGTTAGCAAGGCTGCTAGATAAATTTCGATATATGAATACCACCTGCATTTTGTATATTGTCCATCAGAAAATTTAAATTAAAATGTATGAGATACGTGTGTGATAAAATTATAGTAAGAAAATTTTAAATGCTTAAGAATAAATCTAATATCATGCAAAGAAAAATAGATGTGCGTAGAGGAGGCATTTAGGACAATTATATTATAAATAGGGGAAGGAAAAGGAATATAAAGGGAGGGAAGATTTCTATACTTGAGTCAAGCTGGTAAATTTATGACACCGGTAGCTTGTCATGAGTCATGTGTCTATATAATGTAATACCTAGAGAAACCACTAAAGCACCTTTGCAAAGAAATATACTCAAAAACGTCACAGGTAAATTAAAATGGATTTCTAAAAAAGGTCTATGTAACCCACAGAAAAGCAGTAAAAAGAAAGTCGGAAATGAAAAACAGAACAAACAGAAAGCAAAAAAATTAAATGGCAAGCTCAAGCTGTAATATAGCAATAATTACTTTAAGTGTAACACTCTATTTTTTTTTAACGTTTTATTTATTTTTGAAACAGAGAGAGACAGAGCATGGACAGGGGAGGGTCAGCGAGAGGGAGACACAGAATCTGAAACAGGCTCCAGGCTCTGAGCTGTCAGCACAGAGCCCGACGTCGGGGCTCGAACTCACGGACCGAGAGATCATGACCTGAACCGAAGTCGGCCGCTCAACCGACTGAGCCACCCAGGCGCCCCAAGTGTAACACTCGAAATACAACAATTAAGAGACAGATTGGCAGAGTGGATTAAGAAACAAAACCAACTAGGGGCACCTGGCTGGCTCAGCTGGTGGAGCATGTGACTCTTGGTCTCAGGGTTGTGCGTTCAAACCGCACGTTGGGTGTATGTAGCAATTACTAAAAAAACAAAAACAAAAACAAGAAAACTTAAAAAAAAAAGTTATTGGGGCACCTGGGTGGCTCAGTCGGTTAAGCATCTGCCTCTTGGTTTTGGCTCAAGTCGTGATCTCATGGCTCATGAGTTCAAGGCCCGCGTTGGGCTCTGAACTGACAGCTCGGAGCCTGGAGCCTGCTTTGGATTCTGTATCTCCCTCTCTCTCTGTCCCTCCCCTGCTTGTGCTCTCTTTCTCTGTCAAAAAATAAATTAAAATAAACTTAAAAAAAAAAAGAAAGTTACTAAAAAAAAACCCAGGGCCAACTACATACTGTCTATAAGGAGCTCATTTCAAATAAAATGATAAAAAAAAAAAAAAACAGGGTGAAAATAAAAAGATATAGAGAGATCTATTATGCAAACATTAACCAAAAGAAAGCAGAAGTGGTTCTATTAATATCACATAAAATAGACTTCAGAGTAAAGAAAATGACCAGTAACAGAGAGGGATATTATATGATGACAAAAACGTCAAAATTCGCCAAAAGACATAGCAATTCTGAATCTATATACAGAAAACAAAAAACTACAAAATATGTGAAACAAAAGCTAGAGACAGATAAATGCCACAACCGTAGCTGGAGACTTTTTCTCAACAACTCACAGAAAAACCAGACAGAAAATAAGCAAGGATGTAGAACTCAACAACATCAACCGACAACATGTAATAGACATTTCTAGAACACTCCACCTAACAACAGCCGAATACGCATTCTTTTCAAGTGCCCACAAAACATCCACAAAGATAGAGCATATTCTGGACCACAAAACAAATCCAGAAAATTTTAAAATAATTGTGTTCTCTGATCCCAATGCAATCAGAGTAGAAATCCATAAACAAGAAGGTAACAGGAAACTCTCCAGCAGTGGGAAATTAAAAACATACTTCTAGGGGTACCTGGGGGGCTCAGTCGGTTGGGCGTCCAACTTTGGCTCGGGTCATGACCTCGCGGTTTGTGGGTTTGAGCCCCGCGTCCGGCTCTGTGCTGAAGGTTCGAAGCCTGGAGCCTGCTTCAGATTCTGTGTCTCATTCTCTCTCTGCCCCTCCCCCACTTGTGCTCCGTCTCTCCCTGTCTCCCAAAAATAAATAAATGTAAAAACAAATTTTTTTTTAACCCATACTTGTAAATAATCCACCGGTCAAAGAGAAAAAGTCTCAAGGGAAATAAAAAAGAATACATTAAATTGAGAATGAAAATTCAACATGTCAAAATCTGAGGCGTGCTGCTAAAGCAGTATCAAGAGGAAAATTTATAGTACTCGATGCACCCATTAGAAAAGAGGAAAAGTGTCAAATCAATAATCACAGCTTCCACCTCAAGAACCTAGAAAAACAAGAGCAAAATAAACCCAAAGTAAGCAGAAGAAGGAAGAAAACGATAATGACAAAGACAGAAATCAAAGAAATCAGAAACAAAAACAATAGAGAAAAACAATGAAACAAAGAATTGGTTCCTGGAAAAGATCAATGACCAAACCTCTACTACCACTGACAAAGAAAACAGAGAGAGAGGCACACATTAGCAACAGCCAGACTCAAACAGGGGCTAGTGCCATAGACCCTGTAGACATCAAAAGGATAAAGAAGAATACAATGAAAATTTCCACACACGTTATTTTGACAACTGAGACGGAATGGACCAACTCCTTGAAAAACACGAGCTGCCGCAACTTGCCAGATATGAAATAGCTTATTTGAATCATCTTCTGACTTCAAGAAATTAAATTTATAACTTAAAAATTCTCGAAAAAGAAATCTCCACGCCCAGACAGCTGTACTGGAGAATGATACGAAACACGTGAAAAAGGATGTATACCAATTCTACCAAACTCTTCCAGAAAATACAAGAGGAGGAAATACAGTTGACCCTTAACACTGGAGTTAGGGGTGCTGACCCACACAGTTGAAACTCCATGTATAACTTTAAACTCCCCTCCAAACTTAACTGCTAATAGCCTACTGTTGACCAGAAGCCTTACTGATAACATCAATAGTCGATTAACACATATTTTGTATGTTGTATGTATTATACAATATATTCTTACAATAAAGTAAGCTAGAGGAAGGAAAATGTTATTAAGAAAATCTTTTTATAATGTTTATTTATTTTTGAAAGGGAGAGAGAGAGAGAGAGAGAGAGAGAGAGAGAGAGAAGGACAGAGAGAGAGGGAGACACAGAATCCGAAGCAGGCTCCAGGTTCTGAGCTGTCAGCACAGAGCCCGACGTGGGGCTCGAACTCACGGACCGCGAGATCATGACCTGAGCCAAAGTCGGATGCTTAACCGACTGAGCCACCCAGGTGTCCCATTATTAAGAAAATCTTAAGGAAGAGAAAATACATTTACAGTACTGTACTGGAAAATATCCACATGTAAGTGGACCCACGCAGTTCAAACCCATGTTGTTCAAGGATTTACTATACTTCCCAATTCACTTTATGAACTGTTATTAACCTGATATCAAAACCAGACAGACATCACACAATAAAGAAAACTATATACCAATAACCCTCATGGATACAGTGGCAAAAATCCTTAACAAGATATTAGCAAATAGGGAGCGCCTGGCTGGCTCAGTCGGAAGGGCATATGACTCTTGATCTTGGGGTCACGAGTTTGCACCCCAAGTTGGGTGCAGAGATAACTTAAATCAATTAATTAAAAATAAAAAGACTGGGGTGCCTGGGTGGCTCAGGCGGTTAAGCGTCCAACTCTTGATTTCGGCTCAGGTCTCGATCTTGTGGTTTGTGGGTTCGAGCCCCGCATTGAAGCCTGCTTGGAATTTTCTCTCTCTCCCTCTCTCTCTGCCCCTCCCCCACTTGCATGCATTCCCCCCCCCTTCTCTCTCAAAATAAATAAATAAAACTTAAAAAAAATAAAAATAAAAAGGCTCTCTGGCAAAACTCTTGGCTCCTGTCTGGCTTATTGATTCCTGGAAGACGGAGTGATGCAGATGTGAATTCATAACATATTTTCTATATGGTCCTTGTGGTTCTTAACATGGGCTTCTCTGTGTTAATGTAACGTAACGTTATACTCCTATTAGACGTGTGTTACTTGGGGGCAAGTTGAGTCAGTACATCAGTACTCTGTCTAACCGGGAGGCAGTGACAATGCTTTACAATTGAATAATCTGTTGGCGCTTCTAAAAGGTTTTCACGTATGACACAAGCGTCAACATAAATTGAAAATATGAGGGCAGGGATCACAGGAGGTCTCCAGAGGAGGCTGTCAAAGCGCCACTGAGCGAAGAGGAGAGGAAGAGAGACAATTGCCAGGGAAAGGTAATGAGCCCTCCTCCCCCCTAGAGAAATTGGTGAAGGCCTGCAACCTTTAAGTCTTAGCTGGCAAGACACCGCCATCTTTGGGGGCCATTATTCTGTCTACCATGACTTCCCGTCTCCCTACTCTGTAGGGACCATTTCTCTCAGTCGTCCACAGACGTCTTTCCCTGTGGCGTCTCCCATAGGTTTTCTGTTAATATTCACTGTTCATAGAAGAAACTTGTGGCATTTGGCTTTGTTGTTTTCCTATTTTGTTTTTGGTCAGATGCGCCTCAGGATGAAAGGGACTGTCTCTGTCTTCACTGGTGGGGTTCTCTAGCTCTGAACGGAAACCCAGGAGGGCTGCTTTCAGTCTGGAGATCTCTGGGTCTAATTCACAGGGAATTTAAGGAAAGAAGCCGGTGGGAGTTTTGAAGTGGCCCGTCACTGGGAGCGCACACAAGTCAACCGGGCCCTTGGTCTCCACCACCCCTGGCTTGCCCCTCCACAACCCGCCCCCCACCCCCAATCTCAGCAAATAGCAAACCCAATTTTCCAGTTTCTCATGCAAAAACTCTCCTCTCGGGGCGCCTGGGTGGCTCATTTGGTGGAGCGTTGGACTTCCGCTCAGGTCATGATCTCACAGTTCCTGAGTTCGAACCCCAGATCGGGCTCTCTACTGTCAACACAGAGCCCTTTTCCAATCGTGTCTCCCCCCTTTTTGTTTTCTCCTCCGCCACCTGCGCTCTTTCTCTCAAAAAAAAAAATCAACATATAAAAAACAAAAATCTCACGTTTCCTCTCACATCCAACGTTTAAAACATCAGCGATCCCTGTTGATTATCTGCTATGTATGTTCAGAACTTGACCACTTCTTACACCTTTACTGCTGACACCCTGGTCTGAGCCACTGTCACCTTTCTCCCTAGTCATGGCATTAGTTTCCTATGTGGTCTTCCTCCTCCTGTCCTGCCTCCCTCTGGTTTCTTTTCTTTTCTTTAAGTCATCTCTATACCCAGCGTGTGGCTTGAACTCACCACCCGAGATCAAGAGTCCCAGGCTCCACCAAGTGAGCCAGCCAGGCGCCCCGCCCCCCCTCCAGTTTATTTTCAACACAGCAGCCACAGTGGCCTTCTCGAAATGGACTCCAGATCATGTCTCTCCTCTTATAATTCTCCAATGGCTCTCAATCTTGTTCTGAGGATAAGGTAAAGTCATGGCCCACAAGTGCCTGGGTGCCCCAGTAGGTTAAGCGTCAGACTCTCGATTTCAGCTCACGTCATGATCTTAGGGTTTGTGAGTTTCCAGCCTCCCCATTGGGCTCTGCCCTGGCAGAGCAGAGCCTGCTTGGGGTTCTCTCTCCCTCTCTCTCTCCCCCTCTCCTGCTTTGCACGCTCTCTCTCAAATTAAACACTAAAAAAAAAATTTTTTTTAATGCTTCCTTCTCAGTGAGTCTTTCTGGCCACCCTTTCGAAATACAATGCCTCCCCCAACACCTCGCCTCCCTTTCCTGCTTAATTTCCTCCCTGGCTCTATTTGTCATCTCACATTATTTATATATATATATATATATATATATATATATATATATATATACAGTGCAGTTTGTTAACTGCCTGCCTTACCCCTCCAATATAAATTCCCAAGGGCAAAGATTTTTCTCTGTTTTATTCATTGATGAAACCCCCAGTGCTATAAACAGTGCCTGTCACATAGTAAATGCCAATAAACATTTGTTGGATGGATGAATAAACAAACTTTACATGTTCCTCCCCACCCAGTCCCACGCTAACTATTCCCTCACCCAATTTCAGCATCACAAACTTGCACCCTTCCCCTGAGACCTGAGTTCACTTTGCGTCTTAAAAATGATGTCCCAGGGACACCTGGGTGGCTGAGTCGGTTAAGCCTCCGACTTCGACTCGGGTCATGATCTCACAGCTCAGCTGGGGGGTTCGAGCCCCGCATGGGGTTCTGTGGTGACAGTTCAGAGCCTCAGCCTCTTTCGGGTTCTGTCTCCCCCTCTCTCTGCCCCTCCCTCACTCACACGCGCTCTCTCTCTCTCTCTCAAAAATAAACATTAAAAAAATTTTAAAACACGATGTCCCAAGGTTCGAGGCTGACCACGCCCACTCTGCCAAAAGGTCCCTGTGGGGACACCGGCCCGGCCCTGGCAGTGCGGGAGGACAGGGTTCCAGCCCACCACGAGGTCTAGAGATCAGGGAAGGCTTCTCGGAGGAGGTGACAACCGAGTGGAGGCTGAGGGGCCAGTGGAGTCAGAGTGAAGAAGTGCTATTCCGACAGACCACCATCGGTGCCAAAGTTTGGACCGCCCAGAGAAGTCAAAGCTCAGAGGGGACCGTTGGGAGCTTGTGGGAGGAGGCACTGGCGGCTGGTGGGAGCCATCGCTGC
Source organism: Felis catus (assembly GCF_018350175.1). Lineage (NCBI taxonomy): Eukaryota > Metazoa > Chordata > Mammalia > Carnivora > Felidae > Felis > Felis catus. Next base: position 97,272,378 of record NC_058386.1, on the reverse strand, counting down.
TGGGATCCTGGGTGACCGGGACTCCGGGGGCAGGGTGGGTGCACATGCGATCCAAGCCGCTGCGAACATTGAGCTCACCCACGACGCCCGTATAGAGGGGCCCGGCCAGGGTGGCCTTGCCCCTTGTGACCGCGGCTGCATTGTCCCAGATGGTGCAGCCGCTGACCCTGGAGCTGCTGGAGGAAACCGGGCAGGCCACGGAGGTGGGGTGAAGTAGGATGCTTAGAGCTTGGAACAAGGGGGAAATGAACCTAAGAAATACAAAAACACCTGGGGGGGGGAAGATGTCCCCAAAGATTAGCCCCAACCCCACGGAGGGAGTTTCAGGTATTCTAACCAGAAAGGTGTTATTCTTGGAGAGTGAGAAGGTTATCTGCAATCACAGCATTCTTGGGAAGCCCGCAAGTATTTATTTTTTTATGCCTGGAGCGATCCCCGGCACAAAGATAAGGTCACGCCACGTAGACTGCTCTGTCCTTTGCAATCCCTGCAGAAGTCAGTGCGGTCCCTATAGCCTCACATACCGGTCCTATGATCTCTGTGGGATAGATTTCCAAAGCGGGGTCACCGCTGGCTCCGGCGGCCTGGGCTTCAAAAACGTAAAAAACGGTGTCAGATGATTATCCAGAGAAGGTTGTAAACAGTCATACTCCTGCCAACTATGTAAGAGAATGCCTGTTTCCCCACATGCTTACTAGTACCAGATGTTATTGATCTTTTTCATTTTTGCCCATCCGATGGAGGGAAATGGTATCTCGTTGTGTGGATTTCCATTTCCTTTATTGCTTGGTGAAGTTGAACATCTTTTCATTGGTACCTTATTCATTCTCGCACGTCTTCGTATGTGATTATCTTTCCTTCGTCCAGCTGTCTTTCGGGTCATTTGTTATTTTTCTCTCTCTTTTTTTTTTTTTAACTTTTTTTTTTTTTGAGACAGAGAGAGACAGAGCATGAACGGGGGAGGGTCAGAGAGAGAGGGAGACACAGAATCGGAAGCAGGCTCCAGGCTCTGAGCCATCAGCCCAGAGCCCGATGCGGGGCTCGAACTCACGGACCGCGAGATCGTGACCTGAGCTGAAGTCGGCCGCTTAACTGACTGAGCCACCCAGGCGCCCCTTCTCTCTCTCGTTTTTTTTAATATTTTACTTTTGGGGCACCTGGGTGGCTCAGTCGGTTAAGCGTCTGACTTCAGCTTAGGTCACGATCTTGCGGTCGTGAGTTTGAGCCCCGCATCGGGCTCTGGGCTGTCAACACAGAGCCCGCTTGGGATCCTCTGCCCGCCTCTTTCTCTGCCCCTTCCCTGCTGATTCTCTCTCTCTCAAAATAAATAAATGAACTAAAAAAAGAGAGAGAGAAAAGAGAAGTTTTATTTTTAAGTAATCTTTACACACACCGTGGGGCTCAAACTCGCAATCCCGAAGTCAAGAGTCGCATGCTCTACAGACCAAGCCAGCCAGGCGCCCTTCGTTTGTATTTCCTTATCAATTTATACTTTGGGGGTATAGAGAGCCATGGATAGGTACAAGGTTCTGTTTTGGAGTGATGAAAATGTTCTAATATTAGATTACTATGATAATTCCAACAACTCTGTAAATACACTAAAAAGCTGTGAATTTACACTTGAAATCAGTGAACTTTATGGTAATAAATTGTATCTCAGTAAAGCTGTTAAAAATGAAAGATATATTGGGAAAGCAAATTTTTTAATGTTTATTTAAGAGAGAGAGAGAGCCGAGGAGGGGCAGAAAGAGAGGGAGAGCGAGAATTCCAAGCTGGCTCCTCTCTGTCCAGGCAGAGCCTGACGTGGGGCTCGAACTCACGAACTGTGAGATCATGACCTGAGTTGAGATCAAGAGTCGGAATCCTAACCGACTCAGCCACCCAAGCACCTAATGGAAAATGAATTTTAATGGCTGTATAAAATTCCTTTTAATGGAATAATCATATTTTATTTAACACCTCCAATTACTCCTAATTATTTCCAGTATTTCATTCATAAAGAAATCGTGATGAATATCTTTGTGCATAAATCTCTGCTTTTTCTTAGGATACATTCTTAAAATAGGAGTTCCTTGGGGGGGGCATAGATTTTTTAAGAGGGAAGTATGATTTCTAATAAAAAATATGAAACTAGTTGACAGTGAGCCCATCTTAATCTGAACATTTTATTTTTTATATAATGTTTTTTTATTTATTTTTGAGAAAGGTAGAGTGTGGGCGGGGCAGGGACAGAGAGAGAGGGAGACACAGAATCCGAAACGGGCTCCAGGCTCCGAGCTGTCAGCACAGAGCCCGACGCAGGGCTCAAACTCATGGACCATGAGATCATGATCTGAGCCAAAGTAGGATGCTTAACCGACTGAGCCACCCAGGTGCCCCTTATTTTATTTTATTTTTTATAAGACTTGCAGTTTGTTCTTTTAAAAAAAATTTTTTTATTCTTTTAAAAAATTTTTTTTAATGTTTATTGTTTATTTTTGAGAGAGACACAGAGTGCAAGCAGGGGAGGGACTGAGAGAGAGGGAGACACAGAATCCAAAGCAGGCCTCAGGCTCTGACCTGTCAGCACAGAGCTCAATACGGGACTCGAACTCACGAACCGTGTGATCCTGACCCGAGCCGAAGTCGGATGCTTAACTGACTGAGCCACCCAAGTGCCCCTTAATCTGAACACTTTAGAGTCTTCTCATTAAGTTCAGAATGCCACATTTAGTACCTCAAAACTATTGTGGGTGCCTGGCTGGCTCAATCTGTAGAGCATGTGACTCTTGATCTTGGGGTTGTAAGTTCGAGCCCCATGTCGGGTGTTGAGATTACTTAAAAATAAAATCTAAAAAACAGGGGCGCTTGGGTGGCTCAGTCAGTTGAGCGTCCGACTTCGGCTCAGGTCATGATCTCACGGCTCGTGAGTTGGAGTCCCGCGTCGCGTCGGGCTCTGGGCTGACAGCTCAGAGCCTGGAGCCTGCTTTGGATTCTGTGTCTCCTTCTCTCTCTGCCCCTAACCCACTTGCATTCCGTCTCTGTCTCCCTCAAAAATAAACATTAAAAAAAATCTAAAAAGCAAAACAAAATGATTATTGTGGTACCTGGGTGGCTTAGTCAGTTGAGTGTCCGACTTCGACTCAGGTCATGATCTCACGGTTTGTGAGTTCGAGACCCGCATCGAGCTCTCTGCTGTCAGCACAGAGCCTGCTTTGGATCCTCTGTCCCCTTCTCTCTATTCCCCTCCCCCCCAATCTCTCAAAAATAAATAAACATAAAACCAACCCAAGCTACCATTGGCCTGGGCTCTCCTACTATGGTGACATCAAGCGTCATTATAACTGCCCACAGAGATCATTTTCAGTTTTGGTCACTCAAAAATATAAAGTGAACTTCTCTATCACCAAGTGTTTAATTGCTATAGACCGATGGCTAGAAAAACAATATGAGAAAGTAAGTTGCTTTCCCTGGCTCAAATCCCTGGGGAATAGAGGCTAATTTTAGCACAATTTGTGGCAAAAGCAGGAAGTAGTGTTTATGCGTTTCATCTGCTACCATTTCTGTCAGCAAGATAGGAGAAAATGTAGCAATAGTAAAAGTTACAATAACAAGGATAGACACTTCTGACTGCTAACTATAAGGTCCCACTCTGGATGGAAAAGAGCCAGTTTTCCCGGTTAATTGTGCTGAATGCTAAGAAGGAAACTCATCTGAAAGGACTGTGAAGGTAAAAGCTTGTATTTCCTACCTGTTCTCTAGACCCACCCTTAACCCAAGCCCTTCTTCCATCCTCAAAGTTTTAGATTTAGCTGGGCGAATTGATTGACGGTGGTTGATTTATTGATTTCTAGGACATTAGCAATACTTAAGAGGCTCTCTGCTGTAATGGGAAGTTTTTCGGGCTAGGAACAAGCATCCTGGATTTTTGTCCTGACTGCCATTTATTTATCTGCTGTAGGATCGGATGTTTGGTAAATCGTGTACCTTATGTGGATGTCAGCCTCTTGTGTCTAGTTGATTTCTCAGGGCCCTTGCAACTCTGACATGCTATGGTTTTAAAGGAATAGTAGAATTAGAAGTCTTTGATTAAGTGGTAGGTCGGGAAACAGATTTGGGAGTCAAGGTCAGAAGAGAGAAATTAAGTCACATCAGAAACCTATTATGATTGGCGTCCCTGGGTGGCTCAGTCAGTTAAGCGTCCAACTTCGGCTCAGGTCATGATCTCGTGGTTTGTGAGTTCAAGCCCCACATCAGGCTCTGTGCTGACAGCTCAGAGCCTGGAGCCCGTTTTGGATTCTGTGTCTCCTTCTCTCTCTGCCCCTCCCCGTCTCGCGCTCTGTCTCTCTCTCTTAAAAATAAATAAACATTAAAAAAAATTTTTTGTAAAGAAACTTATTATGATCTAGGGTATTTTATGTTAGATTCTTAAGGCCATCATACAAAATTGAGGAGGGCCTAGGTAGTGCAGTTGGTTAAGCGTCTGACTCTGGATCTCAGCTCCGGTCACGATCTCATGGTTCGTGAGCTCAAGCCCCACATCGGGCTCTGTACTGATGGTGCGGAGCCTGCTTGGGATTCTGTCTCTCCTTCTCTCTGCCCCTCCCCTGCTTGTGCTCTCTCTCTCTCTCAAGTCAACTCAAAAAAATTAAAAAAATATATTTGAGGGGCGCCTGGGTGGTGCAGTCGGTTGGGCGTCCGACTTCAGCCAGGTCACGATCTCGCGGTCCGGGAGTTCGAGCCCCGCATCAGGCTCTGGGCTGATGGCTCAGAGCCTGGAGCCTGTTTCCGATTCTGTGTCTCCCTCTCTCTCTGCCCCTCCCCCGTTCATGCTCTGTCTCTGTCCCAAAAATAAATAAACGTTGAAAAAAAATTAAAAAAAAATATTTGAGATGGCCCAACTCTGTATTTACTTAAAGAACCATATGTGCACAATGGTGGATTCTGTAATATGCAGACTGTACCTCATTAAAGCCTTCAAAATATACATTTGATTGTCATTTTATCTCCAAATAATAATGGGCAGGGTGTCTGAGATCGTGTGAACTGAGAATCCACTCACTTCCTTGCATGCATGAAAATGAGTGAGGGCAAAGGGACATGTGAATAAACTTGGGAGTCTCGTTGGCTCCGAGAAGCTGCCAGGCTCTGGGGAGAATGATGGAACTAAAATGTCATTGTCACAAGGGAGGCAACTATTGATTTCACCGACAAACCCTGTAATTATGGCACACAATGCCTAGTCGCATTAATTAGAAGGGATGAGAGAGGGGAGCTGGGGGCCCTGCTGGCGGGAGAGAGGGAGAGACTCTTCTCGTAGGTGTGGCCTCGGCATGCGGGAACCAGCTTGAAGGTCTCTATCGGCAAGTTGTAAGACTGACCACCTTGGGCTGCATGTATAGTCAACAAAATCACATATGTAACAATACTTTACAAATGGCAAAGCACTATGTAACTGACAATATATATATATATTTTTTGATATGAAATTTATTGTCAAATTGGTTTCCACACAACACCCGGTGCTCAGCCCAACATAACAATATATATATATTTTTTTAACAGGCAATCCAGGCACGTGATAAAAATCCAGATGATACGGGGCTGGCTTGGTCGGTGGAGCGTGCGACTCTTAATCTCGGGGTTATGAGTTCGAGCCTCGAGTTTGGTGTAGAGAATACTTAAAAATAAAATCTTACAGGGGCGCCTGGGTGGCTCAGTCGGTTAAGCTTCTGACTTCGGCTCAGGTTATGATCTCACGGTGGGTTCGAGCCCCGTGTTGGGCTCTGTGCTGACAGCTCAGAGCCTGGAGCCTGCTTCTGATTCTGTGTCTCCCTCTCTCTCTGTCCCTCCCCTGTTCATGCTCTGTCTCTCTCTGTCTCAAAAATAAATAAATAAACATTAAAAAAATAAAATCTTACAAAAACTCACATGACATAAAGAAATGGCATAAGGGGATAGACAGTGAAAAATAAGCCTCCTTTCCAACTTTGTCCTCCCCAGGAACATCTACTATCTCATTTTTTTGTGTATCCCTCCAGAGATATTCTATTATCCTATGCATATACAAATATATGCATACACATATGTATATATACAAATACACACACATACATATATATGTGTCACAAACGGTAGGATACTATTCACGTTGGTTTTTGTCTGTATTTGTTTTCACGTAACAACATAGCTCGGAAATCACTTCATATATTGATCTGCCTTATTCTTTTTTTAACATCTATACAGTATTTTCTTGTCCTGCAATTTATTTAACTGGTCCCCTTTGAAGGATATTTCATTTGTTTCATTGGCATCTGGTCTATCTTCATAAATTGAAGTTCACCACTGAACAAAAAAATTGTTCCCAACATGGTGTTGCTGATGAAGGTCTTGGATATTTTTTGTGCTTAGTATACCAATTTATTTATATTTGTATGTTTTTCAATAAGTAATCATCTCAGTATCCCCAAGACATTTTTTTAAACTGTCTTTTTTTTAATTAGGTTTTAATTTTGATTCTAGTATAGTTAACATACAGGGTTTTATTAATTTCAGGTGTATGATATACCAATTCAATAATTCCACACATCAAGTGCTCATTAAGACAAGTGAACTCCTTAATCCCCATCACCTATTCCCCGCCCCCCCCACACCTCTTCGGGAACCATCAGTTTGTTCCCTATAGTTAAGAGTCTAGGGCACCTGGGTGGCTCGGTGGGTTAAGCATCCCAACTCCAGCTCAGGCCATGATCTCCATGGTTCGTGAGTTCGAGCCCTGCGTCGGGCTCTATGCTGACAGCTTGGAGCCTGGAGCCTGCTTCGGATTCTGTGTCTCCCTCTCTCTCAGCCCCTCCCCCGCTCACCTCTGTGTCTCTCTCGCTCTCTCAAAAATAAATAAACACTAAAAAAAAAAAAAAAAGAATCTGTTTCTTGGGGGCGCCTGGCTGGCTTGGTCTGTAGAACATTGTGATTCCTGATGTCAGTGTCATGAGTTCAAGCCCCAAGTACGGCTTAGAGTTTACTCAAAAAAAAAAAAAAAAAGTCTGTTTCTTGATTTTTCTCTTCCCTCCCCCCCCCTTTGCTTGTTTGTTTTGTTTCTTAAATTTCACATATGAATGAAATCTTTCTCTGATTGATTTATTTCGCTTAGCGTTATACTCTCTACCTCTATCCAGGCTATTGCAAATGGCAAGATTTTGTTCTTTTTTATGGCTCAATAATATTCACAATGTGAATACCACATTGTGGTGTGTGTGTGTATATATATATATATATAAAATCTTATGTGTGATATATATATATACAGTGTGATTATATATATATAAAATCTTATGTGTAATATATACATATCACATCTTCTTTATTTATTGATGTCCATTTATCAATGGACACTTGGGTTGCTTCCATAATTTGTCTATTAATAATATTGCAATAAACAAGGATGCATATATCCATTTGAACTAGTGTTTTTAAATTTTGTGGTGGTGGTGGGGGGTGGTAAATATCCAGTAGTGTGATTACTGGATTATAGGGTAGTTCTGTTTTTTAACTTTTTGAGGAACTTCTAAATTGTTTTCCACAGTGGCTGCACCAGTTTGCATTCCCACCAACAGTGCACGAGGGTTCCTTTTTCTCCACGTCCTCTCCCACACCTGTTGTCTTCTGTGTTTTAGATTTTAGGCATTGTGACAGGTGTGAGGTGGTATCTCATTGTGGTTTTGATTTGTGTTTCCCTGATGAAGAGTGATGTGGAGCATCTTTTCATGTGTCTGTTGGCCATCTGTAGGTCTTCTTTGGAGAAATGCCTATTCATGTCTTCTGCCCATTAAAAAAAATTTTTTTTTAAGTTTATTTATTTTTGCCAGAGAGAGAGAGAGAGAGAGAGAGAGAGCATGAGCAGGGGAGGGGCAGAGTGAAAGGGAGACACAGAATCCGAAGCAGGCTCCAAGCTCCGAGCTGCCAGCACAGAGCCCGATGCAGGGCTCGAACTCACTGTCGGTTAAGCATCTGACTTCCGCTCAGGTCATGATCTCACAGTTCGTGCGTTCGAGCCCCGCGTCGGGCTCTGTGCTGGCAGCTCGGAGCCTGGAGCCCGCTTCGGATTCTGTGTCTCCCTCTCGCTCTGCCCCTCCCCTGCTCGCGCTCGGTATCTCTCAAAAATAAAAAAAAATAATAAAAAAGAAATGCAGTGGATTTCTGTACATTGCTTTTGTATCCCACGACTTTACTGAATTCATCTATCAATTCCAGTAGTTTGTTGGTGGCATCTTTCGGGTTTTCTATATAGAGTATCATGTTATCTGCAAATAGTGACAATTTTACTTCTTCCTCACCAATTTGGATTCCTCTTATTTCTTTTTGCTGTCTGATGGCTGTTGCAAGGACTTCCGGGACTGTGCTGAGTAAAAGGGGTAAGGGTGGACATCCTCGTCTTGTTCCTGACCTTGGGGGAAAAGCTCTCCATTTTTGCCTATTGAGGACGATGTTACCTGTGGGTTTTTCATATATATCCTTTATCATGTTGAGATATGTTCCTTTTTTTTTTTTCAACATTTTTTATTTATTTTTGGGACAGAGAGAGACAGAGCATGAACGGGGGAGGGGCAGAGAGAGAGGGAGACACAGAATCCGAAGCAGGCTCCAGGCTCTGAGCTGTCAGCACAGAGCCCGACGCGGGGCTCAAACTCACAAACCGTGGAGATCGTGACCTGAGCCGAAGTCAGACTCCCAACTGACTGAGCCACCCAGGCGCCCCAGTATTAACTCGTATTTAAATGTTTGGTAAAATTTGCCTGTGAAGCCTTCTGGTCCCGGTCTTTTGTTTGTTGGGAGGTTTTTTGTTTTTTTTTTTTTGATTCAGTTTCATTGCTGGTAATTGGTCTGTTCAAATTTTCTATTTCTTCCTGCTTCAGTTTCGGTAGGTAATGTGTTTCTAGGAATTTATCCATTTCTTCTAGGTTGTCTAATTTGTTGGCATATAATTTTTCATAATATTCTCTTACAATTGTTTGTATTTCTGTGGTATTGGTTGTTATTTCTCCTTTTTCATTTGTAATTTTGTTTATTTGAGTTCTCTCTCTCTCTGATGAGTCTGGCTAGAGGTTTATCAATTTGGTAGATATTTTTAAAGAGCCAGCTCCTGGTTTCATTGATCTGTTCTATTGTTTTTTTAGTCTCTATATCATGTGTTTCTGCTCTAATCTTCATTATGTCCTTCCTTCTGTTGGTTTTGGGTTTTGTTTGCTCTTCTTTTTCCAGCTCCTCTAGGTGTAAAGTTAGGTTGTTGATTTGAGATTTTTCTTGTTTCTTGAGGGAGGTCTGTATTGCTCTAAACTTCCTTCATAGAACTGCTTCTGCTGCCATCCCAAACATTTTGGAGCATTGTATTCTCATTTTCATTTTCATTTCTTTCCCTGTAATTTCTTCTTTGATTTCCTGGTTGACCCATTCATTGTTTAGTAGCATGTTCTTTACCCTCCAGGTATTTGTGGTCTCTCCAGATTCCTTCTTGCGATTGACCTCAAGTTTCATAGTGTTGTAGCCAGAAAAGATGCCTGGTACGACTTGAATATTCTTGAATGTGTTGAGACTAATTTTGTGGCCTAATGTGTGATCTATTCTTTTTATTTTTCATTTATTTTTTATTTTTTATTTGAGAGAGAGCGAGCAAGCACATGGGTGGGGGAGAAGGGCAGAGGAGAGAGAGAGAATCTTAAGCAGGTTCCACGCTCAGCACAGAGCCTGATGTGGGGCTTGAGCCCACAATCCTGGGATCATGACCTGAGCCAAAACCAAGAGTCGTTCGTATGCTCAACGGGGCCCCAGTGTGTGATCTATTCTGGAGAATATTCCATGTGTACTTGAAAAAAAATGTGTATTCTGCTGTTCTGAATATATCTATCAAGGGCATCTAGTCCAGTGTGTGGATGATCCGTCCATTGATCTAAGTGAGGTAAGTCCCTTACTATTATCATATTACAACCAAGTAGTTCCTTTATGTTTGTTATTAACTGTTTTATGTCGTTAGGTGCTTCCATGCTGGGTGCGTGAATATTTACAATTGCTGTATCTTGTTGGATCGTCCAATTTATTATCGTATAGTGTCTTTGTCTCTTGTTACAGCCTTTGTTTTAATTCTTTTTGTTTTTTTTTTTAATTTCTTTTTTAACATTTATTTATTTTTGAGACAGAAAGAGAGCATGAACGGGGGAGGAGCAGAGAGAGAGGGAGACACAGAATCGGAAACAGGCTCCAGGCTCTGAGCCATCAGCCCAGAGCCCGACGTGGGGCTCGAACTCTCGGACCGCGAGATCGTGACCTGAGCCGAAGTCGGACGCCCAACCGACCGAGCCACCCAGGCGCCACTCAGCCTTTGTTTTAAAGTCTATTTTGTCTGACACAAGTATTGCTACCCCGGCTTTCAGTAAAACTGTAATTTTGGGGCACCTGGGTGGCTCGGTCGGTTGAGCGCCCAACTCTTGGTTTCGGCTCAGGTCATGATCTCATGGATCATTGGTTTGAGCCCCACATTGGGCTCTGTGCTGGCAGCGCAGAGCCTTCTTGGGATTCTGTCTCTCTCTGCCCCTCCGTGTTCGTGCTCTCTCTCTCTCTTTCTCAAAGTAAATAAATAAACATTTTTTAAAAACATTATTTTAATGATGCGATAAAGAGCTACAGTTAAATCCAAGTACAAATCACTTCTAAAGAATGGATTTGGCCTGGCCAAATAGAGTTTGCCAGGCTGGACAGAGGTTTCTACATATTCAGGCTCCAGTTTGGAAGGGCAGTTCAAGCCTTTAAGAATACTTCCTTGAAGGAGAAGAACGCGGAAAGGTAGTACAATGGAGCGGGAAGAGTTCAGGGTCTGGAGTTAGCAGGCTTGAGTTCCAGCCCCAGTTTTGTCACTAACCAGCTGTGGGTAAGTGACCATCTTGGGTAAGTCGTGCACTCAGAGGTTCAGTTTTTTCTCACGTGTTAAATAGGGGCAGTAATAGCAAAGTCGTCATGCTCTTGTGAGGACTAGATGAATTACCAGTGTTTCGTAAAGTGCTTTCTAAATGTTAATTACAAGTATTACCTTACCTTCAGGGATGAAGACGTAAAACCAGAAAAGCTAGGGCTTCAGGTGGAGTAAACACACAGATATGCACAAATTGCAACCTGAAAGTGAAGAGATGGGCTGAGACAGAAATAGCCCCTTCTCGGCTAGATATATATTCACTCAGAACTTAACAAAGGGCCAGGTAACCCCTTTTTAAAAAGTTCCTGTAGGCCTACAATTTAAAGGTCCATCTTTGTGGGGCGCCTGGGTTGTTCAGTCGGTGAAGCGTCTGACTGTTCATTTTGGCTCAGGTCGTGATCTCGTGGTTCGTGAGTTCGAGCCCCATGTCAGGCTCTGTGCTGACGGTGCAGAGCCTGTTTGGGATATCTCTGTCTCTGTCTCTCTCTTTCTGTCAAAAATAAATAAATAAACTTAAAACATTAAAAAAAATAAATAAATGTCTATCTTTGTCACAAATTGTTGGAAGGCGTACTGCTCTTCTCTGGATACAAATATCCAGAGTTGTCCACACTACAAACCAGTGACCAAGGACAGAAACCCATAACTGTCAATGAGAGTGAGAGAGAGGATTTGCATTTTAAGGGGAAAATGATCTCTATTTAGATATGTCAGGGCAGACAGACCCAGCAGCTGTTTTTGAAAAGAATTGGGCGACGTGACGTCTCATTGGAATAAAACCTAGAACCAGCACTAGAAAGGAAAAACCAACCAGCACCCTGTGAGACAAGGAGAGGAGAGAGAGACCAGAGTGTAAATGGATGTAAGATTTTTGGAGGGTAATTTGGCAATATATACGCTGGAAATAAAAATGCACACGCTCTGTCCTTCTGCCTCACTTTCCTAAAAAAAAATTGAGTTCGAAAGCCATTAGGGGCAGTAGAACAAGGTAGCCAGCCACGGTCCGATGAGGGTGTTGGATACTGAGCACAGTGAGGGGGGTGTCCCTGCGGAGGGCGGCCTCGTAGGAAGGGCCAGGGTCCAAGCAGGCAGGTGCAGGTATCCTCGGGGAAGGGCGGCCCGGTGTGGGAAGCAGAGCCTGGGAGGATGGATGAGGGCATCTCATGAGGGCATGTCATGATGGAGCATCATTGCCAGGGAGTGTCAGCCTGAGCTGGGTGGGGAGGAAATCTGTGTAGGGGGGCAGCCCCTGACGGGGAACGAGGGACCCCAAACAGGACGAGCAGACTCCATGTCAAGGAGGGTGGTAATGGGAGATTGGCTACCATATTAGTTATCTAGTTGCACGTGACAATTTACCCACAAACTCAGTGGCTTAGAACAGCCAACATCTCTCAGCTCAGGTTTTGTGTGTCGGGAATCCGGGCCCGGCCCGGCCCAGCCGGATGCCTCTGGCTCAGAGTCTCTCACAAAGCTACAATCTGAAGGCTCAGCTGGGGGAGCATCTGCTTCCAAGCAACCATGTGGTTGTTAGCAAGATTTAGTTCCTGGTGAGCTGTTGTCTGAGGGCCTCAGTCCCTCCGTGGGTATTGGCCAGGAGCCTCCCTCAGCTCTTTGCTACATGGGACTCTCCGTCGGGCGGCTAGCTTCCCTGAGAGCAAGGGAGGGGGAGAGAGAGAGCGCGCGCAAGTGAGCAAGCCAGAGCAAATTAGGAGCCAGAATCTTCTTGTAACTCGTCTTACAAAATTTGCTGGATTCTATCATCAGGCGGGATTCACTAGATCCAGCTCACGGTCAAGGGGAAGTGATCACACAAGTGGGAGAATACCACTAGGCAGAGATCATTGAGGGACATTTTAGAAAAATTGTCCATACTACCCAAAGTGATCTACAGATTCAAGGCAATCCCTGTGCAAGTCCCAATGGCAGTGTTTATAGAACTAGAAACAACAATCCTAAAATTCATAAAGAGCCACCAAAGGCTATGAAGAACCAAACCAATCTTGAGAAAGAAGAAAAAAGCTGGAGGAAGCACACTTGCTGATTTCAAAATACAAAGTGACAATAATTAAAACCGTATGATACTGGCATAAAAAACAGACACATAGGCCCGTGGAACAGAATAAAGTACTTGGAGATCAACCCATGTACAGTAAAGATTCAACCAGGGTGCCAAGAATACACAGTGAGGAAGGACAGTGTCTTCAACAAATCGTGTTGAGAAAACTAGATATCCACGTACAAAATAATGAAACTAAACCCTTCTCTTATACACAAAAACGAACTCAAAATGTATTAAAGATTTAAATGTAAGATCAGAGACAGTAGAACTCATAGAAGAAAACAGGGGAAAAGCTTCATGACATTGATCTTGGTGATGGTTTCATGGCTATGAGACCTTTGGTGTTGCACGGGCAACAAAAGCAAAAATAGACAAATAAGACAATATCAACCTAAAAAGCTTCTGCACAGCAAAGGAAACAACATAGTGGAAAGGCAACCCATGGAATGGGAGAAAATATTTGCCAAACATATATCTGGGAAGGGGTGAATATCCAAAAAATGTAAGAAACTCTTATAAGTGAAAAACAAAAAAAATCGAATAACTTGATTTTTCAAATGGGCAAAAAATGAAGTAGACATTTCTTCAGTTAAGACATAAAAATAGCCACTGGGTGTAAGAAGAAGTGATTGTCATCACTGATCATAAGGCAAATGCAGCTCAAAAACACCTCGCATCTGTTAAGGTGGCGATTATCAAAAAAGACACCAGATAACAAGTGTTGGTGAGGACGAGGAGAAATTGGAACCCTTGGGCGCTTGCGTGGTGTGGCCACCATGGAGAAACAGAACGGAGTCTCCTCAAAAAATTAAAAATAGAACTATATTATGATCCAGCTAGGGGCGCCTGGGTGGTGCAGTCGGTTAAGCGTCCGACTTCAGCCAGGTCACGATCTCGCGGTCCGGGAGTTCGAGCCCCGCGTCGGGCTCTGGGCTGATGGCTCGGAGCCTGGAGCCTGTTTCCGATTCTGTGTCTCCCTCTCTCTCTGCCCCTCCCCCGTTCACGCTCTGTCTCTCTCTGTCCCAAAAATAAATAAATGTTGAAAAAAAAATTTATATTATGATCCAGCTATCCCACTTCTGGGGATATATATCCAAAAGAATTGAAATCAGGATCTCAAAGAGATATGTGTTCCCATGTTCACTGCAGCATTATTCACAATAGCCAAGACGTGGAAACGTCCTAGGTGTTCACTGACAGACAAAAGGACAAAGAAAATACGGTCTATACATACAGTGGATTATTATTCAGCCTTCAAAAAGAATGAAATCCTGCCATAAACAACAGCGTGGATGGACCTCGAGGACATTATGCTAAGTGAAATCAGCCAGTCATAGAAGGGCACATATTGCATTATTCCACTTATGTGAGGCATCTAAATCGTCACATTCATGGAAGCAGCGAGTAGAATGGCTGTCGCAGGGGTTTGGGGAAGGAGGGAGTGCAGTGTTGCAGTTCAAGGGTATGAAGTTTCATCGTGGAAGACGAATAAGTTCTAGCAATCTGCTGTATAACACTGTGCTTATTGTGCACTTAAAAATCTGTTAAGAGAATAGATCTCACATTAAGTGTTCTTACCACAATGAAGAAGAAGAAGAAGAAGAAGAAGAAGAAGAAGAAGAAAAAGAGGAAGAAGGAGAAGAAGGGGAAGAAGAGGAAGAAAGAAGGAGAAGGAGGAGGAGGAGGAGGAGGAGGAGGAGGAGGAGGAGGAGGAACAGTACAGTGCTTAGGAAGTCATTTAGATCTTTGTTTAACCCCAGCTCCATCCTATCTGTTTAATCCCTGGTAGCTCTCCTACCTTGAGCCATTTACTCTCTCTATGCTTCAATTTCCTGTCTAAAATGGGGATAATCATGCCCATCTCATAGGGTATACTGAGAACTCAACGAAATTTTGCGTGTAAAGCGGTAGAATAGTGCTTGGCACATGATAAGCAGTCAATAAACGGTAGTTACTGCTAAAAAAGAAAAAAGGGGCACCTGGCTGGCTCAGTCAGTGGAGCATGTGACTCCTGATCGTGAGTTCAAGCCTCCTGTTGGGGTTAGAGATCACTAAAATAAATAAATAAATAAACACACACACACACACACACACACACACACACACACACACATAAATAGAAAAGAAACTTCCCAGCACAGTTACATACAGGGGGATTGATAAAGTGAGTAACTATATTAAGAATAAGAGAAACTAGTTATCTTGGGGTGCCTGGGTGACTCAGCTGGTCAAGCATCTGACTCTGGATCTCAACTCAGGTCTTGATCTCAGGGTTGTGATTTCAGGCCCGGGGGTTGGCTCCACATTGGGTGTGGAGACTACTTTAAAAAAAGAAAAGAAAAGAAACTAGTTATCTCACTGTCACAACAAATACAGAAAGCCACCAGACTGGAATGAGTACAGTGGTGTTGGATGGGATATATCAGAGTGAACTCATGGTTAGATAGGTATAGAGATAGAGATAGCTATAGCTATAGATATAAGATCTGTGAGTGAGTGTGTGTGTGTGTGTGTGTGTGTGAGGGTGTGTGAGTGTGTGTGAGTGTGTGTGTTTAAGCATGTGAGTAAAGATGCATAAGTGGAGACCTTGAGAGGGCCAGAGGGAGGCAACACACTGATAGCAATATCTACACCTAGCACCCAGATTTGGCTTCTTTTTCCATTTATTGAGAGAGAGAGAGAGAGAGAGAGAGAGAGAAAGGAGAGAGAGAAAATGGGGGAGGGGCAGAGAGAGAGGTAGAGAGAGAAAATTCCAAGCAAGCTCCACCCCAACAGATGAAGGGCTCGAACCCATGAACCTGAGATCATGGAGATCACGGAGATCATGGAGATCATGGAGATCAGGAGATCATGACCTGAGCTACAGTTGATCACTTAACCGACTGAGCCACCCAAGCGCCCCCAGATTTGGCTCCTAAATGCTATTTTCCACTAAAGGGAACTGGAGCTTCTCAGAAAGGTGGCTAATTTCAGGACTGAGGCAGTGAAAGTACAAGATGATCCTGGACTATCTTGCGCCAGAAGCACTCAAAGAATGATGGGGACATGTCAAAGGGACATAGAAGCCAGTTCAAAGGAGCCCCCGGTGACCAAACCTAGGACAACTCGAGTAGCAAAGTAAACAATGAAAGTAATCAGCAAGAAACCCCGAGTCTATACCATTATAAATAAACAGATGAAGACATTGAAAGTTTGATGGGAAATGGAAGATTTACACAGCTTCAAAGCACTTTCCCGCGATATATTTATTGACGACGAAGAATCAGGGTGGGGAAACATCAGGACATGTAGACATTATGCTCCGCCTGATGGCACGCAGAGTACGGTGTCACTTCTGCCACAGTCCCGCCAAAGATGTGTAACCTGAACCTAATTATGAGGACACATCACACCCACCCAAACTGAGGGACATTCTCCAAAAGAACTGGCCTGTAGTCTTCGTAAGTGCCAAGGTCTTGAAAGTCAATGAAGGACCAAGGAAATAGTCCAGACTAATGGAGATGAAAATGTGACAGTGAAAAGCACCATATGGTTCGGAACTTTTGCTATCACAGACCATCTGGGGGAAACCGATGAGGCCTGAGTGGGACCTGAGGATTCGATGTTAATTATTAATGCTCATTTCCTGATTTTGACGATTGTGCCATAAATAGGAAGATGTCCTTGTTGGCCCCAAAACCCACACAAATTATTCAGGGATAATGGGGCACCGGGTTGGTAACTTACAAATAGTTCAGGAAGAAATACCCAGGACATTCTGTGCTGTAGTTCCAACTTTTCTGTAAGTTTGTGGTTGCTTCATAATAATAATAGTAAATAATAATAATAATAATAATGGGCACCTGGCTGGCTCAGTCAGTGAAATATGCGACTCTTGATCTCGGGGTTGTGAGTTTGAACTCCACATTGGGTGTAGAGATTACTTAAAAATAAAATCTTAAAAAAAACAATAATGAAAAGAATGGCTTGGTTTGAAAGGCAGAGACCGTCGGAGGGACTCTTTCAGACTAAGGGAGGCTAGGTGGAAACGACAAATGTCAGGTCTGATTCTGAATTGCATCCCAGAAACCCCGCCCCCCATTTTTTTTTTTTTTGCTGCGAAGAATATTATTTGTGCAATTAAAGAACTATGAATATGGTCTACAGGTTAGACAGCAGTATTTCATCAATATTAATTTCCCAATTTTAATATTTGTGCTGTCCTTATGGAAGAGAAATATTTTGTTCTGAGAGATACATGCTGAAGTATTTAGGCTTAAAGTAACATCGTGGGTAAAATTTATTCCCAAATACTTCAGGAAAAAAAGGAATACCCTATTATTCAAAGGAAATGATAAAGCAATTGAACAAACTGTTAGCAATTGAGGAAACTGGGTTAAAGGAACATGGATGTTCACGCAACTTGCCTGTTAAGTCTGAAATTGTCTTTTTTTTTTTAATTTTTTTTCAACATTTATTTATTTTTGGGACAGAGAGAGACAGAGCATGAACGGGGGAGGGGCAGAGAGAGAGGGAGACACAGAATCGGAAACAGGCTCCAGGCTCCGAGCCATCAGCCCAGAGCCTGACGCGGGGCTCGAACTCCCGGACCGCGAGATCGTGACCTGGCTGAAGTCGGACCCTCAACCGACTGCGCCACCCAGGCGCCCCCTGAAATTGTCTTTTAATAAAAAGTTACTAAGGGGCACCTGGCTGGCTCAGTCGGTAGAGCATGGCACTCTTGATCTTGGGGTCGTGAGTTCGAGCCCCACGTTGGGTGTAGAGATTACTTAAAAAAAAAAAAATAGTTCCCAGGGCATAACATCTTTGATCGGCTCTAGAGATATGACTATGGTCCTCAAACATTTCCTCAGGGCTGCCTTCCAGTGTGTACTCCCCAGCCTCCCTGATTATAAAAGCAGGTCTTACAGAAGGTGGGGTTACAGAGATCTACTTCTGTTCTTAGGTCCCCTTAATAAACCATTTCTTGTCAAGCTGGAAAAAACAAGCTACCAAAAAACAACTACCAAAGTGACCCCAGATGCACACATTTTTGTCCTGGCAATTCCCCTGCTAAAAAGTACACAACGTGTGTATAAAGAGATTCACGCATGGACGTTGATTGTAGCATTATTTGATATTTGAAATAGTTGAAGACCAGGCTCCATCGAATTGTCCGTTGATAGAGGTTTTTTTTTTCTGTACCATGAAACACTGTGTAGCTGTTAAAAACAAAGAGTAAATCACTTCATGCCTGTTAGGGTGACTACTATAAAACAAAACAAAACAAAACGAAACAGAAAATGACAAGTGTTGGTGAGGATGTGGAGAAATTGGGACTCTTGTGCCCTCTTGGTGGAAATATACAATGGTGCAGCTGCTGTGGAAAACAGTGTAAAGCTTCCTTAAAAAAAGGAAAACTAGGGGCGCCTGGGTGGCGCAGTCGGTTAAGCGTCCGACTTCAGCCAGGTCACGATCTCGCGGTCCGGGAGTTCGAGCCCCGCGTCGGGCTCTGGGCTGATGGCTCAGAGCCTGGAGCCTGTTTCCGTTTCTGTGTCTCCCTCTCTCTCTGCCCCTCCCCCGTTCATGCTCTGTCTCTCTCTGTCTCAAAAATAAATAAACGTTGAAAAAAAAATGAAAAAAAAATGAAAACTAGAACCACCGTACGACCCAGCAACCCCACTTCTGGGTATGTATCCAAAAGAATTGAAGGCAAGGTCTTGAAGACATATTTGTACATCATGTTCATAGCGGCACTATTCACGATAGCCGGGAGGTGGAAGCCACCCAGATGTCCACTGGCGAATGAATGGGTAAATAATATGCGGTGTCTACACACACAATGGAGTATTATTCAGCTTTGAAAAGGAAGGACATCACGTGTCACACCATGGATGAACCTTGAGGACATTATGCTAGAAAGAAGCCAGTCACGGGAAGGCAAATACTCTACGATTCCACATATTATGAGATGTCTAACCTAGTCAAATTCACACAAACAGCACAATGGTGGTGCCAGGGGCTGGGGGACAGGGAAAAGGGTTGTTAAATGGGTATAAGAGTTTCAGATTTGCAAGACAAAAGGTTCTGGAGATCTGTTTTAGAACAGTATGAATATATATATGTATGTTCTTTATATATTCAATATATATATTCAACATATATATGTATACTGTATATATTCAATATATATAATATACATATTATATATATTCTTTATATATTATATATATTCAATATATATTCTTTATATATATTATATATATACTCAATATATATATTCTTTATATATAATATATATATTCAATATATGTATTCTTTATATATATTATATATATATTGAACTGTGTACTTAAAAATGATAAAAAGGGTCAATTTCAGGTTCTGCACTTTCACCACACTAAAGAAATGAGTAAATCTAGATGTTTGCTATGGAGAGATTCCCAAGGGAGATCATTAAGTGAAAAACAAGGTGAAAAATGGCGTGTATGCCAAGATTCTGTGTTTGAAAGATACATGTTTGAGTCTGTCCTTAAAAAATTCTGGAAGGATACATCAGAAGCTGTTAACAGGGATTACTCCAAGAAGTAAGGCTGGGAGGGGCGCCAGGGGAGCTCAGTCGGTTGAGCGTCCGACGAAGGCTCAGGTCATGATCCCGTGGTTCATGGGTTTGAGCTCTGTGTAGGGCTCTGTGCCGACAGCGCGGAGCCTGGAGCCTGTTCGGATTCTGCGTCTCCCTCTCTGCACCTTCCTCGCTCACAGGCTATCTCTCTCTCAAAAATAAATAAACATTTAAAAAAAAAAAGAAAGAAGGCTGGGAGTTAAAAGGGGGAAAACTATTTCTATGTTCTCACTTTACTTTTTATGTTGAAGTCTTTTGTACTGGGGGGAGAGGAAAAATAAAAAATAAACAAATAAAAATAAAGCCTTCTGTACTATTTTTCTTACCACATGCACACATGATATTTATAATAAATGCTTAACATTTTACATTATGGCTAATATTGAGTGCTTACAATGTGCCAGGCATTGTTCTAAGCACTTACATGGAGTAGCTCATTTAATCTGAAAGTTACTCTATGAGGTAGAAAAAAAACTAGCGTTATTGCTACCTTATAGATAGGAAACAGTCTCAGAGGGATTAAGTAACATGGCCAAGGTCACACAAGGTCACTCAACGTCACTCAAGGTAGTAAGTCCTCCTTGAGTCAAACTCAG
The DNA here is from genome assembly GCF_018350175.1 of Felis catus. Lineage (NCBI taxonomy): Eukaryota > Metazoa > Chordata > Mammalia > Carnivora > Felidae > Felis > Felis catus. The sequence continues at coordinate 97,252,180 of NC_058386.1, read as the reverse complement.
GCAATCTGACACTAAATCCTACATTTTATTTTTTAATGTTTATTTATTTTTGAGAGAGAGTGGGGGGGCAGAGACAGAGAGACAGAGGGAGACAGAGGATCCAAGCGGACTCTGCACAGCCAGGGCAGAGCCCGATGTGGGGCTCGAACTCACGAACCGTGAAATCATGACCTGAGCTGAAATCCAGAGTTTGATGCTTAACCGACTGAGCCACCCAGGTGCCCCCATTTTCCTTTTAAAACACCTTTTCTCAAATCCTCTTATAAATAGTCACAGTGTTTTTAAAGCTGGCAGCGAGGGCCCCATATTCATTTTAGAGGAGAGGCAAGTAATCAAATCTTTAGAAAAGCAGGGGAAAAAAAAGATGGGGAGAGGAAAGTGTGGGTCTGCCGTTACCGAGGAATGGCTTCCCTTTACTTGTTCATGGATGTGAAAGTCTAGATTTTATTTTTCCCGTTCTTTCTATTTCAGATTTATACGTATTTATTCATATTTATTCATATTTCATATTTTCCTCTATTCGTACGGGGACAGTTTCGCTGGGGCAGTATATGTAAGGGACTGTGTCCGGGGAGCACCAGGACACTGGGAGAATTTTTCCAGGAGCCCAGTTGGATGATTGCTGTTTTAAGCTACTACAAAAATGGTTTATGTATAATGATGGGGAATCCTGGAGTGTTAAAAAGTTAGATCAAAAATATGGAGATTATCTAGCCCAATTCCCCTCATCTTACAGGTGGAGAAACTGAGCCCCAGAGGAAAAAATAAATCACTACAGGCCACACAGCTACTGAAGATGGGGTCTGGACTAAATCTAGGTGTCCTGATTCCTTGGCCACTGTTTTATAAGACTTCCAAAGCCCACGGGGGGCGCCTGGGGGGCGCAGTCGGGTTAAGCGTCCGACTTCCACTTCGGCTCAGGTCATGATCTCATGGTTTGTGGGTTCGAGCCTCACGCCGGGCTCTGTGCTGACAGCGCAGAGCCTGGAGCCTGCTTCGGCTTCTGTGTCTCCCTCTCTCGCTGCCCTTCCGCTGCTCAGGCTCTCTTTCTCTCTCTTAAAAATAAACAAACATTTAAAAAAAATTTTTTTAAAGCCTTCCGAAACCCTTTAAAACCAATGAACAAATCCTTGTAAGAACTCAGTGAGGTAGGTTAGTGTGGTACTTCTTTTGACTTTTGAGCCGTTTACTGAAAAAATGATTAGGTGGCTATAATGGAAAACTGATTCTACTATAATTAAACATGTTTTTAAACACTCCAAAAAGAGCAGACTATTAAGGAGGCTTATGACCTCAGGAATTAGCTTTCGGTTTCTTACGCAACCAGTTTAAAGATCACCGGTTCTCACCTGGCATCTTAAATTCCTTTTATATTAGGCATAAAGCCTGTCTTTGCTTAGTGAGATTAAGCAAATACGGGGTCATTAGATCAGCTGCATCTCAGTGCTGTCAGCAAATGAATGGGAGGGAGGGGCAGTGTGGCATCCGCGACTTGCATAAATTATTAGAGTGCATCCCTTTGCCTGTTGGTTTTCCTCCCAAAAGGCTCCCTTTAGGCTGTGGCTTCTTATCCGCCCTTTTGTTATATGGAGTACGTAGCGGGGGGCACAACAGGCTTATGGAATTTATTGTGGTAATTTTTATCTGAGTATCACACAGTTTGCCCAAGCAGACTTTTTTTTTTAATATGAAATTTATTGTCACCTTGGTTTCCCTACAACACCCAGTGCTCCTCCCAACAGGTGCCCTCCTCGATGCCCAGCGCCCGCTTTCCCCGCCCTCCCACCCCCCCATCAACCCTCGGATTGTTCTCAGTTTTTAAGAGTCTCTTATGGTTTGCCTCCCTCCCTCTCTAACTTTTTTTTTTCCCCTTCCCCTCCCAAGCAGACTTTAATTAAGGTTTGCATAGACGGTTCTTTAATCATTAAGGGCAGATGGGTTGGAGTTTTTAATTCAAAATTCGAATGGACGCGACTGCATCATGGACCTGAGGCATAGGTTAAGTTTGGAGTTCTGGTCTGTCCTTTCTCAGGTTTTCCTCCTTCTAGTGTTCGCTGCTCTCACGCTGGAGCATGCGCGTCCTTTCCAAAAGGTACCTCTGGTCCAAAATTATTTCCTGCCACCGTGGAAATGCCCAGGGCCCCAGTGTCCTGATCGCAGCCAGCAGGATGGGGGAGATGACAGACCGAGCTGAAAGAAACCTTGCAAAGCATCTCACTTGATTTTAGTGACGGGGAAACTGAGACCTAGGGTGCCGGGTCGGTCACTTGCCCAAGGTTAACAGCAGAGCTGAAATTTGAATACCCCGAGGAATGATTTAACGTAGATGAGTAGATGAGTCTTCGCTTCCTCCCCTGTAGAATGGAAAACGAGGTATTTACTCAGGTCACTCTGAGGATCAAATATGATAAAGTAAGTGAAACCACTCTGAAAACTGCAAATTGGGATAGGCACCTTAAAAAGTTTTTTTTCTATTGAGCTATGCTGTCTTCCTTATGCTAAATGTTAATCACTAACACATACTGGCATGTGGCTCTTCCGAGTGGGATTTGCATTTTGAAATTTTTTTTTTAATTTTTTGAGAGAAAGCGCATGCGTGGGAGCAGGGGAGAGGGGCAGAGAGAGAGAGAGAGAGAGGGAGAAATAGAGTCTTAAGCAGGCTCCATGCCGAGTGTGGGGCTCGATCCCACCACCCTGGGGTCAGGACGCAGGCTGAAATCAACAGCTGGACTTTCAACCAGCTGAGCCACCCAGGTGCCCAGGTTTTATTTGCATTTTGAAAGAGGAGATCCTGAGGACACGTCTAATCCTGGAGGGGGAAAAAATGGACAGAGAAGCATTCTGGGTGCCCCTCAAATCCCTTAGTCGTGCAGAGCCAATATTTGAACAGTAAGAACACAGCCTGCTTTCAGAGGCCAAGGAGCTGAGGACTTTGTAAAGAACCTGAAAAACTGCCCACATAGTAGTTTCTAGCATCTAGGGTGAAATTTGATTAAATTAACTTAAAAGTGCCTTCTAACACTGAAGTTCTGTAATTACATGATTCCAATGGCTTCGTTTTGATAACATACAGTCAGTCCTGTTCATGTCCTTTCTCTTCAGATCCAGAAACATCCATGCCTATGGTATGTTACAAATTGCTATCTGGATCTAATTGTTCATCTAAGTTTTTGAGATATAATTGACATATAACATTGTGTAACTTTAAAGTGTACAATGTGTTGGATTGATTTATTCTGATGTTTTTTATTTTTATTTTTTTTTAAAGTTTTTATTTATTTATTTTGAGAGAGACAGAGGCAGTGCGGGTGGGGTACGGGCAGAGAGAGAGGGAGAGAGAGAACCCCAAGCGGGCGGCACGATGTCAGTACAGAGCCCGACATGGGGCTCAGACTCACAAAACCTGAGCCAAAACCAAGAGTCGGACACTCAACCGACTGAGCCACCCAGGAGCCCCCCTGGTCTTTTAAAAAATGTTTGTATATTTTGAGAGAAAGAGAGTGTGTGTGCACACATGTGGGGAAGGGGCAGAGAGAGAATCCCAAGCAGGCTCCTCTCTGTCAGGCAGAGCCTGACTCTGGGCTTGAGCCCACGAACTGTGAGCTCATGACCTGAACTTTAATCAAGAGTTCGACGCTCAACTGACTGAGCCACCAAGGCTCCTCTGATTTATCCTGATCTTAAAAAGGAAAAATAAAAGACAAAAAGAATCCAACATACACAATAAGCACATACTCTCTCAAATACAGAATATTTTAACCTTACGTTGTTTTTTTTTTTTTTTCTAAGTTAAGGTGAAGGAAATGAAAGAAAAGGGCCGTAACCTCCGGCCTTGGAAATGCCAACCTTAATGGACTGAGTTTGAATATTATTCGCTGATACTCCACAAGGAAGAAAATCCCAATCTCAGTTGCCTGGATGAATCTGGAGTCCAATCATTACAAATAGCTGCCTGATGTCTATGTGGCAATGTGGATGGAAGTAGAATCATTATACTGGAAGCACCTGATGAAGGGATCGAATCAAATATTTAGAAATCACGTTGTTATACCCCCTCCCCCGTACTTGACACACGTAGGTGCTCAGGATATGTGTTCAATGAATGAATGAAATACATCAATGTGTTGTAGGTCAGGTTATTCCAGACTTTGTATCAGAGGCATAGAAGTGTCGGAGACCATGGCTCATTTGAGAAACAGAAGGAAGTTCGGCGGATCTGAAGTATAGAGTGCTCTGTGGTGCAGGTGAGACAGACGCTGGGCAGGTGAGGCCAGATCACCGAGGGTTTCACATGTTATTCGGGGGTTTGGGATCTTATCCTGGAATTGAAGGCGGGGGGGGGGGGGAGGGGGTTGGAGAAGGAGTAAGAAAGGATCTGAAGCTGGGGTGGGCTTTTAGGTCAGGTGGGGTAACAGGATTATCTTCGTGTTTTAGAGACGACTGTGGCTTCTGGTGTCAAATGGATGAGGAGAGGAGCATTGGGAGGCCACCGGGAGGGGACAAGCCTAGAGGTAAGGTGTCCTGTGGGGAGGCAGTTGTGCACACAGGATGAGGGCCTGAGCTTGGCGTTGGTAGCAAGACAGATGGAGAGATGTTAAGTACCGAATGAGCCAGTGAAGAGGTCCTGAGAGAAAAGAGTGAAATTAGCACTCCCCTCCCACCCCCAGCAAAACCCAATGACATTTACCAGCTAATCAAGTAGAAAACAGAGCCCTGTGATAGCAGCAGCAGTGAGAAATAGCCCAGGGGTTAGTTGACAGTAAATCTAATATTCGTTGGCTGTGATATAGCCGTCAAGAAAGCAAATGCCATCTTAGGGAGCTCTGAGTAGAAACATCTAGTGTCTAGACAAGGGATGTGACTGTCCTGGTCTGCTCTGTACAGAAGGGTCTGTGCCCTGGGGTTGGGGGTTGGGTGGGGGGGAGAGAGACTCGTTTCCCACCTTCCACTTGGGAAAGCTATAAAGGAATTGGCGTAAACTCGAAGGAGAGACTTGAACTCCGTTCTTTGTAACAACAGAGCCTGGAAGAACTGTGGGGCCAGATTTGCCTTCAAATTGTTGGACCCCCGTGGGAAGAGGGGCCAAGCTGCCTTTGTGTGGTTTCAAGGGGGTAGAAGTTACCAGGGGGCCGGTTTCACTCAGTCTCACGCGACCCAAGTGGCGGTCCGTGGTGCCAGTGAGTGCTTGTCACCAGAAGTTGTCCAGCCTGGAGGGCAGAGCCCCTGTACGTGGGACAAACAACAACAACAACAAAACACAAGCGAGACACACAGCAAGGCGGGGACAGAGTCAGCGGATGACCTTCGAGGTTCTTGCTGACCCTGTGATGTGTGAGTTGTGGCCAGGACGGTGTACATTTCGCAGCGGCCCTGCTCAGGGATGAGATGGACAACGGTACCTCTCTCATTAGCTTTTTAAGTATTCGCTTATTCAGAATAGGTCGTGTGGGGGTCGGCAGACCAGGTGAGTTGCAGCCTTGAAATCACTGAACTTGGCGCGGGGGGGGGGGGTTGGGGGTGGGGGGAGCCCGGGCGAAGCCTCTCAATCGTCAGGAGCAACCGCGCAGTGGGATCAACTTTGGCTGCAGCTCCGCCGCACGAGAGGGGCGGGGTTAACTTGAACGGGTCCTCAGGAGAAGGCGATTGGCCCCGGGGGATTCGAAGGGGCGGGACTAGCCCATCGTTGCCATTGGTCCAGAGGGCGAGTTGAGGGATCGCAGCCAGGGGGCGGAGCCGGCGAGGGCCGGCAATTGGCTAGGCGAGAGCCCACCAAGCGGTGGGAGGGAGCCGGCGGACGGACGGGCGGGTGGGCGAGCCCGCTGCCGGGAGCCGGGATCCCGGAGTCGGGAAGCAGCCGCGGCGAGCTCGCCAGGGCCGCAGCGGGGCGAGGGGGCGCACGGGGCGTTGGCATCGGGGCGCGCGCGTGCGTCGCCGGCTTGGACGCGGCCATTCAACAGCTGGCCTCGCGGGCCACAGTCGCAGAGAGCGATCGAGAGCGTTGGCGGTTGCGACTGCGGCGGCCGGGAAGAGGCGGCGGCGGCGGTCCCGTTACCTCAGCGGAGACCCGAGCGGAGGCGCAGCGGCCCCTCAGGCTCCGGGTAAATGCCCTCCGCGGCTCTCGCTGACAGGCAGCCACGTCCCGCTGCGTCTCTCGGGCCCCCGCCGGCCGCCCCGGCCTAGGCGAGGGGGGGGGCGGGGTGGGGGGGGGGGAAGCTCTGGTACCGCTTCGACCGGGCCACGAAGGACCCTCGGTGGAGATTGGGGAGGGGAGGCGCGGGAGGCCCGGGCCGCCCCACCTGCCCCCACAGAGTCGGGCTTTCCAGAGATGCGCCTGGGCTCTTCCCCTGGTCCTCTCCCTTCTCCCTGGACCGCGCCGGGCCCCGGCGCCGCACTAGGGGGCGCTCAGGGGCCACCTCAGGCCGCTGCTCCGACAGAGGTCACTCGAGGCGCTCCCCCGGGGTACGCCGGCGGCGGCTTCCCGCTTCTGGGAACCGAAGGTGCCCTCTTCTGTTCGAGGTGGGGGCCGGGGCCGCCCCCCCCTGCCCCCGCTGCCGCCCCCGCGCCCGGCCCCGTCCAGTTAACGGGGCCCCGCGGGTGACCGGGTCCCTTTGGCTTCAGGGACTTGTCAAGAGTGTCACTTGAGGTGTTCCGGGGCGGCGGGCGGGATAATCCCTTCCCCTGTCTGACTGGGAGAGCCGGACTCCCTCACGGGGCCCGAAGCACCGGGTCCCGAGGTGGGAACCGGGTGGGGGGGCGGGGGGGCAGGGGTCAGGGAAGGGGGGGCAGGGGGCGGGGCGAGGGGAAGAAGCGGTGGGGGGGGGAGGCCGAAACTGTGGGAGAAACTGCCGTCCCCGAACTCGGGGCAGGGTGGGCGGGGGGAGACGGGGTAGCCTCGGCCCTGGGGACCCTCGGCTTTGCGTGTGGCGTCCTGCCCTTTTTGCCGTTTTTTCGGAAGGCGGCCGTTCCCGGAGCACTTTTGATCGCGGCCGACCCTGAGGCGCGGCTCCCAGCGCCCGGGGCGGGTCGCCTTGGGGGGCCTTTTCGGTTTCTCGGGGTCTTTTCTCGTTTGAGGGTAAAGGTTTCGAGGGTGGCGCCCATTTGGGGCCGTTTGCCCGCCGGCCTCTGAGGTAACTTTCAAAGTTCGTGCCGTTGACCTAGCGTGAACTTGGGCGGCGCGCGTGGGGCGTTCATGCTGAGGAGATCCCCGCCTTGGGCTAATCTAGTTGGGATCCCCCAAGTTCTGGTTTTTCGGTTGCCTTTCTTTTTTTTTAAAGCTATTTATTTACTTATTTCCGAGAGAGAGAGAGAGAGAGAGAGAGAGAGAGAGAGAGAGAGAGAGAACAAGTGGGGGAGGGGCAGAGAGAGACAGGGAGACAGAATCTGAAGGACGCTTCAGGCTCCGAGCTGTCGGCACAGAGCCCAAAGGGGGATGGGGGTGGGGTGGGGGAGGATGGGGGTTGGGGAAAGTGGGGGGCTGGGGCTCGAACCGACAAACCGTGAAATCATGACCTGAGCCTAAGTCTGAGGCTTAACCGACTGAGCTACCCAGGCGCCCCTAAACCCACCCACTTTAAAGTGAAGCCCCTGTACCCACCCACGTTATTTTTTTTTAATGTTTATTTATTTGGGGGGGGGGGGTAGGGGCAGACAGGGGGGCAGAGGATCCGAAGCGGGCTCTGTGCTGACAGCAGAGAGCCCGATGTGGGGCTCGAACCCACAAACCGTGAGATCATGACCTGAGCCCAAGTTGGACGCTTAAGCGACTGAGCCACCCAGGCGCCCCCTTTTGGTTGCTTTTTAAAGAATACGGCATTCCAGGAGTCACATTTTTCTGTGCCCTGCTGTTTTTGGGGGGGGGGGGGGATCTCTCAAAGCACGGAGTCACTGGAGGCATGGAGTAAATTGCATGAAGGGGTTTTTACCCCGACTCCTGTTAAGCGCAGAGAAAAGTGACAGTGGAATAAGCCTGCTGGCCCCGGTGCCCAGGGAATCCCAGCTAGCATACATATCAGAGAATGAATGGCACTGATTTGAGGGGGAGTAACACTGGGGGGAGGGGGCCTGCAGAGGCCATCTTAGCTCCTGTCGTGAGTCATGGGCTTTCCGTGAGTCAAGGGCTGTCCCTGGGTCAGCCTTAGAGGGGTGTGCTTCAGCCTGCACGATATTTTAGAAAGCCATTGGATTAGGGGTCAACAGTGAAAAACCAAAAGATCTTGGGGCACCTGGCTGGCTCAGTCGGTGGGGCATGTGACTCTTGATCTCGGGGTTGTGAGTTCGAGCCCCACGTTGTGGGTAGAGATTACTTAAAAAGAAAGAAAGGTGGAACTAGAGGGTATGATGCTAAGGGAAACCAGTCAGTCAGAGAAAGAGAAATATCATGGGATTTCACTCAGATATGGAATTTAAGAAACAAAACAGATGAACATAGGGGAAAGGAAGGAAAAATAAGATAAAAACAGAGGGAAGCAAACCATAAGAGACTCTTAAATACAGAGAACAAGCTGAGGGTTGCTGGTGGGGAGGTGGGGGGGGGGATGGGCTAAATGGGGGATGGGCATCAAGGAGGGCACCTGTTGGGGTGGGCACTGGGTGTTACAGTAAGTGATGAATCACTAAATTCCACTCCCAAAAGCATTATGACACTATATGTTAACTAGCTTGGATTTAAGTAAAATTTAAAAATTTTTAAAAAGATAAAAACTGAACGATTTCAATAAAAGCCAGGATTTCCAGTTTCTCTTGGAACACCAGAAGGCTTGATCTGCATCTTGCCTGCGGAAGGTGGATGCTAACTGCTTTAGCGGGGGTCTGAGTGTCCCACATCCCCCCCAGTCCTGGGACCTACCGGACCACTGACCCAGACCACCGCTTGAGGGAGACAAGCCCCCCCTCGGGAAGATTCTGATTCAGGATTAGCTTCTTGTCCTACTGTGTAGTTAGAGAATTGCTGGACACGCAGCAGAGCTGACTCTGTGAAAGGCGAATAAACGTGCCACACGGGGATGTCGTGGGTGTCACTGGGGACGGTCTGATGGTCAGACTCTGAGCCCTATCCAGAGGTGGTAACCTCTCTTCTGGACTGGGGTTTTGAATCCTGCTGTGCTAGGGACCCAAAGAGGCATTTGGGCTGGCCTTGCCGTTCTCCTTCATCCTTCAAAAAAAAAAAAAACCCCATTAATCGAGAAGTCCCCAAAGGCACTCCATGTGTTCTGGGTGGATAGGTGCGAGCCATTTCTGCCTTGCCATTTGGGGTGGAGCGTTCTCCCTTGTGTCGGTCTGTCCAGGCGCCGCAGGACGTCTAGCCCCCCTGACTCCCAGATTGCCACGTGGCAGCAGTGCCCTTCCCTGTGCCAGCCCCTGTGACAACTACAACCGGCTGTTCCTACGCGTGTCCCAACACTCTTGAAGGGGCGTTCAAAACCCCCTGGATGCGTATCCCCAGGAATTCGAACACTCATTTCAAGCGAAAGGCTGTTCGAACCCTTTCTGCTTCTCGGTGACCCAGAAATATCCTCTGCTTCATCACTCACCGTTTTCTTCCTCGGCTTCCAGTTAATCGTCTTCATTCCTTTTTCTCTCTAGACTCGGATCTTCGAGGGCGACTTCTTGCTGTAGCCCCCAAAGGGTCTCAAACGGAATCGTCACTTGGTAGGTACACTTGGTTGATCTCGACGACATTCGCTCACTGATAGCTCTGAGAGCCTGCAGGGGCACACGGGCCTGCTTTTCAGCATCTCACTGTTCCTCTTTAGGTTTTCCTAGGTTCAGGTTTAGCACTCTGAAGTTCCCGCGACGTGCCAGGCACCATTCTAGGCTCTGAAGATAAACTGGTGACCCAGACAGAGGCCGGTGCCTGCCCTGGTGGAACTTCCAGACTAGGGGTGGGGGCGGGGCAGATAAAAACCATGTTAACAAACGCACGTGATAATCGAGCATTTCAGTGTCACGCTGAAAATAAGATGGGGTGCTATGCTTCAACATGACAGGGGGCGGGGGGAGCCGTGCTATTTAAGATAGTGTTCTGGGAAGGCTTCTCTGAGGAGGTGGCATTTGAGCCAAATGTGAGAAATGAGAAGAAGCCAGCCGTGAGAAAATGTTAGGGGAGAGAGCACTTCAGCCAGAGGGAACCGGAAGTGCAAAGGCCCTGTGGCGTGAACTTGGATCTGCGAGGAACGGTAAGAAGGCTGGATGGAGAGAGAACAGGGGCAGTAGGGGAGAAGGGGCACACAGTGTGTTGAGCCGGGTGGGCAGGGGCTGGGTTTTGAGGGTAAGCAGTTTGAATTTTGTTCAGAGCATGATGAAAAGTCACTGGAGGGTTTTAGACAGAGTGACACAATCTGACTTGAGGTTTAAAAAAAAATCGTTTTGACCGGCACTTAGCATAGACTCTATGGGGCAAGGACGACAAGGAGAGACTGGTTGGGAGGCTGTGGCAGTCATCCAGGTTCCAGATGGCGCTGGCTTGGACCCGGGGAGCAGCAGCGGTGATGGAGGTGGCCTTGGAACGTGGTAAAGGTGGGATCAGAAGGACTTGCTGAAGGGTTGAATGTGAGCGGGAGGGACACAGGGACAGGTCCTGGTTTTGAGCCTGAGCTCCTGGGAGGTGGGTGGCTGTGTTTAGGATGATGGGAATCGCTGGGTGGGGTGGGGGGTCAAGTTTGAGGTGGGGGGCAGTTGGGAGGGGCATGGAAATGAAGAGATCTGTTGCACTTGTTAGCCGGGGATGCGAACGAAACCTTCAGCTTGGAGACGTTGAAGAGGCTGTTGGACGTCAGCGTAAGCTGAAGCCAACCTTTACTTTTTACTTAATTTAAGAAAAATGAGATGCGAATTCAAGCCACTTCAAGTTGCCGTTACCTACCAATAAAGGTAGCAGAAATAAAAATGGAAACGATCCAGTGTCAGCAAGCCTACAAGGGACTCGGGCACGTTAATACGGCTACGGTCGTGATAAATTGTCGTAATCCTTCACAAGAACAATTTGCCAATCTGTCATGAGCCCTATAAGCTCACTCCTGCCCCTTGACGTGGGAACACATTTTGAGGAAATAATTTGTTAAAAAATGTGCACAAAGATAGAGTGGTAGTGGTGCTCCTTTGGGAAGGGTAGTGCTCTTTCTCTTTTTTTTCTTTTCGAGAGAGAGAGAGAGAGAGAGAGAGAGAGAGAGGATGAGCCAGGGAGAGAGGCGGAGGGAGGGAGGGGGGAGAGAGAGAGAGAGAAGAGAGAGAGAGAGAGAGAGAGAGAGAGAATTTTTACCAGGCTCCACACAGCACAGAGACTGACGCGGGGCTCAATCCCACGACCCTGGGATCATGACCGGAGCCGAAATCAAGAGTCGGACTCTCAACCGACTGACCCACCCAGACGCCCCTGTGTAGTGCTCTTTCAATAATAATAATAATAAAGATTAATTGGAAAATGCAAATCCCTAGAGAAGGGGACTAGCTTACCAAATATATACTCAGTCTTTCTAGCACTTGTGTAGGGTTTCTCTCTATATGGAACTTCTACAGAAATTTGCTGTAGGCACGAAAAGTGAGCAACGTGTTGACCACCTCGACATCTGTTTTCGCTGTTTATGCTGAAAGTCGTAAATATACCGCTGTCTTATTTTTTTTTAACGTTTATTTATTTTTGAGACAGAGAGAGACAGAGCATGAACGGGGGAGGGGCAGAGAGAGAGAGGGAGACGCAGAATCGGAAACAGGCTCCAGGCTCTGAGCCATCAGCCCAGAGCCCGACGCGGGGCTCGAACTCCCGGACCGCGAGATCGTGACCTGGCTGAAGTCGGACGCTTAACCGACTGAGCCACCCAGGCATCCCTGTCTTATTTTTTTTAAAACCATTCCATCCTCTTTTGACTTTGCACTTCTTTCTGCCTGGCAGTGTTCTGTGGTCAAGATGCCACGACACAGCAGGCTGCCATGAAGAGTTCACATGCATTGTGGCTTCTCCAATCTTTCCTTCCTTGATCACATTTTCGCCATAAGGTATTGGGCGATATCCTCTTCATAGGACTCGTATTCAAATAAGTTTGCCTTGGGATTTTCAAAAGGTTGGGAAATACTGCTGCTTTGAGAAACTGCTTAGTCGTACCAAGCACCGGCTCACGGAGAGGTTGCTTTTCCCCGGTAGGTGGCGACTTGCGGGCAGGGATTTTGCTGGTAATTTTCAGACAGTGAAGGTAAAACTGAGAAGTAAAACACGGGTGCCTTCGTGAAACGCATTGCCCACGGATAATGTCCTGACTGTTCAGTGAGTGAGACAAAAAGAAAGCTACTCAGCCGCATTGCTTTAAATTCCTGGTAGCTTTTATTGTGTCACAAGAAGAGAAAGCAAGAAGTCTACTGTAGTAGCATTATGGTAAATTAATCCAAGATACAAAGTTGTGTTCCTGGCTGGAAGCGTCTGGAGAGGGGTGTTCAAGAATGTTTCTGGTGCTGAGAAGGGGGCAAAAGACCAAAGGACTGGTCAGCTGGCTCTGCTCACTGCTGTGTGCTTATTTAAAAAAAAATAGCTCCCCCCTCCCCACACCCCAAAAAAGCTCCCTTGCCCCTGTCCTCACCAATATATAGAGTTATGCCAATCCATTTGCATGGAAAGGCCTGCTACAAGTCTTTCTTTGGGTTGATTTTTTTTAGTGGCTTTAGAAACACTTTGCTTTTACAAACATTATCAGACAAAGGAAGCATTAGTATGACCTCTTGAAATAGGGACAAAAAAAAATTAAGACTAGAACTGCCATATGATGTAGCTGGTCTGCCATGAATATTTATCTGAAGAATATGAAAACACTAATTTGAAAAGACAGGCCCTCCTGTATTTATTGCAGCATCGTTTACAATAGCCAAGATAGGAAACAACCTAACTGTCCATTAAAGATGAATGGATAAAGATGATGTGGGAGATATGTATATGCACACACACACATACACACACACACACACACACACACACACACACACACAATGGAATAGTACTCAGCCATAAAAAATGAGATCTTGCCATTTACGACAACGTGGATGGACCTTGAGGGTATTATGCTCAGCAAAATAAGTCAGAAGGAGAAAGACAAATAGCATATGATTTCACTCATATGTAGAATCTAAAAACCAAACCGTATGAAAACAGGCAAACAAAACAAAGCAAAAACAAATCCATAGACACAGAGAACAGATCAGTGGTTACCACAGGGGAAAGGAGATGGGGGTTGAGCAAAAGGGGTAAAGGGGGTCAATTGTAGGGTGTTGGATGGTAATTAGACTTTTGGGAGTGATCGCTTTGTAGGGCATACGCATGTCATATTACAATGTTGTACACCTGAAGCTTACAGAATAAAACAATTTTCCTCCTATACCTTAGAACAGATTTTCTTTGAGTGCTGGCAGAAGAGATTCTCCCTCAGCAGGACTCCGGTATGGCCACTAATGTATCATTGCTGAATGGCTATGGCTCTCCAAAAGTCCCTTTTTGTCTGTTCCAAAAGCCCCCTGTGCCCCAATAAGCCCTCTAGGACCATCTTGATTTGGAAATTTAGTCATTCTGTGCGTCCTATATTGGCTCTATTCCTGTTACTTCAACACTGACTGCCACTCATTTTAATTATGTGACTTTTAGTTTTTTCAAGATCAGAGCATATGGTCAGCCTCAGTTTTAAAATTGCTGTTTGGGTTAAGGATGTGTCAAAACACGTGAATATTTATCCATGACCTCTTGGCTGGAGAGCCAGGGAATATTTCTATTTGGTCAAGGCTCACTGGGACTGTGTACTAGCCAGGAGCCTGGAAATTGGCTAGGTTGCTTTGATCCATATGCGTCTCGGCTGCCCCACTGCCTATAAATATGTTGATACAATTTTATACATCTGAAATGCTTTCAAAATGACTAACTTTAAGGTTCAAAGGCCTGGAAAAAAAAGAAAGGCAGCAAAGAACTACTTTGAAAGAGGATATGGAGTTGTGCAGATGGTCCTACTTTTTTCCCCACTGTTTTTAAAAACACGCCTCGTTGAAATGGCTTTGCTGGCACGCCGATAGCAAATATTTATGAGTGTGAGTAAAAGCTAGAGAGAATGAATGATGGACACTTATGCTTATGATTCAAATGCTTTTAAAGTTGTAAAGTTATACTTTTGATCTGAGAGCCCTGAGATGTAGCAGAGGAATCTCTCTAAGTATCTTCTGAGATGAAGGAAGGTATTAGAGGGACCTTGGATGCAGAATTTCTGGAATTTTCACTGCTGGTTAAAACAACCATTTTACACTTGAGAGAGCATCTCAAGACTGGCTTCTTTTGTCCGTTCTCTTATGCTACTGCGATTTGGTCAGCTTTGCCGCTGGGTATAGAGGCAAGGAAAAAGAGGCGGACAGATGACTAGAGAGAGCAATCTTTTTCTCTGAGAATCTGCTAGAAACGTCCTGGCATTGGGAGCGTGTTGAGTGAAATACCTTGGTAAAGCTGTATACACAAGATACTGCTGGAATGCACGCTGTGTAAACATTGTTGAATGACTACAATTTTTTAAGGTTGGAGGAGCTCTCGTTTGCCTCTGCAAAGCTGTTAAGGAATAGGTGGTCTCAGAAGTGTTGCTTTTAGGGGGGCCTGGCTGGCTTGGTTGGCCGAGCATGTGACTCTTGATCTTGGGGGGTTGTGGGTTCAAGTCCCATGTTGGGTGTGGAGATTACTTAAAAATGAAATCCTTCAACGAAGCAAAACAAAAAGTGTTGCTTTTATTTATTTATTTTTGAGAGGGGAGAGGGGCGGAGAGAGAGAGAGAGAGAGAGAGAGAGAGAGAGAGAGAGAGAGAGAATCCCAAGCAGGCTCTGTGCTATCAGCAGATAGGAGCTTGATCTCACAAACTGTGAGCTCATGACCTGAGCCGAAATCAAGAGTCTGACACTTAACTGACTGAGCCACCCAGGTGCCCCAATGTTTATTTATTTTTGAGAGAGAGAGAGAGCAGGGAGGGAGAAGCAGAGAAACAGGGGGACAGAGGATCCGAAGCAGTCTATGCGCTGACTGCAGTGAGTCTGATGTGGGGCTCGAACTCTTGAACCGCTAGATCATGACCTGAGCTGCAGTTTGTCAATCAACTGAGCCACCCAGGCGCCCCGATATATGTTTTTTAGACACGTTTTTAATGGAAGTATGATTGACATAGTGTTGTATTAATTTCAGGTGTACAACATAATGACTCAATGACTTTATACATTACTCAGTGCGCACCACGATAAGTGTGGTCACCATCTGTCACCAAAGAGTGCTATTACCATCTTATTGACCATATTCTCCATGCCTCAGTCTTTTTATTTTATTATTGTTTTGTCATCCCTTTTTATTGATGCGTAGTTAACATACAGTGTTATATTAGTTTCAGGTGTGCAATAAAATGATCCAACAATTCCATACACTGCTCAGTGCTCATCACCATAAGTACACTGTCAGTCCCCATGATCTATGTCGCCTCTCCCCCCACCTGCCGCCCCTCTGGCAAGCCTCAGTTTGTTCTCTGTGTTTAAGAGTCTGGTTTTTTGTTTGTCTCCTTTTTCCTTTGCTTTGTTTCTCAAGTTCCACGTATGCAGTAATCCCAACCTGAAATTTTATCCTGGGGAAATAGTTCAACAGAAGTTTGACTCTAGATTCACAAAGATACATATTAACAATAATAGCCCGTGTTTATTGTTTACTGTGTGCCACGCCCCGTTTTTAAGCGCTTTACAATTGCTCATTTAGTCCTTACATCAATGAAATGATACACTGTGGTGATACTTATACTAAATTGAGCAGACTGACATATGGATGGCTTACACAGTTTGCCCAAAATTACAGCTAGTAAGTGGTGAGAGTTGGGATGTAAACCCGGGCAGTGTGGCTCTAGAACCCACAATCTTATCCCTATACTGTATACTATAAAGGCATTATCCACAATAGAAACAAGGTGAAAATAACCCAGACCCTCCACAAGAGGAATGGTTCTATCAGTTATGGTGAGGTTCTTCGTAAACGAAACATTTCCAAACAATACAGCATGAGCTTAAGACTATTCAAATTCTTGGCATCATGCCCTGAAATTCTTTTTCACTCCATTCTCTAAATGAGGGTGTCCCCCTGGGTTGTGTCCTTAGCCATCTTCTTTCTGGATTTCTCTTTACCCATATGTGGCAAGTTACAATTTCCAAATCACTTTCTCATACATTATATCCCTTGATCCTTAAAGCCTCAGCTGACCCTGTAATATTCTCCAGATACTGCTCCATTTCTCCTCCTCCTCCTCCTCCTCCTCCTCCTCCTGCTCTTCTTCTTCTCCTCCTCCTTCTTCAGCTGTACGCCCAGTGTGGGGCTTGAAGTCATGACCCAAGATCAAGAGTCACATGCTCTACTGACTGAGCCAGCCAGGCGCCCCTGCTCCATTTCTTAAAATCCTAATCTACACACCATCTCTGCTTCTCTACTTCTTTTAAACTCTTCAACTTAATACAATCTGGATTTTGCCCTCAACAGTCCACAAGACCATGCTTGCTAAGATCACCAACAGCCTCTAATGCTGCCAAATTCAGTGGACACTTTTTTGGGGGGCCGGGCTGGCTTTGTTGGTAGAGAATGTGACTCTTGATCTTGGGGTTGTGAGTTCAAGTCCCACGTTGGGTGTAGAGATTACTTAAGAATAAAATCTTAAAAACATTTTTAGTGGACACTTCTCTATTCTCCCCTTACTTGACCTCTTTAAAATTTTTTTTAATGTTTATTTATTTTGAGAGAGAGACAGAGCATGAGCGGGGGAGGAGCAGAGAGAGAGGGAGACACAGAATCCAAAGCAGCCTCCAGGCTCTGAGCTGTCAGCATGGAGCCCGATGCGGGGCTTGAACTCACAAACCGTGAGATCATGACCTGAGCCAAAGCCGGATGCTTAACCGACTGAGCCACTCAGGTGCCCCAGTACCTTACTTGACCTCTTAGGAGTAGTCAACACCACTGACTAATCCTCCTTCTTGAAACACTTCTACATGTCTGGCTGCTTCTTCTGTCTTCTTCTTTTTTTTTTTTTTAATTTTTTTAAACGTTTATTTATTTTTGAGACAGAGACAGAGCATGAACAGGGGAGGGGCAGAGAGAGAGGGAGACACAGAATCTGAAACAGGCTCCAGGCTCTGAGCTGTCAACACAGAGCCCGACGCGGGGCTCGAACTCACGACCGTGAGATCATGACCTGAGCTGAAGTCGGACGCTTAACCGACCAAGCCACCCAGGCGCCCCAGCTTCTTCTGTCTTCTTGCTGAGCTGACTTCTAAATGTTAATTTTCCTCATGCTGACTTCTAAATGTTAATTTTCCATGGGGATTGGTTCTATGTTTTCTCATTCCCAGAGAAGCTCATCTACACCTGTCATTTTATTTATTTTTTAAAAATGTTTGTTTTTTTAATGTTTATTGATTTATTTTGAGAGAAAGAGAGAGAGTCAGAGAGAGAGAGAGAGAAAGAATCCCCAGCAGGCTCTACACCATCAGTGGGACCCCAATGCGGGGCTTGAACTCACGGAATCGTGAGATCATGACCTGAGCTGAAACCAAGAGTTGGATGCCTAACTGCTAAGCCACCCAGGCACCCCCCCCCCTTTTCTTTTAAAGTTTATTCATTTATTGTGAGAGAGAGTTAACTGTTTATTTATTTATTTTGAGAGAGAGAGAGAACGAGAGAGAGGGTGTGTGTGCATGGAGTCAGGGAGGGGCAGAGAGAGAGGGAGAGAGAGAATCCCAAGCAGGTTAGCCCTGTCAGCCCAGAGCCTGACGCCGTCTCGATCTCATCAACTGTGAGATCATGACCTGAGCCGAAATCGGGAGTCAGATGCTTAACGGACAGAGCCACCCAGGCGCCCCTACACCTGCCATTTTAAACATGATGTATTTGCTGAAGAATATTGCGTATAGAAAAAAAAAAAAAAACCCAAAGGCACAACCAAAAGTTCAGGGAAAACCCAAGGCACAGCGAATAGTTGTGTACACTGATGTGAATAGTTGTGTGAATAGTTGTGTTCACTGATGTACAGTTGGGAGACTGTCAGGAGCCACTGAAATTTTATAAAGAAGGAAGTCCTTGGTTAGCCAAAGGGCTATTCGGTAGAGTGGAACAATAACCCAAAGGGAAACAGACAAGAAATCGCATGGTCCCCAAGACAGATGAGAAAGTAGCAGCTTCAATCCCTTAGCAGCTTCAAGAAGAAAATGGAACCTGGCAACAATACCAAAAACAAAACAAAACAAAACAAAACAAAACAAAAAAAAACAAAAAACAAAAAAAAAAACCCACAAAAACTAGTGCCTCAGTGGACCATAGGTTCATTATGAACTGACATATGCCTCAGTATTTTTAAAAATGAAGATTGGAAAATTAGCTCCCTATTCTGGGAGAGTATTTTAAGATGAAATATTCATGAACATTTAATTTTAAAGCCCACGAACAACAGGGAAAGATATGAGGACAACTGTCTAATTCATTATTGTTACTATTTGGGGGAGCCAGGAGTTGGCCGTGGGGATTTTATTTTATTTTTTAAAAGTTTATTTATTTATTTAAGTCATCTGTACACCCGGCCTGGGGCTTGAACCCACCACCCCGAGATCAAGAGTCACGTGCTCCTCCGACTCGGGGCGGGGGGGGGGGGCTGCGTTGGGAACTTTAAAGGGATCATTATTGTTTGTTTGTTTGTGTTTTTAAGACCAATCTTGGGAAGGTCAGAAAATAGCTTAGGTGCTTCCTAATCCAGGTGTAGGGTCTTATCCCTGGACAAAGAGCTGAGAACAATACTCTAGAGCAGAGAGGTCAAGGACTAGCACGCCAGAGAGTCCTGTAGATGTGTTTATTTGTACTCTGCACTGCTTTTAAATCGTTTCAATTGATTGCCAACATCTGAAAATCAGATTTCACGTAAGGACCTGGATTTCTGGTGCTTCTGGAAAACACGGGCGTTCTGGCCGATCCTGGCCCTTCTTCCCTCATTGCAGCTGGAGCTGAGGAGGACTTGCCCTTTGAGATTGGCCCGTTCCTCAGTCTCTGCTCAGTTTACTTTGTTCACTGAGACCGTCTTGCTGTTGGCTGTAGTCACCCGAGTTATGGCTTCTGCTGTAGAATTTACTGCTTATTTTTGCTTCAGTGTGAGACGGAAGCGATAGCCAGTTTTTTGAAAACTGTCAAAAACACGGTTCATCAAACACTTTAAAGTGGTATTTGGCTCATTTCTCTCCAAACTTGATAAGAGCCTTTTTTTTTTTTTTTTTTTTTTTTTTTTTTTACACTTCAGGAAAGTGGAGAGATGTGGGTAAAGTATAGAAATTTGTTTTGTTATGTAGAAATCATCCTTGTGAGGGGTGTGAGGCATATGTTAAATCTCAAAACGGTGATGATTTTTAGTCGTCTTTGTGAATTTAATTTTAAGTAGAAGAAATTTTTAAATAAGATCTATTTATACTGGTCATAATTTTAAACAAGTGACTAAAAATGCATCTATTAAAAGTTTGATTACATCAGTAAATGTGTCATTAAAAACTACTTTCCCGGGGTGCCTGGGTGGCTCAGTCGGTCGAGCGTCCGACTTCAGCTCAGGTCGCGATCTCACGGTCCCTGAGTTTGAGCCCCGTGTCAGGCTCTGGGCTGATGGCTCAGAGCCTGGAGCCTGCTTCCGATTCTGTGTCTCCCTCTCTCTCTGCCCCTCCCCCATTCATGCTCTGTCTCTCTCTGTCTCAAAAATAAATAAACATTAAAAAAAATTAAAAAGAAAAACTACTTTCCAAAAAATTCATAACTCAATTTCTGGACTTTATTCCTGTGCATACATAATTTGCACAAAATTATATCCAAATGACACTGTAATAAATGGCTTTGAGCAGGTTTGATTTTGTTTTTTAAAGTAGGCTCCCTGGCCAATGTGGGGCTTGAACTCATGACCCTGAGATCAAGAGTTGCATGCTCTACCAACTGAGCCAGCCAGACGCCCATGCTTTTTTCTTATTTTAAATTATTTCTCTAGGATAAGTTTCTAGAGCAGGTTACTTGATAAAGGAGATGAGAATTTTTATGATTCTTGGTTTGTTTGGCTAAATTATTCTAGAAAAAGATGATTTACATGGTCTCTAGCAAGATATGAAGATGCCTGTTTTTTTCTTCCCAAAACTCTCCCAGGAATTGGCTTTTATAACTTTTTATTCGTTTGTGTAAAGACTATTAAATGGAATTGTGTATCTATTTAGTGTTGAGAGAGAGAGAGAGAGACAGAGCGCGAGCAGGGGAGGGGCAGAGAGAGAGAGAGGGAGACACAGAATCCGAAGCAGCCTCTAGGCTCCGAGCTGTCAGCACAGAGCAGAGCCCGACGCGGGGCTTGAACTTATACAAATCACAAGATCATGACCTGAGCTGAAGACGTACGCTTAACCGACTGAGCCACCCAGGTGCCCTTGTAATTGTATATCTTGAAACGAATTAAGAGTTCGATACATGTATCAGTTAGCTATTGTTGTGTAACAAACCATCCCCAAACTTAGTGGCTTAAACAACAGGGATTTATTGTTTCTCACAAGTCTATAGGTTGGCAGGACTGTTGTACTTGCTCACGTGTCAGTGGTCAGTTGGTGGGTTGGCTGGGGGCTGGCTGGTTTAGGACATCTTCCGAAATCGAGAGTCAGATGCTTAACCAACTGAGACACCCAAGCGCCCTGACTCTATCTCTTGATAGCAGTAACTCAAAGTCACATCGCAGAGTGTAGATACGGGGCTGGGTGGAAACTTGCGATTACTTTTACAACTCTTATACCACCACATTCAAATGACTGTTGTCCTTCAAAGTTGTCATCTTTCAAAGCTCTGCACTCATTCCAACGATGTACCCACGAATTAAAAAAGCAAGAATCAGAGCCTTTATTAGAATCTCCTTTTTTGGGGGGAGGCGGTTATAAGCCAGTTAAGAAAATCAGTTTGGTTTTTATAGTCAACCATTTTATTCAATGTTCTTGATTCTAGGTTATTTTTTTTTAATTTTTATTTATTTTTGAGACAGAGACAGAGCATGAACGGGGGGAGGGTCAGAGAGAGGGGGAGACACAGAATCCGAAACAGGCTCCAGGCTCCGAGCTGTCAGCACAGAGCCCGATGCGGGGCTCAAACTCACAAACTGTGAGATCATGACCCGAGCCAAAGTCAGACGCTTAACCGACTGAGCCACCCAGGCGCCCCAATTCTAGGTAATTTTTGATAATTTCTAAATATCAAATTCACGATAAAAGAATTTCAAAATTGACCCCCGTCAAGGCTATTTAAAAGAATGTAACCCAGACTTTGAAATCAATCCAAAAGGAAGCATTCTGAAATGTTTAAAACAAAGGCTTGTCACTGGAATAAATGGGGAGAGCATGACAAACCTGATCACTTTGAAGTGGTTAACTACTCTGTGTGTATTTTTTCTGGAAGGTTTTTTAAAAGCTGTTGCTTTGAATTAGGTTGTATAAACAAATACCTATTGACTGTAGATGAATTTGGGAGTTCTGTGTATCTTAGTTGAATATCACATTAATTTTTCTCCCCTAAAGGAGCTTAGCGTTGACTCTCATTTAGGTTGCACGTTGCAGCAAAGTAACTGGATTGTTTTCCTCATTTTGCTATTTAGATAATGTTTTTGGAGAAAGAGAGCATGTTTGTTTTCATAACACCCCAGTTCAGTGTTGCTATTATAAGAATTTCTAAGAACCTTAATATCTTAGATATAACCTTTGGAGGCCTTTAAAAAAACAGTCTACGCAAACTTTGTCTCCTCAAGGAAATTGACTTGGACTGTCCTTTATGGACAGTTATTAAAGAATTATGTACCTACAAAGCTAACCAAGATTTAGTAGTGGATTTTGTGTTAGAATTTCTATCATCTGGCCATGTATGCTTGAGTCTAAACCTCTCAGAAGTTGACATTGGAAGTTGACATAAAACATGAGAAACTCAGGTTTTATAGACTCTGGATATATCCACTTTAGAAAAAACTCCTTTATTGGAAAGTGCCATTTGAAGTCAGCAAATAGGAGCAGAAATCCTTGATTCCCAGTATTTGTAATCTTGGGGCACCTTGGGCAGCTTAAAAGAGTTTGTTAATAGGAAATGCCAGCAGGCACTCATGTTTGGGGGATTTTTAGGTCAAGGGCAAATTCACTTGGTCATTCATTAGAAGAGGATGGTTCTTCTGCATTGGAACTTAGAGTTCAGTTTAGTTCATGTCAATAGACTGGGAGCATACGAGTGGATATGTCCACGTAAGACCTAGAAACCAACCCGGACCAAGGATGTTAAATCAGGTGCGTGTTCCCGAATGCGCTATGGGTATTTTACACTTGCCTCGTTTCTGTAGTACCCCCAGCCAGTTTTTCTGGGATTTGACCTTTGAGATCAATCATGCAATAGATTGGAGATTTGGAATCTTGGGGTCTCAATGTATGGGCAAGTCACTGAATTTTTCTGAATCCGTCTGAATTTCCCTATCTGTAAAACAGGCATGAAAATTCTTATAGGTTGCTTCGTGAATCAAATGAGATAAAATAACACTTTTGCCACAAATAAAGAATCATCATAGCTTGTGTTTATTGAGAACTTCCTTTGTGCCGGGCACTATTCTTAAGCTTTCACATGTACTTGCTCACTGAATCCTCTCAGAAATCCTAGAATCTCAATTTTTCAGTGAAGGAAACTGAAACACAGTACAGTTGGCCCTTGAACAACACAGGTTTGAACTGTGCGGGTCCATTTATACACGGATTTCTTTGCGATCAATACAGTACAGTACCATACATGTATTTTCCCTTATGATTTTCTTTTCTTTTTTTTTTAGTGTTTATTTATTTTTGAGAGAGGGAGAGAGACAGAGCGTGAGTGGGGGAGGGACAGAGAAAGAGGGAGACACAGAATCGGAAGCAGGCTCCAGGCTCCGAGCACTCAGCTCAGAGCCTGATGCGGGGCTCGAACTCACAGACTGTGAGATCATGACCTGAGCCGAAGTCGGACGCTTAACCGACGGAGCCACCCAGGCGCCCCTTTTCTTTTTTTTTTTAAGTTTATTTATTCACTCAGAGAGAAAGAGAGAGAGTGCACAAGTGGGGGAGGGGCAGAGAGAGAGAGAGAGAGAGAGAGAGAGAGAATCCCAAGCTCTTCACTGTCAGCACAAAGCCCAGCGTGGGGCTCGAACTCATGAACCGTGAGATCATGACCCGAGCCGAAGTCAGACACTTAACCGACCGAGCCACCCAGGCGCCCCTTCTTCTTCTTCTTCTTTTTTTTAAAGTAACCTCTACACCCAATGCGGTGCTCAAATTCAGAACCCCGAGATCGAGAGTTGCATGCTCCACTGTCTGAGCCAGCCAGGCGCCCCCATTTTTTTCCTTCCTTCTGATTTTCTTAAGAACATTTTCTTTCCTCTAGCTTACTTCATTGTAAGAATACAGTATACCATCCATATAACATGCAAAATATGTGTCCCTCGATTGTTTCTGTTGTCGGTAAGGCTCTGGTTAACAGTAGGCGATTAGTAGTTGGGTTTGGGGGCAGCCAAAATCATGCGTGGATTTTCAACCACATGAGGGTGAGGGGAGTTGGTGCCCCTCACCCCCGTCCCGTTCAAGGGCCAACCGTATACGGAAACTTTGAAACCCCGAAAATACATTAAACAAATGCGAGCTATTGTCTTCATTCTCCCCAAAGTGCGCTTTCCCCTATCAGTTGAC
Organism: Felis catus; assembly: GCF_018350175.1. Classification (NCBI taxonomy): domain Eukaryota; kingdom Metazoa; phylum Chordata; class Mammalia; order Carnivora; family Felidae; genus Felis; species Felis catus. The sequence continues at coordinate 97,228,438 of NC_058386.1, read as the reverse complement.
CTGAAGTCCAGGAATGCTAGCAGCCTTCGAAGTGCAAATCCGTGTTTTGCTCCATCTGTATGAAAATGTTCTCTCTCACCCTCTAAGGTTTCCGGGGGCTACCATGACGGTCACCGTGGTGTATGATAACTCTGAGGCCACAGAGCTCTGTGCAGCTCAGCACCTCTACCTCAAGCCCATAGCAAAACTGATGATCAATGTATTGCTCCCAGAGAGCTCAGAACCCATGAGACCCTTCTCCAACTGGGAAGTTCTCGACCAGCTTAAGAGCCTAATTTGCCCTGATCAGTTCACCACAGTCCGGCTCTCTAAGAGTACCAAGGACTTCATCCGGTTCGAGGGGGAGGCCGAAACGCGAAGTCTGGTTCAGATCTTGAAGGCAAAGTTACATGGAAAGATCATCAAGCTAAACGGTTTGAAAACAGACTTAAAAGTAGTGGCTACGGACGCCCAGGGAGAGTGGGAGCGCTTCCCCAGGGAGAAGGAGGCCTCGTCGAGTGATGGGGCTGAAGAGCAGGACCAGGATAAGAGCCCCGACTCTATATATTTTGAAGGCTTGCCCTGCAAATGGTTTGCACCTAAAGGCTCCAGCGGGGAGAAGCCCTGTGAAGAGATCCTCCGGGTGGTCTTTGAAAGCTTTGGGAAGATCAAGAATGTGGATATCCCTATGCTAGACCCCTACCGAGAAGTGACGACTGGTGGGAACTTCGGGGGCTTCGGCTTCGGCTTGCAGACGTTTGAGGCCTTTATACAGTACCAGGAGTCGACGGACTTTGTGAAAGCCATGGAGTCCCTTCGAGGTATGAAGCTAATGCTCAAAGGAGACGATGGGAAAGCTCTGGCCTGTAACATCAAGGTAAGAAGGAGCCAGAATTTCTTTCATTCCCCACTGTCCAGGTGGTCCTGAGCAAAAGCTGGAAGGAAGCATCTAGAATAAATTTCCTTAGACCCCACCAGGCTCTGATTGACAGCTAATGGGGAGATTTGTGTTGTCACTAATAAATGGATGTTTAGGAATAAAAATAATCCGGATTTGAACATTCTCTGCTAGCAGGCATGCTGCTGGCTGGGGTTTTGTTATTATCCGGGGTTCTGCCCTAACTTCTCCAGGGCACTGAAGAATTCCTCTGGCTCTTATGGAACTGTCTCGTATGCCTGTTCTATTTGACGAGTTGCTGAGAGAGAGGGATACATGCAGTTTGAAACCACAGGAGAGCGGTTTACTCCCTCTGTCCTCTTGGGGCAACAGCTTACATTTTCAGGATGTCTGTCAGGTAAATTGTTGGAACGTAACCTCAACAAGCTTGGATGCTTTCCTTTCAAGATCATCCTGTCTGTCCAGTCATGCCACCTCATCGATGTCTGAATGCTTGGCCATCTTCTTAGAGAGAGTGCGTGCAAGTGGGGGAGAGGGGCGGGGGGGGGGGAGGGAGGGAGGGGGGAGAGAGAGAGAGAGAGAGAGAGAGAGAGAGAGAGAGGGAGAGAATATCTTAAGCAGGCTCTACACTCAGCGCAGAGTCCAACCTGAGGCTTGATCCCACAACCCTTTGATCATGACCAAAATCAAGAGTCAGACGTTCAACCAACTGAGCCACCCGGGCACCCCTAAAATATATCTTTTTAAATTAGGAGCTATTCAGCCAGACAAAAGATATAACACGTACCATGGTGACCACCCATGTACCCATTGCCCGGCTTACAAAAGAAAACATCACCAGTGAGATGAGACCCCATTCCCCTTCCTCCCCTCAAAGATAGCCATGATTGTGAATTTGGTGTTTATCATTCTTGTGTATATTTAAAAGGGCTATTTCCGTCTCCTTTTATTTTTCGAGCAAATTTGTTTGTAGTGCCTCGATCTGACTTTCACTGTATTTTGAGATTTGCAAAGTAGCTTAATAATCACTACAGTCCGATGTCTGTATCCCATTAGGTCAGTTTTCTTGCCTCTTCGCTCCCCGCCCCCTCTGCTCCCCCCCCCCATTTTTTGACTATTTTTGTCTCTGATGATTAAAAAAAAATACATGAACTCAGTTGATTGCTATAACAAACCAGAGGTAATATACTCACATCCCTCAGACCCTGTGCCCAAAATGACACCGGGATGTCATCTATAGCTATATTAGAGCTCCTCAAGGGTTCTGCCAAAGGAAATTCGACAGGGCTGTTTGGCAGGTGACCACGAAGCAGCGGAACCATCTGGACACTGGGATGCAGAGAGGGCATTTTGAACTCCTTGGGTTTTGGATGGTAATGTACATACCCGTTCCATCTCACTGACCTGGGACATACCCAGCCAGCTGGCAAACTTTTCTAATGAAGCTCTGCATTGTTTGTGGGCAGGTTATGTTTGATAGGACCAAACATTTCAGCGAAGGAGCCATAAGGAGGAGAAATCAAGAAAGGCTAAAATTACAAGAACTAGAGGAAGAAAGGAAAAAAGAAAAGAGGAGAGACGAGGAAGAGGCTGCGAGGTGAGGAGACCGACTTTAACAAAGAAGGTTTTTCACTTCCGATGAGTGGATTTTTCCCTTTGGGTGAATAGGTGACAATGAGGTGGGGGGCAGTAGGAATTGCTGCAGATTGGAAAGTTCTGTGGAAGCCTATCGTCTTCCGACTGTGCTGTTACAAAACCAAAATGGCCAAACGACTGAAAACAGGAAACTTAAAAAGAAGGTTCTCAAGGAGAACAAGTAATGAGCTAGATTAAGATATCTGGGAAGAAAGGATTAAAAAAGAAAGGATCAGGGGCTTTTATAATGAAAATCCTAGCCCACCAAATTAACAAGTATACCAATTTACCCCCCACTTTACCAAATTTTACCTTGCCTACCAATTTAAATAAAAACGAATTCTTTTTAGGACTGGAAAAGATTTTCTTCCACAAAATGCTCAGCAGTCAAACCAACTGACAGGCAGGAAGGCATGTATTTCTTGGCATTCTATTTCCTGTTGGCCTAAGGTCTTTCGGTGAATTTAAGGAGCCCCCATGTTTATTTCTTTGAGCTTCTCCTTGTCTTGAAATTAGGGACTTGGGCCTAGAAAGGGCGATTGGATTGCCAAAGGTTTGCCAAGAAGGTACAAATGGGCTGGAACTACAGGGCTCTTAAAACAAGTCTTACGTGGGGCGCCTGGGTGGCTCGGTCGGTGAAGCGCCCGACTTCGGCTCGAGTCATCATCTCACAGTTCCATGAGTTTGAGCCCCGCACTGGGCTCTGTGTTGACAGCTCGGAGCCTGGACCCTGCTTCAGAGTCTGTGTCTCCCTCTCTCTCCACCCCTCCTCCGTTCACGCTTTGTCTCTCTGTCTCAAAAATAACATAAACATTAAAAAATTAAAAAAAGAAAACAAACAAGTCTTACCTCTTGGCCCCTCCACTTCCATGTTTATTCTTGCAGTCTTTCATGTGAATTATAGCTGTTCAAAAAAGGAGAGAAAGGGTACCCCTTCGTGGACCTTTCACTTTTTTGGCTGGTGGGGTAATAGGAGTTGATTGAGATCATGTCTGTGAAACTTGGCCAGAAATTGAGCCCAGTCAAGGTAACTGTCGCCCCAAATTTCTGGACAAAACATGCAGTTTAGATAATCCTTCAGCTTTTGGCTAAGTCCTCACTCAGGTGACTGTCCCTTGTTTCTCCTTCCCCACATTTCCATAAGGGCCTAACCAAAACGGTTTCATTTTTCCGAGAACAGCTATAAACAAAGCCCATATTCTTCTTCTTTTTTTAAGTTTATTTATTTATTTTGAGAGAGAGAGAGAGAGAGAGAGAGAGAACGAACACAAGCAGGGAAGGGGCAGAGAAGAGAGAATCCCAAGCAGGCTCCACGCCATCAGCGCAGAGGCCAACTCGGGGCTTGAACTCACGAACCGTGAGGCCCTGACCTGAGCTGAGATCAAGAGCCTCACGAACCGTGAGGTCCTGACCTGAGCTGAGATCAAGAGCCTCACGAACCGTGAGGTCCTGACCTGAGCTGAGATCAAGAGCCCAACGCTTAACTGACTGAGCCACCCAGGTGCCCCAAAGCCTGTATTTTTCTGAGCCAGTATGTTTTTATGATAGTGTACTGTGTTAAGTACCAGTTCTCATCCGTAAGATTTTCTGAGTGCCTTGACTTCCCTGTTTTATAAGCCAAGGTGAAGTCAACTCCACGGAAGGTTTTGATCTCAAGAGAAATGAGATCAGCACTGCGACAGCTGAGTCCACAAGCTGGACTGCTTGTGGTTTGAGAAAGTGGGGACTTCTAGAAGCCCCTCCTTTGAATTCTGTAGCCTTCCTTTTGTACACTCTCTCCTGTACATGCTTCTAACCAACCAGCTCGATTTTGTGTCCTTCTGTTTCGACTGATGCACATGGAGCCTTTTTTTTTTTTTTTTAAGTTTATTTATTTATTTTGAGAGGGCGAGATCAGGGGAGGGGCAGAGAGGGAGAGGGAATTCCAAGCAGGCTCCGCATTGTCAGCACAGAGCCCGACGCAGGGTTCGAACTCACGAACCATGGGATCACGGCCTGAGCCGGAATCAAGAGTCAGAGGCTTAACTGACTGAGCCACCCCGGTGCCCCATGTGTGGTGTCTTATTCCCTAAGTTGTCTGTGTCAGGCCCTGGGGTTCGCACTGAGTGATTCCTGGAAACCTAAATGATCCATCCTCCCCGGGCAGTGGGGAGGGAGCTAGAAGGAGAGCAGATGCCTAACAAATACCTTCTGAATGACTGAATCTTCATCACTGTCCAGGAAAAGAAAAGAGGAGGAGAGGAGAGCCCAGGAAAAGAGGAGGAGGGCCCGGGTCAGGCGGCGAGCCCTGAAGGAAAGAGACAGACACCGGCAAAGGAAACAGAAGGAGCCAGCCAAAGCTGAAGCTGCGCGTGAGCCCGACTCTTGGGAAGAGTGGGAGGAGAGGAAGTGCCTGCTGGCTCAGAGGAGGGGGGAGGCCCTTCGGTTGCTACGCGTCCTCTTGAGGAAAATTGCAGTAAGGCTCTTTCTCGATCAGCCATCACTTTTGGTAGGTAGTGATCTTTCTGAGGCACACGTCCACGCTGAAGCAGTGGCCTGTTTCAAATCGACTCCATGGAAGACTCTTTGCCTTCCTTGGGATTCGTTTTCAATAGGCTGATCTCCAGTAGCCCAGTTGTGGATTTGCGAAAGAGGTACCCAAATTGTCCAAAGCACTCGTGTCTCGCCCTTACCGTCTGGCCCACTGTGTGTTCCCGAACTCCAGGATGGTCTGCCCCAGAGCCCTATAGCTAGTGTATCTTGTCTGAGTTTCTCATGGATATAAGGGAAGGCGCCAGGGCGAGGGAAGGGGTGTTAGGTGGGTAGCCTTCCATTAACTTGTCCGTTCATCTGCAACAGGTTTGGATGGGAAGGAAGAACCTTGAACAGAGACCTTAGGGTAGCAGGTTCATGTTAGTCTAGTCTTAAACTATTTGCTAAGGAATGTCTCACATCACAGAGCAATTGTTTTGTTTGGAGAGTTTCCGTTTTGGAGTTTTGGGTTTTGCTGTTGTTGTTGTTGTTGTTTTTGGTTTTTGCCCCACTCTACTGACCTCCTAAAGATAACCAGGCTCCACAGATATCCTGGAGTGAAGGTCAGAAAGGTTCCCAAATTATTAATTTAAAAATGCATATTCAGTGTTTTTATTTTATTTTATTTTTTTTGAGAGAGAGAAGGAGCAAGAGAGAGAGAGGGAGAGCAGGGGAGGAGCCGAGAGAGAGGGAGACAGAGGATCCAAAGCAGGCTCCTCGGTGACAAGAGAGAGCCCCTTGCGGGGCTCAAACTCACGGACGGTGAGATCAGACCTGAGCTGAATTTGGACGCTTTACCGACTGAGCCCCCCAGGCGCCCCTTCAGTGTTTTTAAAGACGAAGAGTAAATGGCCTCGGTATCGGAGGCCTCTCATTAGTGTGGACAACCGACCCGAGTGAAATCAAGATCAGAAAACTCTCACATAGACTTTCTAATAAGGCTAGCTGAATCTTTTAAATTTACCTTACTGATCTCTGGGGGCGACCCCTTTTTAAGAATTTACCTTTTTAAACGTGTGTGGTGCCTAATTCTTGGCCCCACTGATACCACATACCGATTGCGTGCGGTCCTCAGGTTTGGATCCCGGGTAACGGGTGGGCACTGTCCCGATTGACGCGAGCCGTCAATGAGGGCACAGTGCACACTCTCCCCGAGGGGTGGGGCCCGTGGGCAGCACCTTTAACCTGCCCTTTGGTTGTGCAGAGCAGACAACACAGGCAGAACCACTGGCATGGTCGTGTTTTCTACCTGTCATCTTGCTTCTGAATGAAGCAGGTGAGAGGGGACAGCTCAGGGATATCCTCCCCTACAATCCACGGGAAGAGGCCGGAATGAAAAACAGAAAGGCGGTTCATGTTTTAGGCCAGGCGATTCCCTTTTAGACACACATTGCACCCATCAGTCTCTTCTTGTTCTAGGATTTTCTGGGAAGGCTGTAGAGCATGTCTTCTTTTACTGTCCCCAGCCCCTAGCGTAAGGCCCGGAACAGTAAATGCTCGCCAGTTTGCGCACATATAAAGACAAGGGTCGTGTGCTCTGAAGGCGTGTAAACGGTCGAGCACAGACCTAGTGTTTGCGTTAGCCCGAGACACTTCATTCGTGCCTCTTCTTTCCTCAGTGCGATGTTGTTCCTAGTCTGGATCCACCTTACAGCTTAGAAACCACTTCAGAACCATGCCAGAAAGCCCAGTTTTCTTTGAAAGGTTTAAACCGTTACAGTTTTCATGTGAGATGTTTAACCTTTTTCTTTAAAGGAATCCGCCCAGTTTAACCCACAGGGGGTAGACGATCCAAGCCCCAGAGCGAACCGTACTCCGGGGAACGCGCTGGAAACTCTGAAGAAAGAAGAGCTACACAGCCAGTACCTTCAGAATCAAGAAGACGTGCCAAAATATCAGGTCGCCAAGTTACACCATAAACAAAAACAAAAAATGAAGAAAATAAATAGGGCTCACTTACATCAATCTCCCCACCACCTTAGGAGACAAGAAATAAGCTCTTCAGCTAGAGGAGCGAGAGCTGGAAAATCATTAGCTGATGGATACAATGATAGTTGGGTCTCTGACCAGAGTTCTCTGTGGAATGCAACAGTCCAAGGTCAGCCTCTTGAGAAAGAAGACCGCGGCGATTCTCATAAATTCGTTCCCTTCAGATTGTTTGAGCGAGGGCGTGTCAGGAAACAGAAGATCTATGAAACAGATGAGTTTATTGATTACATGTTAAACTGCTATCAACCTCCAAACCATGCCCGCATCTGCCTAGAACCAAGCGGCCCAGAAAGCACGCGTGAGTGGCAGAGGGCTGTCCATGCTAAGGGAAATGGATTTCGAGTCACTTTGAGAAAACGGAACTATCACTCCACCAGCCTGAGCCCAGCGCAAACCCTGGCAACAAGACGGCAGGCTCAGAAAGATGATGGCTGCTCAGAGATTTGTACTCAGGGTCCTGAGCATAAACCACAAAAGAGAGGAAGAGCGGATTATGCCAAAGAAAGTCGCAAGGAGTCAAACCATTGCAAGGACACAGCCAGTGAGGCTGGTGGTCATTTGTCCCCAACTGACGCGATGAGCCATCTGTCGGAAGAGATTTATGCTTACGAGGTCAGAGTTTCCAAATCCACCAGTCAAAGCCAGGATTCCTCACCCAACAGGTCAGCAGACTTAGAAATGGAGTTGACCGATTTCTTAGAGGAAATTAGTAGTGATTCTGAATGCTTCAGTGAAATCCTTAGCATAAAGAAAGAAGACAATGAGAAATCGGTGACTACACATGATAACTCCCCAGAAAAAAGATCTCTTGATGCTGCTGAAATTATCACTAGCGATCAAGAAGTTAGGTCAAGTCCGCAGACCTGGTGTTCAGAGTGGAACCGCGAGGGGGAGGAACGCTACTCTAAACATGAGCTTTGGAAACCAGTCAAGAGGTCCAGGTATGAGTTGACATGCCCATGGCTTGAAGGTGAAAACGGCTCCATGAGAGGTGAGAAGAACAACAGCCGAACCAGGGAAACAGTGGCCCCCAAATATTTGTTTGATGAAGGCTACTACCGTGGATCCAGCCCCAGTGATCTGTTAGACGACATGGTAAGAAAGAGGAGGAGGTTCGATGATAGCACATTCGGCCAGAACGTGAACTATAGGCCTCCTCATGTGCCAATAACATCATCAAACAGCGCCGATGTTTTCTACCTGAGGGGTTTCCCCCGAAGAAGAGCGACCCCCTGGAGGCCAGACTACAACCAGGAGGTGAGAAGGTTCAAAAGATATGAGAATTCTAAAGATTTCAGGCTGAATTCTGATAATTATTATATTAGACGTAACAGTCAGGAGCACGCGGACTATGGAAGCTATTCACAAAACGGCTACACTAGTCCTCTGTATTATCAAATGTTTTGAAGTTCTTTCAGTTCAGAAAACGCTCTCATTCGCAGCAAATTGCAAGAAGAAAATTTAAAACCAAATATAGCGATGTAGTTGGCAACTACAGAGCAAGAGAGCGACACTTAAAAGCTTGAGCAAGGTCAAATGCAAAAACCTTGTTTCTCTTGCCAAAGTATAAAGCATAAATGACTGCCAGTGTGCTGGCAAACTTTAGGAATAAAAAACATCCAGATTCTGAAGGTTGGTAAAACAGTGTGCCCGCAAAACTTCTTGATCCGAGGACAGACATTTCTACGGTTCAGCCGCGACTTTAACTGGGTACCAGCGAGGGAGCAAATGAACGTTGAGAGGAGTTGAGATGGCCCTCTGTGGCTCTTTAGCTGTCCTAACAGCATCATTTAGTGTCATTTATCTTCAAAAGGGACAACAGCGAATGAAATAAGGTCTTTTTATACCTTCTTAGCCTCGGTCAGAAACACCACGTGCAGCGACGAAACTTTCCTGACTTTTATCCAGAAATGGCTGTAGGTAACAGAAGGGATGACAGCAAGGACATACCAGAGACTCCTTCACGACATCGGAAGGTTACGTGACCACCCACCAGAGGGACATTGATCTTTTAAATATGTTCATAGTACTCAAAGAGTTGTCCTTTTAGAAACAAAATTTGGAAGACGAAACTAAAAGGGGCTCGGATTGCCCCTTGACGTTTAAACGGATGGTGGACCGTTTGCAGAGTTTTGTTTTGTTCTTTCTTTTTTGTTTTTGTGTGTGGTTTTTTTTTTTGAAGAACCCCACGTCATTCCATCCTAGAGAAGCAAGAGAATGGAAGTAAAAGAACCAGTGGGATTTGCAAAAGGAAATGCCGAAAGATCCTGGGGCACCGATACCAGCACTTTGGGAGGACAGGACGTGGCAGTATTTCGTTTCAGGTTATGTAATCCTTTCACTCAGGGTTGGGTGACATCAGTTTGTAAAAAGCCGCTGACTATCCCCAAACTGACTTTTGATAACACGTTAACAAGTGCCTCCCCAATCCTCAATAACGCCATGGAGTTAGGAGTCGAGGGCAAAGCCCTAGTTTTCTAGCTGGGGAAAAATGGTCTGTGTGAAGGCTTTGTAAACTCGTAACATAAGCAGTTTCTCTTTTTACCTACTGGTTTTGGACTTCTTGACTATGTTTTTAAATTGAGATATTTTATAGATTCATAAAGACTTACATCTTAACGCAGTGCATGTTCTATTAAAAGCTCGGCTGATTCATTCCGCCTTATATTGGATTTAGGACCCTCAGGGGCAGTAGATGACCTTTTTTTTCCCACCCCCAGCCAAGCTATCCCTGACTCGGCAGTTGAAGACATCAATGAGATCAGACTGGCTGGCAGGACGAGAGGGTGATTTTCATTCACAGAAGTAGTGGAAGGCAACATCTCCCTGTGACATGATTCATTTCAGTCTTAACTTGATATTCTGTGGAAAAGTACCAGCCGGTAGAGCCAAGGTGGAATGCCAGTCGGTGTGGTTGCCCCGAGTGACGAGGCACGTTACGTGCTCATAACCAGCCAGCCACTCGAGCAACCTGATCTCTAAAGGGGCCACAAGATCTTCTAAGTTACCGGAAGTAAGAACCACACGTTGTTTCACTGATCTCTCCTCCTCCCATTTAAGAGAGCTACGCTAGTACGTGCAAAAGTTTACAAGTAATGTAGCGGATTGTGTTTATCATTAAGGAGATGATAACCAACGGACGGTTCGTTGGTTCTCTTGTATTCGGTTCCACTTTCAACCTAGTGACTCTGCCGTTAAAACTAGGTTTGGCTTGTCAAATCTGAAAAATCGTTTCGTGGGGTGAGTGCCTTTTCTCCTCTGAAGACTAGCAGTGACTATTAATGTTCAAAGTACTGTTGTCCAGAGTAGCCTTTTAAAGTGCTAAGAGCTTGTATTTTGTCAGACAGCTTTTGGTAACTAGGTGTTTTTCTCCTCCTCTGCCTCCTTCTTTTTTCATGCTCCATGCCATTGAAACCAAGAACACTATGGGTTCGTAATGGAAAGCAGTTATGGTTGTTTGGAAAACAAATCTTCATTTCTGCTGTCACTAGATAATTTTTCTTTGCAGAGATTTTGGGGCATGAAAACAATTTGCTGCTCAGTAACCAGGCATAAAAAATAAATTGCAGAATACAGCATGTGCAATTTTTTTTTTTTTTTTTTTTTTTTTTGGTATAATAGAACCGGTGCTAAGTCACTTCTATCTAATTTTTTTGTCTGGTTTTGTTTGTTTGCTAAATACCATCCTGGGACCTAGAAGTTAGTAAAAATACTGATTTCATGTTTACTTTCTGTACCACCTTCAATTTTTATATGTCTTATAGTAATGAGTTTTAGATTTAAATAAACTTCTTTTGTGTGTGTGTGTGTGTGTGTGCGCATAGGCCTTAAATGAAGAAGAGAACAATTTATCCTATACCTTTCAATGGAGTGAGTGGCTTAGTAAGCAATGAGATAGAACCGAAAATATTGTGATCACTTTCTATTAGTTCTAGTTACTTAGTTATTCTTTGTTGTGCTGTTATTTAAGTGGTGCAAGAGTTTTTTCTCACATCTTTTTTCTATGTCTTATTAAGTAAGTAAGGGCCTGAACTTTAAATTTTGTCTTTTTAGACAGACATCTCCATGTTTTTCCTTGTATGTGCTGATAGTGCTTTACGAAAACTAAAAACCTGTCAATGTATTTTTGTTCAATTTGTTTGAATTTCTCAGGTAGAAAGCCATGTAACCTGGTAATTTTGAAAGTAAGAACCAAATAAACGCATTTTTTGTGTGGCAAAGACTGTTTAGAATGTGAACTCTTAAACGCTAATAATTTCACCGGGGCGGGGTGAGTTTCTACTTGTAGGATGCCGCTTTGCACTAATGTTGTCGATCCTCATTTGCATTGTTAGAGAAATAATACATATTTAATTTTCAGATATATTAAAAATAAAATGGTCATAGTGACTACCTACTGACTGTTCATTTACCACGTGCATCATCTACATTTTCTGTGAAAATCTACGTGCCCAGTTTTTGGGTTTTTTGTTTTTTAAGTTTCATTCACTTATTTAAGTTATCTCTACACCCAGCATGGGGCTCCAGCTCATGACCCCGAGATCAAGAGTTGTGCACCCCTCCGACCGAGCCAGCCGGGCGCCCCTATCCATGTCCAGTTTTAGTCTTGCTCCTATGTGGGGGTCTGTTGAGCACTCGACTTCAGCTCAGGTTGGGATCTCGCAGTTCTTGGGTTCGAGTCCTGCGTCGGGCTCTGTGCTGACAGCTCTGACAGCTCGGAGCCTGGAACCTTCTTTGAATTCTGTGCCTCCCTCTCTCTCTGCCCCTCCCCTGCTCCCACTCTGTCTCTCTCAAAAATAAATATTAAGAAAAAAATTACAGGGGCACCTGGGTGGCTCAGTCAGTTAGGTGACCGACTTTGGTTCAGGTCGTGATCTCACGTTTTGTGGGTTCGAGGCCCGAGTCGGGCTGTGCTGACAGCTCAGAGCCTGGAGCCTGCTTCAGACTGTCTCCCTCTCTCTCTTCCCTTCCTCCTCCCCTACTCCTGCTCTGTTTCTATGTCTCTTTCAAAAATAAACATGAAAAGATAAATAAATTTTTAAAAAGAGGCTTTTTGCTTCTATGCAATTTTTCCCTTTATGATGCTGATGTTTGGGAACTGTGTCAGAGCTCACACAACTGAAGATCACAGTTTGATCTTCAGTTTGGATAAGGTGAAATGATTAGTATCTGGACTTAAGACTATCCTCCCTTCGGCAAAGGTTTGTTTTTTTTTGCTTATTTATATTTGAGAGAGACAGAGACAGAATGCGAGTGGGTTAGGGGCAGAGAGAGAGGGAGACACAGAATCCGAAGCAGGCTCCAGGCTCCGGGCTGCCAGCACAGAGCCCGACGCGGGGCTCGAACTCACGGACTGCGAGATCATGACCTGAGCTGAAGTCGGACGCTCAGCCGACTGAGCCCCCCAGGCGCCCCGGCAAAGGTTTTATCAATAATCTTCGAAGGTAGCAAAACGGACTCCATGGCATCTCATCTCACCCCTTCAGCACCTGGTGGCAGTGTTCAAGTTCTACAATAGCCGGGACTAAGTGGGGGTGTGGGGGCGTCTCGGGGGCTTCACTGGTCAATCTTTGACCGTTCGGGTGTCACCTGTATTTTCACGTGAAGCGTCCGGCACGCTGCCTCCAAGTGTTCCGTAACAAAGGCTGCCTGTACCTTAGTACAATCTGGGTACTTTACAGCTGAAAGGGTCCCTTTTGGGGGGGGGGGGGTCAAAAAGCTCTCTCTCTGAAACAGCAAGGCTGTCCGGATGCTTGTTCTGGGTCTAGGATTAGCCTGTTTGGCCCTCCGACGACGTGTTGTGAATGCGTTGTTATGTAGAGAAGCCACAGATATGGGGAGGCGCGGCAAACACCGAGAGAATGCTTAGGACGCTAGTCCTGAGAACGCAGGGCCTCTGCAGGGGCTGGATAAAGGCAGGGGAACAAGCAGATGTTCACCTCACACCTCCCCCACTGGCCCGGTGCCTGTAACCTCCACGCCCCCATCTTAAATGGCACCTTTTACATAATGTGGCTTCTGAATATGCCAGCTGGATTTGAGAAGTTTCTAGACTGAAGTCCTGCCTTCTAGTAATATCCTTTTACATGTAATCAATCCAATGTTGATTTCATTCTCAATGGTGGGGAATCGGGCTATTTGAGATTGAAACTTTAACAGGGCCCTGGATGTTTCCCTCTTGGCATCGGACACACCCGTTTAGCTTAGAAAAAGGAGCAGCCTAATCTTCGCATCTGAAAGATTTCAGGCTGCAAGGTGGCCCAACTTCTCCCTCCCACCCCTTCCCAGAAGCACACAGTGTAATAGGGTGCTTGGCACGAAACAGGCAACTGGAATATTAGTTGCATGAAACCTAGTGGGGGCGGGGCGGGGGGCGGGGAAAAGCTCATTTAAAAACAAAAGAAACAGGGGCACTTGGGTGGCTCAGTTGATGAAGCAGCTGACTCTCGATCTTGGCTCAGGCCATGATCTCCTGGTTTGTGAGTTCAAGCCCCGCATCGGACTCCGTGCTGATGGCATGGAGCCTGCTTGGGATTCCCTCCCGCTCTCTGCCCCCACTCCCGAAATAAATAAAAACTTAGAGAAATAGGCAATGTTTGGTAACAGAAAAACCAGAAAGCTGCAAGCCCTCTTTCGTCCAGGGAGTACATCCCTCGTAAGAAAACTCTGCCAATTTTAACGTCAAAATGGCAAAACACTAATATTAATAGGCTGTATTTATACAACCAACTGCATACGCAAATCTGATCTTTTGCTAGGAGGGGAATTAGCTACCGTGAAAGAATTCCTGAATATTCTCCCGGTCAGATGGTATCTGGAAACGGAAACAACCAACCGTGCCTTGGCACTTGCGAATGCCATCAGCAGTTACCCCTTAATAACCTTGCTATGGACCCGAAGGCAGAGGTCTGCCGTGGAGTTTAGAAAAGTTCTGAGGCAGAATTTGACAAGTCACAAAAAATAAATTCACTAGTTTTTTAAAAAAATGTCCATTTGTACGTTGGAATTAAGGCAGCTTAGCTAATCTCGATTCACTGTCTTCTTAGGTTCATTTTTAATGTTTATTTTTGAGGGAGAGAGAGAGTGCACAAGCAGGGGAGGGGCAGAGAGAGAGACACACAGAATCCGAAGCCGGCTCCAGGCTCTGAGCTGTCAGCCCAGAGCCCGACGCGGGGCTCGAACTCACAGACCATGAGATCATGACCTGAGCCGTAGTCGGACGCTTAACCTACTGAGCCCCTGAGTTTATTTTTATTTGAGAAAGAGAGAAAGAGAGCAAGCCGGGGAGGGGCCGAGAGAGAGGGAGACAGAATCCCAAGCAGGCTCTGCACTGTCCGTGCAGAGTCCAACGTGAGCCTTGAACTCATGAACCCCAAGACCATGACCTGAACCCATCAGGCGCTTAACCGACTGAGCCACCCCCAGGCGCCCCTCAATTCACTACTTCTTCACAAGATAAGCTGGTATTTGGTTTGTGGTGTGAGGGTCTGAGGTCTTGCCCCTTAACGGGTTTCTTTTTGAACACACACACACACACATACAACCTCAGGAGCGAAACTGAATACTAAGCTAAAGTAAAACGAGTGAATCTGATTTCCGAGGTTTAAAAAAAAAAGACAACCCACCACGCTATACTGGGTAAGACCGTTTTTATTAACCGACCAAAGCACTTCATTTTGTTTTCTGATCTGAGGTAAAACCATTAAACACGGTTCACAAGAAAATACAAGGACTATTCAACTACAGTTACAAGGGTTGGAGACCTCACTAGTTCATATACTTTTACGAATTCATACGACTGTACAGTCTACTTAAGCTAAGTTTATTGTTAACCGAAAAGACCCCGTTATCAGAGACCTAGACACCCGGCCCGACTCCTCTTGTGGCGGCTACTTTTGTCGGGACAGAAGAATGACGGTTACCTTAACGAATGGATTTTGAGAGCCGCGTGGCTACGGCGACCTGTACTCTCTTCGTTCCCCAGAGGTGGGCGCGAGGGCTGCCGGGAGAGCAAACGCGTGTTCTGTTCGGCACGCAACCCCCCCCCCCCCCCGCCCTCACGGCAAACCGGGTCGGATAACCATCGTCCCACCGTGAACGTGGGGATGGGGAAGAGGGTCCCTACGTTTTCTTCGTAGAGTTAGCTTTTCAGGCAAGCCGGCTGATTTCTTCCAAGGCTTCCCTTCGAATGTTCAGATCCTATTTCAAGCCTCACTGTGTACCGCTGTGTTAGCGGGGGCATCTGAGTGTCCAGAGGACAAGAAAAAAAAAAAATCGTAAGGCGGTCTAGAAACACAGCGAATGTATTTTTCCCAACTGAGCCCAGCTTTGAGATTTCAAAAAAAAAAAATTTTTTTTTTTTTAATGGACAGCTTTCTTTAATCAATACCAGAGGCTTTGGAATACTGCCGATTTGCTTTAGAGGTAGATAAAACAGAAATCGTGCAGCTAAGTCAATTGAGAAATGAGGGGTTTGCTGTCTTGAGAACGTCGGGACTGCAAGTTCATCCTTTGTTCTCGGTTGCTGGAAGGGCTCTGCACACTTAACATCTTTACCTGCTTGGGCAGGGAGGGAATACCCAAGTCTTGCCTGTCTCTTTCAGGAAAAACAAACTGAAAGTCGGCCCGTACTGACTACAGAGAGAAGGGAACGGTAATAACGTCCGTATTACGGCCCTGCAGTTCACGGTCTGGATTTGCGACACACAAACGCATCATGCACTTGGGAGACGGGAGTTAACTGTGTATCAGTGTCACTAGTGATGTTAATTACAAAAACTGACAGCCAAGTTCGAAACGTTTCTAAATATTGGAAATCACCATGTTTTAAAGACAGACTGGAATGTTACAAATGATTCTGCAAAATACAAAAATAGATATGCTTCCACTGGACGCTCTAATCATTTTTCCGAGCGCTCTCATCTTTTGCTTCTTCCTCATCGGAGTACACGGTGGGCTCCTCCCCCTCCTTCAGCAGCTTGCCCACGTGATGGTACTTGACTGGAGGCAAAGAAAACACAAATGATCGCTCTCGTGCCTTACCCGGAACCACTACCTCCCACCTGCAAACATTCACTAGAGGCCTACGGTCTATGCGGCGACGTGCCGGGCTTCTTGAAGGTCTCTGTTAGGAAGGTCTTATGCCACAGCCCTTGGTGACCGGGAATTAAGAGTTTTGTTCAGAAGAAACACGGAAGGGGTGGCGGTGTCGGGCGAGGAGTGTGCAAGGGGAGGCTGACGCAGAGTCGTGTTTGTGTGCACAAGCGGGAGAGCAGGGCTCGCTAGGAGTTAGTTGGAAGGGTTTCAGAACGCCTCGCGAAGGACGACATGCTTGGGAGGACGCGTAGGAGGACGTGAGGCAAGAGGGATTTCAGAAAATGAAAATGCCGCGTACGGAGGCATGCAGGCGAGGCTGCACACATCTGGGGAACATCAGAGAGACCGAGTTGAGAGGTCAACGGCGCGGGAGGAAGGTTGGCTAAGCAGTGTGGGCGAACGTGATGGAGGTGGCGGACAGCCGGCCCGAAGCGTCTGGGCTTCGTCTACAGGTGGCGAAGGGCACTGAGGGTTTACGACAAAAGAACGGCATGGGAAACCAGCGCTTTGGCAGACCAGGCAGATGACAGCAAGGAGGCCCAGCGCGGGGAGCCCAGGCGGCCAGATCAGTATGTGAAGGAACAAGGGCCAGGAGTAAGCGGGACGTCCATGGGAACGGAAAGGGAAGGACGCGAGCTACTTTAAAGCAAAATTGGAAATACGAGTTAATGAAGTTCCAACGGGAGCTGGGGACTCTGGAGAGGGCCCCCCCCCCCGGGGGGCGGGGGCACGTGACAGGAGCTCTACACGGGCGGGAGGAGTGAAGTTAATACTGGCAAGAAGCAGGTCCCTGGAAACCTTCAGGAAGGGAAGTTCTGTGGGACTGTGGGGACGGAAACTGCATCGCTGGGAGTAAGAAAGCAGTGGTCAGGGACCAGCACTTCTTAGACGGGTGACAGTGAAGGGGAGGAACGAGGACTCTAGTGGATGGAGGGAAAGCGGGAGACGGTGGTTTTTCCCAGCACAAGGAACAAGCTACGCATCGCTAAAAGCAAGTGATTAAGGAGGCAGGAGAGCACTGGAGATGTTGGAGACAACAGATTTAAGGGTGCAAACCAGAATGCAAAAGGCAGGAGAAGGGATCACGGCCCCACTGGCTGCATTCTTGAGGCCAAGCTCATGAGGGATTAAGCCTATGGATGCCAGAGGCCAAGAGGGCCGGGTCTCGTCTTTCTGAACAGGTAGTAACCAACCTGCCTAACCAGGTAGCCAGACCGGCTTTTGTGTGAAATAATCACTAGACTGGAACTTCCCTATCTGAACATGTTGTAAAGGTCCCTAGGGTGCCCGGGATTGCATAAAACAAATAAAAGGCGGGTGGCGCCCAAGAAACCTGCTTTAAGGGGAACCCACACTAGTTTTGAGTGGAGCTCCGGTGTCACAACAGAACTTGGGGCGGGTCTTAGTGGAAGGGGGAGAAAGTTTTTACGGTTTTTACCTCCTTGGTGAAGGCAGGCCCTAGAAGATAGAGCTTTGTCAGTAATAAATTACAACTCGCTGGTTTCATACAGAAGAATATTCTCTATGTGTACAAAAGCATCCTTAGGATACAAGAAAACCAGGGACTGTGTTAGATAGTGTTAAATAGCTGAATCACGTTTTCAAAGTAAAAAGACTTGCCTCTAGACTTGAAAGCTATACTTTGTCTGCTTGGGATTCAAAATCTAGGGGTAGAGCCATAGCTGGCTAATAATTAACACTGAAGTCAGCATTATTTTCAAAAAAAAAAAAAAAAAAAAAGAAGGTTGGATTTAGCCAAAAGAGTCAGTAATATTTAACTGGCTATCGAGAACAGCAAATAGAAAACTGCATTTTAGAATAAAACATCTTAGGGGGTGCCTGAGTGGCTGTCGGTTGAGCGTCTGACTTCAGCTCGGGTCATCATCTCACGGTTCATGAGTTCGAGCCCCGCGTCGGGCTCTGTGCCGACAGCTCAGAGCCTGGAGCCTGCTTTGGATTCTGTGTCTCCCCCTCTCTCTGCTCCTCCTCTGTCTCGCTCTCTCTCAAAAATAAACAAAACGTTAAAAGCAATAAAAAAGAAATAAAAAATCCTTAAAAATTTTTTTTAAATGTTTTTATTTTTTTTTTTTTAAATTTTTTTTTTCAACGTTTATTTATTTTTGGGACAGAGAGAGACAGAGCATGAACGGGGGAGGGGCAGAGAGAGAGGGAGACACAGAACCGGAAACAGGCTCCAGGCTCTGAGCCATCAGCCCAGAGCCCGACGCGGGGCTCGAACTCCCGGACCGCGAGATCGTGACCTGGCTGAAGTCGGACGCTTAACCGACTGCACCACCCAGGCGCCCCTAAATGTTTTTATTTTTGAGAGAGAGAGTGAGTGGGTGAGGAGCAGAGAGAGGGAGACACAGGATCGGAAGCAGGCTCCAGGCTCCGAGCTGTCGGCACAGAACCCGACGTGGGGCTCGAACTCACGAACCGTGAGATCATGACCTGAGCTGAAGTCAGGTGCTTAACCGACTGAGCCACCCAGGTGCTCCAAAAATAAATAAAAAATCTGAAAGTGATGGTCATGGTCTTTATATCCTGTTTCAAAGCTGGGAAAGGTTAGTCAAATTCTTAGCAGTGAGATGTTGCTAAAGTGATAAGCACTTCGGTTTGACAAGAGCTGATTCCTCAATTCCCGAAATTTGAACTAATCCCCGTCCTCCCTCCCCCCACCCTCCAGCCCCAAAGACCTCAGCCCATAGCATAAGCCAGGAAACAAGTGTCTCCTTTTCCCTTTCTTTTTAAAAATGCAGACACCATTGTTGCTGGGCAGATTATAAGCATCATTTGTAGATGAGGCCTATAGTCAGGCTCAGTTAGATTCAAAAAGAAGCTGTTTTGTTGAACACAAGTCTCCCATTCTTCAACAGAAATGTGGGCTGCTTTTAAATAGCAAGCCTTGCTAGTAAGGACTTCTGAAATCCCTCTCTGTAGCCTACATGGCCATGATCCTTTCCCCGACAGGCCAAGCACCAACTCCTAGTGTGGAATCTAGGCAAACCCGTCAAAAACTTAAATAACAGAAACCCAAGTTTCCATGGGGAACTAGCTAAAAACTGGACGCAATCATGGCAGGTGACTCAGCACTGCTGCAATCACTTCAAGCCATGAACTTGATCCGTCCGTTCAGGAGCCTATCAAAATGCTCCCCAGTTTCAGGCTGCTTAGTAGTAACTATTGTGCTGCCGTGAATCCCATTACTGGTAGAAATTTGATCCAGGCACAATTTTAAAAAAATGCTTACAAGTGAACTGAGAGTCCCAGTCACTCAGGGTCTCCTGCTGGGCGGGAGTGAGGTCAGAAAGGTCGTCATACTCGTCCTTCAGGGCTTCCTTATCCAGGCAGAAGGTGGCAAGGCCCCGGGATGCGTCTCTTCCGGCAAAGACCCCATACGGCCCCTCTTAAAAAACAAAACCAAACCAAAGATCAGTTCTTTATTAGATGGACAGTTTCTCTGTGGTTCATACACAGGAAATAGCTTCCTTACCCATCAACGGAAGAAAGCCCCCTTCTGCAGTATCCAATTCCGTTTGGAAACCCTAAGTGACGCTGATGCTTTTGTCATTACATGGTGGATACTGGAGGATCTGTTGTCCTCAAACTGTCACAAATCAGTATGTTATGCATCATCATCCATTTCCTGTGATTTTCAGACAGCTAATAAGAAAGCCATGAATGCTTATCTCCTAGGGCGGGATGCGGTGGTAGGAAATCGTTTAAGATAATACTGAGCCCACGGGTCAGAATCCGGCTTTAGGACTGAACCCAGAGCCTGCCTCTCCTCTAGGCACCAGGGCTACAGCAGCGAAAGTTACAGTTTCTTAAGGTAATAAATACTAAGGCATAAATGAAAACATTTCCTTATAAAATGTATTCTCATCTGTTTTAGCGACTCCAAAGTATCTCATGGCGATCTTTGGTTGTGAGACTGTATTAAACATTAACATGCGGTATCTGCAGGAGAAATCATTTTATGAGAGTATCAGCGGTTCAGAAATCTCTCCTCATGTTACATAATCTACACTGTCAATAAAGAAGAAATAGCACAGAGATCACCTCTGTCACTCTGGTGAGCTTGAAGACTCAAAATCCTCACACTTTCATGGAAAACAAAGACTGAATCAATATCCCAAACAAATATATGAGACATGAGAATGCTATTATATAGACTTTTGTCTAAGGGAGCGGTGAATCATTTTGTAGGTACTTGACGTGGATGTTTAGACTTATTTAAATATTGCACAAGTAAATGAAAAGAACCCAGTGTACTTTAAACCATGTGCTGTTTCCCCAAGGTAGATTGGGTAGCAACTCTGACATTAAAAAGTTTGTAGGTAACCACGAGGCCACGTATGAGACCGGATCAAGTTTCAATATGCCCCCTGGTCACTGGAAAGCTCAATCCACAAGGAATTTATTTGTGTACAAATTAGACAAAATTTATGACCAGCTTTTGAGCGCAAATAAGGTTCTAAAGAAAACCGGTTGTTTGCTCTCCCACTAGAGAAGGTAAAACCCAACAAACCCATTACACAGTTTTCACATGACACGTTTCACAGTTTTCACACTGTATACACACACACACACACACACACACACACACACACACACACTTCTAGCGGACATGTAACATCTAGTACTTGAAAATAGGCCAATTGTTCTGGTTTGGACCTTGCTACTTCAGAGATTATAGTCACTGAATACTGAAAAATGGCCCAAGGGGAGCATTAGGAATATATTCACCAGAATGTACCTTCCCTAGAATATAAGCTCCATGAGCAGCCCCTTTTTCTGTTTTGCTCCCTGCTGTATTCCCAGTGCCCACAAAGGTGCCATGCATAGAATAATGGGCACCGGAATGAATCATTTTTAGGAATCCTTTGTAACACGGATTATCATTTGCACATGGTATCACACATTCATGGGCTCACAGGACGACAGCGCAGGGTAGAGACTTAGGAAGATCTCCCAATGGGCCGTCCTCAGCATTTTTCAGAGGGACAGCTAAGGCCCAGAGAGAACAATGCTTCGTGCCAGGTCACACAGCCGGTCAGTAATCCAACCCGGATTAGAACTCAGGTCGCCTGATTCCCAGTGTTGTGTTTCTGTGCACAGGCCTACATTCCTCCCAATGACTTTGCAAATTACAATCATAGGATGATGGCCCGTGCACGTCTTTGAACTACTTGATGGTGCAGCTCAGTACTAACGGGTATTTACATGATTATGTCCACTGAAAATGCCTCTAGGTGTGTCAGGGTCAGTGCCGATAATAGAGGTGTGGTTTTCAAACGATCTTGACAGCTACACGGCCTACAGAAAGTAGGTCTTCTAAATCAGCCACGAGGAAACACTGCTAAGGGGACGAGTTCCGTAAGAACTTTCCCACATCTGATCTTGATTAGTTGGACTGGGCGAGTAAAACAAAGCAGGAGTGGAGATGACGGGGATCACGGGGATGTGTGCGCGTCTCCAGACCGCTTCCCTCTCTCCAGACCCGCGAGCAAGAGAGAGTACTCTCGATGTGGACACACTCCCTGAGCTCTCGGTTTTTAGGAGTCCGTATTAAACGAGCTAAAACCTCCTTCCTCTCCCAATATTCTACATGGCACGACTTTCCAAACCCGGCCGTTTCTCAAAGGCGCCCCCGGGAAAGCCTCTTACAAAGCAGATTGCTGGACCTCTCCGACAGACTCCTCCACGGTGGCGGTGATTAAGCCGGGAATCGGTGTTTTTCCTCAAGCGCATCAGGTGATTCTGATCCACCAGCAGGCTTAGAAAGCCTCATCTCTAAGGCCCTTCGGGCCTGCTGTCCTCCAATGGCTCAGCAGTCAGCCACCCTCATTTCCCCTCCGGTTGGCTTTTCCTGAAATCCCCACACCCAGCAGCCCTCACAGCCCTACCCCTTTTGTTTCCCAGGATCCTCCCACTTCTCTCTCCCTCCATTTTTAATTTTTTTTTTTTTTTTTTTTTGGCTTCTAGTCCTTTCTCTCGCGCTATAGACTGAAATGCTCTATTACCTTCTCATCTGGCCACATTCCCATTGTCCGCTACGTTCAGCCTCATTCCGCCCTCGAGCAGCTCCCTATCCCCCCCCCCCCCCCCCCCCGCCCCACGGAATCTCCGCGTTCACCTCCCAGCTTTTCGGTCGGCCACACGCAGCGCGCGCACACACATACCAAACACATGCCACACACATACCTGACACATGCCACATTCCAAGCGCGCGCGCGCACGCACACACGCGCCTGGCGAGCCACGGACACGGGATACGCACACACACATCACCCGCCAGCGCGCACGCGGCTTCGACCTGCTGCTAATCCCACCTCCGCGCTCCATCTCCCGCACCTTCACGTTACACCACGGCCACTCCCGGCGGCAGCGGCCTCCGCATCTTCTCCGAGGCTGGACCTCCCCCCCTCCCCCCCCCCCCGGCTTCCCTCGAGACACCCTCGTTTCCCTTCTCCAGCCCGACACCGCCCCTCCTTCCAGGAAGCCCCAAACCCCGTGCCCTCGAAGCGCCTCGAACACTGCGCTCGGCGGTGCCCCCCTTCCCGGTTAGCGATCTCGCCCCCCCCCCCCATCCCGGCCTGAGCGCTCCAGCCTTCTCCCTCCACCCCCATCCCGGCGCTGGCGGCGTCCCCCGCCGGCCGCGGCACTTCTTGAGGGCCCCTTGCCCTCTGCCGCTGGGAGCCGCCCCGCCACGATCGCCATTCCTCCCCTCAGGGGCGCCTCGCTCCCCCTCGCCTCCCCCGGACCCAGCCCCGGGCCGGGGCCCCTTCTTTTGTCTCCGCGTCCCCTGGGCGGCCGCCGTTACCGGGCCCGTAGAACTTGCGGCCTTTGGTCACGTCGAACACCTTGCCGTTGATGGCCATGAGTATGCGCGGGTCCTGGACGCCGTCGAAGCGCCGCAGCTCGGCAGGGGTGAAGTCGCGCCGCTTAAGGCGGGGCAGCGGGGGCGGCTCGTCGTCGTCGCTGTCGCTGCTGGCCGCCGGCTGGTCCCCGCGCACGATCTTGTACAGCAGGAAGACGCAGAGGCCGAGCAGCAGCAGGTTGAGCGGCGACGTGAAAATCTCGTGTAGCAGCCCGCCACCCTCCAGCTCGCTCGGGTCGGCGCCTGTCGCCGCCACATCCTCGGCAGCCATGATCTCTGGAGCAAAGGTTGGGCCGGGCTAGGGAGGGCTCCGGAACTGGCTGCTTTCTCCTCCCTCTCTGCGAGCTTGTGGCGCGCACGGATCGGCGGACAAGGACTAGCCAGCGGAGGAGGCGGGGCGGGGCGGGGCCTAGGCGGGCGGAGCCTCCCGGCCCCGCCTCCCCCGCGGCCGCCGGGGTGCCGCGCCCCGCCCAGCTCGGGCCCCCCACCTGGCCTCCGGGCCGTCGCTCCCCTCCCCCAGCCGGATCCCGCCTACCCTGGCGCCGCGGGATCGCTCCCCCCCCGCCCCCTCCCCCCCCCCGCCTCGGCCCTACCTGCGAGGCCCCGGCCCCGGCCTCACGCCATCGTCGCGCCATCCTCTAGCTAAGCGCGACGCAGCGCGCAGCCCTCCTCCGCACCCTCGCTTGCTCCTTGCGCCCCGACCGGTTCCGAGAGCCTCGGCTTTGCAGAGTTCTGGCGGAGGCCCCCTCCGCCACCTGATGCGCACCGCGCACGGCCCCATTTCTGCTGCTTCAGGCTTCTCCCCCGCCTTGCATTCTGAAGCCTCACCTTTCCCCGCCCATCCCCCCCGGGGCCGCGGGGCTGTCTTGGGGGACAGGAAGGAAACTCTCTCCTCCGGCTCCTTTTGCACCTTGGAGGCCCAGACTACCCATTTCCACTTTGGGAGCCCCCTTTGACTCTCCTCCACGACCCTTCTCCTGTCCTCCCCGCCCGAGACTGTGGCGTGGACACCCCCGGGGTAGCTCCAGTCGGTGCACGGGCCCCTGTCCGACAACTCTCCCAATATCTGGGGAGACGGATCGGCTCGCCGGATTTACGTTGAGTTCATTCTCGGCAATCAGAGATTTGCTCAGTCCCAGCGCATCAGCAAGCAACCCTCTGTGGTTAACGCGCTTTTTTTTTTTTTTTTTTGGCTCAGAATAATGACCAAAAGTTTCTTTGTTGGCAGCGTTCTTTTATTTGAAGTCTGCCGAGCTACCCTTGGCAGTCGCCACCTCCCTGTGCTGTATCCCAGACGAAAGCGGGAGTTTGGAAAGATCTGAGTTTGGTCCCTTCCTTTCCTAGGTATTTCCTCCTGCCATTGCTGGGCCAACCGGCTGCACTGGAGCAGGCCTAACAGGGGAAGGCCTGTCTATACCCTTTAGAATCCTAACCCGGCTGCCCTCTTTACTGTCACCAGCCCGGGGCGGGGGTTAGGGGGGGGCGGAGCGGAAGAAAGGATAGAGAGAAGGGGGAAAAATAATTAAAACCAAGCCCGGTACACATCTGCAGCCCAGAGCAGTACTTTTCCATCAAGAGTACTGTTCGCTTGCACGTAATTTACTCCCCCTCTCAACACGCAAGAGATTTGAGAGAACTGGCTTCTTACCTGAGAATTCTAAAAACTTCTGGCACAAACTGCTTCCATCCCTGCCCCCTACCCCATCTTCTTAAATCACTTAAAAGTACCTATGAGCGGAATAATCCTTAAATCGGGCCCACACTTTTTTTTTTTTTCACAGACCTAAATTTAGGGTTAGCTGAAATGGCCCTTTCAGATCTTTGATTGAATCAAGGGAAAACAGGCTTAAACCGAGGGCACAAGGCTGTAGTTAGACTCCAATTATCTTTTGTTTTAAAAATCTACCGCCGAGATTTGTTGTTCAAAAACAACAAGCTTGTGAAAAAATAGTTTCATTTACATCCAATGACAGAGAAAGGGTTAATATCTTGGAAGAGCTCGTTTTAATTGATAAGAAAATCCATAAGATGATAGTCAAGAAATGGGCAAAAATGGAAAAGGTAGTCCGTCCACCCAAGGGGGGGATACCAGTGGTGAATAAGCATATGAAAAATGTTTTGTCTCAGGGCACCTGGGTGACTCAGTTGGTGAACCGTGTGACTTCACCTCGGGTCATGATCTCCTGACTGGTGGGTTTGGGTTCGAGTAGAAATTGATATAATCTTCTGTCATTCATAAAAATACTTTCTATCAGGGGCGCCTGGGTGGCGCAGTCGGTTAAGCGTCCGACTTCAGCCAGGTCACGATCTCGCGGTCTGTGAGTTCGAGCCCCGCGTCAGGCTGCGTCAGGCTCTGGGCTGATGGCTCGGAGCCTGGAGCCTGTTTCCGATTCTGTGTCTCCCTCTCTCTCTGCCCCTCCCCCGTTCATGCTTTGTCTCTCTCTGTCCCAAAAATAAATAAAAACGTTGAGAAAAAAAAATACTTTCTATCAATCCCACTTCTAGAAATCTACTCTTTGGTCCACACTTCGACCTCTAGGAATCCATGCCAAGGAAACACTTAGAAATGCAAACAAAGATTTCACTACTAAGATGCTCATCAAAAAACCATTTTTTAAAATGTAAGCTCGACGCCCAACGTGGGGCTTGAACTCGTGACCCCAAGATCAAGAGTTGTGTGGTCTGCTGACTGAGCCAGCCAGGTGCCCCAGAAAATCGTTTTAAAAAATTTTTTTTTTCAACGTTTATTTATTTTTTTGGGGACAGAGAGAGACAGAGCATGAACGGGGGAGGGGCAGAGAGAGAGGGAGACACAGAATCGGAAACAGGCTCCAGGCTCCGAGCCATCAGCCCAGAGCCTGACGCGGGGCTGGAACTCACGGACCGCGAGATCGTGACCTGGCTGAAGTCGGACGCTTAACCGACTGCGCCACCCAGGCGCCCCAGAAAATCGTTTTTAATATGAAAAAACTAGAAACAACCTGAATGTTAAACTTCAAGAAATAGCTAATTAATCCACTTGAATTGTGACAAAACCATACAATATTATTAGGACATGCATGACATGGGAAAATACTTACAATCTTGAGGCAGAAAAAGAAGATACAAAACGATACAGCATGAAAACTCAACTATGTAAAAAAAAAAAAAATGCATTGAAAGGATACCTAAAAGGAAACCTGTTAACTGTTGTGGTTGTTAGTTTCTTCTTTGCAGTTTTCTACATTTTTCTGCAATGAGTTCATGTCACTTTTAGCCTCAGGAGAAAAAAAAAAAGGTTTATTATTACTTTTGTGAAATAAAAAGGAGAACGGTAATACATGCTCATTATAATAAGAAACTTAAACAATACGGAAGTGCATAGGAAAAAAAATGAAATGCATTCTTTCTCTCCCAGCTCCCCAAACAATCTTTGAATGGGGCCCCCACATGAGCAGTTTGGTTTATATTTTTGCAGACGTATGAAACACACACACACACACACACACACACACACACACAGATTTTGTTTTACAAAACTGGGGAAATTTAAAAATAATAAATGGTTCATCAGGGGTTTTTTTTTTCCTAATGAAGAGAGATACAAAGTAAAACAAATGAGAGTAAGTCATTAGCTCCCACCCAGATAACACTTGTTGAAATATTTTAAAGTCATATTTGCTTAAGGACATAAAATTCAAACAATGGAAAGACACAAAAATGTAAGTTAAAGCCCTTCTCTTCACCCCTGATTCTCTTTCCTCAACAATAACCACTATTGGAAGCGGTGGAAATGTCAGACATTGGAAGACAAACCCTGCATGATATCGAAAAAATGTGGAATCTAAAAAAAAGGAACGGGGGGCACCTGGGTGGTTCCGTCAGTTAAGTGTCCGACTCTTGATGTCAGCTCGGGTTATGACCTCGCAGTTTGTGAGTTAGAACCCTGCGTTGGTCTCTGTGCTGACAGCGTGGAGCCTGCTTGGGATTTCTCTCTCCCTCTCTCTCTGCCCCTTCCTGGCTTGTGCTCGCGCGTGCTCGCTCTCTCTCTCTCTCTCAAAAAACAAACATTAAAAAAATAAAAATAAATAAAAAAAGAAACTGAGCTCAAAAAAAGACCCAGAGTGGAATGCTGGGAGTGGGGAAGGGGGAGAGATGTTGTGTAAGGGTACATACTTATAACTAGTAGATACATAAGTCCTGAAGATCTGATATACAGTACAGTGATTATAAACAACAGAACTGTATCTTAAACATTAAACTTGTGAAGAGACTAGATTAAAAAAAAAATGTTTATTTAGTTTTGAGAGAGAGGAGAGGGCAGAGAAAGAGAGGATCCCAACAGGGCTCGAACCCGTGAATCGTGAGATCGTGATGAGCCGAGAACAAGAGTCGGATGCTTAACCATCTGAGCCATCCACGGTCCCCTAAGGGACTAGATCTTAATTGTTCCCACCGCTAGAAGAAATGATAATTATGCGATGAGACAGAAGGTGTCAGCTATGCTATAACAGCAATCACATTACAGTGTAAACGTATCAAGCCAGTGTGTTGTGGACCTTAAACTTACACAGCGCTATGTGTCATCTCATCTGTGCTATATTTTATTTTATTTTATTTTATTTTATTTTTTTTTAATTTTTTTCAACGTTTATTTATTTTTGGGACAGAGAGAGACAGAGCATGAACGGGGGAGGGACAGAGAGAGAGGGAGACACAGAATTGGAAACAGGCTCCAGGCTCTGAGCCATCAGCCCAGAGCCCGACGCGGGGCTCGAACCCACGGACCGCGAGATCGTGACCTGGCTGAAGTCGGACGCTTAACCGACTGCGCCACCCAGGCGCCCTGTGCTATATTTTATATATAAAAAGTGGGGGAGGGGCGCCTGGCTGGCTCAGGTGGAGCAAGGGACTCTTAATTTCGGGGTTGTGAGTTCGAGCCCCACACTGGGTGTGGCGATTGCTTAAACATAAAATCTTCAATTAAAAAAATTTTTTTTTTAATGTTTAAAAAGTGGGGGAAATGTTTTTATGGATGGCTGGGGGATTTATGATTTTCCATTTGTCGCAATCCAATGTCCTTCCTGGTACGCCTCTGTATTCCCCTGGATGATAGGTTGAGGGAAGTCCTACCTCATGCAGAGGGTAAAAAACATGTGCAGCTTAAAACCTGAAGCAGTGATACGGCTTGAAAATATAAATGCTGTCAACGCAGATTTGATGTTAAGGCAGTCTCTTAGGTGGGATGTCGGGATTGTTGAGGAAAAGCATTCCCCCCTTCTGGCTCGTGTCACAACACTCCTTGGAGAGGTCTCAGCCGGAGTTCGAAAATTCTGTGGGAATAGGGAGGGAGTGCCTTACTTAATAAGCCGTCTCCAGACATGAGAGTTGCATCATATATGCTCTTGGACTTCAAATCAATTTCTAAAGCCTATGTTCTTGACCTGAGGGCTGCTTCTTTCCGGAGATATATGTTCAGTCTGTTAATGTTTCCACACTCCCTGCCTCCTTTAAATTATTTTCAAAGGTTTCCAAAAGCTTTTAAAGAAAAAACAGGGCAATTGGCTGATTAGCTAGAAAACGTGTGGGAAGTAATTCAACTGCACTAGTAATCGAATAGATCCAGAAGGACATAATAACAACGTACCCCTTTTCACCATTCAAGTGACCGGAGCATTCTTTTTTTTTGCCTTTTGTCTCTTGAGGCTTTTTAAGAATGGTAGTACTTGGTTTTGGCGAGCACACAGCTGGCAAGAGAGAAATTGCTAGAGTGAAAGATTCATTTTGTTCACCAGTGTATTTCAAGCCCCTAGTAGTAGGCACTCGATTTATAAATACGTATTGTTGGACGCAATTACATTTTAAGTGAGTGCAGACTTTCTAGAAAGCCCTTTTGGCAATACGCAAATTATTCCTAACCTGTGACCAAGGAATTTAGCTTCTTGAGCTTTTTTCCTAGGGAAGTTCTCGGAGACGGGAACAGAGATTTGTACAGAAAAAGCATAAAGCGGAGCACCTGGGTGGCTCAGTCGGTTGAGCGTCCGACTTCGGCTCAGGTCGTGATCTCGCAGTTGACGAGTTCGAGCCCCGCGTCGGGCTCTGTGCTGACAGCTCGGAGCCTGGAGCCTGCTTCAGACTCTGTGTTTCCCTCTCTCTGCCCTCCCCCACTCATGCTGTGTCTCTCTCTGTCTCAAAAATAAAATAAACATTAAAAAATTTCCTTCCCTATGGTAGCCCCTGTACTTAGAACAGTGACTGACATATGCTAGGTGCTCAATAAATATTTGTGAGCTTGAATTGATTTCAGTATGGAAGCCCATGCACAGACAAAATATAAAGGAAATACACACAGAAGTTAATGACAACTAGTAGATTAACTAGAGTGGGATTAAAATTTTTAAAAAGTTAATGAGAGCTATGTCTGGGTTGTGAGATTATGGGGAATTTTTGCTTCCTTTTTTGTACAGGGAGCATAAATTACTTGCATTATTCTACAAGGCAACACAAGATTCAAACTTTTAAAAAGATAAAAACTGAAACTCCAAAGTCGCCAACTATGTCTTCTGTAATAGAGGCATATGGCTTCCCAAAACAAACCAACCAACAAACCAAAAAACCGACCTATGGGTTCCACATTTTCAATTTCAGAGATTAGAGTAGGCAGCATTTGGCGCTGAGATTTTAAAGAGACCCGAAAAGGATCTGTCCATTTACAGCCACTTGACCTTGAGGATCTCTTGAGATCCTGCTCCATGCTGGGCTCTGTGGTAGATGTTAAGGATGCCAAGTCTTTGCCCCTCAAGGAAAGAGCTCCCTATCTAGCAATGGGAGACAGACACTCAAAAGGTTATAGATGCTGTGATTGTGGTCTGCACACGACAAGGAGGAGGTGGAGAAAGGAGGGTTGGAAGGTCTGATCTAGGAAGATTCCATACAGGAAGTGACATTTGACCTGAGCCTTACAAAGGTTTACTAAGTGGACAAGGGAGCGACGTTCTAAACCCTGTGTATGGAATAACGTGTGTACTCTTTTTTATCGAAACATATTTGACATAGAATATTGTCTAAATGTAAGGTGTACATGTGTATGATTGCTGTCCTTGGCGATAATTAGCGCCTCTGTCACATCACATCATTAGCGTTTCTTTTTAGTGATTGGATAACTCACGTACCCTTCATAAAACACTGTGAGGCAGGTAGTTTGTGGGGCTGACTGGGTGGGGCCATCCCAGCCTCAGAGCTCCCCGTGGGATTGACCGAGGCTGCATTGTGACTGCTCTCCGGATCCTGCTTCCTTGCCTTACCCTTCAGGTGGACATCCCAAGAACACTCCCCAATCAGCCTCTGATAACCTAAACCCCATCGCAGAGTCTGTTTCCCCAGGGAACCCAACCTAAGGCTCTAGCCTTCCATGATCTGGCCTCAGCCTACCTGTCCAGCTTGATCTCTTTCTACTTCCTTCTTCTTCTATTTAATGTTTATTTTTCTTTTTGGGGGAGCGGGGGGAGGGGCGGGGAGAAAGCTCGAGCACGTGAAAACGTGAGCACATGAGCGGGGGAGGGGCAGCGAGAGAGTGGGGGACAGAGGATCCTAAGTGGGCTCCCCGCTGACAACCCAAGGCAGCTTGAACTCATGCACTGTGAGATCATGACCTGAGCCGGAGTCCGAGGCTTAACAGACTTAACCAGGCGCCCCTCTACTTCCTTTGTACCGTCAACAACGATGCTAAAACCAGGAGCGATGTGGCCAACCTCACAGCTAAGGTGTATTGAGTGTTACAAACACGTTACATATATTAACTCATTTCTCTCCCCTGAGTCAGGTTCTGTTATCATCCTCTTTTTATAGATGAGGAAACTGCTACACGGGTTAAGTGACTTGCCCAAAGTCACACACTTAGTAAGGGGCAGAGCTGGGACTTAAGCTCAAAGGGCTGACTCCGGAGTCCAGGCTTTACCCGAGATCATTTTTTCTTTTTTGGAAGTATTATGCTGGTGGGAACGTTGAGGATGCCTCGGATGAGTGGCTATTGGAGCAGGGACACCAGTGAGGAGCCCTACCTCGGGAGAAAAGGAGGACCTAAATCAAAGTCGTGATAGCGAGGATGTAAACACAGGGATGAATATGACGCAGGTTAAGAAGTTGAATGGGACAGGGCTTAGGATTCCGCGTCTACTTCTCCCATTCCCTCTACAGCTAATTTATGCCCCAAACCCTCGGGTGGGTGGGCAGATAGTGTGTCATCCACCAAGAGGAGGTATGCAGGGGAAAGAACAAATTTGCAGAAAGGACCTTGTATTCAGATGGGGGTTGTGACTTAAAGTGTGGTTCGTGGCATTAGCTGGGAGCTTATTGGAGACGCTCCATGTTGGGCAGTATCCCAGAACTACTGAATCACGATCTCCATTTTAACAAGACCCCCAGGAGTCACATGCACATTGGTGTTTCAAAAGCGCAGGCAAGGGGCGCCTGGGTGGCTCAGTCAGTTAAGGGTCCCACTCTCAGTTTCGGCTCAGGTCATGCCTGATCTCACGGTTTCGTGAGTTTGAACCCGGCATTGGGCGCTGCGCTGACAGTGCGGATCCTGCTCGGGATGCTCTCTCTCTCCATTCCCCCCCACCCCCACCCCGCCCTCTCTCTACCCCTCCCCTATCCCTCAAGATAGAGGTCACTGCCCGGTGTCCTAAACCAAGGTTGA